>NC_062222.1:138030595-139230595 GCF_902686445.1 Sciurus carolinensis | reverse complement strand
ACTGAGGAGTCGTCCACCTTGTACTCATTGCAAACCACTGCTTTACAAAATGGGGTAACTCAGGGCAGGCGCAGTCTAAGAACTGCTGTCCCACACACCGTGGCGTCGCTCAGGACAGGGACAGCCTGAGAACTGCCATCCTATACACCACGGAGTCACTCAGGGCAGGCACAGCCTGAGAACTCATTTTCATCCCATAATCACTCAGAGCAGTGCACAGCCTGCTCACCACAGAAAACATTCAACTGTTAGATTCTGTCAGCCCCTGCAGTTTTATGAGTCCCGTAACTTCTCTTCTCCTCCCCAGACTACTTCGCCCTCTCGGGTGCTAAAGGTCTTTTTTGTCAATCTTGACATGTCTGTCTATTGTCCCGGCAGATTACAAATCAGATTTCTTGTTATAATCTTGGCCTTCTGACCTCTTTTAACTTCTCCAAATTTAATTGTTTAACACTCCTATTTGGAGCCCTTAATATTGGGGGCCAAGCAAGGGCTCTCTTTGTTCCACCAGCCTTCCACAGTGCTGTACCAAGGGCCTGATTTTACGCATCATTTTCCATTATATTCATCTCATTTCTCGATAACCACCTAAACAATTCCATTCCGCTGGAGTGAGTTCCAGTGACTCTCCTTTTTCTATTTTTCTCAGTTTCAGCCCTGTGGATGTTTTCTTTTCACTTTACTTCTTTTTTTAAAGGTGAATTTTTTAATTTGTTTTTTAGTTGTAGATGGACACAATACCTTTATTTTATTTACTTATTTATTTTTATGTGATGCTGAGGATCCCACCTCACAGGTGCTTGGCAAGCGCTCTACCACTGAGCCACATCCCCAGCCCTTAACAGGGGAAATGCTCTGCCTTACTGGGAGAAGTCCTCCCACCACACCCCAGTCTTTCCACATTCTCTTGTTAATCACCCCAAGTTCATTAGCATGGAACTTTGCAGCAGAAAGAGCCCCTGGAGAAGAAGCCCCTGGCCACTGCACTTACCACACTTACTGCAACCTAGGCAATGGGCACATTTGGCCGGTAAAAATCTTTGTCATCCTAAAGCCAGGCCTCCACCTTGTCTACAAAGCTATTTCATCTGGGGTGTTCCAGCAATAGGGGGTGTACACAAAATAACTCTGCTTTAAGAGAAATAAATGAGAGTTATGAAGTCCCAGGGATATGGATTCAGGTTCCTCAGAATGACAAACTCCCCCGTGGGAGAGGAAACAAACAGAGCAAACAAGTCAATAATCAATATTTTCACCAGTTACATGGCTGGGAGCATCAGGTAGCTGGGCCACAGCAAGACAAGGAGGTCTATCCTGCAGGACTGCAGTGTTATCCTAAGGTGTTCCTAGCTTTAGGCTGGTGGAGGCTAGAGGTCCACTACACTTAGTGATACCTCTTCTTGGGAGGTCTCTTCAACCAGATTCAGAAGGGAAGGTGAACGGCCAGGGATGGCACAGCAGAGGCACCCTGCCTGCAGAGCCAAGGGGAGGGCCCCGCCCTCACCCTGCAGCCATCAGTTCCTGTGATCTCAGGAAGAATTTCAAATGAGTCTCAGAGTAACAGCAGGAGCTTATTAGAAAGAGTGAGAGTACAGCATGTTTTGCACACCCATAATCCCAGCGGCTAGGGAGACTGAGGCAGGAGGATCCCAAGTTCAAAGCCAGCCTTAGCAACTTGGTAAGACCATGCCTCAAACTAAAAAATAAAAGGGCTGAGGATGTGACTCAATGGTTAAGTACCCCTGGGTCCAATCCCTGGTATAAAAAAAAAAAAAAAAAAAAAGTGAGAGTACAGACCTTCAGGCACTGAAGGCGTTGTCTGGGAAGGACTGGCTTTTGCAGAGCCAGGGTTTTTAAGGATTTGAGTCCCTCTGCTTTAATTTTGCATTCCCCTAGGCGGTTTGTTACCCCTTTGTTTAGCCTCAAGCAACTTTTCTTTGTGAGTGTCCTGATGACCCGATTAAAAGGGAAGGGTCTGGGCTGGGGTTGTGGCTCAGTGGTAGAGCATTCACCTAACACACGTGAGGCCCTGGGTTCGATCCTCAGCACCACATAAAAACAAAATAAAGGTATTGTGTCCACCTGTATATAAAAATAATAAGAAAGAAACAGGGGAGGGTCTGAGGACTGGTCACAAGTGAGAGGTGTAACTTGGTCTTTTTTTTTTTTTTTTTTGGGTGCTGGGGATCGAACCCAGGGCCTTGTGTTTGGAAGGTAAGCACTCTACCGACTGAGCTATCTCCCCAGCCCATGACTTGGTCTTGAAACAATAGTTCCCTTAAGGGTTATAATTAAGAGTGGCTGGGGCTGGTTGGCATACTGGTTCCCATTTTCCAGATACTTGTCTGCTTGGTGAAGTTTTTTTATTACCAGAGTCCTGTGACCCGTGGACTCTTGGGTGCACATGTCTGGGGTCCTTTCTGTAAGCTCTTGCAGTTCCTTATCCTCCCTACCCACCTGCTCCTAGCTAAACTGTCTACCTAAAAAAGGGGGCTGGGGTTGTGGCTCAGCGATAGAGCACTTCCCTAGCACGTGTGAGGCACTGGGTTTGATCCTCAGCACCGCAGAAAAATAAATAAATAAAATAAAGGTATTATGTCCATCTACAACTAAAAATATTTAAAACTAAAAAGATAGCCCAAGAGTGGGGTACTAGGTATCCAACCCCAGGGTGCTTTACTATATCCCCAGTCCTTTTTTATTTTTTTAAATATATTTTTAGTTGTCAATGGATCTTTATTTTTTAAATTTATTTATTTACATGTGGTGCTGAGAATTGAACCCAGTGTCTCACACATGCTAGGCAAGCACTCTACCACTGAATCCAGTCCTTTTTTAATTTGGAGACAGGATCTGGCCACGTTACTGAGACTAACCTTGAACTAGGACCCTCCTGCCTCATCCTTCTGTCCCACTGGGATTACAGGCCTGTATCACTGTGCCAAGCTGTAGGATTTATTTCATTTCATTTCGTATTTGTATGCAGTGCTGAGGATTGGACCCAGTGCATCACTTATGCTAGACAAGCACTCTATCACTGCGCTACAACCCCAGCCCAAGATCTTTAACATAGATGCTGCTTTTTAGAGAACTCAGCTCATGGGAAGTCGGGGAGTCCTCCTGTCAGGGTGAACAGACCTGGCAGTGGCTCCTACTGTGCGCCACTGGCTGTTGTACTCACGATGACCCCCCCCTCCACCCCGTGTGTCTGCATCACATGCAGCCACCTGTGAGTGCTCCACAGTAAGCCATGGGCTCCGCACCAACCCAAACGTGTGCGTCCCTGACCTTCAAAACCAAAGGCACTGTCCCTAAATGAGTCCCTCTGGGATTCAGTGTGGTAAAGGCTCCTCAGGAAGCTGATGACACCCTTGTGCAAGATGAAGCAATCCCTTTACACCATACCCTCTGGTCTCAGTAGTCTTGACTTTGCCCTTCCCCCACATCAGTACCTTCTTGGTGACCCCAGGTTTTAGAGGTATGTTGTCCCTCAGGGGTAGGCTTTGAGGCTAGTAGACAAAGCTCCACCAACCGGAAGCTGAGTTTTCTTTGGCATCAGGGTCCAACCCAGCACTCCTTTAATTTCATTTTAGCTATTACAGATAATGATGAAGAAGGGATAGACTATTTTGTTTTTTCTTATTAGTTTTTATTTCCTTATGTATCTGGTGAACCCACTCCCTGGGAGCTGGATCCAATTTCCCAGAGCTAGTTCCAACTCTAAATCCATCTTTAGCAACTGATTACAGCATGGCTGTGTTCTATACCGGGAATCAAAGATTCTTCATTCCCCAACTTTTATCTTTCTGCCCAAACAACACATTTTTCTGAACTGTGGTCGCTCTGGAAAATCCCATTTCTAACACCCATCTAAAAATAATGAGGGAAAAACCAAACCCCCAGTTCTGTTTCTCCTTTATTCTCTCTTAGTAACACTCCTCTGACCAGGTATATGAGGATCTCTCCCCACTAGCCAGCAAGCGGTGCCACAGCAGGGGCACCTGACTCTGTCCACCTGTAGCAGAGTGGTCCCAGAGGTCAAGGGTTCTGTCTCCCCTCCAGATCCCCTGGAGTCTGACCTGTGCTATTCACCTCCCCTCTTCAGGTTTTTGCTAGACTGACCCTAGCAAACAGAACTCAGGCACATTTGCTTGTGCTTGCCGTTCATTACAAAGGGTGTTAACAAAGGACATAGACGGAGACATGCATAGGTCAAGGTATTGGAAAGGGTGCAAAGCCTGCATACCCCATCCAGGCGCACCCCCTCTGAGATCCTCCTTTGTTGAGCTATCCAGAAGCTCACCTGAACCCCATCCTCAGGGTCTTTTCTAGGAGCTGCATTACATAGGCATGATGGTGTAAGTCACTGGCCATTGGTGATCAACTCTACCTTCAGTTTCTCTCCCCTTGTGGACAGTTGGGGGTGGGACTCAAAGTCCCAACCCTTTGAACTTGCCTTAGTCTTTTAATGACAGTCAACTCCATCCTGAAGCTACCTAGGCCAGCTCTCAGTGGACCCAACTGGCATAGAAAAAGACACTTAATGCTTTGAAAATTCCAAGGACTTTAGGAGTTCTATGGCAAGAAACAGGGATGATATATATTTCACATTATTCCTGGAGTCACAAGCCATCTGTGGGCCTGGAAAAGTGGGAGTGGCAAACACAACTGTGTCAGGCTCACAGCAGTTTACAAAGGTGATCCTGGCTCAGTGAGAGATGGGCCAGGGTAGGAGGAGACTGACAAACACCTGGCACACCCCAAACCTCCCTTCAGGTCACCTCCCTGGGCCCCTCCCGGAGCCCCCTCCGCAGAGTTGCAAACCCCTGTACTTTCCCCATGCTATGAGGTTGTGTCCTTCTGTGTTTACGAGTTGGGCTGCAGGCGAGAGCTTTAGTGGATGACCAGATGAATGAGTAGATGGACAGACAGGTAGATAAGGACACTGAACACAGAGTTGGTGGATGGACAGACAGGAGCACAGAGCAAGGGTAGGTAGATGTGTTAGTCAGCTTTTTTGTCACTGTGACCAAAAGACCTAATAAGAACAATTTAGAGAAAGAAAATTTTATTTTGGGCTCAAAATTTCAAAGATTCAGTCCGTAGTTGACCAACTCCAATGCTGTGGGCCCAAGGTGAGGCAGAACATCATGGTGGAAGGGCATGGTTGAGGAAAGCTGCTCATCTCATGGCAGCCAGGAAGCAGAGAGGTGGAGGGTGGGTAGGAAGGAAGGAGCCGTGGACAGATATAGTCCAGGCCATGCCCCCTGTGACCTTGTTCCTCTGGCCAAGCCCAAGCTGACTACATTTACCACTCAGTAATCCATTCAAATTATTAACCCATCAAATGGATTAATCCATGCATGAGGTTAAAATTCTCATAATTGAATGATTTCACAACTGAACATTCCTGCATTGCTTAACACATGAGCTTTTGGGGGGACATTAATGATTCAAACCATAATAGCAAACAAGTGGATGAAGGGTGGGATGGGGTGATGCAGCTGGTGAGTGGCACATGCTGGGTAGGCTTGTGATGTGGCTGGGTGTGGAGTAAGTAGCAGCCCAGGCCTGTGAGGACCACTGCCTTCCAGGGAACCTGTGGCCTACCGGTGGACTTGATCAAGGAGGGACTCCTAACCTGTGCTCCGGTCCCTCTTTCCCCAGGGTTGATAAGCTTGTGGATGGGGCTGGGGACTTCTCTGAGTTCCTTGAGTGGCAGAAGAAGATGCAAGCAAAGGACCGGGAGGAGCAGCTGGCTGCAGGCGAGTGCCGGCGGCTGCAGGGGAAGCTCAGCCACGAGGAGGCCATCCTGGCCCGGCAGACCCTCGCGCAGGAGAACAAGCAGAAGGCAGACCGGAAGAAGGAGGAGGTGATGTGCCATATACGTGCAGCTGGGATCTCGGGGCCAGGCCATGGTGGGCAGAGAGCCGAAGGCCCATGCTGTGGCTTGCTGCAGCCTGGCAGTTCCAGTGCCATTGGCCCTCAGGCTGTTCCTAGGTCATTTCTTTCTAAGACCCATAGGGTGATGACGGTTTCTCTCTACCTTCCTCAGCAGGCAAGATTCGGGAGTTTCATGTCAACAGGGCTGAGAGTCAGGCCACTCACTTCCACTCCATGCTGCCTCCCACCCCCGCCAGCTGGGTGATTTGATCCATAGATCCCTGGGTGCCCGCAAGGGAAGCTCTGAGATTCGGGCAGAACCTTTTAGTGGTGGACACCTTTGCATGCAGCATGTTTGCTTTGCAGGGGGTGGGGGCTTATGGATGTCCAGCCTACTGCTTTAGAAGCCTGGCTCTTCCTCCACTGAGAGCAGACAGTCTGAGTGGAGGCTTCCAACCTGCATTCCCAGTGTCTCCCAGATATGCCCGAGGAGGGCACCCACTGGCCCCACAGGTCCAACCTGTAGCTCTGTCTCTTCTCAGATGTTTCCCACTGAGTCCCTGAAGTCAGAGGGCACACTCTCCAAGATCACTCAAATTACTTCTTGTGTTAGACTCATTTGTATCTGTTTGCGTTCAATTTTAAGATTCGCTTTTTCTAAGCCAGCATAGCGGCACACACCAGTAATCCCAGCAGATCTCAGAAGACTGAGGCAGGAGGATCACGAGTTCAAAGCCAGCCTCAGCAACTTAGCGAAGCCCTAAGCACCTTAGTGAGACCCTGTCTCTAAATAAAATATAAAAAAGAGCTGGGGATGTAGCTCAGTGGTTAAGTGCCCTGGGTTTACCAAAAAAAAAAAAAAAAAAGAAAAAAGTCAAGATTCATTTTTTCTTTCCTTAATTTAATTTATTTATTTGTACTGGAGATCAAAACCAGGAGACTGCACTCTACCATAGATATTAACCCCCCTAAGATTGCTTTTTTGGAAGTTTTTAAAATGAAAAAGTCCATCTCCTTAACAGTTAAAGACTATTCAATCTATTTCATATTAGGTAAACTGTGACAATTTGTGTATTTTGAGGAATTGGTCCTTTTCACAAAGTCAGATCTGCCTATATAGAAGTTGTTTGTGATATTCTGTTATCATCCCTTCTCGTCTGTAGAAGCTGTACTGATTTTTGTTTTGTTCCTGGTATTCCCAATTTGTATCTTTTTGCTTTTGATCTGTAATTCTTGCTTAGAGGGTTTTCTATTTTACTGATCTTTCCAGAGTCAGATTTTTGCTTCCTTCACTTTCTCTGTTGTTTTGCTGTTTTAAATTGGTTTCTGACCTTTACTTCCCTCTGTTTGCTCACCGTGTTTATTTTACTCTTCTTTTTCTAGGCCCACAGGATGGGAGATTAGGTTACTGATTTGAGACTTCTCTTTCTATTGCAAGCACTTGGTGCTACGTGTCACCTTTGATTTACTGCTTTAGCTGTTTCCTGCTAATTTTGATATATTTTATTTTATGTTCATTCAATTTGATATATTTTTTCCATGTCACTTGAGATTTCCTCTCTGATCCATGAATTATATAGAAGTGAAGTGTGTGTTGTATGGATTCCAAACATTTGGAAATTTTCCTGTTGTCTCTCTCTCTCTTTTTTTTCCAGTTGTCTTTGTATTAGTGATTTTCTTTTATCCCCCCGCCCCCCGCCCGCCACCCAATACTAGGGATTGAACTGAGGAGCACTCAATCACTGAGCTACATTCCTAGTCTTTTTATTTTTATTTTGAGACAGAATTTTGCTTAAGTTTCTGAGGCTGGCCTCAAATCTTGTGATCCTCCTGCCTCAGCCTCCCCAGTTGCTGGGATTATGGGCGTGTGCTACCATGCATAGCAGAATGTTGTCTGTTTTGCCATATTTTACATAGAAAACTTTAAAAGGACACATAATCTGCTGTCATTGGATATTTTATGGATGTTGATTAGCTCCTACTGGTTAATACTTGTTTTAGTCAGCTTTTTTTCTGCTGAGACTAAAAGACCTGACAAGAACAATTATAGGATGAAAAGTTTATTTTAGGGCTAACAGTTTCAGAGGTCTCAGTTCATAGATGGTCATTCCTCAGGGAATGAAGTGCACAGTGAAGGAGAACATCATGGCAGAAAAGTGTAGTGGAGGAAAGTGACTCTGGACAGCACACCAGGATGCAGAGAGAGAGCTCTGCTCTTCAGGGACAATGTATATGCACCCCAAAGGCACACCCCAATGATTGCCTCCTCCAGCCACACCAACCAGCCTACAGTCACCACCCAGTTAATCTCTATTGGGGGATTAATTCACTGTTTGGGTTAAGACTTTCATAACCCAACAAATTCACCTCTAAATTTCTTGCAGTGTTTCACACATGAGCTTTTGGGGGACACATAATATCTAAACCATAACAATAGTGAATTTTTCTGTGCATCTGCTAACTTTCTGTCTAGTTGTTCTATCAGTTGTTGAGGAGAGGTATTGGAATCTCCAGTTGTGACTGTGAAATTATCTTTTTTTCTTTCTGCTCCATTGGATCTTGCCTCACGTATTTTGTAGTTCTGTTGTTTGGTGCATGCACATTTAGAATTTCTATTTTCCTTTTATTTATTATCATGTAATAACCCTCTCTGTCTCTAGCAATTTTCTTTGCTCTGAAGTCTACTTTATCTGATGTTAAAGTCCTACTTTCTTTGGTTAATGTCTGTATGATATGCCTTCCATCCTTTTTACTTTCAACCTGTCTATATCATTGTATGTGAAGTTTCTTGGAGATAGCATATGGTTGGATCATGATTTTAAATCTACTATTCTTTATTAATTGATACATACACACCAGTTATGTACAATTAGTTATTTTGTTACATTTAAGCCTGCCATTGTTTGTTTTGTTTATTCTATTTTTGTTTGTTTCTGTTTTCTTTTTGTTGCCTTTCAGTGGCAATTTTTTTTCAGAATTTCATTTTGATTTAGTTATGATATTTATGTAACTATAATGTATCTCTTTATAGTTTTTAAATTGTTTCTCAAGGTGTTGCATTATATATACATGTGTTGATCAGCTTTCTGTTACTGTAACAAAATACCTGTGGTAACTTAAAAGGAGGAAAGGTTTTATTTGCCTCACAGTTTGGGAGGTTTCAGTCCATGGTTGGTTGGCCCCATTACTTTTGTGGCAAGGCTGTGCATCATGGCAGGAGTGCCATGAGGTGGTGGACCAAAGCTGCTCATCTCATGGTGGCTGAGAAATACAAGAGAGAAGGGGAGGATGGTGTGGGGCCCCACTACCCCCTTTGAGGGCACACACCCAGTGACCTGACTTCCTCCCACCAGGGCTCGCCTCCTGAAGGCTCCACAACCTCCCAGTGGCACCATAGGCTGGGGACTGCCCTTCAACACTTGGCCTTGGAGACCCTCCAGACCCAGTCTACAGCAGCTTGTGACTAACAGTCTAGTCACGGTGTCATTTGATCGAAGTGTAGAGACCTTACCCTCTTTATGTCCCTTGCCTCCCTATTTTATAGAATTGTCTAAAGTATTTCCTCTGCGTATCCTAGAGTCACATCAGACAGCATTGTGATTTTTTAAATATGTTTTTAGTTGTAGATGGACACAATACCTTTATTTAATTTATTTATTTATGTGTGGTGCTGAGGATGGAACCCAGTGCCTCACACATGCGAGGCAAGTGCTCCACCACTGAGCCACAACTTCAGCCCCAGCATAATGACTTTTGCTTCAACCACAGCCATAATCGGGAGGACAGGAAAGAAGGAAATCTTCAAATGCACCTATATTTCTTCACAATGTTCTTCTTTCCTGATGTTGCAAGATCTCTCTTTTAGTCACTTTTTTTTTTGTCTAAAACACTTTTAGCCACCCCAGGTGGTGGGGGAGAGGCTCTTTTAACACTAAGACTGAGTGGAAGTCCAAGTTCCATGGAGCCACAGGTCCCTGTGAGGCTTCTCTGGTGCCACCTGGTGCCTGGTGCCCCTCAGCTCAGGTCCAGGCTCCCACTCAGTCCTTGCTGGTGGGGACGCAGTGGGCCACACTGTATTCTGTGCAGTGCATCTGGAGTGGGGAGGTTAGGTTCTAGAGTCATCTTGTCCTTTCAGGCTGCCCCTTTCCTGGTCCTTTGGCCAAGAAAGCAACAGACTGGGGTGAGTTTCTTTAGTTTGTCCCCATTGGCATTACTGTGTTGACAGCTACTCTGGCACCAGTCTGGGCTACTTGGGACAAGCAAAAGACCCAGAGGACCCACACCGTGTGAGGTCTCAGGCCCTGTGGCTCCTGAGCAGTCTGGCTTCTTTTCCCCTTTCAGAGTCTTCCTGTGTTTTATAGTGGAGACAGCACCCAGGGGTGCTGGTGTCTCTAATGAGGCACAGGTAAAAGTGCCCCTCCATCTTCCCAGAAGTCCCTAATGTTGAGTTTTAAGAACAGCTTTTTTGGGCTGTGGTCATGGCTCAGTGGTGGAGCGCTTGCCTAGCACATGTGATGCACTAGGTTCGATCCTCAGCACCACATAAAAATAAATAAATAAGGTTATTGTGTCCATCTACAACTAAAACAATAGTTAAAAAAAAGAACAGCTTTATCAGCACCCTGTAGAGATGATCAGATTTCCCCCTCCCTGGTGCATCGTATTAATCATTTCTTTCTATTTCTATTTTTTTTTTTTTTTTTTTTTTTTTTTTTTTTTTTTTGGTACTGGGGATAGAACCCAGGGCCTCATGCATTCTAGGCAAGTGCTCTTTTGCTTCACATATTTTGCAGTTCTGTTGTTTGGTGCATGCACATTTAGAATTGTGTATCCTCACATCCTCATCCCAATCATTTCTTCATGTCAATTCACCCTTGCACTCCTGGGTTAATCCACGTGGCATTCCCTGGAATTTGAAGACAACAGAGACCAGCATAGGGAGAGACCTGCATGGGAGCTAAGAGGAGGAGCAGGGGAGGAGGGCTGCACTGGAGCGGCAGCCACACAATCTCCTTGCCCAGACCAGAGAAGGGCCTGGAAGAACCTCCTAAAGTTGCCTTACGAGGGCCACCTGGAGGGGCGTGCAGCCCATCAGAGCAGAGAATTCTGGAAGCCAAAGCTGAGAACAAGGAAAGTGCAGTCTGATGAGAGGCCTTTTGGGGCAGGGACACTGTGGTCAGGAAACCCCAACATGGCTTATATCATCCTTAGCCCCTCAGGGAGCACCAGGTGACAGCTGAACCAGTGGGCAATTCTGGGCCTTCTCCCAGGGCCTCTCCTCAAAGCTGCCCCCAAGGACAGAGAGAACAACTCAACTCCAGAGGAGAAGGTGCTGAGCAGGAAGAAGAGGTGGCCTGGCTCCCTTCCACCCAGGCATCCCCTGAAGTAGGACAGGCCAAGTCACCTCTGCCACCACAGTGAGCCTGCTCCCAGCCATGAGGTGGTACCGGAGAACCTGCACAGGACCTGGGGCTTACTGCTGAACAATGAGAATAATCAGCCATACGAGCTCTTTAACCCGCGATCGCAGCGGGACAGACAAGAGTGCCTGAGCCAGTGCCAACAGCACAGCCCTGGGGAAGAGCCTTTCCTGTGCCAGGTGTCCTGGGGATGTTGGCGCAAATCTTACCAAAGTACTAGCCCACTTAGTTTGGTGGCACAGGCAGCGCTTTTCCACTTGGCTCTGGTCACGTAAACCCTGTCCAGCATGTTCTGGTTTTGCTCTGTCTTGCTTTGTTTTTCGGTGCTGGGAATCCGAGCCCCGCTTGCTCTGCCGCTGCGGAGGCTTGAACTCACAGGTGTGCTCCACCTGCTGCCCCGTGCAGTGGCACTCTGCGGAAGCAGGATGAGGTCTGCGCGACCCGCAGGGCCTCCAGACAGGGCCTGAGCATGCGTGGCAGGCTGCTGGCCCCGGAGCAACTCCAGGCAGGAGGTGGTCCCAGGCCTTCTTCAGTGGAGCCAGGCATCCATCCTGACCCCGGCCAGCTGTGGCTCTACTGCTCACTCAGCTGTGGTGCCCCCAAACTTGCTGCTGGCCTGGCTGGGTGGTTGCACGCTGTGGCTCCTGGTCTATGTGCTCCCTCCTCTTCTGGCACCGTGCTGATGCCGTGCTGCCACTGAGAGGGCAGTGAGCCCTGGCCCCATTCTGGGCACTGTGTCCTGTGCAGCTGAGGTGACGCAGCCTCTGATTTCCCAGCAAAGACACTGAAACCCCAGAATTTTAAAAACAAAAATTTAAATAAAAAGAAACTAAAGCCCAGGAAGACCCCAGAATTTACCCGAGGTCACACAGCTGGTCAAGGCGAATAGAGATAGAACCTAACATCTGGTATGTCTTGCCCCCACGTTGGTGTCTTCTCCATGGACATGAACCACCTCCCAATTCTGTGTGCCTTTACAACAGGTGAGAGGCACCACTTGGCCAGGAGTCCTCTTCTTCTCACACAAAGCTCTTGGCTGTCTCCTTGCTGTGGAGGGACCACAGGGCGACCTCCAGCCTTTGGTCTCCCATCCCTGACAGTGTGGCCAAGCTGGGGAGCCACGGAACTCAGCTCAGGTGGCCACAGCAGAGGACCAGGCAACTTTGTTTGTTCCCTCTCTACTCCTTGAGAGAAGCCACTTTTTTCCTTATCTCCACATAAGCATTTCTCCAACTTGTTACAAAATGTCAGAAATGGTGCTGAGGGTGCAGCTTAGCAATGGAGCATGTGCTTAGCATGTGCAAGGTGCTGGGTTCAACACCCACAATAATTATTTTCTAATTCCTTTTTCTTTTTTGGTCCCAGGGAATTGAACTCCAAGGCTTAGCCCCTGTAAAGTAATTTTTTTTAAAAAAATAAGCCTTTCACTTTAGGACAGCTCTGAGACATACAGAGAAGCTGCAAATATAGTACAAAGGTTCCTATGTCCTCCCCAACCTGTTCCCTCTATTCTGAACATTTACATTACCATAGGCACTCTGACTCCAGGGGACCATGATAGAGTACCTCAGACTGGGTGGCTTAACAGATTCAGCCTCAGGATCACACTGAGGAGGAGGAACTTCTCCCACAGGCCCATCCTCAAGGGACCATCAGAAGCTGCCAGCCCAGGTTGTCATGGCAGGTCTGGGTCAGGACGGGAGGGGAACCTGGGCTGGCTCTGACAGTGCTGAGTCCTCTGAGCAGACAGCCGAGTTGATGCTGCAGTGTGCCCAGAGGCGGCTCAAGGAGGCCAGGTCCATGAAGGAGCTGGTGGAGCAGGTGACAGAGGCACAGAAGAATGTCAAGGTGGCTCAGATGAAGCTCGTGAAAGGCCGACGGCAGATAGGTATGGTGAGGAGCCAGGTTCCTGGAGGCCTGCCCAGCTCCACTCTTCCCTGCGTGGGTCCTGGTTTAGCATCCTGCTGAGTGAGCTGCTGTGATCCCCCTGAGGGTGGGTCAGAATTGGGCAGGCCCTCCCAGGAGGCCTCACTTGGTTAGGAACTTAATATGGAATCCGAGGAGGAGGTAGACTCTGCTCGGTGCCTGCCAGGCCACTCTTGGGCCCCCTCAGCACCCTGCTTGGTCCCCAAGTTCAGGAGGTAATGGAGGAGAGCCGGGAGATGTTGCAGCGCAATGCAGAAGCAGCCAGGGAGGAGCAGAGGCGTCGCTGTGAACTCATCTCGCAGCTGCGTGCACTGGAGACACAGCCCACACGCAAGGGCAAGCTGGTAGACCTGACCCAGGTGAGGACACAGCCCCCAGAACTCACACCCTGAGGGAGCCTCCATGCTGGTACCAGCAGGTCCAGAACCGCACCAAATCAGGTCTTGCCCCACCCCAAATTCATCTGGCCAGGGGTGGGTGTCACCACCAGCAGTGGACTCTGTAGTACTCAGGGTGCTGCAGGCCTGGGACTGCTGGTAAGACAGACACCAGACTGGACCTTTGTAACCTCTGGGGCAGGTGGGAAGGGCAATGCAGGGAGAACAGGCTGTGCAGAGGTCCGGACTGGATGGAGCAGGAGGAAGTTCTCTTGGAAACGGGCGTGAGAAAGCAGAGTAGCTAAGCTCATGGGGTGAGAAGCAGAACTGGGGGTACCATGGGAGCTGGCTTTGGGACCTGGCCCCTGGGAGTAAAGGGGCACCTGCTAGAATGTCCAGCTGGACCCACACCAGGTATGGGCTGCGGAGTGGGCTCCAGCTGGAGAAGCTGGACCGGGGCGTGTTACATAGGCAGAATGGACACAGAAGGCAGGCAGGCCTGGGCAGGGGGCAGGCTGCATAGTTGCCAGCTCGGTGCCTTCCCTGCCATCTGGCAGATCCCCGGGTATGGTGTGGAGGGGGAAATGTCTGTTGTGGAGCTGCGAGAGCGACTGGCCCTGCTCAGAGAGACCCAGCAGCGTGAGGAGGAGGAGAAGAGAGATCAAATCATCCAGGGCAAGCGTGCCAAGAGCCAGGAGCTACTCAACACGGTGGAGCGGCTCTCACTGTGCCGCAAGGCCATGGGGAGAACTGCAGCCATGAGGTGGGTACCTGAAGCCCAGAGAGGGCGGTGCCTCCAGGTGGGCAAGGAGCAGCAAGCCAGCAGGTACCCTCCAGAGTGGGTCTGCTTGCAGCAGCCCTCACTCCTGCCAGGCAGATCCCTTGTGGTAGACCCCCCACACCTCCTAGTTTAGTAGATGATTTTCAGGTCTACAGCAATGGTGGTGAGGACTGGGACTGTAGCTCAGTGGTAGAGAGCTTGCCTGGCATGTGTGAGGCACTGTATTTGATCCTTGGCATCACATAAAAATAAATGAAGAGGGGCTGGGGAGATAGCTCAGTCGATAGAGTGATTGCCTTGTAAGCACAAGGCCCTGGGTTCGATCCCCAGCACCCGATAAAATAAAATAAAATAAAAAATAAAAAAAGAAGGAATTTCCCCCTCTACAACTACAGAATAAAAAAAATAATAATAAAAGAAAAGCAACGGGGGGGATCATGTGGTGATGTCAGGCTTCCATGCCCATGATCTAGATACCACCACTTTGCACCTATGCCATGAGCACAACCCTTTGCCATATATGCTTCATCTAACCAGTGAGCAATGTAGCATGCATCTTCTAGAGAAAGACTGTCCTATATAACCACAGCACTGACACAACCAGGAAAGGTAACAAAAAAGCCCTTTATATGTTCTTTCTGTATTCACATTTTTCCAGGCATCCCGACTGCTAAAACCTTTAAAGATTGTTTGCTATAATTTTTTTTTTTTTTACACCACGGTTTGGGTCACACACAGCATATGCATGTGCACACCCACACCCACATCTTTTTTCTTTTTTCTTCTGGGGACACTATGGTAACTTTTTCCAGCCACACAGGGCTGACCCATAGCAACCCAGTCAGACACAGGTAGGTATCCCCCCCACCCCAACCAGGGTCATGCTAGCCTTTGAATCTTGGCTTGGTCCCCCAGGGAGGCACAGCTGCCCCCATACCCAGACCTCTTATAGCAGAGCACACTGGGCCCCAGAGGAAGAGAAAGAGTAGGACTGGGGAGGGGTGGGAAGAGAGGGATGACAGAGAAAAAACTAATTCATTGCACTGAGAGAAATCCATCACTCAGTCCTCTGAGTCACTTCTGCTCTGACTGCAATTCAGATAAAGCACATGCCACTGGGGACTGGTCAGGGAGGGCTGTAGGCCACCGAAGGTCCCACAGTGGTACACATCCTGGAAACCTCACCACTTCCCAGCTGCTGGCCTGGGCCCAGCAGACCTCAAATGCAGTTGTTAGAGTGTCTCCAAGGGCCCTACTTGGGACACGTTTCTGGAGCCCTACCCCATGTGTGAAACCAGCCCACAGCAGTACACAGCAGTAATTCAGCAGAATTTCCCTGTTAACAGGGAGCACAGACAGGGGAGAGTACCACACGTGCCACACTGTGATGTGCAGTTACATCAACTCTGGCAGTGCACAGACCTATTGATGAAACAGGGAAATGGTCTATGTACGGAGACAATGTGCAAGGACACACACTACAGAATCAGCAGTGGTCACCCCTAGGCACCAGGGCGTCAAGAGGAGTGTGAGATAAAGTGGCTTTTGCATTTTTCTCTCAATTGTATACACCTCATACTAACCCTCCCACCCCCAAACTGGAGATTGAACCTGGAGGCGCTTTACCACTGAGCTACATCCCTAGCCCTTTTCATTTTTTATTTTGAGGTTCATTAAGTTGCTGAGATTGGCTTTGAACTTGTGATCACACTGCCTCAGTCTTCCGTGTCGCTAGAATTACAGGCGTGCGCCACCACGCCCGGTTGCATGTAATACTTTTTACAACATGTAAACATAAGGGTAGCAGTGCTGGCAGAACCCCAGGCCAACCCTGTGCAAGGTGACCCTGCCTTGGGATCGCCAGGCCGCGTTTGGTGCCGGGTTTCAGACTGCCGCTCCTAAGCCCACTATCTCCGGTCAGGTGGGAACAGAAGAAAGCCCAGGCGGCCACGGGTGCGCCCTCCCAAGACGAGCGCGTCCTGGAGCTGCAGCGTAGGATCGAGGAGAGGGCGGTCGAGCGCCGCAGGCGGGCGGCCCCTCTGCACGTGCCGGCGCCGCGGACTGTGCGCCGCGCGTCGCGGGTGAGCCTGGTGGGAGCCAGGGCGAGCTCGGGGCTCCGGGAGGGCTCCGGCGTAGCTTGGGCCGGGCCCCAGCGCGTCCGGCCCACGCCAACACCACCTCCCTACCGCAGGCGCAGCAGGAAGCGCAGCACTGGCTGGAACTGGAGAGGAGCCGCGAGCGTAGGCTGCGAGCCCTGCAGCGCGCGGATTCCGCGATCGCACCCGCGCGCCGCCTGGAGGCCGCCTGAGCCGCCCGGCGACCCTGGACCTCCCTGACCCCCACGCTGCCCGCAACCCCGCCGCTCGCTCTCTGCTCCCTTGCCCGAGCCTGCAGGAGCAGGGCTGCGATAGAAAAGGCAGGACGCCCAGTCACTATATGAGAAAACGTAGGTTAAACTAGTATCTGCTCTTTATTTGGAATTCAACTCCTGACCTGCATTTTTATATGCTAAATCTGGCCGCCCTGGCCCAGACCCTAACCCTTCCCCATGGCCCAACAAGTCATTCCCAAGGCCCCTTTCTTCCCTCTCCCCGCTCTGGAACATCCCCGGCACTGGAGTCCCCACTCTCTACCCCCACCCAGTGACTTCGCCTAGGAACCTAAGACCTGGTGTGCGGTTTGCCCGTGGGAGGATTTTGGAGCACCAGCTATGGGATGGCCCTTCCCACGCCTTACCATATAATCTGCAGTCCTGGGCACGACTTCTCGTACCATTGATGAAGTCACTGGTGTTCAGAGAGGTGAACTGCACAGCATGGCAGAACCCAAAGCTAAGTGTGGGTGACTTTACAGAGCACCTAATGAGCCTGGAATCAACAAGGTTGGGGCCGCTGGGAACACCAGGTGACCCAGTGCAGGGACCAGGGTGGATTTGTTAACTGGAGAACAGGCCTGCAGAGTAAAAAGCCTGCTGGTCCTCAAGAACAAAAGCACATCATGCTGCTGCTCACTGAAAGGATAAAATGTGGGCCAGTCCCTGGGGTGGGGCACAGTAAGGGAGGGGCTAGAAACAGCCACAAGGATAGATGTTCAGGAGAGGGACACCTGTCCCCATCCTCCTTGGGCCTGCTGACCTGGTACCTCAGCAGTGGAGGCTGGGCAGTGACAAGAACAGATTTAAGGGTCAGAGTCCTACCCCAATATTCAATACATAATATTGTATTAGAATCCCAGGACTTTCCCACAACCCAGGTTGGTAAAGAGAAATTCCCATCTCCCTTGTTGAATCAGAGCAGAGGGCAAGGGCAGATTAAATTTAATTTAATGAAGAAAATCTCTTTATATACTGTGTTGTGCTATTCAAACCCATTTCATCTGATACTGAAGGAATATCCTGATGATTGGTCCAGACAGTCCTCAGGGTAAGCCAAAGGCAGATAGATGTGCCTGATGCAGGAGTTCTATCTCCAGGCTGGTAGCAGTTCCAGCTTAAAGAACATGGATTACCTCCTGTCTTGAAGGAGTTCCTGCTAAGCCAGCCTTCTGCAGTGGGGGCAGGTGTGCATGGTTGCCTGCAGCAAGGCTGTGGCAAGGGAAGAAACTGCCCTTCACCTTCACCTATTAGGCTTGCCTCTGGACAGAGCAGAGATATGGCAGCCCAACACTAACTGTGGATGCTATTGGCAACAACATAGATTGGCAGTCAGCAAGATCCCTTCTCCAGTCCTGTTCTGAGAGCTAGCTTGTGGGAACCTGGCCTCTACTCCATCTACTTGGGTGGGAATAGGCCTGGGGTCATTCCCTAAAGCTGTGGCACTGTGCGTAGTGTATGGCAGAATGTCTCCCTGTACCCATTCTCCATGCTTTGAGACTTTACAATTCCTATCAAGAGGTGGAGCCTATGTTCCCCAATCTCTGATCCTGTTTGGACTGGAGACTTACTTTGGCCAAAATGGTGCAGTACAAGTAGCCTGTGAACTGTGCCAGTTGGAACTCAAGTGATCTTGGAGATCACACTGGTTCTCTTGGAAGCCTGCCAGGCCCCATGTGAACATGACCAGAGTAGCCTTTTGGGAGGAGAAAAGCTGAAACTTATGGAGGACAGCAAGTTGTCCTAAGCCCCTTCTAGATCATTCTACAACCAGCAGACACCCCCTCCCCGCCCCCCACATGTGAGACCAGCCAGGACCAGAACTATCCTCCCACCTGAGCAACAACAAACACCTGTTGTTTAAAATATTGGGCTTTGGTGGCTTGTTTCACAGCAACAGCTGCCTTATATACATGAAGAGCCTGGGTCCTTTGAGATTCAAGCTTCACAAGACAGGGGATAAGACCCAGCTGTTGCTATGAATGCTCTTTCTGGACCTTTCTTTCCAACCAGAAAGTTGAGCTGCCTGAGTGCAGGCTAGCCAGAAGACCCTTGTTGACAGTAAGGCAAGGCTCGCTCTTTGCAGGTTTGAACATCCCAGTCACAGAAGTTCAGTATATGGTTTGGGTGTTTTCAGGACACTAGGAACAAGATGAGTGGTTTTGGTTTTTGTCCTGATTACTAAATCCATTCCCAATTCAGCTCGGGGACCAGAGCGCAAGAAACCTACCTTTCATTCTCTACTTGATTCTGGTAAACCCCAAGGAGGGGCTTGCATATATTCGGCGCAGTACTGCCCTGAATCCAAACTTCCACATTCTTCTTCTGGGATAGGTACTATTACTATCTCATGTAAGAGGTGAGGGAACTTCTGAGACTCGCCCCAACAATGGAGGCAAGGGGATCCAAGGGGCAGCACTCTATGGACACTTAGGAGGTCACGAGATGCCCCTGAGACCTCCAGTCCTCTGCCTGGGCCTTGGTCCTTTCTCAGGCTCGTCTTGAGGAAGAATGCTTTTCCCTTCGCTCTTCCTTTCGTGGTACCCACGGCCCGCAGGACTGTCGGGACTTGGCACCTGGGCCTTCCCAGACTAAGTCTTGCCCTTCCTTCCCCATGTTCTTGACACACTGGGCAGCCAGCCTGCGGTTTCCTGGGCATGCCCATCTTTCCCCACTCTCCTTCCCAGGGGTCTAGGACACAGCTCTCTCTTGCTGGAATGCTCTCCTTTTCCCTCCTAGTCCTTCAGTCCTCGGCTAGGTGTCGCTTCCTCTGGGGATCCCTCTTAGACGTCTCAGCCGAAGACCCTCTGGCTCCCGCGGATGGGACAAGCTGTGCTTTCCCAAGGCTCCTCCTGCAGTCTTGGAAGAGTCCAAGGTAACGCCACACTCAGGGCCTAGCCGGACAGATTCGAGCCCGGTTTCAGCCGAGGGTCGTAGACCTCGGACCGCGAGGACATTCCTTACAAAGACCTAGTTAACAGGCGAGGAAAGAGGCCCGGACAGGCGTGTGGAATGGCTGGCGGGGACTAACTTCCAGTTCACGCTATCGGCCGGGTCCCGTCAGGAACACAACAGCTGATGAGCGAAGAGGCAGTAAGCTCCAAGCCCGCTGGCACAGGAGACTGCACCCAGCTGGCCCAGCCAGACACAACTCCCACGAGGCCTCGCGGGCGTAGAGCGCCGGCGCCACTCTCGCGGGAACTGAGACATTGGGCGCGCAAGCGTGGGAGGGGCCGGAAGGAGGCGCGGTTCAAAGTGGTAATAGATGGTTTTCTTATCCAATAGAATTGAAATATACCTCCTTACCCGGTAGACCGCGGGAGTAGGGGCGGAGGCGACCAATGGGAGCTTCAGGGGGCGGGGCCTATTCCTGAGGAGCGGAAGTGGGTTGCTTTGAGTCGGCGGAGTCTTGCTTGAGCGGATCTCCCTATCGGCTTGCGGAGGTGCTTCCTCGCGCTAGTGTGTTGGGGGCGGCCCCTGCCGGACCAGCACAGCCCCAGGTAAGGCCAGGCTTCGCGGGAAGGGAGAGGCACGGCAGGCCGGGCAAACGGGGGATCCAGGCGACTTCGCGGCCTGCAGAGGCGTCGGCGCCCGCCTTGTGCGAGTCGGCCCTACTCGGGCCCCACAGCCCGGGCCGACCTCTCCGGGGCCTCGGGCCAGCTCCGCCCGCCCCGTCGTCCGCGTGGGTGCCGGAGCTGGCTCCCCGCGGGCGTCGGAAGTTGGGAGACTCGATCTGGGAGTCGTCTCAGCCCGGCCGGCCGGGCCGCGGAGCTTCGTCCGTGATCTAGGAAGGGAAACTGAGGCTTGGGGAGGGGAGGGACGCGCCCAAGGTCAATTGGAGAGCCGGGCTCGCCGGCCATCGAGGGGAAACCCGGACGAGGTTTTCGCGGTGACGACGCCTCCTTTGTGTGCTCGCGCTGCCGCCCCGCTGTCGTGGGGCCTGCGAGTTGGCCCGGCGCCCCGGCCGCATGGCGGGGCCTCTTTGGGCCGGGAGGGTGCCCTGGGCGAGTAGGTGCTCAGCCTCCAGGAGCGCTTCCCGGCCCCGCCCCGCCGGTGGTTGTACGAGTGTGCGACTGTGAGGCCTGCGACCCAGCCCGCGCCCCTCGGGCCCGAGCCTTCCCTGGCGCGCCTGTGCACGATGTATGAAAGTCAGATTCTTAAGACCCGAAACGCCGTTCCCCAAGAACATCCCTTGTCCTCCGATGGACCCTTTGAGGGAGGAGGGAGGAGGGAAGAGGACAGAGGTTGGGCAAGGAGTTTTTTCGGGGGGGGGGGGGCGTTCAGCTTTTGTCTTGATCCTTGTCGGTGCCCACGGATGTTCAGTCTTCACCTCGTTCTGGTTCTGCTTGAGGTTCCTGAGTCAGACCTAGGGCCTCATCTCTGCCCAAGTAGTTGGGGAGACTGAGGCCCCGAAATATGAGATGGTCTGTTCAAGGTCACACACCAGCTGATTGACAGTAAACCTGGTCTCGTTCCTCACAGCATTGACTTTGTTTTTCCAGGTGATTTGTTTTTTAATGTATGCAGAGACCTTGGGTTCAGTTTTAGCTGTGAATCTGAGATGAAATGGGAACATGTGAGTGGAAAGACTATTCCTGTCGTTGGCTTTTGTATTGCTTGAACTTGAGCTTCCTACAGTGATTCCAAAATGTTGCTTTAACACAGTGTTCACTTTTTCTTAGGTTATTATCCCTGAAAGAAGTGTTTTCAGTTTTCCTAGTCACCCCTTCTGTGAAATTTCATTGTGACATGTATTATATATCTTTTCCTTCTGTATGTATATTTTTGCCTTTTACATAAAATAAGATTTTTTGCTCTTTGAGAATTCATGCATTAGTGCTCTAAGTTAGCACTATTTTGAGGTCTTTTGTGTGCTGTACCTTGGGGTACAGCAGTGCACAAGATAGGTCTAGTGATGATCTTTCTGGATTTGAGGGTGTAGGAAATGGAAGTCCTTGCAGGTGAAATGTAGATGGTACAAGAAGTGTGGCAAGATGTGAGATTGGAGAGGCAAGCAGAAATCAGATGTGAAAGATGCAAGCACCAAAGTGTAACAACTTGTTCTGTGGCCAAGAGGAATTTTTCTTCTGTTGTCTTCACCACTGAATTGAGTTTTAAGCTGGGAAGTAACATGGATGGAGTTGAGTTTGAAGGAAAATTACTGTACTGCTGAAGGCTGGACAAGACAAGTGGTTTTGGAGCCAGGTACAGAGGTGCGGGCCTGTGATCCAAGGTACATGGGAGGCCAAAGCAGGAGAATCACTTGAGCCCAGGAGTTTGAAGCCAACCTGGGCAGTATAGCAGTACCCTGTCTTTAAAACAAAGAAAAGACTAATGGTCTTGGGACCAGTTAAAAAGAGACAGAATTTTATGTGGAAGACTGCCAATTGTGGCAGTTCTTCACTAGGTTGGTTGGTTTGTATTTGTACCAGGGATTGAATCCAGGGATGCTTTGCCACTTAGCACATCCCCGACCCTTTTTATTGTTTATTTTGAGACAGGGTCTCACTGCGTTGCTTGGGACCTGGCTAAATTGCTGAAGCTGGCCTCAAACTTGCCGCCTCAGCTTCCTGAGTGGCTGGGATTACAGGCATGTGACACTACACCCATCTTTCACTAGCTCTTAAAGACTGTTAGCAAAGCCCATGGCCCATAGTCTGCACCGCCACCAATTTCTGCAAAGAAATTGGGGTGCTACTCAGTAAAAAAAAATGTGCATAAAAGTAATTAGTTCATGTGCTATATTTTCAGAAAGTTGATTCTCAGTGCCTGCATTGTATTCCCAAAGAATCTATTTATTGTTTTTGAGTTTCACCCTCCTACTCCCAATTCAGGGACCTGGTTTTAAGGGCCTGGGTGTTTCCCTGTCTGCTTCACCTCATCTCTATTGTTGTTTGGCATGGCAGATTTCTTTATAATCTGTACTAAAATTTGCTTCCTTTCTCAGCACCTTGATGTCTGTTCTGGCCTCTTACTCTTACTCCTGCAAGTTAAAGATGTCTCAGGTAGAGATATTTTCTCCTAATAATCCTTTTTTTTTTTTTTTTTTTTTTGCGGTGTTGGAGATTGAACCCAGGGCCTTGTGCTTGCAAGGCAAAGACACTACCAACTGAGCTGTCTCCCCAGCCCTCTCCTAATACTCTTGATGATTATCTGTTTGTAAGTCTCCTTTGTTTCCTGATGGTGACTGTATTTTTACTTTTACTGTAAGGCTCCATTTCCCCCATCCCTGAAAAAAATTTTCTTTTCTCTCTCACAAACACCATTCCTGTTTCCAGTTATGTGCCATCTCTTTCAAGCATCTAATGATTTTGATAATTTAATTGGTTATAATTTCAATGGAAAAATTATTAAGATGTTTGTGCCAAGTGCTGGGGGAACTCCATGATAAATATTCGACTTAGAGTTACGTTTGTTGATTGTAAACTCGGGGGCACGTTTAGTGGCCCAATAAAATTGAACAGAAAGCTGCTGCGGAAGCAAGCTTTATTGGAATTTGGCTCTCGGAATTGCCCCCCCCCCCCCCCCCCCCACAGGTCAGGGTAGGGAGCCGGAGAAAATCCCACATGGCTCTGGCTGCTCAGGGTCTTTATAGGCCAGAATGGGCGGGGGTGCTGCTGAGTGACAGGTGGAGGTAAGGGTCAGTGGAGTTTTCCTGCCCGTTTGATTGGTCGCAGTGTGGCGCGCTGCCCTTTGCCTCAGTTGCTCCGCTCTCCCTCATATAGTCGCCCAAATTCTGACCTAACTGATTTAAGGGAAGACAGAAGAAGAAATAGGGAAATTAGGACAGGGAAGAGAGAGAAGTAACTTTTGAGGTAGTCCTTGAGGGTGGTTGGAAAGTCCCTGAAGTGAGTGGCAGGACCCTTCCATGTATCAAATTATGTCATTGGGACAGGAAAGACCTAGAATGGGTGCCTCATATCCAGGCTACCTGGAGTAAAGGGACACATGTCTGTAACTGCAAACAGAGCTGCACAGTGAGAGGTGGGGGGAGTGGGGAGATTGGCTTTGTGATCTGAAGGCCATACTCAGTTGACAGTAGTTGTGATCTTTGAGAGCCCTTGCAGTATTAGGTTTTTTTGAACCTGGTGACTTTTTTGAGTTTTCTTATGAAGGTTAACTTTCTCAGGCCCACTTAATGTTCTTTCTTCTGCTTTCCTCTGCCTTAACCTCTTTTAGAACATTAATGTTGTGGTGTTTAGTGATTATATCTCTTTGTTTTCCCTGGGGGCCAACAACCATTGACTTGCTTTCTTTTTTGTTGTTGTTTTGTTGTTAGATATAAGTGACAGTAGAGTATTTTGAGATATTGTATGTACATCGAGTGTAAACTTATTCTAATTAGTATCCTATTCTTGTGGTTGTACATGATGTAAAGTCATCCTGCTTGTGTATTCATTCATATACAAGGATAGGAAAGTTATGTCCAGTTCTAGTCTTTTCCATTCCCCTCCCCACTCCCTTCCTTTCATTCCCCTTCGTCTAATCCACTGGACTTCCATCCTTCCCCTCCCAACCCTCCCTTGTTGTAGGTTAGGATTCACATATCAGAGAGAACATTTGACCTTTGGTTTTTGGGGACTGACTTATTTTACTTAGCATGATATTCTCCAGTTTCATCCATTTACTGGCAAATGCCATAATTTCATTTTTTTTTATTTTTATTTTTTTCATCATAGATGGACACAATACCTTTATTTTATTTATTTATTTATTTTTATGTGGTACTGAGGATAGAACGCAGTGCCTCACACGTTAGGCAAGTGCTTTACCACTGAGCTATAGCCCCAGCTCCTCATTCTTCTTTATGGTTGAGTAATATTCCGTCATGTATATATACCACAGTAGCTCACAGGCAAGGGTGCTGCATCTCACTGTGAAGATGAATGTCCCTAGAGAACTGGGTTTGGCTAGCTGGTAAGTGACAGCATGTATCTATTCATTAGCCATCCTCCAGGTGAATCTGACTGACAGTGGGAGGGAAGGCCTATGCTGAGGAGCCCTGGGGCAGTGCCATTTAGATCAGTCCCCCTCTGGTTTGCTCTTGAGGGAATTCTCACTATGGGACACTGCTCAGCTGCTCTTTGCTGGTCTGGGTTGAAGAATTGGATTTGAAAGCTTCTGATGACCACCCACACCATACATCTCCTCTCTTCCACTCCAGCTGACCTCAGGCCCAAGATACATAGGCAGCTAAGCTTCCTAGCTGGCCTTCTCTGGCAGCGTTCATGCTTGGTGCCTTCTACACTGGGTCAGGCAGCATGCCCACCTTCTGAAAGTTTTCTGGCATTATGATTAATTGACCCTGGGCTCTAGGGAAAGATGGGAGGTTGTTGATGGCCTCCAACACTGAGACTTTTTTGAGCTCTGGAGCAGGTTCCTTAGGGTTCCTTCATCATATTACTCTTTCTCCTAGTTCCCAGGAATTACATCATTTGTATCAGGTCCCCAGAGCCCATGACACCTTGGCCAAAGGATGTGAAGGTCCTTTGGCTTTGGTGCTCCTTTCAGACCTCTAGGGATTTGAGCTGTAGTCTGATGCTGATGGGGCTTCATCAGGCTCATGACATAAATTCATGGAAGACCTGTTTACCCAGTATATGATCATGCCGCATTCCTCTCCAAGCACAGTGTACTACTGTTTACTTTGACGAAATTCATTCATTTAGTCCCTGCAAAAATATTAGGAGAACTGGGAGTGGTAGTGCACGCCTATAATCCCAACACCTGGCTCCGAAAGCTGAGACAGGAGGATCACAAGTTCAAAACCAGCTTCAGCAAGTTAGTGAGACCTTAAGCAACTTCACAAGACCCTGACTCAAAAATAAAAAGGGCTGGGGATGTTGCTCAGTGGTAAATTGCCCCTTGGGTTAAATCCCCAGTTGTCCCCTCCATCTCCCCAAAAAATCTCAAGAGAGACCAGTGTTCAAGGCCCTTATCACTTTTAGGGAGAAGGCTGTCCCAGCATTGCATCTTTGCCCATTTCCTTCACCTCTTCTGAATCCTACTCTAAATTGAAGCAATTGTGATTAGCTACATCTTGCTGAGTCTTATCTGGAAATAAATAAAACCTTGCTGAGAGCTTTGAACGTTTGTTTCAGTTCCTCCTGGGATGGAAAGTTTTATGTAATAGTATTCACACTTAGCAAGAAGATGTACAGTTTCTGGCTCATCTGATATGATAGACATTTATTACTTAATTTATTGTTCATCTTTCCATTTGGAGTATACATTCCATGACAGGTGTTTGGTGTTTTTAATCAACCCTATGTAGTCAACTCTTCATGTTCATGAACTCTGTCTGCATCTCTAGATTAAACCAGTTGAGGACTGAAGATACTCGGAAGAGCTGGGAATGTAACTCAGTGGTAGAGCACTTGTGCATGGGTGAAGCACTGCGTTTGAATCCCTAGCGTTACAAAAAAGAAGGGGGAAAATACTTGGAGGGTGGGGGGTGTTTATGCTGAATATATACTATCTTTTTCATCTTGCCATTTTTCTTATTTCTATATATCTCGGAGGGGTACCGGGGATTGAACTCAGGAGCACTCAACCACTGAGCCACATCCCCAGCCCTTTTTATTTTTTATTTTGAGATGGAACCTCACTAAGTTGCTAAGTCTGGCCTGGAACTTGTGATACCCCTGCCCTCTCCCTCCCAAGTCACTGGGATTACAGGTGTATACCACCACACCGGACCACAGTAACAACTACTAATATAGTATTCACATTGTATTGTAAGTAATGGAGATAATTTAAAGCATGAAGGAAGGTGTATGTAGGTTATTTATAAACACTGTGCTTGAGCACAGATGGATTTTGGTATCTCCAAGGGGCGTCCTGGAATCAACTCATGAATACTGAGGGATGACTATATTTCTAGCTTCTAGAGCAATACCTATCTCAAGTTAGGCCCCTATACATAGTTATAGAATTAATCAGCTGGTGGAGTAGCTGCAAGGTGAAGTGTTTTTCCCAGATTTATGATGAAGACAGGGAGGCACACAGGTCAGGTATTCATGCAAGTGTATAGGGCTCACATGGCCACATAAATTGCTGACCCTCATACTAACAAGGAAGAGGCTTGTATTTTTCTTGAATACTAAGGTGTGGTTATTGATGTGATGGGGGCATCAAAATTCCATTTAAGAAGCTTCAAAATGAAAGTTATTGGCAGTTTTAATGTTTACATCTAGTGCGGAGACTGGACTTTGGTGGTGACCTTGGATATTTCTGACACTGTTTACAAAAGCAGCTTGGGTGATGCAGTCTTTATAGTATTCTTTCTCCTTAGCACATGTTCTATAATTCTACTTTTGAAATTCCATCTAGGGAGATATTTAAAATGGGAATGATCAGAAGTTTTTGGCTTAAAAAAGGAAGACATGAGCCAGGCAGTTGGAACCAGCCAATGCCCAGTCAGTCACTGATATATTGAGATTTCTTTGATGGTATTCTGTAGGATTTGACTTCTAGGCTTTTACAACACCAACAAAAAGAACTTACTCTTATCAGCTCATCCAAACTCACAGGAAAATAAGACCTTGTATTCAGATAGCCCCTTATGAGTTCACAGTGGGACTGTTTTATGATTGCAACACAGAAGGAATGACCTGGTGCCCGGGCTTCTCCCCTCCCCCCATGAGAATTGCACAAGGAGTCCCTTGAGGGTCAATGTTCTGACTAGTGTGGATGGAACCAGAGCACGGGAGTTGTGTTTCTGATTTTCAGTAGGTGATTCAGATCCTATTGCTCTGGCATGGTTTTAGGACTCTGTTGCGGGGCTGGACTAAACCCAAAGCTTCTCATTGCAACATCTCCTTGGGCTTCATTCTGTTTCTCTTGTGCCCCTTCCCCAGCCCTTTTCTCCTGACTTCCTTTCTTTGCTCTTGGGAATACAGTAGTATGAGATTTGCTGGTAGAATCTGGTTCCAGTCTAACATTTCCTCTTTTCTGCTTGCCTTACAATCTGTTTCTAGCCATTATGTAGGTCACACTCCTGTACATATGATAGCTATACAGTCACATAAGTATGAATGCCGAATATACATATGTCACATTTCTACTAGAGTGTGGAGAGGGCAACATTGTAAGTGTCCATAATTGCTTTGTTGAAAAAATGAAAATCTGTCAGAACACAGAAAGCCCTAGAGCTCTCCCACTTGCCAACTGGTAGTCCATTTCTCTCTCCTACACTCTGCTACTACCTCTAAGCCATGCAACTTTCTTCTCCATGGGTTCCTCTGAGTCTCCTCCCTCGTCTACATTCTGACTTGTTCAGTCTTCTGTCTGCCCTCTCAGCACATGGGTGACACAATCTCTTAACGCAGATCTTTATTTAGGGTGCGTGGTTTATGAGGGTTGTTATTATCTGAACACTTTGAACCTGTGCTGTCCTCAGTTCTGCACGCCATCCTTCTGGGGCATCCGTCCTCCCTCTGCCCATGTCACCCACCTATTTGTTTCTTGACTTGCTCCTCCTGTCACTGTAGGCCTCAAATGCAGTGTGGCCTCCTATGGCCTTGGTGGTTTTTTTTTTTTTTTTTTTTTTTTGTCTTTTGCCTTTTTTGGAACTGGGGGTCAAACTCAGGGCTTTGCAAATGCAAGGCAGACGCTTTGCCACTGAGCTACATCCCAGCCCTGGCCTTCGTGTTTGATCTTCAGTACAGTTTGGTCTTGGACCTTGACCTCTTTGCTACTGCTTCCATCAACCTTGGTCCCCAGTGTTTAGCACCCTGTACCAAGCTCACTGGCCTTCTTTTAGAGCACCCTTCCCACTCGCTGCCATACACACACCTGTTCTTTTCAGGTGTTCATTGTTTCTTCCTCCTTGAAACTCAAGCTGAGTGGGTTGTTGGTTGCTTGGTCTGCAGTGGTAGGTCAAACCTAGGGCGTGTGAGTGCCAGGTAAGGGCTGTACCCCTGAGCTACATCCCCAGCTCTACAAATGCTGGGTTTTGTCCAAATGAATATCCAGGTTCTCCTAGCTTTGTTTCTGGCTTTTTAATTCTCTTTTATAGGCTCTTTATCTGTCTACCTCCCCAGACAGTCACATGTTCTGAAATTTCTGGCCCCAGTTCTCCCATCTGAGTTTTTCTATCCACCTGGGGACCATTCCACCAGAATTTCTCATATCCAACGTTGCTAACTTTAAAGCTACCCTCAGCACCTCTTTCTTTTCTGCCTTCTCTCATTTGGTTTTGTGGTGTCACTCTTGAGAGTCACTAGATACCCTGGCATAAGTGTTTCTCTCCTACCCTTATAGCTTTAGGAATTCTGGCATCTGGTCTTCCTGATCATTCCAGTTAGGACTGGCTACTGCTGTACCCCATATCTCTTCTTTGTGTCAAGGGCACTATCAGCTACCCCACTCTCACCCCCTTCAAAAAACATGAGAATTTCCTTGTGTAAGATAATTTTCCTTGTGTAAGACAAAGCAAAAGCCCTGTCAAATGAGGAAATAGTAACTCCAGGATTGCCTCTGTACTTAAGGGTGGTGGGGCCCTCTGCTGAGATGAAGGAAAGCTGATGGAGAGGTTTATTGGAGGAAGGAGAAAGCAAGGGGTCCTTTCTAGATATACTCATGCTCTAGCCAGTTTGGGTGGCACACATCTCTAATCCCAGGGACTCAGGAGACTGAGGCAGTAGAATCCCAAGTTTAAGTCCAACCTGAGCAACTTGGCAAGACTCTGTCAGAATACAAACAAAAAGGGCTGTGAGGGGTTGCGGTTATAGCTCAGTGGTAGAATGCTGGTCTGCCATGCACAAGGGACTGAGAAAGGAGGAGTAGCTCAGTGGTAAAGTGCCCTGCATTCAATTCCCAGTACTAAATAAGTAAATAGAATAATAATAAATTTCCATGTTCCTAATTGTTTCTAGGACATCTCTAATTTGGTGCTAAGGCAGTGTTTAAGTGAGTGGGTTCTGGTTATTTACTAGTTGTGGACTTTGGGCAAATTACTTCTCTCTCCATCATCCTTACCTAGCTGCCTCATATGTAAGAGGGTGACTGTTACTGAGCCTGCTTCCTAGTGGGTGATGAGCATAGTGCTCAGGACGAGTCAGACCTTAGAAAGCATAGTGCTTTGTATGGAGAAGTAACCTGTAACTTGGGTTGCTTGTTGCTTGTTTTATTACCTGAGAGCTTCTGTTCCTTGTAGTCAAGAACCCTTTGGTTGATGAGGGTTGTCTTTCCCATGATCTCCTTCTGTCCTGATCTGGTGGGAATATCCTCTCCCCACTTGACTTCCTAGTAAAATTCAGCCTCTGGGTAGATCTCTCAAAGTCCAGTCTTCTAGCTTCATTATCCTTTGACTCTGATGCTCACCATACCTGAAAGAGAAAAACTAGACTTGGAATGAATTGCTGTTCTGTCCAAGAGCAAGGAAGCTCTGAAAAAGCTCCCAGGGAAGCCAGTGTTCTAGTTGGGCCTGTAAGTATACGGGAGACTGGCTTCTGAGAGTGGTGATGGGCATGCAGGCAAGGCCAGGAAGATGCATCTTCAGCAGCCATGTTTGAAAGTCTAAATATCAATGAAGTAAGAGGCAAGAGGCTTGTGGAGCAGCCAAGGTATGTGCATCCCATCATTTCCCATTGCTGAGTAGGCATCTCTCCTTTCTCTGGGAAGACATTTTTATTGGATTCTTTTTAATTCAAAGATGCATCATTGAGGTGGATAAATGTCAGGGGGGAATCCTGTATTATGGTTATGTACCCAAATGTAAGATATTCTTGGAACCAGAAATAAATGTGTGCATTGGAACCTAGGAATTACGATGGATCTGGGACTGTCATGTGTTCTGAGTGGTCTTGTGAGTCCTAAGGGGAGTTAGGAACAGGGTGGATGACTTGTCTCCCCAGCTCAGCTGTAGAATGACAGTGAAATTATAGAAAGAACCCTAGGCTCAGGACTTTGCTTGGTCTTGGAAACTCTGTCCCTCCTGGTTGCTGAGGTCAAGTGTGTTAGTTCTGACTCATTTTTCCCCAGGAATTAGCACAGTGCTTTTGCTAGGGTTGCAGCAGACAGAAAGGACAAATGGTCTGGGGGTATATAGCTCAGTGCAAGGGCACATGAGACCCTGGGTTCAGTCTCAGGACCAAAACAACAACAACAATAGGAGCTGGCATAATGGCTTTGATTGCAGGCTTTGAGGTCAGGTAGTCCCGTATTCAGCAAGAATTCTTACTTCTGAAGATGAATATGGGATTAAGAACATAAATTGCATAAAGTGTTCAGCAGAGCACCTCATGCCAAGAAGAACTGATGAATTAACGAACTGAACTTTGTTGTCAACAGTGTAGGTAGCAGAATTTATCAGATTGATATCTTTGTTTTTCAGGACAGGACTCGAAGATACTGAAATCTGCCTGGCTCCACATTCTTTGTAAGCCAGAGGATGAGTAACCAGCAGGCATGAGAGGTTGAAAATATTCCACTTCGCTGCAAACCTGGGTAGAGATCACTTCCCTTTCTGTAGGTTGGAGCCAAGGAGCACAATGAGTACAGTAAGTTTCATCATTTTAAGATTTTTATTTTCAGGACTAAGCAATTGCCTTGTCCTTCTTGGCACATTGCGTAGAGAACTAACTGTAAAGGGGTTCAGAGTAACCTGGTTCTTCAAGGGGTATGTGCCAGGTCCTTCCCTTAGCTGCACCAGTGTGCCCATCTTCAGCTGAGTTCTAAGTGTCAGGATGGGGCCCCCAAGACAGAAAGATGAGGAGGAATGACTTAGAGTGAAAACATCATATCTTTTTAAAATTCTTTTGAATTTTATTTTGAGATGGTCTCGCCACATTGCCCAGACTGGCCTTGAACTTGCAATCCTCCTGCGCCACCTTCCGGTGAATAGTTGGGATGACAGGTGTATGCCACCTTGCCTGGCTCAAACATCATACATACCTTCTTAGCAGTTGTGTTCTAGAAATATTAAGGCCCTTTGCGGTATTTTGGTTATTTGTAGTCCAGTTTTTCCATTTTCCCTTATATGTTGCTTCTCTATGTTCAACATGAATGTAATAATAATAACCTAGTGGAAGTTTTCTTATGTTCAATGGCCAGTATTGATCAGTGATTATAACTACTGTTTATTTAGACTAACATCACACCTCCAAGGCAGCTTTAGATTCTTTGTAACCTGTGTGTTATATGGAGTCCCTTGAGAGCTACAGAAGGTTGCCTGTAAAGGTCCCCTTGCTTGCTCTGCTGACAAAGCTACTTTGCTCATGTCATCTAAATTCAGAAATGTTTTCTGAGATGCACCAATTTCCTGAGGGGTGAACCAGATGTAAAATAGCCTCATCTCTTTCCAGGCTTCAGAGGTGTTGCGAATGGCATTGTAGAGAGGAAGGGTGGTAGGGGTAGAGTAAGGCTAAACAGAGAACTCCTGGAGTGAACAGGGTGGCACAGGTGGCACACGTTCTGTTCATGTAATCTGGCCCCTTGGGTCCTTGCCTTCCATGTCTTTCTAACCAGCCCAGTCTACCATTGCTGAGCCTCCGGGCTCACCCCCCATCCCTATAAAGGGTAAGTGACTTCCCACCTTGGTCCTTTAGCTGTAGATTACTGCCCTAGGCTACCTATAGGGAAATAGACATTCTAAGCCTTATGTCTGCAGCCATATCTCTTGTCCGGACATGACCTTTATGAGGATCTGTGAGGAAGTTGGTTAAGTTATGGTGTGAGTAACTTCTATAGTTGTGATTGGGTGGTTCATTTTCACCAAAAGCTCTGGACCTTTACGAGTTCAACTATAAATTCTTGACCAGGATTAATGGGAGGACAGGGAGGGGTGTGTCTCCACAAATGATTCAGGAGTACTGAGCTTGCCCTGAGATAACAGACCTCTTGACCCTGCCCTGAGTTGAAGTGGAGGAGAATCAGCCAGCCAGCCTGCGGGGAGTAGAAGATGGGTTTTCGAAAACTGAAGGAATTGGTCAGGCGAAGAAGGAGAGGGAGAGGGCATACCCCACTAGGATGAAGCCCAGATTAAAGGCATGGTGGAGCCATGAGCTTCCAGGAAAGTTGTTACCCCTGTTGGGGTGTCCATGGCTGCTTTTGTGGCTCCCTCGGCATACAGGGAGCTGGGTAGATGGGCGGACTCTGCCTGGCAGCATCTGCTGAGAAACACTTGGCCTACTTCAGAGGAAGGAGGCTGGGAGGATAGCTCACGTGAAGCAGCCTGCTGGCTGCTGGGCAGCAGAGCTCAACTGCAACAGGAGGGGCAACTCCCTTTGAGACACAGAGCCACTCTTCTTTTGGGAATTTGAACTGCTCTGTCCTTTGCCTCTGGGCTTACTTGGGGATGGCCCTGTGCACTGTATAGCCATGGAAAAGTGTTAAACTCATCTGCATTTCCAAAACATCTCAAACTTTTGTTTGATACAAAGAATAGTAGTCAAAACACAAATAGAATTAGAATTAGGCTTATCTCTGCTGTCATGGGTTGAGTTATGTGATGGATATTCTTGGGTCTTATACAGAGTTCAGCTTTAGCCTCAGGTCCTTCCTGAATTTCCTGAGGCTGAATTCCCTTGGAAAGACTTGCAGGATTGGGATCATACCAACTTCACATCATTTAGTCCTCATAGCAGTTCTATAAAGGTGGGACTGGTGAGAAACTTTAGATTTAGTAGTGAAAAAGTGCCCCAGATGGGCCCCGTGTGAAGGACAGCAGGCCCAATGGCAGTGAGCACCAGGACAGAGTACAGGGGATTTGAGCCTGTGGAGCAAAGACTGGCTAGAGTGGTATGGGCAGGATAAACAGTGGCAGGCTCCACAGGAAGACTGCAGGAGGGTGTGTTCTCAGCTTGGTCCCTTGAGGCCAGCTGGATCAGAAACAGCAGCCCAAGGCTATGTCAGAAGGTGGGAAATGCCTGTACTAGTAGGCCACAGAGCTCCTGGGTTAGAAGTCATATTTTCCAAAGAAAGTCTAGCTTCCCACAGTGGATAGAAACTGAAAGGTCAGGTTGGGGGGCTTGTGGCTCAGAGATAGAACCCTTGCCTACCACCTGCCAGGCCCTAGGTTCGATAGCCAGCACTGCCAAAAAAAAGAAATGAAACTCTGGAAACAAGTTATTTAGGCGAAGAAAACAAAGAAACTGGGGGTGTCGTTCAGTGGTAGAGTGCTTGCCTAGTGTTAGTAAGGCCCTATGTTAATCCCTAGCACTGCAAAGAGAAAAAGAAATGTATTTATTGAATGACTCCTCTCTGAAAGCAGTAGTATTCTCAAATCCCAAGTTTTAAAATGGACCCAACCTCACATCTCCAGGCTGGCTGCTCCTAAGTTGAGCCATCCTGTGTTGACCTTATTATTCTTGTCTGTCTAGTGCTCATGGAACTGTTTGTTTTCCCCTTGATACCCTCAGAGAAAGCGCCGTGGTGGAACAGTAAGTTCTAGACAAGCCCAGAAGCGAACTCGGGAAGCAGCCTCCACCCCTGAGATTTCCTTGGAAGCAGAACCCATAGAACTTGTGGAAACTGGTAAGATTGCCAGGCATATCATAGCATGATGTGCTGGGGTGGAGAAGATGTGGTGTGCAGGAGCACATGAGCTGCGCCTGGTCAGCACCCAACACTGACCCTGCCAGCCTTGGGGGATAATGCTAGTGCCTGAAACAGACTTCACACACAGAATCAGTCCATACCATAAAACACCTGGGACTCTGTGTGGCAGTTAGCACTAAATGAGAATTTGTTAGACTACGCCGTTAGCAGTGGCACATGCCTGTGATTCCAGTGCCTGGAGAGGCTGAGGCAGGAGGACTGCAAGTTCAAAGTCAGCCTCAGCAACTTAGTGAAATCTTGTCTCAAAATAGAAAATATAAAAGCCTGGAGATGTGGCTCAGTGGTAAGTACCCCTGGGTTTAATGCCTGGTACCAAAAATAGAGAGAGAGAGAGAGAGAGAGAGAGAGGAGAGAGAGAAAGTACAATCTTAGACTCTGCTGCCATTCACACTTAAAGCTACACTAGCCCTTCAGCCCGCAGGTAATGTGCAACAGGGAGGTGAGACTCCTCTGGGCCCACCTTTTCTGTCTGAGGTCCCATTCCTGATATGCTTGACTTTCTTCAAGACAAAAAATCACCGCAGAAGGCATACTTGTTACTTGAGCTGCCTGTGTTAGAACTGGTGTAGGCAGAGACGGGATTGGATTTTCCCCTTCTCCTGCCCAGGGAATGTCAGATGGTCTGAATTAGGTCCCTTGACTTTGTATATATTGATGTTGGGTTTGTAATTCTGATGCCTGAGAACTGACATTTTAAAGAGAAGCAGTGACCAGGCATGGCCTACTTTTTAAGCTGAGGCAGGAGAATTGCAAGTTTGTGTTCAGCCTGGGTGTTGTAGCAAGATCCTGCTTCAAAAAGGGCTGGAGCACAGTTTTAGAGTGCTTGGTTTTATCCCCAGCATGGTGGCAAGGGGCCAGGAATTCTGGGGGCTTATGCAGGATGTGTACACCAGGGAGCAAAAACCTTGGGACCCTCTTAGAATTAAAGAGAAGCAGTTTAGTATGAGAATTTCATGGGCCTCCCAGAGAGCAAAGAGCAAGTTCTCATGTAGTCTGAGTTTAACTTCTCAAAGCAAATTCCTGAAAGCCTCACTTCTTTACCTAGAGGGTAGGACCTGGGCTCTCCATCTCCAAATGTGATGCCATCCTGCTTTGTGGCACTGAACCACATAAGGGGTCTCTTAAAGGACTCGGGATCTTCAGCCTAGGAGGAGTCCAGCTGCTTTCCAGTACAGCACTCATCACGCTGTGGCAGTCACACCCCTGTGCAACAAAAGGACTGGGGGTGTAGCTAAGTGGTAAAGCACCCTGGGTTCAGTCTCCAGAAAGGTCAGGAGCGATGCTTTACACCTGTAATCCCAGTGGCTCAGGAGGCGGAGGCAGGAGGATTACAAGTTCAAAGCCGAACTCAGCAATTTGGTGAAGTCCTAAGCAACTTAGTGAGACTGTGTCTCAAAATAAAAAATAAACAGGCTGGGGATGTAGCTCAGTAGTAAAAGTACCTTGGGTTCAATCCCCAGTCCAAAAAAAAGAATGAGATCCTTCTGTACAAATCACGTTGTTTATCTATGATAATATTACATTTTATTTCTGTGAAACTTTTGAATATGAGAAAAATCAAACAAGTTAGAATATGTTAAATGTATTACAAGTCACTTTATGTAAACATATGTTGGACCAGTACTGTTGCTAAGAGTCTTTTTTTTTTTTTTGGTACTGGAGTTTGAACCCAGGGGTGCTTAGCCACTGAGGCACATCCCCAGGCCTTATTATTTTTTACATATAAAGAAAGGGTCTCACTGAGTTGTTTAGGGCTTCACTAAGTTGTTGAGGCTGGCTTTGAACTTGTGATCCTCCTGCCTCATCCCCTCGAGCCACTGGGATTTTAGGTGTGTGCTACTGCACCTGGCAAGAGTCCTAACGCATGCCAGGCCCAGCAGTGCACACTCAGAATCCCAGCTATTCAGGAGTCTGAGGCAAGTTCAAGGCCAGCCTTGGCAACTTAGCGAAACCCTGTTTCAAAATAAAAGGGCTACAGGTGTATCTAGGTGGTAGAGCACCCCTGGATTCATTGCCAGTACTGGGGTGGGGAATAAATCTTTACCTCACACTTATTACTGTAATAGTATTACTGTATAGTAATCCAAACTAAAAATGGTTAAGTCTTTTTTTGGTTTGTATAAATGGAGGAAGTTCTCTGCCCCTTATTCCTACATGCTAAGTATAACTGTCATTAACTGTTGGGTTCATGTTCTTCCTACTTTTGTTCTGTATGCCCTGCATATCTCCCCAGTGTGTGTGAGGGGTCAAAAGGCAATCTGCACAGCTGGCCAAACCCAGTTTGGCATGTTAGGGGCCAACAGACATCACCTTGTTCTCCGTCTAGCTTGGGAGGCACTTGGAACAAGTGAAGAGTGAAGCACTCCCTCACTGCTAGAGCTGTGCTAGCAAGGCAGCCATGGGAGGAGGTGTGCCCACCCCTGCCAGTGATGAATCTGTAAAGACTACCCCACTCAGCAAAATACTGGAAGAATGTTTTGTGACTGTTACTCCAAAAAGGAATTGGTGCTTTAGTTCAGTATAAGCCAGTGCCATGTTTATAACCATATTAATTAGGCTTGGGAGGTTCCAGCCTTCCTTTCCTCCTAATACCTGTTGAAATGCTTTATTTTGAAGCTGGAGATGAAATCGTGGACCTCACCTGTGAATCTTTAGAGCCCGTCGTCGTGGACCTGACTCACAATGACTCTGTTGTGGTGAGTGAGAGTTGGCCATTTCTTGACTGACCGGTCCTGGGCCTGCACTAGCACCTGAAGGCCTTGGTTACATTCAGTAACTGGGCCCCCAAATGAAAAATACTTCAGGAAAATCATGTGTTTTGGCTTTGTTTCCTCTGGAGTGTAGCTGTGGGTAGGAACTACAGCTCAGTGATAGAGCACCTGCCTAGCATATGTGATCCCCAGCATTGAAAAAAAAAAAAAAGTCAGTAGGGCTGTGTGGCCCTGACCTTCCACAGCTGGACACAGAAGTGGTTTGGGGAGAATCTCAAGGTCCCACATCTCTTAAGTCTGTCATTCCACAGTTTACCCCAGCCACGTGACCTTGGGCATGCTCCTTGGCCTTATTCACCTCATCTGTAAAATGGGGATATGCTTGCCCATGTCAGTAGATGATTGTGAAAACTAAAAGAAATCTCATGTTCAAGTGCCCTGGAACCTAGTGTGGTACTAGTCAGTGTGAGCTCTGCACTGCCACTGGGAAATCTCACATTTCAGAAGCAGTTAACAAGGCCCCAGGAAAAGCAGGTTCCCTGCCTGACCACCTGAGGCCTTGGCTCTGCCCTCACTCTGGGGGTAGAGCCTACAAGGCCAGCCGTGCTCTCTTCCCACAGTATCATCACAGACTGGCAGAGGATGTCCATATCCCACATGCAACCTATGTGGACGGAGGCCTGGTCTGGTCAGAGGACATTAAAAGTTAGTTCTGGTAGACTGTCCATGGTGCACACCTGCGTAGGGGTCTGGTTAACCCACTGGCCAGCATGCCACTAAGGCCTTCTGATACTGTGTGCCAAGACTGCAGTTTGTGGAGTGGAAGCTGAAGCACATTGGGCAGGTGTGTGGCTAGTCTGCTCAAGAGTGCTGTGTGATTGGGTGTGGAGTGCTAGTAGCTGATTCCTCTTGGCCCTGGGGCCCACAGGTTTGAGGTTTATTCTGAGTGACTGATAGCTACCACACTGTCACGACAGGTACAAGACGATAGGCATTGCTGCCTGACCTGTGTGGAACTTTAGAATCTAGTCACACTACAAAGCTTTAAGATTTTAAGAAGAAAAGGCTAAGGCTGGGAACTGCCTTTACAGATGTAGTCTGGTCTTGGTACCACCGGGCTGTCCCGTGTCTTCCCCCTGCATCCTGTGAGGTCATAGGTAGACCCAGGGTCTTTGCCTCCCACCTGGGGGCCAGTGGAGATGTGCTAGATCTCTGTGACATAACAGGAGTTGATGTGACTATAGGTGGCTCTCTTCAACTTGTGGGTTTCTGAGGTATATGTATACATTCAACCTCACTGACAATTGCTGGGGAGGAGCTTAGTTTGGCATGTTACCTGAAGCTGTAGCGCCATGCCACCAATGCTGGAAAGCTGAACCATGTCCTTTTTTTTTTCCTTGAATACTCAGGTGTTCACCAACAGTGTGCCTAACCCATTCCCCCTCAGGCCTGGCGAGAAAGCTAGGATTCTGTCCCCAAGAAGATACTGACTGGCTTCTGTTGGTTGACAGCGTCGTTTCCTCTGCCACAACTTTGTTTTGCTTGATGACTGCTCTTGCAGGGCCTGCTCCCTGGGCCAGGGCTTCTTACTGTGGCCATCCCCATTCCCAGTTAAGCTTCTGGACGCCTTCATAGGGGGATGAGGGGAGCTGTTTGGGAATGACTAGAAGACCAGAGGCAGGCTGTAGAGAAGAGGGTGACAGTACTAGTGTTGGGGCAGGAGTACAGGGTTCTGGGTTCCAACCTGCTGTCCCCTTAACTGGAGGTTTACCTCATGCCACCTCCTGGTTCCAACCACAAGAGTTGTCTTGTGCTTAGCAACCCTACCTTTTCTTTCTTTTTCTTTTTCCTTGTTCTGGGGATTGAACCCAGGGCCTCTACCACTGAGCTACATTCTAGCTCTTTTTATTTTATTTTGAGACAGGACCTCACTATGTTGCCTAGCTGACCTGGAACTTGTGACCCTCCCACCTCAGCTTCCTGAGTTGCTGGGATTACAGGTGTGTGCCACCATTGCCTGGCTGGCCTTTCTGTCCCTAATCATTCTTCACTTACTGATTTTTTTTTAGTAAATCTAAATTGCAAATTTATTATAGTATATGCCTGATTTACAGAATTCCAAGTCAAAAATTCTATCCTAAGCACAGCTACTAAGTGAACCTAATTATAGTAACACAGGACAAGGGATAGTGTGTTCAGGGTAACCTTTGTGCCTACAGGAGAGTGAAACGGATAAGGGTTATATATTCCAAAATTGGGATGATCTTAGCAAATCTGACAATCTGTTGGAATAGGTTAAGTGTGAGTGTTTTAACCTGGAGGTATCTCTTAGCCTTGTGTATCTCTAAGATAGGAATTCCTGGACAAGGGCAGCTTTCAAAACATCCATAGGCCCTCTTGAGACTAGAACCTGCAAACCAGCTTTTTAAGGAATCCAGAGCCCCCAGATCAGGAGAAATGAAAAATGTGTAAGGTGAGAGTGAGATTTTGTATGTTTCTACTTTCATGGTTTCTTAAAAAGTTAACTTTATTTTTGGCATCGCATAACACAAAAAAATGCCATCGCCCTTGGGCTTCAGGGTATGAATATCTTTGATTTTTGCTAGATTAATGTCAGACTGTTTTCCAGAGGTGGTACCAGTTTACACTCACACCTGTGTTTGAGGTTCTGTTTTTCACCGGCTTCATTACTTTTAAGGGTGATCAGTCTTTTAGCTGTCTTGTAGTTTCCCATAGTTTTTTTAACTTGTGTTTTTCTGATTTAAAATTTAACTCCTTTCTGTGTTTGTTGATTGTTTTTTTTTTCTTTTGTTTAGTTAGTGCCTTTCAAAAGTTTGTTTTACAGCTTTTTTTACATACCTGTTGTATATAAACTTTTAAAATAGCCCACAATTTAGGAATTAGCTCAGTGATGGAGTGCTTACTTAGTACACATAAGGCCCTGGGTTCCATCCCCAGCAACAGAAAAAGAAAGAAAAGAAAAACTGAAGAAACTGAACTAGAACAAAACCAAGCAATTCCTTTGCACCGCCCCCGTCCCTTTTTAATAGCAAATCTTTTTTCCTACTCATTTTTCTAGTTTAATGTGAACCTGCTGTTCTCATGGGTTTCCTATCTTCCCCTCAAAGGCTTGCCCCTCCACCTTTTGGTGTCTATTTCAGAGGCTATTATAGTTGATTTATCCATATGTTGAATAAGTCTTGTCCTACCCCATATCATAAAAAGATGTTTCTATATTCCGAAAGTTGGCTATTTTGCCTTTGACATTTAGGTTTATAATCTGCATGAATAGATTTTTGTGTGTGGTTTAATATGGAGGTCTTTACATAATATTTTAGGGTGCTGTTAAAATTGTATTTTAGCCGGGCGTGGTGGCACATGCCTGTAATCCCAGTGGCTCTGGAGTCTGAGACAGAAGGATTGAGAGTTCAGAGCGAGCCTCAGCAGCTTATCAAGGCCCTAAGCAACTCAGCAAGACCCTGTCTCTAAATAAAATACCAAATAGGGCTGGTAATGTGGTTCAGTGGACCAGTGCCCCTGGGTTCAATCCCCAGTGGCCCCCCATTGTATTTTAAATTTTAATTTTGTTTGTTTACTGATATAAAGAAATGTATTTGATTTTATCTGTTGACTTTCCTTTTTTGGTACTGGGGATTGAACCCAGGGGTACTCGACCCCTGAGTCACATCCTCTGTCCTTTTTTGTATTTTACTTAGAGACAGAGTCTCACTGAGTTGTTGAGGCTGACTTTGAACTCGCAATCCTCCTGCCTTAACATCCTGAGCCAGTGGAATTATACGCGTGTGCCACTGTACCCAGCTGATTTTTCCTTTTTTTAGTCTAACAATTCATAATCTGCAAATCTTTTGGATGTTAACCTAAACACAAAACAAATTTTGATTCTTTTGTATGTACACACATATATATTACATATATGCATCCTTTTTTTAAGTTGTAGATGGACACAATACCTTTATTTTATTTTATGTGGTGCTGAGGATCGAACCCAGTGCCTCACACATGAGAGGCAAGCGCTCTACCACTGAGCTACACCACTGGTTCTAAGTTTTAATTCTTTAATGTTGTCTTTTTCTTGCCTTAATGTACTGGCTAAAAAAAACCCAGCATTGTCTAAACGAAGTAGTGATAGTCATGGGCATTCTTGTCTCATTCCAAATCTGAGAAAATCCTTTCAAATTTCACCAGTAAGTAAGATCTTTGTTGTGGGCTTTTGTTTATTTATAGCATTTATTCAATTGAAATTCCTGTTTCCTATTTGGCTACAAGTTTTCATCATGAATCAAGGTAGAATTTTAACAGTGTTCTGTTGAAAAATTTTCCCCTTTCATATGTTGATGGAGCATTATATTGATTTCTAACATGAAACTTATCATGGTTATGGGATGGGTGGGTGTGTGTGCCACAAGATCAGTTTGCTGACATTTTTTTGTATGATATTTGTATTTATGTTCCTAAGATTGTTTGGTCTGCAAGTTTCTTTTGTACACATTCTCTGGAGGGTTTTGGAATCCATGTTGGTGTACCATAAGTGAATTGGGGGAAAACATCCTTTTTTCCTGTTCTAGAAGATTTTGAAAGACTGGAATTACTTCTTCCTTGGATGTTTGATAGAACTCTACAGTAAAGGTATCTAATCTAGAGTTTGCTTCTTGGGAATTTGTTGGTTCCATCCTAAAATGTTCTTTTTCGTTTTTTCTTTCTTTTTTGGTGGGACTGGAGGTGGAACCCAGAGTCTCACACTGAGCCTTAGAATCCTTTTTTTTTTTTTTTCTCCAACCTTAGAATCTTAACCTTTTTTTAAAAAGTATTTGTTTAGTTGTTGATGGACACGATACCTTTATTTTATTTACTTATTTTTTTATGTGGTGCTGAGGATCGAACCCAGTGCCTCACATGTGCTAGGCAAGCATTCTACCACTGAGCTACAACCCCAGTCCACAATCTTAACTTTTTTTTTTTTTTTTTTTTGCCGTGCTGGGGATTGAACCCACAACCTTGTGCTTGCAAGGCAGGCATTCTTCCAACTGAGCTATATCCCCAGCCCCTTAGAATCTTAACTTTTATTGGACATAACTTCCTTCATAATGTCTTGTGTTCTGTGGCATCTGTAATGATGTCTCGTTGTTTATCTGGAACTTTATTAGATTTTTCAAGGAACCAACTTTTAGCTTTGTGGGTTTTTTCTCTTGTAAGTTTGTTTTCATTTCATTGATTATCTTTCTTTGAATTTAATTTTGTTGGTCTTCCACTAGCTTGGTTTCATCGCTTTTCCAATAACAGTATTTAAAATATTTTCTTTAGATATATCTTCAAATTTTGGTACTGGTATTTATATTTAATTGAATTTATTTATTTACTTAGGGCAATATTGGGGAACAAACCCAGAATATGGAGTTTGCTAGGCAGGTGCTCTCCTCCTCTCAGCTGTACCACCAGCCCTTTTTATTATTTTGAGACAGAGTTTGGCTGAGTTGTCCAAGCTGATCTCCCAACTTTCACTTCCTGCCTCAGCCTCCCAAGTAGCTGGAATTACAGATGTACACCACTGCAACTGACCCAAATTTTTATTTCTTTCTAACGTGGGAATTTTCTTTCTAGGTTCAATCCACAGTAGAATTTTTAAAAAAGAACAAACTTCAATTTTTTGAGAATTATCTGTGCTACTTCTCCTCTGAATTATTGCTTTCCTTTCACCTGGTACTGGGGATTAAACCCAGGAGTGCTTTTACCACTGAGCCACATTCCCAGCTCTTTATATTTTTTGAGACAGCATCTCACCAAGTTGCTGGGGACCTCAGCCTCCTGAGTTACTGGCATTATAGGTTTACACCACAATGCCTGACTTTTACTTTTCCTTTCAACCAAGTTTGTTTACTTTCCCTTTTTTCATTCCATTTTGTCACCTCTTTGTTTATACAAATGTGTGTGTGTGTGTGTGTGTGTGTGTGTGTGTGTAATCTCGTTTTGGTTACTTCCATTGGGAAAACTGATGATAAGAAGTAACCCATTCGTTTGAAATCACTGCTTATGCTTTCCATATTTCTGCTTTATTACCTGGTTTAACAGGTGAATTGAGATTTCTGGCCACTTGTGTTTACAGCACGCTCTGTCTTGCTTAGAAGCAAGGCGGCAAGAGAGGGGAGACCAGCTTCTTTACTTACAAAACTAAGTCAATGAGGGGCACATTATGAAAATGTCATTTGCTTGGACTGTTTCCCTTAATTAAATTTCAAAAAATGGTGTCATTTCAAGTCAGGTTGATTTTCTTGGAATTGTTTTTTAGTTTGCACCAATGTGCTGATGAGTCATGCTATTTGTGTTGCAGTCTGTAACCTGCCTGGCTTTTTCATTTATGAGATGCTATTGAAAGGATCTGCTCCAAAGAGGCCTTTTTGGGCTGAGGTTGTAGCTCAGTAGTAGAACACTTACCTAGCATGTGTTAGGCACTGGGTTTGACCCTCAGCACCATGGAAAAATAAATACAAATAAAGGTATTTTTTGCTGGGCACAGTGGCACATACCTGTAATACCAGTGGTGACTGAGGAGACTGAGACAGAAGAAATCATGAGTTCAAAGCCAGCCTCAGCAAGAGTGAGGCAATTCAGTGAGACCCTGTTTCTAAATAAAATACAAAATAGGACTGAGGATGTGGCTCAGTGGCCAAGTACCCCTGAGTTCGATCTCCAGTACCTCCCCCAAAAAAGGTTTTGTTTTTGTTTTTGTTTTAAAGGATTAAAAAAAAAAAGTTCTGTCCATCTCTATGTGGGAGTAATAAAGGACACAGAGATACCCAGTAATGTTGGGGAGAGGTGAACCAAGAAAAAAGGGCCCAAAAGTTACCCAAGATAAAGGGAAACTTGTACACAGTCTGAGATAGACCAGTTATTCCACTAGAATGTTACTGTCAACACCAGTGTTGCTGGTGTTCCTGCTAGATCACAAGCCATAGTCATCAATAATTGCATCATGTGTGCAACTGTTGAATATAAAGTGTAGCATTTTCCAGTTGTGGCACATACCTGTCATCCCAACTACTTGGGAGGCTGAGCCAGGAGGATCACAAGTTTGAGTCCAGCTTGGGCAACTAACTTAACCAGGCCCTGTCTCAAAATAAATGAGACCTTTAAAGGTCTCAGCCAGATCCCAGGATTCAGAGCCTGTCTTGTACCTCTACCCGTCTGCTCACTCTTTGAGTAAGATATTCATGATACCCTGATACTGTCCTCTGCCTCCATCTTCTATGCCAGGCAAGCACTGTGTTGTCTGCAGGGCTGCAGCCAGGAAGTAGATACATTCCATGGCTCATGAGACATCTTTGGAATGCGATTTTGGTTCAGCTGTGGCCACTCCTGGCCCTGGGACCATGCCTTCTAGGGGTCCGTTCTGACCCTGAGTTTGGCACAGTTCACAGGTGAGCTGGTCCGACTCAAGGGAACCCAGGGAGACCCAACTCCTATGCCCTGAAAACTGGGGAATTAGGATGTCATGCCCCTCACAGTGTGCCCTATCCTTGGCAAAGGCAGGTGAGAGCACTGTCAGTGTAGGCACTGAAGAAAGCCAAGGTCATCCTGTCCACAGCAGAATATTATTCTGCCCCACCATCCCCCATCTTTGCCCACCTAGTGCCAGCCCACACTTCTCTGGTGATGAGGTTACCTGTCCCTGTTTCGCTAGTCATGCCGTCACTTGCCTAGGAAGAAGGAGCATTTGTAAGAGCCCTGCATGGACCCTGTGTTTATCTTCTGTCCAGGTCTTAATATAGGGCTTACTTTATTCCTGGGGTGGCCATGGTGGCCATCAGGATCCCATTATTTATAACTAGATCTCTTCTAGTTGTTGTTAGACTTAATGGGATTGGAACATGTATGAAAGGTTGCTTATGTGGTATCAAAAATCCTGGAAGAGGGGCTGGGGTTGAGGCTTAGTGGTAGAGTAGTCACCTAGCATGAGTGAGGCCCTGGGATCGATCCTCAGCACCACATAAAAATAAAATAAAGGTTTTGTGTCCACCTACAACTAAAACAAAATGTTTAAAAAAAAAAAAATCCTGGAAGAGTGGACTCCAGGCTAGATGTCCAGGAATAACTCCTGACTGCCAAGACATGACCACCTGGATCCAGGAGACCTGCTGCAACCTCTTTGTAGGAGCCAGGGCCTGAGTCATTGCATCTTCACCTGGAGCTGTGCCCTCCCCATAGCATAGGCGTATCTAACAGAGGGAACTTGGTTCACATCCAGATCCGTGCTGAAAGAAGTCAGCTCAGAGTGTCAGACCCTCCAGTCACTGCAGGGCAGGGTGCCCTGCTGGAGACATGGGCAACCAGGCTTTCCTGAAGTAGGGCCTCCTGTGCTCAGGAACTCTGGTTTCCCTCAGACAGCTCGTGTTTAGCTTGCCAGAAGGTGATAGTGGCCCATATTGAACTATTGTGGCGGAAGTCATCTTTGTGTGAGTGTTGAGCCCTTGGGTCAGGGTTTGTCATTGACTTTTTGTAGGCCTCAAGACCACAGTAGAATTGGTGTATGTCACTCATTGTTCCACACACAGTCTTTTTTTTTTTTTTTTTTTTTTTTTTAATGACATATTAAATACTCAAACCCTTCTCTAGGTGAAGGCTATATTTGGCAGTGGCCTTGTTGGTCCTGAATGCCTTTACTGAGCTGTGTTCCTGGTGTTGTACTGAGTTCCATCCTCTTAGTCCTCAGACTAAGACTCAGACTCAGACTGAGTGAGGTTTGGGCACTGCCTGTATGGGAAGAGGAAGCTGCAGCTTCCAGGCATCTGGCAGGACAAGGGTCAAGCTCCTCAGCTGTTGGGAGACTGTAGCCTGCGGCAGGGTGTGGGGTGATGATTTACCAGGAAGGTGCACATTCCCCTGCGGGGGTAGAGGGCTGGGACTGACATAGGATTCTGCAGGGGTCTCACACTTCAGAAACAGGAAATGTGTCTATTTCATCTCAAGTCAAGCTGATTGTTTATCTTTTTTCTCCTTCTTTTTAAAAGATTGTTGACGGTGAGTGATTGCATCTCCTTTTGCTGTGGGTTTGAAGGAAGAACTGGCATGGGTGAGGACTGCAGCCTGCGGGCCTTGCTGGGCTGTCCTCAAGGGGCCAAGATATCCAGGCAGAAGAGTGCCTGTGACCACTCTTGGTCAGACCTGGACAGTCAGAGCTTTGACCCTGCTGAAGAAACCACCCCCAGTGTTGACTACTGAGCTGCAGTCCTGCCTTAGGGCTGGCTGGATCTTGGAGGAAGATGACAACTTACGACATCCCCACAGCTCAGGCACCAGCCTGCAGCAGTGATGAACATGTTATCCTGGGAAGACAGGAGAGCGGCCTCTGCAGCTGGACAGGACCTTCTAGGGAGGAGCTGCAGGGCAGCAATTTCCATCTGGGAGTCCCAGGGGGGAGGACCTTCTGAAGCCCCTGGGTGGGGAGGTGAGGATGGTGATGCTGGGGAACTTTGCCTAAAAACCTGACTCTCACCTTAGAAAGGAGGAGGCCAAGGAGGAACGCCAGGAGGCTGCGCCAAGACCATGCTGACAGCTGCGTAGTGAGCAGTGATGACGAGGAGTTGTCCAGGGACAGAGATGTGTATGTGACCACCCACACTCCCAGAAACGCCAGGGACGAGGGGGCCACAGGACTCAGGTACCCGTGCACCCTGCTGCTGCTGTGTGGAGGCCAGGGGCTAGAAGTACTTTTCTGCCACTGTGAGCACTTGGCTCCAGAACGGCACGTCCAAGCAGCTGCTCAGCAGCTAGGTGCAATTGGAACTGGATCCAGGGCTGGGCTCCACTATTTTTGCAGTAATGGGGCTGTACCAGCCACCAGCAGCAGGAATGCTGCCGGTGGGGAGCAGGCCGCGAGGTTGTCTGCACCTTCCCTTGTTCAGCCTCTCCCCTCCCCCTTCTCATGGCCATGCCACCGTACCCACTGAGCCATTGGCTTTCCTGAAAGTCTCTTGGTTGCCTGTGCTAAGGCAGGGTTAGTGGAAGCTGAAGGAGAGACCGCTTTGGGGTTACAGGCAACTTACATGCAGGTAATCGAATGTTTGAATTTACTGAAAAACTGATGGAAAGCCCTGTGATTTTAGGCCCTCTGGTACTGTCAGTTGTCCCATCTGCATGGACGGATACTCAGAGGTAAGTAACCAGGTTATTTCTTCCCTCTTCAGTGTCTAAACTGTCACTGAAAGAGGTAGGTGAGGCAGGATCTGCACGTTAGGTGGGATTTGATACTTGCCTGCAGCCCTGCCTGGGCTAGCACATGGTCTGTTGCAGATCTGCATATAAAAAGGGTGTGCCTGTTTCTCTTGGGCCCTGCATGCTTCAACTTTAGCTCCCAGTGTGCCTTGGGCTTTGCTGCAAAGGTAGCAGCTTTTTGTGTCCCCCATCCTGGCTGTAACCAAACACTGCTGGTGCTTATTGAAATCCCTCATAAGCTCCTCATGCTGCTGCTGCTGCTGCTGCTGCTGCTGGGAGGCCTAGGCTTCCGCCATCCGTTCCAGAGGCCACACTTACTCCTCTGGCTGAGACTGGCTCTGCATACCACTCCTGCTTTCTCTGCTGCACGCTACCCTTCTTCCTTCTCACTGATCTTCTCAGCTCTGGGTGGGTTGGGGTTCTCTGGGACAAGGGCAAACTCAAAGGCTGTTCCTTGAAATGTCTTCCAGATTGTGCAGAATGGACGTCTCATTGTCTCTACAGAGTGTGGCCACGTCTTCTGTAGCCAGTGCCTCCGTGATTCCCTTAAGAATGCTAACACTTGCCCAACTTGTAGGAAAAAGATCAACCACAAACGATACCACCCCATTTATATATGAAGTGTCAGAGCTGCTCAGGAGAGATGGATGGACAGACAGCCCAGCTTGGTTCCTCACATGGTATCTGCCTCCAATTTCCTGAGCTCAAAAAGACTGTTTCAAAACCAACATCTGATATGTAAACTTCTCTTTTGTTTCCAACCCCCTTAGATCCTTTTGTAATCTCGTTTGATGCTCTGGAGCTGGACCAGGGCCTTCCCCATCTGGCTCTGTATCTCTGCTCCTCTGGGGTGGTTTCATCTCAGAGTAGGAGAAAGAGAGTCAGGACATTGCAGTTGAAAATTGTGGTTCCAGCCTTTCTGGGCCTACATTTGCCAAGAAGTTCCCCTGTTTGGAAAGCTTGCCCCATTTCTCCCAGTCGCACGACCTTCCCAGGCACCTGTCAGTTGGCCAGTCTGTCTACCACACAGTAACCAAGCCAGACACGGTCCACTCGACCCAAGGGTTCCAGGTGCAGGAGTGGCCCCCTGGAAAGCCCAACCACTGGACCTTTTTTTTCCCCCCTCGAGGGTCAGAAGTGACCTGTGATTCTGCCTGCACCTTGTCATTGATATGCAGTGTTTTCTGCAAATCAAGAACCTCTGCAGGGCAATCCCGTTTCCTAAGAACGAAAAGTGCAATAAAGCCCGTTCTTCACTCCCCTACAGCAGTCCAGGAGATGTAGCACTGTCAGCGCCCTCCTCAGAGCCCTAATGTTGCCTGTGGAGCAGTGCCCGTCCCATCCTGTCTCTGCTCGCCAAATGTTCTCAGGAACCTTACCCGTGCTCCAAAGTTCTCCACCTGGCACAGGACATTCAAGGTCAATAGGGCAGGCACGTATTTGGGTGTCCTCTCTTTTCTGATAAAATCCGTCCTGTGTTGGCCACCTGCCCTCCAGTCCTCAGTCCCTCAGTTCCTACTGCCTATGTCTGCCCAAGCGTAGATACCAAGAGGTGGTGGCAGTAACTGTGGCCTTATCAGCCGCTCACTTCCATGCTTTTGCCCAAGTCGCTGGTGCCCCTGTTTCAAAGATTTTGGCCCACTGGACCTGCCCTGGCTTGGCTTCTAACCCTCCCCCACAAGTCAACACTTAATTCAGAAGCTGCTCTTCTGGCCAGCTGGGCTCTGATCCTTTGGGCTTTTGACTGCTTCATAGGTTTGGTTGGCAGAGCACAGTAGTAACTCTTTCTCTGCAAGGGCCTGATGACAACCTCTACTACATAGGTATGTGGGAGCCTCTGGTTCCCTGGGAGAGGACAAGGTGATCCAGACTGCCCCTGAGGCACTGGGGTGGCTAGTAAGGGAGAGGCCTCTCCTGCAATGCAGGCCAGCCTCTGCCGCCACACCCGCCTTAGAGGGCTTCAAGCCAAACCAACAGCCTTTTCATGCGAAACACCTTCCTGTGGGAAAGGGGCCCTTCTGGCTTTGCTAGCAATAACTGACCTTCAGCGCACTCTCCTGGAGGAGCAGGGACTCCGCAGAGTTCACTTTAGACAGGGCTGAAGGAGCGCCCTTCCTCTCTGTGAAAGAAAAATTTCATTCTTCACTCGACTTCTCAGCCACCTGGCTCACTTCCAGTTAGTTTGAATGAGAGTCATGATTTTCCTCATGGAGTTGAAGAGGGTAGGAGCTTCTGTGCTCATCATAGTGATGTGCTGCGTGCCTGTCCCCCACTGGACATCATGGCTGTGAAGTCTCCTCCAGGCTTCACGGAAGTGCTCTTGTTAGGTTGTAGCAACACAGACTTCGAGGGCCAAGGTGACCGTGAAGCTGTCAATCCATAGATGTGCTGACACCCATTTAAAATTTTCTTTGTATTTTATCCTTTAAGACAACTTACGTCATGGATTATAAAAGTTGCATTACTTCATCCTAAATTAAATTGGGAAAAAAGTGCGTTTAGTTTCTACTAATGAGAAACTGCAAATTAGGTAAAGACTGGTGTGGGAAAAAAAATCCCTTTCCTCAGTGTACATAGTTCAGCTCTTTGTTACATTTAAACTGTATCCATGGACATCAGTCTGTTTTGGACTCCTCTGCTAGTGTTAAAGATGTAAATAAAACCATTAATTTGGACCAAATATCTTCTTGGTGCATTCATTTGCTCTTAGAAATTGTGATCAACCTTTTGCCAAGGCATGTGATTCTCATCCTGCTCAGGCTCAGTAGGTTTTGCACCTGTGTACAGGAAAGCTGTCTCTCCAGAAGCTGCCATGTCAGAGACCACTCTTGAGGCAGAACCACAGTCCTGGCCCTGAGTATGGAGCAGTCCATGCCGAGGTGAGGCTGAGTGGCCACACACAAGTGCTGGTGGACCTCTCTGAAAAGGATGGAGTAGATTGCCCTGAAGCCTTGCAGTGGAGTGCCTCAATGTTTCTGGGTGGGAGGTAGGACCTCCGGAATATGTGGACGCACCAGTCACTGCTGCTGGACAGCAGTACCACAGAAGCTAAAGGAGGTGGGCTTGGCTTATGGAAGACCAGACATGAGGTGTTGGCAGCCCTCCCTTTGCCTCTGCCCTTCTCCATGTTTGCCCAATCCTAGGGGTCAGAAAGGCTTAACATGGGAATGCCTGGGAATCAGAGGCCTACTTTCTAATAGAGCAGTCAGAGACAGGCCTTGGCTCTTGCAGGTATGGAGACACCCAGCTATGGCGACCCCCGCTCAGCATGTTTGCCAAGAGGCAGTCCCCCAAGCCAAGTGGAAAATGGAAACTGGCAAGAGGAAGCATGTAGCGGAAAGTGCAATCTGTCCAGGAGTGTCTCCCTGAGGGATGCTGAGCAGCCGTCCTCAAGGTCCAAGAAGTTCTCCAGGGAAAGAGGACAGGAAAGGATCTCCAGGCCCAGAGCCTGTTCCCTGTTGCTGGTGCACAGTGTGGCCTCCAGTCCTCCACAGCTGAGAGTGCTCATGGATTAGACATGCTGGTGGCTTCCAAGAACCTACCTGACTGTCTCTTCACCCCTGGTCCTGAAGCTAGGAGCTAGTTGAAGGAGTCATGCCCTACACGAGCCCAGGGAGGAGGGCAGGGCCTGATGGAAAAGCAGGGGCCTATGTATCACAAGCTAGAAACAACTGAGTTCCTGGATCTGAACAGGAGGAAGCCTCCAAGGCTGGTGCTGGGGATCAAACCTAGCAGTGCTCTACCACTGAGCCACATCCCCAACTTTCTTTATTCTTCATTTAGAGACAGAGTCTCACTAAGTTCCCCAACTGGTCTCCAACTTGCAATTGTCCTGCCTCAGCTTCTTGAATAGCTGGAATCACAGGCATGTGCCACCCTACCCAGCCCTAGCTTACTTATTTTAAAAATGGTGTCACGTACATTATATCGATTTTATAATACAGAAATAACTTCTGCACGTTTTGTATCCAGCATTTTGCTAAGGTCTTACTCTAATAATCCACCTGATTCCCTTGAATTTTCTACATCTTGTGCAATTAAATGTTACTCCTTAGCTCTCAGACCTTTCTTACTGAGCTTTTACCACCAATATTTAGGAGGCACAGATGGTGTTGATGAACATGTTTGTTTTTCAGCATTTCATCAAGAAATATGGACCAGGCATGGTGGTGCACACCTGTAACCCAGTTACTTGGGATACTGGGGCAGGAGAATCACAAGTTGAAGGCCAGCCTTAGCAGCTTAGCAAGACCCTGTCTCAAAGAATGAGAAGGGCTGCAGATGTGGTTCAGTAATGGAGAATCCCTGGGTTCAATCTCCAGTACAAAACAAAACGAAAAGTTTGCTGTAGGTTCTTGTTAGGTAACAGGAAAGGGAAGTTTCTTTTCCTATTACAAGGAATTTCTCTTTTGTAGGGCGCAAGTGTCCTGGCAGGGGGTTAGGAAATTGAACCCAGAGCCTTGGGCATGCTAGGCAGGCAACCTACTAGAGCTACATTTGCCAACCTCAGTTGAATGTCTTATGGGCTCTTATTCTACTTCTATTAAGACATGGGACTTTTTCCTGTACTGCATTACAGGTTGAGCATCTCTAATACCAACATCACAAATCAGAAATGACCAAAATTTTGAAACTTGTTGAGTATCAACATGATTCCACAAATGGAAAATTCTACCCTTTATCTCATATGATGGGTCCTAATCAAAATGCAAATGCACTAAAAAAATGTATAAAATTACATTTAGGCTATGTGTATAAAGCATAGATGAAACATGGTCTTGGTCTCATGCCGAGTAATTCAAGGCCAGCCTGAATGAAGATTAGAGATAAATGAAATAGATAAAACAGAGAAGGCTGACACCAATTTTCCTGTTCTAGAAAACGGAAAGACTTTTAGATTGTTTATGGGTTAAGCCATATTTTAATTTTTTTATTGGTTTTTAGAAGTGCTAGAGATTGAATTCGGGGTCTCAATGCATACTAGGCAAACACTTTTCCACTAAGCTGTATTCTTAAGCCCTAGTTAGATAGGCTAAAAGAGAAGAATCAAATTACTAAAATAAAAAACAAAAGATAGGACATTACTACCAACTTTATAGAAATAAGGATTATCAGAGACTGCTGTGGACACTTGTATGCCAACAAATTGGATGACCTAGAAGAAATGAACAAATTCCTATAAATGACCTACCAAAACTAATTGAAGAAGAAATAGAAAATCTGCATAGACCTATACTAAGTGAGATTGAAACAGTCAAAACCTCCCCAAAATTAAAAGTAGGCCCTGGGTTCAATCACCAACACTTGCAAAAATATAAATAAATAAAAGGGATTGGGGATAGCTCAGTGGTAGAGCAAATGTCTGCCATGAATAAAACCCTGAATTCAATCCTAGTCCTGAAAAAAAAGTCTATGCTTTAAACATATGCAATTTATTTTATATCAATTATCCTTCAACAAGAAACATACAAAAAGAAAAGAATCAAGATGTTTCCTTTCTTTTTCAGTACTCCAGAACAGTTTACAGAGGAACTAGATTATTTAACCTTTGAAGCTTTGGTACAATTTGGTGAAAACTCAGACTAATGTTTCCAATTGATTCCTTAGTTGAGAATTCTTCCTATTTTTCTCTGTAGCCATTGTCTAAGTTTTCTATTGGCCATGAGGACACTTTGGGCTATATTTTCCTTGGAAATATCCATTTCATCTCCATTTCCAAATTTTGTCCAGGAACATTCACGCATACATGTATTCCTGGGTGTTGGACCCAGGGCTGCTCTACCACTGAGCTACGTACCTCTTTAACCTCTTTGAACCCAGTATTCATTCTGTTCTTTCCTTTTTTATGATACTGGCTTTTTAGGCAAGTTGTCTTGTAGAGGGGTCTTACCTCTTATATTTTTACCTAATGATTTCTTCATTGACTATTTAACTTAATTTATTTTTTTTATTTTATTTTTTTACATATAGATGGACACAATACCTTTATTTTATTTCTTTTTTTTATTTGTTTTTTTATTGTAAACAAATGGGATACATGTTAACTTAATTTATTCAATGTCCTCTATTTCCTGTAAAATGGAAATGGGTTCTAAATGATTAGATGCAGGCTCAACATTCTGGGCAAGAATCATTCCCAATGAGTCAGCTGTGGTAGTACACGCCTGTAATCCCAGCTATTGGGAGGCTGGGGCAGGAGGATTGCAATTTCACCACCACCTGGGAAACTTAGTGAGACCCTGCCTCAAAATAAAAAATAGAAAGGACTGAGGATGTGGCTTAGTGGTAAAGCACCCCTTGGTTTAATCCCCAGTAACAAACAAACAAACAAACAAAAAAAAACCAAACCCTTTCCCAGATGGTACCGTACTCTCCATTGTATCATGTCAAGAAAACGTTGTCATAATAACTTTTCAGAGGTTGAGATTGCTTCTTGTCTGCACTACTTTTGCTTCTGTTTTCATAGTTTATTTTATAGACTACTTTTGTATTGTTTAGAACTGCATTGGGATGGATGTGGTGGCACACGTCTGTAATCCCAGCGCTTCAGCAGGCTGAGGCAGGAGGATAATAAGGTTGAGGCCAGCCCAGCAATTTAGTGAGACTTGGTTTCAAAATAATTAGAGCTAGGGGTAGGTTTAGCAGTAGTGTGCTTGCCTAACGTGTGAGGCCCTGGGTTCTATCCCTATTATTGCCAAAATAAGTTAATAGTAATAAAAGCATAAATCTACACAGTTGGAAAGACTAAAACAGGTAACAGCAGCAAACTTTAATTTGTTATTTTTTTGAGATGGTGTTGCTATGGTGTCCCGCCTGGCCTCAAACTTGCAATCCTCCTGCCACAGCCTCTAGAGTAGCTGAGATGACAGGTATGCACCACTGCACCTCGCTCAGCAGCAAGTTTTGAAAGCTAAAAAGCAGATACCTGAAAGGCAGGTTGATGGATAACTATAACTGCAGGTTTAATTTCTGGAGAGAATAACAAAGAGGGTCTTGTTGGAGGATGCTGGGTATTCTCAGAGGTTCAGGATGTTGTGCTAACACTATGGGACAAGAGATGGAAGCACATGAAGTACTGTGTCCCCATCCTCCTTTCTCATGAGGCTCCCAGCACACTGGCAGCAGCCTCCACTCCAGGAGTAAACTGTTCTACTGATTCTTTTTTGTTTTTAAAAATATGGGATGCTTCACCAATTTGTGTGTCATCCTTGTGCAGGGGCGTTCTCTGTATTATTCTTATTTTAGAGTATGTGCTGCCAAAGTGAACACTGTTCTACGATTCTTTAGGTCTTTTGTGATGTTTTTTGTATTAGTTTTGTATATATTTTTAACCTTTTAAAATTTCTGTGGCCTTATATTTTTTGTTATATCTTATGTAAAGTATTTGCTGTTTTTTTTTTTCAGTTGTAGATGGACACCATACCTTTATTTATTTTTTATAAGGTGCTGAGAATCGAACCCAGTGCCTCACACATGCTAGGCAAGTGCTCTACCACTGAGCTACAACCCCAGCCCCTCTTTAGTTTTTTAAAATTAATCTTTTAGCAATTATCTTTGATATTACAACACATATCCTTGATTTTTTTGTCTAATACATTTATTGATATCATGAAAGTGCAAGACCTTAACTCCATTTAAATACCTTCTTTTCATTCAAGTTGTCATGAAGTTTTTAGTTCTGCGTATATTATAAATTTGGAATTATGAAGTGTGGAATAATTAATTTATCTAATTTTCTTTATAAGTGTATCTTATTGCCAGTACACATTCATATCTTAATAATACTTATTACACATGGAAGTAATACAACTGCAATTTTATAAAAATATTCAGTATATGCAGCCTTTTCCTGAAAGTGAGATCTAAGAGCCTTCCTGGATCATGAGGCTGCTGAGTGCCCATTCCATGCAGGATTTCATGTGACCTCCCATGCTCCTGCCAGAATAGGTTTTCTTTCTCTCTCTCTCTCTCTCTCTCTCTCTCTCTCTAGATATTGAACCCAGGGGTGAACCCACTGAGTTACATCACCAGCCTTTTCATTTTGTTTTGAGACTAAGTCTTGTCAAGTTGCTGAGGCTGGCCTTGTGAACTTGTGATCCTCCTGCTTTAGCCTCAAGAGTTGCTGGACTATAAGTATAGGCCCCAATAAACTTCTCTTAATTCTCAGAATGTGCAAGATCCCCTCTAGCCTTTGTCTGTATTCTCCCTTGTGGTGGTTATTATTATTTTTTAATGTGTCAACTTGACTGGGCCAGAGGGTGCCAGACAGTCAATCAAACATTATACTGGATATGATGTGAGAATTTCAGGATGAAAACATCTGAATTGACTGATTGTGTAAAGCAATTGCCCTCCATATATGGGGAGGTCTTCTTCAATCTATTGAAAGCCTGATTAGAACAAAAGAACTGAGAGCATTGGGGTTGCAGGAGGCCCTGGTTTGATCCCCAGAACTGCAAACAACACATGAAACCTGAGAAAGAGGGAACTCCTTGGTCTAGTGGCCCTTCCTGGGCCTCAAGCCTGTTGGCCCGACTGGAGCTACACCTAGTCTACTGCGTCTCCACTGGCTCACTGCAGATTTGGGCACTTGTCAACCTCCATATTACATAAGCCAATTCCTTATCACAAAATCTCCAGCCTAATAGTGTTTCTCCAGAGAGCTCTAATCCATCCCTCAAGGGGTGAAATCTGATTCTTAGGGGGAGAAACAAAATAGTTATGATGTTTTGCTGTTCTCCAAAGCTCAACTGTAAAAGACAAAATCTTTTTTAAAATAACTTTTATTCATTTATGTGATGCTGAGGATTGAACCCAGTGCCTCACATGTGCTAGGCAAGCACTCTACCATTGAGCCACAACCCCCTGCCAAAATCTTATTCCTTAGTATTTTTCTCCTTGGAGTCTTAATCCATTTGTGCTGTTCTAACAAATTAGCACAAACTGGGTAGTTTACAAACAAATTTCTTATAGTTCTGAATGGGAATCAAAGATGGAGGCATGGGTGGGTCTGGTGTCTGAGGAGGGCCCGTCTTTTGTTCATAGCTAGTGCCTTCTGGCTGTATTCCATCTGGTGGAAGGCAGTTCCTTAGGGTCTTGGATAGGGCACTAGTGTCATCTGTGAGGGCTCTGCCCTCATGACCTAGCCACCTTCCAAATCTCCTAATACTAATACCATCACATTGGTGATTAGCTTTCAGCATATGCATTTTTGGGGACACAAACATCAACAGGGGAGATAATGGAAAAAGAGTGAGAGCTACTATTTCATCTTTGCTTCATCAGTTCTGTCTGCCAGAAGCACCTCCTCTAGGTCCTATAAAATTTTGTCGGGGCTGGGGCTGTGGTTCAGTAGTAGAGTGCTTGTCTCACACATGCAGGGCACTGGGTTTGATCCTCAGCATCACATAAAAATAATATTATGTCCATCTACAAGTAAAAACTATTTTTAAAAAAAGCTTTGTTACTGGTTTCCTGGTCTCCATTCTTGCTCCCCTGTCATCATTCTATACATTAGCCAGAGTTCTCTCAAAAGTGTACAGCCCACTCTGACATTCCTTACTGAAGCTCTCCACAGCTCCCTTCTGCATTTGGAATAAAAACCACCCTTCTCATGGAGCCCTATGGGTTCATTCATTTTCATTGGTTGCAGTCATAGTAGCTTTGAGGGGTCCTGGGACATGCTGAGCTTCCACTGCTGCCCAGTCTTGCCCTGCTGTAAGCCCTTTGTTCTAAGATGGGATAGCTCAGCTCAACTCCTCAGAGAGGCCTCCCCTGTCCCAGTCTCCAAAGTAACTGGATTGTATCACTGAGTGCTCTGCTGGTATCCAAGTAATATCTGAGCTGGAACCTGGGTTCTGCCTCTATGGGGTGGCTTTGGACAAATGCTTTAGTATCTATGAACATGAGTTTCTCTTTCATAAAATAGGGCTAATGATACCTATCTCCAGAGTCATTGTGTGGATTGAGATAAGGCAGGCAGAGTGGTTGGTGTATAACTACTGGACAAATGGTCATTATTATGTCATTCATTCACTTAGCAAACACTAGACTGCCGTGAGTCCTGCCCCTTGCTTGTCAGTTGGAACTGAGGTGTTTGAGGAAGGCACTCCCTTGTCTTTCCCTGCCCCTTAAGAAGTTTCCTTTTTGGGGATATGATGACAGTCATGAATCGCAATCCCATGACAATATGCTAAGAGGGGGAAAGCACAGGGATTGTGGGAGAAGGCAGGTATCTGACTCAGCTCCGTAGGGTGCAGTTGTGGGGAGGGGTAGCCTGAGACCTTGCTCACTACCGAGTGCCCAACGAGACGGGGCCCAGGCGGCATCCCGATCCATTCTCTCAAACTCCACTTCAGTGGCAGGATCATTCGAGACCTTAGAGGAGGAGTGAGGGAACTCAGTTTTGCTGACAAAGCGGAGTCTCTGAAGGGCTTTTAGCAGAGTTGATTTGATCACACGAGCGCATTCTGTCTGTGGCGTGAAGAATGGGTCAGGATTAGCAGCTGTGGCTGCAGCTCGGGCAGGGGTGACAGAGGCAAAGAGACACGGGCAGATTCAGGAGAGAGCTTAAATGGAGGCGGCGGTCACACATGGCAATGCCAAGCTCGGCCGCATCTGGGACCCGTACCGCATGGAACCAAAGCCAGGGCACGTGTCTCCTGTCTCGGTGCGTCTGGAGCGCAGGTCCCAGGCAGGGTCCCTTTTGCCTGGGTCCAAGGACAGGCTGTATCTGGGGCTTGCTGGTGATGGATAGGGCCCCCAGGAGGCGGGTCCAGGCAGTGGCCCAGATCTCTGGCCTGGACCCTGGGGCCCTCGGAGCCGGCAGCACCTGGCAAGGTGGTGAGAGGTGGCCGGATCGGCTCGGGGTGCGGGCATGCCGCTCGAGAGAAGCGCGGTCTTTGGGCCCCGGGACCCTAACTGAGCCGGCGAACATCTTCACCGTGGACTCACCAGGGCGCTGCCCAGGGCCCGCGCGGCAGCCTGCCGCCCTCGCACTGACCCGGGGCTGGCCAAGGTCACACGGCTGCAGGTAGAGTGGAACAATCGGCCAGGGCGGGGCGAGGTCGGCGAGGCTTTCCCAGCGCGGCCCCAGCGCTCCGAAGTGGCTGCCGGCTCCCGTCAGAGCCGGAACCGCGCGACCCCCGCGCTACGGCGCTGTGTGCGTCCGCCGCCCCGCCCGCTGCCGACTACAGCGCCCACAAGGCCGCGCGGTAAGGCGGGGCCGGAACGCGGACGCGCCCATGACGTCACGGTCCGCCCCGCCTCCGCTGGGTGCGCACAGCTCGACGGGAGTCGTGGTCCCGCCGCGAGCGCCCCTGCGGCGGCGCGGGCGGCGCGGACTTCTGCTCCCGGCGTGCCTCGCGCGCCGGCGACGTTAGCGGCGGGCGGGGCAGCGAGGCGAGGGGCGGTGGCGCCCGGGAGGGCGGAGTGAGGCGGGGGAGGGCGCCCGCGCCCCTCCCCCTCCCGCCGCTGCTTCCCCCTCCCCCGACGTAAACTGGGATCCCTTTCCCCTTGTGTCCGCCATATTGGACTCTAACTCTGGTCAGCGCCGGCGCCGGGCCCGGTGGACTCGCCGTCCCTCCCGCCAGAGGCCGCCTCGCAGCTCCCGCCCGCCCCGCCCTCCCCGCCGCGGAGGCGACCCCGCGCCGCGCCCCCCGCCCGGCCGGCCGCAGCGCCCGCCGCCGCCTCCGCCGCCGCCCTCGCCGCCGCCGCCGCCGCCGCCGCCGCCGCCCGCGGCCCCGCGCCCGCCGCCCGCGCCCCTTCCCCGCCCGCCGCCCGTCCGCCCGCCCGCCCGCCATGAGCCCGGCCGATGCCAAGCGCGGGGCCAGGCGCCGGAAGAACAAGCGCGGCGGCGGCGGCGGCTCGGGCGGCGGCCACGGCGGCGCGAGCGGCGGCAAGGCCGGCCCGGCGGCAGCGCTGCGCGGCCCTCAGGCTCCGGGCCCCAGCGGTGCGGCGGGCCTGCTGGGCGGCGCAGCGGCGGCCCACGGGCCCCTGGGCGCGGGCGGCGCCGCCGGAGGCTACTTTGAGGTAAGCGCGGCGGCGGGGGGTCGGACCGGGTGGCCGCGGCCACCGCCCCCTCGCGAGCTGCGGGCGCGGCGCCGGCGGATAACGGGCCGCCGGCCGCTGACAGCTCGCGGCGCGCGAGGCGGCGCGGGCACCGGGCGCTGCGGCCTCTGCGTCGGCCGCGCTCGGCCCCGCGCTCTGACTCTGCGGGGCCGGGCGAGGCGTGGCGGAAAGTGCCCGGGAAGTTGGCACTGCCTCCCGGCGTGGCCGTGGAGAGCCCGCTGACAGCCTCCCGGGCGACGGCCCGGCCCCGCTGCCCTGGGTGCTTAGGGGCAGCGGGGCGTCTGCGTGCTCGGCGCGTTTGTGGTGTGTGGCTGGGGAGTTCGAAAAGGAATTATTTTCTATTTTTTTCGTAAAGCCTGCGGGTGGTGGACTGCTGTCTCTCTTCGCTGTCGGTTACGCTTTTGAAGACGGTATTCGTGTGTGGGTATGCACTTGGCATGGGCATTTCCAGAGATTGCGTTGGTCCCTGAAAGAGAATGGTGTTTTTCAAAAGTTATGTGAGTTTTTACAGTGTTGGTAGGACTCTTAAATTGCGTTGTTTTAAAGACATTGCGATTAGAAAACAAAAAGCTTTGGAATATTTGTGTGTCACATCTTGGCACAGATTGTTTTATTCGAGCTTCCAGATACTGTGTTGGAACAGTATATAGAGAGGGTAGATAAGAGATCATGGCTTATGGCATGACTTTCTGACACTTGCACAGTTGTAGGAAAGTACAGAAATGCATGTGTGATTAAGTTTGAGCTTGAACTACTCTTGGTGTTTTCTGTAGTGTAAGTGTGGTTGTTGGAGTTTATTTTGCATCATGTTGTTACGTTTGTTTGGGATCCTGGATCATAGTCCTGAGTGTATATCTCCAGAGGTTGCCCTTACCCATTTCCCTCTGTAGTTCTTGGAATCAAGGATGAGAGACTTATGCATTTGAATCATTTGGGCTTTTTTTTTTTTTTCTTTTTTTTAAGATATTTTTTAGTTGTAGAGGGACGCAATATCTTTACTGATTTTTATGTTGTGCCGAGAGACTCAAACCCAGTGCCTCGCATGTGCTAGGCAAGCATTCTTACCACTGAGTTATTATAATCCAGCCCTCATTGGGCTTTTTTTTAAGGTCAGTGTTTGTTGCTCCTGGGAGGGGAGAGTGAGAGGTCTCTCTGTGCAGATCCTTTGCAAAAAGGTTAATAGTGTTTGCTATGCCTTTTTGTATGGATTCAATAAAAAACAGTTAGTAGTCCTTCATACCATTTAATGTTTTAATAATTTCCATTTACTTTCCAATATTTAGTTAAAATAAGCTTTTAGTTGTTACTCTGATTACACTGTTTAAACTCAAATAACCATATACCTAAGTATTATTTTTAGCAGTACTGCCCTGTTCTGTTAAACTATTGTGCATCAAGGGTTTGACCCTAACCCACTATAAAAAAGAAAACCTCTCACATACATTCATACCAATAAAAGTTTTACAGAATGATATTCTATTACTTTTGATCTCTTCTGTTCATTTTTATTAATAAAATACTTGTGGTTCAGAGTGTATATATATATATATATATATATATATATACACTTTTTTTTTTTTTTTTTTTTTTTTTGGTTATCAGGGATTGAACTCAGGGGCACTCAATCACTGAGCCGCATCCCCATCCCTATTTTGCATTTTTTATTTGGAGAGAGGGTCTCACTGAGTTGCTTGCTGTTGCTGAGGCTGGCTTTGAATTCATGATCCTTCTGTCTCAGCCTCCCAAGCTGCTGGATTACAGGCATGTGCCACCAGCTTCCTAAACATGTTCTTGATACTGATGATAGAAGGTCTTAATGTAATTCTGAAGGCCCTGAATTGTTTCCCCACAGAGGGCAAGTTCTCTGGGTACCTTGTCATTTTGCAGAACAGGCACTCAGAACAATATCAGCAGGTAACAGTTAGTGGGGCCTGGCTCTGTATTTCTCAGGAGCATCTGCATTCATTCAGTCACCAGGCCAGAAGGTGGCTCAGAAAGAAGACCTAGGAGAAACACTCTTCCTCCTCAAGAGGGGTCCCAGCCCTACTGCCCTGTGTGCTGAGCACAGCACTGTGTCTTATACCCAGGACCACTTCTATCAAGGTGACTCCTGAGTCAGAAAGGGCATTTATACATGTGAGTAGCTTCTACCAAGATATGAAGGCTGTGGGAGAAGTAGGAAAACATAGCTTATAGAGTCTTTGGTCCAGAACCAAACTGGTATACAAAGCTTGGGGGAACACAGATTTCGGAGGATTGAGCCTTGTGCAACCTCTTAGGGCACCCAGCTTCTAGTATTGTTGTGAGAAATTAATGCAGAGGAAGTGCTTAAACAGTGCCTGGTGACCTACAGTAAGTGCTGTGTTTTCATGGTCATTATTTTTCAGGGGGTTGGGTTGGACTTTTTTAGTGATTCTGCTGCACGATGCTATTGATCCAACTTTTTCCGTTTGTGAAATGGAGAAACAGTACATGTGATTTTAAAATGTTGGACAGGGTGCTGAAGATACAACACAGTGGTAAGAGGGCTTGCCTCGCATGTTCAAGGCCCTGGGTTCAATCCCCAGCACCACAAAGAAAAAGAGAAAAAAGCAATGTTGGTCATGGGCCTTAGACTAGGCCTTTTCTAACTGATCTTGTGTGATCATCGGCTGTATCCTGACAGGTAAGGGCCAGCCATGAGATAAACAGTTGGTAGGTGAAGCATATCATGAGTAGGCCTTGTTATTTGCATTTCTATTTTGAAGTGTGATTTTCATAGTGCTCATGATGTATTAAGTGAAAAACTTAAAGAGCAGTATTTGTAGGGCCTGTGTGTGTGTCCACCTTGGCATAGGAAAGTCTGACAGGGTGTATGCATGCCAGACACTTTGTGATGGGCATTTGGAGACTTAATTTTCCCTTTTTCACGTGCTTCAAGCTTTAAAACTTTTCACAACCTGATATTATAAACACTTTTCTTTATTTCAAATAATATTAGGCTTTTTCCATCTTTTGGTAGTTAAACATTTAGTTATTATGTATAAGATAAAAATAATAGCATCAGAATTTTATTTTCTGAATAGCTGTCCAAAATTAAATTGTACATGTATTATTTACAAAAAACAGAATTCCTCTATTATGGAAGTTGATCTATGTCACTTGTTAAAATATTAAATTACATTAGATTTATACTCATGGAGGACTGAACTGGAAATTTAGGGCTATTTTTGTAATTCTGTTAGAGATATACAAAAGTATGCCATTTGGGGTGGGGATCAAAGTATGTTTTCAAATTGATGTTAACATTTTAAAGTCAGAGAAACAAACCTGTGGTAGTATAGGTAAGGTAATAGTTGAGGTGAAGCATTGGTAATAGTGAGTCCTTTTTCACTGCTAAAGAGGAAACAAGGAGGAGTTTGGTTAATAATGTTGAAGGCCAGCCTGAGGTTAGGTGTTGTGACTACTGTACAAATAGCCCTGATGGGATTATGGATGTGTGGTATATATCAGGTACACCTAGATGTCTTTTCTGTGTGGTAGAAATTGCTACCGTGATGAAGTGAGGCTCCTTTTACATTTCCTTTAATGATACTGTGTAGTTCACATTTGCATTAGTGGAAAGGAGTTGAGTAAGAATCTAGAACTTCGAGACCTTTGAGAATAAGTTTAGCTGGGTATGGTGGTATGTACCTCTAATCCCAGCTATTTGTGAGGCTAAGGCAGGAGGGTTGCAAGTTTGAGGCCAGCATGGCAATTTAGCAACACTGACTCAAAATAAACAATAAGAAAAGGGCTGGGGATGCAACTCGGTAGAAGAGAGGCCCTGAGTTCAATCCCTAGTACTGTACCCATCCCCTGTGGAAAAAAAAGTTAGTGGTTTAGCTTACATTGTCACTGTGATTTAGTGTTGCTGTATGTATGTTCATGTGTGTAATGAATATATCAGGATACAGCGAGTGTCTTTTGTACCCCAGAAAGTGCCCTGCTTGTTTTCATAGTCATTCCTACTGCTGTTTTGTTTTGTTTTTTGGTATCAGGGATTGAACCCAGGACACTTGACCACTGAGCCACATCCCTAGCCCTGTTTTGTATTTTAGAGATGGGGTCTTACTGAGTTGCCTAGCACTTTGCTTTTGCTGAAACTGACTTTGAACTTCCAATTCTCCTGCCTCAGCCTCCTGAGCTGCCGGGATTAGAGGGGGCTCCTACCTACTGTTCTAATATGTATCTTTTTGATGGTATTTTTATTGGTATTTCATAGAGAAGGACATTATTGTCCTGGGGCTCTTTAGCAAAGTGTTATATTTGAGGTGCTTTTGGGTTGATGTAGCATTTGATTGTTCTTTTTCATGGCGTATACATTTCCATTGTGTGACATTTTATCTATTCTAATAATGATGGATATTTGGGTTTTTTTCTTTTTAAGGCTGAAATGAATTGGAGCTGATAAGCATATGTCTTTTGGTGGGCATGAACACTCGAGAACTAGTGTATGTACCTCCAAGTGGAATTGCTCAGTATTTGTATGGTTCAACTTCAGTAGATTTAGCCAGTTTTCCTAAGTGGTACTGTTGTGTGCTTATCATTAGAAGTTAGCCTATAATGAAATTGATTTTTTTTCCAGTCCTGGGGATTGAACCAACCCAGGTGTGCTTTGTCATTGAAATGTATCCCTAGCCCTTTTTATTTTGAGACAGGGTTAGGCTAAGTTGCTGAGACTGATCTTGAACCTGCAGTCCTCCTGCCTCAGCTTCTTAGGTGGCTGGGATTATAGGTACGTGCCACCATGCCTGGTTTTCTGGTTTGTTTTTGGTACTGGAGATTGAACCCAGAGGTACTTTACCACTGTATCACATCCCCAGCCCTTTTAATTCTTTATTTTTGAGATAGGGTCTTATTAAGTTGCTTAGGACCTTGCCAAATTGCTGAAACTGGCCTTGAATTTGGCATCCTCCTGCCTCAGACACTGAGGAGTGCCAGCTATGCAGGGAACCACAAAGACTGAACTGCTGGAATTACGGACATGTGCCACCAGGTGGCATTTTGTTTGTTTGGAGGTGTAATGGGAATTGAACCCAGAGGCACTCAACCACTGAGCCACATCCCTAGCCCTATTTGGTATTTTATTCAGAGACAGGGTCTGGCTGAGGCTGACTTTGAACTCGTGATCCTCCTGTCTCAATCTCCCAAGTCCCAGGGATTACAGTTTACACCTCCCTACCCGACTCTTTTTTGTTTCTTTGCAACCTGGTCTCACTATGTTACCTTGGCTGGTCTCAAAACTAGAACAGGAGTGGTCCTCCCACCTCAGCCTCCCAAATAGCTGGGACTACTGGGACTACAGTAGTTGCACAAAATCATGCCCAGCTTTGATTTTTTAAAAGTGCTGTTAGTTGGATTTTGGGGGTGGTAGGGCATTGCTGGGGATTGAACCCAGGATCTTGCTCATACTCTCTAGCCCTGTTATTTGAATTTTAGCACAGGTATAGTCCCACGTAATCACTGTCATAACCAGGATACAGAATAGTTTCATTATTCACAAAACGGCCTCATGTTATCCTTGTGCAGTCATATTCTCCCTCGTTCCTAAGCACTTGGTGACCACTACTGTTACTTGTATACTTTTATTTTTCAGAGAAGTCATGTAAGTGTATTCATACAATAGCAAACTTTTGAGGTTATACTCTATTTTACCTAGCATAATACTGAGATTCATTCAAATTTTGCATATACTGGTAGTTTGTTCCTTTCTACTTTCACCAACCCCTCTCTCTGCTGGATATGGAACCCAGGGCCTCAGGTATGCTAGTCAAACACTCAACTACTGAGCTGCATCCTAGCCCTGCTCCTTTTCACTGCAGGGAAGTAGTCCATTGTATGGATGTACCACAGTTTATCCATTCTTCCTTGGTGGATATTGGGATGGTTTCTAGTTTTTGATTTTGTTTGTTTGTTTATATGGAATTGCTATAAACATTCATGTATGAGTTTTCGTGTGAAAGTAAATTTTCTTTTCTCTAGGGTGCCAAGGAGTAGGAGCTGTGTCATATGAAACATAAGAAACTACTAAATTATTCTCCAGATTAGGTGTAGTGTTTGGCCTCCCACCAGCAATGTGTGGGAGTTCAGTTGCTCTGCATCCTTGCTAGCAGTTGGTATTGTCAGTAGTTTCTATTTTAGCCATTTTAATAAATACGTATATAGTGACAGTGTAGTTTTAGTCTGCATTTCCCTACTGACTAATCATATTGAACACTTATCATGTGTTTATTTCCCATTCTTGTATTCTCTTAGAAGAGGTGTATATTCAAGATTGTGGGTGTTTTTTTTTTTTTTTTTTGACTGGGTGTAGTTACAGATGGTGCATGCTTGTAATCCCAGAGACTCAGGAGACTGAGACAGGAGGGTCTCAAGTTTGAGGTCAGCCTTAGCAACTTAGTGAGGTCCTAAAGAATTTAGACTGTCTCAAAATAAAAAATAAGAAGGTTGGAGATGTGTTTCAATGGTTAAGTACCCTGAGTTTAATCCCCAGTACAGGGGACGGGGAGATTGTTTTGTGTGTGCACTGACAATTGAACCCAGGGGTTCTACCACTGAGCTACACCCCTTATTTTGAGATAGGGTCTTGCTAAGTTGTCGGGACTGGCCTCAAACTTGTGATCCTCCTGCCTCAGCCTCTCGTGTTGCTGGGTTTATGGGTGTGTGCCACTACACCTGGAGAGTTTATCATTTTTTTTTCTCCCCCTCTTATGAATGATGTTTTTGGTGTCATGTCTAAGAACTTTGTTTCAGTCTCAAGTTACGGATATTTTTCCTTATATTCTAAAAATTTCATAATTTAGCATTTAGATCTGATTCATTTTGAGTTATTCCATGTAAGGTAGGAAGGTTAGGTAAGCGTTCCCTTTTCTTTCTTTTTCCTTTTTCCATGTGGAATTCAGATTGCTCCAAATTCATTTGTTTAAAGTGGCAAAAGTAACTGGTGGTCTGGAGACGTAGCCCAGTGACAGCATGCCTAGCATGCCCAAGGCCCTGGAGTCAATCTCTAGCACTGCAGACAAGCACGCTACCCTAAAAAGCTATATTTGTGTGGGTTATTCTGGTTACTCTGGTTTGTTCCATGGATCTATTGGTCTGTCCAGTGCTGCATTGTCTTGATTACTGTCTTAAAAATTGAATAAGGTGATTCCTCCAGCTTTAAACATTTAAATGATTTATTTTGTGTACTGGGAATTTAACTCAGGGGCATTCTACCACTAACTACATCCCCGGCTCTCTTTATTTTTTATTTTGAGACAAGGTCTTACTAAGTTGCTGAGGCTAGCTGAACTGGGATTACAGGCGTGCATGACTCTGCCCTCTGGTTATTTTATTTCTTTGTCTTTTATATGCATTTTAGAATCAGTTTGCATATATCTGTAGTTAGTTCTTCTGAGATTTGGTTTGAATAACCTTAAATCTATACATAGATCAGTTTGGTGAAGAATTGACACATATTTACTATGTCGTTTTCCAAAACATAAAAATGATGTGACTGTAATTAATTGGTTGGTTGATTTATTCCATCAGTGTTTTATAGATATCAGTGTACAGATCCTGTACATTTTTTGTTAGATTTGTACCTATTTCATGTTTTCAAATTGTTAATTTTTCTTAGCTATTTCAAACCTGCCTGCATCCTTCTTTTTCTTCTCTATCTCCTTTTCTTCTCTCCCTTCCTCCTTTCTTTTATTCTGTTGAACTCAGGGCCTTGTGGGTGTTAATAAGTGCATACTTCACCACTGAACCACATCTCCAGCTTATTAAGTATTTCATTTTCTCCCCAATTATTACAGTTCTTGGTTATTCATTGTTAGTGTATAGAAATATAATTTTTGAGCTGGGGTGTAACTCAGAGGTAGAACACTTTCCTAAAGACAGTAGAATGAATCAGACATAACTTTCCTATGTTTATATATGAATATACCACCAATGAAACTCTACATCTTGTACAACTACAAGAATGGATCTTAATTAGAATAAGTTATACTCCATGCATGTGTAGTATGTCAAAAACACATTCTAGGCCTGGGGTTGCGGCTCAGTGGCAGAGCACTTGCCTAGCTTGTGTGAGGCACTGGGTTTGATTCTCAGCCCTACATATAAATAAAGGTCCATCAACAACTAAAAAATATTTTAAAAATTTTTTAAAAACCACATTTAACGTCATGAATATCTGAAAAAGAACAAATTAAAACAAACACACACTTTCCTAGTATGCACAAGATCTTGGATTTGGTCCTTACCACTGCAGAAATAAAAAGGAATGTAACTTTTTTTGTGTATTTCTTTTCTGTCCTTCAATCTTGCTAAAATCATATATTCTGGGATTTGTTTTGTGGATTCATTAGGATTTTCTCTATAAACAATCATATTGTTTCTCCTTTGTTTTTTATTCTGTATTTCTTTATTTTTCTTGTCTTATTAAACTGGCTAGTACGTTGGTGCTCAGGATCCCAAGTGGTGAGAGCGGACATTTCTGCCTTTTTATGGATCTTGGCGGGGAAGCCATTAAGTATGATGTCTGCTGTAGGGTTTTGTTTTGTTTTTTTTTTTTTTTGTAAATACTCATTATCAGATTAAAGAAGTTCCTATTTCTGGTTAGTTGGGAGAATTTATTAGTGAATGTTGAGTTTTTTTCAGAGCTTTTTTGAGTCAATTTACTGTGGTCATGTACTTTTTTAAAAAGACTATTAATGAATGGATTGATATCACTGATTTTGGATATTGAACCAGTTTGCATTCCTGGAATAAACCCTATTTGGTCAAATCAGAAAGTATATTTCATATAATATTATAATTAAAGCTGAAAATATTAATTTGTATGAATAATGAAAGTTAATTAAGCAGCTGTCTATAAGAACTTGATAATAAATGCTATATATGTAGGTTAAGTAAAAGGACAGAAAAAGATATATCATGCTAATACTAATTAAAAGAAAGATACTATGTTGTTGGATATTACTGTTATTTATGTGTGTGTGTGTGTGTGTGTGTGTGTGTGTTACTTGGGATTGAACCCAGGGGCTTCCACATACTAGGCAAGCTCCCTGATGCTGCCACTTTTTAAAAAAATTTATTTCGAGTCGGGGTCTTGCTAGTTTTCCAGGTTGATCTTGAACTTGTAATCCTCCTACTTGGCCTTCAGAGTAGCTGGGGTCACAGCTATGAGTCACCATGCCTGGCTTCTTTGGGTTTGAGATTTTCAGGTAGAGACTTTTCTTATTTATTTATTTATTTTTTTTGTACTAGAGATTGAACCCAGGGGTGCTTAACCACTGAGCCCATTCCCAGCCCTTTTTAATATTTTATTAGAAACAGGGTCTTACTGAGTTGCTTTGTGCCTTGCTAAGTTGTTGAAGGTGGGTTTGAACTTGTCATCCTCCTGCCTCAACTGTTCCTGTTCTTTTTTTTTTATTCTTAATAAGTAAGCAAATGTATATTTTAGGTGTGTGCTACCACACCCAGCTGCCAGGAGTGCTTATACATCCCCAGTTCTTTTTATTTTTTATTTTGAGACAGGGTCTCACTAAATTGCTGAGGCTAGCCGTGAACTTGGGATCCTCTTGCTCCAGCCTCCCAAGTCACTGGGATTATAGGTACGTGCCACCATGCCCAACACCTTTCTTTTTTCTTCTTTAAGTATTGAATGTGCTCAACTAATTTGTAAGCCATACTTTAGCTGCATCACACAGATTTTTGTATGATGTACTTTCATTTGTATTCAATTTAAGAATTTTCTAATTTCCTTTGGATCTTCATTGACTCATGGGTTGTTTTAAAGTGCACTGTTAAATTTCCTGTTCTCTTTTTGTTACTGAGTTCAGTCTAATTCAATTGTGGTCACAGAACATCTTTTTATGGCTTTATTTTTTCAAAAATTTTAAAGTTGTTTTTCTTGGTGAATATTACACATATACTTAAAAATGTATTTTCTGTTATTTTTGGGTGGATTTTCTTTAATTCTTTATTCTATTTTGTGGTACTGATAGTCAAACCTGGGGGCTCTCTGTGCCACATCCTCAGCCGTATTTATTTTTTATTTTGAGACAGGGTCAGGCTAAGTTGCTAAGGTCTCAAACTTGTGATTCTCTTGCCTCGACTCTTAAGTAGTTGGAATTACAAGCTTAGGCTACCATACCTAAGCTTGGGTGGAGTGTTTCTAAATGTCAATTAGATCTGGTTGGTTGATGGTTTTGTTCATTCTTGTGTGTTCGTACTGGGTTTTTTTTTGATCTACTAGTTCTTTTTATTGCTGAGAAAGAAGAGTTGAAGTCTATTATTAGAATGTGGGTTTGTTGACATCTCTTTACAGTTTAGTTTTCCCTTCATGCATTTTGATACTTTGTTGTTGGATGCATATACAGTTATGATTGCTTGTTTTCTTGATGAATTGACCCTTTTTGTCATTTAAGTTATGTTCCTCTCATCCTTCGTTGTCTTTTGGCTCTGAAATCTACTTTGTCTGATACTAATATAACTGCTCCAGCTTTCTTTTAATTAGTATTAGCATGATATATCTTTTTCTGTCCTTTTACTTAACCTACATAATATCATTTATTATCAAGTTCTTTTAGACAGCTGATTAATTAACTTTCATTAATCATACAAATTAATATTTTCAGCTTTAATTGTAATATTATATGAAATATACTTTCTGATTTGAGGCCTTTTTTCCTGGCTTAATTGCTAATTGAGTATTTATTTGGTACTAGTATGACATGCTTGCATCTGCCTCGTATTTATTTAGTTCTCTTCATGAATTATTTTTTGTACTGGAGATTGAAACCAGAAGCACTTTACCACTGAGTCCTAGCCCTTTAAAAAATTTCCAGGCTGACCTGGAACTTGTGGTCTTCCTGCCTCAGTTTCCTGAATGACTGGAATTATAAGTGTGTGCCACCATACCTGGCTTTTCACTGAACTTTTTGACCTAGTAGACTTTGTAAACTGATTTGCTGGATTATATCAACATGGAACACAAACTATATTTATTTATTTATGTGTGTATTTGTATACACCCACATACATATGATTGACTATCACTGAGCTACATCCCTACCTCTTTTTTAATTTTTTTTTTTGGAGACAAAGTCTTGCTAAGTTGCCAAGGATGACTTCAGACTTGCAATTCTCCTGCTTCAGCCTTCTGAGTAATAGGAATTGTAGGCATGTTGTTAGAAGTAAAATGTACCACAGGAAATCAAACGTGTTCGAAAGTGACTGGGCAAGGCAAAACTTTTGCTAGAGCATATGCTATAGAACATGGCTTAGCAAGTGTACCTGTGGGGGAGTCTGCCTGTTTATATACCTAAGCAGCACTACCGTTTGCCCTGATTGGAGAACTCAGGTTTGTGATCTACATGATTGACTAATTTTAAAATTGGGGAAGGCAAAGGGGGAAGGACTATAATTAAAATGACTACAATTGGATTCAGTTAAGACTGAATACTATATTCTGAAAATGAACCACCAGATTTCTATTTCTCACAATGTGACACTGTGCCTGTCTAAACCATCTTTATTTTAGAGACAGTTTAACCAGTATGAGTTGAAATCAAATAACTGTATCTCATGGGGCCTTCAAAACATTTGTTTGTTTTTTTCTATAGAAATCAGTTTTAGTCTAGGCACTTCTATAATCCCCCCTATTCAGGAGGCTGAAACAGGGGGATCTCAAGTTTGAACCAGCTTGGACAATTTAGTGAGTCCCTACTTTAAAACAAATAAAGGGTCTGGGATTGTAGATTAGAGGTAGAATGCTTGCCTAAACATTCTGCAGGCCCTGGCTCCATCCCCTGCACTATTAAAAAAAAAAAAATTAGTTTTGGTTTTTTTCCTTCCTTTTTCAGTACTAGGGCTTGAACCCCAGAGGTGCTTTATTTCTGAGCCACCCCCACCTTTTTTTTTTTTTTTTTTTTTTTTTGTAATAGGGTCTTGCTGAATTGCCCAGTCTGGCTCTAACTTGTTATCCTTCTGCCCTCAGCCTCTGTGCCACTCACTGCATCTGGTTAAACTTATTATTTTGGAATAATTCCTTCCTTCCTCCCTCCTTCTCTCCCTCCCTCCCTTCGGACACCTTATATTGAGGGAGTTTTAGATATATAAACTAGGTTCAGTGATTCCTCTAGTTTTCAGGTTCTCAGTAGACTGAGGCAGAATTGCTTGAGTCTGGGAGTTTGAGACAAGCTGGGCAACCATTCCATGAGACCCCCCATCTCAAAATTAAAAAAAAAAAAAAAAAAATTTTAAAAAGAGCTTACAGTGAAAACTTGGCTCAAAGAAGAAATAAAGGACTGGGGTTGTGGCTTAGTGGTATAGCGCTCGCCTAGCAGGCCTGAGGCCCTGGGTTCTATCCTCAGCCCCACATAAAATTTAAAAAGAGGGCTGGGGAGATAGCTCAGTTGGTACAGTGCTTGCCTTGCAAGCACAGGGCCCTGGGTTCGATTCCCAGCACCGCAAAAAAAAAAAAAAAAAAAAAAAAAAAAAAAAAATTTAAAAAGAAAAGATACTGTGTCCACCTACAATATATATATATAAAGAAGAATTCAGTGAGCTTACTATTTCATATTTAATTACAGTCTAATTTTCTTTGTAGAAATACTTGGCGTTTATTCCACTGTGGTGAAATAGTCCAGCAGGACAGACATTCTACAGGTTACACCTGAGCTCTGCTCCTCTTGACAGCCTGTTAGAAGTTACAGAAGGGAGTGGCCTTCTAGTGCAGGTACATCTTTGTCACTGGTTAGGTTAGTGTAGAGACAAAGGGTTACCAGGCCCTGACTGAAGTTGGTTACCTTGGATGAAGAGATTCCATAAACAAATTCATGACTGTGCTTATATATTGTTGCCTTTTTTTTTTCCCTCTCGGTACCAGGGGTTGAACCCAGGAGCACTTAACCATTTAGCCACATAACATCCCAGCCCCCACCCCCCTTTTTTTTTCTTCCTTTTTTTTATGTTTTGCTTGAGACAGGGTCTTGCTAAGTTGCTTTAGGGTCTTGCTAAATTGCTGAGACTGACTTTGAACTTGTGATCCTCCTGCCCCAGCCTCCCGAGCCACTAGGATTACAGGTGTGCTCCTCTGTGTCCAGTTGCTTTCTGTTTTAAAAGCATAAAAAGCAGCATCATTCATTAACTGTTCTGAATTGTAGCTACTGTCAGTATTCCTCCAGAATAGTAAGAGGGTTTGATTTGTCAGCTAGTTATTGCAGTTAAATGCCTCTCCACAAGCTGTGAGTTGAAGTGTTTGGTGTGTTTTGTGTGTTTACAGATGCCCCACACAGTATGTTGGTAGGCATGATGGCATGGTAGATCAGACTCAGAGTATTGCAGAACTGGAGGGGACAACAGAATGCTGATTTTTTGCTGAGGTAGTATTTGTTGTTGAGTTTGAAAAATTTCTCTAATTGTCATCATCAGTGTCCTCTCTTGCACCCTTCTGTTGCTGGTGGCACTTATCACTTAGTCCTCACTCAAGATAGAAACTGTCCTACTGGTACTGGGGCTGTAGCTCAGTGGTAGAATACTTACTGAGCATGATTGAGCCACTGGGTTCAATCCTCAGCACCACATAAAATAAATAAAATAAAGGTATTGTGTCCATCTACAACTGAAAAGAAAGAAACCTGTCCTGCTATCCTGATTCTCTTTGCTCTCATTCAATGTTTTCTCTTCCTCCAAGCCTTAGATTGGAACCTACTCAACTGCTTTGTCCACCCTCCCTACTCCTGTTCCATTTGCCCTTTGGCAGTCTTCAACTTTCTTTGGTAGTACCTTCTCTTGTTCCTCCTACTGCCCCTTGCGTGCCAGAGCCTGACTGATTGGGTCTGGCAACTCAGCATCCATCTTACTTTTTGCTTCCTTTCACCTCCTTGTTCCACTGTGTCCTCCAGGTGTGGTGGTCACTTTGTGCTACTTATGTGATGCACCTGCACACCTTGAGCAGGCTGCTTCTCTCATCTTTGTGCCTTTGTTGGTACTCTCTCTTCTGCCTGGTGTGTCCTCCTCTCTTTTTCTGGGAAGGGAGCTGCTGTTTCTCTCTAAGGTGGAGATTACACATTGTCCCTGTGGGGCACTTGTTTTTCCCCTAGACCAGGTTGTTACCTCTCTTCCAGGTTCCCTTTGTGCCTGTCCTTTCCAAGGCAGATAGCTCACACGCTTAGCAGTAGTGCTGAGAGGCCCAGGCCACTCCAGGAGCTCCTGAAGTTCTACCCTTCTCCCTTTTTCTCTGAAATCTCTTCTTTACCTTCTGCTTTTGAAGAAAGCATTTATCCTTTTTCCAGAATTAATCCTATGCTGCAGGGCTTCTTAACTCTTGGATTTTAGTGAATCTGTGGCTCATGGAAACTCAGTGCAGCATTTATGTGTGGGTATGTTATCCCAAGGTCTTTTCAGACTGTTAACTTTTCTGTCCTGATGTTACTTTACTTAGTGTTCAGATTTTAAGCCTTCCATTTTCTCTTCCCCACTCCTCAGTCCTTATCTTGACCTTGCCTGACCCTAGAAGGTTCCATTTTATCTGACAAGATTTCTCCTGTTCACCAAATGGCTTGAAACACTGGCCAGTAGTACTGGTTGATACTGGTTTCCTCACCTCCATTCACGTTTTATCCCTTATCCAACTCTTGTATCTGCTTCTGTCATCAGTCTTCCCAAAGGTTATTAAGCAATCACATCCTTACCAAGTCCTGTAGTTGTGTTTTGGTCATGATCCCTTTTGAGCTTTTTTGCATTTGAACCTGATTATATATGAATTTCTGGAAAATGTTTGTCTTTGTATGTATGACACCATTGTAGTTCTCCTGTGGTTTCTCTTACCCTCCTGGCTTTCGTGAGTTCACTTTCTCCAGTACTTATACCAGTTACCTCTATGTTTTTGATTCTGTTTGGTTGGTACTTCCAAGTTCAGATTTATACCTGGTATTTTTGGCACAAAACTCAGATGGGTATGCTGGTAATCCCAGCAACTTGGGAGTCAGAGGCAGGAAGATTGCAAGTTTGAGACCAACCTCAGCAATTTAGTGAGGCCCAAAGGACTTAGCAAGACCTTTTCTCAAAATAAAAACAAAAAACAGTACTGGGGGTGTGACTCAGTGATTAAGTGACCCTGGGTTCAATTCCTACTCAAAAAAAAAAAAAAAAAAATCATCTAAGCAGTGCCAGCTTCCAAAGATTATTCAAGATATGGGTTTATTCACTTTTATTAGTGAACATCTGTATCTGAAGTGGTTATCTAACTTTAAGAGTTTGAAGGGTAGTGGAGTACATAAGCCTTTACAGCTGGCAAAACATCTGAAAATCAGCTTCCAGAAGAGAAGCACCTCCTGTAAATTTTGTGACTGTGTTTAAGGACATGAGTAACTTCTGTTTTATAAAGTTTCGTTAAGCTCAAGGTTAAACCTCTAAGAACCTAACCTTTCCTTTTTTTTTTTTTTTTTTTATTGTGTGTGTATGTGTGTATGCATACATCTGCACTCACGCTGAGGATTGACCCCAGAATGCTCTACCTCTACCACTGAGCTACATCTCAGCCCTTTTATTTATTTTTTTTTATTTTGAGATAAGACCTTGATAAATTGCCCAGGCTGTCCTAGAACTTGCAATTCTCATGCCTGTGCCACTATGCCTGACTTCTAGACCATATTTCTGTATTGGATAGGTTCAGTTGCAGAAGCAGCTCCAGCCAGTTTGCAGGGGCAGATATTTAATATGGAGAATTAGGTGCACTGAACATTTTGAAGTCTGGTGAAACAGTATGTTTGCTGGATTTCCAAGTACAGCACTCAGCTGTAGAGTTGGTAGAGCTAGTCTGCAACATCTGCCACTCTTATCCAATACTGAAAGACAGACATCTGCCACTGGGAGAAGCTCTTTTTCCAGCAGTTGGTGGGAAAGTGGGTAGAATGTTAGAAATAATACATAGGAAACAGTATGGCAACAAAAGAAGTACATTGCTCCATCAGGCAAATGCTTTTGGAGTATTCATAGAAACAGTTGCAGGAGATTTGAAAAATATATGATCAGAATAAATTATGGGGCATGGATTGTTTGCTCTGGGATGATGAAAGGTGTTGTTTGTAACAGGAGTGCCTTTTGCTAGATTCTGATGAAATGCCTTTTTTTTGGGGGGTGGGGAGTGAGGTAGAGCATGTAGATTCTGAAGTGATTTCTTGGATAAACAGGGTTTTGTGGTAAAACTAGAATAAGTGGTGATGGAGGGAAACCCCCCCCTTCTTTTTGAAGTGCTGGGAAATTGAACCCATTTGACAGTGCTCTACCATTGAGCTACATCTCTGGCGCCAGGAGCAACCAATTTGTAATTAGAAAAAAAAAACAAAAAAAAAAAACTTCCTGGCTAAGGTAGGACTTCAGAAAAACAACACATGACGCACAAGAAAGTGCACACAGCAACCCTTTTCAGAGTGCTAAATCTTTACAGTATTGGTAATGACGATTGGGAGTGACAGTGAAAATACTTGGCAAGACACAGAGGTTTGCTGTTTATTCTTTTTTAAAAATAGCTTTATTTTCTTTATTTAGGTTTTCTTTTTCTTCCCCCCCCCCCCCGTATGTGGTGCTGAGGATTGAACCCAGTGCCTCAGGTGCTCCATCACTGAGCCACAATCTCAGCCCATCTGGTTATCTTTTTTTTTTTTTTTTTTTTTTTAATTTTTTTAGATGTTGATAGACCTTTATTTTATTCATTTATTTATATGTAGTGCTGAGGATCGAACCCAGTGCTTCACACATGCCAGTCGAAACACTCTATCACTGAGCACACAACTCAGCCCCCCATCTGGTTATCTTGTTGCAGGTTAAAAGTGTTGCCTATTCTGATGAAGTATTTTTTTTTTTTTACATAAAATGAGTGGTCTAAATTTGCTGACTCTTTCTGTAATAAGTGGCTGTCAGTAGAAGCTACTTAGTAATTTCAGTATTTTTGAGAAAAATAAACACTTAATCTGCCCTCTCAAGGTAAAGGTGACATTTTAACAATGAGTAGAAAATTAACTTTTTGAGAAAAACTTCTTGTAACGAGTGTTTTGAAATGGATGTTTAGAATTGTCTCCGTTGTGTTTTGTATTTGCTAAGAATAACATTAATGGTCATCTTACTGTACACTTAAACTTGGGAATAAGTTTTTCAGCTTGTTTAAAAAGCTTCCTGTTGTTAACAGTAGAGTTTGAACCTTTTTATTAAGAATATAGAAACATGCACATGCTGGTGGGATGTCGTGCCTATAATCCCAGCGGACTTGGGATGCTGTCTTGAAATAAAATACAATATAGGGCTGGGGTGTATATAGGGCTGGGGGTGTGGCTCAGTGGTCCAGTGCCCCAGAGTTCAATCTCCCGTACCCGCCCCCCCACCAAAAATAAAAAAGAATACAGAAACATGATCCCTCTGGTCACTGTGTAAGAACAAGAACCTCTTGTGAGGAAGATGTAAATTGACTAGCTGAATTTCATCAAAGCCCTTGCACAGTACATTTGATGGGATTGGAAACCAACTGTCTTGAGCTATTAAGTACAGCTAGTGATACACTTCTTCCATTTAGCTCCACATGTCTTTGAGAAGGACCTTTTTTGGCAGATTGAAAGTAAAACCGACTGTCCTAAATAATTGGATTAGGTGCTCCTAAGATCTTGTTTTAGCAGAAAGTATTAAACAAGATATTAAAAAATAATGAAGGTATATTAAGTTGTATTGATCTCCTTAAATATTTATTCTCACAATATTTGGTTATACATAAGGTTTTCAGTATTTTAAATAGAAAGGAAAATAAATATGCAAAAATACATTTTCATTTTTATCTCATTGTATTTGTGTTGTGTTTGTGTGCATTTTTGTTGTTTATTTAGTGCTGGTGATAGAATCCAGGGTCTTACACAGGCTAGGTTGTGCTTTATCACTGAGCTATATCCCTGCCCAATTTTGTGTATTTTTTACTGCTCAGAAATTCTACAGGTGACTTCAGGAATGCTCTACTCCAGTGCCATACTCCACTGAATAATCTGTTCGGTGGCCTGTGGTATGTGAGCTTGGATCCTGCTGACTGAGGGTCCTTGCAGCATAAGGTTTCCTGGGTGCCTCTCCAGCTGGGTTCTTTCTTCTCCTTCACCTCGCCTGTGCTTTCTCACACCCAGATCAAAGCTCCCTTTGCTCTTCTCTCATTCCCACCCATCCTTCCAGGTTTGCAAGCCTGTAAGCCAATTGTCTCTCAGGGTCTGACTGATGCTTTCTTTTCTGGTCCTCTTAACCAACCAGTGACCTCTCTGTTGACATTTAACACTTTTTTTTTTTTTTTTTTTTAAAGTTTTTAGTCTATTAATCCTTGTGAAAAAAATTGCACAATCAGTGCAGATAAAGTCATTGCAGAATCTTTATTCCTTTGGATTTTTGCCAGCACCAACATTTGCCTTCACAGTTCCCCTGATTTTCTCCATAGGTACTGTTCTGTGCTCCTTTCACTGTTTTCTTGAGGTCTTTTCTTTTCATGCAGGCTGGGTCTTGCCAATCTATGTTTGGGTTCATTTTTCTTTGCATAATCCAAGGAATCATAAATCATGCCAAAACCAGTTGTCTTGCCATTTCCAAAATGAGTTCTGAATCTGAACACAAAGATGACACCTGGTGTGGTCTTGTACATTTTGGCTAATTTTTCTCAAATTTCTGTCTTAGGTGCAGATGCTTTCCCAGGGTAAAGAACAGCAGTGACAATTTGTTTCGTCTGAAGTAGTCTGTTGGCCATGAACTTCCTGGTCCAGATAGTTACTGTGTCATTCATGATGGCGGCAGATAGTCAGAAATCCCACACTTTATACTTCTTTAACCTACACATTTATTGTCTCTTATCAGGTTAGAAATTTAACAAATGTAGGATTTTTTTTTTTTTTTTTTTTGGTACTGGGGATTGAACCCCAGGGTGTTCTACCACTGAGCTACACAGTACCCCAGTCCTTTTTATTTTTTTATTTTGAGACAGGGTCTTACTAAGTTGCTTAGGGCCTTGCTAAGTTGCTGAGGCAGGCTTTGAACTTGTGATCCTCCTGCATCAGACTCTGGAATTACTGGGATTACAGGATTGGCTAAGGCCAAATAATATCTTGATCACAGCCAGTAAGTGTTGAATAAATCAAATAAAGTACAGAATTTGTTTTTTTTAAGTTGCCTAAAAATTTTAATATCATATTTGAGATAGAAATTTTCTACAATGTGAATTTAGAGTCCTGCTGATGGCCTGATTTTGAAAACATGCTGAACTGAAAGATCCTTTGAAACGTTCTAGACCAGCCTTTCTTACAGTGAGGTGTATGTGTAATTACCAAATACAGTGACCAGAACGTAAAGGGAAAAAAATAAGAGACATCACTCTGAAAAAGTAGCAGTGGTTATTTGGAGAGTAGTGCTTGGGAGGTATTGAATGTGCTTTCTTGTGTACAGCAAAGTTGAATCCAGATTTAGTTAATTTAAATTCTGGATTATAGTAAGATTCTTTTAAGTCCCTTCTCTTTCTTGTGGCATGGGACCTCATGATTGAGTAGGGTTCAGTCTTTAGATCATTTCAGGACATAAACAAAATTTGCCTCAATGTTGTCCAGGTATTTATTGAGACATTCCTAGGTTTACTCTTCCAGATTTCTTATAAATGTTTCGAACCTGTGTGTGAAGTTGATAAATTGTAATGGAAATTCTGTTGCTAACAGTGGTAGAATATAGCTTTCTAAAAATATCTAAAAATTGGGTTTTATTGTTGTACACGGTGGTGTGCACCTGTAATCCTAGCTACTTAGGAGGAGGCTAAGATAGGAGGATCCCATATTTAAAGCCAGCCTCAGCAACTTAGTAAGATTCTGTCTCAAAATGAAAAATTAAAAGGGCCAGGCATGCAACTCAGTGGAAGAGTGCCCCTAAGTTCAATCCCCAGTACTGGGGGGGGAAATGGGTTCTTATTTGACTGGCTGTGCAGAAATGAGCTTAGTGCTGTTTGTCAGTTTTAATAGGAGAATTCTGTTATGTAACACTCAAATAATTTTTTTTTTTTTTTTTTTTTTTTTTTTTTGCCTTTACTGAAAATTGAACCCAGGGCCTCATACATGGTCCTAACACTGAAGTACTTTTTTTTTTTTTTTTTTTTTTTTTTTTTTGGATACAGGGTCTCGCTAAGTTGCTTAGGCCTTGCTAAATTGCTGAAGCTGCATTGGGGTTACAGGTGTGCACCTTCAGTCTGGGTATATTCGAAATCTGGCTTCATTAAATCACTGGTTCATCATATGTCTAGAGCATTTATTGTATGTCAGAACCTGTTGGCACTCCGGGGTACATCAGTAAACAGAACAGATGAAGAGCCCTTTATTTCTCTTGTAGGGAGGGGCAGCCTTAGGTAGGGTGGTACAATGGTGGCACATGAAGTGGGGCAGGAGGGAGGACATGTGCCATGTGCCTGCAGTGTAGCATCAAAGTTCCAGGAGGTCTTCTTGAGATGGTCACACTGAGCAGAGGTCCAAAGGTAGCAAGGAAGCAAGACTCTGCATGCAGCTGGGTCCTGGGTTTTCCTTCCTCCCTCCTTCCCTCCCTCCCTCCCTCCCTCCCTCCTTCTTTCCCTCCTTCCCTCCTTCCCTCCTTCCTTCCTCAGAGCCTGGAACATGCTCTGACCTCCAATTTGTTCTGTGGCTGAGCTGTATCCCTTTTTAAAAAAATTTCGAAACAGGATTTTGCTAAGTTGACCAGGCTGACCTTGAACTTGTCATCCTCCTGCTGGGATCACAGGTGTGCACCACCTCACCTAACTTTACCATCTAATAATTAAGTTTTGAAAATTTATTTATTTTTCTTGCTATGAAGTGAACTGCCCTGCTCTGTCACACATTCCTGCCACGATGTGCTGCCTTGTCAGTGATTCTGAGTAGTTTGGCAGTGGCAAATGTCTGCCATCTGTTTGCCTTTTTTTTTTTTTTTTTTTTTTTTTTTTTTAATCTTTTAGATGTTGATGGATCTTTATTTTATTCTTTTTAGTTTTATGTGTTGCTGAGAATTGCACCCTCACACATGCTAACCAAGTGCTCTACCACTGAGCCATAGCCACAGCCCATCTGTTTGCTTTTTGCTCAGGCTGTGGGGCCAGTTTGAATCTATATACAGTGGGTGTAGATCTGGAATATCCCCTAAAGGCCCATGTGTTGAAGTCTTGGTCCTCAACTTGACATGCTGTTGGAAGGTGGTGGAAACTTTAAGAGGTGGGTGTAGTAGGTCTTTAGGTCATTGGAGGTATGCCCTTAATGAGGATAGTGGGATCCCAGTCTCTTCTTCTTGTTTTGTGTCCTAGCCATGAGGTGAGCAGCTTTGTTCCACCACACACTCCTGCCATGATGTGCTGCCTCACCACGGGCCTAGAAGCAGTGGGACTAAGAGACCATACACTGCAACCTCCTAAACTATGAATCAAAGTAAACTTTTTCCTCTGTAACTTAATTATCACAGGTATTGGTTGTAGTAATGGAAAGCTGACTAACACTCTGTACTTCTTTGGACAAATTGTTACCCTGATTTCTACCTGCAGGTTGAATTCAGTGTGTTCCTGTGTCTTCTCTTTGCAAGTAGTGCAATCTTTGAGCCACACTGTATTTGATCATCTGAATTCCCTACAGTTCTCAGGTTCAGAGATCCTGAGCTAAAGAAGCATTTTGTAAATCTTTGCAGTGTGCTTTGATGACATAGCTTGTGAGGAATCAAAATAACCAAATCTGTTTTTCTTCATCTGTCTTTAACTTTTCTTGAGGTTTCATGAACTGTTACTCATCCTTACAGAGTTTGTGGCACAGTCTTTGGTATATGCCACAGCAGTAAAGGGCCCTCCAACCTGGTTTTCCTCAACTGAAATGATGGATACTCTTTTCTCCCCCAGTAGGGTGGCATAGAAAATAAGCCTGGCGATATCTAGATGCAAGACTGTGTGCAACTTAGGAGACATTATATCTGTAGATAGTGTGTCTGTAGGTAGACCAGTTACCCCATGGGTACAGACCGTGGTAACCCCCTTACCCAGCACAGGTTTTCAGCCCCCACTGGGGGCTGGGAGCTTTGTTCTATCCAGTCAACAGAATGTGTTTTTTGGCAAGTTTCACTGTTGTAGGCTGTATCAGGTCCCATCTCCTGGAAACCATGTTGAACCCTCAAGTGCTGGGCACATCAGGGCCTCTCTTTCTTCTCTTTAACTTCTTCCCTCCCTTTCCTACTCTGTTATACTTAGGATTCTTTTGATTGCCAGAAACTGAAGCCCACTCAGTTTAACTAATTTAAGAGAAAAAGTACTGAGAGCAGCAGCTTTGGCAGCATCCTGGCTGTACTCCAGCCCCCTCCCTGTTGGGTGCCTTGTCCTGGCTTTTCTTTGTGACTGGCTTACCTTCCCTATAGGTTCTGTTCCTAGGTTATTCTGCTTGCTGACTGGCCTTCTTTGTATTTTAGTCCATGTTTGTACAAGTGTATCAGTTCTTGTTTTTATGTGAGGCCCTCGTCCTGGGTCCCTAATAGCACAGCTGTACAATGATGGGATAATGGTCCTCATTCTGAGCTTGGAGGAGAGGACAGGTTCTGGGGCTCAAGGCAACTGTTGTGACTACCTGTCAGAATAGCAAATTTCTGTTTGGACATATGTAAAAGAGTGATATTTGTGATAGCAATTTGGAATTTGGTGGCTTCTGAGGTAGAAAACTACTTTTATTTAAAGATGTCTTGGTGAAAAGGGGTTGGAGGGATGTATGTTGAGTAAAATTTTAGGCCATTTTGTTTGTTTGTTTGTTTTTATTACTAGGGATTGAACCCAGGGGTGCCTAACCCCTGAGCCACATCCCTAGTCCTTTCTGTTTTTTTATTTTGAGACAGGATCTTACCAAGTTGCTTAGGGCCTCACTGAGTTGCTGAGGCTGGCTCTGAACTCGTGATCCTCCTGCCTCAGCTTTCTGAGCTGCTGAGATTACAGTTACGTACCACCATGCCCAGCAGAGTTTGTATGGTGGTGTTTTGGGCATTAGTGGTAGAAGAGGCAGTTACTGAGTAACTCTGCCACATATCCACAGTGTCTAGAACATGACTTTTTAGTTGACGCTCATCAAGAGCTGCTCTGAACATCCAGGTATGTGGGTTCCTTCTGTTCTCATAGTAGTCTGAAATGGTGTGTGCACCTGTCTTGTTGATTTTTATGCTGAGGAGACAGAAACAGAAGGGCTGAAACCTTGCTTGCAGGCTACAGCACTGCTGTGGTGGCAGGATCCAGAGCTGGTGGGGCCTGCACTTTGGACTTGAAGAACTCCTCCTATTTTTTTGTTTTTTAATTATTTTTTTATTTTCTTGTGATACTGTGGAGTGCTACACTACTGAGCTACATCTCAGCCCTTTTACTTCTTTCTGTCTTTCATTCATTTATTTATTTATGTTCACATCATAGGATTGGGGATATTTCATTACACAGCATTAGATAACTAAAATAAACAGTTAAATGACTTTCCCAAAGTGACCCTTTTTATTATTTATTTTGAGACAGTTTTTTTTTTTTTTTTTTTTTTTGGTGGTGCTGGTTATTGAACCCAGGGCCTTGTGCTTGTGAGGCAAGCACTTTACAACTGAGCTATATCCCCAGCCCTAAGACAGATTTTTCTAAGTTACTGAGTCTGGTTTCCAACTTGAGATCCTCCTGCCTCAGCCTCCCAAGTCCCTTGGATTATAGGCATGTGCCATCAGGCCTGTCGGGTTTAAGAAACTCTGGAAGATACCCTAACAGGTGTAGAGCCAGCTGGGATGATGATGGCAATGATTGTCTGACCAGTCTTTGCAATTTAGAGGGTAATTTCCATAACATATTCACACAGCATTTTTTGAGGGTTTAATGTGCTTGCTTGAGTTTATTAGATTTCTTTTACAGGTGTTGATGTTTGCAGAATTATACTACCTGAAGTTTTTTGTTGACCTGGGGACTAAAATACCTCAAAAGTTTTGAGAGTATTATGGAGTCCATGTAACATTTATATCAGATATTTATTTTTTATTTTTTTTGTGGTGTTGGGAGGCAAACCCAGGGCCTTGCGCATGTTGAGCTGGCACTCTGCCACAGTACCACTGAGCTACATCCTCAGCTGCCCCCGCCCCCCACCTGTATTCTTTTCATTTGATACTAGGGCTTAAACACAGGGGTGCTTTACCCCAGCACTATATTCCTAGCACTTTTTATTTTCTTATTTTTTTGAATATATATTTTTTAGTTGTCAATGGACATTATTTTGTTTATTTATATGTGGTGCTGAGAATTGAACCCAGTGTCTCACACATGCTAGGCAAGTGCTCTACACTGAGTTATGACCCCAGCCCCCTTTGTATTTTTATTTTGAGATAGGGCTTGCTGAATTGCTTAGTGGTAGAAGAGGTAGTTACTGAGTAGCTCTGCCTCACTAAATTGCTGAGCTGTCCTTGAAGACTGGCTGGGATTATAGGCATGTACCACCATGCCCAGCCATCTGATTTAGATAAAACTAATTGGCACCATACCATGCCCCTGTTCCCAGCACTGGGGATTGAACCTAGGGGCATTTTACCACTGATCTATGTCCCCAACCCTTTTTATTTACTTATTTTAATTTTGAGACAGGGTCCTCACTAGGTTGCTGAGGCTGCCCTTGAACTTGGAATCCTCCTGCCTCAGCCTCTCAAGTGTGTATTTCTTTCCTTTTTTGTTTTTGTTTTTTTCTTTTAGCTGCAGATGGACACAATACTTTTATTATTTATTTTTATGTGGTACTGAGGATCAAAGCCAGTGCCTCACACATGCTAGACAAATGCTTTACCACTGAGCTACAACCCCAGCCCCGCAAATGTGTATTTCTTAAAGGTATATGAGTTCATTTAAATTTTTTAGTTATTTGTAGTAAGTGTTCTTGAAGGTCCTTACACATCCATTGAGAATGTCAAAAGTTTGTTGTACAAAATAAATGAACTGCAGAACATTTGTACTTAGGGTAACAGTGGTATAAGTTATTCTAAAATCTTGGCTTTGGGATGTATATGTATCAGGTAGATAGGAGAGTGGGTAATTGTAGTAGGACTCAGTAAGTGTTAATTATTATCATGTGCGTTCATAATTCTAAGACTTTTTTGGTGTTAACACATTTAATCTTTAGCCTTATGAAGTAAAAGCAGTATTGGTGCCTTTTGTGTTCCTTAAAGATAATTTCTCATTTAACTTTTGAGGTTTGGAGATTTCTTCATGTTTGTTGGTTCTAGGTTTAATGTTTTTCCTGAAGCTTTTTTTTTTTTTCTTCTTTTTTGGTGCTGGGGATTGAACCTGGCCTTATGCTATCACTGAGGTACATCTTCCAGCTCCCTGAGAACAATAATTAATTTAATCAAAAGTTTCTTTTAAAAAACTTTCTTCATAGTGCTTGCCTAGTGTGTATGAGCCCCTGGATTCCATCCCTAGTGACCCCAGCCCCCCCTTCCTTTTTTGGAAAGAACTATCATGTGATCCAGCAATTCCATTGCTAGATATATACCCAAAGGAAAAGAAATCATATGTTGATGGGACTTCTGCGCTCCGTGTTCACTGAAACACTCATTACAATTAACCACGATGTGGAATCAACCTGTGTCTATCAGCTGATGAGTAGATGAAGAAAATGTGCTACACAGACGCAGTGGAATACGTTTGGCCATGAAAAGGATGAAAATCATTTGCTGGAGATCATTATGCTAAGTGAAGTAAGCCAGATGCAGAAAGACAAGTACTGCAATGACCTCACTTAGGTAGAATCCAATAAAGTTGATCTCTCTATGACTGTCAGAGTAGGGGGAAGGTAAAGATGGGGGAGAAGTTAATTGTTACTAAGTTGCAGTTACATAGTAGGAATAAGTTCTGGGTTCTTGTTGAACAGTAGGGTGACTACTGTTTTGAAACGTAATATACATTTCAAAAAGCTAAAAGAGAGGATTTTGTTTTTCTGTGCTTATAAGTGATGCTAAGAAAGTATTTTCAATGTATACATGTATGCAGATATTATACAATGTGTACATGTATTGAAACATAAGTACATTTGTCAGTTAAAAAATTAAAACATCAAAAAAGCAAACTCTTTTTCACTTATCTTTCTCTTAAATGTATTGACCTGATGTCCTGGGATGCATTCCTGGACTTGGTATTTAGGTACTATATGTATTGGGGTTTTTTTTGTTTTGTTATGTTTTTCTGTTTTTTCCCCCTTATTTTCAGTACTATCATATCCCCTCTCCCACCTGATGTTTGGATTTCCGTTATTTTAAATTATTTTTAAATTTGTTGTAAAATATATGGAACATAAAATTGCCACTTTAACCATTTTAAACGTGCACTACAAGTGAATGAATTTGGCCATGTTTCAACTACGTCCCCTGTTCCCGGTATAGGAATGGAACCCACAACCTTGTGTATGCTAGGCAAGCGCTCCACTACTGAGCTATATCCCCATCCTATACCTGGAGATCTTAATGATTATTACTGTGAGAGCTTTTGCAGTGCACACACCTGTAATCCCAGCTACATGGGAGGCTGAGACAGGAGAATCTCAACTTTGAGGCCAACCTGGGCCCTGAGGGTGTAGCTCAGTGGCAGAACATTTGTTTAACACGTACGAGTCCCTGGATTTAATACCTAGTACTGCAAAAACAAAGCGTTATGTCTGTTTTCATTAAGGTTCTACCTTCTGTTAATAATCTTTCCACTTACACTATTTTTTCATTTTAATATTGCTACTAATACATTTTGGCCTGCTTAATTTGCTTTTTCTTAAAAATTAATCATTTTAATGGTGATAATTAGCAGTCATTTTGACTAATGATCATTATATCCTGTGTTGACCACTTGTAGTAGTAGCTCATTTAGTTTTGTGGCAACCCTTTGAATAGGTTGTTTCTTTTCTTTTTTAAATTTTTAAAATTTTATTCTAATTAGTTGTACATGACAGTAGAATGCATTTGTACATTTTAATAGATCATGCATAAATGGAGTGTAATTTCCTCATTTTTCTGATTATACATATTATAGGATCACATCGGTCTTTTTTTTTTTTTTTTTTTTTTTCCCCCCCCCAGTGCTGGGGATTGAACCCAGGGCCTTATGCTTGCAAGGCAAGCACTTTACTGACTGAGCTATCTCCCCAGCCCCACATCGGTCTTGTTTAATTCTCCATTTATAAATAAGGAAACTGAGCCTTGGGTTAATTACTTGCTGAAAACTTGGGTTAATTACTTGCTCAAGGGTAAACTGTGAGTAGCATTCAACCATTGTTGTACCATCTCTTTTTCAGTGTACATTTTTTAAGCAGCTATAGCATTCAGTTTTGCTTTTAAAAACGAACTTAAGAGCCTTGCATGGTAGTGCATGCCTGTAGTCCCCAGCTATTGGGGAGGAGGCTAAGGCCTCAGGCAGAAGGATCCTTCTGATCAGTTGAGCCCAGAACTGTATGCTAGCCTGAGCAACATAGAGAGAGGATCCTACCGCCGCCGCTTCCCCCGCTTCCCCCCTTCCCATCTCCAAAACAAACAAAGTTAATGTTTTTCAACACCTTATGCCCTATCTCTGTTTTTCAGTAGAAAGAACTCGAGTTCTTTAAAGGTGGAAGTGGATCTCAGGATTCTCTCAGGAGATGGAGTTAGGATTCAAATCCAGGCATGCTGACTGCGAAGTTCCAGACTTTTTTCCATGGCACTACCTTTCTGCAGTATATCCTCAGACTCTCCTGATGTGCAGATTATTGTTAATCCCCCTTGATAATGATAGGCACTAATAGAGACATGAGAGGCATTCTGCTTGTATGTCCCCTTTAATATTTTTCAGGTATTTTCCTTAAAACAAATGTAGATATAAAAACAAATTGTTGCTGACTAAATTTGTTTGAGGGAAGGACTGTAGTTCTGGGTTAATGCTATTTTTTTTCTTCTGTTATGACAAATTGACATGATTCATATGACTGGAAAAAATTATCAGCCTTAATATTACTGTTCTTAGAAAACTAGTCAACATTTTGGAAGGAGGATTGTTTAGAAGCACAGTTTTTCAGTTCTAGGACTTGAAACCCAGAGCCTTATGTGTGCTAGGCAAGCACTGTACCATGCAGCTACATCCTCAGTCCCCATAGTTTTAAAGACAACTTTTGGGATTCTTAGTACCACCTGTTTTATGTTCTTTTACCCTTGATTGTCTCTGGTCAGAGTTGGTTTATTTTACCTGGTTTGTGTGCCTTCCAGAGTTTCATGTCCAGGCTTCTAGTACTTGGTGATTTCTGCTCGTTTGTTGCTGTGACCTATAGCTTTAGCCATTCCAGTCAACACACTATGACTTTGTCCTTGTTGGTTCACAGGCCTGAAGAGTCCAGATGGCCAAGCTCAACTTCTGGTATACTGAGCATATTGTCACTGGTGCTCTGTTAAGCTTTGGATATTAAGACTTCTGAACTGTCATAACCCCAGGTTGTGGGCTGGGAAGAAAAGTTTCTTAGATTGGTCATTAAGTGTTAATGATGAGAGATCCTACTCTCATTTAAACCCTTCTTTCCTGAATCTCTCTACAGAGAAACAAGCACCATGTGCCGGTCATTGGTGCAGTATATACTACATCTTGGGGACAGCTCTTTGACACCAGAGGTCTCCTTTCTGGGTGATGGAGATAGGGCAGAGGAGTGAATTGCACAGTCACAAGCTTGTTGCCTCACCTTGACCCAGCAGATTCTTGATCTGTTGTGTAACAGCCATTCCTTCAGTCCATAGACAGTGATGCTGAGGAACAAGTGGTGTGCAGTCTGGTCTAGTCAGGAGGCAAAACCAGTCATTTACATAAGGACTTTAATAGGTTAAATAATTGTTTTGTTTGAGTTGTGGTCTTGCTGTATTGCCCATTGCTAGCCTGGAACTTTCTATTCTTCTACCTCAGCCTCCTAAGTAGCTGGAATTACAGGCATGTACCACTGTGCTTGACTGTTAAAGAATTATTAAACTGTGATCAGAGTAATTATAAACTAGGGAGAGAATGCTAAAGGGTACTCTGGTGCTGTGGGATAGAAATGTGTCCCAAGAAAGGACACATTTGAGAGGGGGTTTCTCCCCAGTGTTGGAGTTTAGAACAGTGGAGAAGATGTGATTACAGCTGACTGATTGACCAGGTTGCCTAGGTCAGAGCTGGTCCACAGTCACCAGGCAGGCAGGAGCAGTCTGGGGTACAGAAAAACTGGACAGGCAGATGGGTGTGTAGTGGTAATCAGTGTCCTCCTTGAGGTGAGATGCCTGGAATGCGTGGTACCTCTTGGAAAGGCATGGGAAACAGGGCTGTGAGACTTCAGTAAGAAGGTTTGATGGGCTAGTACCAGTGAAGAACTAGTCAGGGCACCACTGTTGGAGTCTCTCCCTGGTGGCAGCAGATTCCCCTTGTTGGAATTCACTTCTGTGTATGGCTTGGGCCAAGGCAGCTCTGGGCCACTGCGTGGGGTGAATGTTGGAAAACAGGCTCACTAGACAGCCAGTGTTGGAGGTCCCCTGAGGGGTGGAGGTATGGATGGGGCTGAGGAGAGTGCTGGAGCAGTTAACCCAGGCTGAAGTGCAAGTTCTTGATCTCTGGGGTACCCAGTTATATGGCCACTTCCAAGTCCAGAACTGGAGAAAGCATACATCACCAAATACTGGAGAAGTTGTACCTGGCAGATGTCTGGCTTTGGATAAACTGCAACTGAGCTGAACAGTGCAGGCAAAAGAGGTGAATTCTCCAGGAGCCTGTGCCAGGTCATTGCAGAACTTGAGAGAAGCCTTTCCTACACTATCCCTGCAGCTCCCTCTACTGACAAGACCTAGTTAATTTCTTAATGGTGGTAAAGGAGAACTACAAATGGTCCCCAACTTTACCATGGTGTGAAAACATCACACATTCACTAGAAACCATATTTTGATATTTGAATTTTGGATCTTTTTTTGGGCTAGTGATATCCAGTACAATTCTCTCTGGAGATGCTGTCTCAAGGCAGCAAACCATAGCTTCCAGTCAGTCCTGCAATCATGAGGGAAAACAATCTGTACTCTACAGTGTTGCTGAGCAAGTGTGGTACATTAGATGTATTGAATATGTTTCTAACTTATGATGTTTTCAGGTCTCAGAGATCTTATTGGGGTGTAACCCCATTGTAATTCAAGGAGTATCAGTATTTACAAGACTCAGCCCCATTTTGCTAAATAAACAAAAAGAGTGAATGTGGAGCTCAGAGGCAGTATTATCAGTCACCAGCACATATGTGAGCAGGAAGTGTGCCACTTAGCAGTTCATTGCCGCTGTCTCCAAACTCACCCTCCATTGCCCTACTTGTGACACTTCATATGGTCCCTGAACATATCTCCCCACCTCTTTTGGCAGTAGTGGAGATTAAACCCAGGGCCTTATAATATGCTAGACAAGCACTCCACCACTGAGGTACATCCCAAACCTTTTCATTTTTATTTTAAGATAGGGTCTCACTAAATTGCACAGGCTGATCTCAAACTTGTGATCCTCCTGTCTCAGTCTCCAGGGTATCAGGAATTATAGGTGTGGCCCTACTAAACATTTCTCTTCTGCCAACTGGTACAATAAGTTTTGTCAGTAGGGGGGCACTGTAGAGCAATACAGGAGGTTATGCTTCTGATCTTGCTTCTGGTGTGCCTTCCTGTTTTTTTGCTCCTGTGATGCTCAGCCAGCATGTAAGGCATCCAGTGGTGCTCACCACAGCAGTTTTCATTGGCAATCCTGGGCTGCTTCCTTGGCACTGTAGCTGGTTCCCCAGTGTGTTCAGTAGCACTTCTGCAGACAACTTCCCAGTGGGTTCTCCCAGGACCTGGAAACTGGCTTTCTAATGAACCTGAGAGGAGTTTCTTGCTTGCCAGCTCCCCCTGTGATGACTTAGCATATTTCCTTCCCCAAGCTTGTGGCTACCCTTCTCCAGTGATGTCTGAATCTCAGCTTTGGAGCAGGTGGGATGGAAGAACTCTTCCAAATTTGTTTTTTCCTTGAACATTCTGCCCCGCCTAGATTTAGTGGCTGTTCCTTGTATCTGCTAATTCTGTTCTTTACCCTTTAATAATTATTAGCTAATACTTTTTTAAATGCTAAACTGTCCCTACTCAAATTCCTCTGTAGTTTCTATCACTTGACTGGGCTGTGACTGATAACAGAACATAAATCCATCAAGAATAATTGTCTCTCTTGGGGCTGGAGTTGTGGCTCAGTGGTAGAGTTCTTGCCTGGCATGTGTGAGGCTCTGGGTTTGATCCTCAGCACACGTATAAATAAACAAACAAACAAACAAATAAATAATTAAATAAATAAAAAATACAAGATTCATTGACAATTAAAGAAAAAAAAATAGAGAATAATTATCTCAGGGTTGGGGATGTAGCTCCATGGAATAGCACTTGCTTGTCATATGGAAGACCCTAGGTTTATTCTCCAGCCCCACCCCACCAAGCCCCCAAAAGAAGGGAGAAGAAGAGAGGAGGACAAATCACTGACCTTTCCATGATGAGGGGTTCAGTGTAAGTTAGCCTATTATCTGACAGCTGCTCATCTCTCCTAGGTGTTGTGCAGATTAGGCATCAACAGTATAGTAGCCAGATCATCGTGGGTGAGAGTCCATGCTATTGAGCAAATTCATTTCTCCATTCTTGTTCCTGTATTTCTTTGTTTACAAGCCCATTGAATAAGCACTGGGAAAAGAAACCAAGAGACAATTCAGGATTCCTGACTGTAGAAAGCTGCTTCTGCAGCAGATGTCATCATTGAACACTTGTGTAAGACAAAGATAAGGATACCCTTGCCCTCCATGCCCCTCCTCATGCCCTCTCCAGATTTTTGCTGCCAGTTTATTCTTTTCTGTTCTTTCCATGTTCCTGACCATTCAGCCAAATGAGCTCCCGTTGGTGAATTGGTGTGGGTCTGCATGTCTGCCCATTTCTTCTTCTAAGTAAAGGGTACAACCAAGTGTACTTCTCAGACTTCTGCTCACAGGTTGGATTTCTTCCCCTTTCCTCTAGCCTTCAAGGCCATCTTTGAGTGCAGTGTTATGCTTCTATATCCACTACTGATGAGAGCCAGCATACCATTTAGAACCATCTGGTTAAAAAAAAAAAAAAAAAAATCTGTAAACAGTTTTTGAGTGTGGTAGCACATACCTGTAATACCAGTAACTCAGGAGGCTGAGGCAGGAGGAACATAAGTTTGAGGCCAGCCTCAGCAATTCAGATCTTCTCTCTTTCTCTTGTTCGTTGTTGGTGGGGGGGACTTTGAGGGGACCAGGGATTGAACTCAGGGGCACTCAACAACTGAACCACATACCCATCTCTGTTTTGTATTTTACTTAGGGACCAGGTCTCACTGAGTTGCAAAGTACTTCACTGTTTTTGAGGCTGGCTTTGAACTCATGATCCTCCTGCCTCAGCCTCCCAAACTGCTGGGAACTTAGTGAGATCTTAAGCAACTTAGTGAGACCCTGTTTCTAAATAAAAAGGCTAGGGGATGTAGCTCAGCAGTAAAGTACCCATGGATTCAATCCCCAGGACCAAATAAATAAACAAACAAATGAATGACCTCTTAGCAGATTCAAAATTGTCTATCTTAGTTTTTGGGCATGGGGAATGTCCCCTAAAAGCTATGGGTGTAGTTTTTGAAGTGACAGTGCAGTGACTTGATTGTGCTCTGTACATGTAGTTTTAGGATCTGCTTGCAGATTTGTCCTGGCGGGCAGCTCAAGTAGCACAATCACTTGGTGTCCCCTGGTCAGACATTCTGGCTTTTCTTATCTCCTAAAAGTCACTGAGTGTGATGGATGATAAGACTGGAGAATCTTGTCCTGCTTGTTCTTTTATTGGACATGCCAGCTCTGTAAGTGGTACTGTGGAACATGTTAGTAGAGGAAGATGACTGGGACAGAGTCCTTGTTCTCAGAGTTTGCAATGAATACACTGGGAGAGTATAAGCATACCTGGTGAGAACTCTGTGGAAATGCTGTGAGAGCAGAAAGGATATTACCTGAAGACCTGGTGAGTGGGAGGAGAGTGAATTAGGTTTTAAAGAGAAAATGTTGCCTGAGAAATGAGGCCATGTTCCAGGTGGCTCATCAGGAGAGGAAGCCTTCCCTGACACACCCAGGCAAGTGTGTTAGAAGAGAGACAGTTACTTGCGGTGGTGAGCAAGGGCATCAGATTCAGATCCTAGCTCTGTGGTGGTAGGCAACGTTACTTCATTGTTCTGTTTCTTCATTTACACAACTTTAAAATAAGGACTGTAGTGTCAATGTTTAGAGTCATTGTCAGGGTTAAGAGAAAAAAATACAGCGCAGCACCTAGCAGTTAGCACTTAGTGCAGGCTGATGTGAGCTGGAGCCTTTGTGCTTCCATAGCCACAGGTACATGTTTTTTTTTTTTAATTAAAAAAAATTATTTTGAAAGCAATCCATTCCTGTACCATTTTCTTAAGAGGCAATACATGTATTTGGTCTTTGGAGCCATCCTCAGTACTTCATAGGTCTTAGGTACATACTGAGTGCTCTGTATAGAACATGTACAGGAGAAATGTGTTGTCAAACCTTACAAGGGTAATTTCTCTCAGTATGTCTCTGGAGATGTGTTTTCTTTGCATTTGCTTTTCTTTGTTCTCATCAGAGGCTGTCAAGTGAGAACAGCCTTTGGACCTGGGTGGTCACTTGGCAGCCTCTTTTGCGCCATTGCAATTGTTCCTTAACAGACCTGGCCTGGAGCTCTCAAGCGTGGGTCTGAGTAGGTGGTGCTTGGGCCAAGGATCCCTGCAACTGCTCTCTAGTAGCCTCTCTGCTTTGGTCTTTGTGTTCCAGGTTGGGGATTTCTGATGACCTATCTTCAAGCCCACTGGTTTTGTAGTTTCCATATCTCTATTGAAATTACCTGTCTTATTTTGCATATGGTCACCTTTTTGTTGTGGTCTTAAACATACTAAAATTATTTTAAATTCCCTGTCAGATGGGTTCTAACACCTGCATCATATCTGAATCTTATTGCTATTGCTTTGTCTTTTGGAATTTTGGGGACTTTTTAGTTCCTTTTTGTATGCTTTATCATTGTTTTTCAAAGCTACACATGTCATATAGGACTGTACAGAATGAAATAAATCTTTTTTGTGCCTCTGCTGGACTTTTCATGCTGCAGTTTGCATTGTTCTTGTTCAACAATGACTGGGCTTCTGATATGCACCATAGGCATCAATTCTTGTGGAGACATCTTGTGTCTGGTTTGAGGGCATCTTTCCAGAGAAGTGTCTGTAATTTTGAATTTTGGTCTTCCCTCTTTGCTGTGTAGGGCACACTGTGGCCACTGTCCTGCCCTCTCCCAGCAGTGTTTGGTTGCAGGCTACTGTTGGAATGCTTTTGACTTGGAATGCATGGTGGTAGTGGTGCTGCCTCCTGTTCAGAGTGAGACTCAGTGTTAGGCGTGTTTGGTGATCCTGGGTCTCAGAGGTAGCCTTCTAGGTTCTCCCTGGTGTGGTAGTGGGCTCAGTGTGTGATCCTGTCCCTTTCCCAGGAGTCTCCCTCCATTTCTCCCTTCCCCTTGTTTCAATGAGTGCTTCCCAAAGCCCTTCCCTGTGCAGATGAAGACTTTTTGTTTGTTTGTTTGTTTAAATAATTTTAGTTGTAGATGGACATAGTACCTTTATTTTATTTATTTATTTTTCTGTGGTGCTGAGGATCAAACCCAGTGCCTCACACGTGCTAGGCAAGCACTCTACCACTCCAGTCCCCAGGTGAAGGCTTTTATTCCTACATGAAGAAGACGGGAAGGATCTGGGTGAATTTCTGTCCCTCTTTGTTCCCCTGGTTCTGTCCTACAGTTCTGCACCACTGTCAATGTTTCTTGGGGCTGTTTGAGATCTTTTTAGGAACCACCAAGTGAGTTCAATAGGGAGAAAGATTCTACAAAGGTGTGCAGACATCTCCAACTTTTGCACCTCTTAGGAATTGTCCTTCCAGCCTCCATTTGACCTTTTCCAGTTTGTCATCCGTTATTGCCAAACTCTCTTTGCCAGTGTCTGACTGCCTCTGTGCCAAGTAAGTGTTTCCCCTTTTCCCTGCAAGCACTTAGTTTGGGCCAGTATTGCTCTATAACCTCTACTTTCCATTAAGTTGAAGAACATCTTGAGTTTGAAGCTAGTCTGACATTGTGAGAGTGGAGCAGTATTCCTCTCAGCTCTTCATCCTGGAGCAGAACTCACAAGCAAGTGGGTCTTGAGGAACAGAAGTTTTTAAGTTTGGTGAAGTTCAGTTTATCCATTTTCTCTTTTATTGTTAGTATTTCTGGAGTCTCGAGAATTGCTGTCTACTCCAGGATTGGCAGACTTTTTCTTCTTTCTCTTAGAACTTTTATATATAGATTTGTGATCCATTTCAAGTTAATTTGTATGTATGGGTGTAAGTTGGGTGATACTCCTTCCCCTGTATGGATAACCAGTTGTATATCATTTATTGAAAATCTTCCCCTTTACCCATTGAATTACTCTTACTCAGCTTTCTGTTGCTGTGATAGAATAGCTGAGTAAATCAATAAAAAAGGAGGAAAGGCTTTATTTTGGCTTGTGGCTTCAGAGGTTTCCATTTATGGTGAGTTGACTCCATTGTTTTTGGGCAGTATCATGTCAACCAGGAAGCAAAAAAGAGAAGACAGGTTAGGGTTCCAGTATCCCGTTCAAGGGCATATCCCCAATGACCTAACTTCCTCCCTCTAGGCCCAACCTCCTAGAAGTTCCACCACCTGCCCAGTCATGCAGGAGACTGACAACCAAGTCTTCAATGCATGGCCTTTTGGGGACATTTTAGATCCAAACCATGATAATTCCCTGTTCCTTTGTTAAAAATTTTTTCTTTTAAGAAACTTTCTTACTGCTTAATACTATAAAATGCCTAATATGTATATCTTTTCAAGTCATTATAATTTGACTCCTGGTGTAAGCAGATAGAGAAATAAAACATTACCAGGACTGCAGAACCCACTAAAGGCTATTTCCTGATTACAGTTCCCTCTCTTTCCCATCATAGGTAACCACTGAATGTATGTCTCTAAACATTACAGTTTTACTTGATTTTTATATAAATGGAAGCAATATCACATAGCAGCCTTTGGCATATGACTCCTTTCACTCACAATATTTTAAAGGCTTGTTTTAAACAGTTGTGATTTGCCTATTTTAATTGATGAACAGTGTTGCACAATTTGTCAGTATCTCAGTTGATGGGAAATTGGTTTATTTCCAGTTTGGGGCTGAAGTAAATAGTCTTACACAAGTATTTTGGTGCATATAAGACAATATGCGGAAAGGTGTACATATAGAAGAGGCATTGTTGGGTCATAGTATATCTATATTTTCATAGCCTTAATATTATGGTTGTTTCCTGAAGTGGTTATACCAGTGTTCACTGTACTCACTTGCTCTGCATGAGAGTTCCCATTGTTCCATATTTTACCTTAATATGGTTTCGTCAGTTTTTCATTTTTGTCTCTCTGGTGCGCATAAAGTATGGTGGGCATATTTTATTTACTGTTTATAATTTCTCTGATGACATGTGAAAAAAAATTTTTTTTGGTATGACTGGGGATTGAACCAGAGGCATTCCACTACTGAGTTATATCTCAGCCCATTTTTGTTTTATTTTGAGAAAGGAACTTGCTGAGTTGCTCAGATTGGTCTTGAACATGTGATCCTCCTGCCTCAGCCTTCTGAGATGGCTGGGGTTATAGATGTGTACCCCTGAGCCTGACTCATATGAAATTATCTTTTTCTAGGGTTTTTTTTTTTTTTTTTTTTTTTTTTTTTTTTGCGGTACTGGGGTGAAATTATCTTTTATATGTCTATTGACCATTTATATATCTTCTTTGTGAATAGCCTGTTCAAGTCTTTTGCCCATTTTCTTTCAGTTGAGTTGTGTATCTTTTTCTTGTTATTTCTACTTAACATTTTTTGAGTGCAAGTTTTAAGCTTTAAGTAGTTAAAAATATGTATCTTTTATGCTTTAGTTTTTTTTTTATTTCTTATTTTAAAATGTTTTCCTTCACCTGAGGTCATGAAGATATTATCTATCTTTTCATATTTAGGTCTATAACTCTGAAATCAGTTTTTTTGTACATGTCAGACAGAGGCTAAATATCATTGTTTTAAACCTTTGGAATACCTAGTATTGTTCATTACAAAGGCCATTCTTTCCACATTACTGTGGAGTGCCATCTTAGAAAGTTACATTGGTTCTGTATTGTTCCTTTTTCTACTTGTCTGTCCTTGACAAACAGCACACTCTCAAGTTACTAGCTTCTAATAAGTCTTAGTAATCCTCCTACCTCGTTTTTCAATAGTGTTTTGCTTATTCTTGGTCCTTTGTATTTCCATATAAATTCTCAGTTCTGTTTCTTAATTTCCACATGAAATTTGGATTATGATTTTGCATCAATTCTGTAGATAAATTTGGTGAATCTAGACATTGTCCCCTTGATTTTTCCATATGTGAATATAGTCTTCTTCATTTTCTTGGGGTATCTTTTATCAGTGATTTATTTTCTCTTATTTTAGGTTAATTCTTTGACACTTGATAACTTTTTTAAGTCTTTTGACTTAGAAATACTTTCATATTTATGGGAAAGTGACTATAGGGGTTTTATAGATACTTTGGAGGCTGAGGCAAGAGGATAGCAAGTTCGAGGCCAGCCTGAGAAACTAATGAGACCCTCCTTAAAATTAAAAAATAAAAAGGTTGTCATGGGTGTACCCCTAGGTTCAATCTCCAGTATCAAAAATAAACCCCAACAAACAAAAACCAATAACAAGAACAAAACAACCACAAAAACCCAAACAACTTTTACACAACTTTGTCCTATATTCCCTAGTTTTGACATTTTATCACATTTTCCTCCTTTCTGTGTTTGTAGTTCTGTAGAGTGCTTATCTGACATGTGTGAGCCCCGGCTTCAGTTCCCAGGACTGCAGACCAACCAATCAAAAACCCAGTGTAGTTCTGTTCTGCAGTGAGCAGCTGGCTAGCAAGCATATTATCTTCAGCATTTTCACTCAGTCCTCCTGCATGGAACCAGTCTCCCAACCACCAGCCACACTCAGCCTGGCAGGTGACTGGTGATGCCCTCCTTCAGCTCCATTGACTCCCACTACTGTGCTGGGCACGTTTTCAGGGGTAGGATATTGAGATGCTGTGAAAAGTGGTATCTTAAAAAGTTTTCTGATAACTTTTGGCATGTAGGAATATAATTGTTTTTTAGTTAAGTTTTTTTTTTTTTAGATGTTGATAGACCTTTATTCATTTTTCATTTATTTATATGTGGTGCTGAGAATCGAACCCAGTGCTTCACACATGCGAAGCAAGCGCTCTACCACTGAGCCACAACTCCAGCCCCAGTTTTTTTTTTTTTTTTTTTTTTTTTTTTGTGTGCTGGGGATCAAACTAAGGGCCTTGTGCTTACAAGGCAAGCACTCTACCAACTGAGCTATCTCCCCAGCACCAGCCCCAGTTTTGTATTTCTTTCTAAAGCTTTAATTCTACTTATTTATCTTTATATCCTTTGGATTTTAGATACACAGACATCTGCAAACCCTTAACATTTTCAATTTCTTTTGCTGGATTTGATTTGCTGATAATGTTTTAAAGAACTTTTTGCATCTATGTTCATGTATGAATTATGGTTTTGAGTTTTGGTTGTGTTTTTTGTGTTTTCTGAAAGAGTGTGTCTAAAATGAGATTAATCTCTTATTAAATTTTTAGTAGAGAAGCCATTTAGGATTAGAGTTCATTTCTTCCTTTTTTTTTTTTTTTTTTTAAGTCTGTTTTGGCAAGTTGTATTTTTCTAGGAATTCATTGAGCTTTACATCAAATTTTTGCCTCAATTTTGACATAAAAATGTCGACCTTATTATTTTAAGTGACCACTCAGTTTGTAATGATGTCTTTTTCTCTTTCGACCTTGTTTTTTTGTTTTTTTTTTTTGCAGTACTGGGGATTGAACCCAGGGCCTTGTGCTTGCAAGGCAAGCACTGTACCAACTGAGCTATATCCCCAGCCCTCGTCCTTGTTTTTTTTGTGTGTGTTTTCTGTTTCCTTAATGTCTTATCAGTATTTGTCCTTTATACTGGTCTTTTAAAAGAAGCAGCTTTTGGCTTTGTTGGTCTAGTCTAGTGTATGTTTATTTTCCTATTTCAGTAATGGAGTTATTGCCTTTGGTGCCTCCGCCAGTGAAGTTCTTACTCCAGCAATCTGAGTCTTTTGACCCTCGCAGCTGCACCCTTCCCCACAGGAGTGCTTTTAGCCAAGGGGCTGCTCCCACAGGAGGGAATCACAGCCAGCTTTCAGGGACCTAAGATTTTAAATCTTGCTCTGATACTTGCTAGCTTGGAGAGTGTTCTTAAATTCCACATTAGCTTCCTCTTTAGTGAAGTGAAAGTGATAATTGCATTACCATATAGGTTCTTTATGATGATTAGAAGCTACTGCAGTGTTGAGAAAAATAATCCTTTAATCCCACATTACGATATTTTGTCTGGGTTTGAATTTTTTTTTTTTTTAACCATTTATGCTTTACAGAAGTTTTAAATTTCTGTTATAAGACATCAATCCTATTGGTAACATTTGTTGGCTTGAGGTTTGATTTTTTTTTTTTTTTTTTTTCCTTTCCTCTCCCCTAGTAGACTTAGGGATTCTAATATTGAAAACTTGCACAAATTCGTGTGGCACAAAGCCCTGGAAAAGTGACAACTGCAGATTGAGTAATCTATCCTACTGTGATAGCAGAGGGAAATTCTGGTCCCATAATTTCTCTTTTCCTTGGTGATGGACATAAATCAGTTGAAATGTATTTCTATACCATAGTTTAAGCTTCAATAAAAGTTTGCTTAATTAAAAAAAAGACACCAATTCTGTGTAGCTCTGAGTTTTTAAAACAATTAAACATAAACTATTGTCAGGTGTAATCAACTTCTTATTTTTCTAGATATTCTTTTGTATTTGTGTAAAATAATTATTCCTTGTGGCTTCTTTCTTTCTGCTGCCCAGGATTGGGTATTTATTTATTTATTTATTTATTTATTTCAGTGCTGGGATTGAACCCAGGGCCTTGTGCTTGCAAGGCAAGCACTCTACCAACTGAGCTATATCCCCAGCCCACAGGAATTTATTTTTTATTAGCAGAGAAGATGAAAAAAAAAGAGAAATAGTAGTGCTCTAGTTCAGGTATGCCTAATAAAAGCATAATGCAAGCCACACAGGTAATTTTAAACTTTTTAAGTAACCATATTATAAAAGTAAAAAGTAAAAAAATTGTTATGTAGCCACATTACAAATAGTAACAATTTTCAAGTAGCCACAGTATTAGTAAAAGATAGAATCAATATAAAATTATTAATAAGATATTTTATGTTCCTATTTTCATATTGTCTTTGAAATCTGGTGTATATTTTATATTTATGGCACATCCCAGTTTGGACTTGGCCACATTTCAAGTGCTCAGAAGTCATCACATTGGACATGCAACTCTAGTCCTATTTTAGTTTAGGGGTAAGCTTAACACTTAGATTTTTTTTTTTTACCTTACTCTTACTATATCACACTATTAAACTTTGTAATGTTGATGTGTAGTAGTGATCATTATTTCTTATACTGTTTTATACATAACCATATATAACTCATACTTAATGCAAGAAAAGTGTTTAAGCATATATTTAAAGGAAATAAAATTCTTTTTAATCAAAAGATTCAGAGATTAAGCTAGGTGTAGTGGCACATACCTGTAATCCCAGCTGCTCGGGAGGCTGAGGCAAGGAGGATCATGAGTTCAAACACAGCCTCAGCAATCTAGTGAGGCCCTAAGCAACTCAGTGAGACCTTGCCTCTAATAAAGTATAAAAAAGGACTGGGGATGTGGCTCAGTGGTTAAGTACCCCTGGTTCAATCCCTGCTACCAAAAAAAAAAAAAATTCAGATACTATAGTATTATAGTTATAAAAATACTGAAAATGAAATATAGTGTGTTTCTGGAAATTCTGGTGGTATAGTTAAATATATTTTAGTTAAACATAAATGCAAGAATTTTCTTTGCTGTGGACCTTTCCCTAGTGTTGAAAAGGGTAAAGTTTCTAACTGTGCAGTGAATCTTGTTGCTGTGGTTAGGTGGGATTACCATCCCTTGCCTATGGCTTTTATCAGTATCAATGAAGCTCGGTATTTGTCACCAGATCATTGCTAGTCAGTTGTGAGTTTTCTCCTTAGTGCTTTGGTCTGCACAGGGCTGTGTGGAGGCAGCAGGGAGCCTGGTGCTGACCAGGGATCTGTCAGATGAGGACAGGTTGCCAGCATCTGTGTTAGCCAGGGTTCAGCATCTGGAACTCTCAGTCTCCCTGTTCTTTGTGAAGTATGGGACCCTGAGCGACTGGAACATGCTGTTCTCTGCTGGGAAAGCACTGAACTCAAGAGGGCTTCACACCACTGGCAGGCCAGCGACCCCTTTACTTTCTAGAAATTCTGTTTTTCGGAAAGTTTTTTTTTTTTTTTTCCCCTGATGATTAAAAATAATGTATGCTCATTTTGAGTTAAACAGCGATTCCCAGAATAAAATGAGTTATATTAATTCTACTCCTAGACTTTACAGTGTGACATTTTGTGTTAAGGTTTTGTTTTCAACCCCTGCCTTATGGATGGCATCTTGTTGTCTGTTCAACACATGTCCTCCCTTCTTTGAACAGTGTATTATGCACATGTTTGCCCCTAAACTTAAAAAGTTCTTGGGAGATGTTTCAGTGACTGCAGGGATAGGACATGGAGCTAGGAAAGGTGAGGGTACTTGTCTGAGGTCACCCTTCCAGTAAATTCCAGGACTAAAACTTGCACTGGTCTAATGCCAAAGCCCATGTTTTTAATAGGAGACTACAGGTTAAACCCAGTTTTTCATTGAACTGACTTGATGCATGTTTTTGGCCTCCATTCATAGAAGCTAACTTGTGTTAGCTTAAGTAAGAGGTGATTCATTATTGGTGTGTAGGGCTGTCTTGTGGATCCTGCTCAGGAGAACCTAGATGAACCCAAAAAACAAAAACAAAAAAACCCAATTTGCAACAAAAGTTTCACTGGCCAACTCCTTCTTGGCCTTTTGTCTTTCTCTTACTAATGCCAGGGTGCCCTATTTTGAATTCATGTTGCCATTCACAGGGACATCCAGGACTTAATGGTAAAGGAACTTTATTCTGCCCCTCCTTTAAAGCTGCCAGGGAGGAAAGAAAAATATCTGTGAAACAAGGATTTTTCCAGAAGCATGAGGCTCAGATTTTGGAGGGAGAATGAGGAGAGACTGTCAACTGACCCTCAAGTTAGGAATGCTCGTCCGAGAAACACACGCAGTGGTCTTTGGAATCAGGACTCTGGAGCGCATTTTGAGAAAGCCAAGAGGACGTGATGCCCGGGATGCTAGTTGAAGAGAGTGTGGGTCCTTTTGCCTCATGCTGGCAGTGTGGGTGGGGAGGGGAACTGCTGCTGGAGGGAAAGGTTGGGAGAGGGTGGGTGTGGGTCTGCATGACTCTGCACAGGGCCCTGGCCACTTGTGGCCATGGAGCGCTGGAAGTGTATTTGGTCCAGTCTGAGATAGCTCCAGGTATGAAACATACCAGATACTGAAGATTTAGTATGAAAAAGAACCCAAATGCCCCAGTAATAATTTTTATATTGATTCCCTTTAATCAGATATTTGGATTGTTGATTTAAATAAAATATTAGAATTCACCTGTGGGATTTTGTTGTTGTTGTTCATTTTGTTGCTTAACAGACTTTATTTTTAGGTCAGTTTTAGGTTCATAGCAAATTTCGAGTGGAAAGTAGAGTTGTGTGTACCTTCTGCCTCCTCCACTGTGAGCTTCCAGCGACAGAGGTGAACATTTGTTAGAGCGGATGAACCTGCATCAACACAGCATTATCCCCACAGTCCATAGTTTATATTAGGGCCCACTCTGGTGTTGGTCGTTCTGTGGGTTTGGACAGATGTATAATGACATCTGTCCACCATTATAGTATTGTATAGAGCAGAGTCATTACCTGTCATATCCTTTGGGTACTGCCTGTTCATCCCAAACCCTGGCAGCCAGTTTACCTTTTTACTATCTTCATAGTTGTGGTTTCCACAGTGTCATATAGTTGGACTCATGTAGTATATATAGTCTTTTCAGATTGACTTTTTTCCCTTAGTAATATGTGTTTAAGGTTACTCCATTTCTTTTCATGGTTTGTTGGTCATTTCTTTTTAGTGTTGGATAATATTTCATTGTCTGGATGTACTGAAGTTGTTTATTCATTTAGCTACTGACATCTTGGTTGTCTCCAGGTTTTGGCAGTTATGAATAAGCTGCTATAAATATCTATGTGTAGGTTTTTGTGTCGATATAAAATTTCAGTCATTTGGTAGACTAAGGAGTGCAATTGGTAGATCATATGCTTTGTGTTTGTAAGAATTCTCCAAACTGTGATCCAAAGTGACAGCACCATTTTGAATTCTCTTCAGCAGTGAGTGAGAAATTCCTGTTGTTCCACCTTTTCATCAGCATCTTAGTTGTCATAGTTCTACATTTTGGTCATGTAGGTTTGTGTTGGTATTTTGTTGTTTTTCCTTGTGTGGTTTAATTATGCGGCTTATGTTTGTGGCTTGTGTTGTGTTCTCTTAGAGCTGGGGCAGACACCTCCAAAGATGAAAAGAAAAGAGAAGACAGGCAATATGTAGTTGAGAGGGAAGTGCATTGAGAGGAGGATAAGAGAAAGAGCAACGTGGTTTCCTAATGAAATAGTGCAGCCAAGAAGGAAAAAGTGATTAAAAAAAAAAAAAGAATAAAGAATTAGTGGAATAGAGTTTTCAGGTGTGGTGGGGTGGGACTAGGCGCATGTCTGGGGAAGGAGATTGGTAGTGGTGGAGGAGGAGAGAGGGGGCAGTTAGATGGGTGAGTTTCAGTGGGCCTGAAAAACATGCCAGTGGTTTTCCAAAAAGATTGTTAACCTTCTGTGCCTCCTTCAGCAGTGCTTCCTTTCTTGTGCAAGTCTCTGTTCCTCTGGGGCTCTGTACTGCATGAAAGTTCTCACATCTACTCCACTGCTTCCTGTCCTCTCAAGACCTTCCCAGGTTCCTCCTGGTAGGGCCAGGTGGCCTTGGTCTTTCCCTGTGCACTTTGATGCGAGTTTCTGTTCCTCCTTCCCTTGAACAGTGTTCCTGTATCTTGAATTAATGGGTGGTAAGTACTGAGGCAAGGGGAGGTAAAAGCCACTTAGTGGGATGGCACAGAAGTGTGGAACTGACCATTTCAGCTAGGCAAATTATGTGATGCGGTGACCCGTGACAGAGGGCCTTGTACATCATGCATGATGACTTGGAGATTGGTTCCTTTCAGGCAGTGGAACAGTGGAAGGGTCTAAGGCAGAGGTTCTCCTGTTCAATACTTGCATCATGAAAGATGGCTCCAGGGAGATAGAGGTCATGTGGGAGGCACCAGCAGCCAGCTAATCTAATTGGCATTTATAGAACACTGCACCCAACATCAGCAGTGTGTGTACACATTCTTTAACTAACATTGAAGATCTACCAAGATAGGTCATATTCTGAACCATTAAAGAAATCTCAATATATTTAGAAGATTAAGATTATATATTCTTCTCTGATGGACAGAACTATATTAGAAATCCATTACAGAAAGATATTTAGAAAACTGCAAATATTAGGAAATGAAACCATACTTTAAACAACCAACCAACAAGACAAAGAAAAAATCAGAAGGAAAATTAGAAAGTCTTTTGAACTGAAGGAGAATGGAAAACAGAACATATCAAAATTGTTAAATGCAGCCAAAGTAGTACTTACAGGAAAACTTACAGTCCTAACCACCCATATTGTACAAGAGAAAGGACTCAGTGACCTGCGTATTTCTACCTTGACATAGTAGAGAACAATTGTAGCCATTTGTACCTACAGTAACCCAGAGAATGGAAATAATAACACAAAAACAAAGCTAATAAGTAGAAAAAAACCTAAAATACATAAATTGATTAAATCAAAAGCTTATTCTTTTAAAATTCATCAAATTGATAAACCTTAAACCAGGACCAAAGATTTGAATAGATACCACACCACAGAAGTAAGAACTGACATAAGCAACATGAGATGCTTAACATTGTCAGTAGAGAAAAACAGTGAGGTAGTACCACTACACATTTTAACGGCTACAGATAAAACAACTGACCATGCTAAGGAGGTGGAGTAATTGTAACTCTCAGATACTGTTCTTTGGGAAAGGGTTGGCTTAAAAGTTGAACTCACACATAACATATGACTCAGCCATTCTATCCTTTGTATTTATGTAAGAGAACAAAAGTACATTTCTACACCAAGACTTGTATGTGAATGTTCATAGCTGCTGTTTATAACAGCCCAGACCACAAACAACCCAGATGTTCATCAGCAGAAGAGTGGATAACCAATGGTGCTCAGCATTAAAAGTAACAAACTCCCCTTGCATGTGTGAGAATGATCTCAAAATGATGATACCTGGCCTGGTGCAGTGGCAGGCACCTGCAGCCTGAGCTGTTCTAGAGCACTTGCATATCATCTGCAAGGTCCTGGATTCATACCCCCATATTGCAACAGACAGACAAAAGTTGTGCTGAGTGAAAGGAGGTGGACAAAAGGTCATCTATTTATGTACAGTTCTAGAATTTACTAAGTAATCTTAGTGACAGATGGTCCAGCTGGTGGTTATCTATGGACAGGGGTGGAGTTGGAGAAGGATTGCAGGATCTTGGGGTAATGGAAATGTTCCTTGTTTTAATTGTGGTAATGGCTTAATGAGGTGGACATCCATGAACACTTTTTAAATTGCATACTTCAGATATCTTCAGCTTATGGTACTTGTTATATTTTAGTCCAGTGATCAGTATTTTTAAAAGGAATCAATGGAATTCATATTTGCACCTCACATTTAGCCAGTTAGGAAAGTTACTAGGTAGGAGGTCAGTAGTAGTTGGGTTGAGTCAGATATCAGGTGTGTGGTGTTGTGATAACCCTTCTACTTACTTTGTTCTGGAAAGGGTATGGAGAGTGAAATTTTAGCCTTTTCAAGGACTAACTTCCCACTAGAGAAAATAATCAGGTCTTGAAAAGTTCTGTTTTTTGTTTGTTTGTTTGTTTGTTTTTTGGTACAGGGAATTGAGGCTAGCGGTGTTCTTCCACTGAGCCATATCCCCAGCCCTTTTTACTTTTTGAGACAGAACCTCTCTTAAGTTGCTGCAGCTGTCCTCAAACTTGGACTCCTCCTACCTCAACCTCCCAAGTTGTTGGGATTACAGGAGTGCACCATCATACTCTGTGTGTTCTGTTTTGTTTTGAGATGGGATCCTGCTATGCTAAGTTTGTCTCCAACCCTTGGGCTCAAGAGATCTTCTTGCCTTATCTTCCCAAGCAGGTAGAAACTACAGGCATGCCACCATGCAGACAAACCCTTCCTCTGTAGGCCATCTCATCTAGTTCCATGGCTTTAGGTAGCACGTGTACTGATGATGCCAAATTTATATCCATTTGTACCCTGTTGCTGGAGTATCTCATTCATGCAGAACAAAAACTTCACATTGGATGTTCTTAAACATCATGTGCACAGTATCCAAAGCAGGCTTCTGATTTTTGCCACTGTTCCAGCCTTCCCTCCTGCCTCTGGGTTGTTTATTATTGACTTGATCATTGCCCAGGGGTTTAAGCCCATTCCTCAGGACTCTTGAAGAGTCCCACCTTCAGCATCCCTGAGTCTGACTGCTTTCCTCCATGGCTTCCACGGAGCCTAAACCACCTTGTCTTCTTTCTGCACCTAGAACCGTCTACAGCAGCGTTTCTTACATCCTTGTCCCACCAGAGTTCATTTTTCACACAGCAAAATTTCTTTTTTTAAAATGGGAATTCCATCCATGCCCTTGTTTAAACCATAATAAGCTTGAGTGACCTTCCCCTTCCCTTGCTGTACTCCCTTGCTCTGGAAGCTCCACCCCTGTGGCATTGCTCTTTCCTTGAGCTTGCCCATTTGCACATGCTGTCCCCTTTGCCTGCTCATCTCCTAGATCGTCATTTCCTTTTCTCCTTAACATTTAGATCTTTGCTGTGCTCCTGCAAAAATACCAAAGGTATGTAGTAGTGTGCGTTTATAATCCCAGCTCCTCAGTAGGCTGAGGTAGGAGGATCCTTGAGACCACTAGTTCAAGGCCAGTCAAGCAACACAGCAAGACCCTGTCTCAAACAAACAACAACAACAAAGAAAACAAAGCAAAATCAATCGACAAACAAAAACCACCAAGAGAATGCCACTCTTGGGGCTGGGGTTGTGGCTCAGTGGCAGAGAACTTGCCTAGCATGTGTGAGATCCTGGGTTCAATCCTTAGCACCACATAAAAATTTAAAAAATAAAGGCATACTGTCCACTTACAATGTCAAAAAAATAATTTGAAAAAGGATGCCACTCTCCTAGTCCCATTCCACATCCTTACCAACTCTTTTTCTAATGGATGGCACCATGTGGCTTTGTCTTTCATTTGTTTAATGTCCCTTTAGAGCAAGAGCAGGTGCCCTGTGTTCTTTGCATTGCACCCTGGTGTAGAGTAGATAACCAGATGTTTTTGGATGTCTTCTTGGCCCAATACTCCACATGCTGACCCAGACAGTGGATGCTGTCCTTGACCTTTCTCCCGCTTTTATGACTTGCCTCTGCCTTGCCTCACCTCTGCCTTGCCTCACCTGTGCCTCCCCGGCTCCAGCAGTCTTACCATCTCCCTCTTGCTGGTTCCTCTGTCTTCTCATTACCTTCCCTGTCCCTTTCATCCCCTCCCATGCACACTTGTAGTTGGTCCTCAGCTCCCTGTCTCACCCTCCCCAACCACCTGGTCCGCTGCCTCATTGCTTGCTTGCCATAGTGCTCTTCTCCAAGGGTCTCCTTAAGTTACTTCCTCAAGAAGGCCCTCTCTGCCACCCTAAGTGAAAGGGTTCTGTACCCACCAGCAGCAGGCATTTTTTTCCTACTTTGTGTTTTTTTCCTTATCATTTGCCCCTATCCAGTGTTGTACATTTTTACTAATTTATTTATTATTTTGTCTTTTGAGGAGCATATTAGTTCCTCAAAGGCAGAGATCTTTGTTTATTCATCTCTGCCCCAGTGTCTGGGTAGTCATGATCTCCCAGTAAGTGTAAGTTGAGTACTCTGATTCAAGAAATCTGAAATCTGAAATGCTCCAGAATCTGAAACTTTTTGAGTGCCAACATGGCAGCTAGTAGGGTTTTCAAAATCTAACTTCAGGTGATGGGTCACAGTCAAAACTCAGGTGCACTTAAAAATATTATATAAAATTACTTTCAGTCTATGTGTATAAGGTGTATATGAAACAAATTTTTCATGAACATGAATTTTGGGGCTCTTTCTCAAGATATCTTACATGTATATAAGTATTCCAACCCTGAAAGTATCTGAAACACATCTAGATCCAAGCCTTTTGGATGAGGGACACTCTACCTATAATGGAAGAGTGATAAACATGTGGGCACAGAACCTGATGTTTCAAGGCCATGGTGGCTGTCAGTCATGGTGTCAGCCTGGGACTTTGGTTATAAAACCTAGCAGGACCCATGAGGTCTGATGATGGTAACTGTTCTGCTGGTGAAGTTTGTTTTCCAGGACTAAGGAAGAGAGATAGCTTTTCAAAGGGTTAAATTGGTGTGAGTTTTGAAACCATCATAATTTATATACTTCTCAGATCTGTTGGTCCAGAAAATGACATCTGCTTTCCCATATTCTGTGATTGGGGTCTGGGACCTATAAGGACATGATTGGCAGACATTGTTCAATTCTTTTCCAACATCCCCCACATACTAAATTATCCACTGAGCCAGGTTTGGTTAAACCCACAGAACTTTGTAGGGTGATAAGCCCACATAGTTTCAACCACTGTTTATAAAAGCATGTTAAGAATGTGAACGAGACATTTGCATTCATTATTTGTTTAGCCTCTTGGGCCAGTCATGCCAGTGCATACTCAATCCAATAGAACATTGGTGACAGTATGGAGAGAGAACCACAAGAGTAGGACTTGGCTGGGCACTGGAGGAGTTTCTGGGTGGAGCTGGAGCCTTTGTGAGAAACCACAGTAGCCTTGCTGTGGGTCTTGTTCTCCTTCATACTTGATACACTGCTACAGGGACCCTCCAGAAGACAGAACAGATCAAAGGGGTACTGTGGTAACCCTGCAGTGTGCTGTGGCTTTGAGCACAGAAAGGTAGTGCTGGCTCCTGTGCTTGACCTTGCCCACCTACTGCCCTGTGCCTCTGGAGTCTCTCCAGGACCTTCAGGTATTAGTCATCATGTGCACAGCAGTGCCATCTGTGTGAGGGCCTTCTTGGAGTTCTCTGATTTGGGTTAAAATCCTACCTGCCAGACATCCCCGCCTGTTGGCCTCAAGCCCATTTCCAAACTCCTGAGCCTTGGCTTCTTTTTCTCTGGGGGGCGGAGGTGGGGTGTGTGTTTCTCTAAAGCTTACTTTTACTTTTCAGAGAGGATGGTGGTAATCTTTTGAAAAGGATATAGGATAATCTTGCCTCTTCCTTCAACCTCTGTCCCTTCCTTCATCCTTCAGTTTAGGACCTGTTTGAAAAAAAGCAGCCATTGAAAGTGGGAAATTGGAACTGGATTCAGCATTATTATTGCAGAGCCTGGAAGGGGAGACTGGTCTTGGATGTATGGCTGCTATCGGGTTCTCTGTTGTTTGTCTGAGGTGGTCTGGAGTCAATTTCCAATTCAGCATGAAGCCCTTGGGTGCAGATGCCTTGGGGTAGTGACTTCAAGCCTTTTGATGAAGTGCCATTCTGGTGCTTTCTCATGGTCTGACCATGGCACTGACATTTTTCCTTAGGGGAAGTAACAAAGAAGTCTAGGCAGAGTTTTCTAATTCCTAATAAAATTTTTTTAATGGTGTTACTACTTTATTTCAAGTATTATGAGTTTCTGAAACACTAGGTTCAGTTTTATTTTACAAATTTTCTATTCTGTTTCTTTATATAAACAAATGTGCACTTATTTTAGACATATATATTTACACACACACATATATATATATATAAATATATACATATACATATATATATTTAACAACTTTGGCTTTGTGGATTAGGTTTTGAAAATAGAATTTTTTTTTCTGTTCCAGACTCCTTTTAGTTTTGGCATGAATCATAGGACACCACCCTACCCCGCTGGGGATTATTGTCTTCTGTGCAGAAGTGAACGGAAAGACCCTTCATTCTTAGAGAGTGGAGTTAAGACTGCGAGCAAATTGGCCCTTTCCATGGCTCCCAAGGGCAACAGCGTGCTGCACCTGCCGCTGTGGGTGTGCCCGGACTGCCGGAGGACTGTGGAGAAGGAGGAGAGGCACGGCGGCCTTGACCAGCCGGTGAGTGGCTGCCAGCGCAAGCAGGCTCATTGCCCTCTCTATGGGATGTGGGTTAACTGGCAGCAAGAGGAAAGGGCCTGCCACCTGCTTTGAGAGTGCTCCCTTCTGTACCATCTTCTGGCCTTTATTCCACCCTCCCATCCTTCACTGGCCACAGGTGCAGTAGGTGGTGGGCATCTGCCCTCCTTATCAGGACAGTCAGCAAGCTGGTGGTCCCCTGGCTGTTTTTGACTTCTTTAGTCTAGGCTCAGGATTTCTTTGGTGGTGCAGTTCCCTGAATAGCTGGTGGGCCTTTTGTGTGTTTAGTTCTAGACAATACCATGGGATGGTAACTCACCTGAAATTCTTCCTAGGATGCAATTCTCAAGCCTGGCCTTCCCCCTTTATTTCCCCCATGCCTCAGCTTATGGGAGGCTATCTTGAGGCCTTCGAAGTAGGATGGGGCCCTTCTTCTCATCTTGGACCTAGATGGAAGTCTTAGTGGGCCCTTGTTCTAAAAAAGCTTTGAGATCTACTCTTTAGGTTCTAGGAGTTGGCTTTTGCAACCATTTGAGACCCCACATCTCTTCCCAGTTTCTGCTTTCAAGCAACTAATTGTTTTCTGAGCTTTTTTTTTTCTTCTGATCCCTTGCCATATGTGGCCACTAAAAGGCAACAATCACTACCTTGCGTTTCCTAACCTGGGACTACTTTCCAGTTAGTCCTAGTGATAATCAAAGGAGTATTTGGCTACTGTGCCAGTGGCGGTTCATACCCTGAGCTTCACCTGCTTCTTTGCTTCTGTCACCCAGCTGTTCAGACAGGGACTCTTTGAGGGCAGTACCCTCAAAGTAGGCTTTAGTTGCTAAACCTTGGGCTTCATTGTTTACTAAACTAAAGGTAGATTCTCACTCAGCCCCCTCTTACAAGCCCATTTCCTGCATTATTTCTGTTCGTTAGACCTGTTTCTAACATGTATATTTCCCTTAATCATTTGTTTGTCATCATCTGTACTGGAATATAAGCTACATGAAGGCAGCTCTTTTTTTTTTTTTGTCAAGAGCAGCGCCTAGCCTGATGCATACTAGGTACTCAGAATATTTGAAGTAATGAGTAAGCAAATGATGAAAAAAGGAGTGAATGTACTGTGTGACCCTCATTACAGATTAAAATGAGAACACAGGTTCAACCCTCAGTAATGCACCTCTGGAAAGAGAGAGTTTAATAGTCAGTCTGAAGTTTTCTTCCTCTCAGATGTTGTGCTTTTATTGTTTTAAAAATTTGTTTGTTTGTTTGTTTTGGTGCTGGGAATTGAACCCCAGTGCTTTACAACTGAGCCACATTCCCAGCCACCTTCCACCCTGTGCTCTTTTGAGACAGGGTCTTGCTAAGTTGTTAAGGATCCTCCTGCTTCATCCTCCCAAGTCACTGGGGTTATAGGAATGCACCACCACACACAAAAAATGACACATTCTGTTGTCATTTTTCATGTGATAATTTTATGTGTCCACTTAAAAGTATTTGGTTTTTCCCTCATTTTTTAATTGGAAGACTGTTCAGTTTACTTATGTCAGTTTGTTTCGTATTCACTTCCAGTGTCTAAGTGTTCTAAGTCCTTCTACTGGCTTGTTTTTGGTTTTGTGTGTCTTGAACTTTGTCATCTCTCCTTCCTGTTTCAGCCCTGCTCTGGTATTTAGCCTGTCTATGCCCTTAGAAATGATACTGTTTCACATCATCAGTTGTGCAGTGGAGCCTCTTGTGCCCTGGCTGGCAGTTGTCCTGGTAACGATCATCTGTACAGCAAGGCTTTCTCCCCTCACCCAAAACAGCAACCACAGCCTCCGCAGAGGTGCAGTGCTGGCCTGCATGTGCCCATGGACTACCTGTTGCTTTTGTAGGTGAACCTCTTTGTTGATGCTGGTTTAAGATCACTGACATTTTAAAATAATGATGATAATTTACACACAGTAAATTACCCTTTTTCTTTAAAAATAACACAAAAATTTCTCATTACCACAGTTAAGATGCAGAACATTTGCAGAACATTTGCATCACCTTATAAAGTTCCCTTGTTCCCCTTGGTAGTCAGTATCTGGCCCCTCCCAGTAATCACAGACCTGATTTTGCCCCCATAGTTCTACTTTTTCTAGAGTGTTCTATAAACTCTGTCACTTGGCACAACACTCTTGAGCACCATCCATGTTGTTGGATGTGTCAGTAGTTTTCTTTTTATTGCTGAAAGCATTGTGTAGATAAACTAGTTTACCCTTCCCTAATTAACTGGAGGGGCCTTCCAGATTTGGGCTGTTTAGTAAAAAACTTTGAAGGACCTTTGCACATAGACCTTTCTGTGGGCATCCTCTCGGCATATTGCTGCATTGGTTTACTGGACTTTCATCAAGGACTTTGCCTCTGTGCCATTGAGAGATGTCTGCCTATAGTCTTATTTTGTAATGTTCAGGAAAGAAGTTAAGATGTGTCCCCATTTCTTCTCCCTTCTGGGAGAGTTTGTACGGAATTGGTGTTACCATTTCTTCCTTAAGCATTTTTGCTTTCTGCTTCTCTCATTCTGTTAGGACTAGTGCAGGCAGTGCGTAGAGAGCCCCAGGCTGAGGGAGCTACTGGTTGTGCACCTGTGAGGCTGATTGTCTGCAGTGGTGTGTGCTACACTCTTGTATCTCTGTGGACTTGAGGGAGCGGTCATTCTCTACTTCCTACGTGGCACTGTTCAGCCTGTGTTGGGGCAGCCCTGTGTTTGGGGCCTCAGGGGCAACTTTCCTGGCAAGCCCTGCCCCATCAACCAGACTCTGCTTGTTTCTGCAAGGGTCTGTCCTTTGCTTTTCTCTATGCTAATCCTGGGCATAGGGTGCCTGCCCTCCTCAGCCCTGAAGGCTTTTGCTTCCTACAGAAGAAGGGTTGGTCAGCAAGGTGGGTGGCTTCTTGCAGGCTTCCTAGGAATGCTTTGGGGCTTCCAGGGGTTAGACTCCTTTGCTGGCCACACTTATTGAGCTGTTTTTCTCCTGCTTTTATGGCCTCCTTCTGTTTTCCTCATTTTGTCAGAGGTGAAAGAGTGAGGGTGTCCCTTTCTCCTTGGAAAGACTTATTGCCCCTTGTTGTAAAGTTCATCTGGTAGCTTTTGTTCTTGGTTGGCTCCAAGTTAGATTTTATGAACTGTGGTTCTGTCTCATTGGGGTGGGAGCTCTGGGAGCACTGTTCTGCAGTTTTCTGACCCCCTAGGGAAAGTGGAACTGAATTGTTCTCTTCTAGATAAACATTGTGTGATCGCTGGTGGTCATATTAGATTAGATTTTTTTTTTTTTAACCTGCCTTCCAGTGTCACGTTGTATCTCCCTAGAGTCCTCATCTGTAGCTACCCAAGAGCAGCCTATCTTCCATACATTCTCATGCCCAGACACCTACTCTTCTTCTTTGTGGTGCAAGTGCAAAGCTGTTTTCTGCTGCCTTAGTACTCTGATGTAACCACACATGTCTCTAGGTATAACTTTTGGTTGCGCTTCTTCAGTGAATAAAATTAGTTTTGTTAAGTTACAGTCTTAGGAGATGTTATAGTTATTAGTACAAACTTATTAGATGTCATAGTTATTAGACCCATGTAGGGGTCTCTTTTCAATTCCTGCTTTATCTGCGGTTATTTGTGGTTTTATTTTAATCATTTTTTTAAAAGTCTGTCAGGTTTGTTTTTTTCTTTCTTTCAAAGAAGCAATTTTTTCTTTTATATTTTAAAATTATTTTTAAGTACTGGGGATTGGATCCAGGTTGCTGTACCATGGAGTTACATCCCTATCCTTTTTTATTTTTTAAGACAGGGTCTTGTTAAATGACCCAGACTGGCCACAGCCTCAGCCTCAGCCTCTGATCACAGGAGTGTGTGTACCACTGTGCCTGGCACAACTTGTTATATTTAAAATAACTATTTTTTTCACTTTGTTTCATTAATTACTGTTACTTTATATACACGTGTTGTGTGTGGTTGGTTAATTAATGCAATGGTAGACATCATAGAAAAATTTTAGAGGCATGAAAGAGAGTAGTGCACAGTAAATTTCGTCCAGCATCTGCCTCTTCATCTTCTTTACTTCCAGAGGGCTCTGCTTCTAACAGGTGATTGTGTCACAGAATGTTTTCTTGGAAGGTGGTAATAGCAAACACCACAGTGTTTTTGAGTTACAGGCAGCTCTTAGTGACTCAAGGATAGGTCCCCCAGTTTCTCATTGCTCCTGAGGAATGATTTCCATTGCCACAGCCAGGCAGGTGCACACCGGAGCTGGATGCTGTTTTCTAGGTCTCTTCTGAACATTGCCTAACAGGGCTTGATAGAGCCAGAGCCTGAGCCTGAACCTGAGCCTGGGCCTGGGCCTGGGCCTGGGCCTGGGTGTCAGCTGCTTAGGGGAGTTGCATTCCTCCCCTGTGGGGAAATGACAGACACAAGTGGGGAGTTAACTGGCACTGTTCTCTTTGGTGTCTTCTCCTTTTAAAATTTTAATCACGTAGCCACAGCATTACTGTTCTGACCTCACCTGGAAGCCTGTGAGAACTTGATCCAGGCTCAGCCTGCCTGCTTTCCTCCTGTCTGATTGGCAGGCAGCCATAAGAAACCACTGGGCCATCACTGTACCATGCCGTTGGTGGCTGCCACTAATCTAGATTTATCTTCTTCACAGTTACTCTCCTGCCTTCCTACCTTGGATACTTACCTGTCAGTTTTCATTATTTTGTTCTGATATGTGCTAAACCTCTTAACTATTGCTATCGATTCTGAAATGGTAGTTTCATTGACTCACTTTAAAGTATTACCTAGTTTTCACCCATGAACTACTTTAGAGTTTATTAAGTGTCTAAACATCTAATTCTTGAATTATCTTTAATCATATTGACTTTTTAAAATTAAATTTATTTTTCACTAATACATAAACATTAAAATTACACACACTAGTGGGGTGTTTGAATAACATGTATATTGTGTAATGTGTTTAAGTTAGTTTAAACATACCTGTCTCCTCAAACATTTATCATTTTTTTTATGGTGAAAACTTTGAAAATCCTTTCTTCTAGCTTTTGAAATGTACAAATTATTATTTTTGTCTCTAGTTGCCTTACTATGCAAGAGCACACCTGAGCTTTTTGCTCCTTTCTAGCTATAAAATTCATTGCTATCACCGTTGGATATCATGCTCTATATTATAGTGATTCTTTGCCAGCTATTTACAGTTCCTAATTCTGATACAAAGTTAAGTTTTTGTAAATGTTCTGCATGATCCTGAGTATGACCTTTTCTCTGGACTTGGGTGGAGGGTTCTGTGGGCAGCTATTAATCTGTTGTGAATTGGGTACTTAAATCCTTGTTTCTGTGATCATCATTTCTTGTGTGCTTATTTTACCAATTTGAAATCAGTCTAAATCTCCTACTCTGTGTGTTTCTTTCTCTTTGTTTCCTTATAAATATTTCCACTTTGGCTCTGCATGTTTGCAGTTGTACTGGGTGTCCACAGCTTAAAGACATTGCATCTCGGCGCATCCTTTCTTTGTTGCCTTGGAGCCTTCTATGGGGGTGTCTTTCTCCTGGAAGCGATTTGGGGTGTTGACCTGTAGCTTCTAAAGCACTTGCCCTCCTTCCTTCTTGTGGCCTTTCCTTTCCCATTTCTGAGAAGTGTGTTTTAGGTGTTGGAGTGCAGTCAGCAGAGAGGTAGACAATTTGGTTTCACTGAGTGTCTACTTCTTAATGGTGAAATTGATCTCTGCTGTGATTGCTAATGTATTCGTGGTGGTTAGTGCCACCACTAGTCAAAGATCAGGTGTGTTGCCTTTATCCCATGTTCCCCAAGTAGCCCTCCTAGCCATTCCCTGGTCCTCACAGCCCCATTGTGCTGAGGGTATGCTGTCACTCACCCTCTTGCCTTTGTTGCTCATATCACTTAAGTGTCTAAACATTATAGTTTGGTTTTCCTGGTGTTTTGAATTTTGTAAAAATGTATTCATGCAGTGTGCAGTTAAGCTCCAGATTCATACATGCTGTCATTCCTTCATTTCCATTGCTGCGCACTGTTTTCCTTTGGGAACACACTGTATTTCATTTCCATATTTCGCCATTATGAGCTATCCTCTTGGAGCACACTGTAGACTATTGTGTTGTCTTAAAAGGAGGGAAGGAGTTGCTATAATATAGGGGATTTATGTAATCAATTGATGGCATATTAAGATTAATAGCACATTTTAAAATACAAATTATTTTCCAAACCAAAAATAATTTAGTGAGTAGAGTGACAGCAGATATTTTTACAAATTTCTTTACTGTTTGGATTATAGAAGAAAACTGGGTTCTTCTATGTGCTTTTGTGTTTAGTCTCTTGTGATAGGTTGCCTTGATTGAAATAAATGAAAAAAATTTAATAACTTTCAGATAATTGTGAGTATTCTGGTTTAGGCTGCCAAACAACCTGTCTGCCTGCCTTGCTTCCTTTGTAGGGATTGAACCCAGGAGCACTCTAGCCTTTTTTATTTTATTTTGAGACAAAGTTGCTAGGTTTCTCAGGCTGGCCTCAAACTTAACTTCTTCCTGCCTTGACTTTCTGAGTAGCTGGGATTATAGGTGTACACCATCTTGGGGAAGTGATAATTTCTTGACGGTTAGTTACCACCCATAGAGGCAGGTGCAAGCTTTCCTAAATTCTGATCTTTCCCCTCCCCCTTTTTATACCAGGGATTGAACCCAGAGGCACTTAACCATTGAGCCACACCCCCAGGCCCACTCTGTCCCCCTTTCCAGTGGCATGATAGTTTATTTTAAAAAATTGTACCTCCAGCTTCCCCACCACCTGTCAATCTGCGTTCCACCCGCCTCTTCCATTTCAGGAATTTCCAGCCTCCCCGTCACCTGTCAGTCTGCGTTCTGCCTGCCTCTTATGTTATAGGAATTTCCGATTTACGCTGCCGTCATCTTCCTGCCTCCCACGTTACGTCCTAACATGTTATTGGTCCATCAGTCAGTCTGCAAGAATTCTCCTCCGCAATGGGTTCCTCCCAGCTCGCGAAATTCCAGTATCTGGGAGAAGCCTTACGCCATCTTGTCTTTCTTTTCTTTTTCTACCCTGAGCAGACCTTATCTGTCTCCATAAATAAAGTCTTTTGCGTGAAAAAAAAAAAAAAATTGTACCACACTGATCATGATAATGGCTTTTCTCTCCAGTCCCCCAGCCCTTTTTTATATTTTATTTAGAGACAGAGTCTCACTGAGTGACAGACCTCACTAATTTACTGAGGCTGGCTTTGAACTCACCGTCCTCCTGTCTTTAGCCTCCTGAGCCATTGAGATTTCAGGCATCTGCCACCATGCTCAACCCCAAATTCTGATCTTTGCTCAGAAAAATTATGATTGTGAGAAAAACTCAGATTTTATGATTAGCTACACATAGCATCAGTTGTTTTCCTTAAAGTGACAGGTTCATTTTGTCCATTTTTGGGAAATATTTGGCAAGTATCCAAGTCTAGATCACCATAGTTTGGTCTGTCAATCATTCTTTCAAGTAAAATTGGCCTTTCATGGGTGGAGTGGAGTGTTGTGCTCAAAGTGCATCACGTCATGCCTTTCTAGAGCAGCCCTCCTTGGGAAGGCTGCAGAGTACTGTGCGTGCTCTCCTGTTTCATCCCTCAGAACACTCAGAAGACATGTACTCGTGGTCGAGAGCTAATACAAATGTTGACTTGACTGCCTCAGGGACATTGTTGGTGAAGCTGGCTTTTCCACTGAAACCCTGAGGAGCACGGTGTCACTAGTGCTTCGCTCCATCAGCCCTCAACACAGGTCAGAGTGCTGGGATTTGCCACCATTGTGTTTGCTGTAATGTAGACATGAGCACAGTGAAAAAGTAGAGGGCATCTTGATACTCATATGGCAGTGGTTTTGACTAGTGGACCTGCCAAAGGGTATCAGGGCCCATGGACACACTGTTCTCTCAAGTTGTTTTGTTCTGATTGGTTTATGGGATTTCATTTCTTTTTTTTTAATTAAAATTTTTATTTTTACAGAACTGCATTTTGATTCATTGTATACAAATGGGGTACAACTTTTCATTTCTGTGTGTATACAATGTAGATTCACACCATTCATGTAATCATATATATACGTAGGGTAATACTGACTTGTCTCATTCTACTATCTTTCCTTCCCCCACCCTCTCCCACCCCATTTTCCTCTACACCATCCATTCTTCTCTTCCCCTCCACCACCCCCCTCGTTATGTATCTTCATCCACTTACCAGAGAAAACATTCAGCCTTTGGTGTTTTGGGCTTGGCCTATTTCACTTAGCATGATGTTCTTCAACTCTATCCATTTACCAGCAAGTGCCATACTTTTATTATTCTTTATGGCTGAGTAATATTCCATCGTGTATATATACCATTCATCAATTGAAGGGCATCTCGATCGGTTCCACAATCTAGCTATTATGAATTGAGCAGCTATGAACATTGATGTGACTGCATCCTCTAGTGTGCTGATTTTAAATTCTTTGAGTATAAACTGAGGTGTGGGATGGCTGGGTCAAATGGTAGGTCCATTCCAAGTTTTTTGTGGAATCTCCATGCTGCTTTCCAGAGTGACTGTACCAATTTGCAGCTCTACCAGCAATGTATGAGTGTGCCTTTTCCCCCACATCCACGCCAACACTTATTATTGCTTGTATTCTTGATAATAGCTGTTCTAATTGGAGTTAGATGAAATCTTAGAGTGGTTTTTAATTTGCATTTCTCTAATTACTAGAGATGATGAGCACTTTTTTCATGTATTTGTTGATCAGCTGTGTATCTTCTTCTGTGAAATGTCTGCCTAGTTCCTTAGCCCATTTATTGATTGGGTTCTTTGTATTTTTGGTGTAAAGTTTTTTAAGTTCTTTATAAATTTTGGAGATGAGTGCTCTGTCTGAAGTGTGTGTGGAAAAGATTTTCTCCCACTCTGTAGGCTCTTTTTTCACATTATTTATTGTTTCCTTTGCTGAGAAAAATTTTTTTAGTTTGAATCCATCCCATTTATTGATACTTGCTTTGATTTCTTGTTCTTTGGGGGTCTTGTTAAGGAAGTCTAGTCCTAAGCCAACGTGATGGAGAGGATTTCTTTATATATGCAGAATATATGTAAAACATTTTTATATAGTCATAATATGTTCATTCTTAGATATTCCCTTAATTCTTTATTTTTCACTTGTATTTATGTTGGCTTTTATGAACACAGATTTTTCTTTTTTGGCACTGGGGATTTAACTCAGGGCTGTTCTAGCACTGAACTATGTACCCGCCCTTTTTTTATTTTTGAAACAGAATCTTGCTAAGTTGCCCAACCTGCCCTTGAACTTGTGATCTTCCTGCTTTAGACTCCACTATCTCTGGGGTTAGAGGAATGTATCACTGTGCTTGACCAAAAGTTTTAAGTTTTGATCAGTACAGTTGATCAATTTTTTAACAACTTGTGCTTTTTTGTTCTTTGTAGGAAATTCTGGCTATCCAGAGTTATTAAAGATTTTTTTCCCTTTGTTTTTGTTTTACATGTCTTCAAGGTTTAGCTTGTACTCTTTTGTATATGATTCATTTTGAACAAAGCTTTGTATCTGTTGTAAAGTGAGCGTTGTGGGCATCCTTTGACATATCATATTCAGGTGTTCTAGGACTATTTGTTGAAAAAGACAAATTTTTCTTGTTCAGTTACCTTTGTTAAGTTCCAGGCCAGCTCAAGCAACTTAGCAAGACTGTCTCAAAATAAGATATAAAAAGAATTGGGGATGTAGCTCAGTGGTAAGGATCCCTGGACTCAATTCCCAGTACCATCTCCCCATGCTCCCCCCAAATCAGTTGATCCCATATCTATGGATCAATCGATTCCTTCCTTCCTTCTTTCCCTTTTTTTTTTTTTTTGTACCAGGGATGGAACTCAGGGGTGCTCAGCCATTGAGCCACATCCGCAGCCCTTTTATATTTTTTTAAATTTTGGGACAGGGTCTCACTAAATTGTCTAGGGCCTCACCAAGTTGCTGAGGCTGACCTTGAACTTGGTGATCCTTTTGTCTCAGTCTCATAATTCACTGGAATTATAGGTATGTGTCCCTGGCTACAGATCTGTTACTTGAGTCCATTTTGTGCTTATACTGCCCTCATTCCTGAAAGAGTAAGTCGTGAAATTTTGTAGTAGATGCCCTCCAAATTCTTTTCCTGTAATAGATGCCCACTTCTTTTTTTTTTTTTTTAGATGCCCACTTCTGTTTTGATCTACAGAAGTGTCTTAGTTTTTCCAAATGCTTTGCATTTCCACATAAAATTTAGAATCAGCTTGTCAGTTTCTACAGAAAAGCCTGATAGAATTTGATTTGCATTGTGTTGAATATCTAGGTTAATTTTAAGGAGAATTGACATCTTAACTATATTAAGCCTTCCAGTTCACACTGTTTGTTATATCATGATCTTTTAAGTCTGTTTTTAGTATTGCTTTATAGTGGCCAATGTGTGGACCTTATAGATAGTATTCTTTTTACCAAGTATTTAGTATTTTTCTTACTATCTTAATTGTACGTCTTAAAAGTTTCAGTATCCAACTGCTTATTGCTAGTATATAGAAATGTAATTTCTAGGGCTGGGGATATAGCTCAGTTGGTAGAGTGCTTGCCTTGCAAGCACAAGGCCCTAGGTTCAATCCCCAGCACCGCAAAAAAAAAAAAAAAAAAAAAAAAGAAATGTAATTTCTATTGGTACTGTATCACATTGTGAGGAACATGCTCACCTGTCCAAATCCAAAGAATGGCCTGAGACAAAAGGCACAGAGTTGAGGCTGTTAATGGCAGTGTTGCAAGAGCCGGTGTCTGGGTGATCAGGCACACCCAGACCAGTTACACAGTCAGCATTTCATTCCCCAGTGTCCAAGGTTCCTTCCCTGGTGCCTCATTGGTTGAGTACCATGGGTGCATAGTCTTCCTGAACTCTGCCTAGGTTTTACTTTCTCCTGTTGGGTTATTTAAAGAAATGCACCTTTCCCTGTCCCCATTTCCCTTTGTCCCTCTTGGGGTAAATGCACTTCCAGTTTATCTTGGTTGGTCAGGTTGGCTCCTTTCCCTACCTCCTGTTTGTTGAAGGACTGTGAATCTGTCACAACTCAGGTATTAACTGCTGGTAACCATTTATTCTGTTTCCCCTTCGTCTTTTTTCTTTCTATATCCCCAATAATTTTACATTTAGAGCTAAATATTGTGTTTTGAAAATGGGCCACTGGACTTTCTGTTTCCCACAGTTGAAACCTCATTTATTAATTCTTGTGGTCTTTTGGTAGATTCCTTGGAATTTTTTCCATGTAGATCACACCATCTCAGACAATGTGTTTCTTCCATTCCAACCTGCATGTCTTTATTTTTTCTTATCTTACTCTGTTTTCCAGGACCTCCAGTAAGTGGTTGAATAGGACTGATACGAGTGGACACCTTTCTTTTATTGCTGATCTTAGGGGAAAGCATTCAATCTTTTCACTATTAAGTACTGTATTAGCTGTAGGATTTCAGTGAGAAGTTGAGTTTTAGTTTGCTGAGAGTTATCATCATAATTGGATATTGATTTTTGTTAAATTCTCTTTCATTGAAATGGTCACAGTTATTCATTTTCTTAGTTTTTTAACTAAATTATGATGATACTTGAAATGCTGGACAAACCTTGAATTTCTAGGATGGATAATCCATACTTGGTCATGGTCATGATATGTTCCCCTTTTATAGGTTTGCTCATGTTTTAAGGATTATTGTCTGCATTTATGGAGATTATTAGTCTGTAAATTTCTTGTTTCATAATATTTCTGTGTGGCTTTAGTGTCATAGAATGAACTGGGAAGTATTACCCCTCTTTAATCTTTTGGAAAAGTTTGCTCAGAATTGGTATTATTTCTCCCTTGAGTGTTTGGTACATGCAACAGTGGAGCCACCTTGGCCTGAGACTTGCCTCATTGGGAAGATTCTGAGCTGTGAAGTTCAATTTATTTTAGAGGTTGTCTGTTTCTTTGTTAGGGAGCTTTACTAGTTTTGTCTTTAAAGAAATTTGCCCATTTTTGTGTCAAATCTGTAGATGTGAAGTTGATCGGAATGTTCCTTTATTATTTTTTTGATTTCCATATGATCTGTAGTGATCCGTTCCCCTTTATTCCTTATGTCAGTTGTTTGACTTGTCTCTCTTTTTTTTTAATCTTCGTTAAGACTGGCTGAAGGTTTATGAATTTGATTGATCTTTTTGAAGAACCACATTTCTTTTTAATCAATTTTCTATTTTTTCTTTCATAATTTTACTCCTAAACTATATTTTTCTCATTCTTTCTGGTAGTAGATATCCACTTTTAACTGTAGTCCACAATTTTTGATATATTGAGTTTTTTATTCTGTTCAGAATATTTTATAATCACCCTTGTGATTCATTCTTTAGCTCAGTTGTTTATGTGTGTTTTTAAATTTCCAAATAGTTTATTGTTAATGATTATTAGTTTAATTCTTTTGTAATAAAAGAGCATACTTTATACAATTTAATTTTCAAATTTTTATTTAAGAAAACATTTGCTTTGTAGTCAATCTTGTGCTTGTTCCACAGGCATTTGAATAGCGCTGCATTCTGCTGCTGCTAGAGGAGTGTTCTGTGAGTGTCAGTGAGGTCATCTTTCCTGATGCTTTTGTCTCGTTCAGTTATTGACAGGAATGTTGAATTTCCAAATGTAATTCTGGATTGGCATGTTTCCTTGAGTTCCTGCTTCTTGTACTTTGAGCTCTGTTAATAGAATGCCTACCAGTTCAGCATTGTTACTTCTTTTTGTTGAATTCTTTTATCATCACCACCATCTCTCTTTGTCGCTACTAATATTCTTTGTCTATTATTCTTTCTGTTATTTGCTACTCTTACTCTCTTTTCTCCCAGACCAATTGAATCTTTTTTATGGTTCATTTTACCTCCTGTTGGTTTGTTACCTATATACCTTTTTGTTTTCACAGTTTTTCATGAGATGCTTCTAGTGTTTGCAATATCTCCTTTCAACTTTTCAACCTCTGCTTTCAAGGACTATCCTGCCACTTCACATGTAGTGTAAGGAACTTAAAGTAGGACACCTGAGAATCAATCTCTCTCTCTCTCTCTCTCTCTCTTTCTCTCTCTCTCTCTCTCTCTTTTGAGGTTCTGGGGATTGAACCCAGGGCCTTGTACTTGCCGCTACCAGCTGAGCCATATCCTTAGCCCAGAACTTCTTTTGGTGCCCTTGTAGTCTTTTTAAAAATATTTTTTTTAGTTGTTGATGGACCTTTATTTTATTTGTTTTTTTATATGTGGTGTTGAGAAATGAACCTGGGGGGCCGGGGAGATAGCTCTGTTGGTAGAGTGCTTACCTTGCAAGCACAAGGCCCTGAGTTCTGATCCCCGTTACCGCAAAAAAAAAAAAAAAAAAAAAAAAAAAAAAAGAGAAATGAACCTGGGACTTCACACATGCCAGGCAAGCACTCTACCACTGAACCACAATCCCAGCCTAACCCTTGTAGTCTTATACTTTCCTCCTATATATTAAAAATCTTACCATGTGTTTTTGTTAGTTTTGCTTTCAATAGTTTACACACACATACACACACATTTATTTATATGGGATTGAATGAACCCAGGGCCTTATACGTGCTAGGCAAGCACTATTACTGAGCCAAATTCCCAGGCCCTACCTCTACCTTTTTAAAATTTTATTTTGACACAGAGTCTTGCTAAGTTGCTGAGGCTGTCCTTGAACTTAATGATCTTCCTGCCTCAACCTCCTGAGTAGCTGTGATTATAATCATGTTCCACCACGTGCATCACATAGCAGTTTGTGATAGAAAAGCTTCACTGGAGTGGTTAGTGTGGTGTGTTTAGCAGAGCTTGGCTAGCAGGTGAGCATCACACCGATAATTAAACTGACATATTGTAACATAAGGAAAAAGTAACAAGGCACAGGAGGTCAGCTATCCAGACCTGTGAAGTGAGCCTTAAAGATCTGTTAGGCCAGATCTAGGAAGTAACCATGAGCTTTGGGACTGCAGGAGAGGACTCAGGGAGGAACTCAGAGGGAGGCCCCCTCCTTGGAGAGCATGGTCACAACCCACTGGGTACCAAGAGAAGCTCCCTGAGTTGCTGGGTGATGATGAAACTTGCTGGATAGCACCTGCTACCAAGTTCCTCTCACACCAAGGATAGAACTGCCTGCTGATGGGACTGAGAAGAGAAACATAGGAGGTCTCTAGGAACCTCTCTTCTTCAGTGTTCCTCCAGTGCCCTCTGCCCACAAAGTGGAATGTTGTGCCTGCCCTCAGTGGAGAAATGGGTTCCTTCATCACAGAGCTTGGCAAGCATGGGCCTGGAGCTGAGTGGTGAATCTGTTGAGGTCTGACTTACAGAACTCCCTTGGTCATTAGAAACTGTCCAAAGATCAGTGGATGAATGCTCCAAGCAAGGGGAAAAAGTATAATAGCGTAAACACAGAGGTCTGTTTAGGCAGCCTTGAAACTGTGGTAAGGAAGTAGATTTTATTCTGGAGTGATCTGGAGAACACAGCAGGGTTTATGCTGGGACCACATGAGCTCACTCTGGCTGGGCTTGAAAACATATCACAGTGGGAAGGGTAGAAATCAGGGGCCAGTAGAGCCCATGCAGTTCGAGGCAGGAGGTAACTGGAGCTTTTCCTGGCCTTGAAATAGTAGGGACAGAAAAACAGTTGGGGGATGTTGGATTGTTAGCATGAAGTGGAGCAGTTGGTATGGCCTGGGGAGAAGAGGAAGCCTTTGTGTGTTGAAGGCTCTCACCTGCTGCTGTGTAGGAATAACTTCTGTTTCCCTCACTACACTCAAGCTTTCCTGTCTGACTGCTTCTCCATTCCCATGATGACATCACTCAGACCACACTGTCTTTCTAGCCCCTTCTAGTATTGGAATTGTCTCCTTTTCAGGTATTCAAGTCCAGTCTGCTGAAAAACTCAACTGTGTTACTAATTCAGAGCTTCTCCCCACAGCTGTAGGAAGTGACATCAGAAATCACCAGGGAGGAGGGCAGTGGTGTGTATCTGGTGTCTTTCTGCCTTCTTTATGCAGGCTTCCTGGTGGATAAGGGGTTCTGGGAAGGAGGATTGGGGGTCTCCATCCTCTGCCAGGCTTTCTGACTGACTGAGGCCTGTTACCCTAACATGTTGCTGACCCTTGCTTGTAAGAAGCTGTCTAGTGTTTGGGCCTGCCACAGCAGAGTGCTATAGGCTGACTCACAAGCAGCAGGCATCTATTTCTCACAGTCTGAAGTCTGGGAGTCCCAGGCCTGTGCCCTTGTTGTTGGCGCCTCCTTAGCCTGAAGCACCCATTTTCTGTGGGGTCTTTCATGACCACACAGCTTCTGCCCTCCCCTCTGGCACACAGTTCTGGCTCCCCTCTGCTCACTGGAGGTAGGGGGTGGACTCACCAGACTTTTACACTTCAGAATCTCATATCACTGTATGTCAAACCCTTGAGACCTGATAGACCCTTGGAGGAGTTTCTTGCACCTCTACTGGGGTGGTGATGTGTGTAGTATGTGCATAAGCCTCACCAAACCAGGTGAGTGAGCCTCAGCTGACACCCAGTTTCTGGGAGGGCTGCTCACTGAGTTCTGCAGGAGGGAAGGGTGCAACTCTCTGCACTCAAAAGCGTTCCCTGTAGGAGTCTGTCCTGGGGCTCTGTGCTACCCCTCCCCAGCTATTGGGGTGCATTGGAACTGGCTGCACCAGTCGTGAGCCCTGGTTGGGGTTCTCCAGTGCCCTGGCTCACCTTAGCAGCATCTTTCTCTGTGCCAGCTGGGTGGGTAATTGGGAGGGAGAAGGGGAAGAGGATAGGTTGTGTTTTTGTTCTCTATAGCAGTGATTGGTGAAGTCCTTTCCCTCCTTGGGGGATGGACTACATCATCTAATCCTGCCACATCCTGTCATCTTTGCTCAGAGCTTCCTTTTCCTCAGTCAGAACAGGCAGTACAGGTTATGGAACCCCTGCGAAAGAGGGGTGTTGCCCTGGACCTTTGCATGTTGAGTGCAGAGTGGCCTAGTCTTCTACCAGTGCCTACGCCTCAAGCGATTATGGGTGCTCCAGGTCCTGGAGATGCCTGCTGTGGTGATTGTCACACGTGCTGATGAGGACACTGGGAGCACAACGCTTCTTTTTAAAAAAAATAAAATAAATGTATTGGGTGTCCTCATGTCCACCCATCAGGAGGTTAAAAAAACAAAGAAAAACCATCAGGAGGTTTAAAAAAAAAAAAATCACTGGTCCCAAATAAAATTCTTGACAGAAAAACTTGCCTATGTAATGTCAACTGAGATATTTTCTTTTTGAGATTGTTATGAAATTTTTCTAGAAGGCATTTTCCTGAAGAGTTTGAACATAACTGGTCTGTTATATTCTGTTTTTAAAGCAGGGCCAAGATTTTCTGCTTCACTCACCACTGGGGGGCTCCCAGCCTGAGACTGGTGGCACAGGGAGGCTGGCTCTGGGCACACAGACACTGCCCTCTGCAGGCCTGGGCGCCGCGCCCTCGGAGGCTGCCTGCTCCTGTGAAGCCTGCAGCGAGCGCAGGTATGTGCAGATTGGACCACACTGTCCAGGAGTGTGTTGGGCCAGAACAGGAAAGTGGGCTCTTTTGATAAACAATGACAAACTTTTGCTTTGCTACTGAGAAGAAGACAATGGCCTGGTTGTTACAGGGAAAGCACAAAACAAAAATTCTTGCCCTTGAAGGACTGACACTAGAAAGCTAGTCCTCAGAAAGGTGGGGGCATAATCACTAGATTCTAAAAGGAGCGTTAATAGCCAGGCAGTGGTGGTAGGGAGGCTGGAGTGGCAACTTTCTAAGGGCTGAGGGGAGGAGAGACCAGGAGTGTATCTGAAAGGGCTCTGCACCCTGCCCAGGGAAGAACCTGGTGGCAAAGGCACAGGCTCCACGGGGGTCAGAGCTGTTTGATGTGCACCTTGACGGAAGAGCTCCTGTAGACAATCCAACTTTTCTGGTTCCTGTGTTGTGTCACAGAGAAATTTCGGCAGAGATGGATCGGGAACCTCAACAGCTGCAGAACTACTGGTCAGAAGTGCGCTACATGGTCCGCTGCATCTACCGCCAGGCGGGGACACCATTGGCAGACGACCAGGACCAGTCCCTGGTACCCGACAAGGAGGGAGTGAAGGAGCTCGTGGATAGGTACAAGTTGTCCCTTCTTGTCATGTCCCTGTACAAATCCCTGCCCTTCCCAGCTTCCTGTGGAGCCTCTGTGCCTGGGTGAGCTTTCATTTAGGTCCTGAGGAAAGCTCAGCTGGGCTTGCCTGGCCTTTGATACAGGTCAGGTCTTTAGCAGACAGCTGGTTATAGTAAGCCCTTTGGGTAAAATGTTGCAAGTTCCCCCAATTCCTAATGAGACAGGAAATGTTTCTGTCATTTCTTTGCATTAAGACTAACAAGAATACTTATCTGCCTACCTGAGTCCCTGCTCTACCAGGATGATGCTAAGTACTTTCATAAGTACTCTTGCATTTATCAGCCAGGGAGAAAGGCTGAGCTGTCCCACTTATTGAGGCATCATGAGGCCAGCAGCTTGTGAAGGTGCCTGCAGCGTGTGGGTGTAGGGCAGCTGGGGCCAGTCCTGGCTGTGCAGCTGCCTCATGCAGCCAGCCTTGCATCTGTTGTTCAGCAGGTACCTTGTGCCCAGTAACTTATAGAAGGTGAGATGGGTGTCACTTCTATTTCCTTTTCATTTGAAAGTGCCATCTTTTACTGATTTTTGGAATGTTCCAAATAAAAGCGATACATTTGAGCTAGACACTGCATGGGTCAATTCTCATTTTTATTTCTTTCTCTGTCACATTTTGAATGTACACTTTAGGGTTCTCGTGAACTCATGTTTGCTGTCTGGCAGGTTTTATCCTGGAACAGAGGTAGTGGGTGGCGATGGTTATGCTAACTTGTGTTCAGGGTTCCACATCTGAGCCACTGGTATCACATGAGATGGTTCAGGAGGTGTGTGCCTTTTTTAGAAGGCAGGTTTCCTAGTGAGTGTTAAGAAAAAGTATGGAATCTTTATGTCAGACCATGACTTCACAGATCATTCATGTTGCATCTTTGATACCTTAGTGTAGCATCCTGCAACAGTTTGTGTTAGTGTAGTTTGTTGGGTGTATGCATGAATGAGTGGGTGAATGAACAGACTGTAGCATCTTCAAATATTCTGCCTCTTTTTCACATAAGTTTTAAGAAACCTGCTTGCAAAAGTACCACATGGTTAGTTCCTTAAATTTATAAAATACAGAAATGGACAAGGAAATAAAGTGCATCTAATCTGATCATGCTGGGAAAACTAAGAAGGAGATGTCCAGTCTACTTGTGAGTTCATTTTTTCCCATGTCCTTTAAATCTTAGTGGTTTTGCTTTAATAAATGAGATACATTTTGTTTCAGGAGATAGTTTCTTATACTCATAATTAAAATTTGAAGTATCATGCTACAAAAATTAATTGATCTGTTTGAAATATACCAACAATAGCAGGAATTCTATCAGTTCATGCAACTTTAACCATATTTTTTCTTGTGGTGCTAGGGATTGAACCCAGGGCCCTGTGCTTACAAGGCAAGCACTCTACCGACTGAGCTATCTCCCCAGCCCCTAACCATATTTTATATAAGGCTTCACATGTGCAATTGCAAGGGTTTCCTTATCTCTTGTCTTTTATAACCTAGGTGGTATGTCAATTTAAAAATGGAACAGGTGATATCTTATACCTTCTCTTTTGACCTAATAGCCTAAAAGGTGAAAGAATCTACTGGATAAAATTCAAGCGCTATTGCTTAACACATTTTACAACTCATCTTTAATAGGTGCTGAGAGTGGCTGGTTCCTCCTTTGACATATATGGCAGTTTGGGTCTTGCAACAGTGGTCCCAGGCTTCCACCTAGAGGCATCTTAGAAGTGCACAGTTAAAAGAAGTGGCATCTTAACCATAGTGATGCCAGACATTGTAGAACAAGTTTTAAAAGTGGATCATCTCCATGTTGAAAAGAGATTCATGACATGTTCATTGCTTTTGTGGCTCGTGGTGGGCATGAATTTTTCCTCTGCTCTTAACTTACTAATGGTATTTCATACTCATTTATTGCTTTACCTCCCCATTTCTCCCCCAGTGCTAGAGGTTGATTGCAGGGTCTTGTGCAGACTATCATGGAGCTATACCCCACCCCTTTTTAAGTTTTTAAAAATTCTTGAGACAGAGTTTCACTAAGTTGTTGAGGCTGACCTCAAGTATGTGGTTCTCCTGCCTCAGCTTTCTTAGTAGGTGGAATTACAGGCATTCCAGGCAAGTGCCCCTATACCTAGCTATTGCTTTTTTGATGAGGTAATTTAAAAATAGGATAAACACTCTAAATTTTCCTCTGATTATAAAAATAGTGATGATTTGCCTTATTCCCTGAGTTCCTAGAAGGAAGGAAAGTGCCTAATTCTACAGCCTGGTATCACCTTTGTTGGGTTAGGTTCTTTTCACCTGTTAATACATAAACCTTCAGTTCTACCTCTTGTTAATCATCGCAGGTTGAATTTGCATCTGCAGCCAACTCTGAGGCGGGTCATACACCCTGCCACCTGCTGGTTGTTGGAGTTCAGACACTGTCCCCAGCTTGGGTGACCTAGGTGTTCTGGACAGTGAGGCATGAAGCAAAGCTCCTGTGTGGGGGTTAGCCAAGTGAGTACAAGTGCATAAATAGTGCTCTGTGAAGGAAAGTGCTCAGGAAATGTCAGTTTTTCTGTTGGTTCCTTGGCGACACTGTGTCTAGGTTCCTTATCTGTTAAGGCGTGTGATGGTACTTTTCACAGGTCCTGGTGAGGAAGATGACCCCTATCGTTGATAGGTAGAGATAACTAGAAAGGTTTTAGAAAAGATGCCCACTGATGTGAAGACTGTTCTGTCCTGGCCTGGTGTGGACAGGCCAGGGCTGAGTTTGACATTCTCTGTGCAGGCTTTGTGAGCGGGACCCCTACCAGCTATACCAACGGTTGGAGCAGCAAGCCCGCGAATATGTGCTGGAGATGAAGGTTCGCCTGCTTCGGCAGTTGTCAGCTGCGGCAAAGACAAAGGCGCCATCTGGCCTGCAGGGCCCACCACAGGCACACCACTTCATTTCACTTCTCCTTGAGGAGTATGGTGCTCTCTGTCAGGCCGCTCGCTCCATCAGCACCTTCCTCAGCACTCTGGTAAGAGACAGCACTCCCTTTTCTGCCAGGTTGCTAAGAAGGTGAACTAAAGAGCAGAATTATGTGTTGAGAAGAGGTGGCTGAGGCTGAGGGACTGACTGCTATCATGCCTATACCACGCACTGCCACAGGCCCCTCCACAAGGTCAGCTAGGGCTAGGGCTAGGGCTAGTGGATTGGTGTCCTGGTGACACAGCATGGAAGTACTATTTGGGGAGGCCTGCGGCCAAGAAGGAAGGCATGGGGATAGGCTGCATGAGGACCAGCTGTGCATTAACAGAGGTGAAAGAGAGTCTTTGATATCCTGGGTTGTTAACACTGTTGTGACTGTCAACAGTGGTGCTATTTGATGGATGTACGTGAGAGGTGTGAGGGTTGTAGAGAGCAGCCTGTGTGTAACCTGAGCTTCCATTTTTCCATACATACATCACCCTGTGACCCAGCACCCAGCAAGGACAGGCTTAGGAACTCGAGTAAGATGCCCCCTCCCTGCAAGAACCTCACAGTCTAACAAAGGCCTTGGATGACCACCTCAGAAAGTAAATGCCACTGAACTGAAGGAAGCACGGAGTGAAATGTGGTCACTGCAGCTGGAAGGAGACCAGGCTTCCCAGGGACCAGCCATGGCAATTTCACCCACTCACCGGTCATCCTGGAGTGTTTCCTCAGCACTTTGATAATTAAGTGACACTTCAGCAGGCTAGTTTTCGTGCTTCTTAGCGGTGAAACTACGTTCTGAAATCATTGGTTCTCAAAATTTTAAGCAGTCTTTATCTAATTCTAAAGTTGATGGACCTTGCTAGAAAAACTCACCTACACAACACTTGCCAAGTCACTGCCAGGGTTGCAGACCTCCCTCAGCTCCCCTGCATCATGTCACTGCTGCACCTGTAAGGACTTCCTGGTAGAGGAGGCATCCATTGTGAGTGGAGCTGGCCAGGTGAATGGCTGGAGTGATCCTGCCTCTAGATCTGTGGGCACTGAGGGCTGCCTACCTACTTCTTCCACCTCCACTTAGAGAGCCTGCTTGTTCTTCAGAGGTTCAGTTCCAGACCCAGATCCTCTAAGGAGCACCTAGCACCTTCCCCTGTCTTCCGAGAGAATGTGGGCGCAGGTTAAGACACTGTCCTTCTCACCTGAGCCTGATGCAGACTCTGGTTGTGAGAGAGCACACTGTCCAGAAGTGCTGCCAACATCTTGGTCCTCCTTGGGTAGTCAAAGTAGAACTCTGTTGTATGAAGCCAACAAAAATTAATTTGAACCATGTTTTCTGGAGTAAATTTCTAGCAGTTTACGTAGACATATTACCTTGTGATTTGAACAAAATTCATAAACTTTTAAGTACAAAATATGGCTTTATTTTACTTCCTCTACATTTTACAAGATACTGTGGAGATATAGCATATAATATACCCTGAACTATTTCCTTTCTCTAAGGGAAGCAGCTGCATTTAGTGGTTAATATAAAATATGATTAATTTTTTTAAGATATAGGACTAAGATGGCACAAATAGGAGGTGCACCCTCAGTTTTGCCCAGGGTGGGTTTGGCTCATAAGGTCAGGCTTATACATCGTCACAACCGTAGTGAGAGGGTGAAGGACAAACTTCAGACACTGGAAGGGACAGCAAGAATGTTCATCAATCATGACCTTGGAGTGGGTATGGCAGAGAATTACCACCTCCCAGAGACTTTTTAGCTAAAAGCCATTACCATGTAGGTTTGGCAGTATGAGCACTGCTGTTGGTGTGGTGCCAAATAACTCAAACCTGGAAGTTAAACCACAGAGGTTCAAGGCTTTTGGTAAAGTCAGGCAGCACACACAGGCCACCTCTAGAGGACTTGGCCTTCTAGTCCCACCTCAAAGAATTGACATAGGTAAAATCCCTCATTATAAGCAACTCATAGTTTTTTTGTTTTGTTTTGTTTTGTTTTGTTTTGTTTTGTTCTTTCTTTCTTCTTCTTTTTTTTTTTTTTTTTTTGAGTGGGGAGGGTGGTGCTGAAGCAGCTTATAGTTTTAAAAAAAATCATAGAACACCAGGTTCAAGACAGCACAATTGAGAGCCAGCAGAAACAGCAAACAGGACTATATACCACAGGTATTTACATTTTTTTAAAATATAGTTTTAGTTGTAGATGGACACAATACCTCTATTTTATTTATTTTTATGTGGTGCTGAGGATTGAACCCAGTGCCCCATATGTGCAATGTGCAAATGCTCCACCGCTGAGCCACAGCCCAGAAGTTTACATTTTTCAAAGAATATAATAACTGTTTACAGACATAAAAACGTTTGAAATTTGGAATTAAGGATTAAGACTCTAAAGCAGGATCATCCAGACTAGGGTGGGGGGGAACAAAACTAGAAATAAAAATGCATAATTTAAAAAAAGCTTAATGGATATATTAAACTAAGAAGCTGAAAAGAGAATTGGTGAATTTGAAAGAGGTAAGGGGATTCTACAGGATGTACCTCAAAGGAAAAATGAATTGGGGCACATAGAGAGGTGAAAGATCTAGGAAGCCAGGTGTGGTGGTACACACCTGTAATCCCAGGGACTCGGGAGAGTAAGGGAGGAGGATTGCAAGTTCAAAGCCAACCTAGGCAGGAAGAACTTAAGCAACTCACAGAGACCCTGTCTCTAAATAAGATATAAAAAGGACTGGGAACGTGGCTCAGTGTTTAAGCGCCCCTGGGTTGGATACCCAGTACCAAAAACAAAAGGATATAGGGAGGAGGTGTAGCTGTCACTGAGAGGTTTCCAGGAGATTAGACTGAGGGCAGAGTGTCGACTGGAAGATCAAGTGAGTATCACTGTGCCATTGCAGAGGAAACATGAAGCACTGCTGCAGAACAGGGTGGTAGCCAGTATGTGCCCAGTGTTTGAGAGCATTGTCTAAAGCAGTTGATGGGTTTACTTATATCAATTAGGAAAGCAAAAACCTCCATTGGCCACAGTATCATTAGTGGAGAAATTATTTGCATCTATCAGAATGAGTGCTTTCTCAAGATAGGCAAGAAAATTATTATCTTTTGGCATCAAAGGATTTATATTCATTAACACTATTTGAAAGGTAGGGCTTCTGTTACCTTTGAAAGCCTAATTGTAAGAAATGTCAACCAAGTATATTTTCTTTCTCTGTCCTTTTTTTATCTGTGTGTGCACCTGCTGCCCTTTTTCTGTGTGTGTGGGTTTATTTAGGAGGGAAATGAGATGAAGACCTATGTCACTGAAGTCAGAGATCTGACTCAGTAATTCAGTGTAGGCTTTGGGACTTATAAGGAGCACTGACTCCTCACAAACAGAATGTTCTGGACCTGTGTAGAGGGTTTGTGGGGTGGGGAGGGAATCCCTTCTGGGAGATGTCAAGTCTTCATCTCACTGCCTCTCTTTTTGGTGGTGGGGGGTGGGTATGTGTTTTAGTTTTTTGTTTTTTTTTTATTTTTACTTTTGTATTAACTAGGAAAATGAGCACTTGAAAAAGTTCCAGGTGACATGGGAACTGCATAATAAACACCTGTTTGAAAATCTGGTCTTTTCGGAACCACTTCTCCAGAGCAACTTACCAGCATTGGTGTCACAGATCAGGTACTTGGTCTTAATCTGTGGTACATCCTGTGGTGTGACAGCACAGTATTTTCCTGTGACTTGATGTGTGTGTGCGCCTAAAGACTGCTTCATCTATGTGTATCTGGAAGTTCTTTCAGGAAAAATAACAGGGCCTAGGGAAAAAGACAGTTTGAACTGGCAGAAAACTCAAAACCTAAGGAGTAATATAATTAAACTTTTAAGTAATAAACCAATATAAATACTACTCAGAATTAACACTACAAACTCCTCAAAAATGTAGGAAAGATACAGTAATAGAGTGCTTTCCCTTTGCAGAACTCTCTGGGCCTGGCGGGCATGGTATGCTTCATGTGGTGTCTTAGGTCTGTGCAGGGAAGACTGGAGGAGGAGGCAGGGCACAGATGTGAGTTTGCAAGCTCTCTTGAGCATTAGGCATGCCTTGTCATCTCTTGTGAATGTGCCCTCCTTTCCCAGCTCTACATCTCTGCTTGCCCCCTGGATTCTTCTTCCTGATGTGGAGTATCCATGTGGCTTCCTCCTGTCCAGGAGGCCAAAGTCTGCCTTGTGACCAGCACAAGCATACTAGTGCAGAATTCACTTGTGAGCTTTTGCTGAGTGTGAACTGGGGCAAGTGAGGGAACAAGGTCTGGGTGTGGGTTTGCCCTGCAGCTACTATGTTGGGTTAGGAGGCATGCCTCTCCTTCATCTGATGTTCTTAGCAGAGTGGAGTCATATGTGAGCTTCCCTAGTCCACAGTGTGATGATTTTGCTTCTCATTTGTTTACTGCATATTCTAGACACACCTAACAACAGCCTTTTTGTTCGGCTATACCAAAATGTAGTTTGAACAGATGAACAAGGATGGGGAACTACAAGCTGGGCATAGTGGTGCAGGTTAGTCATTCTAGCTAGTCAGTCTGGGGCAAGAGGATGGGAAGTTGGAGGCTATTCTAGGCAACTTAGAGAGACTCTATCTCAATATAATTAAAAAGGAGGCTGGGGATGTCTGTAGTTCAGTGGTAGCATATGCAAGACCCTGGGTTCAGTATCTAGTACAACCCAAAAAAAAGCAGGGGGATCTGCTTCTAATAAACTGTTACTCTGTTTGATTTAAGCACTAGTCTCTGCTTTTTGTTTGTTATTTTACTCTCAAAACCCAGGTATTGATACGTTGTTCATTGCAATGTTCCCAAATTCTATTTGTGGACTCCTAACTGTCCCCACCTCACAACCTTACCTCTAGACAAAGAATAGCCTCACAGCAGTTCAGTGGTACATCTCACAGGGCTCAGGCCACTAGGCCAATGCCATGCCTGTTGGGTTAAATCTAAGTGGTCTTGGACCACAAGCCCCTGCTGCAGGAGCAACTCCACTTACAACCTGGAGACCAGTCAGGTGACTTCCTTGCCATTCCCTAGGCCACTGCCCTACCCTTCCTTATCACCCAGGTCTTCAGCATTAAGACTTGAAAAGTCACCCCACATTCTGCCAACTCCATTGCTGGTGGCTGCTCAGTCTATAGGGTCAGGGTCCTGGAGTATTGCTTCACCTTCCTGATTATCTTCCTGACTATCATCTTGTTTTCTTTTGGGTTCATCTGAGGTTTTTCCTTGAGGAAACAAAGAGGCCCCAATTGGAATAACCTTTACTTAAAGTAATCCCAGCACACCTGACTTTCTTAATGTCCAGCTCTTTTCCAGTGTAGATGTCACATATAGTAGTTTTATTTGATTAATCAAGAAGACTTTTGTATAAAGTGGGATAGATTTGGCATGTGCTTGCTGAGGTTTTGCAGTGTGGAAGGCAGTAGCAGTTGAAGAAGGCACTGCTTTTGTTTTTTGCAGTCTTCAATTTGAAAAAGGTGAGAAATACTATTTTAAATAAATGGTAAGTGAGATTAATACCATTTAAAGGGAGGTGAGAGGGATTGATGGTAAGAGATTGGGGCAGAGTGCTGTGCATGGCACTCAGGTGTGCCTGACTCTTTCAGCATTCAGCCACAGTCTGCTTCCCAGCCACCCATCCCTTCTGTGTCCTCTGGTTTTTTGTTTGTTTTTATTTTTATATAGCACTGGTGGCATGCTGAGCAGTGCTGTCAGTACTTCATGTTTATTAATAAGTCTATTCTGCACAAACCCAAGGAGACAGGGATCATTATCCCCTAACCACAGGGGAGGAGCCTTCAGCACAGAGGCTCTGGCACAGAACTCCTAGTCTCCTGTCCACAGGTCAGAGAGACATGGTCATGCCACAACCCAGAACCCCAGGTTCCCCCAAACTGTGTGTCTGGGCAGGTGTTTGACTGTACAGCCACGTGGGGATCACACCTGGGAGGGACTTGTGAGTGAGGTTGCTTAGTGCAGCCTCTGAGGCCCTTGCATAGTGAGGCCTGCTGGCAGTCTGATGGATGTCGTGGCTCTCAGGGCCTCTCCTGCAAGTCCCCCGGCAGGAAGCACAGCCCACTGACCAACTCCTGTTCCTGTGTCCACTGTTTAAAAGTTTCTAATACACTAATTGCGAGCCTCACAGAAGAAAAGGATTCAGGATTATGTGTGAGGCCCTGGGTTTGATCCCCAATACCATGAAAAGAAGAAGAAGAAAGAAAAAGAAAAGGAGTTAGAAACATTTTGGAAGTTGAGGTCGAAGTGAAGAATTCATTGTCTTCTGAGCCAAGAGATAGATATACATCCACCCGAAGCTGTCCTTCTGTTAAGGGGGTGGGTTCTTTACTTGGTGAATGAGTGGGTTTGACAGGCTTGTCATCCTACTATATGGGACAGTGACAGAAACCTGAAAGGCATTATAAAGTTCTGATTTTTTTTTCCTGTGCCCGTGTTCTAGATTTTTTTTTTTTTTTTTTTGCTCATCAGGAATAAAGTGGACAGACTCCAGAGAGCAGCAGTGTCTTATAGTCTTAAATGTTAATTCTGGAGTTCATGTCACAATATCTCTCTTGAGTTCCAGGAGCAGATGAGGCATGATGACACCTGAAAAAGCAGTCCCTTGACATCCCATGGGAACGCCATTGTTGGACTGGAGAATGATACAGACTTGAGTTTCCAATGAACAGATTTAACAACTCATAAAAATTCTTGACACCAATTATATATAAACAATACTCCCTAAAGCAACAAAATACAGAGTTGTAGTTTAATATTAGCACTTTGTCTCTGGGCCTCTTTGACTTCTTTAAAAAGATATGGAGAACTGCACAAAGCACACATCACAGTTAATGAAGTAGTGAAAGGCAAGTGCCTCCAGAGCCAGCACCCGTGGCTGCGCTTCCACGCCATTTTCTCTGCCCAGAATTGTCACTGTACCCATTCTTCTCTTGATAGCCAAGTGTGTGTTCCCCTTCATCGTCTCACCTGTTTTTTGGTTTATGTGTGTGTTTTTTTTAAACATTAATTACCTACCCAAAGGTAGCCTCATCCAGATGAATTGAAAGAAAGATATTTTTCTTTTTTGCGAATAGATCTATTGAGATACAATGTGCATATTGTATAGTTTATTGCCAATTAAAATATACAATTCAGTAGCCTTTAGCATATTACATAGTTTTTAATTCAAAATTGATAAAATATATCTGATATAAAATCTGTCAATTTAACTACTTTAAGTGTACAATTCTTTATCATTTATTTACAACCATCACTGCTACATATTTCTAAAACTTTCTCTTGTCACCTCCAACAGAAACTCTGTAACCACCAAACCATAACTGCCATCCATCCTTCTCCCCCACTTGTCTTGTCTTTTGAGAGTTTTAATCTGTAGCAGCACTCCCTTTTTCCTGACAGTTTACATGTTAAAGAACTGAACTGTGGGACTGGAGTTTTGCCTCAGTGGTAGAGCATTTGCCTAACACTTGTGAGGCACTGGGTTCAATCCTCAGTACCACATAAAAATAAATAGAAAAAAGGTTCTGTGTCCATCTACAACTAAAATTAGAGAGAGAGAGTGAGCCAAGCCGTCTGTCCTATAGAGGTGCCGTAATCTGGGTCCTACAGGAGCACCCTTCTGGAGCTCTCACAAGTACACCAGCAAAGAAATCTCCAGGACCCCTGTCTCCTCTGCCCTCCTGATGCTCAAAATAATCTGTGTCCTATAAATTGGAAGAGAGGTGTACTTCTGGTAGGAGCAGGTGGAATGGGGTTCAGGTGGAATGACACAGAAATTGAGCTCTGTGTGAAGAGTGGAAGTCATTTGTAAGAAGAGCAAGGCTGACAGCTGTAGTAGTTAGCAGATCTCTACTTCCCAGCCACAGCATGGCAAGAGGCAAGTCTGTGTTCTTGGGCCTGGGGTCACTCTAGGCATCGGTACAGAACTCAGAAGAGACAGATGGTGTCACTAGAGCCACATCTTGAGGTTTCCTGAGAGGGAGGAGGGTCTCAGTAAACTGGATGCTCGCAGTGCTCAGTGTCCCTGTGTGCATCAGTTTTCTTTGTTTCCTGTGCTATTCCTTAACAACTGCTGCATGCTTCTCCTTTGAAGTAGCTGTCATCCATGTGTGTAGGTAGGGTTTGGTTGTAGATTCTCCGTCTACACAGTATTCACCCGCATGCACCACCTAGGGGTGGAGATAGGTAAAAAGAAAAGAGTGAGTTGTTTCTGTTCATTTCCACCAGTGACAAGATTTTAATTTAAAATGTCTTTATTTTATTTTTTGCACTACCAGGGATGGAACCTAGAAGCACTCTACCACTGAGCTATACCCCCAGCCCTTCTTTCTTTTTATTTTGAGGCAGGGTCTCACTGTGTTGCCAAGACTCTCATCAAACCTGGATATTTCTCCTGCCTCAGCCTCTAGAATAGCTGGGATTATAGACATACACCATAGTGACTGGTGATTTTATTTTTATTATAAAATTATTAGATTGTTACCACAAATAAAATTTTGAAAAAATAGAGAGTCATGAAGAAGGAAGCACTGTAAGCACTTTGATGTTTCTTACACATTTTTTCCTGTGTTCCCCTGCCCCACACACGATTTTTTTTTTTTTTTTTTTTTTTTTTTTTTTTTTTTTTTTTTTTTCAGTACTGGGGGTAGAACCCAGAGCCTTGCTCATGTTATTCAAATACTTCACCTCTGAGCTACATCCTCAGTCCACACATACACATAAACATGCTGTAATTGTATCTGGGCATATTTTCATTTTAAAACCTATGTGCATGTGTGTGTGTGTGTGTGTGTGTGTGTGCGCGCGCGCGCGCGTGTTTATATATGAATGAATAGATAAAACTGTAAAAATTACCTAGTTGTCTTATATCCCTTCATGTAGACATCCCATAATTATTTTATGGTCCTCTGTGGGTAGCTCCCAGTTTTTTATATCAGCAGTGCTTTTGTCTACCCCTGCACTTAGTCTTTGTGTTTCTAATGTAAATGTTGTCTTTATTCTGAATCATTTGTGTTGAGATATCTTTATTCCAGCTGTATGGGTTGACATGTCAGTGTACTTATGTATTGAGGAAATGAATTTTTCCTGGTGAGAACCTCCATGTAGCTCCACGCAACCCCTTGAGCTGCCACCTTCTCTCTCCCAAACCACCATCTTGCTCCATGCCCTCTTTTTCAGAAATCTGCATGTTTTTTCTCCGATCCACCTGTGTGTCCTTTAATTTCCCCTTTATTTTCTCATTTCCCATCTTACCATCTTTCTTAACACAGTGTAGCTCTCTCTTCAGTTGAATCTAGTTTTCTGTTCTCCTTTATTTGAAAACCAAGTCTAAAATTTTTTTTTTCTCAATAAATGTTCTGTTTTTTCTGGGTCTGTATTTCAATGGGGAAAATAGTGCATGACCCCATATGCAGTAAACTGAACCATAACCACGGTCTTTTCAGGACATTATTATTTCCTGCTAATTCCTTTTCTTAGAAGGTCTTTCTTTGAGCATTTCCTTTATGTGATATTTTGTTGGGTGTCTTGCACCTATGATCTGCTAGGCCATCACAGCAGCCCTGCTGTGGTGTGTAGTGGCATTACTTTGCATGTGAGGTGACACAGGTAGACTGTAGTGGCAGGCACACCTCTACCTCTGCTCCCTGGCTGGAACCTCGAGGCTCTCTTGTCACAAGGCCTCCTCCCTCCTAGGCTGGGGACCACCACACATGACACCTGCAACGAGGACACATATAGCACCTTGCTGCAGAGGTTCCAGCGCTCTGAGGAGGAGCTTCGCAGAGTCGCAGAGCAGTGGCTAGAGTGCCAGAAGAGGATCGACGCCTACGTGGATGAGCAGGTGAGCACTGTGCCAGAGGCACAGCATGTCCGTGGACAGGGTGTGTGCCAAGGAGCTTGCCACGGTGGAGGAACAGGGCTTCCTGGCAGAGGCCCTGGGACACCCAGGTGGACCTCACTGTACCAGATAGTTCTGCTGGCACAGCTGTGCTAGGTATGGCGGTGGCAGTTGTTCAGGTCCACCTCAGCTAAAACGTGCACACCATCCCTTGCATAGACTAGGGACCTTGGAGAGCCACCAGACCTTGTAACTCCAGAAACCTTTACTGAACACTGTGGTGTCAGAGCCCACTTTCCATCCTGAACTGTCCAGAGAGCAAGCACAGACACACATGAAGGTGCTAGGGAGGGTGGAGGAAAGAGCTGGGAGGCAGGCCATGCCTGCTAGAGATAGACCTGCAGGGACATTGTGCTATGTGGCCACAGCCCCTCAGGAGGGGACTCTGAGCAGTCCTTTGAGATGGTATCCCCTTCCTACCCTTTCTAGAACCTCTGGTAGAATCAAGTATGGAAGACTTTTAAGGTGGCCTTACGGTCATTAGGATGAGGAGTAAGAAGGAAAAATGACTGAGCTCTGTATTATGCTTTTGAAACTATTCATGAAAAAATAGAACCATGGTTCTGGATCAGATGTGTGCTGGTCCCAGGACTGATAGTGCCCCTTAGAAGCTGACTGTGCCCTTTGTTAGCCTTTGTTCCTGTCTGAGCATCAAGCAGCTGGAAAGAAGGAAGGCACTCCTCTTGTTTGAGGAGCTCAGTTGTCTTACTGCCATTGTTCAGTCTCTTGCTCATTGTTCTGCCCTTCCCCTTCATTACTGCAGTGGGCCTCTCCCTGAGCATTGCACACACAACAGAGGCAGAGCAGTGGAGCTAATCAGCTTTTGCAGCTTTCTCCCTACTGTTCTGTGGCCATTGGCAGGGTTTGGGAGAACAGTTGTTGCTTTGAGTTTTCTTCAGCATGGATGTGTCCCTGAATCATGCTTTTGTCTGGTTGTGCAACCAAAGACTTGCTTTCTCACTGTACTTGTAACTGACCAGTGTCTTCTTACCTCAGGCTGGTGTGAGAGCAGGGCTCTTCCCAAGTCACTCCCACAGATTTCAGTTTGGCCGATGATGGAGCAGACCAGGTAGTCATGAAGCTCTGCCTGTGGCTTGCCTGGGTAGGGATGGCCAGACAGGTAGAGCATGAAGAGCATGAGTGAAGCTCCAGCTGCAGCATTCCCTCTGCAGCCTCAGCCACCAGACCTGAGCATTCAGGTAGCCAGCAGTTAGTCACATGGAAGCGACAGCAGAGAGGGTGCTGGAACTTGCTCTCTGCTGTGCTGTCTGCACATGGAATAGTACTTCCTGAGACTGCTCTTCAGACTGGAGTTTGCTATGGGGGTAGATCAGGAGCCAGGAGGTAAGGAGGGACTGGGGCAGGGAGGTCAGCTGTAGCACAGGCTCTTGAGCTGCAGCAATGCAGAGGGAGCCTATGCAGAGGGAGCCTATGCAGAGGTCGCTGCTCCCTGGGGATTTGCTCGACATGGGTACTGTGGAAGACCCTGAAAATTGACACCAAGCTGTAGTTCTGGATCTGCCTCAGGAGCCCTGCTTAAACTGTTCCCCTTCAGTTTTGTATTCTATAATTCCAAATAAGTTTTTTGTGCTTCGTTTTAAAAAAAAGAAAAAGAAAAAAAAAAAAAAAACCTGTAATAAGTAGTTCCTTGTGTAGTAAATTGCATGTGGTAATCTGCTTATGGGTCACCCACCTATAGAGAATATTCCAGGATAGCCACACACAGTGGTTTGTGGAAGATAACAAGGTCAGAGATAAACAGTGAAACTCTGGTTACTGGGGTGTCAGATCATCAGTATGCTATGAAGGAAAGGGGTAAAAATGGTCTAGATGTGAGTCCGCTTTCTGTTACCATGACAAAATGCCTGAAATAATTAACTTAAAAGGTTGGAAGGTTTGTGGTTCATGGTTTCAGAGGTGGCAGTTCATGATCACTTGACCCTGATGCTTTGGTGTGGTACAGTACATCATTGGAGTGCACGGCAGAGAAGGAGGCCTGTTCACTTCATGGCAGCCAGGTAGCAAAGAGAGAGGGGAAGGGGCTGAGGTCCCAATATTTCCTTCAAGATTGTACCCCCTGTGACCTAACTTGCTTCCATTAGGCCCCACCTCCTAAAGGTTTTGTCACCTTCCAGTCGTGCTACAGGCTGACAAACAAGCCTTTAACAGATGAATCTTTAGGGAAAATCTAAGATTCGAACTTTGGCTAAATCTTGTCATTGGGGCTTAAGGGAATGGTGGAAGGAAGCTGATGAGGAGCTGGAGGGGGATGAGTTGCAGGAAGCAAGGGCCTTTGCAGCTGGGAGCAGAGACAGGAGCACTAGGGCTCTAGGGCCCAGGAAAGGGTTACTGCAGATGATGACATGGACCTCAAGGCTACCAGAGGAGAGAGGTGCATGGAAGGGTCCTAAACCCATAGGAAAGTGAAATTATGAAATAATATTACCTACCAAGTCTCTGTCCTGTCAGTGTGCTGATGTTATAAAATAAACTCAGGAGTTCTGCTGTCTTTTCCAAGGACCATGACCTTCAGTGCCCTTAGTTTGTCTTTGACAGGGTTCCTGTACCGGTGGAGGAGGGGAAAGCAGTGTTGCTGCGGATGCTCTGGACTGTAGCATGCCACATGCAGCATTCTGGGAACCTTCTATGTGTGGACAGTTAGCTCACTACAGGACAGCTGCCAAAGCATGCCCAGATGGCACCAGCTGGCATTTGCTGTTGGCCTGGAGATCTATGTCTCAGGGCCCTCCTCAGTGCTATACTGGTCATTACAGTAGCTGAGAAGCTGTTTTATCTCTGTGTGGAGATGCTGCAATTCCTGGGGTAGGGAATGTGCAAAAGTGAGTTGACAGAGGTTTCAGGTCTGGTTAGACTAGTAGATCTTGAGGTCCCTTCTACTCTGAGGTGTCATTCGAGAGACACACCTGTCCCTGACAGTGGAACTGGTAGCTCTATGCCTCCTGCCCAGGGCTCATCAGGGCTTTGCAGAACACTTTCTGGGGAGGCACTGTCTGCCAGGCTTGCATGGCAAATGGAGACTCCAGGTATGTGGGTAGTGCCCATCCTGGTGTGGAAATGGGGAGGCTGGCCTTTTGAGTCTGAAGTCTGGAAGCTTCTCTGAATTGGACTGCCACCTCCCTCTTTCTACACATTTGGCATTTCTTCTACTTTTCACTAGAGTTGGGTATCCTGGTTTATCCATGACTTTTTCCTCAGGTTGTATCTATGTAAGCTTATGCAGTGGTAAATAATTGTAAGGTTTTAAGTCACCTCCCCCATTTCACAATGACTCCCTGGATGCTACTAAAAGAGGCTCAATTTCCCTAATTAGTATTATGGCATTTGGATTTCTCCTGCTTTTTGGTAGAAGAGTAAAAACAGGAATGTATCTTCTGGCTGCTTTAGTGGAGAGAATGTTCTTTTTTGTAAAAAAGACAAGATAGCTGGGCATGGTGGCACACAACTGTAATCCCAGTGGCTCAGGATTTCTGAAATGGAATAATTAAATGATAATTCAGATTAGAGAAGAGCATGGTGCCAAGTTCTGTGTGGATCATGCCTTTGCTACTCCCAGGCTCTAGAAGTGGTGGTTTTACCACAGCTTGGGTGGCAGGAGGCTCCCTCAGGGCCCAGCCAGGCAGATTTGGGGCTACAGGCAGAAAGGCCCACATCCTGTCCCCTGGTATACATCAGATGGGTATGATAGATCTCTTTCTTCAGCTGGACTAGGCCTGAACAGGAAAAAGCCCCAGGATAACTCTTACGAAGGGGGAGGATCCTTCCTTGCTATGACTGAAGAATACTTTAAGAGTAGTAATTTCTAGAAATATTTGTTGCCTGCAGTTAGATTCACTTAATAACATAATATACATTGTCATCATTGCTGTTCTAGTGAAAATGGAAATGTATGTGAAAATAGCAATATACATGTTTTCTTTTGGAAGAAAAGTACATTACCACTTAAAAAGTAAAGCTGATATTAAATTTATTTCTTTAAAATTGTTTGTCCTTTTTTTTTTTTTTGGTACAGGAATTGAACCCAGGGGTGCTTAACCATTGAGCCACATTTTCAGCCCTTTTTATTTTTTACTGGGAGACAGGGTCTCACTAAGTTGCTGAGGCTGGCTTTGAACTTGCAATCCTCCTGCCTCAGCCTCCTGAGCCACTGGGATTACAGTTGTGTGCCACCATGCCCAGCTATCTTGTCTTTTTTACAAAGAAAGAACATTCTCTCCACTAAAGCAGCCAGAAGATACATTCCTGTTTTTACTCTTCTACCAAAAAGCAGGAGAAATCCAAATGCCATAATACTAATTAGGGAAATTGAGCCTCTTTTAGTAGCATCCAGGGAGTCATTGCGAAATGGGGGAGGTGACTTAAAACAATAGAGATGTATTTTGTCATAGTTCTGGAAGCCAGAAGTTCAAAATCAAGGTGTCATCAAAGCCATGTTTTCTGCTGAAGAATGAGGGTTGCAAAGGTGGGAAGACCTCCTTGCCCTTTCCCCTCACAGTGACCCCAGGTGTCCTGTCTTGTAATTTAAAGCCTGTGGAATGGAGATGAGTTGCTTCCCATCAGTAGCATTTTAGAAATTTTATACTAATCCAAAGATTGCAAAATGTTGAGCACTTTTAAAATAATTGAGTCTCTATTCACAAAGAAGCAGAACGCAGGGAGGCAGTTAACAGCTTTGAAATGTTATTTTGCTTTTTAAAGTTCATACTCTGTTTGTTGAGTACATACATAAGACTGCAGTTACCCAAGTTTGTTCCCCCAAATAATTTTGACCTAGAGAATGTGAGGAGAGGACCAAAGAGGGGTTTTTCACTGGTGATGTTTATCAAATAGCTCTTGATCTCTGAACTAAGGACATAACTTTCCTGTCTTCGTATATGAATACATCACCAGTGAACCCACATCATCTACAACCACAAGAATGGGATCCTAATTAGAATAAGTTTACTTCACCTATGTGTAATATGTCAGAACACACCCCACTGTCACATATGTCTAAAAAGAATGAATAAAATATGTGTGTGTGTGTGTATATATATGTATATGTATATATATATATATATATATATGATCACCTTCCCTAATTTTTAGCTATTTGAGATCATTTTTCAAACTTGCAATGGTAATACATACCCTCAAAGAAAAATGCCTTTCCTGAAAACTGCAGGCATATATGATGAAAAGAAAGGGTTGACCCTTAATATTGAATCCTCTCATCTAAGAATCTGATGTATTATCTTACTTTTAGGTCTTTTTTCTATCCTGCGTAGTCTGTGCATTTCTTACCTGTTTATGCCACAGAGTTTCTTAGTTTTGGGGGCTGTTTTGTGAGTGGCATCTTTCCAAAGGCATATGCTTTCTAAAGTGTGGTGAACAGGAAGGCAGAGTTAGGGTCACTGTTCATCTTACCAAAGTCCCTCAGTAGCTCCTGTGTAGTTTTTTAGTCAATTGCTTTGAGTTTTCTGGGAGATCATGATATCATCTTCAAATAATGATAGTTCTGTCTCATCCTTTCCTGCATTTGAACTTTTTTGGCTTCAGCTAGAACCTTCCGAGCAGGGTGAGTGAGCGTACTGGCAGAGGCACCCTTGACCAGTTCTGGTGTTGGGGGTTTTGAATGTCTCACCATGAAGCACTATTTGCCGTATAGATTTTTGGCACTTAGTAGCAAATTTAAGTTTATTTACTTGGGTTATTTTAAAAGGAAAACAGGAATAGTTGTCAAATTTGATTTTATGATTTTTCTATTTCTGTATTAATTAATAGATTAAGTTTCCTAATTTTGAGACATTGCTGGCATTCCTGGGATTCATCCTTATTAGATCATGATGTTCTTCATTGGTAGGCTTAACTTGCTGATGTTTTATTTAGGACTTTTACATTTATGTTCTGAGGTGTTATGGAGTTGAGTTTCAGTTTTTGACACCTTGTCTGTTTTGCGTGAAGATCATGGTAGGTTTATGGAACAACTTGAGAAATTTTTTTCAGTTTGTAGAAATAATTTAAATTTTCTATTCCATGAAGGATGCAGTAGAACTTACATGAAACTTTGGGGCCTGATTCATGTTTGCGGGGGACAAGTATAGATCTACTATTAGTCTATTTCAGGTTTTCTTCTTCTTGAATCAGATTGAGTTTTGCATATTGATTTTCGTGTAGAAAGTTAAGTAAGTACGTTGTTTAGATGAAGGGTCTTGAGTGCATGCCTCCACGCTGCTGGTGGAGTGGACCAGCCCAGGAATCCTGTGGTTCTCCTATCCACCATGAGTACTCACACCTTGACAGGCTCAGGGAGAGAACACTTCTCTTTGCATAGGAAATGGCCTTCCGTCCACAGTGGGGGGTCTCTGGGAAACTGTGTGACCATTTTGATTTAAGTTAAGATACTGAAATGGAATGCCTGATAATGTATCTGTAGTATCTATGTTTTTGTTTACATTTTGTCTATCTCATTTTTATCATTTAAAAAAAAATCTTCCCTTGAAAACATCCGGTGTCATTGCTACTGGTACCAAGGTTTTTGTTTTTGTTTTTTTTGTTTTATCTTGTTTTTTTAACATCTGCTCTCTAGATGACAATGAAAACCAAGCAGCGCATGTTAACAGAAGACTGGGAGATATTTAAACAAAGGCGATTCATTGAAGAACAGGTAAGATTTGTTCAGAAGAGAAGCAATTAAAGGAAGTAGGAAACCCTCTTCACAGAGTGAGTGGCACTTTGCACATTAGCTACTCTGTTGCAACAGTACACCACATGAGGACCACATGGGCAACTTCTGCCAGTGTTAAACAGTGGTTTTAGCCTCAAGGTAAACCAATTTTGTTTGCCTATTTCCTACCTTCTGTATACTCTTTAAGCAAGTCATTGTTCATCGAGTGACTGATTCTGGTGCACAGTAGCCCTAGTAATTTTATAGGTGACATTGCTCTAAGTCCCTATGCTTACCTGTGAGGCAGGTATTGCCCTCTCCAGTGCACACATGAAGAGGGAGCATGCTGCCAGGTTAAGGCTGTTTCTGCAGTCACAGGGTTTCAGCCCAGCTTCCCCAGCAATGCCAGGAGCCAGACCTTCTACAATCTACCTGCTCCCTCCTCAGCCTGGTGGAGCCTCCTCTAGCAGGCTTGCCCTGTACCCTCTGCTGATGCAGTTCTTGGAGAGCTTGTAATCGACCTTCCTGTGATTGGCCTCAGATTCCTCAGCCTCTTTTGAAACTTCTTCCCCTAATCTCTCATCCCCATGGCCACACCAGGTATTCCTACTTCCTGGACTGTTTCTTAGTTTCCTTCATGAGTTTCATGCCCTTGGCCTTTCCTCATTTCCCTGCCCCCTGCCCCTGTTCTGTGTATTGAATGACCTTTCAGCTGCCACCTGTTCAATTGCCAAAGCTGGTCCAGAATTCCTTCTCCTTTGAAATTCAGATGTTTCCTAGTGGATTGGAATTTGGGTGCTACTTCCAAGGAAGCTCCCAGGCCTAACCCTACTCTTCCACCACCACATATTAGTGTCTGTTCCTATGGCTGCCTTATTGGTCAACCCAGCAGATGCAGAGAACTTGGCATGCAGAAGGTAAAGTCTGGGTATATGCAGTAGCCTGCCTTCTGGATGTCTGTTGTGAGGGCACGTGTGCTTGTTGGAGACAAAGTATTTAGGAAGTTAATGGTACCTGGGCCCTTGGGCTGTTCAGCTTTGGCTACAGACTCCAGGTCTGCCACCCCTCTTTCCTGGTCCTGCCCAACCGAGGAAGCCATTGGTTTCTAAACAAGCATGATACATATTATACATATTATCATAATTACTAGAAAATGTGATCCATGAAATGGGGAAAGCATTTTGTGAACTTAAGCCATTGTTTGATAATTTCCTCTAGTTAACCAATAAGAAAGCAGTTACTGGCGAGAACAACTTCACAGATACCATGAGGCACATGTTGTCATCCCGACTGAGCATGCCTGACTGCCCCAATTGCAACTACAGGAGAAGGTGAGCTGGGCTGTCATGGGTGCAGCAGCTTGCAGCCCTCACTGAACCAGGCAGAGGTCTGGAACCACCTTCAGAAAACATGATGACCTTCTGTGTTGGTTCTCTTGGTAACTGTCCTTACTTCCCGATCAGATGTGCTTGCGATGACTGCAGCCTCTCACACATCCTCACTTGTGGTATCATGGACCCCCCCGTCACTGATGACATCCACATTCACCAGCTACCACTCCAAGTGGATTCTGCTCCCGACTATCTCTCTGAGATGCGCCCACCTAGCGTGTCCTCAGCAAGCTCAGGGTCAGGCTCCAGCTCTCCCATCACAGTTCAGCAACATCCCAGACTCATCCTCACAGACAATGGCTCTGCACCAACTTTGTAAGTTGTAACTGTAATAAAGTTTCAGAAATTTAAGTATTCAATCACAAGAAACAGACAGTGATGTCTATATAGAAAGATGAACATCATCATAGTGCTTTTCATGAAAAAGACCTTGCATTGTTTTAAGCAACTTTTAAAACATGAAATCAGTCAATTCAAAGTTGAATACTTGTTTCATTACCTGAAAACAATGTTAAATTAACAAATGCCAGTATAGTAAAAAGATGTTGGTATGCAGGGAAGTGTCTCCTCGGCTCTGGCCCCTTCTCTAGCTCCTGGAGGGCGGCCAGCTGCCGTTCACCCACCTCATTGTCAGCTCAGCATTCATGCTTGCTTCATGTCTTGCTAAGAGCTCAAATGATCGCGTTAGCAAGCGATGGAAAGTCTGTCTTTTGTGTTCCCACCTAACTAGGTGTTTCTTTCATACCGGCAAGGCTGCCCAACTGCTCTTGCCAATTCACTTTGTTGGTGGCTGGTCCCCCAGATTCCTTAAGAGCTGTGACCCTGTCCTTTGTGAGGGCTTATGGAAGGGTTGTAGTTACTTGAGTAGATTTAGACTTCCATTGCATGTGCATCATAGAGCATGCAGCCATCATGAGCCCTGCAGAGATGCCCAGTGCAGGGATTGTTGCCATTGGTCTTGGCTGTTCAGCCTTCCTCAGATTTCTCTGACTGATCATGCATTTGTCCCCTTTCTCTGGATTTCTCAAGGAGACTGATTTTCCTTTAGAATCTTTCATTTCTCGATTTGAACTCATTCTCAAACCCCAAATAATTCTTTTTCTTCCTTTTTTCTTTCTTTCCTTTTTTTTTTTTTTTTTTTGGTGGTACTGGGAATTGAACCCAGGGGTGCTTTACCACTACATCTACAGCCCTTTTCTTTATGTTTTATTTTGAGACAGGTTCTCTCTAAGTTGTCTGTGTTGGCCGTGAACTTGAAATCCTCCTACCTCAGCCTCCACGGTAGCTGGTATTACAGCTGTGCACCATTGCACCTGGCTGTACCCCTTTAATTTTAATAAAACAATTGTGTCTGCTTGGGAGTGGCAGAAGGAATAGTTTTACAACAGGGCATCTCAAGTCACAAAATAAATGTAATATCCATTAATCTGATTAAGTGTTTCTGATTTCTTTAAAATTTCTGCTTTTGGAGGTTTTTCCTTCCCATTCTTCCAGGTAGTGAAAATGCTATTCTAGGTCTCTCTTCTCCTATTCAGGTGACCAGGAGATGTTGGTAGTGAGTGACACTTCACAGGACTCTGAACAGAAGCAATGATCTAGAGGAGGCATCTGTATACAGCAGGTGACTCCTTACCATTCTCTGCAGTCAAGGAGCCACCTGTGACCTTGTTTGTTGTCTCAGTTGTAGTGATGATGAGGACGTTGCACCATTGTCAGCTAAGTTTGCTGATATTTATCCATTGAGTAACTACGATGATACCGAGGTGGTGGCCAACATGAATGGGATCCACAGCGAACTGAATGGTGGTGGGGAAAACATGGCCCTGAAAGATGAGGTATGAATGTGGCTTCTTTGTAGCCACAATAGATGGCATAGTATGGTGGTCTAAGTTCAATTTTTGTATTATTCTGCTTTGAAAAGTGTAAGTTACAGAAGGCTGCTTTTAAAGTCCCCTCAGGTGAGCAGCACCAGTAGTAGTTCTTCAGAAGCTGACGATGAAGAAGTGGATGGTGAGAGCAGTGGGGAGCCTCCAGGAGCTCCAAAGGAAGATGGGGCCCTGGGAAATGGGAGCCCCAGGACAGAGGAAAATAAAGTGGACACTCCGCCCCCTACTTATCCAACTCAGCAGGTAGGGTTTCATGGTTCAGATTTTCTTCTTTATCAAGGGTATCTCAGTATATATTTTCTCCAAACACGAGCATTATTAATGGTGAAATTACTTCATTTCCTGTTATTCCTGTTGATCACAATCAGAGAGAATCAAACAACTCCTATTTTATTTAAAATAAAGCAACTCCTATTTTGTTTTTCTTGCTTGACTTTATAGATGCTTAAGTAGTTTTTTGATGAGAAGGAGAACAAACGAAGGTCAAGGGGTCTGGCTAATAAATTCCAAATCTTTTTTTTTGGTACTGGGGAGTGAACCCAGAGGTGGTTAACCACTGGACCACATCCCCGCTCCTTTTTTTTTTTTTTTTTTTTTTTTTTTGAGACGGGGCTCGCTAAGTTGCTTAGAGTCTCACTAAATTTCCCAGGCTGGCCTGGAACTTAAGATTCTCCTGCCTCAGCCTCCCAAGATGCTGAGATTACAGGTGTCCATCACTGTGCCTAGCCTAATAAATTCATTTTAATAGGTGATGTAAAATATATAGTTCAAATAAAAGATGATGTTAAAAGGTATACACTGAGAAATCTCGCCCTTACCTTCTTCCCCACCCACCCTGTCCACATTTGCACACCTAGTCCTTAGTTCCAATAGATGACCGATTTTATCTATTTATTATGTGCATAAGCAAATATTTATTCTTCCCCCTTCTTGTCTAATAATACACACAAGATTCTGTGCCTCATTGTTTGCCTGGCAATGCATCCTGATAGATGATGTCTCTGCAGAGCATACTTTCTCATTCCCTTCTGTATTTCATGATGTGAACGTGCTGTAGTTTCTGTTTTTCTTTTTAATCCTTTGTTGATGGGCACTTGTACTGTCCACACCCTCTTTGACCATTGCAAACTATGGAGTGAGTAACCTTGTACATCTGACATTGTGTACATAAGCAGATCCAGCCCTAGCAGTGGTCCAACTGTGAACTCTGGGTCAGAACATCAGTGAGTAGGGTTGGGCAAGGCCTTGATGGCCAACCCCAGACTCCAAAAAAAGAGTGGCCCATAGTTTTGGATTGTTGCCAATCTGATACATGGAAATGGTAACACCTGTGGTTTCAGTTTTCCCTTTAATGGGTAAACATCCTTTTCTCTACTTAAGGACTGTTCGCTTCCTTTCCTGTCTTCTTACTGAGTTATAAGATTTCTTTATATATTGGATACACATCCTTTACCAGATATGTGATTTGCACTGTTTGCTCATGGTCTGTAATGTGCCTCAGTTTTTTGTTTTTGTTTCTTAATATAGTGTCTTTTGTAAAGCAGAAGCTTTTGGTTTTGATTCGTTCCAGTTTATGAATTTTTTCTTTTCTGAATCATCCTTTTGATACATTATTCAAGAAAACTTGACCTAACACAAAATTGTTTCTTCTAAAAGATTTATAACTTTAGCTCTTATTTAGATGTCATGACCCGTTTGACTCAGAGTTTGCTTATGGTATAAGGTTAAAGTCTGTATCTGTCTTTTTAAGTATGCAGACATCCACTTACCCAGTACTCTCTGTCATGCTGTCCTTGTCCCTGCTGAAGCACTTTGACCACTTGTTGAAAATTGATGGGCCATAATGCAAGGGTTTAAGATTTCATTCTGTTTATTTGGTCTCTGTTTGTCCCTGCCTCTGTAGCACATTTGACTGTTGTAGGTGAGTTTGAAGGTAGAGTAGGCTTTTCCCTCCAGCATGGTAGACCTGCTTCCTCACAGGTAGCAGTCCTCTTAGTGTAACTGGCAGGTGGGAGGGACAAGAGGCCCTGGCCTCTTGAAAAGGTGCACTAACCCTGGGGGCTGCCCTTAAAGTGGTCCCCTTAGGGATTAGTTCCCTGTGGATTCTGGAGGGACATGGGTGTGCAGACAGTGGTATGGTTCCCTCACTGAATTCTCTCTACTTCTACCTGATTCTGAGGGAGTCATACTGAAGTCTTTTGCCAGCTTTTGATTTCTACATTTGGGAGTGAGGTCAAATGTGTGTACATATCATCGTAGCTCCCTGATACAGTGACCCTTTTGTCATGATGAGATATTTCTCTACTGATACTTCTTACCTTAAAGTCCATTTTATCTGAGACTAATGAAGCCAGTTTAGCTTCTTTGGTTACTGTATGCACATTATGCTTTTTTTTCTTAAAGTTTCAGTTTCTTCGTGTCTTTGAATCTAAATTTGCTTTCAGATCTCTTAGTTGGGCCTTGTATTTTTTAAAAAAAATTTTTTAGGTATTGATGACTTATTTTTATTCATTTATTTATAAGCGGTGCTGAGAATTAAACCCGGTCTCTCACACATGCTAGGCAAGCGCTCTACCACTGAGCCACAACCCCCGTCCCTTGTATTTTTATTCTATCAACCTCTGCCTTTTCAGATATTAAACAAAACTTTAGTGTACCATTTTAATGGTACTGGAGATTGGAACAAGGAACTGAGATACATCCCAGCTCTTTTTATTTTTTATTTTGAGACAAGATATTGCTAAGCTGCCCAGGCTGGCCTTGAATTTGCAATCCTCCCGCCTCAACCTTGTAAGTTGCTGGGATTAACAGAGCTGTGCCACCATACCTGGCTTCTGCCATTAATTTTTTCATGATTTTTTTAGTCATTTTCTAGTGACTGCTTTAAGAATTATAATATGCATCTTAATTCATCACAATCTACTCCAAATTAATACTGACTTAATTCCAGTAACATAACAAACATTGCTCTAATATAGCTCCATTTTCTTCTTCCTCCTTTAAATCATCATTATTCTGTGTATTTATTATATTTGTTATAAATCCAACATAATATTAAAATTATTGCTTTCTAAAATTTTATAATTTTAGAGAAATGATGAGCAAAGACAAGAGAAAATATATAATATTTTCCATTTGCCAGCTAACTTACCACTTCCGGCATTTGTCTTTTGTGTGTGTGGGTGGGTGGTTTTGCATTACCATCTATTATTTCATTTCAGCTGAAGTACATCCTTTAGTATTTTAGGTAGGACCAGTTTGCTAGCAGTGAATTTCTCAATTTTTACATGTAAATGTCTTTATTATTTGTCCTCTGTTTATTTATTTTTATTTTTTAGAGTAGTTTTAGGTTCATAGCAAAGTTGAATGGAAGGTGCAGGGGAATTCTTTGCCCCTTGCCTCACCTCACATCCTCCCCCATCATCAGAATCCTACACAGAGGGGTGTAGTGACTGGACAGAGTCAGACCTCATGTCAGGCCTGTGCTTCCTCGTGGGGGGTGGGGCTGCTGGGAGCCTCCAAGGTGGTTATGTACATCTACTTTAATCCATGTTCAGTTTCCTTGTGTTTCTTAGCTCTGTAGATTGTTTTTCATCCCATTTGAAAACTGAAAAATTTCAGCCATTGTTTCTTTAAGTGTTCCTCTTGGAGACCCTTTCCCCTATCCTCTCTCCCTGGGACTTCGCTGCAGCATGCTGGTGTGCTTGCTGCTCTCCCAAAGGTTTCTGTTTTTCCTTTACTCTCTTCTCTGCTTGTCTTCATGTGGATAATTTCTGTTCCCCTGATTGGAGTTCACAGATCCTTTCTCTGTAATCTTAAATCTGCTTTTAGGATTCACATTTCATTTTATTTGTAGTTACTGTATTATTATCCCCTCCATGTTTGATCTTTGTTCTCCTCCTTGCCTTACATCTCTAAACATGTTGTAGCTTCTGTTTTGCATGTTTTTGTGCTAATCTGGTATCCAGACCTATTTAGTAGAAACCAGTTTCTAGTGACTGGCTCTCCTTTTCCTGAAAAAAGGTGGGTCACACTTTTCTTTTTCATGTCTCATACTTTTTGATTGAAAATTGGTCTTCTAAAAATGTAGCAACTCTGCACTCTGACTTTCCCCTTGAGGACCGTTCATTGAGGTTTTTGCTTCTATGTGTTTTAGTGTTTACCTTGGCTTGCATTGCACCGTCTTCCCCCACATTACGTGGCTGCTGCTACCTCAGCTCATGTTTTTACTCCTTTTTGTTTGTTAGCTTGACAGAGAGGTCTCCCCTTTGGCTGCTTGGCTTATTGGGTCAGCTAATGATTTGGGCACAGTTCCACCCATGGACCTTTAACACCCAAGGTTTCAGTGTGTGCCAGAGCAGCTGTGTATAGGTTGGGAACAGTGTGTGCACCCAGCCAGCTCTCAGGTCAGCTGTGGTGATTTCTTCCTCTGGGCTCTGAAGTCTTCCCTTTGTGTACACTGGGGTCTCCTGGTCAGCCAGCAGGTATGGGCAGCCTGAGGAGCCTTCCCCAGCTCTCTCATTTTCAGAATGTCCCTTGTACAGTTATGTCTCATCTGCCACTCACCCCAACCAAGACACCAGCCTCAAGCTATCAGGGCTGTAAACTTCTCTGCCCATTCTCTTTGGAAATGTCACCTTTGCTTGACATGATTGCCCTCCTTAGCAGCAGGGCAGGTTTTCTCCAGCAACTGCTCCGTCGATACCGCTTGCTACTGCCCACAAGCTGGGGTGGAAAGAGGGAAGGGCCCCAGACAAGAAAGCCAGATTCCTGTTCTTCACTGAAGTTGCAGCCAACTTACAAGAAGAAACACTTCTCAGTGTTTTGCTTTGGCTCATTTCTAGAGCCTCAGAATGACTGCCTCAGAAGGAAGATGAGTTGTCAGCCCTTCGCTCCACCTTAGCCAGAATCCTGCCCTTTGGCTTCCACATGGAGATCTCCTTGCAGCCACTGATTGAGCATCAGGAACCAAGTGGAGCAGAGCCACACAGTCGTCAGTTCTCCTTGTTCCTAACTCTCTCTTGCACTGACATCTTTGTCAGGTTCTCTGTCTCTACTCAGGACATAGACTGGTAGCTACTATCTCAGCAGACCATCACCTGGGAATGAGGTGCCCCTCTCCCCTCTTTACAGCTTCCTCAGGCCCAGTCTCTGGGGCTTCTTCTTTCCCCTCAAGTGGGCCATGGGCAACTCACAGTGCCAGGACAAGCCTGATCCTTCTCTCCTTGTTTGCTTCATAGTTGCTTGGCAGATCATGGCTGGCTTTAACTTAATTCATACTGTTTTTAATAGTGTTTTTATATTTTTTATACCTTCTATTTTATTTTTTTTAATTTATTTATAAGAGGTGCCGAGGATCAAACCCAGTGCCTCACACATGCTAGGCAAGCACTCCTCCACTGAGCCATGGACCCCAGCTCCTAATTATTACCATTCTTTGTTTCATATTTAAACCAGTACTTTGTTTCTTTCCTTTTAGGCTGAACAACCTCCAAATACTTGTGAATGTCATGTTTGTAAACAAGAAGCCTCTGGACTGACAGCATCAGCCGTGACAGCTGGAGCCCTTCCTCCTGGCCATCAGTTCCTGAGCCCGGAGAAGCCCACACCCCCTGCACTGCACCTGTACCCCCACATCCATGGACATGTGCCTCTGCACACAGTCCCACACCTGCCTCGCCCTCTCATCCACCCGACCTTGTATACAGCACCCCCCTTCGCACACAGTAAGGTAAGCTGAACCAGAAGGGCCTGAAAGCTCACTCACCACTAAGATCTTGCAAGATTGCTTATTTAAACAGTGCATAAACTGGCAGCTTGTACAGAACAGCGTCTGCTCTTGATAGGAAGGTCTGTGAATGTTTACTTTTACCATGATCTCTCAAGTGCTTACAATTTTGAACCTTCACATGGTAAAAAATAATCATAAAGGTCATATTTATGCATTCACAGGTAACTAGAACCTAGAGTTTTCAGATGCTACGGCTAGCTGGTTAAACTTGGGGCACTTCACATGAGTTTGCTTTTCTCCTTATGGCCTCCAGGGCCTGGCTCTTTCTTCATGTGATAGGCAAAGCCACTAGAACACCAGTGCCTCTGACCTTGGGTGGGCTCTGCAGGGTCTAAGTGAGTATGCTTCCTAGCCTGACAACTCACCAACTTACAGAGAAACTATAAGGGCAGTGTCATAGAAAATCATATTACCCTAAGGTTGTTGAGAGAGAGCTGAAGAGCATAGGGGCCCCAGAAACCAGGTGTGCTAGGAAGGAGCTCATTCACAGCACATAGCTAAGCTCTAGAAAATGCTTGTCTTTATGCGTTTCTTCTTAGAGAACCCTGTGAGTGTATTTTTGCAGCAACCCAGTTGCTTTCATTCTTTATACCTTAGGTAGCTTTGCCTCTAGCTGTTTGGAACTTACCTTTGTTGACTTGCCATAATTTTGGTTGTTCTCTGTTTTTCTTTATACCTGTCATTCTGGTTCAAGGGTATCTCTAATCAATTAAAAAATAGTTTTCTGCAAACTCCACTGATGTATTATTTAAAACAGTGATCCTCAGCAAGAAGAGAAAAGGAGGACATGGCATGAAAGGGTCTGCTCAGACTGCATGCATGCTTTCTCCTCCAGGAGTTTACTGCACAGGGGTGTGTTTAGCATGGCAGTAGGTTTCTCCTGTATATGCTGGGGAGGGATTCAGGTGGGAAAGTTACGCTACACGCTTAGGAAAGAGGATAATAGTTTTGTTGTGTTCTGCTATTACAAGTCCTCAGCAGCCACTCAAATTCATGCTTAAATTTTGTTAGATTGAGTATTGTTCATTTTGACCATTTAATGATGTCTTTATTCACAGAATGCTTTTCAGAGCATTTTTCAGGTGTGTGGTAAAGCCAAGCTATTTTCGTGTGCACCCTATTTTCCTCTGGGTGAGTATGTACAGTTAGGAAGCCATCCACTCCTTCTTGCCTTCCCTAGTCCTAAGAAAAGATTATAGAATGTTCCTTTATATATTTTTGGTGGTTAAATCTGTTTAAGAATTAGTTTCTAAAAAAAGTCATGTGATGAAATTGGTCATTCCCTGGATTGGGGATGTGGCCTAGCATACGCAAAACCCTGGGTTCAATTCCCAGCACTGTTTTTTTTGTTTTTTGTTTTTTTTTAAAGAAAAGGAAATTGATTATTCCCAGTGCTCGTTAGGACAGTGTATAAAAGCCTGTTCTTTTCCCTGACATTAACCTTTTCTCAGGAAGTTATAGGTAGTTTGTACAAGAGTAAAAGAAGAACATTTTTAGGACCATCAACTGTATCTAATACCTGTTCCTTTGCCACCTGCTAGACTTTAGTGCCATAGATAAATGTGAGAAATTCATGCATAGAAAGACTAAATATAGAGGTCAAGTCAAATGTGGTGGTGGCCATGTAGAAGCTTAGAAAGTTGTTTCAGAAGACATTTTTCAACCACTTTGCTGTTAATATCAAGATTATTCACTGATCCATCTTAACTGATACTATAGTTGGAGACCCTTTTTATTTGGAGACATAAGATGCACTTGACACTTCAGTTGTCCTTGGTATGGAAATGTTTGTGTTGTCGTGCCAGGTCTTACAGAACTAGTTTGTTACTTACTTGGATGCTGCAGGTATAGCTGTACTTGAGGTGCATATTGCGTTAAGAGGCCATGGGAATTGATAGAGGCTCCTGCTAGAGAAAGAGCAAACTGTTAAAAGGCTACAGACTTTTCTTAATGAGGAGGATTGTTGTGTGTGGTGTTTACAACCCAGCAAGAGGCACAGGGTGGGTGCCAAATGTGGAGAGGCTCTGACCTGCCTCTGCCTCTGCCTCTGCCTCTGCATCCATTTTTGTATGGTGAGTTCTGCTGTAGTGAAGTCACAGAGGGTGCCTCTACGACTTGAAGGCACAATAGTTGTAATTCTTTTACAACTACTTGGCCACTGTGGGTGAATATTTAGTACCCAAAATATTTATGATGAATACTACAGAAAATTAATTTCCTTGAAATTAAAAAAATTGAATACTAATTTCTATTTTCAAATGTCTTCATACCATTGATATATTTAATTTATATGTTGAAATGTTTAAGGTAGTTGCAGAAGAAAATACAGAAATGAAATACTAGAAAAAAAATAAAAAATCTAGGTGCCAGGACATTTAATTTCTAAATATGTGAAGATTTCCCAACTATCTTTCCATTATTGATTTCTCTTTTAATTCCATTGTGGTTTAAGAGCACACATTGTATGATTTCTTTTTTTTTTAAACGGTGCTGGAGATTGATCCCAAGGCCTCATGCATGCTAAGCAGTTGCTCTGTTGCTAAGCTACACCCCCACTCCCAAGTTCTACTCTTTTGAACTTACAAAAGTGTGTTTTATGGCCCAAAATGTGATATCTTTTGGTAAATGATCCCTGTGAGCTTGAGAATGTGTATTCTGCTGTTGGATAGAGTAGTCTGTAGATGCCCATTATATCCAGTTGATTGATGATGGCATTCAGTACAACGATATCCTTTTCTGCCTACAGGATTGGTCTCCTTCTGATAAAGGGTATGAAGACTCCAGCTGTGGCAAGGGATTCCTCTGTTTCTTCTGGCAGTTCTATCAGTTTTACTTCACAAAATTTGATGCTTTTAGTTAGGGACTCACATGTTAAGGATCACTGTGTCTTGGAAAATTGACCCTACATCACTTTATCACCCTTCTTTTTCTCTGAAACTTTCGTTGCCCTGAAATCTGCTCTGTTTGGTACTAATGTAGTTTCTCCAGCTTTTTTGGATTAGTGTTTCCATGGTATATCTTTCTCTATCCCTTTACTTTTTTGTGTGTGATAAAAAGTGTATAACATAAAATGTACCATCTTAAGCATCTCGAAGTATTCATTTCAGTAGAATTAAATACATTCATAACATTGTGCCACTGTCACCACCGTCCATCTCTAACTCTTTTCATCTTGTAAAACTGATGTTTTTTATCCATTAAACAATAACTTCCTTTACCCAATCCCTGGCAGCCACCATTCTACTTGCTGTCTCTGTGATTGTGACTCTCTAAGTACCTCATGTAAGTGAAATCAGACAGCAGCTATCTTTTTGTGATTGTCTTATTTCACTTAGCATAATGTCCTCAAGGTTCATTCTGTCAGTGTGTTGTAGAATTTCCTTCCTCAACAGCATTCCATTGTATGGATACACCAATTGTGCTTGTCATCAGTGAATGCTGGGGTTGTTTCCTCATGTTAGCTATTGTAACTAATCCTGCTGTGAACATGGGTATACAAATATTTCTTTGAGACTGATATCAGTTCTCTTGGGTATATGCTTAGAAGAGGAATTGCTAGATTATATGGTAATTCTATTTTTATAGAAATACGGTAATTCTATTTTTAAAATGTTTGAGGAACTCCCATACTCTTTTCTACATTGGCTGTATCATTTTGCATTCTTACCAACAATATATGAGAATTCCAATTCCTCCATATCCTCACCAACACCTACTGTTTGGTTTTTTTGTTTGTCAGTGGTTTTTATTTTGTTTTTGAGATAGGGTTTTGCTGTTGCTCAAGCTAGCCTCAAACTCCAGAGTTCAAGTGATCCTCCATCCCTCAGCTTCCTGAATACTGGAACTTGAGGCATGTATCACAGTGCCTATATTCTATTTTCTGTTTTTTGGACAGCAGCCATCCAGTGAGGTGATATGATTTTATAGTTTTGATTTGCATATCTCTAACGACTAGTGATATTGAGCATTCCCTCCGCCCCACATGAAGTACGAGAGTTTGAACCCAAGACCTTACATTTGCTAGGGAGATGCTCTAAAACTGAGCTACAGCACTAGCCTGTGGCCATTTTTAAATCTTTTCGGCAAATTGTCTATTTGATTCCTGTGCCCAATTTTAATCAGTTTTAGCAGTTCTCTATATATTCTAGATGTTAACCTTTTATCAGGGTATGACTTGCATATATTTCTCTACCATTCTGTGGTTTGCATTTTTACTCTGTTAATAGTGTCTTTTGATGCATATTTTTAAATTTTTTCATGAAGTCCAGCTTGTGTATTTTTTCTATTATTACTTTTGACTTTGGTGTTACATCCAAAAAATTGCCAATCCAATGTCATGAAGCTTTGGTCTTATATTTTCTTCTAAGAATTTTATTGTTTTAAGTTTTACATTCAGGTCTTTGAACCAGATTGAATTAATTTTTAGGGATGGTGTTAGATAAAGGTTCAATTTTATTTCTTTCCATGTAGATATCCATTTATTTTCAGCCTATATTTTTTAAAAACTGCCCTTTTCCCCATTGAATGATCTTGGCACCCTCATCAAAAGTTATTTGTGGGCCGGGCACAGTGACCCCTTCCTGTAATTGGAGCAGCTTAGGAGGTTGAGTCAGGAGGATCCCAAGTTCAAAGCCAGCCTCAGCAACTTAGTGAGGCCCTAAGCAAATCAGTGAGATCCTGTCTCTAAATAAAATTTAAAAAGGACTGGGGATGTGGCTCAGTGCTTGAGTGCCCTTGGGTTCAATCCCTGGTACCAAAAAATAAAAATAAAAATAAAAAAATTATTTGTGAGAGTTTATTTCTGAGTTCTCTGTTTCATTCCATTGACTTGTGTGTCTGTCCTCACTACCAGTACCACATTCTTTTGATTACTGGAGCTTTATAATGCTTTGAAATCAGCAAGTACAAGTCCTCCAGTTATGTTTTCTTTCAAGATTGTTTTGGTTATCTGGGTCCTTTTAGATTATATGTGCATTTTAGGGATGAGTTTTCCAATTTTTGCAAAAATAAAAAAATAAAATTATTGGGATTTTGATAGAAATTATGTAGAATCTAAAGAAAACTTCAGGTAATCTGGACATTTCAGCAATTTTGAGACTTCTAATTCATGATTAAAATATATGTTTTCATTTATTTATGTCTTCTTCTTTCAGCAGTATTTTAGTTTTCATTGTATAAATCTTTCATTTAAGTATTTTATTCTTTATGATGCTATTGTGAATGTAGCTATGTTTTGTGTGGATTTTTTTTCAGATTGTTCATTGTTAATGTATAGCAATAGAACTGATTTTTTTTTTTTTTTTTTTTTTTTTTTTGCTGTGAATGGACACAATATCTTTATTTTATTTATCTATTTTTTTGTGGTATTGAGGATCAAACCCAGTGCCTCACGTGTGCTAGGCAAGTGCTCTACCACTGAGCTATAGCCCCAGTCCAACATATCTGATTTTGAGTATCAACTTTGTATCTTGCTACTTGACTGAATTCATTTATTAGAACTCATGGTTTCATATGTATGTGTAATCTTTATGATTTTCTACACATAAAATCAAACCATCTTCCAACAGATTTATTTTACTTCTTTCCAATTTGAATGCCATTTCTTTTTCTTGCCTAATTACTCTAAGATTTATAACACTTTGCTGAAGGAAGTGATAAAAGGACATACCTTGTTTCTGATGTTTGAAGAAAAGCTTTAGGTTATTTGCTGTGGGAAAAACACACTTGGCTTCTATTATGTTGAGGTAGTTTTCTTCTATTAGTAATTTGTTGAGTCATTTGTGTTTTGTTCCCTTTGTTCTGTTAATGTGGTGTGTTGCCCTGATTGATTTTCTTATGCAGAGCCATTCTTGCATACCAGGAATAAGTCCCACTTGGTTAATGTGTATAATCCTCTTAATATGCTGCTGAATTAATTTTGGTAGTATTTTGTTGAGGATTTTTGCAGCAATATTCAGAAGGGCTGTTAGTCTATAGTCTTGTCATAATGTCTCTGCGTGACTCTGCCACTTAAGGTTTTTGAAAAAGCTTGAGAAAGATTGTTCTTAAAATGTTTGTAAAGCCAATGGATCCAGGGTTCGTCTGTTGGGCAATTTTTCATGACTGAGTCCATATCCTTACTAATTATATGCCTATCTGATTTTTCTATTTCTTGATGATTTTTGTCTTGATAGGCTTGTTTCTCTAGCAGTTTTTCTCTGCATTATCCACTATATTGGCACATCATCCCTATTATTTACAATCTTTTCTATTTCTGTAACATCAGTATACATGTTTCCACTGTCATTTCTGATTTTAGTAATTCGAGTCTTCTTTCTTTATTCTTAGTCTGTCTCATTAAGGTTCTCATTTTCAGTTAAAGGTTGGTCTTTTCCAAGAATAATTTTTGAGTTTCACTGATTTTTCTGTTTTCTCTTCTCTGTTTCCTATATCCTTGCTCTAATTTTTTTTTATAACTTTATTTTTTATATGTTGCTGAGGATCAAATCCAGTGCCTCACAGGTGCTAGGCAAGTGCTGTACCACTGAGCCACAACTCCATCTCTTGCTTTAACATTTTCTTTTTTTTTTTTAAGTCTTATATGAACACAATGCCTTTACTTCTTTCTTTCTTTATTTCTTATGTGGTGCTGAGGATCAAACCCAGTGCTTCACACATGCTAGGCAATCGCTTTACCACTGAGCCACAACTCCAGCTCCTTCTCTCTAATCTTAATTTTTTCATTCCTTCTGCTAGTTGTGGGTTTAGTTTGTTCTTTTTCTAATTCTCTTTAATGATTAAAGTCAGTTTGCTGATTTGAGATCTTTTTTATTTTCCTATTTTTATTTTTGCAATGCTGGGGATGGAACTCAGGGCCTTGAGCACTCCCACCACTGAGCTGCACCACCTGCCCTTTGTCTTATTTTTTTAATGGGAGCATTTATTGCTATAAGTTCCCCTTTAGCTCTTGCTTTCTCTGCGTCACATACATTTTGTTATATTGTGTTTTCATTTTCATTCATCTCTAAATATTTTCTGATTTGCTTGTGATTTCTTCCTTGATCCACTGGTTGTTTCCATTTCTACTTTTAACTTCTAGAATCTCTAAAGTAGGTTTCTTGTAGATTGGTGTAGTTGGGTTGTCTTTGTGGTACACTGCCTCCATCTTTTCATTGATACATTTACACCATTTACATTTAAAGTGATTTTCTTTTCCTTTGGGTTTTTTTCCCCCCCTCCTTAGGAAAAGTGATAGTTTAGGATGTGTTTGGATTAGTATCAATTGTGCCACTATTTTCTATTCATTAGCAGAGACTTCTTTTTCCTTGCTCACCCCTGTCGCCATCCCCTGCTCTACCCCAGTACTGGGGATTGAACCCAGGGCTCTACCACTACGCCACACCCCAGCCCTTTTTATTTTTTTATTTTAAGACAGGGTCTCACTAAGTTACCCAGGGTGGCCTTGAGCTTGGGACCCTCCTGCCTCAGCCTTCCAAGTTGCTGGAATACAGTGTACCACTGTGCCTGACTGTCTTTTTGCTTTTAATTAATCATTTTATGATTTCATTTCATCTCTCTTAGTGTATCAGCGATGCTTATCTTTTTAAAAACATCTGCAATTTCCCTGGAGTTCACAATCCACATTGTTTATTAAGTCCCTTTTTGGCCAGCACTGTTGAGTGGCACTTGAGGACAGGTAGCTGTAGCGGTTTTCTCTTGTCCTCTAACAGTGCTGCCCTTGTTCTCACTGTCCATTACTTGCTCTCCCAGGACACAGTTGCTGTCACTTCAAAGTTATCTTTTAGATCAGTTAATAATAAGACAAAAAGGAGGTTTCATTTTCCCTTTATTTATTACACTCCTTTCTACACGTCAGTCCAAGCATCTGGCCTGTATTAATCTCCTTCTGCATGAAGAATATCTTCCAGCATTTCTTGCAGGGCAGGGCAGCTGGCGATGAGTTTCCTCAGTCTTTGCTTGTCAGAGGAAGTTCAGATTTCTTCTTTACTTTTGTAGAATCATTTCGCTGGATACACAATTCTAGGTTGGTGGGGTGTTTTGTCTTTGTTTTCATCATTCCCATTTAAAATATATTCACCCTGCTTCTCCCTTGTTTGCATGGTTTCCCACAAGATGTCCTTTGTAATAATTTTCTTTGTTTGGTGGGTTCTTCCATCCTGCCCACCCGTGGCTGCTCTCAAGATTTCCTTTTGTCTTTAGCTTTCTGCAGTTTACATATGATAATGCCTACATTTATATAGTTTTTGGGGTTTTGTACTTGGTAGTCTCTGAGCTTCTTGGATGTTTGGTGTCTTTCATTAATTGTGCAGTTTTTGGCCATAATTACTTCAAATAATTACCCCTTGCCCCCCAGGTGTTATAGCTTCTGAAATTGTCTTAGTTCTTGGATGTTTTGCTGTTTTGATGGTGGGTTTTTGTTTGGAGATGTTTTTTATTTTAACGTGTGTTTCTCTTTGCATTTCAGTTTGAGAAGTTTTCATCAGCAAAGCTCGAAGCTCTCTGTGTCTTTCCCTGCTGTGCGCCCCTTGCAGACTCTCTTGGTGCCTCTTGCAGGGTCTCCATTGCCAGCATCCCTTCCTTACGCTCACGTGGCCCCTACCCTTGGAGCCCACAGCACCCTCCTCATGTGAGAGCCCTGCCTGACAGTGTCCATCATGCTCTCACCACATTCCCTCTGCAGTCTTGCTGTCTCTCTGAGCTCCTGAGGGGGAACGTGAGATCTCACCTGCTCCTTATACCTGAAAGCTCTGTTTCCCATCTCCTCTCTCAGTTGTGTGTTCTGAGTGATTTTTGTTTTTTGATTGATGTTAAATGATACTCTAACAGTATCTCTATAAGTTTTAATTCCAGATGTAATTATTTCTAAGTTTCATGTTTTTTCAAATGTCTCGCTTTTTATATTCTTTTTTCTTTCTTTCTTCTGTCTTCCTTCTTTGTTCCTTTTTTTCATCTTATTCCCTTCCTCCCCTCCAACCACTGAGCTACATCCCCAGCCCTCTCTTTTTTTATTTTAAGATAGAGTCTTGCTCCTCTTGCTGAGGCTAGCATTGAACTTGTGATCTTCCTGCCTAGCCTCCTGAGTAACTGGGATTACAAATGTGCACCATTGTGTCCAGCCTCCTCTTTTCTTTCTGTATGTATTACACACACAATTATTCTGTGTGCGCATGAATCCCAGATGCTCTGAATTTACTTCTGTTGTTTCTGTGACATCATTCAAGCATGCTGTTTTCTTATATGGATAGTTTTTATCTTGAGGTCAGTTTTATGTAGCTTCCTCTGTGAGACCCCCAAGGCCCTGACTAGAAGACACCTTCTTTTAGAGAGGGTTCCCCTCTGCCGATACCAGGGTCCAGCACAGTGCTGACCTTTGAGGCCCTTCTCTGTAAAGTCCAGCTTATCCAGGCCCCACATCAGTCAGTCTCTGGGCTCATGTCATGCCCTCAGGTCAACCAACATCCCTTGCCTTCAGCTGGGATCTTCTTGGCATTTCAAATGTCCTTTACCTTTGTAATTGCGGTTGGCTGTTTGTTTCCAGAATGTGATTGTGCATATAGAGTCAAGTAGCCTTTGTCTCTTACCTGACAAAGCCCAGGCCTGGGGAGGAGCAGCCTGGAGAGGAGAGAAGAAAGGCAGAGGCAGGAGGGCAGGTGGTGTGTGCCTGAGCTCCTTCTTAGAGCACGTTTTCTCCTGCTGGCCCACATGGTCTGGGGTGGTAGGTTGCCTCTTTGTGGGGCCAGAATTTGTGCTGGAAACCAAGACTCCCAACTCTAAATTCTGTCCTTTTCATCCAATATGAGGAATGTTTGTAGAACAATCACCTTACTAATAAAGGAGGGTCCTGGCCCTCTGAGGGAGTTCAGTGCCTTGTGTGGAACCTGTTGAGTGGGGTAGCTGATCATGGTGCTAAGGTTGCTTTGAGCCTTATGCACAGCCACTGCAGAAGTGTTTAATACAGTCAAATCATGGCAAACCTTCTTTCCACTTCATTCTAGGCCCTTTCCCAATGTAGTAATTGTTCCACAAACCATTCCCATGTATAGTGCACATTCAGGTTTAGTAAAAAGACTGTGTGGAGAGTAGGGGCATAAATAGACTGTCATTTTGGGATTGTGTTATGTTTGACTTGTATTTTATTTAAGAGGCAGTATACAGGTCTACCAACCTGAAAACTAGCAAGACCAAGGTAAAGGTGGTCCTTTTGCACCTTTTCCATCTCTGGAAAGAGTGTTGAAAGACCTCCATTAGGCAGAAACAAAGAAAGAGGTGCTTATCTTAACTTCCGTGTTAAATGGGATGTCATTGGAATCCCCTTGGATGTGAATGCAGAGGAAAGACCCCTGCATTTAACAGTCTCGTCTTCCTTCTGCTCTCTTGGCTCATTGTCCTTTGCGCCCTCATCCTGGAGAGTACAGGCTGGGTGCCCAGCTCCTGGATATGCTTGAAAGCATGCTTAGTGAAGGTGTCTATTTGTGCTAGAGCTTTCACTTAAAGCAAAGATTTCCTTTCCTATGAATTAATTATTTTGTGTCAAAGTGGAGAACAGTTCAAAACTTCTGGTAACTGAAGCTTTGTGGATTTGTGTAAAGAGTAAAGTCATTATCCACATTTTGAAAGACCTACTTTATAGTTAGATTGTTATCAGGGCATTTCCCAGAATGATCTGGCTGACAGACAACTACTTCTTTCTGAAAGAAATCCTTAAGCTCTCTTGTGTGAAAACAGTGGGGGAAAAAATACAACTTTTTTGGTTCCTGATTCCCCTTCCTTTTACCCTCCTCTCTATACCTGGGCCTGTGGCTTGAGTAGGAGGGCTTCTGAAGAAAAGTGTAAGTAGAATGTGTAGGATCATCATTGTGTGCTTCCAATATTAGTATTGAACATGCATTTCCTTAATCTTCTAAACTGCATTCTGCTCAATAAACATTTATTGAACACCTAGTATGTGCCAGGCCCTGTGCTACATTCTAAGGGAACCAAAATCAGCTAATCCTGGTCTCAGTCTGAAGAGAAGATAAAAACACAATCAAAATAAAACATCAAAATGCTCTGGCATCTGTGGGTGCAGGTAGAGAAGTGGAGAGGGAAAACTGAATCACCTGGGGTTGATGTCACAAAGCAGGGGACACACTGCAGTAGGGCTTTGAAGGATGAATGAGAATTGTGTGGACGCAAGAATGGAAAAGGTCAGGTGTCAGCCAGACTCAGCAGAGGTGAAGCCAGACAAACAGCTATGTCTGAGGAAAGTCTCAGGAAGCACTTAAGTGGCTCAGAACCCTGAAGATGCTTCAGTGGCTCTGAGCTCACCTGCCAGCACATCTGGAAGCCAGCTGTGAGTGCAGAAAAAGCAGACCAGTTTGTACCTGGCAGGTGTTTCTGCCCCTTGGCAGGTCCCCAAGACTGTTTTTTTTATCAGCAAAGCAGCTCTTAACTTTTCACTACTTTGTAGAAACTGGGGTCTGTTGGTTGTTTTCCTTGCTTTGTGCCCCCGAGGCTCCCCAGCTAGAACAGCTAGTTTGGGCCCTTGCTTTCAAGTCCTGAGTGTCTGCTGTGTCATGCTCCCCCTCTGCCTCCTTGAGCCCCCACAGGTCAGTAGATGCCCTGAGCTATGATGGTGGCCTGAGTAGTTACTGCCCACATACTCCCTGCTCCAAAGCCTGTGGAAGAGTGGGAACAGCTGGTAGGTTTGGTCAGTCAATAGTTTTGTTTCTAGGAACCATAGTCTTAGAAAATGATAGTAATTCATCTTCACAGTCACCAAGTTCTTACTGACTGCAGGCCAAGCAATGTGCGAAACTTTAACCAAAAACCCTGGAGATGAGAAAACTAAAGCACAAAAAGATTGAGTGATTTGCCTGAGGTCACACAGCTAGTAAACAGGAGGCTGAGACAGGGCTCAGTTCAAATCCAGCTCTGTCACTGACCACGCTGCTCGTGGTGGAATCAGGACCAGTAATTCCTGCTGCACTAGACGCTCATTTGTGCTGATGTCTGACACCTACGAAATTCTCCTTTCCTCCCTCCTTCACATCTTTGCTTCATCATCCCCATCTCACTGCCTCAGCACCATCTCTCCTTTGGTTTATCCACTGTATTGTCACAGTGCTATCTTTCTGTTAAACTGCCCAGATCATCTCCCTTGCTGCCTGAGACCTTCTGTGGCTTCCCTGCCCATTCAGGATGGAAGCCACACAGTTACCTTTTACCATGCTGCTGCCCACCATCCTGGAGCCTGTGGGGTGTGATGCTGTTGTCCACATACATGCCTGTCCCTGTGCTCTGTCCCCCTTCCCTTCCTCCATCTGCCCCAACCAGGCCCTCAGGATTCTGCCAAATCATCACCTGCAGTTGGGATCTAAAGCCTTCTACCTGAGTGTCTAGGGCTCACTGTGGCTCATTTCTGCACCCTGCAGGGTAGGATAGCCAGGTGTCCTTCCAGCATCAGACCTGTAGCTCATCCAGGTTGAGGCGGTGCACAAGTGGACACCCACTCATTCCAGTCGCTCCTCAGTCCTGCTGAGGTAACACACGCAGCATTGCCTGTCCCTTATGGAGCGTGCATAACTTGGGGGATGGCAGACATAAACTCAGCAAGCTACAAGTCAGTTCTGTGTTACAGCTGTGGTGAAGAGGGGAGGCTGTGGTTCACCATGAGTGTAGCAGTGGTACTGGGCGTTGGGTCTTCCTAGTGGGAGCAGAGGCAGCAATGGTAGCTTCTCTGGGAAAGTGACATGTGGACCCAGGCTGGAAATGAGCTTAAGTGAGTGAGGTAAGAACTGAGATGAGGACATCTCAGAATATGGACGGAGGCTGAGCGGAGTCCAGGATCAAGAGCTTAGGAGTTTGAAGACCAGGGGAAGGAAGGCCTGCGTGGTTGAGGGGCTTGGTTAGCAAGACAAAGGGAGGCAGGTCAAGTTCTCTAGGGTCTCACAGGGCCAAGGTAAGGACTTTGGGTTTTATGTTAAAAGCAGCAGGAATCTACCTCAACATTCTAAGCAGGGAATTCAAAAAAGATGACTGGCTGCTCTGAGGAGGACTGCAGGGGACCAAGTGCAGAAGTGGAGTCTCCTGCACAGCCTATGAGACCCTGAGGGGTGGACAGACGGAGCCTGGGGCCTAGGCATGGGCCAGGGTCAGGGAGGGCCCAGGACACCTGATGTGTGCAGGGAGCTGTCAGATGACTTGGCACTAGTTAAGGATGTGGACTCTGGCACCCTAGCCACCTTCCCCTGGAACCTTCGACGAGGTCTGCACCAGAAGCTCGCCAAGCCAACTGGGCTCCTTGAGAGCACAGCACACATCCCTCTAGCTCTTCCCATGTATGCCGTATTTTGCTCAGGTGTAAGAGAGTAGCATGAGGGTTTACCATTTTTCTCAGTGATTCTGAAGCTGATTTATTAGAGATGATTGTTAAAATGCCATATGAGGGTAAGCCTTAGAGCAGATCTTACACAGGTGAATCCATGTAAGTTGTGGGTAGGTAAGAATGTTAGAAGTTACTGAGTTGTCTAACAGCATCAGTTGCTTTTAAACCATCCTTCTGGTTGCAGTTTGACGTACACATGCAGTCTTATAATAAATGAGCCACCAAGTGCTTTGTGAGACGTGCTTCCCCCATGGACACCAACTTGCAGGGAGCATATCCTGCAAGCCTTCAGTCACACTTTGTCTGTTTGTAGTTTAATTACTTAGGAAAACAGAATATTAATTTTGATATGTGATTAGAAAATTTTTTTTTGTAGGCTTTACCGCCAGCACCTGTTCAGAATCACACAAATAAGCATCAGGTATTCAATGCATCTCTTCAAGACCATATTTATCCGAGCTGTTTTGGGAATACTCCAGAGTGGAATAGTTCTAAATTTATAAGTCTTTGGGGATCAGAAGTGATGAATGATAAGAACTGGAATCCTGGCACTTTCTTGCCAGATACAATTTCTGGTAAGGAATTTGTTAAAACTTTCTTAAGGTTTTAAAATAATCCGAGCCGAATAGATCACCATCTTTGTTGCAGTCTCCCCTGAAAGCCCAGGTGTAGCCATGTGGCTGCTGCCCCTCCCTCTGTCTCCAGCAGAGGCCAGGAGCTATCATCCTGCTCCATTCTTTCACATCTACCACCAGTCAGTCAGCCGTTGCATTGGCTGAACAGAGCAAGGCTCTGGCTCCGTGGCTGGTCATCAGCACGGTGGGCTGCACTGGCGCAGCCCCATGCTTTGCAGGGTCTGGTCTCCAAGGCTCATACCTAGTCTTTAGTTCTTGAGCAATGGAGACAGCCAGACCTCAGTCAGAGCACAGGGGCAAGAGGACAGGGCCATGGTCTGCTCAAATGCTATGACTTGAGTTCCTTTTCTCTGGTTTCCGAATTGACCCTAAATGGGATCTCTCCCCTCCAAAGCTCCTTCCTCCCAGCTGCCTCAGCTGCTGAGCTCGGCTATCGCTTCAGTTTCAGGGTCAGGGGCTCCTGATGAGGGGCTGGTACCCATGCCTCCTCTCTGTCTTCCTGTGGCTAGAGCTCCTGGTAGCCCACACCCAGTCCTGCATGTGCTCAGAACAGAAGCTAGACTTGACATCCAATCTGTGCTTGGAAAGGATCTCTAACTGTGTGACCTTGGGCAAGTTGCTTAGCCTCTATGAGCCTCAGTTTCTTCATCTTTAGAACAGGAATAACAATACCAACCTCAGAAAGTAAGACATTAACTTTGGGAAGCACCTAGCACAGGAATTGGCACATAGTAGGTGCTCAATAAAATTTTTTTCCCTAGAATTGACTAGCATCACCCCAGAGGAGTCATGACTTCAGTGGCAGCCCCAGTCTCAAGTGCTCAGCCCTCAGCATGCCCTTTAGGATTTCACTAAGGTGCTGTTTCTCTTAGAAGCCTTAATTTTCCCATTCTTCTCTGAAGGGAGTGACATATTAGGGCCAGCACTCTCGGAAGCAAGCCCTGGAACCCTTCCACCTCCATCTAGCAACGAGGCACCTGCAGTTTCGGATAGTAAAGAGAAAAAAAGTGCTGCAAAAAAGAAGTGTTTGTACAATTTCCAAGATGCTTTTATGGAAGCAAACAAAGTTGTCATGGCCACCTCCTCCGCCACGTCCTCTGTGTCCTGCACAGCCACCACGGTGCAGTCAAGCAACAGCCAGTTCAAGGTGTCGTCCAAGAGACCCCCTTCGATAGGTAAGGCCCAGTAGCCCTTGGGACTCAGAGCCACTTGACTTAATTGCTTCTTCTGTCTGCACACTGTCTTTTACATGACCTAGCCAGAGGCACAGATGTAACTAACGCACAAAAATGTTCATGCACAAAGTGCAGAATTCAGATTTTGATTAGAATTTCAGCTGTTATTCTGAATGCCCTGGACTTCACTGCACTGTATCTTACCTCCTCTCTCCACACTTACTGTTCGTGATGGGATGAGGTCATTGCTTTCTGAGCATGTGATAGAATGCTTAGGAAGCTGCTTTAGGAAAATGCCAAGCAGAAGAGAGCAGGTGTGAGTTGACAGGGCTGTCTGTCACCCAGCCTGCTGTTACTCACATTAATCAACTTACCAACAAAAGAAGGGGCCTGAAAGCCAGGAAGTGATCAGAGACCCTGGGCAGATATCAAAGGGACACAGGAGCTGACTTGAGGGGACCTTATCAGTGGAAGTTGCGACAGTTTGAACATTAAAACAGTAACAGTAGACTGTCTTATTAAAAGTAGGAGGAAGAGGAACAGTGTGGTGAATTCTAGCACACAGAGAAAGACCTCCATAGAGATGCTCAAGCCAGCCAGTTGGAGGGGAAATGCTTTTTTTACAGAAGCACACTTACACTCAAGTATGTATAAGGATAGAAGCAGAAAGTCACCACTCGGCAGCCAGCAGCATAGCAGCTGATTGAGGTCAGCATTCAAGGGATGTTAAAAACGAGGGACGACAGTTTGGAGAATGCAACATTTCTACTTCCGAAGGCACCCACAGGGACTGACCCATTACAGCCAGGGATGGGGGATCCTTCTAGAGGAAGCTGGCAGCCCCACTTCACAGGTGCAGAGCTGAAGATCTCAACTGTTGCTCCTTAATGTTGCTGTGAAAACATTAAGGATCCAGTTCATCTTGCAGGATTCATGCCTAGAGCACTTCACCTGACTGCAGTGAGACAAGGTGATTCAGATTGTCATGGCCTCTTAAAAATGCCAGTGTTGTGGGGCTGGGGTTGTGGCTCAGCGGTAGAGCACTTGCTTAGCACATGTGAGGTACTGGGTTCTAATCTCAGCACCACATAAAAACAAATAAATAAAATAAAGGTACTGTGTCCATGTACATCTTTAAAAAAAAAAAAAAAATGCCCATGTTGAAAAAGGAAAAAAGTTCAGAAGAGTCTGGGGACATTGGGGCTGAAGTTCTTGGGGCTTTGGAAGCCTGAGCCCACACACACTGGGTGCCCATTGGATGGCAGCTTCGTGTTGGTGCACCCTAAGCTCAAGCGTAAGGCAAGTGCTGCTTACTCCAGATTTTAAGGCAAAAACAGTTGTGCATGTGGAGAAATAAAGTAAATATGACTAAGCACTAAATGGTGACAAAGTATGAATGGGTATTCTTTGCTCTATTCCTTCAAATTTTCTCTAGATCTGAACATTTTAAAAACAAAACATTGATGAAGAAAATGTAATTGTAAGAAACATGAATGTCTGTGTTTCCTCAGCCCTCGGCAGCCTCTCTCGCCTCTCTGTGCAGGTGATGTCTTTCATGGCCTCAGCAAGGAGGACCACAGACACTCAGCACCTGCTGCCCCAAGGAACAGCCCCACAGGCCTGGCCCCGCTTCCAGCCCTCTCTCCTGCTGCACTCTCCCCAGCCTCCACACCTCACCTTGCAAATCTTGCAGCCCCATCATTCCCCAAAACTGCAACCACAGCTCCTGGGTTTGTGGACACGCGTAAGACCTTCTGCCCCGCCCCTGTGGCTCCCCCACCCTCCACCACAGATGGCTCCATCAGCGCCCCTCCCAGCGTCTGCAGGTGAGCTGTGGACCCCCAGGCCCAGTGGGGAGGGCTGAGGGCACATTGGAGACTGGGTGTTGTGCTGACCCAACATGGCTGCATGACTGGGCCCTGGGACCATGTTGTTGACAAGTCCCGTAAAATGCAGATGGAGTGCAGGGACCACCCCGAAAGAGGCCACAGGGAGGGCTCCCATCTCAGCCCCTTTTGCAGAGGGAAGAGTAGAGGTCCTGGTTGCTGTGGACCTCTGGCCACTGGCAGCATCAGAAGTGTGACTCATTTGTTTTTAAGATGTGTTTTTTTTACCTGAATAGAATCAGAAGAATTTGTACAGCATTTATTGTGAAGCAAAAACCATATGCCACAGGTTTTTTTTAAAATAAAAGACCATGTCTGGCGACTGGGATTCTGGCTCAGTGGTAGAGCGCTTGCCTCGCATGTGTGAGGCACTAGGTTTGATCCTCAGCGCCACATAAAATGAATAAATAAAAGTATTGTGTCCATCTACAACTGAAAAAAAAAATGTCACCTTTGAATTAGCCTGTTTGAAGTGCCCCCACCCCCACCTTAGTGTGGATGCAGTGGTAGCAGCAACGGGCAGGATAATAGAAGGAGGAGTTGCAGGGAAACTGTGCCTGTTCAGGGGCACCTTACCAGCACCAAGAGTGGCAGCTGGCCCACACACAGTGCCTCCTGCTTGGACAACCAGGTCCCATAGCCACGCTGTCTTTGCTGACTGTATGTGGCTCTGACTGCCCTCTACTGCCTCTGTCTGAAATGGACAGAGCAGCGGTAGTTTTGAGGAGCAGTGCTGAGTCAGTGCCTCCAGGGTGGGCTGCTGGCTAATAAGCTGTGTGTGGTCTTTATAGTGACCCTGACTGTGAAGGGCACCGCTGCGAGAATGGCGTCTATGACCCACAGCAGGATGATGGGGACGAGAGCGCAGAGGAGGACAGCTGCTCTGAGCACAGCTCCAGCACCTCGACGTCCACCAACCAGAAAGAGGGCAAGTACTGTGACTGCTGCTACTGTGAGTTCTTCGGACACGGCGGGGTGAGTGCTGACATGAGAATGGCATGGCCTGAAGGCTCTTCCGCAGGACTCGCACACTAGGTTGAACCCAGAGCGTGGTCGTGCTGTGTGCGGAGCTCTAAGTACAGCAGTTAAAACCAAGATACAGCCACTGCCATGTTGAATCTATTTTAAAGAAATGGGATTTCATTACTGCAATTTTATATTTGATTTTTTTTAAGTAGTCAATGAAGTAGAGGTCCACCTGAATACCAGCAGTGTGGAATTGCTCACCAAGCAACAACTGCATAGAGGACAATTGTGCAGTCCCTTGCAGCAGTGCTGTGTGTACAGCCGAGTCCTCTCGTTTAACAAATGACACCAAGGGTGTTTACACCTACGTGCTTGGACATCTTTCCAGAACCAGTAATACTGTCTCTATCAGCAAATGCTACCCCTGCTTCCTACAGGAGCAGCTGGGGAAATGGAGGCACATGCAGTTGTACTTTTCCTGCTGTGGTTCTGTCTGCATTTCCTAAAGTGTGCACATGATTATTTTTAAGAGGCTTGGCAATAGGACCAGGGGGCATTGTTTTTCCCTTTTCAGCCTGAAAAAGAAACCTGCAAGCAGATGGAAAGATATTGCAGACAAATTTATTGACATGAATTAAATTAAAAAATAAAGATTAATTAGTACATGTAATTGTTTCTTTTTAGTTTAAAAAATTTGTGTATGTGTATTTTACCAGGTTTTCACAAACATATAAAACTTGAGGGGGGGGAGTGCCAGAAACACCTTTTAGGTTAGTGATAGGTGGTGGTTCTGCCATTTGTTTATTTCCTTGTTTTTCACAAGAGCATGCACTAGTTAAGTAATTTTTTTAAGAAGTTATTTTTGGAGATATTTTAAGGTTTGTTAAATTGGAACTGTGCTCTTCTGTGTCCCAGCCTCCTGCTGCACCCACAAGTAGAAATTATGCTGAAATGCGGGAAAAGCTTCGTTTGCGGCTGACCAAGAGGAAAGAAGAACAGCCGAAAAAAATGGATCAGATCTCAGAACGAGAAAGTGTTGTTGACCACCGAAGGGTAGAGGATTTGCTGCAGTTTATAAACAGCTCAGAGACCAAGCCAGTAAGCAGTACTCGGGCGGCCAAGCGCGCAAGGCATAAGCAGAGAAAGGCAAGTGCAGCTCTGGGTAGGAGAGTGCTGTGCCCGGGAGGGCGGGGCTGGAGCTTGTTGACCTGCCGGCCCTGTTGCTTCGAGAGCCCCTGTCTTTGTCCAGTGACCTACACTGGGAGTTAGTTAAAACTTTACTTTGTATGTATTTTCAGGAAACCACTTCCTTTCTGTGTCATGGGTTTTTAGCAGAATTCACACAAGCCTTTGGATCCTATGCTAGCCACCATAGGAATAGCAGTAGACCCTGCAGCTCTGTGGGCACCTTCTTTCCCAAGGAGTTAGAAAAGAAGGGTCTCTCGGGGTGGAGAATAGAGGAAGACCCCTGTGGGTGCATGAAGTGCCTTTGATATGTGATGGGGCAGGACTATTAGCTTCCAGACACTGGCCATTCCAGATTTGACCAGAACGTGTCCTTGACATAAAGAAGGGAAGAGGGAGGTGAAGCAGCCAACCTTGGTAGAAAACCCTGGGCACCTCACCAGAGGGCATGTCGTGTCACAAGAAGTGGATGTCTGCTTACCCAGTAACAGGACTGAGAGTAGACCTAGCATGTAGCCCGTGAGGTGAGCAGAGCTTTCAGAGGCTATGGAAATGGATCTATTTTTTACCACCACCACTGCCCCCCATAAAAATTCTCTTGGAAGATCTACAGAGTCCCTGTACCAGAGCAATTCCAAGAGCCTCCTCGTTTCAGCTCCTGAAAAGTGTCTGGTTCCAAGAGCCAGTCCCAAGGAGGCATACTTTGGCTGCATACAGAGAGGAATTTATAAACGAGGGTTCTGACAGTAGGACAGTTGACTTGGGAAGAGCAAAGTCCCTGCCTTTAGGGTGGTCAGACAGACATGAGAACATTGCTACTGGGGAGCAGAGTTTGGGCCACAGGTACTGTATTGCTGCTCTCAGCCTCATCCTGCAAGATTCTGAGGTGATTCTTCACTAGGCAGATGAGCCACAACAGTCCTAAAGAGGAGGTCCACCCCGACTCTGAGGGCTAATCAGATTTGGGGGGGGGGTGCTATGCTGGGCTCAGAAAATCTGAGTTTGCTCAGCCCACTCAGGGATAGCAAGATGGGTTCTCTGCCCAGAGTGGTCATTGGCCCTGGAGACCTTCCAGTGCTTCATAGGGATTCTCTCCACTGCAGGCTCCTGCTCTGGACCTCAAAGGCAGTCTGGATCCAGATCTTTCACAGTGCTTCTGTTGGTCTAGCTGAACTCTGGAAGCTGATGCTAGAGGTGGAGCTCCGCACTTGCCCACCCTCATGTGACCTCCTCCTGTGACTCTTTACCCAGCACTGTTTTATGGGGCAGCCCACAGGTCACAAACTTGGCTGGTTTTTGAAACGGGGGCAGTTGTACCCCTATAGCCTCCATCCTGGAGTAGGCACACTGATAGGCCTGTGCTGGGGGAGCCGCTTTGCTGGAAACTAGGGCCTCTGCCCAAAGTAGGTGTCCTGACCTCTTTTTGTGGTCTGGAACATGATGTGGACCTCACACCAGCACATAGGTTAACATGCAATCTGTGAATGTCAAGTGGACACCACCCAGCCTAGCCACATGAGCCTGTGTGCACAGTGATACAGGCAGCTGACAACACAGGGCGCCTGCAGGAGCTGCCCATGAGATCCTGCCTACAGGGAGCACTCGCCTTTTGCTATATGAAACAAGTGTTTCAGATCGCTTTTACTTGAATTGTCGAATTAAATTTTTAAAAATGTCATTGTCAGGGCTGGGTCTGGGGTATAAGTCAGTGATAGAGTGCTTGCCTAGCAGGCACAAGGCCCAGGGTTGGAGCCCCAGCACCACAAAAACAGCAAAAAGCAAAACAATAGCATTTTTAAGTTTTTTGGGTTTTTTTTCTTCCTTTTTTTTTTTTTAAAGTACAAAGTACTCAATGAGTACTGTTTTAAAATAATTTTTTAAAGTTTTTGATGGACCTTTATTTTTATTTATTTACATGTGGTACTGAGAATTGAACCCAGTACCTCACACATGCTTAGGCGAGTGCTCTACCACTAAACCACAACCCCCCAGCCCCCATTGTTAAGTTTTAACTACAATTTTTAATTTAAATTTATCAAAAGAAGATTTTTCTCTTTAAAATCTGGTGCAGAATAGAGTCCAGTGGTGCCTGCCTGTAGTTTCAGCTACTCAAGAGGCTAAAGCTGGAGGTTCATTTGAGCCCTGGGACAGCCTGGGCAACATAGCAAGACTGTCTCAAAAACGTATTTGAATATACACACATACACGCATGTGTGTATATGTACTTATATTTACAATTTTATTTTTTAAAAAATAGTTTAAACCTGGGACTGAATCCAGGGCACTTAACCACTGAGCCACATCCCCAGCTCTTTATTTTTTTGTTTTAAGACAGGGTCTTGCTAAGTTGCTGAGGCTGACCTTGAATTTACAATCCTCCTACCTCAGCTTCCTGAATCTCTGGCATTACAGGCGGATGCCACCACACCTGGCTTAGGCAAAACTAGCCTTTTTGGAGTTCAGTAGTGGAGGAAGGCATGCTTATTCTTAATGACTTTCTTTTGTTGGTAAACAGAAGTAGTTTCCATTTACACTCCTGGAATATGTATCACCAGTAAATTGCAGTCTTCACTAGGGATAAAATTAATTTGCTATCAAGTTTCACAGCAGAGGCGAAGTGATGCCTTATTTGCCATGTAACATTTAATTTTTTTTTTTTTTTTTATCTTTCACACTTATAAAATACATTGGGACTTTGGTGTATCTGCCAGGGAGGGAAGGATTTTATAGTTTTGTACACCTTTTGCACATGTTCTGTTGATGCAGGTGAATGTAGCAGCACTGGCACCCACTAGGCAGGTGAGCTTGCTGAGAGCTCAGTCTGCCTGACAAGTGGTCATGTTGTTGGTCCTCTGTGAACCAAATTTTGCCATCCACCTGTCTGAGTAGCACATGTAAGGAGCATCTGGCATTACAGGCGGATGCCACCACACCTGGCTTAGGCAAAACTAGCCTTTTTGGAGTTCAGTAGTGGAGGAAGGCATGCTTATTCTTAATGACTCCCAGGCTCCCAGACTCAGCCAGAGGATTTAAGGCAGTTTTCATTAGCCCACCCACATCTTAACACTCCTGCAAAAGTAAGCATTTTCCTTGGTAGATACATAAAATCTAACCATCTTTAGGGCAAAATAATTGGAAATAGGTGTGTTTTAAGTTTCTGACTTCTTTCATTTTTTAAATTTAATTTTCTATATGTCTCAGTTTTTAGAATTCTTACTATGATCTTAAGCCACCTGTTTCTTCTCTTTCGCATCTATAGCTGGAGGAGAAGGCACGTCTGGAAGCTGAGGCCAGGGCACGGGAGCACCTGCACCTCCAGGAGGAGCAGAGGCGGCGAGGGGAAGAGGAGGAGGAGGAGGAAGAGGAGGAGGAACATCATTTCAAGGAAGAATTTCAGCAGCTTCAAGAGCTTCAGAAGCTAAGAGCTGTAAAGAAGAAGAAGAAGGAAAGGCCGAGTAAAGACTGTCCCAAACTGGACATGCTTGCTAGAAACTTCCAGGCAGTGACAGAGTCTGTCCCTAGCTCTGAAAACATTCACAATGGCTCAGTAGAGCAAACTGAAGAACCAGAAACCTCATCTCTCTCCCCTTCAAGACATGTGAACCACTCAGAGCCCAGGCCAGGGCTGGGAGCTGATGGGGATGCTGCAGACCCCATCGAGGCCACAGACTCCAAGCTCTTCCTCCCCAGGGAGGTCAATGGGAAGCAGCATGAGCCACTGGCTTTTTTCTTTGACATGATGCATCACCATAAAGAGGGAAATGGGAAACAGAAGCTAAAGCAGACCAGTAAGGCCAGTATTGAGCCAACAAGGAAGCCCACGGAGCTCCCCAAAGCCACAGAGGGACAGCCCAAGCCCCGGGTCCAGACTGAGGCAAAGGCTAAAGTGGTTGACCTCACTTCCCTCCCAGAGCAGAAAAGAGAAGAGAGAAAAGTCAATAGTAATAACAATAACAAAAAACAACTGAACCACGTCAAGGAGGAAAAGTCAAACCCAGCCCTCCCAGAACCCTCCTCTCCCAGCCAGCTTCAGCAGAATGGGCGGCTGATACTGGCAGATTCTCCCCAGCCAAAGGGCAAGAACAAGAAAAGTAAGAAGAAGAAAGGAGAGAGAGCCAGCAGTTCAATTGGTAAATACAGAATGGGGAGTGTTTCTAGCCTGTGGTGGTTATTGTTCTGTGTGAGACATGGTCAACATGAGACAGGCGCTGGGCCTGGCCTCTGTGACAGCCACCCTGGCTCTTACCTGTCCTTGGCTGTGTACTTTTTGTGACTTTTTCAATGAGGGTCCTGTAGTCATGGTTGTTATATTTCTGTTATTTTGAAACACTTTTATACTTATCAAAGAGAATATGCAGATTTTTTCTGAATATTTTTGAATATTTGTGGTGGTTGAACCTGCAGATGGGGGACTGTAATGTGCCTCCCATCCATGAGGAGATTAACTGTGACCCTAGGTTGAGGTGTATCTGTCCAGTCTCTCTGTAGTCAGGTTGATGTTCCTCCTCTGTGACCCTTAAGCTAATGTCTGTGCTATGAACTGGGGGTCCCCAGGGTCCTGGTGTGCTCTCTTGCCTTCTCCCTTGCCACACTGGCAGCAGTGCCTCTGTCAAGTCCTGCTGTCCACCGCACACCTACTGACTCACTCAGCACTAGAATACACATGAAGAACTTTCAGAGTTGCCAGCCCTTGCCATTGTGGAAACTGTTTACTCACCTGTTTTTGCTTTTTCTCCTTTTTTATATACTTAATGTATTCTGGGAAATGTTCCAAATCAGTTCATAGAGATTTTCCTCATTCTTCTTACAGCTACCTAGTATTTGTATTTTACATGTCTGCAGTTTTTTAAAAATATTTTTGTCAATGGATATTTATCTATTTATCTATCTTTGAACCCAGTGCTTCACACATGGAAGGCAGGTGCTCTGCCACTGAGCTACAGTCCCAACCCCAAATGTCTCCAGTTTATTTGACTGTTCCCCTATGTGCAGCAGTTAAGGTTGCTTCTAGTACTTTATAATTATAAACAGTGCTACAGTGAATACTGTTGTGTGTGTCTGTTTTCAAGTTGTTTGGAAGTGTATCTTCATGATAATTTCTTGAAAGAGGGAGTGCTAGGTCAAAAGGTAAGTTTGTAGGTAGTTTTGCTAAGTCACTTCCAAGTTCTACCTCAAACCCCCTAGTCAATCCTACGCAGTAGTGTCTGGTTAGATTTGCCACAATCCAGCCCACAGAGTATTTTGTCAGGATTGATTTAATTATTTATTTTTGGTGATACTGGCGATGGAACCCTGGACCTTACTCGTGCTGTGCAAAAGCTGTCCTCTGAGCTACATCTCCAGTAGTTCCAGTTGTATGACACCATACCTGACCAGAATTTTTTTTCTTTTTCTTGGAATACTAGGGATTGAATCCAGGGCCTTACTCATGTTAGGCAAGCACTGAGCTACATCTTCAGCCCCTTTTTTAAAGTATTGAGACAGGATCTTGCCAAGGTGCCCAGGCTGGCCTTAAACCTGGGATCCTCCTGCCTCCTCCTCTAAAATAGCAGGGATTACAGGTGTGCACCACTGCACCTGCCTTGTTTATTCTATTTTTGAGAATTCTCTATATATTAGGGGTATTGGCCTTTTAACTGTGGAATATGCTACATTTTCTCCCAATTCATATGTTGTCTTCTGACTTTCTTTACAATATTTTTCAACCATATAGAAATTTCATTTTTTGCTCTTGTGTAATTAGCATTATTAATCTTTTATCACCTTTGGAGTTTGAATAACTGGTAGAAAGTTGTACCCTAACCCAGGGTTAAAGAAAAATGTGCCCACGTGTTTGAGTGGTTCCTCCCCACATCCCCAGGACCATTTAGATCTTGAGTATGGTGTGAGGAATGGATCAATTTTACCTTTTTCCAAATAGTTAATGAACCACTTGTTTTAGCGCCAGCTTCTAGGAAGTTCATCCTGCGCCCGAGACTCAAGCAGTCAGTTTCTATGTGTACTGGGCTTGTTTCTGCACTCACTGTTCTTTTCCTCTGTTTACCACTGTGCCATGGTTGCATTGAATGAGCATGTGAGAGTCTCTGTGTATTATAAATGTTGCCTGGGCTCTTCTCTCCTTACAGCCCTTCTTTTCAGTACTTCCTGCTCTTCCATGTTGGTTTCCACGTGCACTTCAGTACCAATGTGACTACTTTCAAAGGAAAAGTTTGTTGGTGTCTTCACTTGGTTCTCAGCAAACTTTTAAAAACCATGCAGGGAGGAATGACATCTTTATGATGTTGAGCATCCTTTCCAGGAACAAGGCATGTTTTCCATTTGTGCACATCAACTTTTGGGTCTTGCAAGAATACTTTAAATTTTCTTCCATATTTTTTCACATTTCTTACTAAGTTTATTGCTGTGTATTTACTCACCTTTGTTTTTAGACTAAGTGGAATGTTCTCAACCTTTGTGCCATCTCACTGCTCTATCCAACACAGTAGCCATTTGTCTTGTCACCATTGAGTACTTAATGTGACTTGTCCAAGCTGAAAGTATTTCAAGTGTAAGATATACATTGGATCATTTAAAACCTAATATTAAAAAAATGAAATATCTCAATTTTTAAATTTATTTATTTATTTGAACCCAGGGGCGCTTAACCACTGAACCATATTCCTAACCCTTTTTTATATTTTATTTAGAGACGGGGTCTTGCTGAGTTACTTAGCGCCTCACTTTTGCTGAGACTGACTTTGAACTCATGAGCCTCCTGCCTCAGTCTCCCGAGCCGCTGGGATTACAAGAGTGTACCACTGTGCCTGGTTTTTAATTCCTTAAATGTGGCTAGGATCCGATCTCTGTTGGATAGTGCTGCCCAACTGTTTGTGGTATATATGAAAGCCGTTGACTTCTGCATTAACTCCACATCCTCTGCTTCACTCACCTGTTTCACTGTTCTGAGTCTTATTGCTGGCTCTCTGGGGGTTTCCAAGTGTGTCATTTTTCTGTGTAGAGGAAGCTCTGCATCTCCTTTTCCAGTCCATGTGCTTTCTTATATTCAGCTGCATTCTTCCTGATCTTAGGAATGTCTCTGGTATTTCTACACAAATAAGTTGCTGACCCTAGAGCTATGGTTTATTATATATTTTATCATGTTAGGAAAATATATTGCTTGTGTGTGTGTTTGTAAGGAATGGGTGTTAAGTTTTATCAAAGATACTCTACCATCTGTGGTGATGATCATGATTTTTCTTCTGAGACCTATTTATAATGCTGTGTATTAACTACTAAATTTCCTCACACTGAACCAGTCTCATATTCCTAGAATCAAACCCACTTGTAAATTATATTCTTTGATTTAGGGTTCTGTTGGCCATTACTTTAATTCATGACAAGAGTCTGTGGCTTCCTTTTTTTTTTTTTTTTTTTTTTTTTGTGGGCTGTGTACTGCGTTGTAGCTTTGGGTATCAAGATTATACTTGTTTCATAGAAAGAATTAGGAAACTTTGTTGTAGAATAATTCCTGCTGTATTGGGACTGTCTAGGCTTTACATGTTTGATAGTATTCTCCTTTGCAAACCACATGGGCCCGGTGGGTTTTGTTTTTCCTGTTGTTGTTATTGTAGTTTTGGTGAGGTGGTTTCTTGGTAACATTCTCTCTCCTCATATTTCTACATATAAAGAGATTAATTTTGGAAGACCACCTTCCATAGTAAGTTTTCCTTTTCACCTGAATTTTTAAATGTGTTTGCAGAAATGCCTACAATGTAGTCATAACTTGCTTTAAATATCTTGTCTTTATTTTCTCCTCGTCATTCCTTATTTTCTCTATTTGTGCTTTCTTCCTGTTTGGCCTAAGTTAATGATTTGTCTTTTTTTAAATCATATACTTTATGAAAAATGTTTACCTTTTTTCTCTACCTCGGTAGCTCTGTTCTATCTATATTTTCTCCATGAGCTTTCTTGCATTTTACTCTATTCTTTCTCTTGGGTGTTTTGTTTTTGGTTTTTGTTTTGTTTTGGTTTGATTTTGGTTTTGGTTCTGTTTTGTTTTGAACTCAGGGTCTCTCTACCACTGAGCCCTTTCTATTTTATTTTCGGACAGGGTCTCACTAAGTTGACCAGGCTGGCCACAAACCCTCCTGCCTCAGCTTCCCAATTCATACCACCTTGCCCAGACTTATTTCTAAATTTTTGATTCAGGAATTTAATTATTTTTCATTCCCTTGTTTTTATTGATAAAGGTGGATTAGCTCTTGGAGTTTTCCTATAATCATTTCTTCAAATGTGTCCAATAGTTTAATCTTTGTACTTATAGTTACATTTTTTTTTTTTTTTTTTTTTTTTTTTTTTTTTTTGTGGTGCTGGGGATTGAACCCAGGGCCTTGTACATGTGAGGCAAGCACCCTACCAACTGAACTATATCCCCAGCCCTTCCATTTTATTTTTAAATTTTAGAAATTCTGTCATTTTCACCAGACGTGGTAGAGCACACACTATAATCCCAACTGGGGAGGCTACAGCAGGAGAATGGCAAGTCTGAGGCCAGCCTCAGCAACTCAGTGAGGCCCTGTCTCAAAAATAAAAAAATAAAGCCAGGTGCAGTGGCACATGCCGGTAATCCCAGCAGCTTGGGAGACTGAGACAGGATAGCAAGTTCAAAGCCAACCTCAACAACTCAGTGAGGCCCTAAGCAACTCAACAAGACCCTGTCTTTAAATAAAATATTTTTTTCAGATAATACACAGCTCTCTCGGATTTAAAATTTTTGACTCACACTTGCTTTTTAATAAAATATTGTTATTATACAGTCTTCCTGATACTGAATCGGTTAAAATTGCTTCAGTATTTCCTCACACCAAGACTTTACCGACAGACGATGACTTCTGATCAGGACAGCATGAGAGAGAGCACTGTGGCAGCAACACTCACAGCAGGCACATACCCAGTCCCTGTCTGCACCCACTTCGTAGAGCAAGGTACCCACAGAGCCCAAGTGACCACTGGGATTCTCAGCAGCTGGTTCTTGAAATTTTGCCAGAAGAATCTCCTGTAAGTTGCAGGAGTTTACTAGGAAATCTGGAGAGTACAGACTTGCAGGACAGACCAAATGGATCACCTCTGGGAATTCAGTGTGGCCCTGACAAAGTGGGGACTTTTAAAAGGGCTTTAAATCCCTTTGTTCTTGCCTCAGTTCCTTAACCCCCACTCCATCAGTTTATTACCCTTTAAATATCCCTCAGCAAACTTTGTGTAGGTGTTGATGTCCTCATCACAAGAGGTGATTGGGCAGTGATGACTTGTTTGCTGATAAGGGAGGGTCTTGGTGACTGGTCACAGGAGATGGTGCTGTCAGACCCCTTAATGACTATAATTAACTGGGGCTGGGGAGGTTCTGACATTCCAGGCCCCACTTTCCTGAAGCTCCTCTGCTTTAATGAGTTTCCCGGTGATTTTAAGTAAAAATTCCCTCAAGGGGTTGTAATTATCTGCAGGCTGGACATTCTGATTCTCATTCTTTAAATGCTTGCCTGTTTGATATTTGATAAGGTTTCTGAGGTTCTGGTTTTATGATTTAAATAAATTATTTTCCTTCTCTTTTTTTTTTTTCCTTTTTTTTTCTTTTTTCTGTACTAGGAATTGAATTCAGGGGCACTTTACCACTGAGCTGCATCATAGCCCTTCTTACTTACTTATTTATAACTTGAGACTATGTCTCACAAAGTTGCATAGGATCTTGCTAAGTTGCTGAGGCTGGCCTTGAACTTGCAGTCCTCCTGCCTCAGCCCCCTAAGCTGATAGGACAACAGGCGTGCACTGTGTGCCCAGCTATGACTCATGGGTTTTTTAAAATATTTTTTTAGTTGTCAGTGGACCTTTATTTATTTATATGTGATTCTGAGAATCAGACCCAGCGCCTCACACATGCTAGGCAAGCACCCTGCCACTGAGCCACAACCTTAGCCTTGACTTGTGGGTTTTAACATCTGCCCTTCAGCATCCTTTCCTCTACCTACCTGTTCATGACTGACTAACCTGCCTCACAGAGCTGTCCATGGAATGACTGTTGTGTCTCACTTCCTTCATATCCGAAAGACTCCTTGCCATCCTCTTACCTCCTACATCTGTCTCCTGGATGAGTAGCCAGTTTTCTTTTGCCCTTTTTTTTTTTTTTTTTTTTTTCCCTACTGTTTGAATCTCACAATCCAGTCTCAGACCTGGAGCAACCTCTCTGTTGTTGTATACATTTCCTCAGAATAGAGAGTGTGTGTGTGTTGCTGGGGACTCAACCCAGGGGTGTTGTGCCATGCCACTGAGCTGCATTCCCAGCTGTATTTTATTTTGAGACAGGAGCTCCCTAAGTTGCCCAGTTTGGCCTCAAACTTTCTATCCTACTCCCTCAGCCTCCCAAGTTGCTGAGATTACAAGTATGTGCCATCACACCTGGCTCAAACTTCATTTTTCCCCTCCTTCTGAGTTGAGATTCCCAGAGGTTGCCTCTCCCCAGACTTGTTGCTCTTCCTCCAGAATGTGATAGAACGCACCCAGACCATACCGAATGCATTGGGGCACAGTAGCCATACCTCAGACCAGCTGTGTGCCCTCAAGGATGTAAGGTGAGCTGGCAGGTGCAGAGCTTGTGTTGGGGTGGGTTCTTTATCTCTCGAATTCAAAGAACGAAATCCAGACACATATAGTGGAAGGGTAAAAACAAAGTAACAGGACTTTCTGAAGTAACAGAAAGAAAGAAGGGGAAGGGTCCCAATAGAGGCTTGCCAACAGGTGCCTGTTGTCTAGGGGTTTATATGAGCCTACAGAGTTCAGGAACTTAGCACCAGAACCATTCCTGGCTATAGCAGTCCAAGTGTCCAAGAGCTCTTCACATACCCTTTGTTCTAATCAGGTTACCTAATTGGTGTCTTGGAGGGGGTCTGGGCATTAGGCAGCAGATGTCTCATTATCAGTTAGCTTTTCTGCTTACATAGGAATCTGCCTAACTTTGATGAGACCTGACTCGCATCTGTAGTTTTTCAACACTGCTGCACTGAGACCTGACCTCGAAGGGGCCCAGATTTCCTTTCTGCTTATTTTCACCCTTCCTCCTGTCTCACTGGACAAGGATATAATATGCTAGAGTCAGCATAACCAGATGTATGCTCATAAACTTCTTGTGCTTAATATTTCTAAAATAACCATATTTTGTTTAAAGAGTGAGCCAACCTAGCCTCGTCCTCTTCATAAATTGAAACATGACTTTAAAGGAGCTGACAGTGGCCCTGCATTGAGGAGAAAAGTACAGGGAAGTGACTAGGGAAGTAGGGTGGTGGCTGGAGAGTGCACCCATGCCATGTCTGTGACTCTAGTAGATCTGGGCAGTGGAAGAGGAATGCTTCAGACTGGGAGCTGGATGGCCACATGGGGTCGTTTGTGGGAGTTGTGCATGGCTGGAGGGAGGGAGGGAGTGGTGCCACAGTCCCACTGACTGGGAAGACTGTGAGCACGGAGAAAGGCGTGTGAGGGAGAGAATCATATCTAGGTCACATCTCTACAATTGGGCTTCTGGGAAAAGGAGCACTGTTAGCAGGCCCTGTGGGGTACACTCCTGCCCCTGTTGGTGCTCGGGAAGGAGGTCCCCAGTAGGGGTGGAGGTTTGGTGCTCGTCTGCCTCCATCCAGTTACTGAAACCCACAGGGGTGTGGTTGAGGGAGTGGGAGAGACAGGAAGAAGACAGGGATCCAAGGTGTTGTCTTATGAGGGGTGGAGCATTCTGGTCCTGCCTGTGCTCATAAAGATACTAGTTAGGTGACCTTCTGTGAGCTGATGGACGTGAGGGTGCTCAGCCATGCCCCACCACAATGGCAGCTACTGTTAGGGAAGCAAGACATGCCTCAGAACACCTCTGTGGAAGTGCTCCACTGACAGGAAGAACCGGGTCTTGGCGAGAGTCTCCAGGGAAATGGAGGCTTGGTCTCAACAAATGTGGGCAGTCTCTGCCCTCTGCATTTGCACCGATGGGGCTGATGCCATGTGTACACCACACATGTGCACTCCAGCAACCTCTGCAGGCCTGGGGGTGCTCAAGGACAAATCAGACTAGTGGCCCAGCAGAAGAGAGCCTTGAGATTCTCAAATGTGGCCGAGAATGTAGAAAATTTGAGTGGACCTGAATCAGTCACTCCACTCGCCTGCATGTTTTTAAAAGTGGATATTCAACTAGAGTGAGAAGCACCCACACCTTTAGTTCCCAGTGACTGGGGAAGTTTTGGTGTGTGTGAGGCACGTGTTTGAGAGAGGCCCTTTCTAAGGGGGATGTCTGGGTCCTCTCTCTGTCAAGGGCACAAGCAAGGAACTGTGCTTCCCTTGCCCTGGGCCTGCCATCTGGGCAGCTTCTGCTAATAGCTGCACCCTCCCTTCCTTTTCACCTCCAACGGAGAGAGACTTTGGACCACCCCTGAGCTCCCTGTCAGTGGTTTCTGGGGAACTTCTAAGGGATGCTTGGTGAACTGACTGTCATTTAATGACCAGACATCTGAGTTGTCTGGGTTCCAGCTAACAGGTTCTGAAGCAGCAGTTGCTTTGCTCAGCAAACATGTGAGTGGACCTGGACGTTGACAAGCACAGAGATCTTCGTTTGCTCCTTTTAGAAGAATTTGTTACAGTTTGTGAATATGTTTAAATTACATAATGCTGATGATTGGCCCTTCCTAGTAGAATGGCCACTGTGGTGAGATGATATGCCTCTTCTCTTCCATTTTGCAGATGATGTCTTTCTGCCTAAAGATATCGACCTGGACAGTGTGGATATGGATGAGACAGAGAGGGAAGTGGAGTATTTCAAAAGGTAAATGTTAGGACTGAATGTTTGAGACAAAGGTAGCCCTGTGGATGCCAAGCTTATTTTGTTTCCTCTCTTTTCATGACCCTCCCCTGGCCTTCGAGTGGTCCTGGATGAATTTCATTGGCAAGCCAGCAGCACAGGCCTGAGTCCCACCCACACCCCTAGTGCTTGCTCACACACTCAGCCTTCTTGCCCATCCTCACGCGTGTGTTCACTCCTCCCCTCTCCCCTCCCCTCTCCCAGCTGTTCAGGCACTGGTTGGTGGTGGTGGTTCTCATGGTGGGCCTGGACCAGCAGTGGCACACGGTAACCCAGGTCCCTCCCAAGACATACTGCATCTGACTGGGAGTGCTTGGGGGCGTCACCTGCATTCATGAATGCTTCCAGGGGATGCTTAAATGATTGAACACACTGACGTGTCCTGCATTTAAGGAGAAAAGTAACATTTTAGATATTGGCTCCGTTTTCCTGATGGCAGTCAGTACTGTGTTCAGTAATGTTTTATCTACTATGTGAACTGTGGGAACACAAATCTGTTTTAAAGCACTTTATATTTTCTTTGGAATTACACACAAGTAATAAAAAAGAAGCAGTGTACAATTCAAAAATTCATGAACTCATTCCTAAAATATTGGAGAATCATAAATACTTCTGGAAGTTACATCTGTCTTTTGTATAATTTAGTACGTGTATTAGCAGGTAAAGCATTCAATAGGGCCTGGTAGAGTGCTTGCCTGGCATGTGTGAGGCACTGGGTTCGATCCTCAGCACCAAGTAAAAATAAATAGATAAATGAATAAATGGCAAAACAAATGTTTTTTTTAAAAAGCATTCATAAAGCTAAACATCCATTCATTATAAAAACTTAATAAAGGAGAACCAAAGGGCACATCACGGAAGGAAAGACCTGCAGGAAGTGTCATGTATGACAGCAGGAGAGTGAAAGTATCCTTTCAGGTTGGAGATGCACATTGTCACAACTCCTTGTTTGTGAATGTCTAAAATGAAGGAAAGGGATAAGAGTTAGAAGGAAGAGCATGGCATTATTCTCACATAATAGGAGTGTTTGTACAAAACCCAAAAGAAACCATTGGTAGATTTTTTTGAATAAATAAAATAGGTTGGCAAGGGTGTTGGATACAAAGTCAGCATGCAGGATTCTGCTTTTTTATCACAGACAATTAGGAACCTGAGAGGGACCTTTTCTCTCATACCACACCCAATCCACATTTTCTCCTGGAACCATTTTTATCTTAGAACAAACACAAGTTCTATAGGAACTACTTTACATCTCTCCCCTGCTCCATTGGCAGCAGGCAAGACTTGAGCTAAGGTTTTGTGAGTGAGGGTTCTGGGGAGACTTTGGCCTAGGTTTTCTATTACTAAATGGTTATGTCCCCCAAGTATTAGGCAAGTATACCTGGGAACAGTTACAGGACAGCAAGGAACTGAAGGCATGGCTGAAAGCCAGGTCTGGTGGCCGCATTCATAGACCCATCAACCTGGGAGACTAAGGCAGGAGGATTAGTTGAGCCCACAACTTCAATATCATCCTGGGTAACATAGCAAGACCTTGTCCCCAAAAAACAAGCAGACACACACACATGATTGGAGTTCGAGTGGCAGGGATGGTGGTGCCCTGGAACTGGCACTGGGGAGCACGGGATGAAGTAGGGCTACTTTTTGGGTATGAAAGAACTTTGGAGGGAAGTTTTCACAAGGTAGCCTGTAAGATTCTTGTGCTTTGAAATCATACGTGACTTCATTCATAAACAGATACCCCAGACTTGGGAAAAACAATAGGACATCTAGAAATAAAAAATATAAGTGTTGGGGCTGGTGCTGTAGCTCAGTGACAGAGCTCTTGCCTGGCACGTGTAACACACTAGGTTTGATCCTTGGCACCACATAAAAAAAATAAAAACAAAGTCATGTTGTCCATCTACAACTACAAAAATTTAATATATATATAATTGTTAAAACCAAGACTAAAGTAGAGCTGAACACAGTGGTATATACCTATAATCCCAACTCCTTAGGAGACTAGGGCAGGAGGATCACAGTTTGAGGCCAGCACGGGAAACTTAATGAAATGTTGTTTCAGCATAAAAAATTAAAAGAACTGGGGATGTATCTCAGTGGGTAAAGTACTCTGAGTTCCATCCTAGTACCAAAAAAAAGACTTCAGTATATAGATGACACAAACAGGTTAGACAGTGTTACGAAGGGAATTCGTGAACTAGAAAATAATATCTGAAAAATGTACCCAGGATGCATTGAAAATGTTAATAGAAAAAATGAGAGGTTGAGACTAAGTCTAACCAAAAAAAAAAAAAAAAAAAATCAGTATTATACAAAATCAGCCCAAGAAAAATATTAAAAGCATGAATGTACCAGGAACTTCTGAGGAGATGAAACTTTTGGCAGCAAATCTTCCCAGCGGAGAAGAAGGTGGGAGCATGTGCAGAAGTTTTCAAAGACGTCTAGCAGACTTTCAGAGAATGTATTAGCCAATCTCTGAAACAGATTACCAGAGAATTTAAACAAGAAATAGAGCATACAAGAGAATGTGTCCTACTTTGTTTTATGTGACAAGTAAAATTTCAATACAAAAATCTGCCAAGAAATAATGCTAGGAAAAAAAAGAAAATTATGGGTTTGTCTCACTTGTGAATAATGAATACAGAAATCCTAAGGAAAATTCTCTCATTCCACATCCAACTGTTTTCTAAAGCAGTGTGCCACAGCCATTCTGGCTTAACTCAGGAGTATAGGGGATGTTTAGTATTCAAAAACCCATGCACTATTTTTTTAAAATTATTCTTTAGCTGTAGATGGACACAGTACCTTTATTTTATTTATTTGTTTTTATATGGTGCTGGAGATCGAACCCAGGGCCTCACATGTGCTAGGCAAGCACTCTACCACTGAGCTGCAACCCCAGTCCCCCATTCACTATTTGCTACATTAATATAGTCAAGGAGAGCCATTTGATTATTTTAATAGATTCAGGAAAGCATTTGACAAAATTTTAGAACCCATTTGTAATTAACATAAAAAAGAAAAAATAGAAAGCTAGCAATAGAGCTGCAGTATTAAATAGTAAGGAAACAGCCTAACTTGAATAAGTGATTTGCTAAGAGAAGAAAAAGAAACCTGTATACAACAGTTTCCTAAATGGAAAGAATGTTGGAAGTGTGTGCAGAACAAAGAGGCTTTCTATTACCACTTAAATTCCTGGCCAGCACAAAGACAGGAAAAGAAATTGAAGGCTGAAGGAGTGGAAAGGAGGAAATAAAACTCTTCTACAGGTGCCCTACTTGTCTGCAGAGTACATGTAAAAGAATGTTATAGATAGGGCTTACTGTGCAGGACAAGCACAGAAGTTACTTGGTATTCTCTAGGCCATTAATAAGTCGAAGATGCAGCTTCAATAAAGACAGCATTTATAATAGCACCACCATCTCTGCAGGACCCATGGGTAAAGCTAACAAAAATTGTGTGGGATTTATGCACAGAAGCCTGGAACTTTACTAAAAAACAAAGACCTAAATCACATATCCTATTCAAAGACAGGAAGAGTTTATATAAAGCTATTGAGTTTCCAGAACAGATCTATAGATTTAAAACCCAAGCATAGCTTTGTGAAACTTAATGTTGAATTTCTAAAATGGTTGGAAAGGAGAAATTGTGGTAGTCACATAATAGAATGCTGCATAGTGACAAAGAAAAGCAAACTGGAGCTACCACCTAAGCATGTGGCCTGTGCTCCTAAGGTTAAGCAGGTCCAGCAGCTCCACTCCTGAATAACTGGGATTATAGGTGTGTCCACTGTACCTGGCTCCTCTCCTATGTATCTGCCTGAGAGGACCGAAGGCCTGTGCCCCACCCCATAGCTTTGGTCACAGTTTATTCGTAATAACCAAAAACTGGGACCAGCCCAGACATCTTTCAGCAGGTGAACATGTGCATCTCCCAATAGAACTCTCAGCAATGAGTAGAAGCCGCTGCCGGGGTGCTGTGGGAGGGTGAATGGGGGGATGTCTCCCAACCAGCTTGCTCTGTAACAAAAGGCACACAGTGAGGTTCCACTTGTGTGGAATTCCAGAAAATACAAATTCATCCAGTAACAGAACACAGATTGTTACTAGCCTAGACCCAAGGCAGGAGGGATTGAATATACAGGAGGGAGTATGAGAGTTGTAGAAATACTGGATACATTTGTTAGCATTTATTAGCTCTGTACTGACTGTACAGTTGATTGCACATAAATGATACCACAGTAGATTTTAAGCTTATAAAGTATGTTGTTCAGAGGTACATACATATGTTAAAACTAAAAAGAAAGGAAGTTATCACCAGAAAAAGCCAGAATGAGGGCTGGGGAGATAGCTCAGCTGGTAGAGTGCTTGCCTTGAAATCACAAGGCCCTGAGTTCGATCCCCAGTACCGCAAAAAAAAAAAAAAAAAAAAAGCCAGAATGATTACTTCTGAGGAAGGAGGGCTGTGGCCCACAAAGGCATTGGGGAGCGTACTCTGGGTGCTGGCAGTGTCTAGAGGTGGGACTGTGATACGCAGGGTTTGTTTTGTGATTTTTCTTTATTATATGTTTGTATTGTTTACCCTTCTATATATGTTACATTTTATCCAGAAAAGGGCAGGGAGGAACAGAGTAAGGACAAGGAAAACCTCTTTTCCTGGCAGGCATAAGGGCTTTTGAAGCATGGTGATAATTGATAAGGAACATGGAGCCTTGAAATATCCCTGTAAAAATAGGTCATGGAAACAAAGAAATGTGCATAGATGCAGCTGTGATAGTTATCCAAAATGGAAAAGACAAAATCAGATCCCTACCATACTCAGAGGTCAGCTCCTGATGGTTTAAGATTTTAAATGTCAAAAACAAACCTTTTGACTGGGGTATAGCTCAGTGGTAGATGAAGTGCTTAGAATGTGTGAGGACTTGGGTTCGATCCCCAGCACCAAAAATAAAAAAGTAAAAGAATGATAAATTATACTACCTTAAGACTGAGGATTTGCCTTAAAATGTGTGCAGCACATCACAAGGAATGGTATCAGGAAGTGTAAACATTACAGAACAGAGAAGAAAGACAAGCCCATTGGAAACGAGTAGGCTCCCAGAGCATATGTGGAGTCAGGAAGCACAGTGATACTTCATCCTGTTGAGGCAGGTGCTGTTGAGGCCAGTGAGTGGCCTCCATTTCTGGTGGGGGTGGGGGCAGCAGGGAGCCAGTTCAGAGCCACAGGACTCCTTACCTTGCTCCCAGGAGTATAAACTAGGTAAACGGTTTGGGAAAAGTTGTGCAGCTGAGCGCTGTGGTGCATGCCTGTAATGCCAGCCTCAGCAACTTAGGCAGTAAGCAACTCAGTAGACCCTGTCTCTTAGTGAAACACAAAAAAGAACTGGGGATCTGGCTCAGTGGTTAAGTGCCCCTTAAGTGGTTAAGTTCAATCCCTGGTACAAAAAAAAAAGTTGGGCAGAATCTGGTGAAACTGAAGTTGTGTATCCCACGTGACCTGATAGGCAGTTCCACACCTTTTACACCTCAAGAAGCTCCTGGACTCACATCCCAGGAAGCACAAGAGTAAGCTGAGCAGCAGAACTGGGCAGGCTCATGGAGGAAGTTCACAGACGGTGCTTCTTGAAAGAAGTACTAAGAAGACATCCACCCAAGACGTTCCCATCTGTAGAAGCTCACAAACCCACACGACCAAGCTACTGTTGAGGGGAGCTGATCACACAAATGCCAGGATAGTGGCTACGCCCCTGGGAAAGGGCAGCAGAGCACTGGGGTTGCCAGCACTGGGAGCAGTTACTTGTCTGCATCCTAGTGATCTGTGTGTGCCTGTTCATTGTGCCTGGTGCAGGCATGTAGTTGATGCAGACTTGATGGGGAGGCAGCACAGCCAGATCTCATAGGGCCCAGGGCCTTAGGGAACAGCATTTATTTCCTGCCCAGGACTTGGGTACCCATTTGAAGCCTTGCTGCAGCTTGGATTAGTATTTTTCATTGACTGGGGTATGATTGCTGTTTTTGAGTATTCTTATTGCTGTGTAGAGAAATGGCCCGTGGGGGTCACACTAATGGAGACAGGAAGCACTTGCAGTTTGAAGGAGATAATGGAGCCAGAAAGCTCAGAAGTTTGTATCACATACTCAGGGCTTGACCTGCTGTGGTCCCGGAAGAAGATTATTGAATTCTGAGAGATGGCACCGCCCTTCCCTGGTAGGCCTCGACCTTCCCTCCACCTGGGCAGAGGCCACTAGTCAGCAACACACAGTTGGGCATGTACAAATATCTGTGGTTAAACTCCATTCTGTCCATTGGATGAGAGGTACAACCATCATTCTCGATGTTTCACTCTCAGATCTGCTACTGAAGTCAGAGCTGGAACAGTGGGAATTTACAAAACAAAATGTCCTTTACTTCATTTAATATAAAGTTGACTCTTGTTGCCTGGGAAACGGGGCAAAGTATGGACTTTCTCAAAAGCTATTTAGCAAGCATTGTTTGTGGTCCAGAGCACAGTAAGCCTGGAGGCTGGCCACGGCCTCAGAGGCCTGAGAGACTGCAAGGGACATGTCCTCTGAGATGGGGTTGCAGGGCAGAGTATTGTAACCCTTTATCACCGTAATGAGTCCTCATCACACTGTGAATTCCTGAGTAAGGTAAGATAGCCTGAAATCTCAGCATTGATTGTCCTTAGTACAGGTTGCATGCCACTAGCAGTGGGCCAGCCCCAGCCCAACCCCACCCCCTGTTTATATGCAGCTCATGAGCTAAAAAAATTTTCACACTGAAGTAGTTGGGGGAAAAAAATTTTGTGACACACGAAAATTATACAAAGCATGAACTTCTCTCTATGTGTAACTAGAACTTTGCTGGTGCTCCTCTGTGCTCATGTGCTGCCCACTGCTGCTGTGCTGCTGTGGAGGGCATGCAGTTGGCTGACTGCTGGCCTGCACTCAGCACTACTCACTAGTCTGTCCTAGAACACATGGGCCAACCCCTGACAACCCCTGATAGCTGCAGCCTCCACTTTGGTATGGAACCATCCCCAGCAGTTCATGCTGTTGGCAAGGCTCAGGTAGAGCTGCTTCCATCTGTGAGCCTACCCTCCCAGCTGTGGATAGCTGTCACTGTCCCCATGCCCACCCAGCTACAAGGGCAGATATGGAGCTGTTGTGCAGACTGAGCTACCTGGTAACTTCTTTCCTGTCTTCATGGTGAGCGTAGGCCATGCACCAGAACCTGCAGGGCACACATTAACATGGCCCGCTCCCTCCCAGCCGTGCCAGAATTGCCACCCTGGAGTCCTACCTGGTTTCTTGTGTGGTCCTCATCCTCCCATCAGCCCTGCCTGCCTGTCTGAGGAGCACAGTTGCAAACCCACTCTCACCCCCACCTGTACCATGCTGTCACCGACTCCCTAGCAGGCTGTGTCTGAGGTAGTAGCGTTTGGATTAAGGAAGCAGTAATCCCCCACCCCAGCCCTTTGTCCTTATCCTTCCCATAGTCACACTAAGAAGGACGGTAGTGGCCAATGGCTGCTGTTGTTAAATGGGCCAGGGAGCACCCCCTTTGAGGAAACTGAAGGAGGCCTGTATCCCTCAGAGTGCTGCCCCTGCCCACTCCCATGTGGAGTGAGCTGCTTTCTTAAAGAAACTTGATTGTTCCTGGAGCATGAGACGAAAAATGACAACCTAAAGCACCAGCAATTACACAGGCCACATAGTCAGTGTCCAGGGCAAGGAGAGGGCCTTTGGCTGCAGATCCCACTCCCCGACCCACACCCACCCCCCAGTGAGTTTCTGGCAGGACTGGGGCTGACGAGGTTGGCTGGACCCCAGCCCAGATGCAGGCTGCCTCCCTCATAGCCTCCTGTCTTTGCAGGTTCTGCTTGGACTCCGCCAGACAAACCCGACAGAGACTGTCCATCAACTGGTCCAACTTTAGCTTGAAAAAAGCCACTTTGCTGCCCACTGAACAAGGACCACCTGGAGAGGGACACGCGGGAGGAGGTCAGGCTACGCCACCTCAAGAGCTGAGCCCCTCGCCGGCCCCCCAGAGCTGCGGTGCCCACCCAGGACAGGGCAGGGCAGGGTCCCGCAGCCTGAGACCCAGACCGAGAACTTGCTGCTCGACCCGCGTTGTAGCTCGTGTGCGTGTAGTCTGTGAGTGAGACTTCTTTGATTGTAGCTCTGTGCTGTCGGATTGGAACAGTAGTTCCCGCCAGTTCCTCCCACCACTGCGGCCTCAGAGGTCTGGGCCGTGGCCAGAGACGAGTGCGTCATCCGCGTGCTCCGTTGCCTCTACATCACGCCCATCCTGTCGTCTGTCCCTGCTGGGTGTTACCATCCCTCAGCTCCTGTGTGCCCTGCGTCCCACCAAGGCGGGCTGGGCGGGCAGGCCTCCGTTCTTCACGATCTACTGTTTCCAAGTGTACACGTTGCGCTGTTTGTGTTTGATCCCCTGACTCGTAGCCAGCTTGTGTAAGACCCCTTGCAGAATGAGAACGTTAAAAACAAGAAATCCACCCAGTACTCACACCATCACGTCTGTTCTAGAGTGTGCGACCGTACTGACACGGAGGCCTGCCTGGCTACTTTTTAACATATTGTTAAGTAATATTAAAATCATGTCTTTCTTTTTGAAAGATGGAATACATTAGTACAGCAGGAGACCCAGTCTGGTTGCTTTCTGCTGGGGGTGGTGGACGTGGTGGGAAATGACAAGTGGGTGATGTGTCCCCCCAGGAGCCAGCGCTGGCATCAGCTTAGGGCTCTTGGCGCCCTCATGGACCTCCATGTGCTGGGCTGGCCCATGCACCAGAACAGAGCAGTCACCAGGAGACACAACCACCTGGATCATCACAGCTTCACACGGACGTGCCAAGAAGCCACAAGACTGGGTGGGCAGGCTCAGCAGTTCAGATGGGTTGGCCTGGTTATGCCTGAGGGACAAGAGTGTGTTGGAGTAGGCCTCCACAGCTTCATTGAGGCCAGAGGCCCCTCCAGCACAAAGCAGAGGGTCAGCAGGGCAGGGTCCCATCCACACTTGGGGAGGGTTGTGATCTATACTGAAACGATAAATTATATTCAACTGGGTGTACATTGGGGACAAAGTGAGTAGTATTTAAAATGAAAGAAGGAATCCCAGCATGTCCCTTTCTTCTGAGATCTCTTTAGGCAATTTGCAGAACACTCACATGGAGCTGCCTCCTGGTTGCCGTCTAACGTCCCTTCACCTCCTAGAGCACTGCATAGCTCCCTCGTCTCCCAACCTCTTGGCATCTGGAGGCCACAGGGCTGGGAGAGGCAGGCGGAGGCAGGGCTGCTGTGGTCGAGGAAGACAGACCCAGGAGCTGGCCACAAAGCTCCTGCACCAAGGTGACCTCACTGCCCAGTGGGAGCTGGTCTGTGGGACAACGGGGTCGGGGCCAACTGGGGGGACAGCAGGTCCTGGCAGCTTTGGGGACTGCACCAGGAAGTGGGTGGATAGGCAGAGGAGGTACAGAATTGGGAGTTTTCCTTGTTTATTTTGTTTTATTTTTTCCAGGTGGGAGGAAGAACAGCACATCCCTTTGTTCATAGGAGATGGTTCAGCGAAGGGAGAAACAGGCTGGGCTGTGACCACGGCAGGAGAGTGCCCTTGGGGCAGGGACCCTGATGCAGTCCCCTGGGGATGCCGGCTTCGTCTCCTGGCTGAGGTGGGGGCTGAGTAGGGGCTGAGGGCTAGGCCTGCACTCATATGGGAGACCCCAAATCCTGCCTGCCTATATGCCTGTTCTCCCTGTGGACAGTCTTGAAACTGTGCTGAGGGCCAGTCCCAGTTTGGGGCCTCAACTTATCTTCTGTCCAGTGGAACCATGCCAGCTGCTAAGAGGAACCACAGGGTCCCCCAGCTGTGACATCAGGAGCCACTGGGAGCATGAATGGTAGAAGGAACTCTGGGTACCCCAACATGGAGCACCACACTGAGGCCTGGAGTCATGCCCAACTCCTGAGTACTCGCCGAGGTATGGTGGTCACTTAACAGCCTCCCCAGCCCTGGCTCCACCAGCCTTTAGCCTACCCATCTACACCTGTTCCCCCAGCAGTCAGACTTCCTGGCCATTCCCTGCTGTTCTTCACCAGGAACAACTATCCCGTTTCGCTGGAGGTCACTCACCCTTCAAGACAGTCCACATGGTTCTTTGGGTCTTTCTTCAAGGGGGCACCACTCAACAGTGCCTGTCCTCAAGAACAAAAAGAAATAGTGGGTGGAACCAGCCAGAAGACTCAGAACCAACTTGGGGGTCCAGAGGAGAGGGAAGAAGGCTCCTGAGGACAGCCCTTCCATGACACAGCATGGCCTGGCCATTTGTCCTGCCCATTGTGCCACTTACATATGAGGAACAGAGGCCCAAGGTGTTTACACTGCCTAGGGTGACTGCAGATAGCTCCAGTGCTACTGTCTTCGACGGAGCCCTGGCCCGGAGGTGCCCCTGTTCTTGATGAGATTAGTCCCACTGGGCAGCCTGACATTTTGACTCTTCCCTCTCACACAGTATCACTAATCATGAAATGAAATAAAGTAACAATAGCTAGAAAATACCCTTAACAGTGGAAAAATTTTATTGATCTTTTTACATATGTACTCATGCCATTAAAATGAAACGAGCCAGGTCCAGTGACACCTGAGGTCCCAGCACTCAGGAGGCTGAGACCCATGGATCCCTTGAGCCCAGAAATTCAAGATGAGTCTGGCAACATAGACCCTGTCTCAGAAGACAGTGTCAACAACAGAAATTAAAATCAAAATGAATTTAATGGTACCAGAAAAAATCAGTGCTTTTTCATTAATTTGAGGAGATGTTCCTTTTTTTATTATCATTTTGTTACTGTTGTTGAGACAAATGATCGAACACTGAGTGCTGTCAGCTATATCCCTAGCTCCCCTGTGTTGCCCAGGCTGATCTTCAACCTCCCAAGTGGGTGGAACTATAGGTATGTACCACTGTGTCTAGCAAAATATTTTTTAAAGAGAGAAGTAAAAGTTACTGACTTTCTTTTTTTTTTTTTTTTTGGTAGTGCTGGGGCTTAAACCCAGGGGCACTGTACCACCACTGAGCTGTGTCCTCAGGTCTTTTTATTTTTTAGAAACAGGTCTCACTAAATTGCAGATACTGGCCTTGAACTTGGAATCTCCTGCCTCAGTCTCCCAAGTCACTGGGATTGCATTACAGGTGTACACCCCAAATCCACCTAGTTCGCTGTTTAAAACAAAACAACTGCTCGTGTCATCATTCAGGGTGACAGGTGAAAGTGCCGAGTTCTGGCTCGTCGTCTGCAGTCAGTATCAACATTTTGGAGCCACTACTGAAATAGGAAAATAAGCAGCATTCAGGGATGGGCAGCACAGACTACACAAGGAGAGTTGAGGCACTGTGAGCTGTCAGTAACTTCTTGCAAGCACATCTGTGGCTAACTGTGTCAGGAGACACCTGTGTGACCAGGAACCTCCAGATAGTTCTTGATGGCACATACACTATAGGCTCAAGGATGAGTGAATGGTGGCACCCAAGAGGAACCAACTGCTATGGAAATTGTCCTCTTTCACACAGATTTTTCTGGGATTTGGGATTTTCTGGGATAGCTGGGATTTGGGTCAGAGTTCCAGGCAGGAGGGGGCTGCCCATAGAAGTCTGGAGATGAGACCTGCTGAGAGTTTCCTCTGTTCCTTGGCTAAGTTCTCTTGCATAAATCCCAGGTTGCATAAATCCAGGCACTGGGTATCCAGAAGGCAAGGTGTACGTAGCTAATGTTTGCACTGGGCAGGGTGGAGGCACCAGGGCGGTGGAAGCTTAGAAGCTGCCTCCAAGGAATCAAATTGACCCCAAGCAACATCCTGCCCAGCATTCCGAAAAGGAATACAAGATTTTCCCACCTCAGTCAAGTGCAAGCCACAATACTGACACGCAGTCAGAAATTAACCAGGCTATGCCAAAAAAAGGAAAACAAACTGTAATCAAGAGAAGTTCCAGTCAAAAGAACCTGTCCCAAAAGTGACACAATAAATCCACAGACAAAAAGTTTAAAAAGGCCATTGTAAGTCTTTTAAATATTCTCAGTGATGTCAAGGTAAGCCAGGCAAAGGAAGAAATGGAAGAGTCAAAAAAGACAAAAGACCTAGCGTGCACACAAGGCTGTTGCTGGAAAAAAAAAAAAAAAAAAAACCATGAACTGAAATGTCAGCCTAGCATACGTGAGGCCCTGGGTTCAATTCTCAGCACCACGTAAAAATAAAGGTCTCATGTCCACCTACGACCAAAACAAAATATTTTTTAAAAATCTTTTCAGATGAAATCTGAACTTGATGTTTGTGTGTGTGTGTATCACATATTTGTGTATACACACGTATATATGAAAAATGCATATGAACTGAAAAATGTAACTTGCAATCTGTGGAACTAGAGTCCTAAAAGGTAGGGGACAGGCTGGGTGCAGTGGCACTCACATGTAATTCCAACAACTCTGGAGGCTGAGGCAGGAGGATTGCAAATTCAAAGCCAACCTCAACAACTTAGCAAGGCCCTAAGCAACCCTGCAAGACCCGCTGGAAAAGTGACTCAGTGGTTCAGCATCCCTGGGTTCAAGCCCCAGTACCAAAAGAAAAGAAAGGTATACTTGAAGAAATGGAAATTTAAGAGATAGAACCCAGGGCCTTCTGCATTCAAGACAGACGTTACCACCAGTACAGTGAAAACCAAAGAACCAATATCAGAAAAGCACATGCTCAAACTGCCGAAAGCAATGGTTAGTGAAAATCTCAAAAACAGACAAAGAAACTGGACAAGGTGGCATGTGCCTGTGGTCCCAGCTACTTGGGAGGCCAAGAAGGGAGGATCATTTGAGCCCAGGAGTTGGAGGACAACCTGGGCAACATAGCAAGACCCTGTTTAAAAAAAAAAAAAAAAAAAAAAAAATTGCAAAGTTATGGATTAGCAGACTTATCAGAAATGAAAACCAGGAAAGAAAATGACATTTAAAGACATGAAGCCTGTCAACCTCAGATTCTGTATATAGAGCAAAGTGACTCCACAACACATTGCTGTGGCAAAGATCATGTTCCTACTGCCACCTCACAGGAGAGGTCTTTTTCCCATGAGAAGCACAGGGGTACTGTCCATCCTGCCCCCAGCCACGTGTAGATGACGTTAAGAGGTGGGACTCCCCACTGCCACCCACTCAGGGAGACACAGTATGCCCAGAACATGGCCCTGATCACACTTTCCCTGGCTTATGAGGCACTGGTTGTAGGTCAAGAAAGGCCAGTCGAGAGGACAGGTCTGCGCCCCAATCCTCAGCTTCTATTACTCAAGTCCTGAGCCAGAGACAAACTCCAGGGTCCCAACAAACCAGGTCCTGTCACTCGCCCAAAACACCAAACAGAAAAGGTAATAATGAACAGCAGAAAAAGAACTTAAATCACTGTAACCATATTGAGAAGGCAAAGTATGCTCAAACACTGGCAGGAACTGTAGCTTCGCCCCCACCCAGTTCTTCCTCTGAGTAAGCACTCTTGGTCAGACTGTCTGCTTGATCAGTCTCCTAAAAAGTCCTTATTATCTTGAGGGCAGTTTCCACTTGCTGCTCAGAACACTGATCTCTCAGACCTGGGATCCTTTGACAGGGCAATTCAGTTCCCATGAGGTGCTTGTTCCTCCAGGGGAGCAGTCTCATCATGGGGCGACTTGTCTGCAAGGCTTCCACTGTTCCACTTCCACTCTCCTGGAGGGAGCGGGACAGCACCTGAAGACTTCTAGGTGCCAGTCCAGAGACCTGAAACAGAATTCTGTAAAAACTAACAGTCAAATGTCCCTGCAAATCTTGTCTTGAACAGGGACAAAATTTTTGATTGGTGAATTTAATACTAAGAAACTATATTACTAGTTTGTAGATGAACACACTAAACAATTAACATGCCTACATGCAGAACTGACCAATGTCAAAAAGATTAAGTTGACAAAGGAGACATAAAATGAAGGCAGAGATGCCAAGCTTTGTCCTGCTTTCAGTTAACATTGGGTATCTGCAGGTCTAAGTAAAGACTCATAGAAAGGCAGCCTAAGTCCCTGTTCTGATACACTAAAGGTGTCACACAGGCAGAAGCTTGCTCAGTCCTACCTTCAACTTGAGTCCTGGCTCAGATTCTGCCTAGGTAGAGAAACAGGCCTTATGTAAAACAGATAGTTCTTCCTCGCTTCCCGTAGACACTGGCTTCATCCGCAGCAGAGAAGGACAAGGCTCAAGATGAAAGGCACTCTAAAGAATAGTGGAGTCTGCGCAACAGCTGGGTAGTCAAGCTGCACTAGCCCTGGGCACTGGGGCTGTATCAGTGCCAACGGTGTGTTAGTGAACTGAGGACAACTTATATAGGAGGATCATGGTTCCAGAGGTTTCAGTCCATGGTTGGCCAGCCCCATTGCTTTGGGCCTGAGGCAAGGCAGAATATCATGGCAGAAGAGCATAGTGGAGGGAATATGCTCACCTCGAGGCAGCCAGGAAACAGAAAGGAAGGAAGGGCCTAGAGACAAATAACCTACTTCCTCCAGTTGTGCCCCACCTACAGTTTGCTCCGCCTCCCAGTGTCCATTCAGCTGTCAATGGACTAATCCACTGATTAGCCCTCATGAGCCAGTAAAAGCCCCACCTCTGAACGCTGCTGCATTAGAGACTGAGCCTTTCGGGACATTGTAGATCCAAACCATAACAAGCAATGACCTCAACTAGGTCTGCAGAGGAGTTGGAATTTGATTGGATTTGTTTGTAGAAACATTTATGTCCTGGGGCACTGTTGAAAATAACAGAGCATTGATTTGCTACATTAGTGGTTTAACAGCTGAATGTGATCAGGAAAGAGAACAGCTACAAAAATCTGGCTAACTGGAGATACCCAAAGCTGCACCTTCCTGAGGAGCAGGAGAGGGTTCAAACGGATTTCGCTAAAATAAGCCACTCAATATCTAGATAAATGTGGAGCAGGGTACCCAGAATTGCTACCCTATCCAGCAGGGGTACATTTCAAGAACCCTGTGGAAGCATAGTAGCAAACCTTATAATGCCTTTTCCATCTTAACTAAGCACTTTACCATGCTCTGCAGATGTAATTATTTTCTTCCTTTTGAGAACTCTCACCTCTTAAAGTTTTTTATAACGTTTCTCTTTAGCACATCTAAATCACCAGTATTGCTATTCTTGTGTTTTGGGGCCACTATTAAGTGAAACATGGGTTATTTGAACACATGCACTATGATAATATGACAGTCAACCTGATACCCAAGAAGGCTACTAGTGACTAGAAGTGACTAGTGGGATGGTAATGTATACAGCCTGGACACACTGGACAAAGAGAAGACATTCTGGGGAGGACAGTTCAAGCCTTCCTCAGAATGGCATGCAATTTAAAATATGAATTGCTTATTTCTGGAATTTTCCATTTAACAATTTTGTACTGTGATTGACCACACCATGGGTAACTGAAACTGCAGAAAGTGAAACTGATGGGGTGAGGGGTTACTAACTTGAGACTATCTAAAATCTCAAGTTTCTGACAAAAAAAAAAAAAAATGTAAAGTGTTCAAAGGAAGAGGAAAGTATGACCCATACACTTGTGGGGGGAAAACTTAAGAAATTGGACACTATGAAAGAGTGGATGTCAGATTCATCAGAACAAGACTTCTAAGAACTAAAGGAAACCATGATTAAAGAAGCAAGGAATGGGTGCAGTGGCGCACACCTGTAATCCCAGCAACTCAGGAGGTGGAGGCAGGAGGATCATAAGTTTGAGACCAGCCTCAGCAACTTAGCAAGGCCCTAAGTAAGTTTGTTTGTTTGTTTTTTGTTTTGTTTTTGGGGAGTACTGGGGATCAAACCCAGGGCCTTATGCTTGCAAGGCAAGTACTCTACCGACTGAGCTATCTCCCCAGCCCTGGCCCTAAGTAACTTATTGAGACCCTGTCTCAAAAACGGCTGGGAATGTAGTTCAGAGGTGAAGCAACCTGGGTTCAATTCCCAGTACCACCAAAAAGAAGAAGAAATGAAAAAACAGAATTAATTCCAAAATAAATGGAAATTACGGAATTTGAAAAGTACAATAACTGGGCCCTGCAATGAGTGTGGATGTGGTGCAGCAGCTGGGGGGCTACATCACAGAATATGGAGGTGGAAGAGTGACCCCGCTTGTGAGAGCTGCACAGTAGGAAGGGGATAAAAGACAGTTCCACCATAAACCAGGTCGCCTCTGTTCCTGAACTGTCCCTAACTGCGGCGAAACTCAGCCACGACAACACCGGAGCCAGATGTGTGAACCTGGCAAGGGAAGATAACCTGTTTAGTGTGCGATTTCTCACTCCTCCAGGGGAGAGTGCTGATGTTCCACGTGTTCTTGAGCATGTGGTCCTTTGTGGTTCTCAGACATACCCATGCAGAGATGCTTTCTTCAAAATGTTGAACAGGTCATTTCATGAACACCTTCACAGACAGGAAGGATGGTTACTAGAACAGGAGAATCCCAGTGACCCCCAAGACACTCTGATCTTCAGGGAGCATTTACAGATAATGAGAGCATATTTTCCCAGCACCTTTAGAGGAGACTTTCCCTGGCCACACTGACTCAGTGACCTCCAGAGGTGATCTCTTGTGTGTCCCAGAGCTCATGTGGGAGTAGCTCAACCATTTCATGATACTCACTGCCACCCAAGTAGTGCTAAGTTTTTGACTTAGGGTAATTCTCAGAATGGCGTCTGCAGGAAATTCATGAAGGAGCACTAAGTGGATTTCGGAAAACTGAATCAAGTACCACAGGGGCAGCCCAGAAGCCCTGGGACAAGCTGAGGGAATTCAGGATGCGGCCCAGATTTGTTCTCTACAAATGCCTCTAAACAAATAATGGTCAGTATTGGTTTTCTTTTGCTGGATATCACTGACACATTTGAAGTCTTCATATGAAATCTTTTGCCTTCACTCTTTTTTTTATTGTAAACAAATGGGTACATGTTGTTTCTCTGTTTGTACATGGAGTAAAGGCATACCATTTGTGTAATCATAAATTTACATAGGGTAATGTTGGTTGATTCATTCTGTTATTTTTCCCTTCCCCCCACCCCTCCCACCCCTCTTTTCCCTCTATACAGTCCTTCATTCCTCCATTCTTGCCCCCCTCCCTAACCCTAACTCTAACCCTAAAACTAACCCCTCCCACACCCCATTATGTGTCATCATCCACTTATCAGCGAGATCATTCTTCCTTTGGTTTTTTGAGATTGGCTTATCTCACTTAGCATGATATTCTCCAGTTTCTTTTTCTTTTTTTTTTTTTTATATTCTCCAGTTTCATCCATTGCCTGCAAATGCCATAATTTTATCATTCTTTATGGCTGAGTAATATTCCATTATATATATATACCACAGTTTCTTCATCCATTCATCAATTGAAGGGCATCTAGGTTGGTTCCACACGCCTTCACTCTTGATTGTTGGGCCCAGTTCCCCCTTTACGAAGCCTTAATTGAATGTGGACTTGGCACAGACTTTTCCCCGATGTTGAATATAATGGCTACACAAGGGAGGCCTACTTCAGTGTAGGTCTCCAAGAGATTTCCAAGAAAGACTTTCGGACAGAGACCTTGTGGATAGAACAGTTGATGAAGTAGTTGAGAAAGGATTTGAAAATGTTTGAAGTGAAGCTTTACTTCATAAAATGGAAATTCAAATGAAATGGACTTGCTCTGACACAGCTTCCTGCTAGAATCATGATGGGGACCCTGTGGAGCTCTTGCAGATGGGAAATCAGTTAGCTAAATTTAGGCAGTGCCTTAAGGAAAATCCTAAATTTTTGCAAGAAAAAAAGTATTTTAAGAATAATCAGCATAAACCAACTTGATGAAACCAGATGACAAGTATCATGAGAAACACAAATAGAAACAGAAAAACTAAAGCAGGAGGTCAGTTCACTCCCTGAAAGCCAAGCAGCAGATTTATGAAAAGGTTTAGAATTATGGAGTCAGCAAAGTAAATCTCAAGATGCCACCTGTCTCCCAGCATTGAAAGTCTCAGACATCAAGCCCACCATGCCTTTCATCAAACTGGATGTGGCCATAACAGCTGGAGAAATCCCTGTGCAGTTTATTTCCCAGCCCACCAACAGCATGGTGTATTTCTGAGTGTTCTGTAGTTGAAACACACTTCTCACAGAACTAAGGCTGCATTTGCCTCTCTTGCAACATCCTCCCCAAGCTCCACTAGAGAGAGAAGCTCAGCAGATGTAATTGAAGACATGAGGCATGACCATGTCTCCCTACATGTTCCCTGATCAGTCACAACTGGACACTATGAGCAGGGTATGCTTGTTTCATATCTGCCTGGAGCAAAATCTTCCTGACATGATGTACCCAATGAGTGAAATGTTTAACAGTCCACATTTTGGAGAAGAGCACTTCAAAATGTTTGTTAAGATGACATACAGGCAGGTGGCTCATGAAGCTGAGGCAGGAGGATCAAGAGTTCGAAGTCAGCCAGCCTCAGCAAAAGGGAGGCACTAAGCAGCTCAGTGAGACCCTGTCTCTAAATAAAATGCAAAATAGGGCTGGGGATGTGGCTCAGTGGTCAAGTGCCCCTGAGTTCAATCCCTGGTACCAAAAAAAAAAAAAAACGACAGTCCAGGCACTCTCAAACGGATTCCAGATTCTCAGCATCTCTATGGCTCCCTCAAAACTAACTGGACCCTTGTGCCTGCAGGGACTTACAGGAGACTTTCCTTCAGTGACATGGGTCAGGTGAGGTGGACAAAGAGAATTGCTGAAATGACGGATGACAAACCAATCCTGAGAAAGTAACATCAATTAAACTGATAATGAGATTTTCAGTGAGCACTGCTCCTCCTCAAGCAGCTGAGAAACCTGCACACAGCAGCTCTGGCAGAAGTGCACACATAAATGGCTCCCAGATCATAAGAAACCTGATCACCTACCCCACTGTAAAAGCCTGCCAGATGAATATGCATTTCCTGCTGCCATTCTCAGTGAATTACGTGGGCAAGTGTGCCAGGACCATCCCCTTTACGGTTCCAGATCATGCTAGTCGGAAGATCCTTACATGTTTGATGGCTGCTAAATTCTTGCATACAGAAATTTGAGAAAAAGGGAATGCTTGTGGTGGAGGTGCTCAACTTAGCTGTATTGGAATTTTCACTCTTTACTCTCACAGAGATCCAAAGTCAATAGAAACACTTCAGTCTCTTGGGAAGACTTTTGAGACTGTACTAAGTCTGGAAAATCCACACAACAGGACATCAGCCAAACTGCCTGTCTTCTCCACTGTAGATGCTCCTCCCGCTCTTCCAGACAAAGGGATGGTCCACTTCTTGAACAACCTTTCTGATGAGATAAAGCAGGCATATGGGAAGTAACCCTTCACTGGCACCCATGACAAGATGGCTGCTGTGAGCAGGGAGAACCTTGGCCCTACGAAGTGCACGTGTAGGTTGACTGTGTCTTGGACCAGAGGATGCAAAAACTGCTAGGGACCCACCATAGACAATAAGACAACTGGTCCCAAGTATTTTTGACTGTACTCTGGAACTCAATTGAACCTACATAAGTACAGCTTCTTAAAAAGCCACTGAGGCTGTGGCTCAGGGGTAGAACACTTGCCTAGCATGTGTAAGGCACTGAGTTCAATTCTCAGCACCACATATAAATAAATAAAATAAAAATCCATTGACAAGTAAAAATTAAAAAACCTCTGAGACAGATTTAACTTGGAAGATCAGAAGTGTTACTGCTTTTTTCAAAAATCACAATTATGTCAATCTTAAAATTTGGTCAAAGGTGTTCACTGGCAAGTTGGACAAAACCTGTTTGAGAGAAGGAAACATGGTGACCTGAAGAAATTGAAATAACCATGCATTAGATGCCAATAAAAATTAGAATTTTAAAATGTACTAATCCTAGAACATTTATGTTAAAAACAAAGGACAACTCTGAGCTAAAAAAAAAAAAAATAGCTGAAATTTTAAAATTGATTAGCATAGGGGCTGGGGTGCGGCTCAGGTAGAGCACTTGCCTAGTATGCACAAGTCCCTAGGTTCAGTACCCAGTACAAAAAAATTAAATGACCAGCAGAAGAAAGAATAAGTTAATTTGAAGATAGACTGATAGACATGATGCAAGTCAAACGAGAAAAAAGTACCAGCTACTCATGAGATTGAGGCAGAAGGACCACCTGAACCCAGGGATTTGGGGTCAGTCTGGTCAACACAGTGAGACCCCATCTCAGAAAAAATTTTAAGAAAGTCTCAGAAAAATCTGGGACCTCCAACCCCCATTAAGCATACCAGCATCTGTGTGATGGAAATGTCTGAAGGAAAACAGAAGGAAGAACAAAAAAGGACCGGGGGTATGGTTCAGTGATAGAGCACTTAACTTGCCTAGCCACACAGTACGGGCCTCCATCCCCAGCACAAAGAAATAATGGTGAAAATCTTTTCAAAGTTACTGAAAAACAGTAATTTACACATCCCAGAGCACTGTAAATGCTGATATTAAAAGAGAAGATATGGGGCTGGGGAGATAGCTCAGTTGGTAGAGTGCTTGCCTTGTAAGCACAAGACCCTGGGTTCGATCCCCAGCACCCAAAAAATAAAAATAAAATAAAATAAAAGAGAAGATATTCTGGCTGGGGTTGTATCTCTGTGGCAGAGCACTCACCTAGTGTGTGTGAGGCACTGGGTTCAATTCTCAGCACCACATATAAAATAAATAAAATAAAGGTCCATTGACAACTAAAAAATTTTATTTTATTTTTTTATTTTTATTGTAAACAAATGGGATACATGTTGTTTCTGTTTGTACATGGAGTAACAGCATACCACTTGCATATTCATACATTTACATAGAGTAATGATGTTTGATTCATTCCGTTACTTTTTTCCTTCCCCCCCACCCCTCCCACCCCTCTTTTCCCTCTACACAGTCCCTCCTTCCTCAATTCTTGCCCCCTCCTACCCTCCATTACATGTCATCATCCGCTTATCAGTGAGATCATTCATCTTTTGGATTTTTGAGATTGGCTTATCTCACTTAACATGATATTCTCCAATTTCATCCATTTGCCTGCAACTGCCATAATTTTATTATTCTTTATAGCTGAGTAATATTCCATTGTATATATGTACCACGGTTTCTTTATCCATTCATCTATTTATGGGCATCTAGGTTGGTTCCATAGTCTGGCTATTGTGAATTGAGCAGCTATGAACATTGATGTGGCTGTATCTCTGTAGTATGCTGATTTTAAGTCCTTTGGGTATAGGCCAAGGAGTGGGATAGCTGGATCAAATGGTAGGTCCATTCCAAGTTTTCTAAGGAATCTGCACTAATTTGCAGCCCCACCAGCAATGTATGAGTGTACCTTTTTCCCCACATCCTCTCCAACATCCATTGTTGCTTGTATTCTTGATAATCACCATTCTAATTGGGGTGAGATGGAATCTTAGTGTAGTTTTGATTTGCATTTCTTTTATTACTAAAGATGGTGAACATTTTTCATATGTTTGTTGATCGCTTCTAGATCTTCTTCTGTGAAGTGTCTGTTCATATCCTTGGCCCATATGTTGATTGGGTTATTTGTATTCTTGGTATAGAGTTTTTTGAGTTCTTTATAGATTCTGGAAATTAGTGCTCTATCTGAAGTATGAGTGGCAAAGATATTCTCCCACTCTGTAGGCTCTCTCTTTGCATTGCTGATAGTTTCCTTTGCTGAGTGAAAGCTATTTAGTTTGAATCTATCCCAGTTGTTGATTCTTGCTTTTATTTCTTGTGCTATGGGAGTCCTGTTAAGGAAGTCTGATCCTAAGTCAACAAGGTGAAGATTTGGACCTACTTTTTCTTCTATAAGATACAGGGTCCCTGGTCTGATTTCAAGGTCCTTGATCCATTGTGAGTTGATTTTTGTGCAGGGTGAGAGATAGGGGTTTAGTTTCATTCTGTTGCATATGGGTTTCCAGTTTTCCCAGCACCATTTGTTGAAGAGGCTATCTTTTCTCCATTGCATATTTTTGGCACCTTTGTCTAGTATGAGAAAAGTGTATTTATTTGGGTATGTGTCCATGTCCTCTATTCTGTACCATTGATTTACCTGTCTATTTTGGTGCCAATACCATGCTGTTTTTGTTACTATTGCTTTGTAGTATAGTTGAAGTTCTGGTATTGTGATACCCCCTGTTTCATTCTTCCTGCTAAGGATTGCTTTAGCTATTCTGGGTTTCTTATTCTTCCAGACGAATTTCATGATTCCTTGCTCTATTTCTGTAAGGTACGTCATTGGGATTTTAATTGGAATTGCATTGAATCTGTATAGCACTTTTGGTAGTATTGCCATTTTGACAATATTAATTGTGCCTATCCAAGAACATGGGAGATCTTTCCATCTTCTGAGGTCTTCCTCAATTTCTTTCTTCAATGTTTTGTAGTTTTCATTGTAGAGATCTTTTACCTCTTTGGTTAGATTGATTCCCAAGTATTTTATTTTTTTTGAGGCTATTGCAAATGGAGTTGTTTTCCTCATTTCCCTTTCAGCTGTTTTGTCGCTTGCATATAAAAATGCTTTAGATTTACGTGTGTTGATTTTATAGCCTGCTATTTTGCTGAATTCATTGATGAGGTCTAGAAGTTTTCTGGAGGAGGTTTTTGGATCCTCTAAATATAGAATCATGTCATCCACAAATAGTGACAGCTTAAGTTCCTCTTTTCCTATTCATATCCCTTTAATTTCTTTAGTCTGCCTAATTGCTCTGGCTAGAGTTTCAAGGACAATGTTGAATAGAAGTGGTGAAAGAGGACATCCCTGTCTTGTTCCCGTTTTTAAAGGGAATAGTTTCAGTTTTTCCCCATTAAGAATGATGTTGGCCATGGGCTTAGCATAGCCTTTACAATGTTCAGGTATATTCCTACTATCCCTATTTTTTCTAGTGTTTTGAGCATGAAGGGGTGTTGTATTTTGTTGAACGCTTTTTCTGCGTCAATTGAAATAACCATATGATTCTTATCCTTAAGTCTATTGACATGATGGATTACGTTTATTGATTTACTAATGTTGAACCATCCTTGCATTCCAGGGATGAACCCCACTTGATCGTGGTGCAAAATTTCTTAATATGTTTTTGGATACGATTTGCCGATATTTTGTTAAGGATCTTTGCATCTATATTCATCAAGGATATTGGTCTAAAATTTTCTTTCCTTGATGTGTCTTTTCCTGGTTTGGGTATGAGGGAGATATTAGCTTCATAGAATGAGTTTGGTAAGGTACTCTCCTTTTCTATTTCCTAGAATACTTTGAGAAGTATTGGAATGAGTTCTTCTTTGAAGGTCTTGTAGAACTCAGCTGAGAATCCGTCTGGTCCTGGGCTTTTCTTGGATGGTAGATTTTTAATGGCTTCTTCTATTTCATTGCTTGATATTGATCTGTTTAAATTGTGTATGTCCTCCTGGTTCAGTTTGGGAGGAGCATATGTCTCTAGAAATTTGTCAATGTCTTCAGTAGATTCTATTTTGTTGGAATACAGATTTTCAAAGTAGCTTCTCATTATGTTATGTATCTCAGTGGTATCTGTCGTGATATTTCCTTTTGCATCATGTATTTTAGTAATTTGAGTTTTCTCTATCCTTCTCTTTGTTAGTGTGGCTAAGGGTTTGTCTATTTTGTTTACTTTCTCAAAGAACCAACTTTTTGTTTTGTCAATTTTTTGAATAGTTTCTTTTGTTTCAATTTCATTGATTTCACCTCTGATTTTAATTATTTCCTGTCTTCTACTACTTTTGTTGTTATTCTGTTCTTCTTTTTCTAGGGCTTTGAGCTGTAATGTTAGGTCATTTAGTTGTTGACTTTTCATTCTTTTCTGGAATGCACTCCATGCAACGAATTTTCCTCTTAGTACCGCTTTCATAGTGTCCCAGAGATTTTGATATGTTGTATCATTGTTCTCATTGACCTCTAAGAATTTTTTTATCTCCTCCCCGATGTTTTCTGTTATCCATGTTTCATTCAATAGCATATTATTTAGTCTCCAGGTGTTGGAGTAATTTCTGTTTTTTATTTTGTCATTGATTTCTACTCTTAGTCCATTATGATCTGATAGAACACAAGGCAGTATCTCTATTTTTTTGCATTTCCTAAGGGCTGCTTTGTGGCATAACACATGGTCTATTTTCGAGAAGGTTCCATGTGCTGCTGAGAAGAAAGTGAATCCGCTTGTTGATGGATGGAATATTCTATATATGTCTATTAAGTCTAGGTTATTGATTGTGTTATTGAGTTCTATGGTTTCTTTGTTTGATTTTTGTTTGGAAGATCTATCTAGTGGTGACAGTGGTGCATTAAAGTCGCCCAGAATTATTGTGTTGTGGTCTGTGTGATTCTTGAAATTCAGAAGGATTTGTTTGATATACAGGGATGCACCATTGTTTGGGGCATAAATATTTACTATTGTTATGTCTTCCTGATTTATGGCTCCCTTAAGCAGTATGAAATGTCCTTTATTCCTTCTGACTAACTTTGGCTTGAAGTCCACTTTATCTGATATAAGGATGGAAACCCCTGCTTTTTTACTGAGTCCATGTGTGTGGTAGGGTTTTTCCCATCCTTTCACCTTTAGTCTGTGGATGTCTTTTTTCTATGAGATAAGTCTCTTGCAGGCAGCATATTGTTGGTTCTTTCTTTTTAATCCATTCTGCCAGTCTATGTGTTTTGATTGATGAGTTTAGGCCATTAACGTTCAGGGTTATTATTGAGAAATGATTTGTATTTCAGTCATTTGGCTTATTTTTGGTTTTTAAGTTGGCTTGGTTTCTCCTTTGAGTGGTTTTTCTCTAAGGTAGTTCCTCCCTTTGCTGACCTACATTGTTGTTTTTCATTTCCTCCTCATGGAATATTTTGTTCAGGACATTCTGTAGTGCAGGCTTTCTGTTTGTAAATTCTTTTAACTTTTGTTTATCATGGAAGGATTTTATTTCATCTTCAAATCTGAAGGTTAGTTTTGCTGGGTATAGGATTCTTGGTTGGCAACCATGTTCTTTCAGGGCTTGAAATATGTTGCTCCAGGCCCTTCTAGCTTTTAGAGTCTGGGTTGAGAAGTCAACTGCTATCCATATTGGTCTCCCCCTATATGTAATCTGATGCTTTTCTCTCGCGGCCTTCAAAATCATATCTTTATTTTGTATGTTAGGCATTTTCATTATAATGTGCCTTGGTGTGGATCTGTTGTGATTCTGTGCATTTGGTGTTCTGTAAGCCTCTTGTATTTGATTTTCCATTTCATTCTTCAGGTTTGGGAAATTTTCTGATATTATTTCATTGAATAAGTTGTTCATTCCTTTGGTTTGCATCTCTGTGCCTTCCTCAATCCCAATAATTCTTAAATTTGGTCTTTTTATGATGTCCCATAGTTCTTGGAGATTCTGTTCATGATTTCTTACCATCTTCTCTGTTTGGGCGACTTTATTTTCAAGATTCAATATTTTGTCTTCATTGTCTGAGGTTCTGTCTTCCAAGTGGTCTAGTCTGTTGGTGATGCTTTCCATTGAGTTTTTTTTTTTTTTTTTTTTTTTTTTTTTTTTTTTTTGGGTGCTGGGGATCGAACCCAGGGCCTTGTGCTTGCAAGGCAAGCACTCTACCGACTGAGCTATCTCCCTAGCCTGTCCATTGAGTTTTTTATTTGGTTTATTGTTTCTCTCATTTCAAGGATTTCCGTTTGTTTGTTTGTTTGTTTGTTTTTGTTTTTTGTTTTTCTTTTTTTTTTGGTTTTTTTTTTTTTTTTAATCTCTATGTTGTTTCTAAAATGATCTTTTGCTTCCTGAAGTTGCTCTTTCAGCTTATTGGTATTATCATTCATTGCCTGCATTTGCTCTCTTATCTCATCCTTTGCTTCGTGAATCATCTTAATCATGTATAATCTGAAGTCCTTTTCTGACATTTCTTCTAACATACTGTCATTGGATTCTATTACTATAGAATCTAGATTTGTTTGGATCATTTTCTTCCCTTGTTTTTTCATGTTGTTCATGTATCTTCCCCTCTAGCAGTGCAGATCTGGGGTATTGCAGATTTCCCCCTATAGGCTTATAGTGGCCCTATAGGTTTCCAAAACCCTTTCTTTAAAGGGAGATCAATATTAGCAGTGCCCAAATCAGACACTATGCAATCCTAGACCAAATAGCCCCTATGGGGACAATAACAAAATTGTCATAATAAACAAAATGAGTTCAAATATTATCTTCGGTAAGACAAACAGGTTTGCAATAAGGTCTGCAGTTTCTAATGGTGGACAAAGAGGATGCAGAGGGATGTAGAATGTGGCTGTTAATGGGATAAGAAAAGAATATACAGAAGTTCTAGATAATAGAAAGGGTGAGAGTGTAATCAAAAGAAATCAGATGTTAGCATGCAAAAAAGGGAGAAAGAGACTCTGAGGGAATAGGTAAACAAAAGGAAAAGAGAGCAAGAAAAGTAAAGAAATAAAAACAAATTTTTTTTTAAAAAGGAGAAAAAAGAAAATCTACTGTATAACAGTCATATACTAATGAAACCTTCCAGTGTTCAGTAGCCTGATGCATGAGAGGTACCTGACAATGAGCTTCAAGCCTCCAGCAGGCGTTGCAGGATGGGATTTGCCCCACCCAAAGATCAGAGCTACAGCTTCCAGGATTATCCAAGATGGCCACTCTGGCTTTGAAATGTGTTGGCAAATGGGGAGCTGCAGCTCAGGGTGTGGACGTGGTCAGTTGGAGGTCATGGAGACGGGATGCAGTTGGTCTGGCAGGGGTCCTGGAGGTCTGGTGTGTTTGGTGTGGTTGTGGGATCCTGGAGGCCGGGTGCAATCAGTTGGTCTGGGGTCCCGGTGATAGGGCGCAGTCAGTTGGTCTGGGGGTCCTGGCGGCAGGGAGCAGTCAGTCGATGTGAGGGCCCCAGAGGCAGGGAGTGATTGATCGGGCTGAGGGATCCTGGAGACGGGGCTCAGTCAGTCTGGGCAGGGCCTGGCTGTTGTCTCAAAATGGTGGCAGCCACGTGTAATCAAACCTGCAGGTACTGTGACAGTGAACTTCCAGGCAACAGCAGGCAGCTGGTGCTCCACTGGCAGTTGGCGATCAATTTGCTGACTGTTGTTGTGCCCGAAGGCTCGAAACCCCGCAAAGACCACCAGAGACCACGATCAATGCAAGCAGCAAAGAGTCATTTATTAGCAAGCTCGAGCTTGGTCCTCTGCGTCCTTAACTGATGATGCTAAGAGAGGCCCCCAGCCCTCGTTAGCAGGGTTTATATAATAAAACGCAAGCAGTTATACAGTGTTCTTTCTAATTAGTTAACATATACAATTGTAAAGCATGTTATCTTAAGTTCTGAGTCGCTCTGACCTCCAGGAGGAGGGTTATCGTTAGCAAGGTTTGTTCTCGGGTCAGCTCCCCTGGCCTTCACAGATAAGATGGGAGAGGTCTGTGTTTATACATTCTTTACCATTTTTACAACCAGGGCTGTGGGCAATTTGGGAAAACCTGTGTTTATACAGGTGCGGAAGAGCGGGGCTGTGGGCAATTTGGGGAAGCCTGTGTCTCTATCTTTCATTGTCGGACGATCGGGAGGTGAACCTCGAGTGTTGGGTGATGGATAGGAGTAAGGCAGGCGATGGACATGCGAGAGGCAGGCAAATGTCAGATGATAGACGCTGGACGGTGAGCAATCTGTTCTCAAAAAAGGCATCGATATGCTGGCAGACTGCAGGTCATCACAGCAGACCTAAAAAAAATTTTAAAAAAGAAGATACCTCGAATGAATAAACTTTCACAAGACACTAGAAAACAGAGCAAACTGGGCCTCAAGAAAACAGAAAGAAGCCAGGCAGAGTGGTGCACAGGGGTAAACCCAGAGGCTCGGGAGACGGAGGCAGGAGGATTGTATGACTGAGGCCAACCTGGGCAAGATAGTGAGACCCTGCCTCAAAATAAAAATAAAAAGGACTGGGGTATAGCTCAGAGTAAAGTGCCCCCAGGTTCAATACCCAGTGTGAAAGAATGAGAGAAAGAAGGAAATAATAAAGATTAGAGATTAATGAAGTGGAGTGAAAATGAGATAAAATCCCAAAACAAAAAGCTTTGGTGGTAGCGTGGTGGCACACACCTGTAATCCCAGTGGCTTGGGAGCTGAGGCAGGAGGATCTTGAGTTTAAAGCCAGCCTCAGCAATAGTGAGGCACTAAGCAACTCAGTGAGACCCTGTTTCTAAATGAAAAAATACAAAATAGGGTTGGAGATGTGGTTCAGTGGTCAAGTGCCCCTGAGTTTAGTCCCTGGTAGCCCTCCCCGCCCCCGCCTCAAAACAAAAACTTTAATAAAATTGGCAAATCTTTAGTAAGGTTGACGAAAATAAAAATCAATTAAGTGTACTAGAATAAAAGACAAGAGAACCAGGTATGGTGGTGCATGCCTTTAATCCCAGATACTCGGGAGGCTGAGACAGGAGGTTCACAAGTTCTCAGCCAGCCTCAACAATTTAGCAAGACTCTGTCTCTTAACAAAAAGGGCTGGGGCTGCAGCTCAATGGTAGAGTACCCCTGGACTCAATTTCTAGCACCACAGGAAAGAAAAAAAGAAAGAACATTACTACTGAGCATAAAGAAGTAAAAAAGAATATGATAAAAAATTATATGCCAACATAGTAATTAATTTGGATGATATTCCATTCATGCTATTATAACCAAATACTACAGATTGGATAGTTTAAAAATAATATAAATTTGGGCTGGGGTTGTGACTCAGTGGTTGAGTGCTTGCCTAGCAAGTGTGAGGCATTGGGTTTGATTCTCAACACTGCATATAAAGAAATAAAGTTCCATCAACAACTAATAAAAATACTTTTTAAAAAGTTTAAAAAATATTTTTAGTTGTAGATATGTGGGGGATCTCTGAGTCACATCCTGCCTGGATGAGAAAAGGGTTAACTGCCAGAGGATGATGTTGGCTTTTTATCAGTCAATTAGCCATAAACTTACCTACTCAATAAACACATAAGAGCCAATACTCTTTTTAAATGAGAAGGGCATGATGGATCTGGCCATAACAGCTCTGGCCTCTTACAACATGGAGTAACCCAACTCTTTGATTTGTAGGCACACAGGTTAAGGGGGCCAACATCAGGAGGAGCTTCTTTTGTGATGGAAAGGATAGGGTGGAGTTAGGGGAGCCATTCTCTCAGGGGAACTAGACAGGGAACTATCTGATTCTGCTAGATAAGGTTGACTTCCTACATCTCCCCCTTTTTAATATTTTTTTTTTTGAAATGGTACATGTCTCTGCTTTAATTACTACTCCATTTTTTAAAATTTATTTTTATTGTAAACAAATGGGATACATGTTGTTTCTGTTTGTACATGGAGTAACAGCATACCATTTGCATATTCATACATTTACAAAGAGTAATGATGTTTGATTCATTCTGTTATTTTTTTCCTTCCCCCCCACCCCTCCCACCTCTCTTTTCCCTCTATACAGTCCCTCCTTCCTCCATTCTTGCCCCCCTCCAACCCCCAATACATGTCATCATCCACTTATCAGTGAGATCATTCGTCTTTTGGATTTTTGAGATTGGCTTATCTCACTTAACATGATATTCTCCAATTTCATCCATTTGCCTGCAAATGCCATAATTTTATTATTCTTTATAGCTGAGTAATAGTCCATTGCATATATATACCACCCTTTTTAATATTTTTAAAAATACAAGGACTGGGGACATAGCTCAGTTGGTAAAGTGCTTGCCTTGCAAGTACAGAGCCCTGGGTTCAAACCCCAGCACCGCAAAAAAAAAAAAAAAAAAAAAAAAAAAAATACAAATGATGGGTAGTTATTTTGAGGTTCCAGATCTTCTGAGAGCTGCTCCAAGGTGCTGGCTCTTGGTTCTGAGGGTATGGCAACCTGACAGCTCAATAGAGCTAACATGGCTACAAATTGTGTGATTGGAGACTTAACTTCTTGTTGTTCAATCATACTTTCAGTCTGTAGAATCAGATTCCTCCTTTGTCCCCATAATGGCAGGTGGAGTGTTTGGTTCACTTGGTTCTTCCTCCTTCTCCTCCTCCTCCTCATTGACTTCCTATTCTCCCTGGAGGTCAGGACTTATGTCTCTGGTTCAATCTTCAACTGTCTCAACTTTGGCTCCAGGTCCTAAATGCTTGATGGCATGTTCAGGTAGCCAAATAGGGCAGAATGCTCCTTCCGAAAAGATACAAGCATGGCCACTACCCCCACTATTACTGGATCTAGTCCTTTCCACTGTCCTATTTGTAAATCTTTCCTCCAAACTAGACCAAATGGACCTGTGATGGCAGAAAACATATGTCTCTCAGCTGCTATGTGACCTTCAGAATCACAATTTTAAAAGTTTAAAACAAGGCATGATTAAGGTTATTTTGCTGGGTCTTATCTCCCCCTATTTGTTTTTGTAATTGTAGCTTAATAGATAAGTGAACTCATTCCACAATGACTTGACCTTGAGGATTATGAAGAATATATTCCTTGTGTTCAATATAAAATTGGTGACAAAAATGTTGAAAATAACAACTAGTATAAGCCAGAGCATAATAATTTTTGATCTATAATGGACAGCCTAATACTACAAAAGCAGCTAGACAATGAGACATATCATGTTGAGTATTCTCTCTTTTGTAGCCTCCAATCTTTACTTATTCTAGGGGCTAACACAAGTGTACATCTTAAGTTACATTTAACTATTGTTTCTTTTATAAATGCTCAAGAATGGCTACTTTTTGGTTTTAACTGTTTTGCTAAATGTTTAAGACCAAGCTGGTCAAATTGACCTGTTCCTGTCTCTCAATGAGTCAGCTGAGTTCCCACAGGGGTCACTCATGGGGAACTTGAGAGCAGTTTCTTATCTCCTTTAGTGCCATTCGCTAGGTAGGGTCTCCTTGATGAGTTGGCTTCCCTTGGAACCATCAGGGATGTCTCCCTTTTCCAATGGCCCTCCTCTGTAGCAGGTGAACTGATTGGCCTTTCTTCCTCTACTGATCTCATCAATCTCCCTGATTGGGAGGTCATGTGGCCCAGAGTTGCAACGCTCCTCAGAGAAGTTCTCTTGTTCCCTGGATTCGGGTTGACTCTGAGGGCAAAAGTTAAATACTGGTTTTCTTGGCCCCTTTAATTTAGTCTCAATCTCCAAATTTGATCTTAAACATCCAGCAAACCAGTCTCACCAGTCATAAAGTATGAGTACTAGGCTTTAACTTCAATATCTATAACTTTACAGTTATTTATCCCCCTTTATTTAATTGGGCTCTATATTATCTGTTGTATAGGTGATGCCTTATTATCTCAAATTAATTTAAGTTGTTTGTTCTTGAAGCAGTACCTCTGCAAAACATTAACCAGGCAACAGTTATAGAGTTTACAAGGAAAATACAAAATGGCATTAACAACAGTAAAAACATATGTAGTTTATGTAATAGCTATCTTAAATTTTGGCTGAGCTATGCATTATATCCCCTGTTTGAGATCACAGTAATTTTACAACAACAAAAAAAAAAAACAATCTTTTGAATATAACCTTAAATGAGCTGAAGTCTGGCTTATTTTGGAGTCATTCTAATGCAGTAAGGTGGGAGGCAGAACCTTATTTCAGGTAAGAATTTATTTCACAAATCCTAAGTATTCTTGTTCTGAAGCTGATCCCTGCCTCCTCTTTAAACATTTTACAAAGTTTATATACATTTTTTCCCAAATCTACATGAAAGTCAGTAAACACAATATGATATTACATCTAAAACATGAATCAAGGAGAGGCTGAGAGATCTTTAACTTTCCTTTCATGTAGCGAAGTGGCAAAATGCTTTCATGTTTCATATTAACCTTTAAATATATCAGGCTCTCACTAACTTTTAGAAATGCATTTACATTTTTATCCCAGTGTAGAAGGTAACAAAGTTTTATATATATCCTATTGATAACAGGTCCTGCTATAGAATATTAAATGATATAAATAAATCTCCAATAAAATTCACTATTCTTATAAGTTTGTAGTTACCGTTACAGATAAGTTTAGTTTGGAGAACAGCAACTTGACAAATTTCCTGCTTTAAAGACTTGTATACCTGGAAAATATGAACATATTTAATATACAAAGAAGAGTGACCACTCCACAATTACCTTGATATTTTTATATTAACCAAGTTTAGTTTTTAAAGAAAAATTTAGACTTCGTAACATAGTATAATACTCTAACAGTTTAACCATAATTGTACAAACCCTAATTTTTAAGACCAATTGTTCTAAAGAATAAAACTTAACAGACACAATATTAAGAGTAAATTAGTGTTTTAAAGAATCCTTGTCATTTTAACATATGGATTAAACTTTGGTTATATCAGCATATTAGTATTTGACCTTAGGGAAAAACCTTAAATAGCTTTAACTGATTGTCTCACATACATATAACCAACTTAGTTATACACAAACTTGTTGAAATTTGCCCTTTACTTACACACAGACTTTCTTAGCACTTACGTAGACCCTCATGTATTTCATCACACAAAGACTTTCCTACCCAGAAACATTTTTTTCTTCTACTAAATATATTTCCATACGTAGGACCTTTTATTTTACTCTTTCCTATCTGTTGACCCCTTTTTTGTCACATTCTGAAACAACTCTTATGAAATTTTTTAATTTAAATAAATTACTCCATTTTAATTATATTTTATGTTATTTATAGCACTCTAATTGAAACACAGTTGAAACTTTTGGATCCCCTTGTGTATAGGATTGAACCCAGGACTTTGTGCACATAAAGCAAGCACTCTACCAACTGAGCTATACTGCCAGCACCAGGACTTACCTCTTAGTAATGTTTTAGTGATGACACAAAGCAATTTTAAACCGTTTTTATTTACCAATTTATGAAACCACCAGTAATGTTTAAGTATGTTACCCCATGGAATTTAAGGAGTTAAGAGTACTTGATGTTATTTTAACAGTTAACATTTTAACTTTTGTAAATTAATCAGATGTCTCTAACAAACACATTTGAGTAATCTCATACATGTCAAATCTAATTTACTTTTTTCCTGTAGAGACCATGATATGTATTTGAACAGTATTTTCCATTTCTTTCCTATTGAAGACAAGTTCTAGAAAGAATTGATGCTAGACATTTTATAGACAGCAACATTTTATTAGTTTGACCACCTAGAGACTATTTTTTTTTTTTCACGGTTTTATGACTTTATTGGACAATCAGCAGTTAGTTCTCATCCACATTGACCGTCTGTAGATTTTTGAATGTGGTAACAGGGACGTAGGTTACCAAAGTATAGAGTTTGTTGGGCGAATCTTCATCCTCATTACGTTTTCTGGACAATCGCACACGAATACGATATGGGACATTCCTTATTCCTTTGGCCCAGACAGCTTTGTTGAGCCTGGTATCGATGCGCACATCTGGAGTTCCCATCTCCTTCATGGCAAATTTCCGGATCTCTTTGAGTGCCCGCAGAGCACGCTTCTTGAAGCCCACTCCATGGATGCGCTTGTGAATGTTGATGGTGTATTCCAGGGTCACGCCCTTGTTGATGGCAGAGCGGCCCTTTTTCTTCTCGCCACCCTTCTTTGTGGGAGCCATTCTGCCCGGCTCAAGTTGGAAAGGAAAAGCGAGACTTTTGCTTTAAGTCATTTTAAAGACATTTTACTTTCATTTGTGTACCCAATTTAAATTGAACCTTTTAAAATCACAGGAATTAAAGGTATCTGGATCCATTTTTTTATTTTAATTCATGAATGCTCATTATATATCAATTTTGATATCATATTCATATTTGGATGCATATATACAGACAACACCATGTCAGACAACATGATAGAACACAAAAGCAAAGGCCGTATAGCTTTTTATAGGTGAATCTTCATTGCAGTGTAACAGGTGTTCAAAAACTCTAGTTGAATAAAAAATAGGACTGATCAAAAAAAGTCATGGGTACAAAAAATATATAATTTAAGGAAAAAAAAAATAAGACTCCTGGAAAAATGACACAGCCATTAATTATTTTAGTAACAGCCCTGTACTTTTTACTTTTCTGTTTAGGTTAGTTGGAGTTCAGGTGAAAGGCACCTTTTCCTTTTTTTTTTCCCCCCTTGGGTTTGAGACTGGTCTCCTACTGAGCCTGCAGGAGCCTACTGAACCTGGAAGAATCCATTTACATTTCAATGTTAGCCTTCACTGAGATCTGCAAGGAGCTAAGAAAGAGATTACTGGTTCCAGCAAAAACTTGATGCCGAGGGCATTTTAACCATTTCTTATTTTCAGACAGGTTTGGATGCCAAAGAAAATTATGAGACCTCATAAGGAAACCCATGAAAACCACGCCGGACATGGGAAATCACATAAGGGAGTTTATTAAGCAAACAGAGTGTCTCCCTGCAGGGTAAGAGAGAAAATGAGAGGAAAAGAGAAAGGGTGCATGCAAGAAAGAGTGTGGAAAGTGAGGAGGAGAAAGAAAGAAAGTGCATAGGAGCGAGAAAGCAAGAGAAAAGGTGGCGGGGGAGCTATCCTTAAGCAGTTGAATTCTGCTGGGCTAACAGGACCAATAATGGAGAAGGATACTTGCAAGCTGACTGATGAACCAATAGCTAGCTAGGATGTTCACAGATTGACAAGTGGTTGGGAGGTGGGGAAATGGCTGCTGCGGAAAGGGCAGGGAGAGCAGCTTTCAGACTGACAAGAGGTTGTAATGCAAAGGGTGGGGGAGCAGCTTTGTATTACAGACCTTATGTTGCATTACTTTTGAGAATGAAGCTCTTTACTGCAATTGGCTATTGACCTGGTTCATCTGTGGCTGCCTATTCAGTAAGTTTTGGGTGAAATTTTTTAGGGTTATTTTCCTGTCAGTGACAAACAGGTTAAATCTATTCCATAGGTAAGCCAAGAACAGGGCTGGAAGTAAGACCCCTTTCTGATATTTTAAAACCTTTTGTATGTTTTGGTTTTCACATCAGGGCAGTTGTTCCTTAGTGTAGTTTTTTAAGGAGGCTGTAAAGAGGCTTAGGTAATTCCCTATACCCAGGAATCCAAGGCCTGCAGTATCCAGCTATCCCTAGGAAACATCTGAGTTGCTGTATGGTCTTGTGGAAATGACAAGACGGCACTCAGAAAGTAGGCGAAACCAAATTTTATTTTATGCCGGTGGGCCCAGAGGAGATTAGCACTCCAAAATTCTGAGCGCTGATCCACAGTTTCTCACAATATTTATGGGCTATTTGATGTCATCTTAGAACAATCCTATCATTGGGGCTTTTTTCTAAAAAAAAAAAAATTTCTAATCTATGCTGCTGAAGGCCTTGTGCAGGGTCTCTAACATAAAGCATGCTCACAGAACAGATAAGGAGAAACAGCTCTTTTCACAGATATCTATTACATTTTAGGAGGGAGTAGTCAGACTCTTAGTGCAGTTATTGACAATGCAAAATCTAGGAACCCTCCTGGAGAAAGCCTAAGAGAGGGGAGGGGAACTGACCCTTCCCCAGGCATTGAACTCTTACCATAACATTTTTGTAATTTCATTTTGCAATCTGATTTTGCCATCACAGTCTGGGGCAGTGGATATTGTCCTATGTTTAATACAAAGCTGCTCTTTCCGGTGCAGCCATTTTCCCCACCTCCCAACCACTTGTCAATCTGTGAACATCCTAGCTAGCTATTGGTTCATCAGTCAGCTTGCAAGTATCCTTCTCCGTTATTGGTCCCCTTTTAGCCCGGCAGAATTCAACTGCTTCATGGTAACTACCCAGCCATCTTTTCTCATGCTTCTCTCTCCTACTCACTTTCTCTATCCTCCTCGCTTTTCCACTCTCTGTAGCATGTGCCCTTTCTCGTTCCCTTTCTTTTCCTCTCATTTTCTCTCTTACCCTGCAGGGAGACACTTTGATTAATAAACTCCCTTATGTGACTTCCCGTGTGCGGCGTGGTTTTCATGGGATCCCTTACATTGGTGCCACGACTCGGGATGGGTTCTTCCACTGTCTCTTAAGTGAGTGGAACCCCATCTGAGCCCCAGTGCCCCCCAGACACAGCCCCATCTTCCATTCGCCCGGACGCTCAGCTTTTTGCAAGCAACACCGGACTTCAGATTGGTAAGTTCCCTTAGGTCCCCACTCTAGATCACATAAACACACCTCTGCTGACCTGAGAAGTGACCGTAGAGTGTTTGGGGCTCTTGAGGTGGCTGAGGTGTGGGGGTACCCCCAGCCACAACTTTTATAGTTACAGCTGGCCCCTATAGTCGGTCTTATCTGCCAGGTGGATTCCTGATTTTATGGTGGAAATTCTCTCTCAGGGTTGAGGCTCATCTCACGCTCATGCACTCATACTCGAAAACCCTGGTATCAGGTCCTCAAACCCTTCTTGGCATTTGCCCGGCACACACTTTGGTGCTTGTGTGACAACACAATCAATGTGCTGCCCCTCATCTCCAGCCCAGTACTCTGGCCTCGGAATGCCCTGGCCACAGACTCGGCTGTATCAGTCCCCACCATGGGATTTGGGTCCTCCAATCTGGCAGATTCAACCCTGGGAACCCTTTGCCCAACCCCCGGCTTAAAGCCATCAAAATTCATTTGTGTATTGGCACACAGCTTCCATGAGCAAGCAGGCAGATGGAAAGGGATTCCTTATCTTCAAGTCTCTTCTTTCTTGCTTCTTGGCTCCTTCCTGCAGGCTCAGGCACCTCTGGCCCCTGTTTCTCCATCTTCCCCTGCTTCTCTGTCTCCTTTACCCCATTCTGTTTCTGCTTCCATTCCCCAGCCCAACCCACCTAGTCCCCCTACCACAAGGTCCTGCATACGCTGGTGTGGAGGGAGTAACCAGCCCAACCATCAGTGGCATATCCCCGTAAGGAGTATAATATAGCAGCCCCATTCTGCACAAGTAGTGGGAGATAATTGTTTCACAATTTTCTGCGTCCAAACCTGAATTGATTGCTAACCAGGAAAAAGGGTTAAAATGCCCTAGGCATCAAGTTTCTGCTAGAACATTTTAGCCCCTTTCAGATCCAGATCTCAGTCAAGGCTTACATTGAAATGTAAATGAAGGAAACCAGAATACTCAGTGGGAAACCAGTCTCAAACCCAAGGAAAAAATGTCCATTTTAAATTTCTCCTGGGCTGCAACTCAGAATACTTTTTCTCTCCCTTTCACCTCTTCTTTCTCATTTTCTCGTGCTACAATTAATGGCCATTATCATTTTTCTTCTAGGACTTTTGTTTTTCTTAAATGCTATATTTTTGAGCTCAAAATTTTTATCCTACATATCTAGGTTAATGATTTTTGATCAGTTCTTTTTATCCAACTCTAGAGTTATTTTTGAACATCTGTTACGTTGCAATGGAGATAAGCATTACAAGGCCTTTGCTTTTGTGTTAAATATAAGCGCACATAAAAATTAAAATTTTAAAAATGGATCCAAATATTTTTAATTCACATGATTTAAAAAGGTTCAATTTGGGCTGGGGAGAAAGCTCAGTTGGTAGAGTGCTTGCCTTGCAAGCACAAGGCCCTGGGTTCGATCCCCAGCACCGCAAAAAAATAAAATAAAATAAAAAATAAAAAGGTTCAATTTAAATTGGGTAAACTAATAGAAGTAAAATGTCTTTAAAATTAACTCACAAGTCTCTAGGTGGTCAAACTATTAAAATGTTAATGTTTATAAAATGTCTAACATCAGTTTTTCCAGGACTTTTCTTCAACAGGAAAGAGACAGCAAATACTGCTTACACTTGTCTGACATCTTTTTTTTTTTACACTTGTCTGATATCTTGTTTTTTTTACAATAAGATGAGTGAATTAGAGTTGACATGTATGGGATTACTCAAACGTGTTTGTTAGAGACATCTGATTAATTTACAAAGTTATTCCAAACATTATTCTTTGTATATTAAATGTGTTCATATTTTCCAGGTATATAAACCTTTAAAGCAGAAAATTTATCAAGCTGCTATTCTTCAAATTAAACTTGTCTGTAATGGTAAACAAATCATTTAATGTTCTATATGTTAGGTTGGAAATTAGGCGACTGTAGGGGGCAAAGCTGAGAGGTAAAGTTTGCAGCAAGGTGGATGGAAAGTTCCACTGATCCTTCACACCCACCTGTCACTCAACAGGACCCCCTCCCATCCCATTCTATAAAAACCGTGGGCAGCCAGGGTCACATGTGATTTTCTCTGGTTCCCTATACCCCCGGGGGTCTGGGAATTTCGCCCGAGAGCCAAATTCCAATAAAGCTTGCTTCAACCACTTTCTGTCCCATTTTATTTGGTTGCTAACTGTGCCCGCCTAGACCCACTGAGTTTACATTTGGTCCCGCCATAGAGCCCGCCGAGCCCATCCGAGCTTACACTGTATAGGACCTGTCATCAATAGGGTATATGTAAAATTTGTTAAATGTATTTCTAAAAGTTATTGAGAGCCTGATTTGTTTAAAGGTTAAGCAGGAAAGCATTTTACCACTTTGCCACACAAAAGGATACTTAAAAGCTCTCTCAACCTTTCTTTAATTCATGTTTTAGATATAATGTTAAATTGTGTTAACTAATGTTCATATAGACTCAGGAGTCAATATATGTAAACTTCTTAAAATGACATTTAAGAAAGAGTGTAATGCAGTAGCAAAAATGGGACAACAGTGACTGAGTTTGGGGTCTCTGACCTCATGTCTGTGGCATGCCTGGTGCCTGGGAGTGCTCCTGTGCAGGGGCACAAGATGCCTAACTGCTGTGGCAGTACATTGATCTCAGGCACACAACTCTTGGGCAGGAAGGAATTCTTTTGCTAGATAACCAGTGTTTCATCAGCTCCCTTCTCTGGTTTCTGACCACCTTACAGTAACTTTGGAACCTAACATTGCACATATATAAAGATTGCTCACATAACTCTTTAGATCTGCATTTCCATTGGAACAGAGCTAAAAGCCCTGCCTTACCTGAGATAAGGCTCTGCCTCACAACCCTGCTGCACATTAGAATGACTCCAAAGTAAGCCAGACTTTAACTCATTTAAAGTTGTGTTCAAAAGTTTGATGTTTGCTGTAAAGATTACTGTGATCTCAAACATGGGATATAATGAATAACTCAGCCAAAATTCAAGATACCTATTGCACAAACTGAATGTTTTACTGTTGGTGATTCCATTTTGTATTTTCCTTGTAAACTCTAATTGTTGCCTGATCAATATTTTGCAGAAGTACTGCTTCAAGAGCAAACACCGTAAATTAACTTGGAATAGTAAGCCATCACCTATAGGACAGATAATGTATACCCCAATTAGATAAAAGGGGGTAAATAACTGTAAAGCCATAGACATTGAAGTTAAAACCCAGTACTCTTGCTTTATGACTGGTGAGACTGACTTGCTTGATGGTTAAGATCAAACTTAAAGATTGAGGTTAAATACAGAGGTCAAGAAAAGTCCATATTTGGGTCTTGCCCTCAAAGTCAGCCTGAACCCAGGGAACAAGAGGACTTCTCTAAGGAGGTTTGCCACTCTGGGTCACACAACCTCCTGATCAAGGAGATTGATGAGGCCACTAGAGGAAAAGCCACTCAGTGCACCTGCTGCAGAGGAGGGTCAAGGAAAAAGGGAGACATCCCTGGTGCTTTCAAGGGAAGCCACCTCATCGAGGAGACCCTGCCTAACCAATGGCACTAATAGAGCAAAGAAGCTGCTCTTAAGTTCTCTATGAGTGACCCCTGTGAGAACTCAGCTGAATCTTTAACAGACAGGAACAGGTCACTTTGACCAGCTTGATCTTAAACACCTAGCAAAACGGTTAAAACCAAAATATAGCCATTCTTGGGCATTTAAAAGAAGTAATACTTAAATGTAACTTAAGATGTACACTTGTGTTAGCCCACTAGAATAAAGACTAAAAGCTACAAAAGGGAGATTCTTAGGGAAATGTGCCTGATAACTATCAAGAGAGACTGCCAGAGTCAGAAGTTTTAGTCAGTTTAAGGCCTACAGACACAAATAGGCTTAATCTATGTTTGCTAGTAACAGAAGTATAGAGATCTCTACTAAATGTTGTGTCTACATTCCTGATAACCTGGACAATGTTAAAGTTCCCAAATAAAGGCCTTGTCCTCTCCAGCCTTTGCTAGGCCTTGTTATGGGAACAACTTCTCAGTTCTTCCACCCCCTGCTGAGGAATTATTGACTTCTGTCATCTTTATGATATTCATTGGCATGTTCCAGATTCTGCAACATTTATATTGTATCAATCTCATTTCAGTACTCATGTCTTTTTGTTCTTCTCTCAGAGAAGCACCCATCCCCAGATGCCTTTACAACCTGCTCTTCCCCAACTGGACTTCTACCATGGATCCCTCAATTGACCCAATTTCTAAAAAGGGAACTCCAAACTGCTTGCCCCACGCTGTCCCCTTCCAGTTTGAAGAAGCCAGATTGATCATCACGCCCTTTCCCTACAACAGTGAAGGAGTTCCTAAAATTAGAGGGGTGAATGAAGCCAGAATTGGGGACAGGCAGTTAGTGTAGAAATAGGGGATCAGTCAAATCAAGGAAATGAAGTCCATGGAAACCATCTGCCTTTGGAAGTCTGGAAGGAGAATGGACTTTTTACATCTCACCTGCAAAACCAGCCCCAGTCACTTAGGCAGGAAGGGGAGAGAAGGCTTCAGAAAGAACTGGAGAACAAAAGATTTTCTTATAAAAACAGAAATGGGGGAATGTAATACAAAGCTGCTCTTTCTGGTGCAGCCATTTTCCCCGCCTCCCAACCACTTGTCAATCTGTGAACATCCTAGCTAGCTATTGGTTCATCAGTCAGCTTGCAAGTGTCCTCCGATATTGGTCCCCTGTTAGCCCAGCAGAATTCAACTGCTTTGTGGTAGCTACCCCGCCATCTTTTCTCATGCTTCTCTCTCTCCTACTCACTTTCTCTATCCTCCTCGTTTTTCTACTCTCTCTAGCGTGCGCCCTTTCTCGTTCCCTTTCTTTTCCTCTCATTTTCTCTCTTACCCTGCAGGGAGACACTTTGATTAATAAACTCCCTTATGTGATTTCCCATGTGCAGCGTGGTTTTCATGGGATCCCTTACACTATGTGTAAGCTTGGACGGGCTCAACGGGCTCAACGACGGGACCAAATGTAAACTCAGTGGGTCTAGGCAGGCACAGTTAGCAACCAAATAAAATGGGACAGAAAGTGGCTGAAGCAAGTTTTATTGGAATTTGGCTCTCGGCCGAAATTCCCAGACCCCCGGGGGTATAGGGACCCAGAGAAAATCGCATGTGGCCCTTGCTGCCCAGGGTTTTTATAGACCTGGATGGGAGGGGGTCCTGTTGAGTGACAGGTGGGTGTGAAGGATCAGTGGAACTTTCCATCCACCTTGCTGTGAACTTTCTGTTCACCTTTGGTGGGCTGGTCTTTGTTCCAGCTGCTCAGCTTTGCCCCCTACAGTCACCTAATTTCCAACCTAACATCCCGACCTTTTTGGTGATATAGGGTGCCGGAGTCTGTCTGGCTACTTCCTGCATGTTAGGGGGCGTCATGGGGAGAAAAAGGTTTGGGGTGTAGGTTGGTGGGGAGGCGACTATAAAAGTGTAGGAGTATCTGGTTGTAGGTCACCCTGGCAACCTCACTTATGTGGTTCCGGGCAAATCTGAGAAGACAAGGAGCAATCATTAGCAGAAATTCTACCACAAATAGGGGAGTAAGGGTAGGGGTCAGCCAGGTGACAAGAGTGGAGTTCAGCCATCCTGGCCAAGGGTCATTTGATTCTTGCTTCAGCCTTTCATTTAGATGTCTGAGAGTTTCGATGTTGCTTTCATTATACCCGTTTCATTGATGCAGCAACAGCATTCTTTTTTAGGAAGAGGCACATTTCCCCTTTGTCCGCTGTCAGATCGAGTGCTCGATGGTTCTGCAAGGAAACTTGAGCAATAAATGTTATTCATCTTTGCAGGGATGTCAGGGGGCAGCAGATGCCTCTACGGCCTTCTGGAGTTGCTGTTCTAGCTTTTGGATGGCAGTGACTGCATAACCAAGTCCTCTTGTTACTATAACCTGTGTTTAGTAGAGATCTCTACATACCTGTGACTTAGGGCTAGATAATCATACTAGCAAGCATAGATTAAGCCTACCTATGTCGTTTAGGAGGATCTGTAGGCCTTAAACTGACTAAAAACTCCTGATTCTGGCAGTTTCTCTTGATAGTTAGCAGGTACATCTGCCTAAGAATTTCTCTCTCGTAGCTCCCAGTCTTTATTTATTTTAGGGAGGTTAACACAAGTGTACATCTTAGGTTGCATTTAACTATTGTTTCTCTTAAATGCCAAAGAATGGCTATATTTAGGTTTTAACTGTTTTGTTAGGTGTCTAAGATTAAACTGGTCAAATTGGCCTGTTACTGACTTTTCTTGGCCTCTGTATTAATCTCAATTTCTAAATTTGATCTTATCCATCCAGCAAGTTAGTCTCACCAGTCATAAAGTAAGACTGCTGGGCTTTAATGTCTATGACTTTACAGTTATTTACCCCCTTTAATCTAATTGGGGTTTACATTATCTGTTCTATCAGTGATGCCTTACTATTTCAAGTTAATTTACAGTGTTTGCTCTTGAAGCAATACTTCTGCAAAAATTAATCAGGCAACAGAGTTTACAAGGAAAATACAAAATGGAATCACCAACAGTAAAACATTCAGTTTGTGCAATAGGTATCCTGAATTCTGGCTGAGTTATTCATTATATCCCCTGTTTGATATCACAGTAATCTTTACAGCAAACATCAAACTTTTGAACACAACTTTAAATGAATTAAAGCCTGGCTTATTTTGGAGCCATTCTAATATGCAGCCAGGTGAGGCAGAGACTTATTTCAGATAAGGCGGGGCTTTTCACCAAACATAGATTTTGAAGATTAAGCAGAGATCAGATGGAACTCTGTTCTCTGATGGAAATGCAGTTCTAAAGAGTTATGTCAGTAATCTTTATATATGTCTTATTATCAGGTTAAAGATTATGTAAGCATTATTCTTTGTTTTCAGGAAAGTTACAGAGACTAGGACATCTATGCAACTTTTCACAGCTGCAAAGTGCAATGTTAGCAGCTCTGTGTTGCTTTCATGGAAGTCCACTGTCCAAAGTTACTGTAAGGCAGGCAGGAACCAGAGAAGGGAGCTGAGGAAACACTGGTTGTCTGGCAAAGGAATTCCTTCCTGCCCGAGAGCTGTGTGCCTGAGATCAATGTCCGAGCTGATAGGATTCCTGCACAGAGCCTCCCCAGCGAGGGTACTGGCATAGCAGCCAGGCATCTTGTGCCCCTGCATAGGAACATTCCCAGGTACCAGGCCACAACCTGTCTCACATACATATAACCCACTTAGTTATATGCAAACTTGTTGAAATTTGCCCTTTACACACATTTTCTTAGTTGACCCTCATATATTCCATCACGCAAGAATTTTCTTACTTAGAATCATTCTTTTACTTTTTACTGAATACATTCCCATATTTAGAACCTTCTGTTTTTCTTTCCTATCTGGTGAGCACTTTGTGGTGAAAAATTTACTCTCCTCCCATATAGCCCAATGTGAGTGAGCAATCAGGAAGGCATATTTGGAATCTGTGTAGATGTTGACTTGTTTACCTTTGGATAAAATTAGAGCCCTGATCAGAGCAAAGAGTTCAGCCTTTTGGGAAGTGGTCCCTTCTGGAAGGCAATTGCCTTCCAGAACTGAGGCGGTGGTGACATCTGCGTAAAGCGGCTCTACAGCATCCATCAGGACCCAGCACAGAACTGCCATCTACAAAAATGGTTAGGGCGGGTGAGGGGAGTGGGTAATCGAAGAGGTCTTCACGAGGTGAATGTAGCATTTTTAGCACCTGTGGGAGTGGAAGGGATTTATGGTTTAAGAGGTTCTGCAGCTGATGGGTGGAAAACACAGTTATTGGTTGAAGTAGGGCGAATTTTAGAGCTTCCTTAGTTAATTCAGTTACTGTCGCCAGTGCTTGGAGACATGGTAGCCACCCACAAACCGTGGAGTCAAGCTGCTTGGAGTGATGCCTCCGGTCTGTGAGAAGGTCCAGTTGGTTGCATGAGGAGGCCAGTGGCTACACCCTGCTTTTCATCCGTGAAGAGGTAGAAAGGATGGTTATGGTTGGGGAGAGAGCAGGGGAGGATATAAGAGCATCCCTGAGCTTGTAAAAAGAGTTAGCTATCATCTCGGGGGAGGTGAGGGGCCTATGTAGAATCTCCTTTGCTGCCTGATATAGGGGTTTGGCAAGGAGTGCAAAATTAGGGACCCAGTGTCTGAAAAAACCAGTTAAACCCAGGAAGGACAGAATGTAATCTGCTGTTTCTGGTGGCTTGGATTCTGTCCGTTGTGAGCCTCTTATAGGTACGAGTGAGGAGTATGTCCAAATATGTGACTAAAGAGGTGGTGAGCTGGGTTTTGGTTGGAGAGACTCAACAGCCTTGAGATCCCAGGTAGTCAAGGAGCTGGGCAGTGTGAGTCCGGGAGGCCTTGAGGGATGGGCTGCATAGGAGGAGGTCATCCACATATTGTAGGAGTGTGCTACTTCCCAAATCACAAGTAGCCAAATCCTGAGCTAAGACTTGCCCAAAAAGGTGAGGACTGTCCCGGAAGCCTTGGGGTAAAACTGTCCATGTCAGCTGTTGAGACCTAAAGGATGTGGGATCCTCCCATGTGAAGGCAAGGAGGTAATAGGAGTCAGGGTGGAGGGAACTATAAAGAACTTGTCTTTGAAATCCAGGATTGTGAAGTGGGTGGTAGAAGGGGGGATGTGGGAAAGAAGGGTGTAAGGGTTAAGAACCACGGGGTGGATGGGAATAACTGCCTCATTAATTAGACGAAGGTCCTGGACCAAATGATAGGTACCTGAGGGTTTACGTACTGGCAGTATGGGGGGTATTACAGGGGAGTCAGTAGGGACAAGGAGTCCCTGAGTAAGCAACTGGTCTATAATGGGTTTAAGTCCTTCCCTGTGAGTACGGGAAATTGGAAACTGGGGACGTGAGGGGAAACTTAGCTTGAGGTCTCAGTTGGATAAGGACTGGCTTGTGGTGGGAGGCTATGCCTGTCTTGGAAGTGTCCCAGACTTGGGGGTCGACCAGGTCTGGGGCAACAGTAGGATAGGTGGTGTGGTGGCGCTAGAGAATGTATGACACAGAGGTAAAGGAAGGTGAGCACTACCAGTGTGCCTGGGAAGAAGCTGTAGGGTGATCCTAGGGGTTGGAGAACATCTCTTCCTAGGAGGGGGACTGAACAGGAGGGAATAACTAGGAGTGAGTGTGTACAAGGATGTCCCTCGGGCACAGGCTAATTTAGCTATTCTGCTTGGGAAGGAGGGTTTTCCATCAATTCCCATAACCGAAACCTGAGAAGGAAATAAAGACTTAGAGTGGGCAGGCAAGACAGAATAGGTGGCCCCATGTCCACAAGGAAAGTTATGGACTTACCCGTTACCTGGAGCTTTTACCCTGGGCCTGGCTAGGGTTATAGGGGTCCTTGAGTCTGGGCTCCTTCAGTCTTCTGCAAATCCCAAAAGCTCATGGGAAGGGACTGCCTGGCTGGCCACACCCCTGTGTGGAGACGCTGGGGAGGGACCGGCCACAGGTCAGTCACTCTTCCATGTCCTGCTTGTTTGCAGGTGGGACACGGCCTGGTGGGGGGCCGTGGGTTTGGACATTGACGAGCCCAGTGACCTTCGCGTCCGCACTTGAAGCAAGCCCCTGGCAGAGAGGATTGCTGGCTCCCCTTTGAAGCTCTCACTGGAGCCACAGGCCGCAGGGTAGTTACCAAGGCTTGGGATTGGAGCATCACCTTTTTCTGTAAATAAGCTTGCCTGGCCAATTTGGCTGTTTTTTTTTTGGCATTACTGACTTTAAAGGCCATTTTTCACCAGATCTCGGATTGGGGTTTGAGGGCCCTCCTCAGCTCATTTGAGCTTTTATCTTATATCAGGGGCTGATTGAAAAATGAAGTGGGTTGCTAGCACTGTAGCGCCAGAGGGAGATTTAGGGTTCAGTTTAGTATATCTAGTAAGGGCCTCTGTAAGGCTGTTAAGAAACAGCTGGATTCTCCTCTGGATTCTGAGTAATTTCCCTCAGTTTATCAAAGTTTACCACCTTATTGGAGACTGCTTGCATGCCTGCTATGAGGTATTGGACCATGTAAGCACAGTGACGGTGGCCCTGCTGGCCTTCCTGATAGTTCCAGCTTGGTATGGTTATTGGAACCTGCTCCTGTGGGTAAAGTTATGTCTGTTAAATGGGCTTGGTCAGCGTGGTCCTGTGCTGCCTGTTGGATACTGGGAGTGGAAGAAAGGATATTAAGACTATAAGTTTGGGAAAGATACTCAAATTCCTTAATATAAGTAGAGGAATCAGCAGAGAAAGACCCTAAATGAGAATGGAACATAGATTCACATAACCCTTTTGCATTAGCTATTTCCCGGAGAGGATAAAGAAGCTCTGGGTTAGGCAGTGGGAGAGTCTGATAAAGTTGCATGTTAGTGCTGATGAGGGAGGAGGGAACAGACTAGGCAGAGAGACGTTCTGAAGGAGGAGGTGGGAGGGGATGTGGGAGGGCTCTGAGGAGGAAGGGGGGAGGAGCTGTATCCGCAGGAGGAGGGGGTGGGTTTTTCAGCTGGAGGAGGACAGGAAGAGGAGGTGGAGTCCTGGCCAGAGTATGGAGGCGGGCAGGGCTTGGGACCGCTCAGGGGAGGAGAATGGGTGATGGAGCAGGTAGAAGGAGGAGCACGGCGAGCGCCAAATTCCAAAAAGAAAGCTTGGGAATGGTTGCGAGTACCTTTGTGGCCATCTTGAGATCTAAAACATACAGAGGCTTGAATAAAAAACTAGCCACTTACGGCTTAAGTCTTTGGAAAGTCCCAGTTTAGTAAAATTACGGTGGAGATAGCCGTAATTTGGAGTTTTGGGGTCCAATGAGCTCCCAGTAATTCCCATTAGTCACCCAATTTCACCCGGACAGGTATGCCAGAATCAGAAGAGGCGTCCCAGTTCTGACTCCTGTGCACCGGAGGACGGTGGGCGGGCCGAAAGCCAGGACGTCTCTCGACTTTCGGGGGCCCAAAAACAGAATAAACGGGGGACTGACTGGAGGTTGAAACGTCTTCTCAACAACCAGAGCCCAGACGGAGCAGGGGAGAGGCCTGAGGGGCGCCCACGGACAGACCTCCTGCGGAACGGAGGGTACAAATTGGAACAGCATATGGGGAAAAACCAGGGAATGTACCGCGCTTTGAAGCGGGATGGACCAAACGAAGCAGAGCTGAGCGGGACGGAACAGAATCTCCTGGTTCTTCTGAGGTGGGGGAGCCCGAAAAACCCCCTCCCGGGTTTCAGCACCAAACGTAAGCTCAGACGGGCTTGGCGGGCTCAACAGCGGGACCAAATGTAAACTTGGCAGGCTTGGCAGGCACAGTTAGCAGCCAAATAAAATGGGACAGAAAGTGGCCGAAGCAAGTTTTATTGGAATTTGGTTCTCAGGTGAAATTCCCAGACCCCCGGGGGTATAGGGACCTGGAGAAAATCACGCATGGCCCTGGCTGCCCAGGGTTTGTTTTTTTTTTGGGTGCTGAGGATCGAACCCAGGGCTTTGTGCTTACAAGGCAAGCACTCTACCAACTGAGCTATCTCCCCAGCCCCTGCCCAGGGTTTTTATAGACTGGGATGGGAGGGGGGTCCTGTTGAGTGACAGGTGGGTGTGAAGGGTCAGTGGAACTTTCCATCCACCTTGCTGTGAACTTTCTACTCACCTTTGGCAGGCTGGTCTTTGTTCCAGCCGCTCAGCTTTGCCCACTACAGTCGCCTAATTTCTGACCTAACACTATGGTGGTTATTTTTCCTGTCCTAGCTTGTGAGTTCCTTGAGACAGTTGCAATCCTAAGTACTAAACCTGTTGATGGCATAATTAAGCTTTTTCTTTGAACCCCTGTCAGCTAAGAAGTTTAGGAGCTCTGTAATTGTAATGTATAAAGCCGTCCGCCTCTCCCGTTACAGGAATTTCTGGCCTCCCCATCACCTGTCAATCTGTGCTCTGCCTGCCTCTTACGTTTTAGGAATTTCTGGCTTACGCTGCTGCCATTTTCCTGCTTCCCACGTTACGTCCTAACATGCTATTGATACCGCTGTTGATACCGGTGAGGAGTTCTGCTCCTTCTAATGTTGAAGATTGAACACTAGAGAAGCACGCCAAGGCAAGCATATTAAGCAGGTTTTATTTAGAGGTAATAATACAGACTTCTCCCGGCAGGAAGACGGGGGCAATGGCTGATGTTCTAAAGTCCCCAGAAGTGAGTGCACCCTACATCTTTTATAGGTTAAATTCTCTTTTGTTCTCCAGTTCTCTCCCCCCTTATCTCTCCTTCCTGCCTATGTGACTAGGCCTGGTTTGCATTAACTGAGAAACCATGGGCAGGGGGAGGGCCAGGGTGATTCAGGCAGATAAGGGCCCAGGAGGCATTAATTAGCAGCTCCTTGCTTGCAGTCCTTGATAAAGGCAGGTAAATTTGGTAATCAATGGGCTCTGGAGATCCTTGACATTCCATTCTTCCAGGGGCAGTCTCCAACTTCCAGAGGCAGACGGCTTCATGGCTTCATTTCCTCGATTTGACCCGATTCCCTATTTCTACACTAACTACCTGTCCTTAATTCTGGCTTCACTATTGGTTCATCAGTCAGCTTGCAAGAATTCTCCTCCGCTACTGGTTCCTTCCAGCCTGCGAGATTCCAATATCTGGGAGAAGCCATATGCCATCTTTCTCTTTTTTGCCCCTTCTTTTTGCCCTGAGCGGACGTGCTAATTGTCCACATAAAGTCTCTTGCGTGAGACCTCGTGTCTGCGGAGCATTTTTTCTGGGAGCTCTTGGCAAGCCACAACTGAGCCAAGCGAGCAAGCGGCAGTTCAGCGGGATCGTGCAGCAGAGGCTACAATTGCCGCCGTGGATCCCAACCCGAGCTGCATTTTTCCCCTTACAGTAATTGTTAGGGGCAGTTATGGTTCATTGATAACTCCCAGAAAAACGCTCCGCAGACACAGGTCTCACACGAGGAACTTTTATTTTATGCGGACGATTCGTGTCCGCTCGGGGAAAAGGAAAGACGAAAAGAAAAAAAAACATGGCGCATGGTTTCTCCTCATATTGGAATTTTGTGGGCTGGGAGGAACCAATCACGGAGGAGAATTATTACAGACTGAATGATGGACCAATGACATATTAGAACGTAATGTGGGAGGCAGGAAGATTACGGCAACATAAGCCGGAAATTCCTGTAACGGGAGAGGTTGGCGTAACGCAGATTGACAGGTGGTTGGGAGGTCAGATTCCTTACAGTAATGACCTTGATATTTTTCCTGTGTGGTAGGACATAGAGGATGTCATCTACATATTGGTGAACAGTTACAGATGTTTTATCTCTGAATTTTGTCAAGTCCTTAGCTAGGGTTAGTCTGAACTGGTGAGGGCCATCTCCAAATCCTTGAGGCAACACTATCCAGGTTAGTTGAGATCCACTATCTAGTTCCTCAAGGGCAAACAGATATTGTTGATTAAGAGTCTAGGGTACACAGAAAATGCATCTTTTAAATCTAACATAGTAAACCAAACAGCAGCTGGAATCTAAGATAACAAAGTTATGGATTAAGAACTACAGGGTGGAGGGAAATTATCGCTTTGTTAATTATTGTAAAGTTTTGGACTAGGCAGTTTGCTTTTTAACTCCTAAAATGGGTGAACTGCATGGGTTGTTGCAAGGCATTGTTTGTCATTTGAGGTTTTGAGTGATCTTCAATAAGCCCTTTCTCTTTTTTGATCTCTAGTGTAAAAAAAATGGAAGATGCAAGCTGGAGGAGATCATCTAAGAATTGATCACGGCTATTTGCCAATTTTGTAATTTCCTCTAAATATTTGGGGCTGACTGAATGATCTAGAATACCAACAAGTGTGTGCACCCTACATCTTCCATAGATTAAGGACTCCTTTGTTCTGTTCTCTCCCCCCTTATCTCTCTCCTTCTTGCATATATGACTAGGAGCAGGAGTTGCCAGTGACATGACAAAAAAGATGAGAAGCAGATGGCAGAGGGGGGAAGGGCCAAATGGAGACATTGATTAGCAATTCCCTGCCTGCAGCATTTTGGGAGGGGTACTTAGGCAGGTAACTTTGGTGATCAAAAGAGCTTTGGAAACACTGACATTCCAATCTCCCAGGAGCCGTCTCCAACTTCCCAGACTCTGATGGCTTCCATTCCTGGATTTGACCAGATTCCCCATTCTATGCTAACTGCCTGTCCTCAATTCTGGCTTCAACTGGAGCAGAACAGTTCAAATGCAAATTACAGAGGTCCTGTGCTAACTCATTCTCCTTTGACTTTGAATGTTCTCCAGTCTTCTGAATAGAGATGTTGCCCCCACCCTTCAATATCTCTTTGTCCATGGGGAACTGCTTAACTACTAAAAACTTTTTAAATATGTTCCCAGAAGACAAAACAGTCCTGGAGGATGAATATATCTGACTCTTAGATTTAAAGCTCTTAGTAGTATTTCTAAGTCCTGTGATTAAATCTCCCAAAGTCCATAAATCAACATCTAGGTCCGAATACAGGCAAGTTTCTATTACAGTCCAAACTCTCGCTATACTTTGAATTGTACTCCTACGCAGGTTAGTGGAGATACAAACTACATACAATTCCTTGCCTAGTTTTTCACAAGTATGCAAATCAAGTGATTCCTTTTCAGAAAACCATGGACAAATTGCCTGAATTGCCTCTAAGAATTGAGCAAGATCAGCTCTTTGTACATAGTGTCCCTTCTGTTTTAAGATGGTTTTCAGGATAGCTAAGTGACTTTCCCTGTCTATAGAGATTTACCTGAAATCCTGATTAGGATCTTTTCTTCCCAGGAGTCTAAACTTTGCACCCACTCAGCCAAGTTAGGTCTCAGTCTCATACAGACAGAAACGCAGGCAGACCTGCCTGATAGAGTCTGCAGTATTTAAAGTGACCAGGTCTCCATTTACATTTCAAGAACTGTAGGAACTGCGTTCTTTCCACTGAATTTCACTCTGGCTAAGTATTGAGTATATCTGAATAAATTTTATTTCTCCCTCTGTAGAGAGAAAATTCCCCAGGCTTAATGTCACACAAATTCTCTTTTCTTTCTTACTACTAAATTTATTCACAAGTGCATGCTTCCCATGGGAAAGGGGCCAACACCTTACGTTTATTTTTTCTTCTAAAATCCTCTTGAATAGCAGCTGTTCAGGTGCCAAATGTGGGGGTCTCTCAGCCACGTCCCACCTGGATAAGAAAATGGTTAACTGCCAGAGGATGATGTTGGTTATTTATCAATCAGTTACCCATAAACTTATCTACTCAATAAACACAGAAGAGCCAATACTGTTTTTAAATGAGAAGGGGCTTGATGGGTCTGGCCATACAAGCTCTGGCCTCTAACAACATGGAGTAGCCCAATTCTCTTTTATTTATAACACACAGGTTAAGGAGGCCACCTCTTAATAACTATCATGATGGCTGATAGAGGGTCCTACTGGGGTTCAATATCGACCGATCCCCAGAGAGTCGAAGTGCACACACAATAATGCAAGACACACAACGAGGTTTTATTGCAAGCTCGAGCTTGGACCACAACCAGCCTCTCAGACCACTACAATGGCTGAGTGGGGAGCAGCCCAGAGGGATGAGAAAGCACTCTACTTAAGAAATTTCCAATCATTCACATACAAAGACCTGTACATTATTGGTTAACATTCGAACAGCTAAATATTTATCCTCTTTGGTTGGGTCCCACCAATCTATTTGATTCTCATTGGGTCCCCCAAAACTGAACAGTCCTGGAGGAAGAAGGGAGGAGGGAGGGGGTGAACTATGCAGGAGATGAGTCAGGGCTAGACATCCCCCCCTCCTTGAGAGATAAGGTTTCCGCGCAGCTGCCCATTTCTCAGACAGGTATCTCTTAATAGCCTTGATAAGCCCGGGGGCCCAGCACGTCCTACTTGTCCTGTATTGGCTCTTGAGGGCACTGTTGCAACCGCTTGCATCCTGGTGATTAAGATAGTTTCTCATTCCTTAGTGTTTGTGTGCTCTTTCCTGTGGGGGCTTTACAGATGTCACCCTGTTCTCAACAGTCCAATGTGATTTTTTTTTTTTTTTTTTTGACTAGGGATTGAACCCAGGGGACTTTACCACTGAGTGACATCCCCAATTCTTTTTAAAAATATTTTATTTAGAGATAGGGTCTCACTGAATTGCTTAGGGTCTTGCCAAGTTGCTGAGGCTGGCTTGAGCTCATGATCCTCCTGCCTCAGCCTCCTGAGCTGCTGGGATTACAGATATGTGCCAATGCACCCAGCCCAACATGAACTGTGAAGGACCACATACATTCAAACCGTGGACTATGGTTTGGATGTAGTGTGAATGTGTCTCCTAAAGATTCATTTCCAAAAAAGTTGCCCAGTGTAATGATTTTAAGAGTTTGGTGGACCTTTTGTGTAAGGCCATGGTGACACCATCCGTGGAAGGGATTAAAGCATTTCTTACAGGACTGGGTTTGTTCTTGAAAAAGCAGGTTTTTATAAATTGAGACCACCCCATTTTCTTGGCCCCTTCTGCTTAAAGCTGTTTTCCTCCACATTGTGATTTTTTTAAACTTATTTTTTCAACTTCTTTTCTTTATAACTTACTCAACCTCTGGTAAATTTTGTTATAGCAACACAAAATAGACTAAGACATGGACAAATTCCTAAGCAGGCACAAACTACAGAAATTAACTCAAGAAGCAAAAGTTCATTCTCTGCTTTCTGACTGCCCTGAGCTGAGCAATTTTCCTCTGCCACACCTTTCCACCATGGTGGTCTGCCTCCCCTTGAGCCCAGAGTGATGGAGTCAATCAACTGTGAATGAAACCTCTGATACCAGTTATTTTGGGGGCACTGATCTTGAAGGATAACTTGGGTCTGCAGAGTGGTCCCCCAGGAGGAGGAGCAGGCCAGGGTTAATGAAACCCTGCCCCTCTCCTGCTGCCCTTCACAGGGGATGCTGGGGCCCCTGGTTGAGCATGTGCTTTGATGTTCAAATCAGAGAACAGGAAGTCCTGATGGTAAGAGGAACCAACATGTCTGATTGGCCCGTCCCCTGGAGACCTCCGAGGTGGGTGGAATGACCTATGTGACAGTGAGACAGGAAAGGGCACAGCTCTGCAGAGCCCACTTTCTCCCCTTGTCCGCTCTCTTCTTCCAGGCAGGCTGCAGCATGCTTGCATGGGGCAAGCTGGGCCCTTGGTAGAGAAACAGGTGGGCAGCTATTGTCTCAAAACAAGGGGAAGGCAGCCAGTTGCAGTGGCACATGCTTGACATCCCAGCGGCTCAGGAGGCTGAGGCAGGAGGATCAAGAGTTCAAAGCCAGTCTCAGGAAAAAGTAAGGCACTAAGTAACTCAGTGAGACTGAAAGAATTTCATGCGGAGACACGGGTCAAAGCTAAGCTCCAGAGCAGTTCCGCTTTATTCAGAAAGGAGTGTGTTTATATAGAGCCAGGTGTGGGCTGATTGGTTGGGGCATGAAACGGGGTGAGAGTTGATAGGACGGGTCCCGTTGCCGTGGGTTTCAAGCGAAGGTGTTGAATACTGATTGGGTGTTGTGTGGCGCTGGCCTTCGGGAACAGTGATGGGAGGTAGAACCCAGAAGAGAAGGCTGACCAGCGCCATGTTGGGAAAAGTAAGAAAGGTGACCTTATAGAGACCCTGTCTCTAAATAAAATACAAAATAGGGCTCACTGAGTTGCTTAGTGCTTCACTTTTGCTGAGGCTGGTTTTGAACTGGATATCCTCCTGCCTCAGCTTCCAGAGCCACGGGGATTATAGGCACATGCCACCACAAGTGGTGCCGGGACAGGTGGGTATCCTCATGCAAAGGAATGAAGTGACATGAGAGCTAAAACTACAAACTCTAGAAGAAAATGGGTAAATCTTCATGACACTCGACTCAATACCATGACAGCAAAAGCACAAGCAACAAAAGAAAAGTTTGGCTTCATCAAAATAAAAAGGACATCATCAAGAGGGTAAAAAACGTTTCACAGAATGGGAGAAAAATCATCTGCAAATGAGCTAAGGAACTTGTATCCAGTCCTTACTAAAAAGACATCCCACTTCAAAAACAGGTAAAGGATCTGAATAGACATTCTCCAAGGAATTTACACAAGTGATCAAGAAGAACATGAAAGGATATTCAACACCATTAGTTACTGGAGAAAGGCTGATCAAAGTGGCATTTTTGTGAAAGAGTAACGTGTTGGGGAAGAGGCAGAGAAATCAGAAGGCTTGCACCCTGCTGGTGGGGTGTGAGAAGGTAGAGCCACCTTGGGACAGGCAGCTCACCAGGGGCTGAACAGGAAGTCACAGCATGGTCCAGCCATTGTACTCCTGGGTCTATGTGCAGGAGAGGTGCCCACACAGCGGTTAATATACAATGTTCACAGCAGCACTGTTCACACAACGAAAAGGTGGAGACATCCCAAGCCAAAGACTCACAGGACAGCACTGACAATCCAGCAACCAGTAAAGTGGGGCAGAGCCAGGTGATGTGAGGTTATTGGGCTACGCAAAGGAACCGAGGACTGAGGCGTGCTTCAGCGTGGGGTGCCCTGAGGTTTTGTTCAGTGAAGAGTCAGGCATCGAAGGCCACGGATTATGACTCCATTGATGCAAACTCAGAGAAGGGGGATCTACAGTGAGAGGGCGAGGTGGGAGGTGGGAAGGTAGCTGAGGGGCATGGAGTTCTTTTCAAGCAGATGACATGAACTGTGGTGCTGACCCACTGGACTGCATGCCCTGCGGGTGAGTTGGGTGGTGTGTAGCTGCTCCAAGGCATGAGGGTGGGGTGGGTGACAGAGGAAGCCCTAAGGGATGGTTTTCTCAGCTCTAAGAACAATAACCAACTCAGTCACTGATGTATGTGTTCTTGAATTTCTCAGCAAGATTTTATAACTCTTACTGTAGGGGTTTTGCGTATCTTTTGATAATTTTTTTTTCTAAGAATTCTGTGTTGACAGTCTCATAAGTGGTGTTGTGCATTAGTGTTGAAGGGCTACTGTTACAAAGTAGCAAAGGTCAGGTGGATTATACACTACACATTCTCTCAGATCCAAGATGCAGATGTGGGTAGCTGGGTTCCTTCTAGGGCTTCCAAGGGAGAATCATCGCACTCTTCCCCTTGGGTTTCTGGTAGTCCCTGAGCTGGCTGATGGGCTCTCTAGTCGCTGCCATCTTCACTTGGTGTTTTCTCCTGTGTCTCCCTTTGTAAGGAAGCCAGTCCCTGGATCAAAGCCTAACCCACTCCAGCGTGACCTCATTTTAACATCTACAAACACCCTATTTCTAAATGAAGTCATGTTCACAGGTTCCTGGCGTTAGAACTTCAATCTGTCCTTTTGGTCACTGTATCTCTTGGGGGACTTGATTCGAACCACATAAGTTAGTAATTCTTACTTCCTTTTCCAAGGACTGGAGTGTAGCTGTGGTAGGACACTTGTCTAGGATGGGCAAGGCCCTGGGTTTGAGCCCCAGAGTAAAAACAAACAACAACAACAACAAAAAAAACTGTTTTCCTTTTCCAGTTCCTTATTGTAAATATTTGTTGACTTTGCATCCTTGACTTAGTACCAAGCTTCATTTATATTCCTTGGGGCTTTCTTCATAAACATCAGTCACATCACCTGTGGAGAGGATGGTCTTACATCTTCTCTGTAGATCTTTCTCTCTCTCCCTGCAGCGTCCTTGCTTCTCCAGGCAGCACCTGCTACACGCTGTGGAGCTGCGGCCTGTGAGCGACTGGACGGCAGCAGGGCAGCACTCTTGCTTCAAGGGCAACATGAGCTGCCGTGCCGACCTGGCCTTATTTCCCAAGGGTTTTTATCTTGAGTGGACACTGAGTTTTGCCAAAAAGTTTTTGTCCTATTGAAATGGGCATATGGATTTTTTTCTGTTATAATCAATGGCAATTGCACTTTGTTTTGTTTAAATCAATGAGTTTTGCATCCCTGTAATAAAAATCCACTGGGTCATGATGTAGCACTATTTTTTACATTGTTGAATTCAACCTGTTAATATTTTGTTTAGGGTTTTTTTCTTTCTCAGAATTAGTATCATGAATGAGTTGGGGAAATGCCCTGTTTTCTAAGCATATGTGAGCTTGGTACTATGTGTCTGGAAGAATTCACCAGTGAGGCCATCTAGGTCTGTAATTTTTTCTGTGACAAGATTTTTAATGACTGATTCAATTTACTCAAAGCAGGATATAGAGCTATTTGGGGTTTCTAATTTCTTGTGTCAATTTTGGTCAGATGTCTCTTCAAGGCTCTTATCCATTTCATATGTCGTCAACTTTATCAGCATGAGATTGCTCACAGTGTCCTCACTCCATGCCTGAGAGAGCCTAGTGATGCTCCCTTTCATTTCTGAGGTTGGCAGTTTGTGTCTCCTCTTTTCTTGATCAGTCACACCAGGAGTTTATCAGTTTTACTGCCCTGAACTCACTCAGCTGGGATGTAGCTCTGTAGCTCAGTGGTAGCACTCATGCCTCAAAGAGCTAACTCTTCTCCTGGTGCTGTTGATTTCCTTGCTTTCTGTTTCAAGGCTTTTACTCCTTTATCATTTCTATTTTATTTGGATTTAGTTTACAATTATTTTCCTAGCCCTTTAAGATGAATACTTAAGAGTACTGATTTTTTTTTTTTTTCTTTTTTCTCAGTACTGGGGATTTAACCCAGGGGAATTCTACCACTGAGCTATATTGCCAGCCCTTTTCATTTTATTTCTTGAGATAGGATCTCAGTAAGTTGCCCAGGCTGACCTTGAACTTGCAATCCTCCTGCCTCAGCCTGTGAGCTTGATCATTGAACTCTGACCTTTCTTCATTTCTGTCATTTGCATTCAGAGTTGTGAACTTGCCCCAGAGTGCCACTTTGGCTGTCTCCCACTACTTCTGGTAAGCTGTATTTCTATTCAGCTCCACTTGTTTTCTATGTGATTTTTTTCCTTACCCAGGGATCATTTGTAAGTGTTTTCCTTAATTGTTAACACTTGGAAACTTGATGGTTACCTGTTATCGGTTTTGTTTTACTCTCACGTGGTCCTGGATTTTAATCATTTGGAATGTGTTGTGACTTGCTTTATGGTTCAGAAATTTGTCTTTTTTCCTAAGTGTTCTGTGTACACCTGTAAAGAATAAACAGCTGTCTTTTGTTGGATGTAATGTTCTATGCATGTCAGTTAAGTCAAGTTGGTAAGTTATTTTGTTTAAATCTTCTGCATCCTTACTTTTAATCTTTAACTGTTTCTACAGGTTACTGAGAGGTGTGTATTAAAATCTCCAGTCATGCAAAAGTTCAACTTAAAAAACTCCAGCTATAATTATGCACTCACCTAATTCTTTTTGTTATATCTTTTTAATTCTTGTTATTAGATCTGTGCACTTATTAATATTAATATTACATGTTCTTCATAATTTACCCTTATTTAAATTCAGTGTCTTTATTTCTCACATTTTGTCCTAAACTCCTCCAAAGTTCATTTTCTCTTTTCTTTTTTTTTCAGTGCTGGGAATCAAATCAAGGGCCCCATGCATGCCAGGCAAGCACTCTACAACTGAGGTACCTTCCCAGCCCAAATGCATCTTTTCTAATGAGCAGGTAGGGCTTTTTTTTTTTTTTTTTCCAACCAGTGTGATAATCTTTGTCTCCCAATCAAAGTGTTTGACCCATTTACATTTAATGTAATTGATATAGTTGGATTTCTGCCTACCATCCATTTCTGAGATGTTTCCCAGGCTGGTCTTGAAGTGCTGAGCCCCAGCAATTCTCCTGCCTCAGCTTCCCAAGTAGGTTAGGCCTACAGGCACACACCATTGCACCTAGCTTATGATCCATTTTCTATTTGTCTCATCACTTGTTTATTCCTTTATTTCTCCTAACATGTCTTAATAAAAAAGTATTCTATTTTTATGTTCTATTAGCTTTTTGTTTTTAAGTTTATTTGGTTTTTGTAGCTTTTTAAAGTTTTTTGTTGTTGTTGATGGACCTTTATTTTATTTATCTATATGTGGTGCTGAGAATCAAACCCAGTGCCTCACACATGCTAGGTAAGTGCTCTACCACTGAGCCCCAACCCCAGCCCCTCTATTAGCTTTTTTTAAAGGTTTGTTAGTATTTTTTAAAAAGTTTTAGTTGTACATGGATACAATACCTTTATTTCATTTACTTTTATGTGGTGGTAAGGATTGAACCCAGTGCCTCACGCATGCTAGGCAAGTGTTCTACCACTGAGCTACAACCCGAGACCTTTATTAGCTTTTTAATCAAATATTTTATCACTATTTTAGTGGTCACCCTAGAGGTTGCAATATGCTTCCTTCACGTATTACAGGCCACTTTAAATCAATGCAAAAACCTTGTAATTGTGCAACTCCATGAAACACTCCTTCAACCTAATGAGCTCTGGAGGTCATGTTTACATGTTTTAGGACCCTCAAGACATTGTTTTTTTGTTTTGTTTTGTTTTTGGTAGTGCTACAATTGAGCTACATCCCCATCCCCATTGTTGATTTAAATAAGCAATATTAATTCATATTTATTCATATTCATGTTCTTTCTTTCTTCCTATATGTCTTCCTCTATCCAAAATCACTTTCCTTTAGCCTGAATATTTCTGTAGTACAGGTATTTTCTTGTAAGTCAGTCTGCTGGTTATAAAATTTGTCAGTTTGTCTGCCTTCATTTTTCACAAGGTTAGTATTTTTTATTATCTATTTCACCTGTTATTAATATAGTATAAAGTCCCTGGATTGTTGTATTTCTCTGAAAAGTGCTGGGTTTTGTTCTAACAGGCAAGTAAGTGACTGCCTGCTTGTCTATAACTTGTATGGCTTTGTAGAACAGGTCTGTTATGACTTTTTTTTTTTTTTTTTTGGTGGTGCCAGGGATTGAACCCAGGGCCTAGTGCATGCAAGGCATGCACTCTTTTTTTTTTTTTTTAACCCCCCTTTTTTTTTAATTGTAAACAAATGGGATACATGTTGTTTCTCTGTTTGTACATGGAGTAAAGGCATACCATTTGTGTAATCATAAATTTACATAGGGTAATTGTTGGTTGATTCATTCTGTTATTTTTTACCTTCCCCCACTCCTCCCACCCCTCTTTTCCCTCTATACCATCCCTCCTTCCTCCAGTCTTGCCCCTCTCCCACCCCCCATTATATGTCATCATCCACTTATCAGCAAGATCATTCGTCCTTTGGTTTTTTGAGATTGGCTTATCTCAGCATGATATTCTCCAATTTCATCCATTTGCCTGCAAATGCCATAATTTTATCATTCTTTATGGCTGAGTAATATTCCATTGTATATATATATGTCACAGTTTCTTTATCCATTCATCAAGTGAAGGGCATCTAGGTTGGTTCCACAATTTGGCTATTGTGAATTCAGCAGCAATGAACATAGATGTGGCTGTATGTCTGTAGTATGCTGACTGTAAGTCCTTTGGGTATAGGCCAAGGAGTGGGATAGCTGGGTCAAATGGTGGTTCCATTCCAAGTTTTCTAAGGAATCTCCATACTGCTTTCCAGAGTGGCTGCACTAATTTGCAGCCCCACCAGCAATGTATGAGTGTACCTTTTTCCCCACATCCTCGCCTACACCTGTTGTTGCTTGTATTCTTAATAATCACCATTCTAATTGGGGTCAGATGGAATCTTAGGGTGGTTTTGATTTGCATTTCTCTTATTACTACAGATGTTGAACATTTTTCCATATGTTTGTTGATTGCTTGTAGATCTTCTGTGAAGTGTCTGTTCATTTCCTTAGACCATTTGTTGATTGGGTTATTTGTAATCTTGGTGTTGAGTTTTTTGAGTTCTTTATAGATTCTGGAAATTAGTGCTCTATCTGAAGTATGATTGGCAAAGATTTTCTCCCACTCTGTAGGCTCTTTCTTTGCATTGCTGATAGTTTCCTTTGCTGAGAGAAAGCTTTTTAGTTTGAATCTATCCCAGTTGTCGATTCTTGCTTTTATTTCTTGTGCTATGGGAGTCCTGTTAAGGAAGTCTGGTCCTAAGCCGACATGTTGAAGATCTGGACCTACTTTTTCTTCTATAAGATGCAGGGTCTCTGGTCTGATTCCAAGGTCCTTAATCCATTTTGAGTTTAGTTTCGTGCACGGTGAGAGATAGGGGTTTAGTTTCATTCTCTTGAAATGGATTTCCAGTTTTCCCAGCACCATTTGTTAAAGAGGCTATCATTTCTCCATTGCATATTTTTGGCACCTTTGTCTAATATGAGAAAATTGTATTTATTTGGGTTCGAAGGCATGCACTCTTATTAACTGAGCTATATCCCCAGTCCACAATGATGATTTTGTTCTGGGCTAGTGACTTTACTCCTAAGGTGTGACCTTTCTAGGGTATCAGTGGAAAACCTGAGATGTTTACCAAGTCCCTCTAACCTGGAGGGACTCAATTTCCAACCTGTTCTCATTCAACTCTGCTCTGCTCCAGCTTCCTACCTCTTCTCTCCCTGGGCTCCTGAAGTCTCACCCTAAGTATGCACATTACAGGCATCAACCAAGGATTTGGGGTTTCCCCTTTTATGGTCCCCTTCTCTCTGGGGTGTCCAAAACCTCTATTTCCAATGTTCAGATGTCCTCAAACCCCTACAACTTCTCAGGTCAATGACACTGAGGTTTTCTGCTAGTCTTATTCACTCCAAGCCACATGGACTTTTAGTTGGGTCTCAGGAAGAGAGATCTGGTATGATCACACAGAAGCTACAACTTGGAGGCCTTAGCCAAATGGAAAGGTGAGAAGGATTCCAAGCAAGAGGGGGGACAGCTGTGTCTAGGCCCATGGGCCCCCAGCACGCAGCTGCCACTGATGAAGGGAGGAACAGATGGTACAACAAGCAACGAGCCAGAAGCCTGGGCTCAATGTGAGCTCTGCCATTTAGCTTCTGTGTGACCTAACTCCCGCCTTACCTTCCTCACCTCTGTTGGGAACAGTAATGACACCTCCCAGAATCGTTGCTAGGTCTGAATGACTGAATATATGGCAACAACACAGTACCCGGTCTTCTGTAGCAGCCCTGGCTTTACGTAGTTCTAACAAGCTGGCTCCCATTGGGTGCCTACCTCCTCCTACCTCATTCCCACCTCTTTCCTTCATGTCCTGGGCTACATAGGCTAATGGCAGAGCCCCGGATGGCTGCCTAGATTGTGGAATTCCACACTCAGGGCCTTACTCCTGTCACACGACGGCATCTTCCCTGTGATGCACTTCCCTCAAACATCAGAGTGCGGGCTGCGGTTGTAGCTCAGTGGAACAGTGTTTGCCTAGCACATGTGAGGCACTGGGTTCAATCCTCAGCACCACATAAAAATAAATAAATAAATAAAAGGTAAAAAAAGAGAGAGAAAGAAAGAAACCATCAGGGTGCACTTATAAGCAAACCTGTCCACAAACCCTAGGAATTTCTGCAAGTAGGCTGGAGTAAAGACCACGAGCTCAGGTATGTACCTGGATCTAGGAAGCTTCTAAAAGTAAAAAGCCTAAAATGGAAGTCCTCCATTCCTGCACATGCTAAGGCAGCCTCCGCCCAACAGGCAAGGTCAGCCAGGCTCTCACCACCACACCGTGGGAGCGAAGAGCAGGAGCGTTTCTCCTAGTCAGCTGGTCTAACTCCTGCAACTGAAAACACTGCTCATCCCTGCTCTGATCTCCACACGAATTCCCAGAACAATCACAGCAGTGAGTACATTTATTATGAAAATAAGTGAACATAAAGTAAATGTACTTTAACTTCTGGATGCATGATAAATGTTGCTGCAATGCAGTGGTGCTCTGTGTGGGGCCGCGGCTTCGCTGGTTCAGAAGAGTCCCTAGGGGGACCGTATGTGCTGCACAGGGCTGGGCAGTGAGGGGCACCTTGTTCTGTGGTTCAGGATGAGCCTTCCATCCTGGGGACAGCACTCTGGCCTCCCACAGGCAGCTACCCGCTCTGGCAAGCAGCAGCATCCTAAGCTGCAAGGCTCCTGGCCTCTAGGTGTCCCTGCACCAGAAGGCTGGGCAGCTTGGCAAGACTCCCCCACTGCCAGATGCTCCTGACCCCGTCTGTCTCCAGCTCTGCTGGCAGCTCAGTGGACCCAGTCTAAGCTGTGGCCTAAAGGGGACCAAAGAGAACTCTTAAAGAGTGTTCCTCCCCCATGCTGGATGCCCTATGTCTCAGTAGAGTTCAACCCGCCATGTCAAAAAGCACCCCCATGTCCTCCAGGGCAGCTGTGCTGGGCGGAGGCCACAGGGGCACATGAAGCCCTGGTTCACTGACAGCACTCGGACACGTGCCTGAGGAATTCTTCACCCTGCCCATCGCTGAAGCAGCACAGGCAGCGAGGGCACTGAAGGTCGCCCTGCCCTCTCTGAAGAGTGCTGAGGCACACGTCCTCTGTAGGGGGCTCCAGCTGTGTGGACCCAGGTCCAGGCCTCCAGTCACCAGGTGCCTCAAGCTCCAGCGCATCGGTTTCTAAGTACTTGGCAGTTCTGCTCCTAGTACGAATCCGGCAGGGGCCTGGCTCCTGGGAGTCCTGCAGAAAAGGCAGAGATCTGTTCACAGGACCTGTGCTGGAAGCCATAAAGCCAGGCCTCGGGGTCTAGCCACTAGCGATACTGCATCTATCCTGCAGTGAAACCCAAATGCCTTACCTTGCTTTTTGCCATAGCCAGAGCCCAGACAAGAAGGTGCTCATCAAATAATAGAAGAGGTCCCTCACAGTCTCCCTCCTGGGCTTAGGAAGGAACCACCTGAAGGGGGTTCACCCCTGACCCTGCACTGGAAGGCCTGATGGGACCAAGAAGGTAGCCTTGGGAACAAGCCCCGTGTAGCACCATGGAGTAGGAATAGCAGAGCTCACGGCGGGGAGCCAGCAAACTAAGTCCCAATCCCTCTCTCTACCTCCTTTGGGAGGCCTGGGATGCTGAGCACTCTGAGCCCCAGGGGGCCTCCAGTGGCACAGGGGCATGTCCTCGGCTCAGCCTCAAAATTTCTTGGCATAGCCTGGTGTGGCCTGACATGTGTTCCAGATACCCACATGAACTCAGCAGCTGGCAGAGCCCATCAAGCACTGGATACTGCATTCCCATAGGTCTTGGTGCTCCACTTCATGTCTCAGTGGGCCTATGGCTTGTCACCCATACCTTCAGCAACATTTCAGCACACTGTCCTTGGGTATGCCACGTGGGGCTGAGGAACAGCAGGGGCTCCCAGTGCTCAGGAGGCTGTCGGCTATGGCTGAAAGGGGTCACTCAGTGCAACTACCACCAGCCCCACCAGAAACCCTGCCCTTGGGGCTGAGCAGGAATCCCTCGGAGAAGTCAGATCTGGCAGGCCTGGATTGGCTCCACTTGTTGAGAGGCTGCCAACTATGACCATCTCTGTGACGGCACCATGAGCAGCCCTTCATCCAAACCATAGACCTTCAGGGAGGCTGGAAAACCCACGGACAAACCAAATCCCAGGAAAGTCCACAGACAAAAACAAGTACAAACAGAGAAATAACATGTATCCCATTTATTTACAATTAAAAAAAAAAAAAACTAAAACAAAAAAGGGTATCTTCCCTGACTGTGCCCCTTGTGCAGGGAATGGAAACAGAGGCCACCAATGAGGTGCAGCAGTTGCTCAGCACAAAGCGGCGTGGGTGGCCCTCACAGCCCCCAGGTTCCTGCTCACACTCTTCCAGGAGGGGCAACTCCAAGGCCAGTTCTAGCTGGGAGTGCACTGACTTCTGGAGGCATTGTATTATCCAGTCTGTCAAGATAGGACGCTCTTGCTGGGCCCAGGGGCACACACCTGTAATCCCAGCAGCTAGGGAGGCTGGACCAGGAGGATCTCAAATTCAAAGCCAGCCTCAGCAAAAGTCAGGTGCTAATAAGCAACTCAGTGAGACCCTGTCTCTAAATAAAATACAAAATAGGGCTGGGGATGTGGCTCAGTGATCAAGTGTCACTGAGTTCAATCCCTGGAACAAAAAAAAAAAAAAAAAAATAGAGTAAAAGACAGGAAGCTCTTGAGGGAGCACAGAGTTGCCCAGGACAGAGGTGTATTAGATATGGAGTGGCTAGGAAACACACCACTCCTGGGGTTCTCCTGGAGGGAGAGGCTGAGGCACTTGGGAGCCACTGTCATGCAGGAGAAACTCCATTGGTTATACCTCGCACCAGGCTTCTCCCAGGCTCCTCACTGTGGGGACAGCTCTGAGCCCAGCAGGAGGTGAAAGGCCCAGTGGCTATGCTGGAGAACCTTAGTGGACACTTAGGGCCTATGTTGCACCTATGTGACCCACTAACTACGGTCTCTGCCTCGCAGCAAGGACAGACATGCATGGAGAGCCTGAGGCCAGGACAGGCTCTCTGGCCACCTGACAGTAACACACAGGGAGGCAGGACAGGCCTGGGGCAGACGCCTCTGCTAAACAAACCACCATGCCAGCTGCTCCGTAGTTGGCAGGAGGCCTGCCAGGACTGAGCCCCAGGTTTCAGATGAGGCAGCTCCGCCCCACCCTTCTCAAGCAAATCAGGGTCTTAGCAGACAGAGAGGCTTGAAGTTCATGAAGAAAAGCAAGAATACGAACCCTAATGGGGCAGAGAAGTGCCCTTGCACTCACCTGTCTCTGGGAAGCCTGGTACAGCAAGGAGGTGACCTTCTCCTCCAGCTCCTGAATCCTGCTTTGAGCTCGTTCCCGATCTGCCCTCTCTGAAGTGAAGTCATCCTTGTAAGCAAGAAGCTGAAAGGAGACACGACACTCATTTTTGCTCAAGGAAGGAGACAGTCCTTGCCTGGCTTCTCCCACTGCCCTCTGATCACTGCCCACCCAGGGCCTCTGAGCCCCTGACCCAGTCGGTCCTGAGACCGTGCTGCTGCCTACAGGATGTCCCGTGGCAGACACCTGCTGCTCCAGCATCTGCACTCGCTCCAGGGCGGAGTCCCGGGCCATCCTGGCAGCTGCCAGCTCCTGCTTCACCTCTGCACAGTCATTTATCTTCTCCTCCAACTGCCTGTTGAGCCGGGAGATTTCCTTCCTCATCATCTCGGACTCCTGGGGTGCCTGCAGCCCCCTCAGCTGCACATGGAGTCCCCTCACGTACTCGTCCCTGCTGGCATCGTAGCGCTGCCACTTGGCATTGAGGTCTTCCACCTGTGGGGGGCAGAGCCGGGAGCTCACCACGCAGCGCTGAGGCAGCCACTCAGCCAGCGGCCAGCACAGAGGACTTATCAGCAATAACTGGGAGTGAGGTTCTCCTCTTTTAAATGGAAGTCGCCTCCCTTTGTTTTGTGCAGAGGGACTCTGCCACCAGAGAATCCTGAGACAACCTTAAACGGAAGTGGACATAGTACAGTTTTCCAGCCTTGAAAACAGGACTTCCAACAGTAACTTGTGCTTCTTTTATGGACTGGTGAGTTAATTGTGGGGGGATGGCAGATAGGATATGTCCTGCACATCCTCTTCAGCAGCAAGGTCAGGTCTCTGGGGACAGCAAAGTGGATGGACGCAGGAGCAACTTCTGGGCAGAGGCCGAGGACAGAACCCTCACCTGCCATCTGTTAGGGCGAGGGATCTTCACAGTGAAATGTTAAAGACACTCACATGAGTCACTTTCTGTTTCAACAACCGATTTTCTTCCTGTAACTTCTCAACAGTAGCCTGGCCAGAGGTGTCCCCATCCGTATGCCCTGGCTGCATGAGGAAAGGACAGAGGGAAGCCATGTCAGCATACGACTGTAGGGTCCCATACCAGGAGGAAGCTGGACCCAGAGGCTGCGGCCACAGACCATAACTTCTACAACCTGCGACGTAGAAGGTGGTGACACCTTCCCTGACAGGGAGCCGTGGTCCAGCTCCCCCTCTAAGCCCACTCTCCCCTTGGGCTGGGCCATGCCTTGGACACCCTTGACACTATCCTTATCCCATCCTACCTACCAAAGTGAGCTGTTTGGACTATAAATATTCTATGGCTAAACACTCTAAAGCCATAGTCTGAAACGACTGGAATGCCAAGCGTAATAAAGCCTGAGGTGTGCCCTCATCCCAGGGAGGGCAGGAACCTTAATTCCACTGTACACCAGAGAACCCCAGCAGGAGGGGTGGGCCTGGCCATGGATCCAGCTTACCTCCTTCAGAGCCGACAACACCCTCCTGCCCACATTGACTAATCTGGACACAGCACCTAACAATGCCTCATGCAGGATCAGGGGGATTCAGTCACAGAAGCCACACCCCAAAACAACCCCTAACAACAGCTGGCAGACCTAACTAAAAAGTCTCATGAAGCTAATTTATACTCTAGAAATTCTGTGCACTGGAGAGTGGGGGACTAATAACCAGTGACGCTATTTTCCAGAATTCCCCAAATGACAGGAAGTGCATGTACTGACCCATTCGGCACCGGGAAGTCCTGGCGACTCAGCTGAGTCCAGGGCTGAGAAGTGACACTTATTTAGAAACTAAGGAGACACTTGTCCCGCAATCAGCCCCATGCCTGCCTGAGGCTGACCGTCGTGTGTATGGCCATTTCAAGTCTGGAGAGGAAATGTCTCAGTGACTCAGAGCTGGCCAAGAGCACCCCGCTTCCTCTGGATGGCACCTTTCTTTTGGTTTCTGAAACAGCTGTGTTCTTCCTGAATCCACCTATGGAGACAGGTGGTTCTCACCTGGGCTTCTCCCACTGGGAGCTACAGTGTCCTGCCTGGGTGCTGGGTGTCCTGCCTGTCCCAGAACACCACAGAACACCAAACCCTAACACAGCCATAGGCAGGCTTGTCCTGGAGGAGCCACCAGCTCCACCTTGCACAGTGCCCAGCTGGGGATACGGTGCTGAGACACAGAGCTGCTCCATGGTAAAATGGTAGGAGGGGTGTCCCTCAGAATGGCCAGGTCTCCCAGCTGTGGCAGGCCATGCTGGGGCAAGGATATGCCCAAAGTCAGCTCACAGAGAGCAGCTGGCTCTGCATGATGTGAGGTGGGCTGGGCCAGACCTCTCAAAGTTGGGGTGCCCAGAGGCCAGCTCCTGTGGGCTTCCAGTGGCCTCCTGCCTGGCCCTGCACACATGGCATTTGGAGGCACTGCCCTCTCTAGCAAAACTGACCACCTCTGCCTGTTTCACTGGCCCAGCACATGACGATGCTTCCTTGGGGCTTCCCCCATCCCAGCATTTCCTCCCCATCGTTAGCAGGGCAGATGTGGCCACATGCCATCTGTCCATCAGGTTCAGGATCAGCTACAAGCAGTGCTGGGGCTGCTTGCGGCAACCAGCCTGCTTTCCCATGGCATCTCACACAGCCTGTCAAGTTCCTGGATGGGCGAGCACCCCATCAGCTGGCCCTTCATACTGAGCACAGAAGTGGGCTCCAGGCACCCCTGACTTCTGTGACTGCAAAGGGATCCCAAGGCTAGACCATGCCCCTGCCCACCCCTCCATCTGCATCTCGATGTGGTTACACTGTGGCCCACCTCCTTGGGGAGCTTCTCCCCCACATCCCCCTGTGTGTGCCGTTCATCCAGACACTTGGCCAGATGCTGACACATGTGGGCAGTGGCGGCCAGCGTCCTGCGTAACTGGTGGGTCTCGTCGGCCAAGGAGTGGCATAGTACATGGCTGGCAGCCCGGGCCTGTTCCTTCTCCACCACGCTCCTGCGCAGCAGCATGAGTTCCTTCTCCCGGGCGTGCTGCGGCTGGTTCATCAGCTGCTGCAACTCCCTCTCTTTTTCTTCTAGTTGCTCAGTAAGTCTCTCAACTTCCTAAGTGGAAGATTTTAAAGCATGATTTATTTGATTAAAAAAAGCAATAAAAAAAGCACATGTTCATAAAGTAGAACAAAAGCTGACAAGGATCACCCAGCACTAGATGACACTCTCAGAAGGGAGGTTTCTTAATCTGCAATGAACATGCTGTTCTGAAACTTTATCTAAAAATCTGTATTCACAAGGAAATTCTTCATTTTAGATTGTGCATCAACAAATTACTAAAAATGGCTGGGCACAGTGGTGTAGGCCGGGAATCCTTGAGACTTGGGAGGCTGAGGCAGGAGCATTGCAAGTTCAAGACCAGCCTGGGCGACTTAGCAAGACCCTATCTCAAAGTGAAAAATCAAAGCTGGGGATGTGGCTCAGTGGTAGAGCACCTCTGGATTCAATCCCTAGAACCATGATCAATTAGTCAATCAGAAAGAAGAAGGAAATTTAATGGATAAGCACAGAGGAGAAGGCCACAGGAAGACAAAGACTGGAGTCATGCACCTCCAGGCCAAGGAACATCAAGGACTGCCAGCCACTGCTAGAAACTGGGAGAGGGAGGGCAACCTTCCCTAAGTCTTCAGAGAGAGCAGATGTCTTGATTTGGGGCTTCTGGCCTCTAGAGCTATAAAAAGATTGTTTTCCTTGCTTTAAGACCCCAGGTTTGTGGTACTTTGTTATGTCAGCTTTAGAGAACTAATATACCCAAACATGATTACTCTTTTTAAAAGTCCTTAAAACAGCAATATTTTTTTAAATGGGGGATTGAATTGAAGGGGGATTTACCACTATATGCCCAGTTCTTTTTATTTTTTTGATACTGGGGATTGAACCCAGGGACACTTAACCACTGAGCCACATCCCAGCCCTTTTTTATATTTTTATTTAGAGACAGAGTCTCCTCAAGTTCTTTAGGGCCTAAGTTGCTGAGGCTGGCTTTGAACTTGTGATCCTCCTGCCTCAGTCTCCTGGGCCACTGGGATTACAGGTGTGGGCCACTGTGTCCAGCCCTTATTTTTTATTTTGAGACAAGATCTCACTAAATCGTTGAGGCTGGCCTCAAACTTGCAATCCTCTTGCCTCAGCCTCCCAAGTCACTGGGGTTACAGGCACAGGTGTGCACCACTGCACCTTGCTGCAATTTTTTTTTTTTTAAAGACATGCTTGCTCTATTTTTCCCAGACATCTTGAATTCCTGGGCTCAAGCGATCCTCTCACCTCAGCCTTCCAAGTGCTAGGACTACAGGTAAGTGCCACCGCACCTGACCAAAATGATGGTTTTTAAATACCTGGCCTTAAACTTAAGCTTTCCCCTTTTTTTTTTCTTTTTTTTTTTGGGTGCTGGGGATCAAACTCAGGACCTTATGCTTGCAAGGCAAGCACTCAACCAGCTGAGCTATCTCCCCAGCCCTGAGCTTTCCCATTTTCAACAAACCTTCCAACATACAGTCTGAGTGAGGTGAGGGAGGCGAGGAAGGCTCAACCATCCACCCATGAAGAAACTGCTTCAGAGATCTCCCAGGGACAAGTCCAAGCATCCCCCAGAAGGTGGCAGAAAGATCCAGCCTCTGCTTCGGGTCCTCGCTCACCTCCCACACCCTGTAAAGAGGGCCTTGGAAACACAAGGAACAATACACCAGGCCACATTAGGAGGTGAGCACTGAATTGTTATCTGCTGACTGGCCTTGTTTTGTGGTGCTGGAGATGGAACCCAAGTGCTCCACCACTGAGCCAAGACCCAGCCTCTGGTTTCTTTAAATCATAAAAACATATGAACTATTTTAAAAATGTAATTCAAATATACAAAAGGAAATAAAACCTTGAATTTCCCTCCCTCCCCAACCCCTCCCCGGCCCACTTCACTCTCCAGAGACAACTGCTGTTCATCACTTGGGCACGTCTGTGCCCACCTCTCCGTGTGCCTCCACACACCTGCATCACAGACCACTGCCGTGCCCTCTCTCCTCGGGCATGCAGCGACCCACAGCAGCTCAGAGGAACCTGCCTTGTCCCGCACAGCCTGCAGCTGCTCAGAGAGCCCTCTGCAGCCTCACAGAGGCATGGGGAAGGCCCAGAGGGTGCAGGCCAGGGCCACTTGGACAGTGGGCTGTGAAGTAAGTGGTGCAGCACTTGCCTAAAAGGCACAGACCCTGGGTTCAGTCCCTCACACAGGGAGGAGAGAAGGGAGGGCGGGGGCAGCAGGAGAGAGGAGGAAAGGGAAGGAAGTAATGGTGGAGCGGGACAGACACCAGGTCCCACCTGTCTCCTGCACTCCTCCACCCAACTCCATGGCATGCCTGCCACCTGCTCTGTGGCGTAAGCCCAGAGTGCACTTATATACTCTAACCAGGTGACTCAGAACATTCTGGATTGAAAAACCCAGATACCCAAATTCTCTGGGTATCTTCAAGAGTCTTCTCCTTCCCACTCGCTCTGGACTTTGTTGTAGAGATGAATAGAAAGAGAAAATAAGAAAGCATTGTTACAATGATCAGAATGCAAAACTAAGCTGGGACAGCAGGTGACAGTGTGTGTAGGGCCTGTAGACTGGATTTCTGCCCAAACGTGTTCAGCTCCTGCATCTGTCAACCCATCACATCTGTGCTGCCACCTGGCTTCACAGATGGCACAAGTCCCAGGGGTGCCCCTCCCCATAGACGAGATCTGTTCTCCCCAGGCCACCACGTCAGCTTTCTGACCTGACAGCTCAGCTGGGCAGAGGCAGGCCTTTCTGCGTGGAGGAGGGCCAGGCTCTCCAGAGCAGCCCAGTTGCACTTGCAGGATGGGAGGTGGGAGGGGCCTGGGCCTCAGTGCTTTGAAGAAGAGAGGGGGCTCCAGGCTCCCCAAGTATCTCTTGAGGCTGCCCACAGCCACCAGCGCCCCCCAGAGGCTGCAGGCTGCCAGCTCACCCACCAGGACATGGCCACTCACAGTCGATGGGGCCTTTACCCAGATGAGAACCACCTGTGGCCTTGACAAAAGGCTACCAACAGGAACCAGAATGCTGAGCCCTGGGCGCTCACTGCTGCCATTCCCATGGTACTGAACCAAATGCCAAAAGTACAGGAGCTTCCTGGCCTTGAATTTGTTTAAAAGCTGACCGTTTTTGAAGGCATTATGAATTGGTCGGGCCTCTCCCACGCCCTTCCTTCGTAGACAGTGTAACAGGCCTCCCACGACTGTTCCTTGGAAGTGTCGCAGAGCCCTGCTGGCCGTGGCCCTGGCCCACCCTTCCCAGGCCTCGCTGCCATCAGCCACACCACAGCTCTGGTGTTCACCTCCTGCCTGTTGCTGGTGGCAGTAAAGGGCCAGGGCAGTGACATCTTCTGCCATGCTCACCTGAGCCAGACCAAGTTCCCCTCATCAGTGGCTCGAAACAATCTGCGGAGTAAACAGAGACGGTCGTACGGACCTGATCAAAAGCATCTGCTTATCAAATGTTAAAAGTTGTTTGAAATCAAAAGCTGAAATTTTTTTCAGCAGCATGACAGAGAAGTGACTCTGTCCTCACCACTCTGATACTGAAGTTTATTCAGGGAAAATACAGCAAATATATGCATAAGAACAAGTATTGATGTATATATATGCAACTGCATCCGATGTGACTGTGGGTAGAGTCCTGTCTTTCCTGGAACCATAGGTTGAGTGGACATCCAGAGTCCTGCTGTAGTCACAGTGGCTATCATAGCCAGAGTAGCCACTACTTCCCAAGCCCAGGTGTTCACTGACCACAGGATCCTGGTGTTCACTGACCACAGGATCCCACTCTCCACACCTGTCTCTTCTCCTATTCCTCAGGCGTGCAAACTGAGGTTCCCAGGCTCAAGGCAGCCACCGGTGTACGAGGTGAGCAGCCACCCAGCCTCCATGCCTCCCTCCACTGCAGTGTCCTTAGGCCCTCTTCAGCACCAGAGGACTTTGAACAAAACCTGATCTCTAAGCCTCCTTCCTGCAGTGGCCAAGTGGAGACAGCGAGAGAAACAACCATCTCCATGGCTCCCTCCTGCTCCTTGTCCCAGTCCTTGGCACTGGGCCCTGCTCCTCACAGTTGCCCAGTAAATATGTGGACTGAGACTGGGCCACACAAAGACAGAGAAGGACCTGAACTCCCACGTGGCTCACAACACAAATGAAGCCACAGACATGTGACTGACCACGGGAAGTGGTAGGTGAATCTGAAGGACCTGCCAGCCTTTTTATTTTCTTTTTCCTTATAAAAATCAGCTTGCAGGGATTGAGGTGAGCTCAGTGACCCTGTCTGCACTTAGCACACACAAAGCCCTGGGGTTGCTCTCTGGCACCAACAAAAATATAAAAATCAGCTTTCAAACATCCTTTTTGAAACAACCGCACCGCGCAAGACTTGCTGGCTGGCTTCTTCCCACAGCTATGGAGGTAGAGGCGGCCTGCTCCATCGGCTTCCCTCAGCACTTTCCCTTCCTGCAGCACTAAGTCCAGGACCCCGAGCCCTGTTGTCAGTGCTTGCTGGCTCTGAAGCTGGGACTCAAGCTGGCTCTCCTGACCAAGACTTACAGTTCTTGGGACACAGTAGTGGCCGTGACCACTATGGCCAAGGGGTACAGCCTGTGCCAGAGCTGCAGCCTTACACACAGGCTGGGGACAGCCTGGCGTCTGGGGCCCACTGCCCCACAGCTCTGTGCGCAGGCCGACGTGAGTCCTGAGGAGCGGCCTCACACAGGATGCTCAGCCTCCTGGCCTTCGTCCTAGATCAGTCTGTCAAGGCCCTATAACAAAGTAGCACAAACTGGGTGATGTAACAATAGAAGTGTATTCTCTCACAGCTAGTAAGACAGAAGTCCAAGATCCGGATGTGGATAGGGCCACGTTCCCTCCCCCAGCTCTGGAGGAAGCCTTCCTTCTCAGCTCCCAGTGACTGTGAACACTCCTTACCTTGTAGACACAACACTCCAATCTCTGCCTCTGTCTTCACATGACCTCCAACATATCTTCGCATGCCCATTTATAAGGACATCAATCACTGGATTAGGACACACACTCATTTTAGCTTATTATATCTGCAACGCCCTATTTCCAAATAAGGTCAACCATCACAGGTTCCAGGTGGACATGAATCTTGAGGAGACACAGATCGATCCCATATTATCCCATCCTCCTTTCTGGGCAGCCCTTGGGTGCTGTAGTCCCTATGACAGGAGCTGTCCCTATGGCTGTCCCTATGACAGGAACAAGGGAAGCCATGAGGGAACAGGGGCTAGGAGAAGAGCCAGCTCCCTGCAGCCTACTGCACACACACAATCAGGACAGGCCCTTGGCAGCAGGTACAGTAGTACTCCTTCCTGGAAGAGCTCCGTGGGGGAGCCAGGCAGACAGAAGGGTAGAACTAGCCTGGCCTACTGCAAAGGATAATGTTTCTGTCCACACAGAGTGTGGCCAGACAGGGAATGAAAGGGGGCTGGATCCGAGATGGCAGACTAGAGGGAGGCTGTGCTCCTTGTCATTCTGTAACTCCGGTTAAAAGCAGGGGATATCTGTTTCTTGGTGAGGTAGTTTTTGCTACTTATCGATCCCCTGCCATTTGTCCACTGCAATCACCTGCAGTCTGCCAGCATATCGACATCTTTTTGAGTGTAGATTGCTCACCATCAGGTGCCTATCATCCGCCATTTGCCTGCCTCTTGCTGTCCATCACCTGCCTTTCACCTACCCATCACCCACTGCCCGAGGTTCGCCTCCCGATTGTTCAACAGCAAACTGACCACAGACAGCCAGTGGAGTGCCAGTTGCCTGCTGCTGCCTGGAAGTTCACTGTCACAGTACCTGCAGGTTTGATTACATGTGGCTGCCACCATTTTGAGGCAACAGCCAGGACCTGTAGGACCCCTGGCCAGACTGACTGAGCCCCGTCTCCAGGATCCCTCAGCCTGACCGATCACTCTCTGCCTCTGGGGCCCTCACATCGACTGACTGCTCCCTGCCGCCAGGACCCCCAGACCGACTGATTGTACCCGGACTCCAGGATACCACAACCACACCAAACACACTGGACTTCCAGGACCCCTTCCTGACCAACCGTATCCCCCCTCCAGGACCTCCAGCTGACCACGTTCACACCCTGAGCTGCAGCTCCCTATTTGCCAACACAATAGCTCCGATCTTTAGGTGGGGCAAATCCCATCCTGAGATGCCTGCTGGAGGCTTGAAGTTCATTGTCAGGTATCTCTCATGCATCAGGCTACTGAACACTGGGAGGTTTCATTACTATATGACTGTTATACTGTAGATTTTCTTTTACCTCCTTATAGAAAAAATTAAGTTTTTATTTCTTTACTTCTCTTGTTCTCTTTTCCTTTTGTTTACCTGTTCCCTCAGAGTCTCTTTCTCCCTTTTTTGCATGCTAATATCCAATTTTTTTTGATTACACTCTCACCCTTTCTATTATCTAGAACTTCTGTATATTCTTTTCTTATCCCATTAACAGCCACATTCTACATCCCTCTGCATCCTCTTTGTCCTCCATTAGAAACTGCAGACCTTATTGCAAATCTGTTTTGTTTCACCGAAGATAATATTGAACTCATTCTGTTTATTATGACAATGTTGTTATTGTCCTAATAGGGGCTATTTGGTCTAGGATTGCATAGTGTCTGAATTGGGCACTGCTAATATTGATCTCCCTTTAAAGAAAGGGTTTTGGAAACCTATAGGGCCACTATAAGCCTATAGGGGGAAATCTGCAATACCCCAGAATTGCACTGCTAGAGGGGAAGATACATGAACAACATGAAAAACAAGGGAAGAAAATGATCCAAACAAATCTAGATTCTATAGAATCCAATGACAGTATGTTAGAAGAGATGTCAGAAAAGGACTTCAGATTATACATGATTAAGGTGATTCGTGAAGCAAAGGATGAGATAAGAGAGCAAATGCAGGCAATGAATGATAATACCAATAAGCTGAAAGAGCACCTGCAGGAAGCAAAAGATCATTTCAACAAAGAAATAGAGACTCTCAAAAAAAAAAAAAAAAAAAAGGAAATCCTTGAAATGAAGGAATCAATAAACCAAATAAAAAACTCAATGGAAAGCATCAACAAAAGACTAGACCACTTGGAAGACAGAACCTCAGACAATGAAGACAAAATATTGAATCTTGAAAATAAAGTTGCCCAAACAGAGAAGATGGTAAGAAATCATGAACAGAATCTCCAAGAACTATGGGACATCATGAAAAGACCAAATTTAAGAATTATTGGGATTGAGGAAGGCACAGAGATGCAAACCAAAGGAATGAACAACTTATTCAATGAAATAATATCAGAAAATTTCCCAAACCTGAAAAATGAAATGGAAAATCAAATACAAGAGGCTTACAGAACACCAAATGCACAAAATCACAACAGATCGACACCAAGGCACATTATAATGAAAATGCCTAACATTCAAAATAAAGATAGGGTTTTGAAGGCCGCGAGAGAAAAGCACCAGATTACATATAGGGGGAGACCAATACGGATAGCAGCCGACTTCTCAACCCAGACTCTAAAAGCTAGAAGGGCCTGGAACAACATATTTCAAGCTCTGAAAGAATATGGTTGCCAACCAAGAATCCTATACCCAGCAAAACTAACCTTCAGATTTGAAGATGAAATAAAATCCTTCCATGATAAACAAAAGTTAAAAGAATTTACAAATAGAAAGCCTGCACTACAGAATGTCCTCAACAAAATATTCCATGAGGAGGAAATGAAAAACAACAATGTAGGTCAGCAAAGGGAGGAACTACCTTAGAGAAAAATCCTCTCAAAGGAGAAACCAAGCCAACTTAAAAACCAAAAATAAGCCAAATGACTGAAATACACATCATTTCTCAATAATAACACTGAACGTTAATGGCCTAAACTCATCAATCAAAAGACACAGACTGGCAGATTGGATTAAAAAGAAAGACCCAACAATATGCTGCCTGTAAGAGACTCATCTCATAGAAAAAGACATCCACAGACTAAAGGTGAAAGGATGGGAAAAACCTTACCACACACATGGACTCAGTAAAAAAGCGGGGGTTTCCATCCTTATATCAGATAAAGTGGACTTCAAGCCAAAGTTAGTCAGAAGGGATAAAGAAGGACATTTCATACTGCTTAAGGGAACCATAAATCAGGAAGACATAACAATAGTAACTATTTATGCCCCAAACAATGGTGCATCCCTGTATATCAAACAAATCCTTCTCAATTTCAGGAATCAAATAGACCACAACGCAATAATTGTGGGTGACTTTAACGCACCACTGTCACCACTAGATAGATCTTCCAAACAAAAATCAAACAAAAAAATCATAGAACTCAATAACACAATCAATAACCTAGACTTAATAGACATATATAGAATATTCCATTCATCAACGAGCGGATTCACTTTCTTCTCAGCAGCACATGGAACCTTCTCGAAAATAGACTGTATGTTATGTCACAAAGCAGCCCTTAGGAAATGCAAAAAAATAGAGATACTGCCTTGTGTTCTATCAGATCATAATGGACTAAGAGTAGAAATCAATGACAAAATAAAAAACAGAAATTACTCCAACACCTAGAGACTAAATAATATGCTATTGAATGAAACATGGATAACAGAAAACATCAGGGAGGAGATAAAAAAATTCTTAGAGGTCAATGAGAATGACCATACAACATATCAAAATCTCTGGGACACTATGAAAGCGGTACTAAGAGGAAAATTCGTTGCATGGAGTGCATTCCAGAAAAGAATGAAAAGTCAACAACTAAATGACCTAACGTTGCAGCTCAAAGCCCTAGAAAAAGAAGAACAGAATAACAACAAAAGTAGTAGAAGACAGGAAATAATTAAAATCAGAGGTGAGGGGCTGGGGAGATAGCTCAGTCGGTAGAGTGCTTGCCTTGTAAGCACAAGGCCCTGGGTTCGATCCCCAGCACCCCAAAAAAAAAAGAAAAAAAAAAAAAATCAGAGATGAAATCAATGAAATTGAAAAAAAAGAAACTCTTCAAAAAATTGACAAAACAAAAAGTTGGTTCTTTGAGAAAGTAAACAAAATAGACAAACCCTTAGCCACACTAACAAAGAGAAGGAGAGAGAAAACACAAAGTACTAAAATTCATGATGAAAAAGGAAATATCATGACAGGCACCACTGAGATACATAGCATAATGAGAAGCTACTTTGAAAATCTGTATTCCAACAAAATAGAAACTACCGAAGACATTGACAAATTTCTGGAGACATATGTTCCTTCCAAACTGAACCAGGAGGACATACACAATTTAAACAGATCAATATCAAGCAATGAAATAGAAGAAGCCATTAAAAATCTACCATCCAAGAAAAGCCCAGGACCAGATGGATTCTCAGCTGAGTTCTACAAGACCTTCAAAGAATATCTCATTCCAATACTTCTCAAAGTATTCCAGGAAATAGAAAAAGAGGGTACCCTACCAAACTCATTCTATGAAGCTAATATCACCCTCATACCCAAACCAGGAAAAGACACATCAAGGAAAGAAAAATTTAGACCAATATCCTTGATAATTATAGATGCAAAGATCCTTAACAAAATACTGGCAAACCTTATCCAAAAACATATTAAGAAAATTGTGCACCACAATCAAGTGGGGTTCATCCGTGGAATGCAAGGATGGTTTAACATCCGTAAATCAATAAACGTAATCCATCATGTCAATAGACTTAAGGATAAGAATCATATGGTTATTTCAATTGATGCAGAAAAAGCGATCGACAAAATACAACACCCCTTCATGCTCAAAACAGTAGAAAAAATAGGGATAGTAGGAACATACCTGAACATTGTAAAGGCTATTTATGCTAAGCCCATGGCCAACATCATTCTTTTTTTTTTTTTTTTTTTTTTTGCGGTGCTGGGGATCAAACCCAGGGCCTTGTGCTTGCAAGGCAAGCACTCTACCAACTGAGCTGTATCTCCAGCCCCCAACATCATTCTTAATGGAGAAAAACTGAAACTATTCCCTTTAAAAACGGGAACAAGACAGGGATGTCCTCTTTCACCACTTTTATTCAACATTGTCCCGAAACTCTAGCCAGAGCAATTAGGCAGAATAAAGAAATTAAAGGGATACAAATAGGAAAAGAGGAACTTAAGCTGTCACTATTTGCTGATGACATGATTCTATATTTAGAGGATCCAAAAAAATCCTCCAGAAAACTTCTAGACCTCATCAATGAATTCAGCAAAATAGCAGGCTATAAAATCAACACACATAAATCTAAACCATTTTTATATGCAAGCGACAAAACAATTGAAAGGGAAATGAGGAAAACAACTCCATTTGCAATAGCCTCAAAAAAAAAAAAAAAAAATACTTGGGCATCAATCTAACCAAAGAGGTAAAAGATCTCTAGAATGAAAACTACAAAACATTGAAGAAAGAAATTGAGGAAGATGTTAGAAGATGGAAAGATCTCCCATGTTCTTGGATAAGCAGAATTAATATCGTCAAAATGGCCATACTACCAAAAGTGCTATACAGTTTCAATGCAATTCCAATTAAAATCCCAATGATGTACCTTGCAGAAATAGAGCAAGGAATCATGAAATTCATCTGGAAAAATAAGAAACCCAGAATAGGGCTGGGGATATAGCTCAGTTGGTAGAGTGCTTGCCTTGCAAGCACAAGGCCCTGGGTTCAATCTCCAGCACTGCAAAAAAAAAAAAAAAAAAAGAAAGAAACCCAGAATAGCTAAAGCAATCCTTAGCAGGAAGAATGCAGCAGGGGGTATCACAATACCAGAACTTCAACTATACTACAAAGCAATAGTAACAAAAACGGCATGGTATTGGCACCAAAATAGACAGGTAGATCAATGGTACAGAATAGAGGACACGGACACAAACCCAAATAAATACAATTTTCTCATACTAGACAAAGGTGCCAAAATTATGCAATGGAGAAATGATAGCCTCTTCAACAAATGGTGCTGGGAAAACTGAAAATCCATATGCAACAGAATGAAACTAAACCCCTATCTCTCACCCTGCACAAAAATCAACTCACAATGGATCAAGGACCTCAAAATCAGACCAGAGACCTTGCATCTTATAGAAGAAAAAGTAGGTCCAAATCTTCACCTTGTTGGCTTAGGATCAGACTTCCTTAACAGGACTCCCATAGCACAAGAAATAAAAGCAAGAATCAACAACTGGGATAGATTCAAACTAAATACCTTTCTCTCAGCAAAGGAAACTATTAGCAATGCAAAGAGAGAGACTACAGAGTGGGAGAATATCTTTGCCACTCATACTTCAGATACAGCACTAATTTCCAGAATATATAAAGAACTCAAAAAACTCTACACCAAGAATACAAATAATCCAGTCAACATATGGGCCAAGGATATGAACAGACACTTCACAGAAGAAGATCTACAAGCAATCAACAAACATATGAAAAATGTTCACCGTCTTTAGTAATAAGAGAAATGCAAATCAAAACTACACTAAGATTCCATCTCACCCCAATTAGAATGGTGATTATCAAGAATACAAGCAACAATAGGTGTTGGAGAGAATGCGGGGAAAAGGTACACTCATACATTGTTGGTGGAGCTGCAAATTAGTGCAGCCACCCTGGAAAGCAGTGTGGAGATTCCTTAGAAAACTTGGAATGAATCCACCATTTGACCCAGCTATCCCACTCCTTGGCCTATACCCAAAGGACTTAAAATCAGCATACTACAGAGATACAGCCACATCAATGTTCATAACTGCTCAATTCACAATAGCCAGACTGTGGAACCAACCTAGATGTCCTTCAATTGATGAATGGATAAAGAAACTGTGGTATATATATACAATGGAATATTACTCAGCAATAAAGAATAATAAAGTTATGGCATTTGCAGGCAAATGGATGAAACTGGAGAATATCACGCTAAGTGAGATAAGCCAATCTCAAAAAGACAAAAGGCGAATGATCTCACTGATAAGCGGATGATGACACATAATGGGGGGTGGGGACAGCAAGAATGGGGGAAAGAGGGACTGTATAGAGTGAAAAGAGGAGTGGGAGCGGTGGGGGGGAAGGAAAAAATAACAGAATGAATCAAACACCATTACCCTATGTAAATGTATGAATATGCAAATGGTATGTTGTTACTCCATGTACAAACAGAAACAACATGTATCCCATTTGTTTACAATAAAAATAAAATAAAAAAAGAATGAAACAGACTAAAAAAAAAAAAAAAAAGAAAAGAATTAGCATCATTATTCCAGAGTCTTCACTGGAGGAGGTGTTAAGTTATCCACGCAGGTCTCAAGTGCCATTGTGGCTGCAGTGAGGACTATAATCTTCTGGCCTGATCTGGCCCCATCTCACATACCCACAGCCTGGCCACGGATGCACTGGTCAGTACCTCCCCATCTGATTCAGAGATTCTACTGGTTCAAGGACCTTGCTCCTAATGAACTGGCTAACATGGCCAACAACGAGAGCAACATCCCAACGACTTCCTTCCTCCTGTGATTTTTAACTCCACCACCTCAGCGAACGGAGGGCCTCTGGGAGGTGGTGAACTTCTTGGCTCTTCCACAAGTTCTGTGATTGACCCCAGACTGAATGTTGGGTGAACAATAAATTTTGTCTGTATAAGACACCAGGCCATTAAAAACCGCACCAGATCATTAAAACAGCAGAAACACCACTGGAGTACATGTATTCCCTGAGGATGATGACAGGGGCCACCTCAGGGCTCTGCAGCCCTGGATGGTGCACCTGCAGCAACAGCTCTCCCCTGGCCCTCTTCATATCTCCTTCATCTGCACTGTTCATCTTCAGTTTAAGATCCACACTAAAGTCATCAAGAACCTGGTCCTTCAGAACTGATATTTTTTTAAGTTTATTTAGTTTTTTTTATGTGGTTCTGGGAATTGAACCCAGTGCCAAACACATGCCAGGCAAGTGCTCTTCACTGAGCCACGACCCCAGTCCCACAGCTGATTCTTAATGTTCCTAGCTATCGGAGGGTCTATTGTGGGAACCTTGAAGCACAGAATGCGAAGGCTGCACATGGTTGAACACATTCCTTATACGTCGAGTCGTTCAAGGTTCAGCTCCACCACTGCACAGACAGATTACATTCTGGACCACATCTGGATTTTTTAAAATTTGTTTTTAGTTGTACATGAGCAAAATATCTTTATTTTATTTATTTATGTGGTGCTGAGGATGGAACCCAGTGTCTCACATGTGAGGCAAGCCCTCTACCACTCAGCTACAGCCCCAGCCCCATACCTGGATTCTTTGACAAGTTTTCTGCCTTATTCAAAGGACCAGGATGGGGTCCAGGTAAACCAAGACTTGGATCAAGTGAAGAATTCAAGAGTTCATGGGAAAGAAGCTCCCTTCTCATGGTTTGCCTCTCAATTACTACAAATGCACACAGTGGCAGTTTGATGCCAGTAAATGAAGAGATCTGCCATATTATCACAAGTGACGTCCTTAGGAGGGTTCACGTCATTATACTGACCTTGACCTCCCTGGGATATGTTCTGGATCACAAAGACCCAAGGCAGCTGTTTAAGTAGCATGGAAGCCCTATGCTGCTTGGTGTTCTTAATGACATACAGATCTGGCCACCTGAAGTCTCTTGTCCCTGCCTTATCTTTTTTGCCTTCCATTTACATTTCTTTCTGGGGAGTAACAAGTATGAAACAACTTTTCTCTGTCCCTTGGAAATAACCTACATTTGTACACAGTTCTCTTAATCAGTTGTCCACAATCACAGTGTTACAGCATATGGAAATATAACATTTAAATTAACCATTTCTTTAAGGAAAGGTAAGTATAGTTACTCATTTGTTTTCACATTTATTCATTTCTATTAACATTTAACATTAAAGTCAGCTTCAGTTACTTTCCTTTTGCTAGTTAAAATTTTTGACAAATGGTTTCAAATGTAACAAGGATATATTCACTGGTAGCATCTACAGATAATGAATATAGGGAGAGGAGGGGAGAAAACTTGAGACAGTAAAAAAAGATTGATCATTGTATTTCCATTTTTTTGGGGGGGGTGTTTGTTTTCGTCTTGGTAGTGGGTATTGAACCCATGGCACTTTACCTCTGAGCCACATCTCCAGCCCTTTTTATTTTCTTAGTTTGAGACAGGGTCTCACTGAGTTGCTTAGGACCTCACTAAGTTGCTGAGGCTGGTCTTGAACTTGAGATTCTCCTGCCTCAGCCTCCCAAGTTGCTGGGCAGGCATGCACCACTGCAGCCAGCCATGTTTGCATTGATTTGACAACCACAATTCCTTTGATGTTTGCTAAAATTGTGCTGAGATATATATTTATCGTCATAAGAATGTACTACATTGGCCTAAGCCAGCATTTACCTTTGCAAACCACCTAGCCTAAGTGAAATGGAAAAGAACCAAAGTAATGCCATTTTATTCTGACCTGACTCCACTGTATGCTAGCTTATAATGTTTCCTTTCAGCCTCCTGACAGCTGGTCCTTCCTGCATCCCTGACTATGGCCACATCCCTGACTATGGCCCCAATGTGTAACAAAATGACTCTAAAATGTATAATCAAAACACTTCTGTCATGTACCCAAAATATCTGTCTCAACAGGGTCTTTCTGACCTACACATGCCTCAACTGTTCTTGTGGTTTTGCCTTTATAAACTCTGGGAGGTGCTAGAGTTCTCTGAGGCAGGAGGCTGCTCAGACACCACTTGCCTGGTGTGCTCATTAAAGGACCTTTTTCCCCTTTCAGTTTGGCTCCATATGCATGGTGGTTTGGAATTCTCATGCACTCTGTAACAATAAGGAGCTGCAGTACAGAAAAAGATGACAGTGAACTGAAACAAATAGGGCCTCTCATAATCAGTTTGCTCAGCAGGTTAACTTATGATACATATTTTTGGTCACTTTGACAGATGAAAAAATGTAATATTTAAAATTATCACAATAATTTAAACAAAATTAACTAAATAAAATTGCAAAATATTAAGTAAAAATTCCCCCAAAAAACATATATCCTGGGGGAGGAAGGATCAGTAATACTGAGACCACAGACCTTGCCCTGTGGTGCTTTCCCCTGGTGAGAAGCTGTGGATACAAGTTGAGCATCCAAGGCCTCCAGACTGAAGTTCAATTCTGCTCCGCTTGTAAGGTGCCCATATCCACTAAATGCTCCCAAAAAAATTCTGGTGATAAAGTGGTCCTTAGGGACCCCACTCTGTACTCATAGGCGGCTTTTAATGACCACTGCACTAATATCAGTGGCAGAGATCAGGTGACTTTTAAATTTCCTTTCTACTCTGATGAGTTACAACCCACCTTCTGGAAAGAGGAAAGGAGCTGGAATTGAGGAGACATCTGGCTGCTGAGGTTATTTTAAGTTATATAGATGGGGAAATGTTGACAACCTTAGTAAAATTGTACACGGAACATGAACTCAACCATGTATGTGCCCTATACCTGGAAAAAACAGGAAGGAGACAGACTAGAAGCTGGAACCAGTTACCTCTCTGATGTGGGGTTATGGGATTATTCTTCTTTCCTTTATTTTTCAGATACTCGACATTACTTTTATAATCAGAAAAGAGGCATGTTTCTTTTTTCCTCTAAAATCCCGTTATGGGGCCAATCCTAGAAACAAAAGCTATCCTTTGAGGGCCACTCCCTTTACAGGACTAACTTCTTTCCTGGAAAAAACAGGATAACAGCCATGGACCAATGAAATAACAGATGTCAGAGTTTGCCCAGTAATGTGGGGGTTTATAAACAAGTTACAGAAAGTATTACTCTGGTTTGCCCAGTGTGTGGGGTGCTTATGACATCTCGTAAAATAGCATCAAGGAGGAGGAGCAGAAAGGATTCGCACCCGTCATGGGACACTGGCAGGCGCCTCCCTTGAGGTTGCTCCCAGAATAAAGCTGAAGTGTCACCAGGGAAAGCTCTTTACTGGGCAGGGCTGGAAGGGACCCCAGAACACAACAGGCCAGCACCCAAGACCGGCCCTCACTGGAAACCTACAACCCCCAAGAACGTCACTCACGCACACTGCTCAGAAAGCCCCAAGAAGCCCGCACTGCACGCGCCCCACCTTCGGTCCTCAGAACTCCGCGCCTGCACCGGGAGCCTGGGGACATCACCGTACCGCGCGCGGCTGCGAACCCCGTCCCGCAGCGCCCGCGCGCCCCGCACCTGGCGCAGCTGGGCCTGGGCGGCGCCGCCCTCCTGCCGCCGCAGCTGCTCCCGGAAGCGCGCCACCTGCTCCAGCAGCGCGTCCACGAGCGACGGCGCCGCGTCCCCCTCGAGCGCGGCCAGGCGAGCGCGGAGGCGCGCGATGAGGGCGTCCCGGGCGGCCAGTTGGTCCTGCAGGCGTCGCAGCTGCTGACCGGCCTCCAGGTACAGGCCGCTAAGCGCCGCGGCCACGAGCGGGGAACCCTCGCGTCTACTCGGCCCCGCGTCCCCGGACATGACTGCCAGCCAGCCGTGGGCGGCGGCCGCCTGCACTTCCGCACCCGGGAGGAGCCTTCCCGGAGCTCTCCCGCCCTCTCTGCCCCGCGGGCGGCCACGCCCACGCTCGCCGGCGGCCACGCCCAGGCCCGCAGGCCCGCCCCGCCCCGCCGGCGGGCCACGCCCACGCCCGCCCAGTCCCTCTGGTCCGCAGCCGGAGCCACAGGATCCTGCTAGGCTGGTCGCCTGCGTTGGGGGTTCGTCCCAACAGCCCTGTTTCCCCCGCGTCTTGGAAGTCTGGGGAGTCGCGGGGCTCAGCAGCCTCTGAGGTAACTACTGATGGCAAGGAGGACTCAGACGACCTCCCGAGTGTCGGGCCTGAGTGTGGGTCAGAATCCGCCTCCTGCGCTGCAGGCCAGGTTCCCAGAGCTGAGCTCCGCGTGCTAAGCGCTTGGCGTTCAGTCGGTCACATGGGGACACTGAACCCAGAGAGGTCCCCTCCCCGCCCAGGACGCGTGTAGGACCCAGAGCGGGATGCCTAACCCCCGCATGCTCTGGTCTGAGATCGCAAGTGTGTGGGGGGGACGCGTTAGTGCCAGAAGCTGCTCTTGGGGCAGGAGGCGACATGTAGCTGGCCCTCCTCCTCCACGCTTTTTCCCTCCCCTCCCCAAATGCCGAGTTTTTCCACGACTAGATCACCGCCCCCCCAATGGTGCCCACGCAGAAATGGAGTCTTTTAAAGGTGCCCTGCAAAGGGCGTCCCTGCCCCGTGTGTGCCCCTTCCCTCCTCCACATAGTCCCCTATGCGCAGTACCCTGTCTTTTCCCTTGTGTGATCCACAGCTTGAGCTGAACCTGGGTATAGGCAAGGGCTCCAGGCCCTGCAGTGAGGGACCCTGGGGTTCCCAGCAGGTGGGAGCAGGGGGAAGTGCACAGGCCACCACCTCAAGGATGGTTCATCTGCTGTTGGAAATTGTACACTGGAATCCTGCAAAGGTCCCCTTCCTCTGGCCTCTTTGCGTCCCTGTGGGGCCTGCACCTTTGCCTGCCTCTCCCCCTTTTGTCCTTTCTGTGGGGATACTGGGATCTCAGCCCTTGCCCTGTTGGCCTCATGAACCAGCTGTGCCAAGAGGAGGCTGTGTAGGGGCTTGGGGGCTCCTTGGGGCCAGGCCCACCCACTAAATTGCAACTAGTAAGGTAAGCCACTAATCTAGTTTAACCAACAACATCCCCTGCCACACACACAAACCTATCACCTGTTCACCCACAGAACCAAGATGACAGCACTTGACCTCAGCCCTTACCGTGGTAGGAATCCCTCCCTTTGAGTGTCCACAAAGTGGCATTGTGACCCCACAGGCTTGGGGACCAGACCTCAGGAAGGACCTGAATGTGAGCCACCACCACCCCCAACCTGGCACCTGAACACACAGGACTGAGCCCTGGGTGCCTGGAGGTCTCTTTCCTGAGTCCTGGGTGCCCAAGTCCACACTCACTGAACTCTGAGCAGCCTGGCTGCCCCAGAACACGCAGCTGCTGCTAAGTTAGAGCACCCTTCGTCCCTCAGCAGTCTTGTTCCTCTTGGTGGTGGGAGCCAGTCTGCTCCCTGAGGGCCCCGAGGGTTAGGGCAAAGTTTCATCCAGATCTGTGGGTGGAAAGTGCAGCTCTATCTAGAAGCCTGCAAGACCCAACTCTGTCAGAAGCCTGCCTCCTTCACACATGGCCCCCTGCTCCTGCCCCTCTCTCTAAGACAGTAGGGAAAAAGGTGGTATTCATGGGTTCCTGCCCACCACGGGGTCCTTGGGAGGGCTGGTCAAGGTTAACTGGTCTCTGTGGCGATGATCCTTGTATTCCCAATTCTAGGTCCTTCCGTTGCCCACATCCCACTCTGACTTTCCTTTGCCCTTTGCCCTCCCTACAGGGAAGGAGGCTACGTGGCCAGGAGGATGCGTCCACCCAGAGCCTGTGCCCCACTTCTAGACCTCACCTTAGGGGCCAGGACCTGAATTCCCTGGACAAACAGCCCTGTGCAGGTCTTGTCCCCAGTTACAACTTACAGAGGGCAGGTTCCTGCTCGTCTGTGCAGCCCTGGTGAGGTACGGAACTGCGGACAGAGCTCAGTGGCTAGCTGGGGTACACTCCCTGGAAAGGCTCCGGTCCAGGAACAGGGGCCAGGGCAGCTCACGGGCCATGTTCAGGTTCATACAAAGCTCAGGAAAGCCTGGGAGAGCAAATCCAGATGGGCCTTCCAGATGTTGTGATGGTCCAGAACCAGAGATGGAGCGTGTTCAGCACAGGGCTTCTTGCTTGAGGAGCAGCTGTGGCAGTTCCGATGACACAGGACTGTGCCTTTCCTCACCTCACCACCCGTGGACTGGCTGGTATGCGGCTGATGCTTCTTCCCCAACTGCGCGAACTCTGTCCTCCCACAGTCCAAAATTCCATGATTCATTTATTTATGTATTTATTTTTTGCAGTACTGGGGAGGGAACCCAAGGCCTAGCAAACGCCATTGTGCTACATTCCCAGCCCCTTCATAATTCTGTGATTCCTTTATAATTCTGTGATCCTTTTACTTCTCCAATGCCGGGAGGGAGATGGGGAAGTGGGACCTCGTAGACTATCTGAAGACTCGCACTTCACTTTTTCTAACTGTGGAGCCAAGAGGGAGATGACAGTGCCTGGCCCAGAGCAATGGCTGTGGAGCTGCTGGGAGCCCGCCTGATTCTGGCGTTGCCAAAGAAAAAGCCAGTAGGACTTCCTGGCAGACCCCGTGTAAGTCAGCATAGTCACCACCCCAGGTACATCTGTTCCTAATTCCCAAAACTTGTAGATATGCCACCTTACGTGGTGGGCAGCTAAGGACTAGGTGAAGTTGCTAATTAGCAACTCCCTGCTGGCCACATATACAACATCCCCAAGAGCCTTTCCAGGGATGCTGTTTTCTCCTTCTTGTTCCATTTCCCAGTCATAGTTAGGTTGGGCATCCTCCCAGGTACTCCAGCCCCAGAAAGACAATTCTAGGGTTCTGATCCTTCCTATGGGAGCAGAGGGGCTCCATGATTTGGACAACCTGCCTGGGGCCACGGGGCCAACTCCCTTGGTCTTTTCTTCCAGGCCTGGGAAGTGGAACCTCTTAACCTTCTAAGGAGGCTGGCAGAGCAGGCTTCTCCAAGTGGGTGTCCCAAGGACAGGGAGAACTGAAGACACCCCCCAGGGTGCCTGTGACAAGCAGCAGTGGTAGGTGTGGAGCATAATGCTCAGGCTCCCCAGGAAGAAGCCAGTGGGCCCTGGAAGGGAGAGGGCCATGCCTGGCAGGCTCCTGATGCCCTGGCAAGTTTCTCTCCATTTAGTCTGGATGTTTGCATCTGTTTGGCACAGAGAAGCCAAGCCCGGCCTGCTCTTATCGTCAAAACATTTGTCCTGAACACCCGGGATGCGCCAGGCGTGGTGGTGGCCTCTGCTCCAGACCACCTGGCCTGATGGGAAGCCCTGAGCCCCTGGGGCCACATGCTGCTGACCTGGGGTCTTCAGTGCCTCTCCTTCCTTGTCAGAGCCATTTTCTCTTTTCAGAAGTCCCACTGCACACACAGGGAAGTGTGAGCCGATGACCAGGGTGTTACCTAGCAACTTGACCCCGGGTTAGTAGCTGAAGTGCAACAGCAAATTAAGGTGTTTGATGATAAAGCCTAATGCCGATTGGGTGATTTAGAACAGAGACCATTGAGACAAGCGGTCAAGGACAGACAGGTGCAAGCAGCAAAGCTCTTAGGCTGGCTCCCTAGGTATTTTGCAGGGCACCTGCCTGCCAGGCTCCCCTTAGGCTCTGCTGAGCCCTGTGCAAGCTCCTCCTGGGGTCAGAAGGCCTTTCAGGTGGGAAGAGCCCAGGGGAAATCAAGTCCTTGCTGGAAAGCTGGCAGGAGATGGGGGCTAGAGGACAGGACTAATGCCAGCCTGGATGCCCTGGGACGGAGGGCAAGGCACTCACCTCCCCCACCCCAGCACCTAGCGTGTCCCTATAAAAGGCTCAGGTGTTGCACTTCTCTTGAAGTGCAAGTGAAGGGGAGCTAGAGAGCAGGGCTGGCTAGAGGACAGCAGGGAGCCAGGTCCCCTCTGCAGGGCGCCTGGACCTACCTCCACTAGGCTGCTACTGGACACTTCTTCCCAGTGGGCCCTCCAAGGATCTCTGCAAAGATGAGGATCCATGCGGAAAACAGGAGGACCTGGTGTACATGCACATAGTGCTGAGACCAGCCCCGTTCTAACCACTGACCCTCAGTGCCCAGAACACTGGACACAGGCCTCCTTCCAGACAGGACACCACATGGGGTTTCTCTGGGGTCTGATCGGCTGGGGAGTCTTCCTGCCAGGTCAGTGCCTGGTAAAGCCCCCATGGGCAAGCTCTGTGTACCAGGCTCCACTCTCTAGCCTGCAGCCAGTCTAGGCCCCTGGACACCTGAGGGATGCCTCTAACAGGAAGAGAGACACAGCAAACAAAAAGGGCAACTTGGGAAACCAGACTGTTCTGGGAGAAGACAACTTAAAAAAATTACTATTGTTATTGTTATTATTACAAGATCTTGCTACATTGCCCAAGCTGGTTTCAAGTCTGTAGACTCGAGCCATCCTCCTGCCTGGCCCCTCAAGAAGCCAGAGCTATAGGAGCATGCACCTCACCTGCTCAGAAAAGATCATTAGTATCTTTGTGGTGTTTGTTTTTTGTGGTGCTGTGCTTGATCCCAGGTGTACTCTGAGCTGCATCCTCAGTCCTTATTTTTCACTATTAAGATAGGGTTTTGCTGCCAGGCATGGTGGCACAGGCCTGTAATCCCAGCAACTCCAGAGGCTAAGGCAGGAGGATCACAAGTTCAAGCCAGCCTCTGCAATTTAGCAAGACCCTAAGCAACTGAGCAAGACCCTGTCTCAAAATAAAAAATAAAAAGGGCTGGGGATATGGCTCAGTGGTTAAGCAGCCCTGGGTTAAATCATCAGTACCAAAAAAATTTTTAAAAGTCTTGCAAAGTTGCCCAGGCTGACCTCAAAATTGTGATCCTCCTGCCTCTACCTCCCAAGTAGCTGGGATTACAGAAATACACCATTACACCAGTAATTATTAATATCCTTAAGAAGGAAACAGAGATCCAAGATGGCGGACTAGAGGGAGGCTGCATTCCTTGTCGCTCCATAACTCCAGTTTCAAGCAGAGGATATCTGTTCCTTTTTGTTTGTTTGTTTGTTTTTTGTTTTGGATATCTGTTTCTTGGTGAGGCAGTTTTTGCTGCTTATCGATCCCCTGCTGTTTACCCCATTTGTCTACTGTGATCACCTGCAGTCTGCCAGCATATCGACACCTTTTTTTTTTTTTTTTTTTTTTGTGGTGCTGGGGATCGAACCCAGGGCTTTGTGCTTGCGAGGTGAGCACTCTACCAACTGAGCTATCTCCCCAGCCCTCAATGCCTTTTTTGAGTGCAGATTGCTCAATGTCAGACGCCTATCATCTGCCATTTGCCTGCCTCTTGCTGTTCATCGCCTGCCTTACACCTATCTGTCACCCACCGCACAAGGTTCACCTCCCGATCGTCCAACAACAGTCAGCAAACTGACTACCAACTGCCAGTGGAGTGCCAGCTGCCTGCTGCTGCCTGGAAGTTCACTGTTACAGTACCTGCAGGTTTGGTTACACGTGGCTGCTGCCATTTGGAGACAACAGCCAAGCCCTGTAGACCCCTGGGCAGACTGATTGAGCCCCATCTCCAGGATTCCTCAGCCTGACTGATCACTCCCTGCCACCAGGAACCCCAGACCACCTGACTGTGCCCTATCACCGGGACCCCAGACAGACTGATTGAACCCTGCCTTCAGGATCCCACAACCACACCAAACACACCCGATCTCCAGGACCCCTGTCTGACCAATCACAACCCGCCTCCAGGACCTCCAGCTCACCATGTCCACCCCTGAGCTGCAGCTCCCCATTTGCCAACACATTTGGAAGCCAGAGCAGCCATCTTGGATAATCCTGGAAGCCCTAGCTCCCATCTTTAGGTGGAGCAAATCCCATCCTGAGACACCTGCTGGAGACTGGAAGCTCATTGTCAGGTACCTCTCATACATCAGGCTACTGAACACTGGGAGGTTTGAATACTATATGACTGTTAGAGTGTAGATTTTCTTTTTTCTCCTTATTGAACAATTTTAAGTTTTTATTTCCTTACTTTTCTTGCCCTCTTTTCCTTTTGTTTACCTGTTCCCTCAGAGTCTCTTTCTCCCTTTTTGCATGCTAACATCCAATTTCTTTTGATTACACTTTCACCCTTTCTATTATCTAGAACTTCTGTATATTCTTTTCTTATCCCATTAACAGCTACATTCTACATCCCTCTGCATCCTCTTTGTCCTCCATTAGAAACTGCAGACCTTATTGCAAATCTGTTTTGTTTCACCGAAGATAATATTTGAACTCATTTTGTTTATTATGACAATATTGTTATGTCCTAATAGGGGCTATTTGGTCTAGGTTTCCATACTGTTGGAACTGGGCACTGCTAATATTGATCTCCCCTTTAAGAAGAGGTTTTGGAAACCTATAGGGCCACTATAAGCCTATAGGGGGAAATCTGCAATACCCCAGATCTGCACTGCTAGAGGGGAAGATACATGAACAACATGAAAAAATAAGGGAAGAAAATGATCCAAACAAACTTAGATTCTATATTAATAGAATCCAATGACAGTGTGTAGGAAGAAATGTCAGGAAAGGACTTCAGATTATACATGATTAAGATGATTCGCAAAGCAAAGGATGAGTTAAGAGAGCAAATGCAGGCAATGAATGATAATACCAATAAGCTGAAAGAGCACCTGCAGGAAGCAAAAGATCATTTCAACAAAGAAATAGAGACTCTCAAAAAAAAAAAAAAAAAAAAAAAAAAAAGGAAATCCTTGAAATGAAGGAATCAATAAACCAAATAAAAAACTCAATGGAAAGCATCAACAAAAGACTAGACCACTTGGAAGACAGAACCTCAGACAATGAAGACAAAATATTGAATCTTGAAAATAAAGTTGCCCAAACAGAGAAGATGGTAAGAAATCATGAACAGAATCTCCAAGAACTATGGGACATCATGAAAAGATCAAATTTAAGAATTATTGGGATTGAGGAAGGCACAGAGATGCAAACCAAAGGAATGAACAACTTATTCAATGAAATAATATCAGAAAATTTCCCAAACCTGAAGAATGAAATGGAAAATCAAATACAAGAGGCTTACAGAACACCAAATGCACAAAATCACAACAGATCGACACCAAGGCACATTATAATGAAAATGCCTAACATTCAAAATAAAGATAGGATTTTTTTTTTAGAGGCCACATTTTTTAATTGATAACTCAATCTCTACATACAGCATTGCACAAATTATGAGTAGATCAACAATTATATTAACAATACAAACTCATGAACATTTACATAGAACTGCTGCTCTAGGTTTTGGTGCATTTGTGCCAGGTACTTTAGTAAGTGGGACAACCACAAAGGAACTCAGCTACTTTAATTCATGAGAATCAGTTTTCAAAAAACGTATATGTATATCATCTTTGAGAATATTTAATATGTCAAGCCCAGAGAAATCAGTAGACTAAGTGACAAAAGGACTACTTTAAAAGAAAAGTTGGTGACCAAAATATTAGGTTACAATACTGTTTAAAAATTTTAGTAATTGGACTTAGGAACCAGAAAGTGTACACATACTGAGAATTTTAAGAAAAGACCCCCATGTTCTGTTTTATAATCACTACTACGCCCCAAAAGAATGGAGTGGGCTGGGCTGCTATATCTTCTTTGCTACTGTAGACCACTGTTTCAAGGTTTTAAAGAAAGAAGGTGGTAACAACAGTTTTAAAATAAGATTTGTTCCTCTCAAAATAAAACTAATAGGATCTCATCAACTTACAAAGAAAACTCTATCCAAATGTTGATCACATTAAGCCACACTACTATTGTCCTTCACTGCCTCGGAATGCTGAGCACAAGTGTTCCCTATGAGGAAGAGGTGATGGGGTATAGCCCCAGCTCTCTTGTAGTTTGCAGACCCATGTGGACAAATGTCCTTCAGTTTCCCTGGGGTTTGTCTCTTCCCACACAGAATTAAGAGGGGTGAGCTAGATGGCTCTTAAGAGTCCTTCCAACTAAAAGGATCTAAGTCAGCTTTGATCAGATTTTTAGGGTGGCCAAAAAATAGGTCATAAAACAGGTGGATAAAATATTCCTCACTTTTTGATCCCATCACTTGGAAATATTTTGCACTACAGTTCAAGGAAATCTTTTCCCAGTATTGTTGAAGGGTATAAAAACAAGGCATTTGGCAATGAAATTTTTAATAAAATGTAAAAAAGGTCATGCCAATTTGGGTAGAAAAACAATGCACTGCCATGTTACTATCAGTAGTCAGGACTTCTCACCTCTGAATTTTGGGAACCATTCATCTTGTTGAGAAAAGGCAGACAGAAATGCACATTCAAGCCATTTGACAGAAATCTAGCAAGCACACACCTGTTAACCTGTTTTGAGAATTACTGTCAGGGAAGCAGCATTAACTGGTTCTAACAGAAAGGATAAACGAGAGCTAAGTGTAGGGTAGGATTTTTTTTTCTTTATATAACAATGATCCAAAAGGAGCAATGGCTTCTCAATTTCTGCCCATATGGAGAATACAAACATCATTTCTTCTGGAATCTAACATACTGGCTTCATTTTCAAAATGCATCACTTTATTTTCCCCACAAGGTGGTCACACATTATAAACCTTAGGCATGTGACAGTCACATGATTTCTTCAGCAAGCTCCAAGGTTTCAGCAAGCCTTCCTGGAGTTTACAGCCAGAGGAGTCCTGAGGTTTCAAATATTAAAGCTTTCCCACAGCCACAAGTTCCTTTGATGTTTGGGTTATTGAAGACAAACTCACTGGATAATTTGTCTTCAACATAGTCCATTTCTGTTCCTAAAAGTGTCAGCTGTGTTTTCTTTTCGATGAACACTCTGACTCCATCTTGAACAACTTCTTCATCAGAATCTCCTTTTGTCTTTGTATATTCCAGCGTGTAAGAAAGGCCATTACAGCCCCTAGTTCAGACACCGACTTTCACACCTACATGTTCAGACTTATCTTTAAGAAGTTGTTTTATCTTGTTTACTGCTGAAGGTGTCAGGGTGAGGGCCGCTCGGGTGGGCTGCAGCTTCCTCTTGCTCACAGCCCGGACAGTGGCCCGGACTAAAGAGGCCAACGTCTTTACCGTCCTGGCGCCCGGGTGCCTCGGGCCGGAGCTCGGCCACCTCAACCTCTCTCCATGGACACCACTGGTGCATTCAAGATAGGATTTTGAAGGCCGCGAGAGAAAAGCACCAGATTACATATAGGGGGAGACCAATACGGATAGCAGCTGACTTCTCAACCCAGACTCTAAAAGCTAGAAGGGCCTGGAGCAACATATTTCAAGCTCTGAAAGAATATGGTTGCCAACCAAGAATCCTATACCCAGCAAAACTAACCTTCAGATTTGAAGATGAAATAAAATCCTTCCATGATAAACAAAAGTTAAAAGAATTTACAAATAGAAAGCCTGCACTACAGAATGTTCTCAACAAAATATTCCATGAGGAGGAAATGAAAAACAACAATGTAGGTCAGCAAAGGGAGGAACTACCTTAGAGAAAAACCACTCAAAGGAGAAACCAAGCCAACTTAAAAACCAAAAATAAGCCAAATGACTGAAATACAAATCATTTCTCAATAATAACCCTGAATGTTAATGGCCTAAATTCATCAATCAAAAGACACAGACTGGCAGAATGGATTAAAAAGAAAGACCCAACAATATGCTGCCTGCAAGAGACTCATCTCATAGAAAAAGACATCCACAGACTAAAGGTGAAAGGATGGGAAAAACCTTACCACACACATGGACTCAGTAAAAAAGTGGGGGTTTCCATCCTTATATCAGATAAAGTGGACTTCAAGCCAAAGTTAGTCAGAAGGGATAAAGAAGGACATTTCATACTGTTTAAGGGAACCATAAATCAGGAAGACATAACGATAGTAAATATTTATGCCCCAAACAATGGTGCATCCATGTACATCAGACAAATCCTTCTCAATTTCAGGAATCAAATAGACCACAACACAATACTTGTGGGTTTCTTTAACACACCACAGTCACCACTGGGTAGATCCTCCAAACAAAAACCAAACAAAGAAACCATAGAACTCAATAACACAATCAATAACCTAGACTTAATAGACATATATAGAATATTCCATTCATCAACAAGCGGATTCACTTTCTTCTCAGCAGCACATGGAACCTTCTCAAAAATAGACCATGTGTTATGCCACAAAACAGCCCTTAGGAAATGCAAAAAAATAGAGATACTGCCTTGTGTTCTATCAGATCATAATGGACTGAGTAGAAATCAATGACAAAATAAAAAACAGAAATTACTCCAACACCTGGAGACTAAATAATATGCTATTGAATGAAACATGGATAACAGAAAACATCAGGGAGGAGATAAAAAAAATTCTTAGAGGTCAATGAGAACAACAATACAACATATCAAAATCTCTGGGACACTATGAAAGCAGTACTAAGAGGAAAATTCGTTGCATGGAGTGCATTCCAGAAAAGAATGAAAAGTCAACAACTAAATGGCCTAACATTACAGCTCAAAGCCCTAGAAAAAGAAGAACAGAATAACAGCAAAAGTAGTAGAAGACAGGAAATAATTAAAATCAGAGGTGAAATCAATGAAATTGAAACAAAAGAAAGTATTCAAAAAATTGACAAAACAAAAAGTTGGTTCTTTGAGAAAGTAAACAAAATAGACAAACCCTTAGCCACACTAACAAAGAGAAGGAGAGAGAAAACACAAAGTACTAAAATTCGTGATGAAAAAGGAAATATCATGACAGACACCACTGAGATGCATAGCATAATGAGAAGCTACTTTGAAAATCTGTATTCCAACAAAATAGAAACTACCGAAGACATTGACAAATTTCTAGAGACATATGCTCCTCCCAAACTGAACCCGGAGGACATACACAATTTAAACAGATCAATATAAAACAATGAAATAGAAGAAGCCATTAAAAACCTACCATCCAAGAAAAGCCCAGGACCAGACGGATTCTCAGCCGAGTTCTACAAAACCTTCATAGAAGATCTCATTCCAATACTTCTCAAAGTATTCCAGGAAATAGAAAAGGAGGGTACCCTACCAAACTCATTCTATGAAGCTAATATCACCCTCATACCCAAACCAGGAAAAGACACATCAAGGAAAGAAAAATTTAGACCAATATCCTTGATAATTATAGATGCAAAGATCTTTAACAAAATACTGGCAAACCATATCCAGAAACATTAAGAAAATTGTACACCATGAAAAGTGGGGTTCATCCCTGGATGCAAGGATGGTTTAACATCCATAAATCAAAAAACTTAATTCATCATGTCAAAAAACTTAAGGATAAGAATCATATGGTTATTTCAATTGATGCAGAAAAAGCGTTTGACAAAGTACAACACCCCTTTATGCTCAAAACACTAGAAAAAATAGGGATAGTAGGAACATACCTGAACATTGTAAAGGCTATTTATGCTAAGCCCATGGCCAACATCATTCTTTTTTTTTTTTTTTGCGGTGCTGGGGATCAAACCCAGGGCCTTGTGCTTGCAAGGCAAGCACTCTACCAACTGAGCTGTATCTCCAGCCCCCAACATCATTCTTAATGGAGAAAAACTAAAAGCATTCCCTTTGAAAATGGGAACAAGACAGGGATGTCCTCTTTCACCACTTTTATTCAACATTGTCCCGAAACTCTAGCCAGAGCAATTAGGCAGAATAAAGAAATTAAAGGGATATGAATAGGAAAAGAGGAACTTAAGCTGTCACTATTTGCTGATGACATGATTCTATATTTAGAGGATCCAAAAAAATCCTCCAGAAAACTTCTAGACCTCATCAATGAATTCAGCAAAATAGCAGGCTATAAAATCAACACACATAAATCTAAACCATTTTTATACACAAGTGACAAAACAGCTGAAAGGGAAATGAGGAAAACAACTCCATTTGCAATAGCCTCAAAAAAAAAAAAAAAAAAAAAAAACTTGGGAATCAATCTAACCAAAGAGTTAAAAGATCTCTACAATGAAAACTACAACATTGACGAAAGAAACTGAGGAAGACCTTAGAAGATGGAAAGATCTCCCATGTTCTTGGATAGGCACAATTAATATTGTCAAAATGGCCATACTTCCAAAGGTGATATACAGATTTAACGCAATTCCAATTAAAATCCCAATGACATACCTTACAGAAATAGAGCAAGGAATCATGAAATTCATCTGGAATAATAAGAAACCCAGAATAGCTAAAGCAGTCCTTAGCAGAAAGAGTGAAGCAGGGGGTATTGCAATACCAGAACTTCAACTATACTACAAAGCAATAGTAACAAAACGGCATGGTATTGGTACCAAAATAGACAGGTAGACCAATGGTACAGAATAGAGGACACAGAAACAAACTCAAATAAATACAATTTTCTCATAGTAGACAAAGGTGCCAAAATTATGCAATGGAGAAATGATAGCCTCTTCAACAAATGGTGCTGGGAAAACTGAAAATCCATATGCAACAGAATGAAACTAAACCCCTATCTCTCACCCTGCACAAAAATCAACTCACAATGGATCAAGGACCTCAAAATCAGACCAGAGACCTTGCATCTTATAGAAGAAAAAGTAGGTCCAAATCTTCACCTTGTTGGCTTAGGATCAGACTTCCTTAACAGGACTCCCATAGCACAAGAAATAAAAGCAAGAATCAACAACTGGGATAGATTCAAACTAAATACCTTTCTCTTAGCAAAGGAAACTATCAGCAATGCAAAGAAAGAGCCTACAGAGTGGGAGAAAATCTTTGCCACTCATACTTCAGATAGAGCACTAATTTCCAGAATATATAAAGAACTCAAAAAACTCTACACCAAGAATACAAATAATCCAATCAACAAATGGGCTAAGGAAATGACAGACACTTCACAGAAGAAGATCTACAAGCAATCAACAGATACATGAAAAAATGTTCAACATCTCTAGTAGTAAGAGAAATGCAAATCAAAACTACCCTAAGATTCCATCTTGTCCCGATTAGAATGGTGATTATCAAGAATACAAGCAACAATAGGTGTTGGAGAGGATGTGGGGAAAAAGGTACACTCATACATTGCTGGTGGGGTTGCAAATTAGTGCAGCCACTCTGGAAAGCAGTGTGGAGGTTCCTCGGAAAGCTTGGAATGGAAACACCATTTGACCCAGCTATCCCACTCCTTGGCCTATACCCAAAGGACTTAAAATCAGCATACTATAGAGATTCAGCCACATCAATGTTCATAGCTGCTGAATTCACAATAGCCAGACTGTGGAACCAACCTAGATGCCCTTCAATTGATGGATAAAGAAACTGGTATATATATACAATGGAATATTACTCAGCAATAAGGTATAATAAAGTTATGGCATTTGCATGCAAATGGATGAAATTGGAGAATATCATGCTAAGTGAGATAAGCCAATCCCAAAAAACCAAAGTACAAATGATCTCGCTGATAAACAGATGATGACACATAATGGGGGGTGGAAGGAGGGCAAGAATGGAGGAAGGAGGGACTGTATAGAGGGAAAAGAGGGGTGGGGGGAAGGAAAAAATAACAGAATGAGTCAAACATCATTACCCTATGTAAATGTATGATTACACAAATAGTATGCCTTTACTTCATGTACAAACAAACAACATGTATCCCATTTGTTTACAATAAAAAAAAATAAAATAAAAAGAAGGAAACAGGGCTGGGGATATAGGTCAGTTGGTAGAGTTCTTGCCTTGCAAGCACAAGGCCCCAGGTTCAATCCCCAGCACTGCAAAAAAAAAAAAAGAAACAGAAAATTGTGTACATTTTCAAGAAAAAGAACTGAATATTGTACAAAAGGAATATTAAGAGAATACAAAGAACTCTTGAAAATTAAAAATATAGAAACTGAAATTTCAGTACAAGATTTGGAAAATAAGATTGAAGAAATAAGGAAGTAGAGCACCAAAATTGAAGGGAAAAAAATTGACAATGAGAGAGCCTAGCACTGTGGCTATGCCTGCAATCCCAGCTACTTGGGAGGCTGAGGCAGGAGGATGGCAAGTTTGAGGTCTCAAAATAAAAAGTTAACCTCTGCCTTCAACACCCAGTACTGAAAAAAAAAAAAGGCGCAAATTAAAAAAAGAGAAAGAAGGAAGAAGAGAAAAAAGAGGGGAGAAAGGAGGGTAGAGTACCAGAAGACCAGGAGGAGGAGCCCTAGAAAGGGAGCACAGGAGGGGAAAACACCATCCCAGAAATATTCCCCAGACACTTCACAGATGCTGACCCAGCCTCTAGGTTGAGGAGCACACTCGATGCTCAGAACCAGGAGGGCAGAGGTGCCACACCTGAGGCCCACCAAAGACACCGCTGGAGTGAGGGAGAGAACAGGGAAGGTGCAGAGGACCAGCACCAGAGTGGCACCGGAGTCTCAGCAGAAAACTAGAGACTCACGGACAATGGGTGAAAGTCTTCAAACTCTGAGTTAAATGATTTCTAACCTGGAGTTCACACTCAATGAACTTTAATCCCAAGCGGGGGTAGAAGAAAGATATTTTTAGAAAGATAAGGCCCTCGAAGAAGTTGCTTCCCTTCTCCCCTTTCTCAGGAAGCCACTTGAGGGTGTCCATCAAGAAGAGGGAGTGAACCAAGAAAGGGAAGCGGTAGGATCCAGGAAGCAGGGGACGCTACAGAGGCCAAGGGAGGTCCCAGGGTGAAGGCTGTGTCCAAGCTGAGAAAGCAAAACTCAGTCTGAGCTGACAGAATATCTGGTATGCTGGAATATCTTGGGAGACTTGAACAGAATCTTGGCATAATTTGGAGTTGAATTAGTAATAAAAAGAAAAAAAAATTAAGATGACATTTATTAACTCCAGGGGAAATAAGAAGGTGAGCAGGAAAGGAAGAGTCATGGTGGTTAGAATTGACGTCATATGATGACATCAGACTGTGGCTGTGGACCCAAGTAGACAGAGATGGATCTGGGCTGTGAGTGTCTGTCTAGAGGGAAGCAGAGGCACCAGGAGAAACCTCTGGCAGGGACGCTGGGCAGGGGCTGCCGTGTTTTATTTTGTGAGACTTGTAGAACCATGAACTCTTTCAAATGACAGGCACTTGTGACCCTGATGCAAAGTAGAAGCTAAATGTAAAGCACACTCAATGGCTGTGGGCCCAGCTTTGCCTTGGTTAATCAGCAGGACCAGAACAATGTGTGCCTCAGGGACACTGCAGCTTGTGTGTGTGTGTGTGTGTGTGTGTGTGTGTGTGTCGGGGGCTCCCACACTGAACCACACCTTCAATCCTTTGTTTTTGCTTTTCTGGTTGAGTCTAAGTTGCCACATCTGCTGCCTCTTCAATACTCTAAAGTTGGTCATCTATGCTGTGGTCACTGCACCACAATAGCCTGCCTTATCTCTGTGGCATGTGGCCATCTGTATTTTCTTTTAGTATGTTTTTGAGATTGTTTAGTCAGCTTTTTCACAACTGTGACTAAATGATCTGATCAGCACAATTGTAGAGGAGGAAACGTTTATTTGAGGACTCAGTTTCAGAGGTCTTAGTCCATAGGAGGCCGGCTCCATTCCTCGGGTTGAGGTGAGGTGGACATCACAGTGGGAGAGCATGGCAGAGGGAAGCAGCTCACATTGCAGTCAGGAAGCGGAGACTCCACTCAACAGACACAGATGGACACGCCCCAGTGCCCACCTCCTCCAGCCACCACCACCAGTTCAAATACCACTCAGTTCATCTCACCAGGGGGATTAAGTCGCTGATTGGATTAAGGCTCTCACAGCCCCAGCATTTCTCCTCTGAACCCTCTTGCATCATCTCACACATGAGCTTCTGGGGGACACCTCACATCCAAACCATAACAGAGATCTTTTCTTCCTGCACATTAAGTCTTCGAACTGGCTGAGATTGAGTTCAGTGTGATGGAGGATCTTGTTGGGGGCTATGCTGTGCGGACGGCTAGGGATGGCGCCTGGCAGCCAGCCAGAGGTTGCTTTGATCACATCGGCAGTGAGGAGGTTGATTAACATAAGCACACCCAGGTGATTTGTCATTGGCCGTATCCAATTAAGTCCAAGCACACAACACGTGCACAGGTGTTCCCAGTGCTACTGATCCTGCCTGCTCGTTTTTGACCTTTACCATGATTGGGCAGCTAGCTCTCGCCTAATCTTTGCATAATTGGCGTCAGCCCTACCCTTCACCTCCTGGAGGGGATATAAGCTGGCTCTCCTAGAGCGCTGGGGTTCGAAGTTCAAGGCCCAAGGTTTGAGGTTCCAGTCCCAGGGTTTCCTGAATCTACAATAAACCGTTCCGAATTCAGAAGCCTCGCTAGTCCTTTGTCTTCCCATGCCAAATTGGCTCCGCTGGGGGCGTCAGGATCTCTCTCCCCCTAATGGTTAGCTAGGCATCTCAACATTATTTAAGAACGAACTGAGTGGGCTGGGGATATAGCTCAGTTGATAGAGCGATTGCCTCGGAAGTACTAGGGCCCTGGGTTCAATCCCCAGTACTGCCAAAAGAAAAAAAAAAAAAAGGATGAGTTGAGATAAGCTGTCTTCAAACTTTTACAGAATTAAATAAACAAAAGCAGCCCCTCTTTTGAATGGGTCAGTTTGAGCCGCACATGGACTCTGCAGACAGATTTCCTGGGTGCAGACCCCAACACCTCAACACGAGCCAGAGAGTCAGAGGCTTGTCACTGTGGTGATTTCCTGGACAAGGTTCATGGTGCCAGTGTCCAGTCTCAGGGTGCCCCTCCTTTTATGGACCTTGAGTGAGGGGGTTGCACCAACTGGTGGTCTGGGGTGTTAGCACAAAAAGACTGGGTTGGATGCAAACCTCAGTGATCTCACTGTTTATTCGGGGGGATGAAATGGTGCCGTGGACCCACTCCCCTGGTGGAAAATGAGCCACTGAACAAAGAAAGGGTTTATATGGGTTATTTTGAGGGTGGTCTAGTGAACATATGTCAGTTTTGCTTAGTCAGGAATGTGGGCCCTTTCGGTCAAGGTCTGTGGACAGCACCTAAAAAGGATTTTGCTTTGGAGGAGATGACGCCTCCTGGAGACTGTTTTCCTTTGAGGGTGATAAAGCATCCTCTCTGCCTGCAGCCAGCACCTGGAAAACATTGGCCCTGGGAGAGGAAAGCTGTCAATGCCTGGCCTTCATTTTTACTCCCTTTTCTTGTCCCCAGGTTTCATTACTTTGGGAATTTTTATTCTCCATTTATATCCATTATGGGTTTGTTAAGCTTGTGGGCCTGGTTTTTCTGATATGAATTTGATACATCCATGCACCCCTGTGCTTCTTTTTTTAATTTTTTTAGTTGTCAGTGGACATTTATTTTATTAATTTATGTGTGGTGCTGAACATCAAACCCAGTGCCTCACATGCTAAGCAAGCACCCTACCACAGAGCCACAACCCCAGCCCCCTGTGCTTCTGATTAACTCGGTAAGTTCACAGGTGGTCATTCATATTAACACAAGAAGTAATTTATCTTCCAGTTTGTGCTTTATGGTAGTGCTGGGCAGATGGTGCTAGTTGACCTGTACAACAGGGTGTGGAGTACTGAAGGTTTGGGCACGGCCTGAGAGCTGCTGTCCTACCCACCAGGAGTCACTCAGGAAGAACGCCTGCTCTCCATACCACCTCACACCTGTCCCAGGGTCTCATGTCCACTGCTGACGGGGAAAGGCCTGGGTGGCAGGCAAATCCTCTTGGGAGGATGTGGACCTTCATGTCTGGAGGACCAGAGCTTCCCCTACCACAGCTCCATGGACTTCCCCTTCCAGACCCCAATGCCTTCCTGGAGGTCCCGTGGATGACCGGGTCTCAGGAGGTGGGAGGAGTGTAGGGGAGAGAGACTCCTGTGTGTGTAAACACCTCCTCCTCACACCATGCGCCGGAAGCCTGACCCAGAATAGAACAGGCTGCTTTCAGGTTCTAAACCAGGCTGCTTGAGGGTGAGATCAGGCGTATTCAGGTGTAAAAATAGAAAAAGGAGTGTGTGCGTGGGCCCAGGTCCTCCGCCCACGGGGACTGGTGTTTTAAAATAGAACTTCCTAGGAGAGTCTGCCTCATACTGTCATTTTACATAGAAAATCGACCCAAACAAACCTCTCGGAGAGTAAAGCCAGCAACCAACTAGGGGTGCTAGGCAGGCCCACTCAGCAAAGGGAAGAGGACTTGGGGTCTGAACGTGAGAGCTGATGTCCCGCACACTACATGGCTCGAGCTGTAGGAGCTCTGCCTCAGACCTTCTGCTTTCTCCCTCCAGAGCTGTGTGCTCCTGCCAGAAGAGCTGCCTCGGTCATCGGGGCCCAGCTCTGTCCTGCTGTCCCAGAAAGCCTTTGTCAGTTGTCAGATGGCCAAGAAGCCAGGCCTGTCCTGGACATGAAAAGCAGTAGGCACCAGAGCTCATAAGCTGCAGTCAACCACCAGGGACAGACTCTGAGCAGGGCCCTGTGCTGAACAAGACTGAGGACCCAGAACTGACCGACAGGGCCCTGGTCAGGGGAAGAACATGAGTGGACATTGGGGCAGCCTGGGTAGGCCTCCTCAGGCAGCAAGACTAAGCTGTTTCTCCTAAGAGGCATACAGGAGGGCTGGAAGAGCCGAGGAACGCCAACCTGGAGCACGGCTGAGACCTGAGCAGACCTGGGGACACCTGCCACCCATCTCTAGCCTGGCGTGCGGGTTTCCATGAACCACCCTCTGGCCCTATCCCCTCTTCCCAGCCAGGGCAAGACCAGTGTGAAAGGGTCACAGCGGGCAGGTCTGGGATCAAGGAAGTCCTGGATGCTGGGTGCACTCTTAGCTCAGTGTCCTGGCAAAGGACCTGCCCTGGGCCCTGTCCTCACAGTCTGCCTGGTGCCTGGGGTGGAGCCACCTCCTTCCCGGACTCCTCTTCCCAGGTAGATCCTCCATCAGTGTACTGACCCTCAGCCTCCCTCATCTCTGCAGTGCTCCCTGATGGCCACAGAGTGCTCAGCATGGCTCCTACCAGCCTTCCCCTGGGTGGGGACCTGCCCCCACTGTCCCTAACCCAGCAGATGTTGGCCTTGGCCCTACCCAAGAACAGCCCTGCCAAGGTGATGCCTCACCTGGTAAGAAGGTGGTTGATCATCCCTGGGAACATCCTGCAGATGGAAATGAGTGAGAAGGCAGGTCCGCGGTCCCCGCGTCCTCCAAACACAGGAACCCAGTTAGGCAGCGCTGCCTAAAACCTGGTCTTTCTTTGAGCTGCCCAGGGATGGCTTCATCTATTCATCCATCAACCATTTATTGAACACCTATTGTAGTCTGGGTATGTGTTGAGCCATGAGGTACGGCAGTGACCTGGGCAAACATAGGCCTGCCTTTGTGAGATGCCCTTCTAAAGAGAACCTGACCAAGGCAATACGAATACAGAGGGGTTCAGGGAGGAGAGCAGGGGAGGGGACTTGACGGTTCCTACCTCAGGGGAGGTAGACGGTTTCAAAAAGAGAAATGAGCGGGGCATAGTGGCACATGCCTGTGATCCCAGCGACTTGGGAGGCTGAGGCAGGAGGATTGCAAATTCAAATTCATGGTTAGCCTCAGTAACTTAGTGAGACCCTGTCTCAAAATCAAAAATAAAAAGGACTGGGAATGTGATTCAGTGGTAAAGCACCCTGGGTTTAATTCCCAGTACCCACCCCCCCAAAAAAAAAATAAAAAGAGAAACGAGGGGCTGGGGTTGTGGCTTAGTGGTGGAGCACTTGCCTGGCATGTGTGAGGCCCTGGGTTGGATCCTCAGCACCACATAAATAAATAAAATAAAAAGATCCATTGGTAATTTAAAAAAAAAAAAAAAAAAAAAAAAACGAGAGAGAGAAATGAGAAAAGAACTTTCTAATAAAGCGAATGAGGCACAGACCAGAAGTAGGAGGTGAGGAATGAGGCCACGCCTCTGGGTGTTGTAGCAGCCACCAGTCTACCCCATGCCAGGGACAGGCACACAGGGGGCCAGTTCCCTGGCAGGCCTCATCTATCTGCCATTACCATGGGTGTGCTTTGCAGAGGTCTGCCACCTCTCTGTCCAGCCGGGGCCCTTGCCTCTCCTCTGCTCACCCACAGCGCTGGACCTGCGTCCTTCACACCCTCCCCAGGGGGCAAGGCCCTCCTCACCTACACCTGTCCTGCCAGATCCAGGGGGAACTTTGCGGGCCTGCAACTCAGATGGCTGCTGTGAGCCATCCTAGGGTCTCAGCCAGGGTTCCGTCCCCCAGGGCTGGGGTTCGGGCTGATGTGGGAGGAGGGGTGTGGCATGGTGGTCTGAGCCTCCAGGGCGGAGGCTGCATCTGTCCCAATTTGGCCTCAGTGCCCTGCATACTATAGCAGATTTGCATTGCTGGACATTATTCTCTGGGCTCTGGGTCCATCCAAACTCTGCAGGGACCCCGTCACTGCCTCTGGACTCCTAGCCTGGCATCTGTAGCCAGCTCCCCACCAAAGTCATGCTCCTGCAGGGGGCACCCATGTCTGGCTTTGCTTTCCTCTTCTCCTGGTCTCCGTCTTCCCTCCCAACCACCCTCGGGGACAGGACACTCACTGTGACCCAATGACATCTGCTCATATGTCCATCTGCCCCCTTCCATGAGCCACAAGGATGGGGATTTCCCTGCATCTAGAGGGGGTGGGGGTTCCAGGACCTGGCAGGGGGCAAGGCCCTTGGCTGAACTGGACACCCGGGCCTTTTGTGTCCAGACCTGAGATCAAGAGTACTGTGTCATGAGCCTCAGCCCATCCCTGAACCCTGTCCCAGGAGTGAGGTAGCCATGTGGAGTGCTAGTGGGGGTACCCAGGGCTGGGAGAGCAGAATTTGAAGTAGGGCAGCCCAGCACCTGGCCCAGGGAGGGCCCAGCAGTTCCTATCTGCCTCCCACCCACCCCCAGGATGAGTTAAAATGACCCTGGACAAGAAGTGGCAGGGGGTCACAGGCAACCTTAGGTGGGTAGACAGAAGGAGAGCTGGGTAGCCAGGCCCAGGAAATCTCGAGTTGGGACTTGGGCAGGCAGCTGAGAAAACCAGCATCAGCAGCCAGCACGGGCTCCCAAGTCACTGGGGTTCAAGTTCAGTTCTGAGAGCTAGGCTGCAGGCGGGTAGGGCAGCTCTGGGCTGGGTGGGAGAGGGTTGAAGGCTTCGCACCAGGTTCTCCAGCAACAGATGGCCCCTGTCACCTCACACTCGGGGGAACCGACATCTGTGGGCTGAAGACTCTCTCCTGCCTCCATCCTCCAACCCTGGAGGGCCTGAGCTCCTGTCTAGGTTCAGGTGGATCCTGGCTCGTCGAGGCTCAGGGCCTGGCCTAGTTTTCTGACCTCCTGCAGTCCCCCCAGCCCTAGTTAATCTCTCTGACCTCAAGAGTGTCTCACCGGCAAGGAGGTATACCAAGAAGCCAAGTATCCCCTTCTGGAAGTGGGACCCAGTGCTGGGATAGGTGAACAGTGATGTGGCCCCTCTCAGTCCAGCTACTCTCCTGGCTCTCTGCCAGGGGACGTCTGCCTGAGGCCCTCAGGTGCCTCAGCCTGGATGACTCACACCCAGGCTTTCACCTACTGCCACAGTCAGCCCTGGGTGCTCCTGTCCCTGCCTGTTCTGGAGGGGCCGGTCCAGTTCCTGTCACTGCTGCCTGACCACACTTGGGTCCTTCATGCCCAGCACAGCAGGGCAGATATTGGCCTCCCATCTGGGTAGGGCCTAGCTCCTGCCCCTGTCCCCAGCTCCATGGCCGCCAGCCGCATCCTGTCCTTCCCCTGCTCACCCTTCCTGGGTTCTGGGACTCAGGATCCAGTCCCCATGCAGAAGCCTCAAGTTCCAAGCAGGTCTCTTCGGTGGAAGGTTATAGTATCCTACCAACTCTGCAGACCCCACTCATCTCCCAAGAACACCTCCACGCTGTCACTTGCCTGGTCCAGGAAGCCATTTCCCCAGGTTCCTGCCCCTTATCAGGGTTATTTGGGTCTGCGAATGGATTTGTGCCCCACCTCTTCCCCACCTGGCAGCAGGAGGTGAGACCTTGGTGGTTCCAGCCCTGGCCCCAGGTGCTGTCTCATTGCAGTGGCTGAGAGTGTACTGGAGTCTGTCTGGAATCAAGAACAAGAAAGTCCTTCCGGGCCAGAAGCGGGTGACGGGGACCCCATCCTAAGTCTGGACCTGAGTCAGACCCACTAGGCAGGCATGCTGTCTCCCCCAGGGTCAGGATCACGGGTTGAGAGGGGGCCACGCTTCCTCCAGCGGGGCCACGGGTTCAAAAGGTGCGGGGATGTCTTGGGGACCGACACGTAGGAGGATGGCACTGTGCTCTCACGGTCATGGCCTGCATTTAGTGAGCACCTCCTGTGTGTCAGGCGCAGACCCTGTGTTTAAGTAGTCAACGCACGTCTTCTTCTCTCGGCCCGGGGCGGGGATGTGGAAGGGCTCGAACCGCCGGGACTGCTAGTTCAGCACGGTGACCCGGCTCGGGTGCCGGCAAGGGCGGAGCCCGGAGGGAGGCCGGGGCGCCCAGGGAGGGGCCGGGGCGGGGCGGAGCACCCAGGGAGGCGGCTCCGGGAGGATGGGGGCGGGGTCTGGCTTCCGGGAGGCGGGGCCTGGGTCAGGGGCGGGGCTTGCGCCCAGGAGGCGGGGCCGGAGGCAGGGGCGGCCGGGGCCAGGCGGACGGAGCGCCTGGTTGCTGGCCGCGCGAGCTGCAGCGCCGGCGGGCCCGGAGCCGCTACCCGGACGCAGTCGGCGGGCGGGGAGGAGAGCTCGGCGGTAAGGCACGGCGCGAGCCCCGGCGGCGGCCGCGGCGGTGACCGGGCACCGCTTGGGGCGGGAGCCGGGCGGTCAGCGCCGGCGCGCGAGCTGACCTGGACACTGCCTGAGGAAGCGCGGGGCTGGGTTTCGGTCCCGGAGCCCAGGGTGGGGACAGTGCGTGGCGCCTGTCCCGCCTTCCCGCCGCCTCCCTGGCAGCTGCCGCCGGGTCCCCGTCACACGACCCGCCCGGCGGGGCCTCCCCAGGCTCAGGCGGGGAGTTTGCTCGCGTCTTCGGTCATCCGGACGTACTCCTACGGAGCGGGGAGGAGAGCCACCTACGGGTGCTGGCTTCCCCTGACGCGGGGTGACTGACGGCCCTTCTGAGTCTCAAAGCGGGTCGCAGAGTGGATGGGAGAGTTGGTGTGTCGGGTGCCCCATCCAGCCGCCCAGCCTCCCTCTGCTCCCTCGGGAGGTGTGGAGAGGCCCGAGCCCTGTGGGTGCTGTTCTCTGGCCACCGTGCATACCCCTCTCGATGCGCACTGTGCTCATTCCTTGATAGTAGTGGCAGCCGTTCTTCCAAGTCGAGTGACCATGCTGAGTGCCCCTAAGTGGCCAGTGAGAGCTCCAGACGGGATCATTGGGGTTGCCTCATGGACGCAGGTGTGTGATCTTGCTGGTGGTGCTCATAGCCAGGACCCGGCTCAGGAAATGTCCCTACTGTGATCACGATGAAATGTGTAGGATTTTACCCAACAGTCTTGAGGGCAGAGCCCAGGGGTGGTGTCCTAGGCTGGTAGCAGGTTTCTTGGTTCAGGTCAACCTGGCATGACTTCAAGTGACCTGGGCAAGACTGTGCCTGGGCTACCTCAAGCCCCACAGAGGAAGCGCTACCTCTCTGTCCTTTACACAGGTACCCTGGCAGGGAGGAGCCCCAGTAGAACCCCAGCCTTGGGACCCACTGCTGGCAGATCCAGGCCTGAGATGGGGGCTCCAATGGAGTGAGGACTCTGTCTACCTCCCCTTCCTGCCCCCACCTGGCTCCCTACCCCATGTTGGAGAACACCCTGGAGAGGGTCGGGCTAGAAGGACAGGCAGGTGGGCAGTCCTGTCCAGAACTGGTAGCAGGATCATCTGGTAAAAGGGTGATGACAAAGAACCTGGCCTCTTCGAGGAGTCCCCTGGGCCTAGAGGGCAGGAAGATGCTCATCAAGGAGGCTGACCTGAGGGAGACAGAGGGAGGGAATGTGGGCTCCAGGTCTGCTGTAGCTCTTCCTGTTCACATGGACAGAGGAAGTAGGGTGCTGAACCAGCCCCAACTAGCACTCCCACTTTGAGGCAAGCACACATACAGGTCTACGGAGGGGAGGCCCAAGGGTCAGGAGACACAAGATGGCCAGCCTTGACCACAGAAGGGGCTTGAAGGAAGAGCATGAACTCAGACTGGGGTCCTGGGTTCGAGTCCAGCAGTTGCCACTTGCCAGCTGCATCGTCTTGCCTGGGAGGCGCTCACACTGAGCCTCCATTGCCTCATATGCAAAACCAGGATAGTAAGCCACTTTCTACCGTGAACACCAACGACTGCTGGTGACATGTGGTTGGCATGCAGTGACTGTGAGCCACTAGGAGTGCTTTCTCTGGTCCTAGGGCTACTCTGTGTCCTGGCCAGACAGCGCCAGCTGGGCCACCTCAGCCTGGGGTAAGGGTAGGACTGGGGAACAGGGCAGGCTTCCAGGATCCTACTGTGGGCAAGGCCTGAGTCCACAGAGTGACCATTGTTGGGGAGTCTCCTGGGACCTCCTGGGTTCTGTCCTCAGGGCTCCACTGTGGAGTCACCAAGGGTCAGTGACTGGCAGACTCTGCCCTCTTCTCACTGGCCAGTGGTCTCAGAAAGTCCTGGGCGTGTGCACAGCACAGCTCTTTGATAACCCCAGGTGGCTTGTCTGGTACTCGGGGGAGGGAGTGCGTGGCTTGGGCAGGGTTGGGCCGCTGGGGAGCTGGGGAAGGTGAGGTCTGCAGGCAGGAGGAAGGCCTCTGAGCAGGGAGGGCAGGCACAGAGGCAGGGATGGACTGAACCAAGGCAGGGAGCCATGATAAATCTGGGAAGGTGAGGTAAAGACGTGGAGGAGCCCGGAGGTCAGGGGAAAGAGCCCTCCAAACTCTGGAGTCCTCTCCCCAGAGTGGGACCCCCCAAGTAGTCCTCTTATCCCTCCAGTTACCCTTAGAGAGAGGACAGGATGAAGCCAGAGAAAGCATCTGCCTGTGGTCCATGGAGCAGGAGAAATGGGCCTGCTAGGTGAACAGTGTTCCCCACCTTGTTCCCTGTGCGGTAGAACAGGTGGCAGCAGTCCCAGGTCTGGGCCACACTGCAGGACTCGGACTCAGGACCAGCTCCCAACTGTTCATGAGCTGCAGGAGTGTGGCCAGTGACACGGAGGGTCAGCTCAGGAGCAGCTTTGCACCGCTGCTCCTGGGCACTAGGTAGTGTGGGCTGCCAGGAGGGGCTGAAGCTGCCCCAGCTGCCCTCCCCCACCTCCCTCCTTCTCCCCAGGCACTGCCATCTCTGAGGTTCCAGCTCCAAGGCCACCAGAGCCCCCCTCTTCCCCCAGTGGAATTGCCAGCCTCAGGGTCCAGAGTGACTGTCCCATAGCCCACATGGGTTGGCCTTGGTGGTTTCAGTCATACTTGATCGATCCTTGCCAACTGGCCTCCAGGAAGAGTGTGGGTTTGACTGCCTGCGACAGTGGCCTGGGGAGATCTGCAGGCCCTGAGGGACTGGCAGACACCCTCATGGTATCCACGCCCCATTCCCTGTGACCAAACTCTGATTCCGAGAAGTGCCCTCTGCTTCCTTGTGAATCACATGTTGTTGTGTGCTGCGGAGCCCAGGGTGGGGCGGCCACTGCCAAGCACGCCTGCTCCAGGTGGCTGCTCCAGCGTGGCGAGGGTCTGCTCCCTAAGAGCAGAGGGCTGGCCTGCTCCCACAACCTTCCCTGGGGGGTGGGGGGGTCCCAGAGCAGGAGCCATGCATGTGAAGCTTCTCCCAGGAGCCAAAGGGGAGCCATGTCCCTGGCCTTGGGAGCAGCCTGTGTCTTTGCACTCCAGTGTCTTCTCTGTGACATGGGGTTAAATCAGGTCTAACTCATGTCAGAACAATTAAACGAGATGCTATTAAGAAGCTCTCATTAGGGCTGGGGAGATAGCTCAGTCGTTAGAGTGCTTGCCTCTCAAGCACAAGGCCCTGAGTTCAATCCCCAGCACCACACACACACACACAAAAAAAGAAAGCTAAGAAGCTCTCATTGTGGGCAGCACAGGCCCTGTGAGAGGCCATATCCTTAGGCTTTAGCTGGGGCATCCCTGAATGGGAGGGCAGTTCTGTTTGGGGGAGCTTCTCCAGCTTGGACACAGGAGCCCTACACTCTAATGTCATGTTCTGTGGTATTAAAGTCTGAGGGCCAGCCTTTTGTTCCTACTCCCTGGACTGTCCCCGGAACCCTGCCCATTGCCTGAGTCAGGTGTAGGAGTGACCAAGTCCCAGCTCTTACTACGGGCTGTCCCTAACCTAAGTGGGGAGAAGTTAAGGGCAGATGCTAGGGTGGACCTTGGCTCTGCCCATACCTTGGGAGCAGGGCAGCACCACAGCCCACTTGGGCCTCCTGCAGCCCTGTGCCTTCCATGCTGGGCGTCCCATGCACAAGGTTCAGAATGAGGCCAGGGCTGCAGGAGTGGACAGGCCCACGGGCCAGAGGGCAGGACTTGTGGCAGAGGCCCACAGGTAGCAGCCCCGCCTGTCTGGCCCACCTTTCCCCTCTCCCCCTCAGAAGCAATTGTTATTAAAGGTATTCGTCCATCCTGCTTAGTGCTCAGGGGACCCTTCTTGGCTACCCTGCCCGATCCCACCCTGAGCTCTGTGCCTCCTCTGAGCCCCCAGCCCTGTCAGTGGTTGCTGTGCATGATGACCTGTCTGCCCCCCGCTCCTGCCTGGGAACTCCCATGGCACGGGGCTGTGGGTGCCCAGCCCTTGCAGAGCCTGCAGGTTTCCAGGGACGAAGGCCCTCCCAGCCTCCCTCCTGAGCCCAGGCTTTCTTGCAGGCCTGAAGCAAGCAGCGGGCAGCATGGCAGCTCTGCCAAGCTCTCCCCACCTGTGTTCAGCTCTCCACTGGGCATCAGGGACAAACGTGCCCCATCCTCCTGGAATCCGTGCCTGTCTGGGTTGGCGGAGTTTCCAATCAGATAAAGACAGGTCGTTGTACTGTGGCTGGCCTTGCACCAAACACTCCAGGTCTCCAGCACAGTTCCCTCCCCTTGCAGGCTCCTGCTGCCACCTGGCTCCTGGGGCCCAGCCACTCCTGGACCTGATTTGGGTGACCCCAGAGAAGCACAACAAAGAGGTGGGGAAGAGAACTGCCAAGCACGAGGGCTCCATGTGGCTCCTCCTGAGAGAAGTGTTTCCTTTCTCCTTTGGAAAGATGTGTTGGGGCCAGGATTGGGGTCAGCCTGGCCTCCCCCAAGTCATCTGCCCAAGAGAGGTCCTGGGTGTTGGGTCCTAAAGAGGTGGCACTCAAGGCAGGTCCCAGCAAAATGTGGGGTTTGCAACCCCTAGAGGAGTGATAAGGAAGGATCTAGAAAAGCTAGCCTTTGACCCTCAGTGGATAGGTGAGAGAACACAGCCCTGGACTGGGGCTGGGCTAGAATGGGCCGAGGCATGCCAGGAAACAGACTCATCTTGTTTTCCTGACCTTAGCTGCTTCCCCCTTCTCATGCGAGGCCAGAAAGGGAAGTCCCTTCTGGAGGAGGAGGAGCCAGTGGCTGGCACTGTCCCCTTGGTCCTCCTGTGGCTAGGTAGTAGTGCTTAGAGACTGGCCTTGGTGGGCAGGAGCGGTTAGCTGGATGTTTTTTGCATTACTGAGAATTGAACCCAGGCACTCTACCCCTGAGCTACACCCCCAGCCCTTTGTATTTTTATTTGGAGACAGAGTCTCACTAAGTTGCCTAGGCTGGCCTTGAACTTGTGATCCTCTTGCCTCAGCTTCCAAGTAGCTGGAATTCTGTGCCACCATGCTGGTTAGCTGGGTGGGTTTGGCCAAGCAGGGTGAAGGATGGAGTCCCTCTGCACAGGTTAGGAAGTGACTTCCTCTCCCATCAGCTTCTGTGGTCTGAAACCTCTAGGAACACAGAGGGGACTGCCTGCTTCTGCTTGGGCTCCGATGGCTCCATCAAACCGTGTGATGGGATTCAGGCACCTTCACCTTATCTGGCCAGGACAGGGACAGGAAGTGCAGCCTCATGGGGCTTCTGGGGGTGGGGTTGCCTGCCCAGTGGCGAGGGAGTGAGACACATAACAGTGACCACTGGCAGCTGTGCACAGAGCACAGAGCCTCCAGGGTTGGCGCCAGGCCACGAGGCCTCCCTGCCCACTGGAGCTGATGGCACTTGGGTCCTTAGCCTACAGCTGGAGTTCCTGCTACCGGTCATCTTGCACCCACCCTGTCTCAAGTTGCACCCTGTGCCCACTGGCTGCTCTCCTCCATGAATCCCTCCCTATCCACCTATTCCTTGTCTCTCTGATGCCACCTGGCAGGGACAGTATGCGGCACTGTGGGGCTGCACCCAGCACTTTGTTCCTGGCAGGCACAGGGTTGGGATCCCCAGGGCCAGTTTCTTGACACATGCGTAGGGGGCAGCAGTTCCAGGGAGAAGCTGTGGAGGCAAAAGTCTCTGGAAAAACCTTCCTTGGTGGCCCTCTCTAACTGAACCCTTTCTAGTCCAGACCACAGGAGGCAGCCTAAGAGGTGGTGTGGGACCAGGCCTGAGGAGGCTGTTTCTGTGAGGAGGGCCCTGGCCTGGCTGCACCCACTGTGACCCCAGTGTCCGCTTGATATAAAGTGGGGGAGGGACAGAGCCCACTGCTAAGCTCACACCCCATTCATGGCCTGGCTTTGAAGGTTTGCCTCTTGGGGCAGGGACTTTCTAAGATCCGTCTTCCCATTTTCTTAAGCATGTGACCAAGAGGGCAGAGTGCCCTGGCCAGTGGTGAACATGCCCACTCCAAGGGTGGGAAGTTGCTGGGGAAGAGGGTTGTGAAAGGAGCTTCCCAACCCTGGCCTCCAGGCCTGGGGTCCTGAGAAGTGGAACCCGACTCACCCGGTCCCATGCCAGCCTCCTCACACAAGGCCGCATGCAAGGGTGGCGCCGTGTGGAGCGCTGAGGGGAGGGCCCAGGCCAAGTCAGGAAGGAAGGAAGGAGAGGGGCTGGTGGGCCACAGAATGGAGGGCCAGGCAGGCTGGTTTGTTTTCAAAGCTTCCCTGGAGTTTGGAGACTCAGCCCTGCAGTGAGTGGCCAGAGGAGACCCAGAAGGAGCTTGGGCAGCGAGGAGCAGCCTATGGAGGCCTGCAGAAGAGTTTGGTGTGGGGAGCTCAGAGGACCAGAAGGGGATCAGGGACCCACAGAGGGGCCTTGGGGATGGGATAGGGAGGCAGACTCTGCTGAGACTGGAGTGACACAGGGCCCTGGAGGTTCTGACCACCCCAGGACACCCCACCCCACCTCCACCAACCAGTTCAGTTTGCTGGTTTCTGACTAATGGAGGCATGGCCCCTGGCTGTCTCCCTGGGGGGGGAGGCCACACCCTCTACCTTAGGGACTGACACTCAAGCTCCGCTGATGACCTGAAGCCCTTGGGCCTCGGGGAGCCTGTGCATTGTTGAGCATCAGATGGGCCCACTGAGCAGAAGGCCTGGCACCCGGGGTTCCAGTGATGCCTTCTGAGGCTCCCATACTGGGGGCAGGTACAGGGTGGCTGGGCAGATAGATGAGAGAGCCTAGGTTTGCGAGGTCTCATGATCTGAAACTGCAGCGATCAGGGACCCTGACTGGACACATCTGCATCTCTGAAGAAGGGCCAGGCCTAGAGAACCTTCTCCAGGGAGCAGGCTCTGGGAATGCCCAGGTGCAGGCTTAGGGCATTTTCACCTGGCCTAACCATGGGCATCAAGGAGTCTTGGCGTGTCCTGAGCCGGGGACAGAAAACCAAGTAGGAGTTTGTGAGTTTGGACAGCACAAAGAGGTCAGGGAAGTGTCCAGTGTGGCAGAGCACCAGACAAGGACCTTGAACCCTGAGGCTGAGCCCAGCTGCTGTGAAAGTCACCTGCGCTGTGTCTGAGACAGGGGTGGGACCCAGGAGGCCTGGCCTCAGAAAGTGGGCTGGGCTAGTGGCTGGCTGGAGCTGGGGGAGACCAGGAGACCCCTGCCCCCTGCCTGCTCCTGTCCAGGGACTGAACCACACTGCACTGGGAGGAGCCTGGGGGCTGGGCCCCTGTCCTGCCAGCCTGGGCCCCCTGCCAGACCCTGTCCTCACTGCACCTCTGAACATCCAGGTTGGCCTGGCCCCTGTGGTCCCACACTAGAGGGTGAGGGCAGGAGCCACTGACCGGGCCTGGAAGGCTCCGGGGTTCCCAGGCCCAGGAGGAACGGGCTTCTCTTGGTTCCCCAACCCGGTCTGGCCTGCTCTGCTTCCTGCTTTTGGCCCCTCTCAGCACCTCTTCCTGTGCTCCTAGCTCCCTCCCTTCTGGCCTGTTTCTCCTGGCCTCTATCCAGTCAGAACCCCAGGCCTGAGGATGGCCATAGCCTGCTCCCTTGGCCTCCTGCTCACTGCAGCTCCAGCAGAGGGGCTACCTAGGTCCTGTGTCCCCTCCAGTGATCTTAGGAGACCCCAGAAGTGAAGCAGTGAGAGTGCAGCCTGGACCCAAAAATCGAGGCCCGCCTAAAGCTCACCAAGGTATGCACCTGCCACAGGGACTGAGCCAGGAAGACCCTTTAAGTCCAGGAGTTCAAGGTCAGCCTGGGCCACGTTGCAAGACACCACACATGCGCATACACAATTTTACTAAGGAGCAGATCGTAACAAAAAGCAGAAGACTAGAATAAAATACACTGAGTACAAATTGATTGATAGCATCAAAATGAGCAAAACACCTTTGAAAACAGTTTAGAAATACCAGTGTCAGGGAAAGAACGGAAAAGCCAGGGCATTACGGCTGAAGAGACCTAGCCCCAGCAAGCTGGAGAGCAGAGGGAAGGGCCCTCACTGCCGACTCAGCCTTGGCAGGGCCCCTGCGGCACGGCGGGCAGAAACAGCCGCTGGACCCGTGGGGTGGTGAACGGGATTCCTGGGCAACAAAGGACCCAGGACCCAGTGGTGCCAGGAGGAGCTGAGACGGGGGCCGTATCGTGACCTGGGCTCTGACCCATGAGCTCACCTGAGTGGAATACTACAAGTGCAGATCTGAGGAACTGGATGGCTTCATGGGGCCAGAAGGAGGCCACCATGGTACAGGAAGGACTGGACTCATGAGTACAGGGCCCGGGTTGAAGCTGGTGTCCCTGTGCCTGCCCTGGGATGTCCCCAGGTGACTGCAGCATGGAGGGCTCATGGAGGGCCCAGCCTGGGAGGTAGTAGGTGCCCAGGCAGGGCCTACTGTGGTTGACCTGACCTCTGCCTTGGGCGCTGGCCAGGACAATGGGCTGCATCTCTGACCGCCTTCCCCACAGCACCCCAGCACGAGCTTCCTGGCTTCCATGCGAAGTCATCCCTTGCCCTGGGGTTGGGGCTCAGCAGGGTGCCCCTCTCCCAGGTACCCTGCACCTGTTCTGGGCCATGCCTATAGCAGAATCCTCATGAGCCTCGTGTGGTCTGCTTGGAGGTGAGGAAGCACTCAGGAAGTGAGGATAGCTGACCTTGCACACAGCACAGGGCACAGAGCTGGGACTGCAGCCAGGCGTGAGTGCCCACAAGCTTGAGCCAGGGCAAGTCCGAGCACCCATCTGCCTCTGCTGGGCATGTCGTGGCCTTGATAAGCAGTTCTGATGTGCCCTACCTCTCTCCCTCATGTCTGAAGGTGAGTACCTTCTCTTGCCCTCACCCCAGGGCCTTTGCACAAGCCATCCTCTGAGACAATATCCATGTAGTCTTGCTTGGCTAGCTCATGTAGAAGATGACTCTCAGATCACTGGCCGATGTGTCAGTGTCTGGCAGCACGGATGTCACAAGGGTATGAGTCAGAAGAGGCTGCTCCCACAGCAGACTGGGAGCCCCAGATGGAGGAGGGATCCTGGGGTGCAGGGTGTGGTGCCTGCCTCTCCCTGGTGCCATGGGAACGTGGGTTTGGGGAAACACTGTGGGAGAGCTGAGGCCGGTTGTGCCCTGCGGTGACGCCGCCCTCCCCTGGCTGCTGTGTGCTGACCCTGCCCGCCTGCTGCAGGGTTCTCTGTCGGTGCAGCACTGCCTTCTGTGGAGTGTGGACCTCCTGGGCTGGCCTGGCTGACAGCCCCTGGGGCTGCCGCGACTTGGGGAAACTGAGGCCTGGCGTTCTGCTTCTTTCAGAGCTTTCTCTGGAGTGAGCCCCCAATGCACAGCCTCCTGCCCAGAGCCCCACGCTTCCTGGGAGCTGGGGCCACGCCCCTGTCCTCACGGGTTGGTGGGAGCCAGCCTCCTTCAGGGCCTGGGCCCTGGACCTCCTCCTCTTCCTTCTTGGGGACCTTAGCCCCCAAGAGCCAGGTTGGCAGGGTCCTAGGCTGTCCTAGGATCCATGGCCCCAGGGGCTGGCGACTTCAGCCATGCTGGCTGGTGGCCAGGGCTGCGACCCACTCTGCCCCCTAGAGTCTCATCAGGAGGGCAGAGTGCTCACCTGGCAGCTGGTGACAGAAGAGCCAAGCCGACTCTTGGCACATGGAGGGGACTCCTGGGGCTCCCTGCCCCAGCTGCCTTCCCTCAAGAGGTGACCGTAGGCTGACAGACCTTCCCGGCCCTGGTGAGCCCCGTGCCTCGGCCTCAGCAAGTGGGGGTCTGTCCCCCCGTGTGACTGACGCCATCCCAGGTGTCCCGGGAGCGTCTCGCGCTCTCTGCCCCCTTTGTGGGAAGACAGGCTGGATGGGGGAAGTCAGGCCTGCTGAAGGTTCCTTGTCCAGCAGAGGCCAACTCGGCTCTGACCTCAGGGGAGACTCCTGTCCCCTCTGGGTGTCCTGACTGAGGTGCCTGCAGATTTTGTACCCAGCCACAGCCCTGTGGCTCATGGGGAGCACCAGACAAGATCAGATCCAGGTGTGAGGGCGCACGGTGCTGCCCGGGGGCTGTTTCTGCCCTTGCCTTCCCAGCACAGACACTGAGGCTGGGCGGGGTGCCCGGGCCTGGCCCTGCTCCCTGGGGGCAGAGCCCCGTGTGGGCATCCTTCATGCAGACAGGCTCCCTGGAATGAAGAAGCGGGGTACTTGGACCAAATGACTGAGTTTGTTCGGCTAATGACCCTGTAGACTGGGCGCCGCGGGGCCTGGCTTTGGGGCCTGGCTGGCGTCTGCGCATGCTGCCAGCCCGTCCTGGTACCCGTGTCTCTCAGGGCACTGTGCAGACACTGGGACACACGGAGGACAGACAAAGAGGTCCCTGTCCCCAGGAACTGATGCGGGGAGGAGGAGCGTGGAGGGGCTGGCCTCTCTGAGGAGTCAGGGAGGGTCCCGCAGACAGGAGAGTGGGCCGGGCGAGGGGCTCAGAGGCAGGTGGAGCTGAGGAAGCAGGTGGCACTGCAGTGGAGAGCTCTACGGGTAGGTGCAGAGAAGGGAGCAGGGCTGGGGCGCCCGTGTGGAACTCGCCCGTGGGCGTGGGGTTCATGGTGCGCAGAGCATGGAGTGTGAGGGGAAGTGCTGCTGGACTCTGAGATCCTGTCGTCCTGACGTGGCTCGGTAGAGGGTTGCCAGTGGAATCCCAGTGGCCGCGGGTTCCTGGAGAAGCCTGCCCACCACCCTACCAGGTGGCCCACCAGGAGCTATCAGCCGCATTCCTCAGATGAGGAAACTGAGGCCCAGAGTGGGCCACAAGTCTGGGAGGAGGGGATTGAGTCAGGTCTGTCCCCAGTGAAGCCTGTGCTCTAACCAGGCACCATCCTGCCACCAAGGTCCCAAGGGTGGAGCCGCACTCTCAAGTGGGAGCCACTGGGCCGGGCGGGAGCACTCCTGAGTATCCTGGGCAGGGCCTGAGGCGAGGGCGTGCCAGGCTGCCGTGGTGGCGGGCAGTGAGCCCCTGCAGGCAGGCTGCTGCCGTGGGCGAGGTGCAGGAACTCGGGGTGGCCCACGCGCTCGTGCGAGGGAGCTTTTCCTCCAGCAGTTAGATGGAAACCTGCCCATGTTTGTGATGGACGTGGGTGTGAATCCTGCACACCTCCGCTGGCTTGTGGTTGGAGGCAGGAGGGCAGCTGGAGGCCAGCACGTGCTTCCCGTGTCCCAAGACACGGCCTGCCCACCAAGCCCAGTCCCACTCTGTCCTTGGCACCGCTGGCCACTGGCCTTGCCACCCAGGCCTGGCTTCGCCCTGCAGCCACGGCTCAGCCCTCCTGGCCAGGAGAGTGCCCTGAACTGAGTGTGGGGCGTCTGGCAGCCAGGGGAGGCAAGGGCACGCTCACGGGGGATAGACTCCCGGTCTGGGAGAGAAAGGCCCTTGTGCATCTCCTCAGGACAGTGTCCCCGAGTGGAAACCCAGCCCTGTGCCCTGCTTGGGTCCTGTCCCCAGAAGCCTAGTCTCCGCAGGGCAGCATGTGTACGGGGCCCTCTTCCTACACTTCCCTTAGTTCCCTTGACCCCGTGGACTTGGGAGTGACCCTCCACAGTGGATGGCCTGTGAGTCCCCGGGTATCTCTAAGCACACTATCTCCAGGGGAGACCAGCTGCCTCCTATGCACTGGCATTTCTCCATTGTGCAGTGAGCAGCCTGGCACACTGACCCAGTGCCATCCACTGGCTTGTCTCACCTGGCAGAGGTCCTGGGGCAGGACTGGGCCCAGGCTACAGCCATGCTAGACACCAGTCCTTCAAAAGACTCTTGTTGAAGGTCAAACCAACTCTGCACCACACATTCTGAGCTCCCAGGGACTGCCTGACAGCAGTGTCGAGGTGTGGCCTCACCTGTGGACCGAGCCCAGCTTCCATCTGTTCATCTGTCCACCTCATGGGCTCGGGATTCCGTGGGACACAGGCCCGTGGGTAGGGATGAACACCGGTGACACCGGCGGGCAGTGCTGTGAAGATCTCAGAGGAGGGGGTAAGGTTCTGGATGGTTCCATCCACGAAGGATGAGGAAGCTTTCAGTTTCCAGGTGGAGACGGTAGGTGCTGGGAAGGGGCAACGTGGCCCTGCATGACAGGCCCCCAGCAAGGGGGCCGCACCCCATCAGCAGGGCCGGGGAAGCAGCCTGGCCCTGCTCCACAGTGAAAGCAGCCCGACAGAGCCTGGAGCCTGGCATGGCCAGCATGGCGTACTGCTGGCGAGCAGCCCAGGGGGTGGGGCGGCATCAGGGAGGCCAGCGCAGAGATGCCCAGTCCAGCTGGACACAGCCTCACAGAGTCAGCCTCTCTCCCTGACGGCAGGCCAGGGGGTGAGGTCAGAGGCAAGTGGAACTGCTGAGCATCCTGGGAAGGAACTTCGTCCCCTGGGACGACCCTGGAAGCCCCGCCCGCTGGGGTCGGAAGCAACACAAATGCACCTTTTCTCTGTTCCAGGAGCCAGAGGCAGGGCCACGTTCCCTCCTGAGACTCTAGGGAGGACCCTCCCTGTCTGTCCAGTTTCTGGGGGTGGCCGTCCACTGTGGCTCCCTGGGCTCAAGGCCACATCACTGTGGCCTCTTCCCCTCTTCGACGTTTTTCTCTTGTGTTCTAAAGATGGTTGTCATTGAATGTAGGGCCCATCTGGCTCAGGTGAGTGGCACCCTCACTTAACTACATCCGAAGGTCAGGGGGTCAGTGCGTGGACATATCTGCAGTGGGGCCACCATTCAGTCCAGGTGCCACCTGAATCTGAGCAGGGCCCTGCCCTCTGGGCCACTCCCTCCCACTTTCCAGGATGAAGTTTCCAGAATGCTCAGTCTTGCCTCATTGTACAGCAGGCAGATTGAAGCACAGAGACAGAAGTGGGCCTGGCCAGGAAGAGCCTGGGGGTGCTGGGCCGGCCAGGGAGGACCCAGGTCATCTGGGAGGGGTTGGCTTTTCCCAGTGGGGTCTCCCCACCCTTTCTGTGCCTGGAAGACCCCTTGGCTTGCACACATCTGCAGGCAGCCAGCAGGCTCCAGGCAGGTATGGGGCCCCTGGTGCCAGGAAGTGGGTCTCAGTTCCTTGCCACGAATCCCTGACTGGCCAAGCAATTGCCTTCCTCCCCGAACCTCAGGGTCCTTCTGGCTGAGTGCACATGACAGCAGGACCAGCCTCTTGGGCTGCGGGTACTGAGATGAGACGGGGCCCTGAGGCGTGAGGTGCCAGGGCGGGGCCTGTCCTGTGGCCCGCTGCAGATACCACTGCACGGAGCGCTGGCCTCACTCTGAGCAGGCCGAGGTCCCCCAGACCCAGAGTGAAAGTGCTCTCTTCTTCTGCAGGCCAGCCTTGGCCCCTGCCCAGCCCTGCTGGCCAGCTGTTACCACCCTGGTAAGTGGCTGTCTGCTGGTGGGAGGCCCCTGAGTATGGCAGCTTGAGAACCAGCCCAGGGGTGAGAGGCTAGAGTGGGACACTCAGCTGCTTCACTAAGATGACCCAGTCCTCGCCACCCAGCCACACATCTCTCTGCCTGGACGCTAGTGTGTCATCTCATGGTCACCAGCACAGGGAGAAGGGCATGGAGTCACCACTGTGGGGCGTTCTGAGTGTCCTCTGTCTTCAGGACGATGAATGACATTATTGTTTGCTGCAGGGATGAAATACATTCTGCCTTGGGAGGAGCTGGGAGGGCTCTTGGAGAAACTGAGGCCGGCTCAGAGCCAAGTGGCTTGCAGAGGCCACACAGCAGCCTGGGACTCCTCACCCCGCCTCCCTCTGGAGGGCAGGACTGGGGGACGACCAGCATGGGCCTGCTCTGCGTGGGGGTCCCTTGTGCAGCCTGGTTCTCTCCTCCTGGCTGTGGCTCCCCTGCCGACTCACAGTGCTGCGCCCAGGGTGAGGCCCGGCCAGGGGTCAGGGTGGGGGTGGCCCTTGCTCACTTCCACCTCTGTGGTGTTTATGAGTGTGTGGCCCCGGGTGGGGCAGGTCTGGCTCCTGCCTCTACACAGGCCTCGTCCATCCTTCTGTCTGTCCAGCAAGGGGTGGCCCATCTGGAGAGAACAGGCTGGATCCTGGCTCACCGCTGGTGGGTTCTGTCCCCAGGCCTCCACCCCCAGCCTCCCCAGCCTCGGCAGCCTCATGCCTGTGGCTCCTCCCAGCTGTGAGTGGCACACTCCTTGGCGCCCCTGCTCCTCTCCTGCTGGTCTACACCTGCTGCAGGGAAGGAGGGTGGGCAGCGGTCCCCATGATGACCCTCCCCTCCCTGCCGTCCGTCTGTCTGCCGTGGCCAGCTGTGTAGACTGCCCTTGGCCACCCAGGGATGGGAGCTGGCACAGGCTGGAGGAGCCGGGGGCACGGTGCCCACCCTAAGGAGGCCCTGGCATCAAGTGCAAGCTCCCACCCTGCAGGAGACAGCAGGTGTCTGGAGGATGCGGGGGCCTTGGCAGCCTGGCTGGTGGACACGGCTGGGGAAACAAGCTCCCTCCTCCCACTTCCGAGCTTCCCTTTCTGGGTCCGGATGACTGGGACAGCTCCGTGTCACACAGCCAGAAGTGGGAGGGTAGAGTCGGCAGAGGATGTGCCCCATGACACCTGGGGACAAGACAGAGGCCCTGCAACTCCCAGGCCCTGTGGTCTGTGACTTCTGTCACCCTCAGATCCTGCTGTGCGGGTGGCCCCTGATCCCAGGAAGCTCTTTTCCCCAGCTGGTGTCCTCCCTGGGACTGGGGCTCAGTGGAGAAGAGGCAGGGGCTGGGCACCCAGGGGCTTGAGTTGGAACCCCATTTCCCCGGCTACCCAGCAGGGGCCAAGGCAGGGAAGGAGGCTGGGCTTGACAGAAGCAGAGCAACTTGGGGGGCTGAGTTCTGAGTGGGGCCTGGGGAGGGGCCAGAGTGGCAGAGTGTGCTTTGCCACCAAGGCCTTCAGTCTGGGCGATGAGCAGCACTGGAGGCCCTGCAGGCAGGGAGGCTGAGAAGTGCCAGGACCCTGCCCCACCCTGGTCTCCCCGTCCGTGGTGTCAGAAGACACAGAGGGAGCCACCTTGGAGCCCACAGGACTCTGGCTTCAGAGGACGGGACTGGGCAGCCGCGTCAGCCTGGGGAGGGGCGTGGAGGTGGGTGGCGAGTTCCCTGGGTGGGGTAGCAGCACTGTCTTTGTGTGGGCCTGGCACTCTCGGCTGCGAGGGGCTTTGTGGTTGACTGGGGTGAAGCTAAGTATGCAGAGGTGGCCTGGGGAGGGAGGGACAGCATGGAGTTTCCTCCCAGGGGCATAGCTGGTCCAGGAGCCCAGAGACCTGTGGCCTCTGACTCCAGTGGGGGACAGGAGCATGGTGAGTGGGGACTGAACCCCAACAGGCTAAACAGCACTGATAGAGTGCAGCCCTGGGCCCCCAGCTGCTTTTAGGACCTTACAGGGAGGAAGGCAGGAAGTGCTTGCTCCTTGGGGCAGCCCAGGGAACCAGCAACAGGAAGTCCCAGACTAGGAGGAAGCCCCACCAGCCACAGGTCAGGGGCAGCAGAGCTGAGCTGTGGCACGGACACCTGAGCAGCCAGGGGCCTCAGCCTCACACACCTGGGAGATGCAGGGTGTGGCCCCTCCCCGCAGCCCCTGAGCTGCATGGCCTTCCTGGGCCCCAGGACACCAGCCTCCAGCAGGTTACCGGGCAGGAGGAGAGCCATGTGCTGGGTCAGCGCTGCCAGGTCAGTAGGGTGGCTCCTCCGGAGCCCCTGACTTAGCATCTGCAGAATGCGGGGCCGGGTAGGTTCATGGGAACCACAGTTCTCATCAGGGGGACTTAAGGGACAGCACTGAGAAGAGTGGGCCCAGATGGGCCCAGAGGGAGCCCAGGAAGAACGCCTGCTGCTGGAACCTGCAGCGCCTGCCCTCTTGCCGCTCAGCCCGCAGCCGTTCCGGCCCTGCCTGGGACGGCCTTGCGCTGGATTCTGTGTGCGTGGAGTGTGTGAGTGCTGTGTGCGTGTGTGTGCGTGGTATGCGTGTGGTCTGGGCCTTTCTAGGAGCATTTTGGTTTTGATTCTCTTACAGAGAAAGATTCTGGGAAGAGGAAGGAGGGGAGGGGAACTAAAAGCAGAGAGTAGAGTTGGTGAGAGGCCGGTGGCTGGGGGCTGTGTGCGGAGGAAGCCGCCAGCTCCACTCACCCGGGCACAGTCAGCAGGCACCTGCTGTGCCACGCTGACAGGGGGGAGGGTCGTGGGTGCCCTGCCACTTAGTGCATGTGTGTTTGGGGGAGTGCTCTGCTTCTTGGACCCGCGGTGTCTTCGTCAGTGACATGGGGATGGCTGGTTTGAGCTCTGGGGTGCTGGGATGAGCAGTGCTCTTGCACTAGTCCTGAGCCCCGGGCTCGGTGTCCTCAGGGCGTCACTGTGTGAGTAAGTGTGGATGCATGCAGACCCATGGGGTTTCCTAACTGGCAGGTGGGACCTGGCACCAGGCCGTGTGGGGCTACAGTGACGGTTCTGGCCTGTGCCCACGCTGCCTGCCCAGTGCTCTGGGGACCACTTATAAAGGATCTTGTTGGCCCATGGCGTGTGTGGATGGTGCTCGAGTGAGTGTGAGCACACAAGGGTGTGATGAGTGTGTGAGTGTAAGTGTGCATGAATGTGTGTGGCGTGTGCATGCAGGAGTGTGTGGACAGGACGAGTGTGCAAGTGTGCACATTTGCGTGTGAGTGTGTGAGAGTGTGTGCCAGGGCACTGGGGAGACCTGGCCTCTGCTGCCTCAGGCTGGAAGGCCAGCCCTGCCTTGCTCTGTGGCTTCACAGCAGGGCCAGTCTGGTCTCTGTTAACAGAAGTCCCCAACACTGTGGTCAGCTAGGCCATGTCTGCAGGAGCCTGGCCCTTCAGGGCTCCCACCTCACTCAGCACAGGCTCACAGTGTGTTCACACACACACACACACACACACACACACACTGGTGTGCATGCATGTGATCTCCCTCACTCGCACATCTCCTGTGAGTGCACCTGTGGTGTTAGCTGGGTGTGTGGAGCTGCAGCTCACGTGTGGGCCTCTGCAGGTGAGGAGACATGGCCTGCGAGGCTCAGGGCAGTGGGCGGAAGCCACAGAGCCTGCGTTGGTGGAACTGGATGGGCCGTCTCTGTGGCAGAGTGGGCACCGGTCTGCTCAGCCCACCCCCACTCCAGCAGCCTCAGGGTGGCCTGAACCAGTATCCGCCTTGAGAGAAGGTGGGGAGGCCTGGAACCGCGTGCCTGGGGGGTCACACACAGCACACAGGCTCAGAGCACAGCCACACACTGCACACAAAGACCCCGTACCTTCCGGAAGGGTCATGAAATCTAGCAGCCAACACCAGCCCCGGCCACCCGAGGCCCAGCTGTGTCTCCAAAGCCCTGCCAGGCAGCAGCCTCCCAGCCAAGCCTGCCAGCTGGAGAGAGTCCCGACTGCCGCCAGCTCTCCTCAGCGTCCCAGCGGGCAGGATGAGCTCTTCCACCCTCTTCTCACAGCAGGGAGATGCTGGCCTCTGCCACGCTCCCTCGTGACTCCACCCCCGTGGCCCAGCCAGTGCTGCCACCAGCAAGCGGCTCTGTCCTGCAGCGGAGGGGACTGAAGCCGTCGGCAGGAAGGCCTGTTGGAACCCCGGGACGAGTGAGTGGCATTTAACCATCAGGTCCTAGGGGAGACAGCCCGGGAGGTCAACCCAGCCAGGTGTCCCCTGGAGGGCTCACTTCAGCCTTCCAGGCACAGGTCGGACTGTGAGCGAGGCTGGACACCCCAGGAGCTGTGTGGACACTGGCCCACTGTTGCCCAAGCCCTCGGAGGCCACTTCCCCTTTCTGCTTTCATCCTGGCCTGGCACCGGGTTCCTGGGCAGGGACCATCCTGGCTCACCCACGGGTGCAGGACAGGACCCCTCTGGAGAGGGACCATGCTGTCAGCGTCAGGACATTCCCAGGGGAGGTAGAGGCGGAACAGGACCTTGCCCTGTCATGACCTGCCCTCCCCACAGGGTCAGTAAATGGCTTCTGTCCTACTGGCAGCGGGAAGGCAGCCAGATGGGGTTGAACCCTTCTCCCACCTGCCCCTGCCTGGCCACTGAGCTCAAACAAGGTAGGGCTGTTGCCTGCCCAACTCCTGCCTCCAGCCTCCCCAGCCCCAGGAGGAAGTGGTGGCTCTGCTTCACAGCAGCTGCTGACACACCTGCCAGGTGTCCTTTCAGCTCCGGGAGGTGCAGTGCACCAGCCTCCTTCCTCCAGGCCACTCTCAGTCCCAGCCACCCACCAGGGCCAACCCTGGGTGCCACTCTGCTGGGCCTGAGCCCTAAGGATAGAGGGCAGGGACAGCCTAGTGCAGCTGGCATTAGGAAGGAAGGCTCAGCCAGCCCCAGAGTGGAGGCAGGACTTCTGAGAGGTCCAGGAGACTTCCTGGAAGAGGGATGCCTGAATCAACTCTTCCTTGGACTTTGGGTGGCTCACTGCTGGAACTGGTATAAGGATGCATTTGACTTGTGCCCTGACCTGGTCTCCTGCCACCTTTGCTGGACTTGTTGATTCTAATAATTTTTTTGTGGATTTCTTAGAATTGTGTAGATATAAAATAATCCAATCTGTGAATGGCTTCACTTCTTTCTTCCAATCTGGATACTCTTTCTTTCTTTTATTGCCTGATTACTTTGTACATGACCTCCAGCAGGACACTGAGCAGAAGCAGTGAGGGCAGACACCCCTGCCCTGTTCCTGTCCTGGGGGGAGTGTTCAGTCTTTCACCCCTAGAAATGTTAGCAGTGTACTTTTCATAGATGTTCTTCACTGTGTTGAGAAAGTTTCCTTCTTTCCCTGGTTTGTTGAGTGTTGTTCCTATTATGAAGGATTGTTGGATTCTGTCCAACATTTTTCTGTGCATGGCTTTGTTTTTTATTGATGTTACATTGATCCGATTTGAATATTAAACCAACCTTGCATTGCTGGAATAAATCCCACCTGACATGTTGTAGGATCCTTTTTATATGTTGCTGGGTTCAGGCTGCTAGTATTTTGTTGAGAATGTTTATGTCTAGGCCCGTAAGAGATGGTTTTATAGTTTTCACTTGTGGTGTCTTTGTATGGGGTGAAGAGGGGGTGAGTTCCCTCTTCTTTTCTGGAAGAGTTTGTGAGGGGCTGGTGTTCTTTGAGCCACCTCTTGAGGACTGAGGTAGTTGACCTGTTGACCTGCAGGCAGTGTCAACAGCGTGGCCAAGGCCTAGAGGTGTTTGCTGGGCGGGTTTAGCGGTGCTGTGTGTCTGGCTGGCACAGGTGCAGAGGGCAGAGGCAGAAGGAGAGTTTGTGAGGAAGGTCCAGGGGAGCCAATCAGGAATGGCTAGGTGTGCATGAGGAAGCCCAAGACCTAGGACAGAGGAGCAAGGGGAATGGGGTCATGTTGGATATAAGGCAGGCACTGGAGTGACCTGAGAAGAGCAAGTGCAGGGGCCTTCCTAGAGGTAGTGGAGGGGGACAGCATGGTGGCAGGACAGAGCAGGCAGCCTAGAGGGCTGTGGAGGATGCAAGGGGAGATAAAGGTAGGAGCCCTGGGAACAAGCTTAGAGGTAGCCAGAGCCAGGATGGAAGCTGCAGACTGCAGCGTGCTGGGAAGAGGACCTGTGAGTGGCCTGCAGGGGAGGCCTTGAAACCGCTGAGGGGTGCCCAACACGCACAGCGGGTGGGAATGGAGCCCAGAGGGCCAGTGTGGGGCCTTCTGCTGCCCTCTGCCATAGGCCGCCCATCCTGGGGCAGCCTGTATGCTGGGGGAGAGGGAGGCAGGCTGCCTGGTGGCCGGTGAGGCCTTCACCAGCCTTTGGCCAATTTGAGGAACTCTCCTGGGAGAGGTGACCACCGCGTGTCCCGAGCAAGCGGGAGCTGCCAATGAACAGACCCCTGACTCCTGGCGAATCCCTGGGAGACAATGGCAAAGCGGATTCTGCCCTGGGGGGCAACTGCCTTGGGGAGGAAAAGTCACTGTCCCGAGGCGCTAGCCAGCAAGGGAGCGGGCGGGATGGGGACCTAGGCAGGGGCTAGGAGTTGCAGTTTGGGGGTTTCTTGATTCCGGGTTACCCTCATAATCGGCATCCTTTCCCTGGCGCCCATCGGCTGCAGTGCCGCAGGTGGGGAAACTGAGGCCCGGCAGCGGGCGTCCGCGTAGAGTGACGCGCGAGAGGCGGGCCGGTCCTCACCTGCCCGCGACCCGCCCCGTCCGCGAGGGGAGGAGCCGGCGGCCGCCTGGGCCTGGGGCGCGGCGAGCATGGCGGGCGCGGGGCCCCGGCCGCGGAGCTGGGGCCGGCGGGAGGCGGGGGCTGGGGACGAGGCGGTCGCCGGGGTCGCCGGGGTCCCCGGCCCTGGGCCGTGTCGCTGCGCGCAGGGGAGGCGGGGGCTGGCCGCCCCCCGGAAGCCGGCGGTGCCCGCCGCGTGGACGCCGTGAGTACTGAGCCCGGATCCCATCCGCGGACCCGGACTCTGGGCCTCGAGCCTCGGAACCCCGAGTCCCCAAGCCCGGGCGCCAAGCCTCTGGACCACGACCCGGGACCCCGAGTTCCGGGAGCCCCGGGCGCGGCGCGCGTCCCCGGGAACAAAGGCGGGCGTGGGCCGGTCGGCAGGGTGGGCCTGGGGGCCGCGGGCTCGGCGGGGCGCAGGTGCGCGGCACCCCCTCCCGGGTGGGCGTGAGCACCGGGCGCCCACCTCCCTCCCCAAGGCCGGGCTCTGAGGGCCCGCGGGCAGGGCAGGGCAGGGCAGAGCGGGGGTGTGGCCGCGGCTTTGTTCCAAACCTCCCCGTTTGGGTACCAGCTGCCCAGACCTCAATCCTGCCTTCCCGCGCCGAGGGCTTGGGAGCCATGGGGGACAGCTGGATGGCCGGGACCTCCAGGGTCCCCCTCCCCTTCCAGGGTGGGCACTCTGCAGATGGAGCCATGGGGGACAGCAGCAGAGGCCATCAAAGGCATCCTGGGTCCTCGGGGTGGTGACTTCCTTTGCACTCTTGATGGAGTGGACAGTGCTTTTCTTATGTATGTATTTGGGGTTGGAGCTGTAGTGGCAGTGGGCCCAGTTGACCTTGGCCTCTGGGTCTGACCCTGGCTGCCCCCGCTTGGGCTCATAGGACCCTGGCCACATGCCTGCTCCCATCCAGCTCCCCCAAGGCCTGAAGCCAGAGCTGGCCCAGGGTGGGCACAGACAAAACAGGGCAGGGTTGGGGGACGTCAGACTTGACAGGGCACTTGGTTACCTCACAGGAGAGAAACCCCTGCTGTTGGCCCTGAAGGACAGCCACAAGGGATTTCTCCATGTGGGTAGTGGGGAAAGTCATTGCAGACAAAAGCCAGAAATGTGCAGCAGCCTGGCCAGATCCAGGGGGACGGCTGGAGGCCAAGTTAGGGGCTGGAGTAGGGGCAGGGGCCCAGGCCAGGGCCTGGGATGTAGGGTTTAGTGGGCCAGATCCCCCGCGACAGTGTGCAGTGTGGTCCCTCTGAGGCTCAGACAGGGAAGACGAGTGATGCCCAGGCCGAGTGAGCCTACCAGTGGTTCCCAGCCACTGCTGGCCAGGGTATGCTGTGGGACAGGTTAGGCTACTTTCCTCTCATTTTAGAGCCCAGCAGCTGAGGCCTGGGAATCCCCCAGTAGGCCCAGCCAGGATGCCAGACCAGTTGTTGGCACTGGGGGCTCTCTGCTGTCTCCTTCACTGATGCTTGGAAAGGGATGGAAAAAAGTGACTGAGAATGGACATCCAGGGGCATCTTACCTCTTCCCCACTGAGGGTCAGAACTGGAGGAGAGGGTATGCAGGGTCTAGCCCAGCCCCTGTACCTCTTTAACTTCCACTTTCAGGTTGTGAACCCAGTGCCACTTCCTCCAGGAAGCCACTCCTGACTTCCTGTCTTCCTGACTTCCTGTCTATAGGCTCACCTGGCATTGGGACTGGGCGTCCCCACAGTATAAGGCCTGACTTACCTGGGCTGGGACTTCCTGAGTTCATTCATCACTATACTCCAGCCATCAAGAAGTTGTGCACTCAGCAGATATGTGCCCAGTGAATCAGTGATAAGGAACACAGTTCTCAGCATCCTGGGGTTGTGGCCAAAGGGCCAGGTGGGGCTGAGCAGGTAGACCACATGACCCTTTGCCCCAGGGTCACTACTGGAATGCTGGGGCCTTCAGGAAAGGGGCTTCCTGATCTGTCACTGCCTTGACCTCCCATGCTGCCTCTTGGCGCGTGGCAGTGTCCTGATGAATGTCCCAGCTAAGACATTCCCCATCCCTGCCTGTGACTGTCTCTTCCTCTTTGATTCCAGCTTCATGGCGGCTGAGGAGATGCACTGGCCTGTCCCCATGAAGGCCATAGGTGCCCAGAACCTGTTGACCATGCCCGGTGGTGTCGCCAAGGCTGGCTACCTGCACAAGAAGGGTGGCACCCAGCTGCAGCTGCTCAAATGTGAGTCCTTTGGCAGTGGGAACCACAAAGGGAGGACTTGTGGGCAGAACTGGCCCTGGTCCTATTTCTCCACTGCTCTCCTGGGTCTCCTTAGGAAAGCACACACCCTCTCTGAACCTTTGCTGCCTTATGTCCTGGGTCCTCTGCTGTTTCTCTTCCTTCTCTGATGGTCAGCATCCCTAGGGGACCTGAGGCCAGCCTCCCCAGCCCCCAGAACTTGACAAAGTCCAGGGTGGTACAACTGGTCAAAGAGGATAGCCTTTGGTGCACAGTGCTGACCAGCTGGCCACGGGAGCTTCAGTCTGCATCCAGAGATGGGTGGCTTCAGGGTGGCCTGGTAGGACTGGCCCTGGGTGCTGCCGTTGTCTTTTCTGTGAATGTTCAGGATATTGGTTGATCATTCAGCACATGGCCAATTCATGTGCCAGGTCAGGAGCCAGCTGGGAGCTGGGCTTCTGAAGCTGCGTGAGACCCAGGTTCTAGCACCTGGGGACAGTAATCTGGGAGAGGGAGGGAGCCTCTGAACTGGGAGATGCACAAATGGCGAGGCACTGAAGGCAGAGGGAACCCGGGCCTTGCCTGTCCCTCTGATTCACCATGGGCCTTCCATGCCTTTGCTCCAGCAGTGCCCTCTGCCAAGAACTCCCTGCTCCTGGGCTGTCTGGCTGAGATGTGCCAGGTGGGACTGTCATTTCTGGGTGGGCACTGATTAGACTGGTACCTCTTTGCATAGGGATCCTCCAAGGAGAAACTCTAACTGGCCTCCGCCCAGACCCGGGTGGCGGAGCTTGGGGCTTTGCCCATCTGGAGGACAGTCCACCCCAGTGGCTGTCTGCTGCTCTCACCCCTGCTGTCCTCACTCCACCAGCTGGGGTGCAGGGAGCCTCCTGCAGCCCTGCAGTACCCAGCAAGGTCGTTGTGGCCTCTCTGGGCCTCTGGCCCCTGAATCTACCCCTCCTGTGTGGCCAGGCTTGCCCTGGGACTGGCCAGCATGCCCCACCATTTGCCCACATTTGGCCCCTTGTGGACCCCTGAGCAGGGGAGCAGCCCAGCTGGTGTCCCGCCCTTCCCCTCAGCAGTTCTCTGAGGCTTGAGGCTGGCCCCGAGGCAAGCAGGCCTGAGGTCCCCCGAGTGGGGTTGGCCTGGCAGCCCTGGTGACGCCATCCTCTGCCCCAGGGCCCCTGCGTTTTGTCATCATCCACAAGCGCTGCATCTACTACTTCAAGAGCAGCACGTCTGCCTCCCCGCAAGGCGCCTTCTCTCTGAGTGGCTACAACCGGTGAGTGCCCACCTGCCCACTGCCCGGCCTCTAGCTGCATCCCCTCGCAGACCACCTGGCAGAGATCGGCTTGGAGCCAGCCCTCATCCCTCCTGAGCAGACCCCTGGTCTCCCAAGACGGCCTCCATCTCTTCCCTTCTGCTGTATCCAGCCTCCACCAGGCCTGGCCCTGCCAGTGTGCCCCAGGCCTTTGCTGGAGCCTGGGGTGAGGTCTTTACTGAGGTTTCCTGGGGCTTCAGGGTCAGGTCTCAAGGGCCTCGCAGTCCAGTTAAGTCACTTCCCAGTGACCTCTGCTTCCCTCACAACCCTGCCCCTTCACCCACCCAACCCTCAGCTCTTCCCAGGTTACTCAGAGTCCAGCCAGCTCAGGCCCTGTCCTAAACACAGGCCCTGTCCAGACTTCCTGGCTCCAGGGTCCTCCCAGGCTGGGGGCCAGTTCTGCTGGGTCTCCTTGGGAAAACATGTGCCATGGGCTAGCTCCATCCAGCAAGTGGCCATGAGCCTGCCCTTGAGGGCTTCCAGACTAGTGGGCAGGTGGACCCTGCCCCCAAGCCTTCTGGTAAGCTGGGGCATGCTGGAGCGTGGGCCTGTTAGCCCCACCTGCATCCACGCCATAGCCTTGGGACCATGAAGCAGTGTTCAAGGGCTGGCTCTGGAGCTCTGGGCCCAGGGATCGCGCTGCGCAGCGTCCTGCAGCATTGGTCTCTTTCACCTCTCAGTTAAGAGGCCTGTGAGCGACCACGGGTCATTGGGGTCCTTGAGGACTTGCTCTAATAGTTACTCTAGGCCCCAACTTCCAACCAGCCAGTCTAGCACCAGGCCCCTGTCCACCCAGGGCCCAGGGCAGAAGGCAGACCCTGTGATCAGAGCTCTGGAGTTCCCCGGGGAGTCACTCTCTTCCCTCAGACACCATGTGCCAGCCAGTTCACTGCTGTGTCCCAGTGCTGGGTGCAGCTGTGCCCCAGGGAGTGGCCACACCCATCAGGCCAGCTGGGCCTGAGAGACTCCGGTCAGGCATTCTGGTGCAGGACTTCCTCAGGGTTGACTTTGGGATCACTGTGCATGGCCCACAGCCTGCCTGGGCAGTGGGCTGCAGAGCAGCTATGACATGAGCCACTCCCCAGAATGTATGTGGGCTGCTGCTGGGCAGCAGGCAGCGTGGGGCTGGCCAGAGCCCCTGAGGGCCTTCAGCAGGCAGCCCAGGCACCACATGAGGCAGAGGTGGGAGATGACCTCGGTAGACAGTGGGATGATGTGACCTCACCTCTGAGCCCACATGCTGCTCTCCCTGAGGCCCTCGTGGACTCAGCTGCCCACTCATATCCACCTCTGCCATCTGCCCAGAGCATCTAGGTCTTCTGCCTGGAGCACGGGCAGGCAGGGACTGTCCAGATCCACCCCTGTCCCTGGGTCATGATGCTGGGTGCCAGACCCAGACCCACATAGGGATGGGCTGGTGAGACCACCTCTGTGAAGAGACCAGGTGGTGACCCCTGTGCCCTTAGGGTGATGCGGGCGGCTGAGGAGACGACATCCAACAACGTCTTCCCCTTCAAGATCATCCACATCAGCAAGAAGCACCGCACGTGGTTCTTCTCGGCCTCCTCCGAGGAGGAGCGCAAGGTGATGGGGATACCCGCCAGGACCTGCTTATGAGGCTCCGTGGTTCCAGGGCTCTGGCCGCCTGTCACCTCTTGGCAGGAGGCTGACATGATCTTGTCCAGGCCCCAAGGAGAGGTGCCTGGAGCAAGGGAAGCGGGGTGGATGCTGCCCAGAGCCTGGTGCTGGGCCCCCCAAGAGTGCACACTGGGGAGGAGCCGGTGGACAGAGGGGCAACTGCCACCCCAAGAGGAGGAGGCCACACCTGAGTCACACAGCCGGGGCTGCATGCAGCTGGGGCCCTCTCCCCTGACCTTGGTGGTCACTGCAGAGCAGCTGGGACAGGGAGGGGAAGAGGGTGAGTGGGGGCTGGGCAGCACCATGCCCACTGACTCCGGCTGACCCGCAGAGTTGGATGGCCTTGCTGCGCAGGGAGATTGGCCACTTCCATGAGAAGAAGGAGCTGCCCCTGGACACCAGGTGGGCCCAGGGGCCTGAAGGTGGGTGGCAGTACCTGGGGCTCCTGGGTTTGACGTGCATGTCCCTCTCCAGACCCTGGGGGTTTGACCCGGGGTCTGTTCCTCAGAGGTGTCTCTGGCAGTGCCAGCCGGACTGTGTGTATGTGGAGTGCGCACCTGTCTTCCCTGGTCCTGCTGTCCTCTCCAGCTCACTGTCTGGCTCTGTCATCTGTTGGTAGCTCCCATTTGGGGATCACAGTATTTGCAACAGTGCAGAACTTGGGGTTCCCAGCCCCCCAATACCCTCTTTAACTTTCTCAGAGGGAGAGCAGAATGCATCTCCCAGGAAAGGTTCAGTCCCTCCTGGTCACAGCACCCTCACCCATGAGATGACCCAGCAAGCAGCAAGGGACTCTCCAGAGGCCTTAGACAAACTGTCCTTTGCTTTCACAGTCAAGGCAGCTGAGGCTCAGAGAGGGACAGGCCCTCCCAGGCTACCCTGCTGGTCCCTGCCTGACCCTGGAGCTCTGGCCCTCAGCCCAGGTGGGTGCCCTGCAGCAGCTCAGCCCAGAGCTGACTGAGGCCCCCGTAAGCAGGAGCAGGTAGACGCACCAGCCCGGCACTCAGGTCTCCAGCCAGCCAGGGTGGCAGGAAACACAGCGGGCAGGGCAGGGGTAGTAGTGCCCCCACAGCCTCCAGCCCCACCTGTCCTGTGCTTGTCTGTGCGTGTCTGTGCGTGTCTGTGCGTGTCTGTGCATGTCTGTGCCTGTCTGTGCGTGTCTGTGCGTGTCTGTGCCTGTCTGTGCGTGTCTGTGCGTGTCTGTGCCTGTCTGTGCGTGTCTGTGCGTGACTGTGCCTGTCTGTGCATGTCTGTGCCTGTCTGTGCGTGTCTGTGCCTGTCTGTGCCTGTCTGTGCGTGTCTGTGCGTGTCTGTGCGTGTCTGTGCCTGTCTGTGCGTGTCTGTGCGTGACTGTGCCTGTCTGTGCCTGTCTGTGCCTGTCTGTGCGTGTCTGTGCGTGACTGTGCCTGTCTGTGCGTGTCTATGCGTGTCTGTGCGTGTCTGTGTGTGTCTGTGCCTGTCTGTGCCTGTCTGTGCACTGTGCCTGCACACGTGTGCCGGTGTCATCTGTGTTGCCCCGAGTGTGTGCACCTGTTGTCCCTGTCTCTGCACAGGTGGCTCCGTGTGCACGTGCACATCTGTGTCTGTCACAGTGCTCCTGAGTGTAGCTGTCACAGTGAGTGAGGGCCAAGGACCCCCAGGCCTGGGGCTCACCACCTGCCCCTGCCGCCCTCCCTGCGTTTCAGTGACTCGAGCTCCGACACAGACAGCTTCTACGGTGCGGTGGAGCGGCCTGTGGACATCAGCCTTTCTCCATACCCGACGGACAGTGAAGGTGAGGGCCGGCCCACACCCACCCCTCCAGCTCTCCACACCTGGCTGCCAGTGCTGACAAGGGACCAGGGCCCCCCTCAGGTGGAGGAGAGGCAGGCATGTTTAGCTGTGCCTGTTCCCTGTCCTGCAGCATGACAGTGGCCTGGGTTCTGGGTTCAAATCCTGATGCCTGTCCTCACCCTCTTGCCTCCTGGGTGCTCAGCTTCCATGATCGGGGCATTGAGCTGAGGTGCAGCGGGCCCTGCCACCCTGTTCTGTGTGTCCTGTGAGTCTCACCCTCTGTTTGCCACAAACAGACTACGAGCATGAGGAGGAGGAAGACTCATACCTGGAGCCCGACTCCCCAGAGCCTGTGAAGCCCGAGGGTAGGTGCAGGGCTGGGATCTGGTGGGTAGGTGCAGGGCTGGGATCTGGTGGGTAGGTGCAGGGCTGGGATCTGGTGGGTAGGGGGCGCCTGAGGATTTGGTGGGTAGGGAGGGGGCCTGGGGATCTGGTGGGTAGGGAGGGGGTCTGGGGATCTGGTGGGGGGTCTGGGGATCTGGTGGGTAGGGAGGGGGCCTGGGGATTTGGTGGGTAGGGAGGAGGCCTGGGGATCTGGTGGGGGGTCTGGGGATCTGGTGGGTAGGGGGGGGGGCTGGGGATCTGGTGGGTAGGGAGGGGGTCTGGGGATCTGGTGGGTAGGGAGGGGGTCTGGGGATCTGGTGGGTAGGGAGGGGGCCTGGGGATCTGGTGGGTAGGGAGGGGGCCTGGGGATCTGGCAGGGGTCTGGGGATCTGGTGGGTAGGGCCAGGGGCTGGGGATCTCATGAGTGGGAGAAATGGGAGGTTGGTAGGGAGCGGGCCCTGGGGATCCGGTGGGTAGGGAACAGGGGCTGGCACCACAGTGGCACCTGTGCTGGGGGTGATGGCCTGTTTCAGAGCTCTACTGCCTGCTCCTCCCACCTCCCAGGTCAGGTGCCCCTGGATGGAGTGGGAGGGAAGATGGGGAGGCTGAGGCAGGAGGACTGCAAGTTTAGGTGAAGTGGAGCCTGGGGTGGCCTGGCTTCCACAGCCCTCACTCCTGGCCCTAAGACCCGCCCTGCCTGGGGCTCTGGGCATGTGGGCTCCCTGCTGTGCCCTTCCTGACTGGGAATGCCTGGAATGTGGAGCCTGTTTGGAGACAGGAGGGGTCCTGCTGGCGGTGCTTCTGCTGAGAGTAAGGCCAGGACATGGAGGGGAGGGCCCAGGGGAGGTCCATTGCCCCTTGGTCGCCAGTTCTCTGGAGCACAGCTGCAGGTCGGGCTGTCACCAGTGGCCCATGCCCGTCCCACTCCTGAAGCACCCTGGCTCCTGGGGAGACGGGCTGCTGCCCGTCACGTGTGTGGGTGAGAGACGTGCAGGGCTGGCGGGGGCAGTGCCTCTGACCTGCCCCCTGCGCCTCACACTCTGCCCCTTGGCCCTCCCTGGTTCTTCTCCAACCTCTGCTCTCAAACCTTGTCCATCATTTTGTCTTGGGATGACACTCCTCCTCCACCCTTCGACTTCCAGTGAGTGGCCTCTGTGACCCTGAGTCCCCTCAGTGTTCTCCTTGCTCCTCTGGGGCCAGCTCTAGCAGTCCTTCAGCCCCCGGCCTGGGCCATCTGCCTTGGTCACCTCCCACTCACAGGCTTTCTTGTCCCATCCTGCACTGCAGGGGAGCACATGGGAGCTACCTGCAGACCTACTGTGTGCTCCAGGCCCACTCTCCCTCCAGCCTCCAGACTCCACTCCACAGACCTCCCCCATGCTCTCCTCAGGACCTTCCAGAGCCTGCAGCCTCCCCTTCCCAGGCCAGCACCCAGCACTGCCTGGTGCACCTGGCCCGTGCCCGCCCCTGCTCATCAGCCTCCCTCTTCCAGGTGCCTGGTGTGCCTCCTGCCCCTCAGCTTCTGTGCGCACCCTGGAGGGACACCCACCCCATGACTAAGGAGCTTCCAGGGCTCAGGCCTCACTGCCCTGATCCAGGACTTGCACCCCTGGTGTCCCCACAGGATGAGCCACACCCCTGGACTTCCCACAGCAGCCTTCACGTGTCAGACAGACCCATCTGCCCCCAGTAGCCTCCCCACGCCTGTTCTGCTCTCCTGTGGTTGTGAAGTCCACCCCTCTCAGGCCTGGCTTCCCTGGCTGTCCTTGCTCCTCTCTCACTTCCACTTCTGGAACTCTTGGCATCCAGTGTTGAGAAGCCAGCCTGCCTGCCTGCCACATGGAGGGTGGATGGGGAGGGCCAGGGGAGGCTGAAGGGGCTGGGCACTAGGCTCTAGAGCGGTGGCCTCGGGTGGGGCTGCCCAAGCCCACTTGGCCCCTGTGCAGCCAGCAGATGGTGGCATTGGTTCAACTCTAGAGGTGGCACTCACCTGCTTCTCTTTGCTCTGTAGATGCCCTGACTCACCCACCGGCCTACCCACCACCCCCAGTGCCCACGACCAGGAAGCCAGCCTTCTCTGACTTGCCCCGTGCCCACTCCTTCACCTCCAAGAGCCCAAGTCCCCTGCTGCCACCCCCACCACCTAAGCGTGGCCTCCCAGATGCTAATCCAGCTTCTGAAGACACTAAGAGGGACCCACTGGGCCCGAGGTGGGCTGAACCTGGCCTCAGGGTGCCTGCCACTTCCCGAAGGATGAGCGACCCCCCAGTGAGCAGCATGTCTGTTGGGCCTGGCCTCCGGAAACCGTGCTTCCAAGAGGGTGCCAGCTCCAGCCCAGAACCATGGACCCCTGGCCATGGGGCCAGCCCTGCCTCCAGCTCTGCCACCATGTCCACTGCCGCCTCCAGGAACTGTGACAAGCTCAAGTCCTTCCACCTGTCTCCCCGGGGGCCACCCACATCTGAGCCTCCGCCTGTGCCTGCCAACAAGCCCAAGTTCCTGAAGATAGCTGAAGAGGTCCCCCAGAGGGAGACGGCCAAACCTGGACTCTTTGTGCCCCCCGTGGCTCCCAGGCCTCCTGTGCTGAAGCTGCCCGTGCCTGAGCCCACTGCCCGGTCCACTGCGCTGCCCAAGCCGGAGAAACCGCTGCTGCCCCACCTCCAGTGAGTCTGGTTGCAGTGGCGCCACCGCCTCACAGCCGCTGGGACCCCTCCTGACCCAGCCTGCGTGGCAGGTGCCAGCGCAGGAAGGCCTGTGTAGAGGGAGCAGCCTCCCCTGCAACTGGCCCACCCAGGCTAGACCGTGGGCCTGGAGCCAGCAGCCGCCTCGGGCGTGGTCAGTGTGACCTTGGGGAGGCAGGCCTGTTGGAGCTGCTTCCACAGCCCTCAATGCTGGCCGAAGACAGCCTGCCTGGGGTTGTGGGTGTGCCTCCTGCTTCCAGGGCCCTCAGGGCTGCCTTGTGTCCTTCCTGACTGGGAAATGCCTGGAAGATGTGGAGCACGTCCCCACGTCGCCTGGAGGCCTGCTGGCAATGCCTCTTCCCTATCTCTGGATAGTGCTAGGGCCCACAGTGTCCCTCACTCCCATGCCTTCAGCCACACCAGTGGCCCCTGGTTGAAGGTGTCTGGACCATGGTGGGCTTTGTACCTCATTTGGTGGGTGAAGGCCCTGGGAGGCAAGGAATGAGCCTCACCGGGTGCCCTGACCGCCCCTCCTCAAGAGTGTCAGCATCTCTGAGACCCCTGCTGCTGGTGGGAAAGGTCCTGGGAGACCCCTTGTCACCCTCACAATTCTCTCACGATCGGCCACAAAGGAACAGATATTCAGCTGTCAGTCATTGTGCCCAAACCTAAGTCTGTAGAGTGCTATGGGTGACCGTCCAGGACTCAGCCTTACCCATAGCCAGCAGCCTGACCTGGAATGTCCTCACGGTCTTCAGGCCATTTGGGGCTTCCTTGGTTCCCCTAAAACCCTGGAGGTTTGGCTGAGAAGGATCACCTGACCACCTGTCCCATGTGCAGGGCTCTTAATGTGAGCCTCCCTTGGGGTCAGACTGCATCTATCCACTCCCCTGTGGCTCTGAGAAGTGTGACTGGCCATGGTCCCAGGGCCAGCAGCAGAGCGTCTGGTACACTTGTCCACTGGACATCTGAGCTCGAGTGCCCGGGATTCCTGCCCCCCACAGAACCCTGACTTCCTGCTGGGGCTTCCAGGCCACAGTCAGTGCTGGCTACCCTAGGCAGTGAGCGCAGGCCTCTGTGGGCCTTATCCTGGACCTTATGGCCATGGGCTGGGATACCATGGATTCTGATGTTGCCCTCTGCCCTCCTGTGGAGGGAAGCAGACGGCAGCCAGTCAGGTCGGAGGGTGATGTGGTCTGGCCTCCCTGTCCTGCCCCATCCCAGGCGATCACCCCCTGATGGGCAGAGTTTCAGGAGCTTCTCCTTTGAAAAGCCACGGCGACCCTCACAGGTTGATGCAGGCGCGGAGGACTCGGACGAGGACTATGAGAAGGCAAGACTGAGCGGAGGGAGGATGCGGGGAGGGCAGGCTGGGTGCCTGTCTCGGCTGAGGGGACAGGATCCTGCAGAGCCCTGGACCGCAGCCGTTTGGGGAAGAGGTGGGGTGTGGGTCACTCAGTCCTGTGGGGACTCCTGTTGGCCTCTCTAGGTGCCACTGCCCAGTTCGGTCTTTGTCAACACCACGGAGTCCTGTGAAGTGGAGAGGTCAGTGTGAAGCCCTCTTGTGCCTGCAGGGAGGGGTGCTGGTCCCCTGCTTCTTGGTCCCCCTCCCTCACCTTTTTGGACCGAGCACATGGTCCCAGGTGCAGCAGGAAACCCGAGAGACCCTCAGCTTGGCCCCTCCCACTGGCTCTCCCAGCCTCTTGGCAGCCATTGCCCTTGGGACCAGAGGCCCAGAGTGGCAAGAGGCAGAAAGCCGAGTGTTGGGGGGCTGGAGGGTCAGTGCTGTTCTATCTTAGGCTGTTCAAGGCCACAAGCCCCCGGGGAGAGCCTCAGGACGGACTGTACTGCATCCGGAACTCTTCCACCAAGTCGGGGAAGGTAGGCTGCACCATGGGGACCTTCTAGCACTCTGCCCCCAGCTGCTTGGGACCAGGATTTCAGTTTACAGATCGCCTCCACAGCAGCCTTTTACTCGGCACCTTGGCTGAGTTCCGTAGGGCTCCAGCAGCACCCTCCATCTTTGCTCTGGAACTAGGTGCCCTCTGAAGACAGGAGGTGATGAAAGCTGCTTCCAGCAGGGCTCTGAGGCGAGGGCTGGGCTGCCAGGATTCGGGAGGGGTGGGGGAGGCCATCCGATGGTGGGAATGGCGGGGTTCCTCACAGCCTGAGCCTCACAAGTGTGTGGTTCATGATGTCACTGAGCCGCGCTGTGTCAGAGGGCTGGGTCCCGGTGGGCTGGGTACCTCTGCTGCTCAGTTCGCACCAGTGGCTGAGGGCAGGCTGAGGGCAGGGGGAGCCCCTGCTGCGCCTGCTCAGGTGACCACAGCCGGGCAGGGTGTCTGCAGCCCCTCCCATCTCACTCCAAAGGGCTTTGGCACCCAGGCCTTGGCCACGCTCCCGGGGTGGGACCTGCAGCCTCTGGTGAGACATCTGCTTGACTCTCCCGTCCTGCAGGTTCTGGTTGTGTGGGATGAGTCCTCTAACAAAGTGAGGAACTACCGCATCTTTGAGAAGGTGAGGGGCTCTGAGGGTGGGATAGGGTCCCTGGCCCCAGGGCTTGACCAGTGCCCTGCTGTGGGGAACTGAGACTGCCAGCATCATCAGCCTCCCTCCCCACAGTGCAGCCTCCCTTCTCTCCTGGCCAGGGACCCTGGAGGGGCTGGTTTATTCACAGGTCTCGCCTGTGGTCCCTGGGTGCAGGCTCCACATGGGTCCTTGTGGTTGGGTGAGTGTGGCCAGAACTTGGGGAGCACAAGCCTTATGTGCAGATAAACAGGGAACATGGGGCAGCAGGAGCAGGCCTGACCTTACTGCTGACTGCCTCGTTTTACATCTGGGGCTTGGGGCAGGGGAGACGGGCTCAGCGTGGGGGATTGGGCCCCACTGACCCTGCTGCCTTCCACCCCACAGGACTCTAAGTTCTACCTGGAGGGCGAGGTCCTGTTCCTGAGTGTGGGCAGCATGGTGGAGCACTACCACACCCATGTGCTGCCCAGCCACCAGAGCTTGCTGCTGCGACACCCATATGGCTATGCTGGGCCCAGGTGACACCTGGCCCACGTGACCACCGAGGTGAAGCAGCCAGGGGCCACAGCCACGTACCACACAGATGGAGCCTCACCTGCGTGGGAAGATGAGCTGGAGGGAGGGCTGTGCTTGAGGCTGGGCCTCAGGCACCTTGTAAAACCTGGCGGGCCCACTCAGCAGCTGGGTTCCGCGCTGGACCGGGACCCAGCTCCAGAGGACTCGGGTGTCTCTTCAGGCCTACACAGCCTCTCCCTCCCTCCCAGGAATCTGGGCTTCAAGGACTAGAAGTCTGGGCCCACAGCACACCATCCTGCAGTGGGCTGGGAGCCAGGCAAGGCTGGGACAGTGGTGGGGGCTAGGGCTGGCTCTGGACTCCCCCGGAACAGTAAGAACTCAGGCTCCAGGAGGGACCCTTGCCTCCCAATAAATCAGAGATGATCTTTGCCTCGGTGACCAGGGCTTGATTGGGAAGGAGTGGGTAGCAGCTTACTGCCTACCTGTGTCCAGGTTGGAAGTGCTAAGAGATGGTCTCCCTGTCTGCTAAGACACAGGTCATTGAGCAGCGTGCCAGGCTGCATGGTTGGTCACAGGTCAGGACCCAGCTCTGGCAGTCTTGGCTTGGAGTCTCCACTGTTTCTTTTTCTTTTCTTTTTTGTTTCTGTTTTTGTTTTTGTTTCTGGGAATTGAACTCAGGGGCAGTCGACCACTGAGCCACAATTCCAGCCCTATTGTGTATTTTATTTAGAGACAGGGTCTCACTGAGTTGATTAGCACCTCATTAAATTGCTTTGAACTTGTAATCCTCCTGCCTCCACCTCCCGAGCTGCTGGGATTACAGGCTTGCTCCACTGCGCCTGGCCACTGCTGTTTCCATGGGTCATGCCCAGGGCAGCGGGGTTGCAGAGCTAAAGGGCCTCCACATCAATAATTGGCTCATTCTCTGCATTGACAGATGGCTATTGAGTACCTCCTGTATGCCTGGCCCAGAGCTGGAGCTGGGTGCACTATGAGCAGGCCCCAAGTTCAGGTTGGCCAAGCTCACAGTCCAGCAAGGGAACAGCTGGATGTGAGGTGCAATGCAGTGTCCAGGGCAGGGGGTGTGCAGCGGCCAGGAGCTTGGAACCTCATAGGTGCTCCAGGAAGACTGCTTGGAGGAACTAATGACTGTGGTGGGGCATGAAGAGTTGCCTCTGAGTAGGAGGCCAAAGAGGGGTGGGGACATTGGCATCTAGGTGCCCAAGTCCTCTGGGCAACACCCATCTCAGGTGCAGCCCTGATTAGTACCCTGTTTACACAGGCCCTGCTCCCAGGCACAGCCATCCAGGCTGGGATTTTGTGGAAACAAACACAGCTGGGAGTCAGGGCTGGTGGGCCCCAGGGTCATTTGGTCCCTGATTCTCCTCGTGTTGGGGCAGAAAGTTGATGGGTGGAGCCCAAGTCAAGGACTGCACTGTGCCACCGGCCACTGACTGCCCAGGGATGGCTCTTTGTTTGGGTCCCCACCCTTGCTGTATTGTGGGAGCTGTATTGTGGGATCAGGTCATCGGGTGTGGGAGGCTGCAGCCCCAGGGCACCATGGCTGCAGTGGGACAGTGGGCCCTGTGGATGTCAGCGCCATTTGCTTTGTGAAGCCAGGTGTCCACCTCTGCAGGTGTTTCCTTTTCAGCCTCCCCTGGGAGACGAGTCGAAGAGCAGGGAGCACAGGTCCAGTTTGGGGCACAGGGAGCTTCTGGTGTTCCAAACCACCTCTGGGGAACGGGCCAGTGCTCCTCCTTAGTCTGAATTCTTAGCTCTGTCTGCCCTGAACTCGATTAGGGGCCCTGGGGGCAGGACACACCACCACCTTCTGTGGCTAGTTTCCAGTCCTGTGAAATTTAAAATAGGGTTGGATCAGGGAACTGCTTTTCAGTAGTGCCTGGGGACCTGCTGGCTTGGTGGTGTGCACAGAGCACGCACTTTTGGAGCCAGCTCAGTGGCTAGAACACATCGTAAAAAACAAAACTTGGACCAAAGGTCTGGGGGTCCTGGGGCACAGAGCTAGGTGATGGGTCTACAGGCTAACTGGACGGCTGAGCCTATGACTGCCAAGGCTCATCCCCACCCCAGGCCTGGTCCAGCCTCTCCTCACCTCCTGGGCCATGGGCCTCCTGGCACACCTGCCCACCTTTGTGAACTGTGCCTGACCCACTGCCTCATTTGCAAGAGGGCGAATGTGGGTGGTGAAAGGCCCCAGTCCTGGTCCTCTGGCATGAAGAAGGAGCCCTAAAGGGTTGCTGCTCTCCTCAGACCTGCGAAGAATGTTCTCTTCCATGTGTAGAGCCGGGGGACGTGGTCACCGCTCTCTGAGGTGCTGAGCTGGGTGCTTGACGTAGTTTGCTTGGAGAAGTGGCTTCTGTTGGTCCCATCTGACAGTGGAGAGGACTGAGGCCAGGCCCAAGCTCAAGGCCCAGTGTCAGTGCTCACTGCCTTGTGGTCCCATCTCTCCTAGGCTGGCAGCCCAGACCCTGACCCTGCTTGGTCCCCTGACACCCCTCACACCTCCAACAGTCATTGTGGGGTGTCATCAGCTGTCCCAGGGCTGGAGGATACCCTCTGTCACCAAAGGGACCAGCACTCTTGGGAACCGCTCCTGCCTCACTGCTCTGTCCTATGGTCCCAGGCCATGAGGGTGGGCAGTGGGAGGCCTAGGCCCTGCCCTTGAGGCAGCTGCACTTCCCCATTCTACTGACAGACATGTGGCCTCAGAGTGGGTCACTGTCTTGCCCACCATTTGGATGTGTTAGAACTTGGGAAAAGGGCCCAAGCACTCACCTTGCATGTGAGCCTTGGCCTCTGGCTTCTTTGGCCCATCATTGTCTGTGAGGTTTATTCACATTGCTCAGTTTGTTCTAGTTCATTGCTGCACACTGTTCTCCTGTATGATGCCGGTTGCTCACAGGTCCATCTTACACAGATGGACTCTGGTTGTTTACAGTTTGAGGTAATTACAAATGCTGCAACAGTCTTACCTATGTCCCATGCATGGGATCTTGGGTTTCTCCAAGACATAAGGATCTTTCACTCTTGTCTCAGGATATTTTTCCAGTTCATGTGCCCATCATCAGGAAAAAAATTTCCTTGGCTTCACACCTTTGCCAGCACTCAGTATTGCCAGACTCTTCATTTTTACCAATCTGGCATGTGTATAATTTTGGCTTTCATTTGCATTTAGCTATTTACTAATGAGATTGAGAACATTATCATGTATTTATTAGTCATTTTAATCTTGTCTGTGAAGCGTCTATTCAAGGCTTTTGCTGATTCTTCTTTAAAAATATTTTTTAGATGTTGATAGACCTTTATTTTATATGTGGTGCTGAGAATTGAACCCAGTGCCCCACACATGCTAGGCAAGCACTCTACCACTGAGCTACAACCCCTGCCCCCGATTCTTTATGTGCTTTATATGTCTTTTTCTTATTAATCCATGGCATTCTTCATAGTCTTTTAAAAAATATTTTAGTTGTAGATGGACACAATACCCTTGTTTTATTTTTTTGTGGTGCACAACCCAGGGCCTTGTGCATGCGAGGCAAATACTCTACCAACTGAGCTATATTCCCAGCCCTATTTTTAAGGTGGTGCTGAGGATCAAACCTAGTGCCTCATATGTGCTAGGCACGTGCTCTACCAGTGAGCTACAACCCCAGCCCCTTCATACAGTCTATCTATTCATCATTCAGTGGACACTTCCATCCTCGGGCTATTGTGAGCAATGCTGCTATGAACACATATGTTACAAATCTGTTCAAATCCTTTTCTTTTGCAGTACTGGGGACTGAACCCAAGTTCAGTGCTGCAGCAGCAGAGGACAGAGGCAGGTTGATAGTAATTGGTTGTGCCACTCTGTTTGCTTTGGTTGTTTAGAGCTTGGATGTGCTGATGAACATTAACATGCAATACAAAGTCCTGTATCCTTGGTGCCAACTCCCATCCACGTTCTTCTTCTTGTCAATGGACATTTATTGATTGACTTATTTTTATGCGGTGCTGAGAATCGAACCCAGTGCCTCACACGTGCTAAGCAAGCGCTCTACCACTGAGCCACACCCCAGCCCCACGTTCTTCTTTAGGCCTCTTCATCCTTTAACTTCCAGGATCCTGACCAAGCAGCTAAGCCTCATCTCTCTCTACATAAAGGCAATGGCCATAATCACCATCTGGGGCTTTGCTTAATTGGGATCGGTCTCCTAACTACTGTCTTTCAGTGTAGCTGCTGAATGGGGATACAAGCAGCAGCAGGCCATCTTCAGCTCCCACCAATGTACTGGGCCCACTTTCCTTTTCTTCTTCTTCTGTCAGTGTGTCATGCCATATGTGGCTGAGGTCCCTCAGCCACACTGGGCTGCAGTGGTGGGTGACAATGGGGTCTAGACCACCTACCTCTGTACCTGCTGGAATCTGATCCTGGATCCAAACCTGACTATGACTTGGTAGTTGAACTTGGCTTATGACAGGTGATTCTCGCCTCAGAGTTAGTTTTGATGTTCTGTAGAAAATTCCATTTCTGTTGGAGCCCATAATTCTAGGAGTTACTTTTTTAAGCTTCTTAATCGTGGTTTTGTGTCTTCAAATATTATTTCCTCCTTCCAACTGCCACTACCATTTTCAGGGAATATATTAGGCCCCATGAAGTTGTCCTACAATTCGCAATTCAATTTTTCCCAGCTTCTTTTCTGCTTGATTTAGTTCCTTTCTCCTTGTCTTCAAGTTCAGGCATCCTATCGCTTGTATTTTCCACCCTTAGGTTTTTTGTTTCATGTCTGCGAGTGTCTAGTAAACACACTCCATCATCTTCCACCCCTCCCTCCTTCTTCAGCACCTTTCTTGTTGCCGGGCTGCGGACGGAGTCAGGGGCTCGGCCACATCCCGGTCCCCGTCAGCGAGACCGGTTCACGGGATGCTAGGAAGTGGGAAGTGATGGGACCGAACTGGGGTGCGTGTCCCCTGAAGCCAGCCGGCATGCGGGCGCCGTGGCCTGGGCTGGCTTTCTGTGGCTGTGCAAGGGCCCCGGGCCGCGCCCGGCGGGGACTCGGCGAAACCAGGGAGGCGCAGTGTGCGGAAGGCGCGGGTCGTCACCGCGGGGCGGCGGCCTTGCCAATGGCCGCTGCGGGCTCATTTCCTGGTTCCGCGGAGGTGCCTGGCGCGTGGAATCCGCGACCAGCAGGCCTTCCTGCCGGCGCGGCCTTATCGGGGCCCGCAGGCCACGCTGCCCGGACCCCACCCTGACCGCCAGCCGGGCCCCAAAGCCCGCCTGGGCCCCGCCCGCCTGCCGGGCACCAGGGTCCGCCTGCGCATCGTGTGGCCGGGCCTCACGGGGCCCCCAGCCAGCGGCGCAAGCCAGGGGACGCGCCCCGAGGTTCCGGGAGGCCGCGCCGCAGGGCCAGGCCCCGCCCCGCTGTCGCCCACGGGACCCGGTCTGTGGAGAGGCGGTGCCGCCGCGAGGCCCCGCCCGCCCCAGGTCCCGCCTCCGCGAGGCCCCGCCCGCCCCAGGTCCCGCCTCCGCGTGCCGCCAATAGGGGGGCGCGATGCTGGGCGGTGGCGAGCCAGCCGGGCCAATGGGGCGTTGCGTCGTTGGGCTGCGGCGCCGCAGGCCGCACCCAGCTCGGGCGGCCGGGGTGAGCGGAGGCGAGCGGGGACGAGCGAGGGCGGAGGGGCCGGGTGGGCCGCGGCCGCGGGCCTGGGTGCGCGCGGCTGACGGGGGCGGAGCCGCAGCCCCAACCCAGCCCCAGCGGATCCTGCAGGCGGCGGCCGCACTCGCGCCGGGAGGCCGCTCGCTGCCCTCGATTCTCTGCGGAGGTGAGGCGGGCGGGCGGGCGGACGGGCTCCGGCCTCCGCGGCAGCGGGCTGGTCACTGCGGGCTTCTGGGTGCAGCTGCGCGGGCCGCGGGCCTCGGGCACGGTGGGGCGGGTTCCGCCGACGTCGGGCCGCTGCGGGCCCGGTGCGGACGGGCCTCCTGGTGGCCGTGCCGCGCTCTCCGCCCCTCGGCCTCCCCGCGTTTCGGGAAGAGCCATTATTTTCTTCTTGTTCTGGTGATTCGCAGCTAAAGGTGATAGGCAGGTGCGAGGGGTGTTCTGTGCAGCCCGCCCGGAGGTGAATACTCGACTCGCCTCATCGGCCGTTGTGTGACTGTATGATTTTATGCCTAAAATGACACACAGCGGTTGCCGTGTCCCCGAAGGCCTTTGAAAGGCGGCTGAGCGCTGTGTGCACTGCCGTAAGTTTTTGTGGAGAGATTTCGCGTGTCGAAAGTGGGTTGAGATCCGTGGGGAGGGGAGCCAGCGGGTTGAGAGGGTTACTTTGTCTCCTTCGCAGAGCACGTGTGAAAGCGAGCCTTCCCCGGGCTCCGGAGAGCAGGACCCGGGCGGCCCAGAGGGGATTTTAGTATGACAGTGGGTTTGTAAAAACTGCAGCCTTTAATTACTGGAAAAAACTAGTGACGTGTAAATATTCTTTTAAATACAAAATTTGAATATGCTGCTTTAATTCTGGCTATCGGGGAAACTAGAATAGTGTAGTTGTTTTTTAAGGAAACGAATGGTTTTGTCAGTCAAAATTGCTTTTTAGAGTTTTGATGTGGTTTACAGCTGAACAACCGGCATCCGTTAGTTTACTACTTTGTATTGTGTAGCTTCTAGAGTTCCAGAGAGTCAGTCTGTGAATGACCTAAATCTAAATCTAAATTCTACTCAGTTTCCAAACTGCGATAGTTTCTTAAAAAAAAAAAAAAAAAAAAAAATGTGTGTGCGTGTGTAGTTTCTTGCCTTGTTCTCGCGAGGCAAGTACTGTACCTCTGAGCTACATCTCCTGCTTCTCTGTATATTTTATACAGACTGATACTTTCCTCCTTTAACTCTTTTGATGTTATCTGATGCTGATAAGGTTTTGTTTAATTTCACTTTTGTTAACTGATTTTACCTTAAAAGCTGTTTCTTTACACTGTTATTTTTAGTTCTTTTATGTAGCCTTTATAGTGATCAGAAGAGTAAAAACTGAAATACTTCAAAAGATAGTTATTTTTATTATATGGAACCCAGAGTTTGACTGCCTTTCTTTTACTTTTCCATGTTGAACTCTTCACTCGCACACGCACACACACACACACACACACACACACACACACTGACAGAATAGCAGATTCCTGTTTACTCTCATCTAGTTTCAACAATTATTAGCTCTTAGCCAGTTTTTTCTTTTTTCATCTGACCCCTCAATCCCAGATGTCATATCTTTTTTTTTTTTTTTGGGTACTGGGGATTGAACCTAGGACTGGTTTACCACTGAGCTATAACCCCAGCCCTTTTTATTTTTTATTTTGAGATAGACTCTGGCTAAGTTACTGAGACTGACCTTGAATTTGTAATCTTCCTGCCTCAGCCTCCCAAGTCACCAGGATTACAGGATGTACCAGTGCGCCTGACCAGATATCATATCATTTAGGTAAACATGAATACCACTGTGAGAAAAGAGGAATAATTCTTTAATACCTTCAAATATCCAACTACTGTTAACATTTTCTTGATTGTTTCATAATTTTTTTTTTTTTTTTTTTTTTTGTGGTGCTGGGGATTGAACCCAGGGTCTTTGTGCTTACAAGGCAGGCACTCTTACCAACTGAGCCATCTCCCCAGCCCTGTCTCATAATTTTTTTAAAAGATTTTTTTTTTTTTTTTTGGTACCGGGAATTGAACTCAGGGGCACACTCAACCATCGAGCCATATACCTAGCCCTACTTTGTATTTAATGTAGAGACAGGGTCTCTCTGAGTTGCTTAGTGCCTCACTTTTACCGAGGCTGGTTTTGAACTCGGGATCCTTCTGTCTCAGCCTCCCAAGACCCTGGGGTTACAAGCCAGCTTAAAATAGTTTTGAGCTAGGATCCAAATGCTCCCCATACATTGTGACTTGTTATAATCTATAGGCTTTCTCTCTCTCTCTCTTTTTTTAATATTTGTTGATGAACCCTTACCTGGTAGTTTGTGTTATTTTATAACAATACAGAATTTGCTGTATACTGATGGCTAGATAGAAAGGCCTGATTAGATTCAGGTTTGATTTATTCTTTCAAGATGACTTTTAGGTAGACAGATGGATAATGGTGCATAATCTTGTTAACAGCCTTTGCTGCTCAGTGCTTAGAGTTATGAGGCTTTGAAAAGCATTAATGTTTTAATTTTATAACCTTGTCACTTATTAGTTGGAATATTTCCTTTATCCACTATTTGATTTTATTGAATATATTTCTTATAGAAAAGGCAGAACAAATGCTTAATTCCTATTATTTTCTAGTTTTCAAAATAAAGAGTTGGTTCCCTAGTATCCTTTAAAAGTAACCTGTGAATTGTATCTGTGTTTGTCCTTGTGAATTCAGGGACTTAAATGCATTTCTTTTCTTTTCCTTATTTTTGGTACTGTGACTTGAATTCCAGGGTTGATTAAACACTGAACTTCCCCAGCCCCTTTTTTTTGTTTGTTTGTTTTTGTTTTATTTCGAGACAGAGTCTTGCTAAGTCTTTAGGCCTCATTAAATTACTGAGGTTGGTCTCAAAGTTGCCATCCTCCTACCTCTGCCTCCCAAGTCACTGGGATTACAGTTGTGTGCTATCATGCCTGACATAAACTTAAATGTATTTCATGTTCACTCTGTTGTAGATATTATCCTTATTGATACTGAGATTGTCTCATCTTTGTCCTTTAGGAATCTGTTCAAATTTGCTCTTAAATCATTTATACACAACTTATTACACTTTTTTTTTTTTTTTTTTTTTTGAAGTGCTGGGGATTTGAACCCAAGGCCTTGTGTTTGCAAGGCAAACACTCTACCAACTGAGCTATATCCCCAGCCCTACACTTTTTTATTTTTTAATTTTTTTTAGTTGTCAATGGACCTTTATTTTACTTATCTATATGTGGTGCTGAGAATTGAACCCCAGCTCCTTATGACACTTTGATTGCCTTCTTTCTCGTAGGAGAAAGTGCACCAGACTTATCTTGTGCATTTTCTGCACTATCTCTGGAACCATCCATTTCTCTAAGGGGCCTGTTTCTTTTTTTAAAAAGTAGTTCAGGTTAAGCATCCCTAATCTGGAAATCTGAAATCCTAAATTCTCCAAAGTCCAGAACAACATGGATTTTGGAACACTGACATGACACCACAAGCGGAACATCCTATAGTTAACTTCCTCTGTGGGTCCTCGTCAACATGCAAGCTTGCGGCATGTAGCTTGCTGAGCACCTCCAAGGGAGAAGACACCACCTCCTGTCCCTTTAGCTGTAATGCACAGATTTTTTGATGCACATAACTGTGGAAAGTATTGCATAGGGCTGGGGGTATTGCTCAGTGTTGAGTGCTCGATTAGGATGTGCATGGCAAGGCCTTGGGTCTAATCCCCCCAGCACAGGAAAAAAAAGCAAAGTTAGTATATGTGAAACATAAATAAATTATATGTTTAGACTTGGGTTCCATCCATAGATATTTCATTATGTACATGCGAATATCCTAAAATCTGAAAAAATCCTTAACACTTTTGGTCTCATGCCATTTCAGATGAGGAATACTTGATCTGTGTTTAGAAACAGCAGTCCAGATCTTTGGGCTGCTTATCATTACTTCCAGATCCTTTCAGTGTGCAGGTTGTGGATTACTGACACATTCAGTGCGAAAGTATGAATTGAGTTCTACTTAACCTCAGCCTTTCACCTGAACCTTTTTTCCTTCTAAACCAAACATCTTGTTTCCTATTCAATCATTTTGGCTCACACTATACAGTCTGTTTCAGAAGACTGTCAACACTAGCACCAATGAAACTGTTTAAGAATTTTTTTGATACCCTTATTAGGACTATTTAGTCAAATTAGTGGGTTTTAGAGTCATTTAGAATAGTTACTGTGTGGTTTTGCTACCATTGTATGTATAGTTTGGTTCTTTAGGTTTTTATTTTGCCTTCACTATTTAGAAATTGCTTGTTAAATATTTAATTTTGACAGGACCTGGTGGCACACGCCTGTAATCTCAGTGACTGAGAGCTGAAGGAGAATCGCAAGGTTGGGGTCAACTTCAGCAACTTAGTGAGACCCTCAGCAACTTAAGGTCTCAGAATAAAAAGGGCTGGGAATGTGACTCAGTAGTTAAACACCTTGGGTTCAATCCCTAGTACCACCCCACCAAAAAAAAGTTTTATAATTATGTAAGGTATTAAAAGACTTTCAAAGTCAAATCTGTAAAACAAGTATAGTTGAACCTCTGTCCCTGTCGGTCTCTTCCATCTTATTCCCTCTTTTCCTCCTACATACTCCTTCCAGTTTGTATTTTGGACCTGAGATTGAATTCAGGGGTACTCTGATACTGAGTTGCATCCCCAGCCCTTTTTAATTTGTATTTTGAGATAGGGTCTTGCTAAGTTGCTGAAACTGGCCTTGAACTTGGCAATCTTCTTGCCTCAGCCTTCCAAGCTGCTGGGATCACAGGTGTGCGCCACCACAACTAACAAGATATATCTTCTTTTTAAGGAACATTCAGCACAAATGTCATGCCTGGTAATGACTTTTCTTTCTTATATTGTGATTTGGTGAGGATTTTCTGATACATTTAAAGGTATAGAATTCAAGGAAATTTTTCACATAGGTGTGATGTCATACTTCAGAATTCTCTTCTGTGGAGAAGATGAGCTTAGCTTCTCTGTTATGGGATGATTAATAACTACAGGTTAAAGACCTCAGTTTTACATTTTCCTTTTTGTAAACAGTTGCCATCAGCCCCTTAACTGCAATAATACAGTTTTGTGTTATCATATCTGCTGTTTCTGAGGTACAGTCATCAAATTCATATATACATATTTTTAAAAAATGCTGATGGATCTTTATTTTATTTATTTATATGCAGTGCTGAGAATCAAACCCAGTGCCTTCTCACACGTGCTAGGCAAGTGCTCTGCCACTGAGCCACAACCCCAACCCCTCAAATTCATACGGACATAGTAAATACAATGTGCTTTAGGTTTTTTTTTTCCCCCTGTTGTTACCTTTGTTCTCTCATAGGTCATTCACGTGTTCACTGAGCTGAGATAAGTATGTGAATAGCACGTCTGTAGCCATAGTTATACATAACGATTTGCTCACACCTGTTAGTTCTGTCTTCAAGATGCTTCCTCAGGCAGTCCTTCTGTGCCATCCCCAGTGCCACTGCCTGGGTCCTGGCAGCCCTCATTTCTCCCTTGGATACCGTAGCAACCTCCAGCTGATCTCCCTGAATGCTTCCTTCCCATCTCCTATACATCAATTAGGGTACTTTGCATAAAATACTATTGGATCACGATCTATCCTGTTTAAAACTCATAAAAGACTGATGAAGTCATTGTTTCTAGGTATAGGGGATGGGGTGGCTGTTGGATAGGGTTACAGACAGTCCACAACTGATTTTTACTTTACGATGGTACAAAAGCATATCCATACAAGTATTCTATTTTTCAATGCAGTAGTTAATAAATTATAGGGGCTATGCAATACTCTATGTAAATTGGCTTTGTGTTAGATGGTTTTTTCACCCAGCTGTAGGCTAATGTTAGCGTTCTGAGTACCTTTCTTTTTTTTTTTTTTTTGGTGGTACTGGGGATGAACCCAGGGGCGCTTTACCACTGAACCACATCCCCAGCCCTTTTTAAATTTTATTTTGAGATAGTCTTGCTTAGTTGTCTGGGCTGGCTTTGAACTTGCAGTCCTCCTGCCTCAGCCTCCTCTGAGTCATTGAGATTACAGGTGTGTGCCCAGCTTCTAAACATATTTAAAATAGGCTAGGCTAAGGCCAGATGTTCAGTAGGTTGGGTTTATTCAATGCATTTTCATTGTACAATATTTTCAGTTTACAATGGGTTTATCAGGCCATTACTCCATCATAAGTCTAGGAGCATCTGTATGCCTTTGGAATTTTGATTCATTTGCCTGGATTATGTATTCAGACTAATAAGAAATTTTATAAAAATAAAAGAGTTCAATTCCTGGTAACGAATGAACACCCCTCCTTGCTCTTAGCAGTCCTCCATTTGACTAGTGTTATGGTTTGGATATGAGGTCTCTCTCAAAAGCTCACATGTGATACAATGCAAGGTTTGGAGAAGTGGTTGTCATACCCTTGACCTAATCAGTGTTTTTTTTTTTTTTTTTTTTTGGGGGTGGTGCTGGGGATCAAACCAGGGCTTTGTGCCTAATCAGTGTTTTAATCCCTGGTGGGATTAACTGGGTGGTAACTGGAAGCTGAGGGGGTTTGGCTAGAGGAAGTGGTTCATTGGGGGCGTGGCTTTGGGGTATATATTTTGTATCTGGTGAGTGGAGTCTCTGTTTCCTTCTGCCACACTCTCCCACCATGAGGTTCTGCCTCACCTTGAGCCCCAAGGAATGGGACCGGCCTCCTGTGGATGGAGACCTCTGAAACCATGAGACCTCAAATAAACTTTTACTCCTAAAATTGTTCTAGTTAAATCTTTTAGTCACAGCAGTGAAAAAGCTGACTAAAACAACTGGTGTTGCCGTACTGTGCACATTGGGTGTGTCTGTCATGGTTAAGTGCCTGTGCATTTTCCTTGACATTTGTCCCTCTGTTGAAATGACTGCTGATAAATGGGGATATGCTTTTAATTAGCAACATAGAAAATGTAAAGTCCACATTATAAATTTTAATTTTCATCTTTTTAAGCACCATACTGTATGCTAGGCATTGTGCTTTTATGTATTATTTAATCCTTAAACCTGACAAGGAGGTTCTTTTTCAGGTGACAAAGCCAGGAGTTTGACGTAGTTGCCCAGATCACACAGCTGGTTGGGGTTGGGTGTCGCTGGAGTTCAGGCCAGGGTGCCCTGCCCTAGAGATGATGCTTTTAACTGGCAGGTCCTACCTTCCTCGTGGACTCCTCAGTCCTAACTCTAGGCCTCTGTTGGCAGCTGCTGTCTTAGTCTCCCCATCAGTGCATTCACGTCTAGCTCACTACTGTTCACTACTGTACTTCTGCAGTCTAGCACAGTACCAGAAAAACAGAGTAGGTCTTTAGGAAAATTTGTTCAATTAATGATTCTTAATTATTTTTTAAAAACTTGGATGTGAGGAAGAATATTCATGGATGATTATTACAGGAGACACAGCATCAATTCCCCTAAAGCAGGAGTTGGCAGATTTTCAGTGAAGGGCCAGGCAGTAAATATTTTGGGCTTTGAGGACGAGGTGTTCTGTTGTAACTGCTTATCTGTATTTTGAACAAAAACAGCCATAGATGATATGCTGTAATCATGACTGATATGTAATCATGACTGTTCCATTAAAACCTTACTGAGAGATACTGAAATTTGAGTTGATTTTCCTGTGTTGTATCTTTTGTTTCATTTCCTGTTATTATTTTCCTGGTATTGGGGATAGAACTGAGGGTCTTGGTCTTGGGTGTGTTAGGTAAGAGTTCTACCACTGAGCTTCATCTCCAGCACCCTCCACCCCAATTTTTAAAATTTTTATTTTGAGACTAGGTGTTACTAGGTTGCTTAGGAACTTTTGATCCTTTTGTCTCAACCTCTTGTGTAGCTGAGATTATGGGGTACACCACTGTGCCTGGCTTCATGTGTTATTTATATTTTTTTTCAAACTTTAAAAAATTTAAGAACTATCCTTAGTTTGTGAACCTTAAAAATACTGGCAGTCAGCTGAATTTGGCCTTGGTTGGGAGGAGTTGTGTTTGTTAATTCCTGCCCAAGTAGTCTTAAATCTTATTAGGTCAGATTTGATAACTGGACTCCTGGACAGAACTTGTTTGTCTGTGTTGGTTCTTTGAAACCATCACACTTTGGTCTGCTCAGGACTATAGACGATGTCCTGCTCCCATCGTGCTCCTAGACTCCCTGTAAGCACACTGTACACTGTCCATTTTAATAATTTCAGCAAGAAATCTCGACTTTTCCTTGAGTAAAATGCTGTCCTAGAATGAATTTTTATATTTTATGTTTTTCCTTTTAACACTTTTTGCTAGTGGTTTCTTAGAGCTTCTTGGAGTTAGAAATACCTGGTTACAACTAGCTGGATAACTTCTTTTTTAGCCAAATTACTTAATCTTGTTTTTTGAATTATAAAATGGGAAGTGGGTGTTTCCTACTTGTGTCTTTTATGGGTATTAGCTGTAGTGCAAGTGAATTGGCTATTGGTGTGTTAAAAGAAAAAAAAAATCAAAGTAGAGGAGGGCAAAATGAAACAATTAGGAAGTGACCGTTAGTTTGTATTATTCCCAAGCAGACATCTTTAATATTTCTGCATATGTTCTAACCGCAAGTATAAATTTAATTGATTTTTTGTTCTGCTCTTTGCTTTGTGAAAATAGTGCGAAATAATTTGCATTTAGGGAAAGCAGAGTTAGTTCCTGCCTGGTTGGAAGAGAGGTGGAGGGGAATCTAATACAAAGTAAACCTGGGCTCAAGCTGGTCATGAGTGGGTGCCAGCAGCACCGGCTTTTGACATCTCAGCTCTTGCTTTCACTGGGCAGGGCTCAGGGTCTGACTGTAGAACTCCCAGTATTGTGGAAACCTGCAGAGCGCTGGGAATGCAATATACATATATATATAATTTTGCGGGGGTAGAATAATATTACATTAGGCCATCTTCAGTTATTTTATAATTCTCAGAATGAGAATATTGAAAAAAAAGCATAGTAAAATATAGTTTTTAAATTGACCTAATTTATATATGGTTAAACATAATTCAACATATTTAAATTTTAAATCACACTTCCAAAGGAAGAAGACATTGATCTGATTCCTTGTCCGGCATATTTGCTTGTGGTATTACACACTTAATTTTTTAGGATGTGGTTTGCACTCCTTGGAAGTTCTTCTGCAGGTAGGTGGTGTGGTCTTGAATCTGAGTGAGTGGGTGGCAGAGCAGTTTGCACTTCTGTTGTAAGCTTGTTCCCTGCAGGGTTTGTGGATAAAATGTCTTATTAGACCTTGTGACAAACAGCAAGTTAATAATAATAAAAAGAAACCAGTGATTTTTTTCAATCTAAACTTTTTTCTTTTATTAAACTTTATGTTTCTACTTTCCTTTCAGAAACCATTCAGTCGCTGTAGTATATGTTTTGGCTTGGGCCTTTTGTACCATCTCTTCTCTTTAAAATTCTCCTCTCTGGTACAGCAGCAGTGGATGGTGAATGGCAACATCTTTTTCTTTTATTGTATTCCTTGAGAATTGAAACTTACTAAGGCAAAAAGCCCACTGTGTCTCATTTAGTTATTTCTTTATGCTGTGTATGGTTAATTGGGCAGGTATAAGGGATGTCCTTTTTTGGAATACCTTATTTTCTAAAGGTTTTAAACACTGAACCTTATATAAGTTTCAGTTACTTAACAGATTAAATATGCTAATACCTCCTTAGTTGAGTCAGAGCCTATCAGCTGTCACATGGTTCCTTAAAATAGTTAGAAACTGAGCATAGCAGAATATTAAACTTTAACAGAACTGTTTAATAGTTAATACTTGTTCTGACCTGCATTCAGGAAACTTGGGTTGGAAGGAATGAAGGAAAGCAAGTTAAATTTAGTTTGCCTTTTCAGCTTTATTTTTCCTTTTTAAACAAAACCATTTGTGTGTGTGTGTGTGTGTGTGTGTGTGTGTGTGTGTGTATGGTGCTGGGGGTTGAACCAAAACAATTGTTTTTGACACTTGTTAGCTTCACAGTGTTGAGCATATTTTGGCAAGGCTTTATATGAGTTTATGCTACATAGGAAAAAGTTACATAGGATTAGAGTATGTAGAACAGTTATCCTAGCTTTTAAAAAGAGACTGAGATGGGATCTCCTTGTGTTGCCCAAGTGGGCCCTGAACTCCCAGGCTAAAGTGGTCTTCCTGCCTCTGCCTCCCAAGCAACTGCAACTATAGGCGGGCACAACTTCAGAATGTAGTGTTCATGCTGGGATTGTACACATGGCCTTCTGCATGCCAAGTGTGTGCTGTGTCCCTGGGCCACACCCCTAGCCCTGTCCTAACTTTTTAACTAAACAGTGTCTTAGGAACCTGTTCTGGGATAAAATGACAACAGCAATGTAAAACATGTTATTTTTGCAAGCCTCTTTCCCAGTGTAGATTTTAACTTTCATGTCAGTCCCATGTTTGTTTATGTTCACTGAAAGCCTGTTCTTTACTGTGTGCTGTTGTAGTCACTATAGACAGCAGGAGATGAGCCACACAGGAATGCTATGTTTTCCTTCCCTGGGATGGTTCCTTACCCCAGTGTCTCTACCCCACTTAGTGCATGACTGGTTGGCCTATGGTTTGCGATCCTTCTGCCTCTGGAATAACTGGGATTACAGGCTCATGCCACCACACCTGGCTTAAACCTATTTTATTTTTTTGTTTGAGCCAATCTGACACAAACATCTACAGAAAGAGAGGTGATAAACACTGATTTCTGGTAGTGATTGCTGCTGCTGGCAGTGGAGGCAGGAGAGGGAGTGATGACAGCAAAGGTCATTTGAGGTGGGGTGGTTGGGACAGGCCTCTCTGAGGAGGTGACGGTCCACTGGGGAGTGAGGGAGGTGAGCTCCCATTTGGGAAGGGGCTGTGTTCTTTTCAATGGAAATCTTTGACAGTACATAGCCTGTTGACCTTGGTGGCATTGAAGGAGCAGGCCAGGTTGGCGAGGAGTCTGGAAGAGAAAGCCTTCCTAGGTTAGGAGCCAGCTGAAGAAGTAGCGTGACTGTTGTTCCCCTCCATTTCCTAGATCTGCTTAACGGTGATTGGCTAGCATATGTGTTGAATTGATTTCATTTTGTTTGAGTCCATCTAACAATAAACATTGAGGTTGTTAGTAGTAGTATCATAATTATATCATTAAAGCACAATAATAGCTACATATAATTTTTATTGAGCAGTGTGTGGGAAGTGTACTTGTTTTTTGCAGATGACAAAGTTGTTAGATTAAGTAAGTTGTCCAGAAGTACACAGAGTGGTGGTGTGTGCATTTATCTCCTTTAAAAAATAAATTGTAATACATAATGATGTCATCTTGTCCCCTTTCTTGTCACTTACCATATCTTGGAGAATGCTTAGTATTAGTGCAATTAAATAAGTCTGTGTCTTCAACAGTCTTGAGCTGTTCATTTTAGAGATGCAGTCTAATGTGTTAGCCACTGCCATTTTGATCATGTTTGTTTTCAGGCTGTGCTGTTCTAAATTCTGCTCTGGTTGGTATCTTTGCATCTCTGTCTTTGGGCACTTATGAAGTATACCTATAAGTATACCTATAGATACGTGCTCAGAGGTGAAATGGCCATGTCAGAGGATATTTATTTGTACTTTAGTTTTTCCATACCTGCTTCAAATGACCCTAGAAAGTCATTCAAGTCTGTACTCCTACCAACTGTTTTCTCCATGTAAGAAAGTGTTTACACATACACTAAGGTGATAGATAATACTACCTTAAATAGTTATGGTGAGGATTAAATGAATTCAGTGCACAAAGGCAACCTGAGAAGCAATAGTGATTGACTGCTGTGTTACTAATATCATTATCAGTGGTTTCTGGGAAGCCTGGACATTGCTTCAGGAGGTTGGGAAAGGATCTTGTGTAATTGCCCCTCGCCATGTGTACCTCTAGAATACTGTCATTGGTGTCAGAACAAATGAACACTGTACCAGGACCACAGGGGCCAGGGACTCTGGTAGCTGGGGCTGATGTTAGGGACAACGCACAGGTACATCCCAGCTCATGTTAGGAATAGCTGCTCAGCACAGGGTGCAGAGGGAATTAGCTACCTTTCACCCTGGAAAGCAGCTTTGGCTGTTTCTGTGGGGGAAGCTCACTGTTTGGTAGAGTCCTTTAGGATAGCTGTTGTAGATATTTCCTTCTCCCCTTTTCTTATTCTAAAAGGCTTACTTTAAAATTTCCCTAGAGATAGACTTGTTGAGAATGAATTAGGGAGCTCTTTACCCAAAAAGCATTTTCCTCATCTGCACACTGTTCCTTGAATTTGGAGAAGAGACAAAGTCCCAGAGGTGCAGTCTTCTCAGCCAGAGAGGGGGTATGTTGCTGCTCACCTGGGGTCATCAGCAGTAGGGGTACTCGCTCACTTTTAAGCCTGTTTTCTCCCTCATAAAATGAAGTACTCTAAGACACAGAGGAAAGCATTTGTGAAAACACTTGGAAAATGCAAATGCTGAGTGAAAACTTGTCCATACAAAATCTTGTGTGTGCTTGGTCATAACAGCAATTTTTTTAATAGCCCCAAAGTGAACACAGTCCAGGTGTCCATCAGCTGATGAATGGATAAGCAAAATGTAGACTGTTCATGCAGTGGAATCATTTTCATCTTCCAAGAGTGTTGAAGCACTGACACCTGCTGCAGCTCGGATATTCTTTGGAAATGTGCTGGGTGAAGGAAGCAGACATGAAAGGCCATGTGTTATATGGTTTTATTTATGCAGAATGTCCAGGTTATGCAAATCCATGGGGTCAGAAGGTAGATAGATGAATGGTCATCAGGGCCTGGGCCAAGGAAGGAAGTAGGAATGAGGGGTGACTGCTAATGGGGGTGAGGCTTCTTTTTAGGTGCTGGAAATGTCATGCAATTTAGGTTGTGATGATGTTGCACAGCCCTGTGAGAATGCCAAAGCCACTAAGCTACAGAGTTTCCGTGGGTGAAGGTTTTGGTGTGAATATATCTCAGTGCAGCTGTAAAAAAGGTAAATACTGGAGTAGGTCTTTCATTCTCACTGAAGTCAGTCACTTGTCATTGGCATAGTGATGATGTTAGAGTCATCATGTCAGGGCTCAGGCTCTAGTTTTGCCGTTTAAAATGTTGGTGAGGGCTGGGGTCGTGGCTCAGTGGTAGAGAGCTTGCCTAGCATGTGTGAGGCACTGGTTTTGATTCTCAGCACCACATATAAACAAATGAATAAAATAAGGTCCATCAACAACTAAAAAAAATCAAAAAAATATGTTGGTGAAGTTCTCCATCTCTCTCTGTAAATCTGTACCAGCAGTGGTCATGTCCAGATGGAGGTGTGGGGGGCCACAGGCTGTATACTTCCCTCCCTTCCCTTCTCTCCTGTCTGTGTAGGAGGGAGAAGTAAACATTCAGAGGAAAGATGCAAAAGAGGTGGTGAGGGTTCTGTTCACTGGCTTCACTCTCACAGTGAATTGAGCTGTGTGCACTGGTATCTAGGTCTGTTATGGCCACACATTTGCAGCTCAGCAGGAACTCTGGGTAAGCCATGCTTTCTGCTTGTGCTTATGCCCAGATGATACACAGCTGAATTGTTACATGGGACTTCAGGCAGGGAGGAGGGCGAGAGTGGCGCTTGAGTCTCCCTTTAGGACTGTACTTCATGGGAAGGGATGTGATGTTCTTCCCCTGTTTTTAGGGAACTCAGTGATCCACCACATAGTTATTCTGTGTGGGTTTATTCTGAGCATCTTTGCTGGGGGTTGAAGTTCAGTGTCCTTTCTCAGCAGAATCACCTGGCATCGTCTCTTATCTGGGCTGTTTGTTGCATTGGGTGTCTGGCTGTTTCTTTGATAAAGCAGGAAATTTCTTCAGAGAAACATTTGTTTTTCAGGATTTAGTCTAGTGATGAGGGTATGAATTTTGTCTCTAGTTCCTAAGTAGAAATAGTAGCATTTAGAAGAAATTCACTGAACTTTTTAAAAAGCCTTCCTTATACCAGGGATAGTACTGGGATCAGGGACCCACAGAACAAGAGAGAGGTTCTGTACTTGAAGGGATCTTGCTGAGGCATTCTCTGTAGCACGAGGATGGATCTCTCTGAGAGTTGTGAGGTCCCTGAGATGGTTCATATCACTGCAATTTTTATCTTTTCTGATTTTATAAAAACCAGGGTAGTGATTCTCTTTTAAGAAAGTAGTAAACAGTAAATAGAAGACATTTTAGTTTTTCTTTTAAAAATTCTTTTAGTTGTCAATGGACCTTTATTTTTTTATTAATATGTGGTGCTGAGTTGAACCCAGTACCTCACATATGCCAGGCAAGCGCTCTACCACTGAACCACAAACCCAGCCCCATTTTAGTTTTTCTTGGTGGATAATTTCAATTTTGATCCCTTGGTGTGCACCAGGGTGAAGTAGAACCTTCATGAAAGCTGTACAGAATAGATTTATATGCCCTATTCACATAATCTTTGTTTTTATGGAAAATCTTATTTGAGTAATGGTGTCTTACTTGAGATAACTCTAAATGTTATTTATTAGTAGTGAAAATGGTGGTTGTGTGTGTGTTAAAATGTGTGAAGGGTGTGTTCAGTTGTGAGGCTGATTCTAAAGTGCAGTCTGAGGTCCGTGGGTGAGTGAGTGTGGTTTTGGTGGTCTCCTGGTATGGGAAGGAGCTGGCTCTAGGTTGGCCTGTACATGAAACTTTGGTAAAGCTATTATATTCTGAAACTCAATTTTATTATCTGTGAAATGATGTTATTTGTTTATTTATATGTGATGCTAGGAATCGAACCCAGTGCCTCACACATGCTAGGTAAGTGCTCTCCCACTAAGCCACAACCCCAGCCCCCTCATCTTAAACCAAGTAAATAGATAATGATTTTCTTCATCTGATTTCTTCATCTGATTTTATAGATGAAGAAATGGAGGCATACAGAGAATAAGAGTATGCCTGAGCCAGCACAGCTAGTCTGTGAACTGCGGTCAGAACTCAGGTGTTCTGGTCCCAGAGTCTGGACTCCAGGTATGAACCAGATACATTTCTTAGTCAGTGAGCACCGGGAGGAGAATGGAATGTTATGAAGAGCCAAGCCAGATTCTTTTCTGCATCAGTGATATCAGACAGATTTTAGAAATATGAACAGGCCTTTGTGCATTAAAATTTACTTCAGCTTGTTCAGTGAAACAGATGGTTGGCTTATCTTTAGCTGCCCCACCCAGGGTTGTTTTAAAAACCACACCCAAGTCTGTATTGAGAACATTGGTGTAATGACTGAGTTAAAGTGAGGATTCTCATCAGATATGTCGGTTCAGATAGAACGTGGAGCTGTGCTTCAGGTACTAAAAGGTCAAACAAGTTTATCATTGAATGTTATTTTTAATTAAAAATGCATTTAGGGACTGGGGTTGTGACTTAGTGGTAGAGCCTAGCATGCGTGAGGCCCTGGGTTTGATCCTCAGCACCACATAAAAATAAAATAAGTCATTGTGTCCACCTACATCTAAAAATATATTTTAAAAAAATGCACTTACTTTTAGTTGGTTATACTTCATATTCTTGAATTTTTTTTTTTTTTTTTTTTTTTTTTTCGGTGCTGGGGATTGAACCCAGGGCCTTGTGCTTGTGAGGCAAGCACTCTACCAACTGAGCTATCTCCCCAGCCCTTGAAATTTTTGAAATGAAGTTTTTGGCATGTTACTTTTGCTTTCTCATCAGATATTAGAATAATTAACATGCTCCTTATTTATAGAGTGCTATGTGCCGTGCATTCTGCTGTACCTCATACTTGTCATTTCTCACTGCCTCTGCAGTCTGGAACATTTGACTAAATGCATTTTGTTACAAATGAGGAAACTGAGGCACAGAAGATGACAAAGTATCTAAGTTGTAAGAGTTGTAGATTATGAAGCCGTAGTGGGGCACTGATGGTACTGAGTTGAAGTGTGTGTCAGAAGCCCTGGAGGGGAGCAGAAACATGCTTCTCCACCTTTGTGGGGAAGAGGGTTTATTGACATTGAGGTATCTGGGAAACATACCATTTATCAAAATGAATTCCAGGTGGATTAGAGAGTAATGTACAATTATATAGATGCTGTGGAGAGAAAGCAAATAAAATGCTAATCAGAGATATGCCTTAAAACTTTCTTGGGATGGGTGCAGTGGCACATACTTGTAATCCCAGCATCTCAGGAGGCTGAGGCAGGAGGATCGCAAGTTCAAAGCCAGCCTTAGCAACTTAGTGAGGTCGTAAGCAACTTAATGAGATCCTGTCTCTAAATAAAATATTAAAAAAAGGTCTGTGGATGTGGCTTAATGGTTAAGTGCCCCCGAGTTCAATCCCCAGTATCAAAAAACAAACAAAAAACCAAAAAATCAGAAGCTTCCTTGGATCATTTTGTTAGACGTATGCCTGTGGCGGATTAATGATGTCAGTATACAAAATGTTCAAGTATTTGCTTATTGAAAAATAAAATTATGATGATAGTCTGGGGATAAAAGACCAATAGCTACATTACTTTTTCAAATTTATAGGAATAAATACATCCAGATCTCAACATATAATTAGAGAAAGGAAATGAATTGGTTGTATGGGAAATTTCAGATGTAAATAAAAAATTCATCCTCACCTGCTAACTAGAGGAATGCCAAGGAAAGTGTTAGCCACGCGCTACTGGCCATCCTATGGGACACTGATCTCGGCACATTCTTATTTCAGCCCACAAGTGGCAGGACTGCAAGAGGAGAGGTTGACAGACATGTTGTTTGGCATATGTTGACTTCTGCCCCTCTTCCTGTTCCTTGGCTGCAGTAGAGTTTTGAACATGCTATTTTAAAATTTTTTTGGTATCAGGGATTGAACCTAGGGGCACTTAACCACTGAACCACATCCCCAGCCTTTTTTTAGTTTTTATTTAGAAATAGTCTCAATGAGTTGCTTAGGACTGCAGAGTTGCTGAGGCTTGTATATGCTATTTTAAAAACTTATATTGTAGCTTAAATTATTGGCCACGTCTTATCTGTTATTTATAAGATCATCTTTATGACAAAATACATTTCCATACAATTTTATAATTATTAAACTATTTCCCCTATGCATGTTCATGTTTTTTTGGAGGGAAACAGTCTCATCTTAGGTAAGTACTGTTAGTCCCTCCTAATGTATTTAATTGGAATTAGATTGCAGAGTGTTCCTGCCCCTATCAGATCTGCATAGGATTTTTTATACCCAAGTGTTTGGTCAGTCTATGCTTCCTGACTTAGCTAGGTCTCCCTGTGGTCTTTGTGGACTCACTGTGGTACCCTAACACTTAGTTGTAATGTCTGTGAGGTCTGGAGTCCCCTTTTCTCACCTGTTTCCCTGCCTCTGAGGGTCATATGTGCTGGAGTCTCCAAATGTAGTGAGCTGGAGGCAGATACAGCTGCTATCCTTTTGTATCTGTGCTTTGGGAATTGATGTCATTCTAGAAACATAAAACCCAGTCAGACACAAAACCCAGTTAGATACACATTGTCCACTTGCAGGGTGGAGTTTCTTTCTGAGTGCTGAGCTGAAACTTGGAGTCTGCTTAGTGCGTGCTCTTTCTGTCCACACAGTCTCTTGACTCTGGCATCATCCTGAGTATAACTTGTCACATAGATGTCACTGGAACCCAGACTGAGAATTAGACCAGCACTGTCACTCCAAAGTGCTAGCCCTGAGACGTGTATCTGTCCCTCAGTATGTGTTCATGTGACTGCCTCTGAGTTTAGACAGTTTCTGGCCCTCCTGGGGTGCGCCTTCCCATGGGGAGACAGTAATGTTAGCAGCCTCCTGTCGGTTCTTCTCTGAGCTTTTCACATGTGTCATCTGTATGAGGTGGGTACTGTTGTTAGTCTCATATTTCATAAAGAAAAGTTAAGCTGTACCAAGGTTATGGGGCCGTAAGTTGTTGGGCTAGAATTTGAGCCTCAGCAGTCTCACTCTGAAATCTGTGCTCTGATAGTGGTGATAGGTGCTGGGTGGTGGGGGGGCAGAAAACATGAGAACCCATGGTGATTGAGAGCCGGAAGTGGGGGCTGCTTTACGTGGGTGGTCAGAGAAGTTGATTTCAAAACTTAGAGGTGGTATTTGACCTGTGTCCTCACTCAAATTAACTGGAACCAGGCTGTTTTAGGCAGAGAGAAGAGCAGTCCAGAGCCTTGGAGGTAGGGAGGTGCTGGGTGTGCTCCAAGACAGGTAGGCTGGGTGTATCTGGGGCTTAGTGAGTGAGGGGAAGGCTGGGCTGGGCCAGTCTGGGAGGTCCTGCAGCCTGTGGTCAAGATTGCAGACTTTGTTCTTAGGCTGTGGAAAGCCATTGGTGGGAGGTAAGCAGGTACATGGCCTTGGGATATATTTTTGTGGAGAATGAATTGTAACAGAAGTAGAAGCAGGGAGATAAGACTGGGGAGATGCAGAGTTCTGTTTGAGTGAGCTAGGTGTGATTGGACTGTAAATATCCAAGTGAGTGTTTTGCCAGCATTTGGACATATGAAAGCAGACTCAGGGCAGGGGTTGGTCCTGTAGGTGGAAGCATGTGTCCGAATCACCTGGAGCTTTGCACATGTGGACGCCCAGGTCCCACTCCCAGAGGTTGGGATGCGCTGTGGTCCAGCCAAAGTGTTTTTGAAGCTTTCCAGGCTGTGCCTTCACAGCCAGGCTTGAAAGCCACATGTCAAGTTACTCCTTGAGCCACAGGAGGGCCCAGGTGCTGCTATTTGCACAGCAGTGTTGCCAGGTAAAAGCAACAGCTCAGAATACTGGAACACTCCAACACACAGTGGTTGGGAGGAAGAGGGGGTGCCACGAGGGAGGCTCACTGGAGTGGCTAGCAAGGTGCAAGGAAAACCAGGAAAGATAGTGCTTTCCCAAGAGGCAGGGCAGTCCAGATGCTGCTGGGAGCCTGAGGTGAACAGAGAGGAGCTGCTAGTAAGTGGACTGAGACTGTGGGTCTTAGAGGCTCCTACTAGGGTTTTAGGAGCTGCGAATAATTATTCTGCATTTTCTGGTGGTGCTGGGGATTCTGGTCTCACCTTTGGTGCTGGTTTTGTGTGTGGAATGAACCAGGATGCTCAGCACTTTGCTACACCTCTTTGCCTCTTGGCTTTTGCTGCTGCTGCCTTTTTTTTTTTTTTTTTGGTACCAGGATTGAGCCCAGAGGTGCTTAACTACTGACCCACACCCCATCCTTTTAAATGTTTTTATGTAGAGATAGGGTATTGCTGAATTGCTCAGGGCCTTGCTGAATTGCTCAGGGCCATGCTGAATGGCTGAGGCTGACTTTGAACTCCTGATCCTCTTGCCTCAGCCTCCCAAGCCTCTGGGATACAGGCATGTACCACTGCGCCCAACTGGCTTTTGCTTCTTTACCATAATATTAAAGGAAATGTCGCGGTGCTTGTTATAGTTAGGATATGAAATGTTCCTCAAAGGGCCATTTGCCAGTGCAGCAGTATTCAGAGGTGAGGATTTTGGGGAAGCAAATGGACTGTGAGGCCATTAACCTCATCAGCTGATAAATACATTGATGGATTCAAAGCTGAACGGAATTGGGAGTTGGTAAAAATTGTTGGAGGTGGAACCTAGTTGGAGGAAGATCTTGGGTGCTGCCCTGGAAGGTGACTCCTGACCTGCTCCTGGATCTCCCTCTCCCCCTCCCTTCCTGGCTGCCAGGAACCGAGCAACTTTCCTTCACCAAACCTTCTGCCATGAAGTTCTACTTCACCGCAGGTCCTGAGAAATGGAGCTGCTGACCATAGACTGAAACTGAGTCAGATAAATCTTTCCTCCTTTGAGTTGTTTTATTCATGTATTTATCAGTTTCATTCCCCTTTCACACTTCCAAACTGAAGCGAGTTCTCACCCCAGGCCTTGGCTGTAGCTGCCCCCTAGCTAAAGTGCCTTTCTGAGTGCAAGGCCACTTGGCTAGAGCCCTCGCCACCTGAGTCTCTTTGCTTGGCTGCCCCCCCTTGGACTCCTTTGCTCTTCCTACCTAACATGTGACTTCCTCCCTACCTCCTGGATTCCAGTCCCCACCCATAGACCTCACCTTCTGAAGGACTGCCATGCGGTTTACTCAGGGTCCCTGCCCTCTTGGCTCCTCTGTGGGAAGGTATGCACCCTGAAGGCAGAAAGCTGCATTTGTTTGGGGACTTCCTCAGTTGTCTGGGTGGTTGGACAGTGCCGGGCTTCAGGTAGCCTCCCAGCAGAGATCAGTGAAAGTTTGACCACTGAGTGAATGTTCACTCACTGGAAGGATGCCAGTTATTTTGTGGCTCTTTTCAGCTGCATTTGAAACTGCACAGGATCTGCAAGTAACAATTTAACAAGTGTTAAATGCTTCCTACTGTCATGTCTGTTGCAGTGGCAGTGTTTTGGTTAAGTAAAAACAAATAATAAAAATATATGTCATTTGAATCATAATTTCCCTTTGTTTAAATTTGCTTTTGGCAACTTTATTTTTCTTTTGTGGCTTAATTTTACCCTTTCTAATAGCAGTTAAATTTTTGGGGGGGCAGTGGGGTGGGTACCAGGGGCACTCAGCCACTGAGCCACATCTCCAGCCCTTTTTTGTATTTTATTTAGAGACAGGGTCTCATTGGGCTGCTTAGGGCCTCACTGTTCCTGAGACTGGCTTTGAACTCTTGATCCTCCTGCCTCAGCTTCCTGAGCTGCTGGGATTATAGGTGTGCACCTCTGTGCCTGGCTAGAATTTTTTCTTTTTCTTTTTTCTTTTGGTGGGGAGGTTATTGGAGATTGAACCCAGGGTCTTGCACATGCTAAGCATGTGCTCTACCACTGAATTATACCCCCAGCCCTGTCACTTGGAGATTTTTGGTACTGGGGATTGAACCAGGGGCTCTTAACCACTGAACTACATCTCCACCATTTTTTTTTTTTTGAATTCTGACATTTTAATTTCTTTTGAATATGTCACTTTTTCCAAGGAAAGAAACAGAATCAGCCAAAGGATATGGTCCTCCAGGAATTTGGGCCAAGTCTTGAGAACTTCAGCAGAATGACACCATAGTATGAGGTGCTAGCAATAGTGTTAAATGCTCTCAGTAGCAACCACTTATCTTTAATTTTCATTAGGGAACAGCCAGAATTCCAGTCTTTAAAGGCATATATAGAACATCTTGATCTACAAAGGATAGAATGACCCAAATTATATGCAGGCCAACATATATTGGGAAAAAAGATCAGAGCTGACGAGGGATTGGTTATCAGAGACAGTGCTTACACTTGAAAACTTACTCTACAGCTTAAAAATTTCTTGGTTCCTGTCATTAAGAAACAAAGTAAAAAATATAGATGGATCCACATTAATATGTGATTTTATAGAGGTCTTCCACCAGAACGTGAAGGTAAAGTTAAGGGTAGGGGAAAAGATCTTTTGATATTTTAAAAATAAACTACTGGGGCTGGGTTGTGGCTCAGTGGGAGAGCACTTGCTCAGCATGTGTGAGGCACTGGGTTCGATTCTCAGCACCACATATAAATAAAGGTCCATCAACAAGCAACTAAAAAATGTTAAAAAAAAAAATAAACTACTTAGTAACTAAGTACTTAGATATGCCACACTCTTACATTTGCTACAATAACAAATTGACAATGAAGACTATTTAAAAGAAGTGCTCACTGTAAAGAGGGAGGGGATTGGTAACACTTGCCACTACAGAATAACGTGCTTTCCCAGACAGTTAGCAGTGCTGTTCTTCCATGATACATATTCATGTGGAAACACTTGGGGAGTTTTGCCAGGACCAGATGAAAAACAGAGCATTTCCTAATTAGCTAATGGAGCTCAGCCCTTCGCCATAGTTTCTGCACAGTATCTTAAAGCTGGGTACAGTCCCACTGTGACTTGTCTCAGGACTGAAGTGAGGACATTAGTCATCAAAGTCTGGAATGTCATAGGAGTAACCCCGGTAGCCTTTAGGTGCATAGTAGGCAATGCGCAGATGGTAAAATCCTGGCAGGAACACTAGAATGCCAGTGATCAGGACGGGAATGGCCCGGTCTGCCTCCCTTTACCCATGTAGCCTGACAGCAGGAGGGAGCCTAAGATAATGAGAAAGGCACCAACCAAAACAGCACAGTGGCAATTGCAGTGGCCTTCTGAGGGGCCACTTAGGAGGGCTCTTCTTAACTGAAGGTCAACGTAGCCATCCTCTGTGCTGGAGAGCCTTGAGTATTTTACTTTACTCCTGGGGATTCCAGTAGTCAGATTAGTGAGAGATGGCATCATGACACGCTGACACAGCTAGAGTCCCAGCACTGCGCCAAGCCTGGGACTAATGGGGAAGTGGCCCACGGCTACCAGCCGAGGTGTCCCAAGCCTCATTGCACAGCCAAGCTAACCCCCTTGTTTAATATTTTATTTAGAGACAGGGTCTCACTGGGCTGCTTATCACCTCGCTAAGTTGCTGAGGCTGGCAAGTTGCTTTTTCTGGACCTTCACCATTGACTCCTGTGGTATAGTACGTGGCACTTGGAGTGAGTGGTCTTGGGGTCAGGTTCAGAGTTGACCATTTATTTACTGAGGCCTGTGGAACTTAAAACTGAGTTCTTTCATCAGCAAATGGAGACACCTCACAGGGTCATTGGAATTAAGTGATGAATGTGGACGTGCCTGCAGTGTATGTAACAGATGCAGTGGACTCTGGCACTGTCCGTGTAAAATTCATGCACTAGTTGCTCCTCTGGGTCCTCTGCATTTCCTTCCTCACTTCTTATGTGGGTTGAACCCAGCAGCTCTCTACTACTGAGGTATGTCCCAGCCCTTTTTTACTTTGACACAGGGCCTTGAATTTATAATCCTGTCTCAGGCTCCTACTGGAATTAGATGTGCACCACTGTGCCTGACCAGTCCTTGGTTTTCTACTTGCATTCTCTTTAGCTGGGTTTGGGGGATCTGGAGCTTGGGGATCATCAGGATGAGGATTTTGCCTCTGTCCTGTTCTACCATTTCTTCAGTGTTCTCAGCTGCATCGTTTCTTTTTGTTCATTAGGTTGGGAGATATCTGTGCATGTGAGGGCTCTTCATGCATGTTGAGGCTTCACAGTGCTGTGAATGGACTGCCCCCTGACTCCTGGCCTGGCACTGACCTGTGGGTTTGAGGTCCCGCTGTCAGCCATAAGAAGGTAGAGTAATTAGAAAGAGGGCCAGCCCCACACTATTCTTAAATTCTTGCTTCTCTGCTTACTGCCTATTCAACCTTAAGCAACTAGCTGGAATTCTCCTTAGTAATATACCGTAGGATTGATAGATGCTCTAGTTAAAAGCAAGGACATCTGTATTCAACAAATAAAAGGTGGAAGATTTAGGGCTGGGAAGCCAACAATTATCACCTGAGAGGAGAGGAGGCAAGAGGACCCAGCTAGGCAGTTGCTTCCTGATTAACAGGAGATATGTGTGGGACACACAGCAGAGACACATTGCTTTGACTCATTTTTACTTCTTTATTTTGGGATTTATTTCTCATTTGAACTGTGCTGAAACATGAAGCTGGTGATAGTGGAGTGCAGTGTTGTAAGAAGGGGCCTCTGGACCCCGGCTGCCCGTTCCTGCCTGCTTTATTGGCATTGACCCTCAGTGTCCTTACCTGCTGGAAAAATGAGTTAGTACGTATAGAAATGAGTTTTAAATCAGTACTTGACACATGGTAAGCAGTGATCATTTTAAGCTGTGATTATTTTTAAAGAATCTTCTGCGTTTTCATCTGAGGAGAACATCCAGAGACCCAGGAATAGAAATGATCCGCTCAGAGTAATTAAAGGCTTTTTCTGAGCCCTGAGGTCCAGAGCAGGGCATTTTCAGTGATCCTGAATCTGAGACGCAGCAGCTTCAGCATAAAGTCTTGAGGTGGTGTCTCTCTTTTCAGGACAGCATTCCTAGCAGGCCCTGTAAGCAAGGAGCGTTCAGCTCTGCAGTCGACTGTTTCATTGGAAAAGTGCAGATGGGCTCCCTCCTGCCACTGGGTGTTAGGGTCCCCCTTTCAATGCTGTTTCCAGGCTTGCAGGTTTCTGAATTTGTTGTGAATTTTGGGACTCCCATGTGTTGAGGTACTTGTTGGGGCATGTGCTGATTTTGTCAGCCCTGCTCCAGCCCCAGACCTGGGTGTGGCTTCAGTGTTGGCTCTTCCGAATCTGTTTCACTCTGGCCACTTTTCCAAGCAGAGGTTCTGCCTTTGACTTCATCAAGAGAGTGTCCTGAAGATGCAGTTTCACTCTGGATGTAACTCTTCACAGAGCCCTTTCTCTCAGGAGTGAGTTGTCCCTGGTAGCAGGTAACTTACTTGAAGCACAGTCTCAGTCGAGCTCCTACTGTGTGGGGTACTCTGGGGCTCATTTACAGAACGAGGTAGAAATGGATTGTCTCTGCTCTTTTATCGTAAAAAATTTTTTCTGTAGTTGTAGATAGACAGTGTGTCTTTGTTTTGTTTATTTATTTTTTATTAATTTGGTACTAAAGATTGAACGCAGTGCCTCATGCATGCTAGGCAAGTGCTCTGCCACTGAGCTACAGCCCCAGCCCATTGTCTCTGCTCTTTATAGCCCACAGACTGGTTGGTGGAACAAGCATAAATACAAAGAATTTCGTCCTGTTTGGAAATGGCTGTAAAGGAGGTAGGAATAAAGTGTCCTGGCATGCGGGAAGCCAGGAGTCAGGCTAGTGGCAGGCTGCACAGAGCAGGAAAAATTTGAGTTGGCCTGTGTGTAGGATTGGGGACTGAGGGTTTTGAAGGGAGAGAATAGTTTAATTAGTTCACTTAAAACTTACTGAGGGCTCGGTGGTTGGTGCACGCCTGTAATCCCAGTGCTTCGGAAGGCTGAGGCAGGAGGAACGCAAGTCTGAGGCCAGCCTTAACCACTTAGCAAGACCCAAAGTAACTTAGACCCTGTCTCAACATTAAAAATAAAGAGGGTTGAGGGTTGTAGCTCAGTGGTAAAACACCCCTGGGTTTAATCTCTGGTACCAAAACCCCCCGCCAAAAAAACCCAAAAACAGTAAACTTAAAATCTTATTGGGCACTGCTGGGAACCAGGGCAGTGTAAAATCTGAGGTAAGTTGATGACCAGCTTTCTCACTGTTGCCCCTCTTCAGAGCTCCGGAGGTATTCCTTCCCCAGGTGACTGCTACCTCCCCAGGCCACCTGGGAAGCATCTCTACTGTGTCGATTTCCTCAACAGCCCTTGCTGCGTGTTTCTGAGTTATGCCATAACAAAGTAGTATGAATCTGGGGCTAAACTGATGGATGTCTCACTCTCCCGGAGGCTGCAGGCCCCCAGCAAGGTGTCCAGGGCCGGCTCCCCTGAGGCTGTGAGGGAGCTTCTGTCCCAGGCCCCCCTGCAGCTCCTGGTGGTTCCCACGTCCCTGGGGCTCCTTGGCTCGTAGAACTAGCACCCTGAACTCTACTGTTATCATCACAGGACGTTCTCCCTGCCTGCGAGTCTGTTCAAGCTCCCCTTCCACGAGGATACCAGTTGTGGGGACAAGGGCCACCTGCTCCAGTGTGACCTCATCTGAACTGATTATACCTGCCAGGACCCTCGTTCTCTCTTTCCCTGTGAGGTCACATGCTGGAGTACAGCGATTGAGAATTTCAACATAGGAATTTTGAGGGAACACCATTTAGCCCATAACATGCCCTGTGTGCTCTTTCCACCTTCTGCCAGTGGACACTCCCTCCCTGTGATACACGATAGGTAACTTCTCTCATGGCATTTGTATCTTTTTATCTCTGGCACCTTGCACACATGGACAGTATTTCTAATGAAGATATGTTGGAACTAATATGTCTACTATTAGGAATTAATAGAAACAGGAGGATATTGCAGGAGTCACTTCTTGTCCTATTCTCCTGTTGACAATTCCAGAGGCCCTCAGAGGTCCAGATGGCCAAGGTCACCAGCACTGGTTACCATTTCTGTTACCACACAAGTATATTTGATACTTGCTGTTATTTGTAGGATTGGAGTGTCCCACAAAGCTCATGTGTTAAAGGCTTGGTCCTCAATGCATCAGAGGTGTTCAGAGGTGGGGCTCTTGGCAAGTGATTGGATCACGAGGGCTCTGATCTCAGTGGATTAATCCACTGATGGATTCATAGCTGAGGGGACTAATGGGAGATGGTAGAAACTGGATGGGGTGGGACCGAGGTGAAAGGAGTAGGTCCTTGGGGGTCACCCTTGGGGACTGTATCTTACCCTATCCCATACCCCAGTCCTTCCCGACTGCCATGAAGCGAGCAGCTCTGTTCTCTGCACCTTCCCCACCTCAGGACCCACAGTAATGGGGCCAACTCTCTCTGGACTTGTAAGCTCTGGTACTGGGAGCTAAAATAAATCTTTCCTCCTGTAAGTTCATTTTTCTGTTATTTTGTCACAGTGATGCAAAACTAACACACCTACTGACTTATTTTCTGTGAAACAACAGTTCATTAGTGCCCAATAATCATACTTTCTGAGAAATACTTCAAGAACATTTAGAGATTTAGTAAGACTCTCTGAGTCTTCCAACAGGCATTTTAACCCAGAGAACTTCTTTAATGACCACCTTGTGTGTTTCAGTCTTGCTTGTTTCAATCTTTGGTTTGGTTTTGAATCCCTGACTTTAGGAATTCAGAAGTAAATCATGTGGACACTTGAAATAGTCACCCATTAGCAAAAAAGTCTGTCAAAATGGATGGTGCTGAGAAATAACAGAATCTGTCCAAAGGCTCTGGAATTAGTTCACTGGATGGTTTAGAGAAAATTTGTCTGACTTTTGGTTTGAAGACAGGTTACACATTTGTGAGGATGGCTCATTCTGGCCCTGAATACGTTTGTTAAGAAAAACTATAACAGGGCACCCTTAGTACTTCCGGATTTACCCTAGCATCCTAGGCAGGGTGGTGTCCTCTGGGGCATTCAAAAGGAATGTTAATATTGAAATCATCTCCCATCCTGATACCAGTGACACAGTACTGAAGGAGCATACAGAAGGATGTTGTCTGGAGGCAGGTGGAGGCCTGTTACAGGTCTGGTGGCACCTTGCACTGAGCAAGGATGCATCACGGAGGACTGCAAGCTCTTCTAGAGAGAAGACCCAGCGACCTGGTGCTTCACCTGGCTTCAGCAGGAACCAGCCCATGGCCAGTCTCATTTAAATATAGTATATACTATAATTATATGAAATATACTTACAAAAATATGATTGTATAATGATTATAATAAAATATTAACATAATAATATGTTAATATTACAAATTTACAAATTTCAACCTATTTTAAAGCAGCAGTGTAAATTCCATCAAAATATTCACAAAATTGAGGAGTTGGGGATATAGTGTGTGTGCCTCCTCTCCTGCTCCCCCATGTTGTAGGTACAATTCAAGCATTGTATTATTTCATCCATAAATATTTCTGTCTGATCATAGTAATATCACACTTAAAAATTTTAACAATTCCTTTATAGCATCAATATTCAGTTATTGTTCAAATGTCATTTTTAGATTTACATTTCACAATTTGTTGAATCAGAATCCAACTGAGGTCCAGGTATTAGCTTCAGGTTTTCAGCAGTCGTGTTAGTGACCTGATCTGATTTTATATTTTAAAACTCTGGCCAAGTGGTGGAGAAGGGATCACTGTGGGGGATGAATAGAGGAACCTAATAGGAGGGTGTTACTGGTCTGGGAGGGGAGCGAATGCTCTGGATCTCAGCTGCGTTTGTGGGTGGGACGAAGTGGATGAATAATTGTCACATGGGCAGGCCAAGCTTTTCTGTCACAATCCATGCAGACTTGTTTTCTCTCTTTTTTCCCCAGATCTGTTTTTGTGTATGTGGTACTGGTGTCAGACCAGGGCCTCATACATGCATGTGAGGCAGGTGCTCTACCACTGAACTGCATACGTCCAGCCCATGGTTTCAGTTGTGTATAGACATTATACTAAAAAATCTCTGTAGTTTCATAATTTTGCATTGAACAGATCCCCTGTCCCCCACATTTAACCCATTAAGTCCCAGGTTTTCAATTTTGTGATTTTATATATATATATATATATATATATATATATATATTTTTTTTTTTTTTTTTTTTTTTTTCCTGTGTTGGGGATTGAACCCAAGGCCTTGTACTTGACAGGCAAGCACTCTATGAACTGAACTATATCCCCAACTCCTCAATTTTGTGAATATTTTGATGGAATTTACACTGCTGCTTTAAAATAGGTTGAAATTTGTAAATTTGTAATATTAACATATTATTATGTTAATATTTTATTATAATCATTATACAATCATATTTTTATAAGTATATTTCATATAATTATAGTATATACTATATTTAAATAAGTTCTTATGGATCCTCCACATCTGGGACAATGGGACAAAAAGGGTGAAAGATTTACTTTTCTCCGTGTTCTCAGGAAAAGTAATTTACAGTGGAACACACTTGCATTAAATGATGAAAATATTACAAATATATGTATGTCATAAAGTCACAATGTTTTGAAATGCTCAAGGACCCTGGGAACTTGTAATCCAATTTTCTTATTTTACAAAATGGCAAAAAGATTCATACTAGTGGTTAATAAAGGCTGTGCAAAGAAAATCAATGCAGAGTAATTTTTTTCTGTTCATACACTGAGACCATACATCTGTATTCACCTGTGAAGGAAAAATGACATGGCTATTTAGTAGCTTAAATCAAGGAATATTATTACATAAAATTTAAATTTCAGTGCAGATGTGTGTGTGGGCAGAACACATTTTAATGGTCAAAATAGTAGATATACGTACATTCTCAGTGAACTTATTCACTTAAGTTTTAAAATTTTTCTGACTTTTGAATTACCATTGAAACAACATAGTATCGTTTCCTAAAATTAGTTTGGAAATTACATTTCTCGTTTTTTCTATAAATAATACTGTGGCTTTTTATAACACATGAGTATGCATTGAAATCCGTCAGTAATGTTTTCTGATGCCTGGTGTTTTCTGAAATGATAGGCATGCTCATGGGTTAGAGAACTTGAGTCCATTGCCCCCAGTCACTGGAATGAGCTAGTCTTTATTATTCCTTTTAGTGTTAAGGAAATGAACACTTTAGTATTAAGTACTAAACAACCTCCCTTCAGATAGTAAACGTTTCAGCACAGTGATTGGAAATTCAATATTAGCACGGATTAGTCAGTCACACGGCTTTACTTTTGCTGTTAACCCCACCACCAACATTTGAAGTTAGCAGGGTTTCTTTAAAAATAGTGCTCCTAGTGATTGATTCTAAACTTGGTGCTTGGTCCTTCCCTCACAAAGTCGGTTTTAACCTTGACCGTCCATAGTGGAACTGCTTTTACACAGTGTAAAACCCCTCTCCAGTTCCTCTTTTTCTGCCACTTGTGAACCAGCAGTGGAGAGGAAAGATGAAACCCATTCCTTTATGAAAGATCCCGCCTCCTCTCTTGCAAGGGTGAGTTCTAGGATCAAGCAGGTCACTGTTCAGCAGTGGGAGAAGCCGCTGCTGGTCTGAGGCTATTGTGCAGCAGCAGACTCAGACTCCATCTGCTTGATGGAGTAGGCACTGGCTTGCCCTGGGAGAGCAGGGTGTTCTAAATCCAGTGCTACCTGAAACTTCGGTGACCTGGGGACTGTAGGCCCTGAGGGTGCTACCAGGAGGGTAGGAGGTTCCATGCTTGGGAAATGTGGTTTTGAGCAGGTTTTAATATTTATTTTGTAACCAATCATTGATTGTTGGACATTAAATTAGTCCTTTCAAAATTATTTTAATTAGTTCTTTTTAAAAGTATTCTTAAAACATCCTTAAAACCATATGTTTTAGTCAGCTATTTCGCTACAGGTAAGGTTTATTTGAGGACTCACGGTTTCAGAGGTCTTTGTCCTTAGGAGGTGGGATCCATTCCTCAGGGATCGAGGTGAGGCAGAACATTGTGGTGGAAGAGTGTGGCAGAGGGAAGCATCATCAGGAAACAGAAAGAGAGACTGCACTTGCCAGATACAAATACACACGCACGCACCCCCCCAAAGCCACGCCCCAATTCCCACTTCCTCCAGCCACACCCTACCTGCCTCCAGTCACCACTTAGTTAATTCATTCCATCAGGTGATTAATTCACTGGTTGTGTTAAGACTCTCACAATCCAATCATTTCTCCTCTGAACCTTCTTGCATTGTCTCACACATGAGCTTTTGGGGGACGCCTCATATCCAAAACCATAATACCACATTAACAAAACCCAAAGCTAGAATTGAGGAAGACCAGTTATAGGTTTGTACTTAAAAAGTAGGGTAAGCAGGCTGGGGTTGTGGCTCAATGGTAGAGTGCTTGCCTAGCATGTGGGTTTGATTTTTAGCACTGCATATATATAAATGAATAAAATGAGGATCCATCAACAACTGAAAATGCATATTAAAAAAAGGGGGGCCATGCTCAATCTTGCCTATTGAGCTCAGAATGCGTACATTTTAATTTAATCTTAGGTGAAGGAGTGGAGTACAGACAGGCCTGGTCTACAGACCTTCTTACTCTGTTCACGTGGCAGTTTTCAGCAAAAGGAAAACAGCCTGTCTTATCTCGAATTTGTTGGCTTCACAAAGAATCTTTTCTTTTAGGACTCTCTGGGAATCAGGAAGCAAATCCCAGCCCTTTTACTTTCTAGCTAAATAACTGTCTTCATCTTTGAAGTGAGGAGAATAATGGTGTGTCAACCCAGGGGCACTGAGAATTGATCAGATACAATTTAAGAGCAGTGTCCAGCACGCAGCCTGGCTGCGGGCATCATTTTCCTCTCCCTTAACTGGAACTGTATTGCATCACAGAAAGCCTTCCTAGGACTGAGTAGTTTTAATGATTACTTTATCATATGTCATGGTTTTGTACACCATGAATTTAGGCAAGCCTTAGCTGGGCAATTCTGCTTCATGTGGCATCTGTTGTGACCACTTGATGGTTTTCAAGGTCTTAAAATAATTACTTCAGGGCTGGGGTTGTGGCTCAGTGGTAGAGCACTTGCCTAGCATGGGTGAGGCACTGGGTTCGAACCTCAGTACCACATAAATGAATAAAGTAAAGGTATTGTATCCATCTACAACTTAACAACAACAACAACAAAATATATATATATATAAACTGTTCAAAAAATTACTTCATAGCCAGGCATGGTGTCGCATGCCTATAATCTGGCTCCGGAGGCTGAGGCAGGAGGATCATGAGTTCAGAGCCAGCCTCAGCAACAGTGAGCTGCTAAGCAACTCAGTGAGACTCTGTCTCCAAATAAAATACAAAATAGGGCTGGGGATGTGGCTCAGTGGTCAAGTGCCCCTGAGTTCAATCCCCAGGCCCTCCTCCCCCAAATTATTACAGTTAACAAGTTGTGGGAGTTCTTGACACTGCTGAATGCGTCTTCTCCAGCAGGACTGGAAAGCGCCTCCTCCTGTTCTGTGGTTGTGTGCGCCAGCGTCTGGTGTAGCAGTGTTCTCTTGTGAGGAGACCCTCTGCTTCTCCCTTTCCCTGGCTTTTGCCTGTGCACGTGGTGTCCTGCAGGTCTGCCTCAGCCAAGGCCCGAGGATCTAGTTTCGTTCTCTTCTGTGCATTCATAGTGTTTGCTACTAGGTTTGGTTGTGTGGTCAGGCTGGTAACAGGTGCTAATCCCATCAACCTTTAACTCTCTACCTTTTAATCTCTGTTGCCTGAGGAGCTGTTACTCAGTCACTCACCATTAGAAATCTCTACCAGTGGCTTCACAGACTTTTATCTTGTTTGTTTTTTACTTCTTATTCCTTTTTTATTAAAAATTTTTTTGTTGTTTTGTTTACAACCTCACATATGCTGGGGACTGTGGTAGGTTCTGGTTCCACTCACTTTTCTGACCATGTTCTCCAGCTAGCCAACCCCTGCCCATCTGCTTCTCACCTTTTGCCAACTCCTGGGCCTAGTCACCTAGGCAGGAAGGAGAGATGTAAGGGGGAGAAAGCAAGAGAACAAAGGAAACTTTAGTCTATAAGAGGGCAGGGCACTCTCACTTCTTGGGATACCAGAATACCAGCCATGGCCCCCTTTTCCCTCCCTGGAGAAGCCTGTGTTACTGCCTTTAAGTAAAACCTGCTTCATGTGCTTGCCTTGGCGTGCTTCTCTAGTGCTCAAACTTCAACAGTGGAGGATGGAAGGAGGAGAAAATAAGGGAAGTTCATCAGGGTATCTACAGGCCAAGCCAACGAAAACTGTCCCACTTCCTGATGTGTGCTGAGACCTGGGGCCACCGGGCATGTCGTATCCTGCTTACAGGTGCTCTTCCTGGGCTGTCTGTCCTTCCCCAGAGGTCCCCACTTTGCGTCACCCTGCTTGTCCTGCATGGCTAGTGTAAGTTCAGCGTCAGTGATTGGTGCTTTCCTTCTCCAAATTTTCATTAAGAAAATGCTCTTATAGGTCTGCAGACGTGTTTCTAACTCTTCTAGCAGTGCTGGTAGTAGTTGCAGGAACTTGTCCAGACTGGTCCTTTTCTGGCTCGCATGTGTAACAGCTTGGTAAATCCTTTTATTTCAGGGATCCCTTGGTCTCCAGAGTTTTCGTTTAAAACTCTCAAACAATACTCCTGCCTTTTATAATGAGTCTGTCTCCCTTGCTAAATTATGTCTGAACTTTTTCTGAAGTGTAGACCATGTTGATTAATTTTTGTGCCCAGCATAAAATGAACTGGACATAGTAAATGCTCTGTAAATACTGTATGTATATTGTTGAAGCAGTCTTTCAGTATTTTATAGAAACAGGGAACTTTGGCATGATTATTAAAGGTTTTGCTTAGGGATTAAAGATGAACATTATGTAGTATTTAAGAACATTTCAGGTTGAGAGGTTGGGGTTAAATAGAATGAACCATCTTGGCATCTTTTAGGTTATTCACAAACTGGGGCATATTGACACTAATTGTATTTACTGCTATTTAGTCTTTGCACAAAAATGTGATTATTAATAAGGAATGTTTCCATCTGTGTGAATGCAGACGTGTGAGCAACTTCTCTTCCCCTGTTCTGTTTGGGGAGTCCTTTGCAGGGTCACAACTGATTCCTTTTTGAAAACCTATCAGAAGTCAAATTTCATAGGGCAGTGGGTGTGGTTCAGTGGTAGAGAACTTGCCTAGTATGTGGAAAATCCCACCTTCATCCCTAGCACTGGGTCGGGGAAGGGTTGGTGGTGGGTGGGGGGGAATCAGTTTTCTTCAGAAATGAGCTGTGCTGCTACTAGCAGATCCTTTTTGTGTGGGATAAATTATGAGTGTAAATTATCATGTAATTAAAAGTTTAATATCCAACTCTCTTTGGATTTGTCAGAGGACACAATAGCTTTGTTAGATTGTTCTTCTGTTGTCTGATAAAGAACATGGCTACTGGTTATGGAGGGTGGGACTACTGATCAGCCTGTGCCTCTGAAGCCACAAAGAGCCCAAAGGTCATGGCTCCTCTATCAGTCATTGTGTCCCCATGCTGAAGATTGACCCAAAGGTCATGGCTCCTTTATCAGTCATTGTGTCCCCATGCTGAAGATTGACCCAAAGGTCATGGCTCCTCTATCATTCATTGTGTCCCCATGCTGAAGATTGTATTTACCAGGCTGATGTGCTCATTATGAAATGCTGTTGGACATTGATTTGAAAACAATAATTCTTTTTTATTTTGATTCTTTAGGGCCCTATAAAGAGTTTGCAATGAATGGTGATACTCAGGCCGCAGTGGTGACGTCACCACCCCCAACTACAGCCCCTCACAAGGAGAGGTATTTCGACAGAGTGGATGAGAACAATCCAGAATACTTGCGAGAGAGGAACATGGCACCCGATCTTCGCCAGGACTTCAATATGATGGAACAGAAGAAGAGAGTGTCCATGATTCTGCAAAGCCCTGTAAGAGGAGTGCTTTCTCTGTGCATGTATGATCTTTTTATGCTGTTGTATGAATGGCCTCATCAATTTATCTAACAGAGAAAGTGGTGCCTCATATCTTGGCAGACGGTTGTTGAAGGAGTTCAGCATCATCTGTTATCAGACGCAATGAAGAATCTTCAGTGTCAGAAGAAGAGGAGGCCTTTACTTTTCTTTCTTCCTGTCTTAACTGCTTCTCCAGGGGGCTTGCTTATTTATTTATTAAGTTTTTGGTACTGGGGATTTACCCTGGGGCACTTAACTACTGAGCCACATCTCTAGCCCTTTTTATTTTTTATTTTGAGACAGAGCCTTACTAAGTTGCTGAGACTGGTATAGAACTTGTGATCCTCCTGCCTCGACCTCCCAAGCCGCTGGGTTTACAGGCGTGTGCCACTGTGCCTGGCAGAAATTAGTTTTGAACATCACTTTAACAGCATGACACTGGCAAGCCAGTGGGGTAAATCATGATGTATTTTGTTTGCCTCTCTTGTCTGTTTCCTTTGCACTCAGCTCTAGCAGCTTCAGATGACATTTAGCTAGCTGCTGCATGTTTTTGCACCTGTCTCTCCCAGAATGCCCTTCTTCTGCCTCTCTCACTACCTCCCTGGTACATTCTCTTGCATTTCCTGTGGAGTCTGGCTCTGTGGGAGTAGTCCCTCCTTTCTGTGAACTGTTTCTGTTACCTGTCCAGAATGGAATACCTGTAGGATTTGCTCTCCACCAGACATTTTCTGAGAGATTTCTGCCTTTACTTAATTCTTCTCACACATCATTGGCACGGCAGCATTTCACAGATAGCAGAAAGGGGGACTTTTTCCCATCCACTCCTCAGAGAATTAAGAATTTTGTGTACATCAAGCACTACGGATAAAGCAGTGAACAAAACAAATGTTTTCAGAGTACACCTGTTAGAATTTTCTGCCATCCCATTTGTTGATAGAGTGGGAGGAAGGAAAGATAGAATTGGATGCTTTTTAGCATCATTGAATAGTCCTGGCCAAGTTTCCAAATTTTTCTATGACTCGGTTTTCAATCTATAAAATAGGCATGCTGATGGTATTACCTTCCTCTTAGGGTTGTGACAGGGGTCAAGTGGGTGATATGTGTAAAGCTCTTAGATTGTCAGGTGTGATGGGGTGGAGTTGTTAGACACTGTGGGGCTTGGGGCCTGAGCAGCTGGAAACGTGGAAGTGAGCATTCCTGAGACCTGGGAGACTGGTGGAGAAGTCATCTCCATCTCAGCATTGCACAGGGAGAGCTTTTGTAGGAGTGGGATTGAAGTCTGGAATTCAGGGAGAGATCTAGGCAGAGATCCCAGCGCGGGAGCCCTCAGCATACTGTCAAAGTGGACAAGCTCACCAGGGGAGGAGAGTTGGTAGAGAAGAGGACTGAGGACTATGCTCTGGGAGATGAGGAAGAACCTGCAGGAGTCTGAGAAGGAGCAGCCAGTGACAGTGGGAAGAAAACCAGGAGAAGCCAAGTGCAGGAAGTAGTTGCAAAGGTTGGAGAAGTGGCTGGGTCGAGTATTGCCGGGAGGCGGCTGAAGTGAAGCCTGGCGTTGGTCTCTGGGTAATGTGGTGAGCCGCAGGTGGAAGGCAGAGCCATGGACTCGAGGGTGTAAGGAGAGAAATCAGACTGCAGAACTAGACAGTTCTTTGAAGCCTTTCACTGAAAGGGAGCATAACTAGAGGGGGTTGTGGAACTGAAAAATGTTTTCCTTGTCAAATGGGTGAAATGACAGTGTATTTGCATATTGATGGAACTCTCCAGGGGAGAGGGAAAAGCCCACGGTCTAGGAGAGGGATTATGGGTACCCTGCCCTTTGGTAGGCGAGTTGGCATGGGGAGCCAGAGTGCAAGTGGAGGGGTGGGTCTCAGCCGCAGTGTAGAGGGAGGCAGGCTGTGGGTACAGCTGTGAGGGCTGGTGAGTTTAAGCAGGAGCTTGCTGAGAATGGGCAAAGGGAGTGGTGTCGGAGTCTGCAGGAGAGGGCATGAAGAGGAGTGGAGGAAATGGGCAAGGAGATTCAAGGATGGCCTGGGTTACTGCAGAGGGCGACTTGAGCCAGAGGCCATGGACTCAGGTCAGACAGCACAGCATGGTTATGTGGGCTGTCTTCAATCCTGCCCCAGCCACTTTGCCAAGCACCAGGAGGAGGGAAGAAGGGTTGAATTTAACCAGGGTCAAGATTTTTGCACATGAAATGGTAGGGAGTTGGAGAAATGATTTCATTGGGTCTAAGCTAGGTAAGGGCAGGACACAGGAAGGCAAGGGGTGGTGGGAAGGTGCTGGGGTCATGATGGGATGGAAGAAAGGGTGAGTTCGCTGCTAGGAGGGGGCAGTTGGGAATCACATCCATGGCCTGAGGATCTAAGAAAGGCACAAGTTACCAGGAATGAGAAGGCCTGCGGTGTGGCCCCGGGATTGGGGATGAGGTGAGCTGGAGGAGGGGGATCTGGAGGCTGAGATGCAGGACTAGGATGTCAAGCCATTGGGAGTTGCCACCACAGTATCATGTGAGGGCCTGGGCTATGCCCGCTGGTGGAGGTGGGTGCTGGGTGCAGGTGGGACTCTCTAGGCCTTCGCTTGTCCCTGCTCAACCCGGCTCCTTGCCATCTGTACTGTTGGTGCACGAGGCCTCTGCACTGTACTTTTTCTCTTTTGTTTCTTCACTAAGGTTTCAACTTCTTATCTAAAGTTTGTCCTCAGCCTTTTCGTAGATGTGCATGTGGATTTGGAAGCCATTGAAATGGGTCGTTTGAATTTTCAGATTGAGGGCCCTGAGGGCAGGCAGCTTGTTTAATTTGGCTTTTGTACCCCCTGTGACCAACATTTGTCCATGTAGTAGAGGACATCTGTATCTCTTGTACTTCTTTTTCTTGGTTCTGCAGATTGAACCCAGGGGTGCTGTACCACTGAGCTACACCATCCCCCAGCCTTTTCTGTTTTTAATTTTGAGTCAGGGTCTTGCTGAATTGCCCAGGCTGGCCTTGAACTTGTGAACTTCCTGCCTCAGCTTCCTGAGTTGCTGGGATTACAGGTGTGCATCCCTGCAGCTGTCCAGTAATTATGTTCTGATGATTTATTTCTTGATTGGTTTTCCCTCCCTTATTGACTATCACGGAATATGATCTGTGATATTATTTATCATGATATAGGTAGGGGTGCTTTAGAGAGTTCTTTTTCTTTCTTTCTTTCTTTCTTTTTTTTTAAGTACTGGGAATTGAACCCAGGAGTGCTTTACCATTGAACTACACCCAGACCTCCTTTTTTTTTGTTTTAAATTTTGAGACAGGACCTTGCCAAGTTGCTGAGGCTGGCTTCAAACTTGCCATCCTCCTGCCTTAGCCTCCTGAGTTGCTGGGGTTTCAAGTGTGCTCCACTTCAAGCAGTGCTTCAGTGGGCTCTTGGGTGACTTCTTCTACTGCTGAATTACCAGCAGTGGGTTTGTTTTTTGCCTGTATCCCCATGCTGTCCTTGGCAGTTTCCTGCTGATATTCTCCGTTCAAGCAGTGAAGTAGAAGTAAGTTGAATGGGGGGTGGCCATGTGTGGGTCATCATCCAGGGCACTTGCATTTTCATAGCAGATACCACTTATAACTATTTGACAAGAAGATGAATACGTCTTTCTTTCTTTTTGGTGGTGCTGGGGATTGAACTCAGGACCCTGTGCATGCTAAGCAAGCACTCAACCACCTGAGCTGTATCCCTAGCCCCTAGTATTTCTTACTAGGCTATGTAAAAAAACTGCGTTGAGTTTAGGGAAACTATGTGCTATTATTAAAAGTGACTTTATATTACAAGCATCATCAGTCCAATTGGATCTTTTTGCCTAATTTAATATTCTTTGATAAGGGATGTGTATATGAGTGTTCCTTTTTCCACTTTATTTAAAAAAATTTTTAGATGTTGATAGATCTTTATTTTATTCATTATATTTATATGTGGTGCTGAGAATTGAACCTAGTGCCCCACTCATGCTACACAAGCATTTTACCTCTGAGCTACAATCCCAGCCCCATGTTCCACTTTAAAAAGGTAATTTTGGTAGCATTTTGGGGGAAATACTGGAAAGCACAAAGTAGAATATGAAAATCAATAGTTCTGTCACTAAGAGAATTATGGTTAACATTTTAATGAATTTACTTATAGTCTTTTCTGTTTAGATGTATATTTACTCTGAAACTGGTTACATTGCTTTATAACCCTTTTGACTAAAAAATATACCAAGAACTATTATCTGCCTCTTACGTTTTTTCAGCTTTTCTTGTTGAATGCATACATGGAATTCTCAGGGTATCTGCTCAGTCCTCTATTATTAGAAATAGAGGCTACTAATCCCCCCCCGACCCCCACCTTTATCCTGTATTGGGGCTTTAGGCATGCTAAGCAAGTGCTCTACCACTGAGCACACAGACCCTATTCTTCTGTTTTGAAAGTAATGCTGAAATGAACAAATCTTTGGGCACATTCCTGATTATTTTCTTCAAATAGATTCCTAGGACTAGAATTCCTACTCACATTTTTAAGCTTTCGTTTTATTAAATAACTTAGCAGAAAAGAATGTACCAATTTATATTCCCAGTAGTAATATATGAGAATATCTCTTTCCTTTCCAGCAGTGGAAAGGAAAACAAACAAAAAAATTGGTTTATTTATTTGATAGTCACCTCTTAACACACAGAAATGTTTTTTCACTTGTTTTATCAGGCTTTCTGTGAAGAGTTGGAGTCGATGATACAAGAACAATTTAAAAAGGGGAAAAACCCCACTGGCCTATTGGCATTGCAGCAGATTGCAGATTTCATGACCACCAATGTACCAAATGTCTACCCAGCCGCTCCGCAAGGAGGGATGGCCGCCTTAAACATGAGTGAGTAGTTCTCGAGTGCTTGTGCACACTGTAATTTTCTAGGTGAAATCCTGAAGCTCTCTTGTGTGAAATAGGTGGGCATGTAACTGCAGTCCACAGTGTTGAGTGTCTTGAAAGTTAATGTGTTTTAGTCAGTTGTGGTGAAAACAAGACTGAACCCAAAATGTCTTGAATATAGAGAACTCCTTTTCTATTAAACCAAGAGATGCTGTTATTTCCAAGGCACATGACTTTATGTGACTTCAGAGACTCTTTGTGGATTAAAATAACTAATCAGAAATCATGCTCACATGTAGCACAAAAGTTTTGACTGAATTCATTTCAACTGCCAACATTTCTTACCCACCACTATTTTCTACCTAACCTACCACTCTTCAGTGCTGCTTGCAAACTAGTGAGAAATGGAGAAACTACAAAAGATAAGCCGGAGGAAAAGTGTCGGGGCGTGAGTGTGAGCACAGTCAGCCTTGGGAGTGGACCTCTGCTGTGGCTGCTGAATTCACAGACGTAACACCACCAGGCAGAGCTGGGTGGCTTGTGCGCTCTAGTCTGACCTGCGCGGGGTGTCCTGCCTCAGCTGCTCTGACTGTTGGGTTGCCTGTCTGCTCTGCCTGTTCTCAGTGGGTGCTGGTGATCACCAGCTGTGCTCCACTCAGTAGAGCACTAAGATTTGCCAGCTCAGGCTTTCGTCCTGAAGATTAATGGCTTCTAGCAAGGTTTTCGTGTTTTTTTTTTTTTTAAGGCGGTGGTACTTTTTTTTTTTTTTTTTGCAGATTTTCATGTTTTTACACGGGTTTCAGTTTTTTGTGATTTTTTTTTTTGTGATATTTAATATGAGTTAGATAATAATAGATTTTCACTTGTGTATCATTTCACAACCAGAGATGAAGCAAATATTTTTCAGTAATCTCTGCCCCTCCAAAAAAAAAAAACGGAAAAAGAAAGAAAGAAAGGAAAAACAATAGGAAACAGACTTCTTTTTCTTCCTCTCCAGAGTCCTTTTCCCTGCTTGTGCTACTGTCATGGCTGGGACCCTGGCACCGCATCCAGTGCAAGTGCAAGAGCTTGGTCCTGGCACTATTCCTCGTCTCACACAGGACATTCAGTCTCTCTTCATCTGTGTGTCAGGGCGGGTTTTGGTAGATGGCCTTCATCTAGTTGAGGGCGTGTCCCTTGGTTCCTATTTGCTGAGAGCTTTCATCCTTAATGGGTGTCGAATTCTGGGAACGCTGCTTCTGTGCTGGCAGAATGGTCTCACGGCTCTGCTTCTTGAGTTTGATATGGGATTATGTTGATCAGGGTTTGAATGCTGAACCAACCTTGCACTTTTGAGATGAGCCCTACTGATCATGACTTTTAAAACATTTATATATTGCTGGATTATTTGCTAAGGTTATGTTAAGTACTTTTTAGTGTAGGAAAGTTCACGAAAAGCATTCATCTGTTTTTTCTTGTGATGTCTTTGTGTGGTTTTGGTAGCAAGGTAATGCTGGCCTCCTAGAATGAGTTGGCAAGTGTTCTGGAAAAGTTTGTATAGACTTGTTATTATTTCTTCCCTAAATGGTTGACAGAATTCATAGTATCATCTAGGCCTAGAGTTTTCTTTTTCTTTTTCTTTTCTTTTTTTTGGTACTGGGGATTGAACCCAGGGGCACTTAGCCACTGAGCTACATCTCCAGTCCTGTTTTGTATTTTTATTTAGAGACAGGATCCACTGAGTTGCTTAGTGCCTTGCTTTTGCTGAGGCTGACTTTGTACTCGTGATCCTCCTGTCTCAGCCTCCCAAGCTGCTGGGATTACAGGCGTGTGCTACCATGCCCTGGTCTAGGCCTAGAGTTTTCTTTGTGGAAATGTTTATAACTGTAATTTCAGCTTAGTAGAAATAGGGCTTTTTAGGATATGTGTTTTTAATTTTTCGTTCTATTTTATATCCGTCCTAAAAAGCTAGCTTCTGCTTTAATCAGAAACCTTAATTTTGTCTTCAGTTCTAACACATATGTTTAATGTAAATTTCTGTTTTTATTTTTTGGTACTGGGATTGAACCAGCGGAGTTTAACTACTGAGCCATAGCCCCAGCCCTTTTTATTTTATATTTTGAGACAGGGTCTCACTAAGCTGCTTAGGGCCCTGCTAAGTTGCTGAGGCTGGCCTTGAACTTGTGATCCTCCTGACTCAGCTTCTTGAGTCGCTGGAGTTGTAGGTGTGCACCACCGTGCCTGGCAGTGCTCTAAATTTCTTTCTAAGCATGTTTTACTGCACACTACAAATTTGGCTTCCTTTTCTTTCCTTAATTCTAACTTAGTAATTAATATTGAAGAGCTTGATCTGTTTTTGAAGTTTTTGAGACTTCATAACTGAATGTGGAAGATAAACATCTCAGAACTTTTGTTATTTGATTTACATTTGATAAGTAACAATATTTGAGTCTTGTTTTTCTTCTTTTCAGGTCTTGGTATGGTGACTCCTGTGAATGACCTCAGAGGATCTGACTCCATTGCATATGACAAAGGGGAGAAGTTGCTGCGGTGTAAATTGGCAGCATTTTACAGGCTGGCAGATCTCTTTGGGTGGTCTCAGCTCATCTACAATCATATCACAGTGAGTGTTACCATGGGGCAGGCGCTGCCCAGGCTGTGGAACAGCATATCCAGCACCACCTCCTTCCATGCAGGAGAAGAGGGAAGCTGGCCAAGCTTTAATAGCCCTTGGAACACTTCCTCTTCAGATGCTTGACTAAAGCGTCATAACCTGAGGATTGGCAAGTTTGGGTCAAGAGTTATGAGAGTAGCTGCTCTTTATATCTTCTTTCTGGCCTGCTAACCTAATAAATGAGTGTTTGCTAAATTACAGGCAGTTCCTAAAATTCTTTTTATACTTAAAAACCTAAGAATAGAGGTATTTCCTTCCAAACTCTGATCAGAGCCTTCTCTCTCTCTTACATTACTTGTCTCTTCAACTGCTCCAGTTTGAAGCACTTTTTTCCCCCTTCCGATATTATCAGTCCATTTCTTTCTTTCAGTTCATTCTTGTAACAAATATTACTGGATATCTCCTTTCTTGTACCTGGCCTTGTTCTAATTTGAATTATACCTGTGAATGACATGAGTCTTACCCTTGTGGGTGGTTCCTCCTGCATTCTGACCGTCAGCCCATTATTTACTTGCTTTCACGATCCATCATTTCAGTACTATGCTGCTTGCTGCTCCTGCCTCTGGGCAGCCAGGTCCTGCTGCAGGGAGTCTTATCACAGAACCCACTGGCTTTCCTCATAGATCAACAACCCCAGTCTCAGATGGACCCCAGGGTTGCCCGGCAACCATAGGATGTCTCTTTTATACACTCACTAGTATTTAAGCCTTTTTGGCAATCTTGGAAACTCCTGACCTCCCCCCAGCAAATGACCTCATTATGCCACAGAAAAAAAATGGGATATTTTAACCATTCTGTACTCCTGACTGCCTGTTACAGGGTCCTGCCTCTGACTTCCTCTCCTGGCCTGGAATTTCATCTGCTCCTGCCTTTTTAGATTCGTAAGGCATCAGCAGGTTTCTTTCTTTTTCTTCATTCTTTTATAGAGATGGTTTTTTCTTTGATCTGCTTCCTTGGGTTTTTAAACTTATTGCAGTCTTCTGTGTGCATGTGTGTGTGTGTGTGTGTGTGTGTTTCCATTTCATTTCCTTTATTGGATAATTTAAAATTATTACTATAGGACCTGCTGTTGTAACAAGTGTTTCTCTTAAGACTTAGATAGTTCCAACTTTCCCTGTACTCCCCTCTTCACACACACACACACACACACACACACACACACACACACACAGTGGTTTTCCGCATGTGGACTCATACCCAGTGGTGCTTGGTTCAGTTCCCTTATGAACCATTTGACCTCCTGAGGTGGTGGTCTGGAGCCCACCCTTGTGGCCAGTGTGCTGGTTGTTTGGGATTGGACATTGATCTCAGGCAGGGATGCTGAGTTGCCCTCTCATTTTTCCGGTCTCATTGCTTAATGTGAACTTCTTCACAACTTGAAAATGCAGGCTGCCAGTGTCCTACCTGTGTGCTATGCACTCATGTGGGCTGGAAGTTGCCCTGCTTGTTCCCCATAGCAGTGACCTTCCCTCTGTATGCTTGGTTGTTTGACTTTGTCCACAGGAATGTCAGCTCCTTGAGGGGCGGTGCTGTCCTGGTCTCTGCATCAGGAGCGGTGCCCACATAGGATAGATACACCATAAATACTTGAGGGTGATCAATGGAATGAAAGCCTGCTGAGCTGAAATCACCTCAGTAAAACTGCACTTGCTAGGCCTTTTGACGTTTGCTCGGTGATCCAGTTAGCCTAGCACAAGTCCCGGCTCCCTGGTGTCTGCTGGAAAATTGCTGACCTCTGGCTCATTATACTTGACAGGATGCTGTAGTGGAGACTCAAAGCTGAATAGTTGCCTAAAAATTAACTGCATGAAAGTGTTCCAGCTATCACAGGAAATGTAATCCATGGCTATAATAAAAGCTCCACATTCTTTGCAGGTTTTAAAATGCTGCTGACCACTAGTCCTGTTACATTACTATGTTGACGTCGGTTTGACTCATGTGAATTATGTTTTTCTCCTTCAGTTGTTTAGGAATTGACAGGATTAAAATGTCATAGTTAAGTGTTTTAATCTCCTGTGAATGATTTGCTTGGGTCTTAATATGAGTGAAAAGAAATCCAAGTTACCAAAAATATTTTCTGTTTTGTCAAGTAGAACTAGTCTTTGAGGAAGAGATGTTTTTTAAAAAATATATTTATTTTATTTTATTATTTGTGGCTTCTGTTTTTTAAACTAAGTATTATCCTATAGATACTTGACAGAAAATAAATAATAATTAAATTTATCAGTGCAACAAAATGGGCCAATAGGTCATTCTGCCCTTTCTTGAAAGTGGGTCATGGGGATTTTCCACTCAGGGGATTTAAAGTGCTGACAGGTCTCAGAGGACTGGATTGGAAGGTTTGGACTAGGTCTTTGGAATGAGATCGTGTTGGATTTAGAGCCTTTGGGGAGAGGAGGGACAACCCAGAGAGGCCCTGCTGGTACAGTGTACTCTGCATCTTTCCTTGTGGTCCTTAACTGGTGTCTCTATTTTGCACTTTCTCATTTTTGCTTCAGACTCAAATTCTGTATTTTAAACATTTTTTATACTAAAATATACAGATCTGTTAAGCTCACAAATGGAAGTGTGTCTTAAGGAAATAAATCAAAGAATAAAACATTATGTACAAATGTATTAAATATGGCATTATTTATAGTAATGAAAAAATATCCAACAATAGTAATGACTTAGTTATTTTTAAAAAAAATTTTAGCTGTAGATGGACACAATACCTTTATTTAATTTATTTTTTTGTGGTCAAACCCAGTGCCTCACACATGCCAGGCAAGTGCTCTACCACTGAGCCAAAACCCCAGTCCAATAGCCTATTACTCAACATCAATTTGAGAGAACATTATATTCTATGAAAAATAAACTTAAGTGAAACATGACAAGTCAGACATTATTAGAAATGAGAACATATGAAATGTATACTATTTACAGCAGTGTGAGATATGTGTACACATAGACAAAGAAAAAATGATTTAAAATAATTGTTTAAAAAAGAAATGTGAACCCTGACAGCATGCTTCCAAAATTTGCACAATAGAACCAAAGACTAAGAATAGCTAAGATTCCAGAATAATGAGGCAGATGTCACACTTAACATAAAGTGATTGTAGCTAATACATTGTGCTCTGGGCAGTGGAAGAACAGACAGACCAGCTGGACTAAGGAGAGCTCAGAACCAGATCTTCATGCCTTAAAATTACCTGTGAAGAAGTTGAGTAGCAGATGTCCAGAGAAGCGGGACCAGGCTGCAGTTGGAGCAGAAAGACTCAGGTTGAAAAGTCACAATGGAAACTCACATTAGATTCCTCCAATGCTGTACATACAAAGCAATCCTCATGAATCAAACCTTAATATGAGAGGTGATGCTTTAACAATTTTAGGACAGACTTATAAACACCACTAATCTTTAACCTTTGCTTTAAGGAAACAGGTCTGGAAGCACAGAAGCAGCTGGGATAAAAGAAAAGATTGACAAGTCTGACTGCATCTGAAATGAACAAATTTCTCATCATTAAAGGATCATAACAGAGCTGGGTCCAGTCACACACACCTGTAATCCTAGCAACTTGGTAGGCCGAGGCAGGAGGATTACAAGTTCAAGGCCAGACTGGAAAATGTAGCAACACCCTGTCTGTCTCAAAATTTTAAAAAATGGGGGGGGGGGGACTAAGGATATAGCTCAGTGATAAAGCACCCCTGGATTCAAACCCCAGTACCAAACATTTTTAAAAAGAGCTATGGAGGGTGTTTTAAAAAAAAAAAATAAAAGCCTACTACTCATCCCCTTGGGGTATAGGCAGAGATAATGAGGACTAGGGAAGAGCCAGTACTCAGAGATTCAAAGAGACTGACAGTTTACAGAACTGAAAATCATGAATCCACAAATACAAACTAAAAACAGTAATATACATACTGTCATGAATCTGCAGATTACCAAAGGCAAAAAAACAAAAGCAAGAAAAACTGTAAACCAGGCATGATGGACACACCTGTCATCCCAGCTACTTGGGAGAACTGCAAGTTCCAGCCTGGGCAACTTAGTGAGATAGTAAGACCTTGTCTCAAAATAAAAAGTGAAAAGGGCTGGGGATGTTGCCCAGTGGTTAATAAGCACTCCTGGGTTTAATCCCGCCACAAAAAAAAAAAAAAAAAAAAAAAAAAAAGAATTATGACCTAAGTGGGTGTGGTGGTGTACACCTGCAATGCCAGCTCCTTGGGTGGCCGAGGCAGGTGGATCATAGGTTTCAAACCAGCCTGGGCAACTTAGTGAGACCCTGGCTCAAAATAAAAAGGTCTGGGAAGTAGCTCAGTGGCAGAGTGTCCCTGGGTCTGATGCCCACTACTACAAGATAAAAAATTTTAAAAAGTTACAATCTGGAAGATTTTGCCCCATATAATTTGTAGCCAACCAATTAATATCCAGGATAAAGAACTATCAATAAGAAAATGACAAGCCAGTATAAAATACACAAACTATAGAACAATAACTTCACAAAAAGGGAAATGTCTTTTAAAAATATGGAAAGATGCTCATTAACCATGAAATTGTCAGTTAAAACCACAATGAAATAGCATGTTGCAGATATCAGATTTAAATTTCAAAAAAAAAAAAAAAAAGATGGTTGTGGAAGCACAGAACTGTTGAATGCTTCAGACAGGGATGTGCATTTCATCATGCCCTTTGGAAAGGGACTTGGTATCACCTCCTCGTTATACCCTGGAGAAACTTGAGCATGCACATCAGGAGATAGGCACGGGAACATTCACAGTAACATGGGTTATATAGCAGAAACTGAAGCACGTGCCTTGAAGGGAGAGTAGATACATAGGCTGCAGCATTTCACACAGTGGCTGCTGCACAGCACTGAGATTAAGCCGTAGCTGTGTTGTGGAGGGACTGCAGGAATACATTGTGAAAGACACTGCTGACGATGCAGAGTGGGTTCCACCTGTGTGAGGGTCATAAGCAGAAATTAAATAGCATGCTGGGCAGAGATGAATGTGTATGTAGGACAACTCTAAGGAAGAGAAAGGCTATTCTTTTTTTTTTTTTAATATATTTTTTAGTTGTCAATGGATCTTTTATTTTATTTATTTATATGTGGTGCTGAATATCAAACCCAGGCCCTCACACATGCCAGGCAAGTGCTCCCCCACTGAGCCATTACTCCAGCCCATAGGCTGTATTCTTAATATGTAATTCAGAATAGCAGTTACTTCTTTTTCTAAAAATTTTTTTAGTTGTAATGGGTATTTATTTATTTATTTTTATTTGGTACTGAGAATCAAACCCAGTGCCTCATACATATTAGGCAAGCACTTTACCACTGAACCACAACCCCAGCCCTAGCAGTTACTTCTGAGATTTGGAGGAAGGGAAATGGAGCTCCTGAGTTGTTATTATTATTCTGTTTCTTAAGCTGACCGATTGGTTATTACATGACTGCTTGATTTGTTATTACACTTAAATTGTTGAATACTTTCCCTTTATTGTGTCCCCGACTATCGAACTCCTGGCCTAACATATGCGGGGCAAGTGCTCTATCATTGAATGACATCCACAGCTTGAATTAGAAGATAACATACCATCTAAATACCTTTGTACATGGGATTTCAAAATAGAAATTTAAGATAAGCCAACAAAATCTAACATTGAGTTTTTCTTATTTCCATCCTTATTTTTTCTTTATTCCAATCAATTACACAAATTCCTTCACTTATTTTGTTTTGATCCAACTAGGAAATTAAGGCAGTTGCTTTGTTTTATTTAAGATAGTCAAAAAGGTCAGTATGCTTTTTTTTTTAATTTAAAAAATATTTTTTGGATGTTGATAGACCTTTATTTTATGTGGTGCTAAGAATCGAACCTAGTGCCTCACACTTACTAGGCAAGGGCTCTGCTACTGAGCCAGAAACCTAGCCTGGTCAGTGTGCTTTTTAAGGCAGAAGAACTGACTTCAGGAAATAAAACACATAGCTGAGTCATCATTGATGGGAACATGCTTTGGGGAAGGTAGAAAGCATGTGTGCACTTTGGAAACCCCAAGAGAGCCAGGACCCGATTAACAGAGCTTTGTGGGGATTCCTGAGTCCAGTTGTAGAGAAATGGTTCATTGATGACAGAGATTTACTACTCTTCCTCCTCCTGCCACCAGCGATAGTGGTGGGACAATGTCATTTATCCAGAGCTTTCTGGTGAGTGGGAGCCCTTACCTTTCTCATTCTACTGAGAGAATCAGGTGAACTTAGAATGAAGGTGACATTAAGGGGAACAGGGATAGTTTCAGGTACCTGAGACTTGTCAGAGAGGCAGAGCTTGCTGTGTTGCCCGCCAGCAGCTGTGGTGAAAGATGTGCCAAAAGGATTCTGCTCAGTGTGCGCCGGACCTTCTGCTCAGTAGGTCTCTCCAGGTCTTCCGTTGCTTATTGCAGTACCATGGTGCCCATTACATAGCAGGCTCCCAGCAAGAATTTGCTGAGTGAAAAACTGGAGCAGGCCCCATTAGAACATGGCCACGCCGACCCCTGGTTAGACTGGGTTTTCTGGTGGGCAGGACTCTTCTATTTTGCTGCTGTATTCCCAGTCTGATGTGTGCTTGGTGCATAGTGCCACATCTGTAGTGAATGAATTTTTGTGGAGAAACATACTTTGGAAGGAAAAAACAGAGGAGTAGTGAGGTGGTACTGTAGAGACTTAAAAAGCTGACTAAGCAGTAAGGAGAGATTGCTGTCATTTGTGATTTTTAACATTTTTCCATCATCCCACAGGTTTTGAGTATTAATAAAAAACTATTTTGACTTTGAAAAAGTAAGTTTTGGTTTTCTTTATTATACCCCTGAGGAGTGACCTTTTTGCCCATGAGACTGTTTGCAGTAGAATATCAGAGGTATCAGAGGGTTAGTGTGGAACTGGTTTATCCTCCCCAAATCACTTTTCATGAATGCCACCAGGAAGCATTTACTGTACTTCATATGTTCAATTACTGTACGATATAAACCCAGAAAGCTTCCAGTACCTCTTGGTTTGCAGTAGGCTCTCTGCTGAGGGTCCTCCCATAGCTCAGCTGTGAGTTAGTGCCTGAGAGAGATGCAGTTGCTTTCAGTAGGACTTGGGAACTAACGTAGTCATTTTCCCACAGACCAGAGTGAACTCGGAGCAGGAACACTTCCTCATTGTACCTTTTGGGCTTCTTTACAGTGAAGTGACTGCGTCCAGCCTGGTAAGAATGTCCTTCTCCTTTGCGCTATGTTTGAACATACTGGTTCTTCAAATGTTTCAAATCCATTCACATACACAATACTCAAGGAGTGGGTGAATCCAGTGAACATATAGAACTGATTAATTCAGTTAGAGAACAACCTTTGAGAGAAGTTAGAGGCTCTTTGAACTTGGGTTTTAAACAGTTTACACTTGCCAGGCATGGTGGTACACGCCTGTGATCCCAGCAACTTGGGAGGCTGAGACAGGAGGATCGTGAGTTCAAAGCCAGTCTCAGCAGCTTAGTGAGGCCCTAAGCAACTTAGCAAGACCTTGTCTCAAAATAGAAAAAGGGCTGGAGTTGTGGCTCAGTGCTCATGTGTCCCTGGGTTCAATCTCTAGTACAAAAAAAAAAAAAAGTAATTTGAAGTCCTTTTGACATTTAAAATTTTTGTTTATTTCAGGTTAAGATAAATCTACAAGGAGATATCGTGGATCGTGGAAGTACAAACCTTGGAGTGAACCAAGCTGGCTTCACACTGCACTCTGCGATTTATGCCGCTAGGCCAGATGTTAAATGTGTTGTGCACATCCACACCCCTGCGGGGGCTGCGGTGAGTGCTGTCCTGGGGCATCAGGGTCCTGGCAGGGTGTGCTGCACATATCCTGAGTTGTTCCAGCGTATTTCATGATGGGTTCAATAAGCCTTATTGGGTTGGATTTAAAAAAGAAAAAGTGCTACCAAGTTTGCCTTCTCTTTTTTCAGTGGTGGTGCTGGGGATTGCACTTTCTAGGCAAGTGCTCCACCACTGAGCCACTAGTTTGATTTTCTTTAAAGCAGGTTTTTCCTTTTCCTCTTGGGGGATATATTTATAATCTAGTTTTGAAGAACCTGTAATAAATCTGAAAATGTTCTTTTGACTTGATGATTCGAGAGTCATAGAGTGTTGACATGGTAGGGTCAGATTGCAGTGTGTTGAGGTCTGTGGGGGTGGAGGCTGCTGTGGGCTCAGGGAGAGTGACCCTACAGATGGGCGAGGGTGACGCTTGGAACAGCCTGCCAGGCTGCCCTGCAGACATTCTGCACAGCCTGGTCATGATGGCAGAAGAAGAGCATTGCAGGCTGAGGCACCGGTGGTACTGCTGTCAGGAGAGCAGGCCTCCAAGCCCAGAGCTTCCCAGGAGCCTGCTGGGGCTTCAAAAAGAAAAAGACGTTCTTGAAATAATTTCCTTGATAAGGAAATTTTTATGAAGGTGGCCACTGAAAGGAATTCTGTGTGGGTTTGTCTTTTTAGATGAACTTTTCCTCTGTGTAGCTGTGCTGTACATGTCAGCTGAATCTTTGGACTTGTCAGTCTAAAGTCAGTGCTGCTGTCTGTAGAAGACCTTGAGAATTAGCATATTCTAAGGCCAGCTTTTGGGAATTTTAGGAAGTATAAGGGCTATGTAAACACTCAGATTTTCTTTCTTTCAGTCTCAATTTTACATAAACATAGAGAAATTATACGGTCTCATTGTCCTCAACTCTTGATATATTTGGTTTTATCTAAGCTTCAGGTGTTTTGTTTCTACTTGCAACTTGACATAAAAAGTATGCCAGGCGTGGTGGCTCACCCCTGTAATCTTAGTGGCTCAGGAGGCTGAGGCAGGAGGATCAAAGCCAGCCTCAGCAACTTAGCAAGGCCCTGAGCAACAGTGAGACCCTGTCTCTAACTAGAATATAAAAAAGACTGGGGATGTGGCTCAGGGGCTAAGCACCCCTTGGAACATCTTCTTTTGAGGAGCCTATGAGGCACTCTTTGTGCTGGACCATGGCTCACTGAATCCTTCCATCTCAGCTTATATAGCACTATAACCAGCGGAAACTCTAGAGACGTGGGTTTTGTCCTGAGTGAGCCCAGAGATGCCATGTATGCGTACGTTCATGGTTTTGTTCACCTCCAAGGAAACACGTCCTTTCTATTTCTGTGAGGAGAGTGCTTGAAGGTGGGTTGCAGGTTGAGGCTGACTTTTCCTTCCCTCGAGACGACTGCTTGTTCTCCAGGTCTCTGCCATGAAGTGTGGCCTCTTGCCCATCTCCCCAGAAGCGCTTTCCCTTGGAGAAGTGGCTTATCATGACTATCATGGCATTCTGGTGGATGAAGAGGAAAAGGTTTTGATTCAGAAAAATCTGGGACCCAGAAGCAAGGTCAGTTGGCATCATACCGGGTCTCCGTGGAGGGAAGAAGCCCTCTGCACTGTGTGGGTCTTGTTGCCTGTCTCCATCCAGCTCCATGCTTCCCCTCAGGTTCTCATTCTGCGGAACCACGGGCTCGTGTCAGTTGGAGAGAGCGTGGAGGAGGCCTTCTATTATATCCATAACCTTGTGGTCGCGTGTGAGATCCAGGTGGGTGGTGGCCATTCCACTTGGTATGCACTTCACTTAGATGTTTGCGGTCTTCCTGTAATTGTTTTAATAATTGTCTTGCAGGAATGAGCCTTTGAGCAAACTTTGCCAAATGTGAGCTCATGAATTTGGAACTTGACCAGGACAGATGCCATTTCACTGATTTAAGTTAGCAAAAGATTACTGTGGGGGCTGGGGAGATAGCTCAGTTGGTAGAGTGCTTGCCTTGTAAGCATAAGGCCCTGGGTTCGATCCCCAGCACCCGAAAAAAAAAAAAAAGATTACTGTGCTTTTCATTCCCAATTTTTTATATTTCAAATATATAAGTTGTGAGCATTTATGGAGCACTGATATGTGCCGGCCCTTTGTGTGGGTCACGTGTGTGCTCTTTCACTCTCCCTTACACACTCCGTGAGGAAAGGCCGGAGTTGAGAGGTGGGTGTACCCAGTCTCTGCTGCAGCTACTGCACTCTCCGTGGCTGTGCTCAAGCCCAGCTGTCATTCTCCCACTGCTCCTGACTTAAGTGTGGGGCTAGTGAGTTTCTAAGTTTTTAGGTTCCTGAACGGTGTTTTGTTTCCTATTTTTCTGCCAAGTTTAAGTGCCCAATTTTTATTTATTTATTTATTTTTGGGCGGTGCTGGGAATTGAACCCAGGGCCTTGCGAGGCAAGCACTCTACCAACTGAGCTATCTCCCCAGCCCCTGCCCAATATTTTTGTCAAGCTAGAGAAGAACTTCTGAAAATAGTGTTAGGATGAGTGTATCAATACCCATCCTTTTAAAAAAAATTTTTTTATTCTTATCATCTGGTGACTTACTTTCTGTTGAAACCTGCATTTCTATGCAAGTATCTGTCATACTTGTCTGGTTCTCTGAGTCTCTCTATGGAACTCAACCCTAGTGTGTGTTTGTTTTGGAAAAGGTTCGAACTCTGGCCAGTGCAGGAGGACCAGACAACTTAGTACTGCTGGATCCTGGGAAGTACAAGGCCAAATCCCGTTCCCCAGGGCCTCCAGCAGGGGAAGGCACTGCATCACCTCCCAAGTGGCAGATTGGGGAGCAGGAATTTGAAGCCCTCATGCGGATGCTTGATAATCTGGTAAGAATGGTGCCACCACTTGATGAGAAATTTTTCCTGAAAATGCAGTGGTGTTTATGGCAAGTGAGATGACTATTTTCACATGTATCTGAGTATCACTCTCAAAACCATGAAGCCGCCTAGGCTTTTTAATATCTGGGCTAAATCATGATAAGCCACAGTGGTATTTTGTTTTCCCAGCTAATCTTGTATTGGACTTGGTGGGGCAGGAGTGCAGGCTGCTGTTGGCCAGTGTCCATAGGCAGGCTAGAGGGACTTGCTAAATAGCCATATGTCTGGGAATTTGACTTACTAATAAGTTTTAGCTGCTTGGGACCTGATTGCTGGTCCTCAGCTCTTTGCTGCCTGTCTAGTTGGTGGGAGACCTAGTGCTACTTACCTCAGGGACCCAGTCTAGCAGGGCACAGATGGTGGGGCTTGTAGCACGATCGCCAGGGTAAGACCACACAGCGACTGACTTCACAGCAGGACCTGTCTGCGCTAGGGCCTCAGGGAAGATCTCGTCCTTCTGCAAGGGTTAAGGAGAAAACAGTATGTAGAGGTGGCTCTTGGAAATGACCTCAAAGACGAGGTTGGAACATGACCCACCAGGTCAAAAGAAGGCACCCACATAGAGCCATAGTGCAGCTGGGGACAGCTGTGGGAGGCAGGGACCTAGTTATTCGCTTCACTGGATCTAGATTAGAATACTTTCCTAGGGGAGCTGTGGTTGTAGCTCAGTGGTAGAGCACTTGCCTAGCATGTGTGAGGCACTGGGTTCCATCCTCAGCATCACATAAAAATAAATTTATGTGTCCATCTACAACTAAAACAGTTTTTAAAAAACATACTGTCCTAAGGTTTATTTGGTGTCTCAAGGACTGGAGTTGATTTTTGTTGTTGTTTTTGGGTTTTTCTCTGAGGAGCTAAGGATTGAACCCAGGACCTTACGCAGGCCAGGTAAATGCTCTACCCCTGAGCCACATCCCAGCATTGTCCTAGAGTTTGCAGCCTCCCAAACACATCAGGGGTAAATGGTGCTGCCATAGGGGACAGCTGCATCAGACCTCTCAGATGGGCTTCGGGAAGGCCCATCCTAGTGCCCATGACAGCCAGTGTGATGGATGTGAGGCATTGTCACCTCCCGGTGGGAAGGAGGAGCCTTGAGAGGGGCCTGTGTTCATGTGTTGCCATGGCAGCACTGGGGCGAGTGGGGCCATGTTGTAGGCTTTTCCCTTTTTTCTCTTTTGCAGTACTGGGCATTGAACTCCAGACCTTGTCCTTATAACACTAGGCAGGTGCTCTACCTCTGAGCTGCATCCTTAGCCCTTTTTATTTTGAATTTCGAGACAGGGTCTTAATAAGTTGCCCAGTCCAGCTTTGAACTTGTGATCCTCCTGCCTCAACTGCAGAGTAACTGGGATTCAGGTGTGCACCACTGCACCTGGCCCAAATTCCAACTTAATAGAAGAAAGTCCTGGCCTTTGGACCAGGTCCAGATGAGACCTGAGCTTCAGGAGGCAGGAAGTGTAGGCTTTAAGAAATAAAGATCTGGGGCTGGGAAGATAGCTCAGTTGGTAGAGTGCTTGCCTTGCAAACACAAAGCCCTGGGTTCGATCCCCAGCACCGCAAAAAAAAAAAAAAAAAAAAAAAAAAAAAAAAAAAAAAAAAAAAAAAAAAAAAAAAAAAGAAATAAAGATCTGGGAATAAGGATTCCTATACCTGACTCAGGGTGTGTGGGATGTCCTCGTCTTGCTAAGCCTCTTTGTCCTTGGGGCAATATGGGCTGCTAGAAAGAAAGAACGTGGAGTTTCTTTATGGAAGCATTGGCCACAGGCGTGGATTCCTTCAGCAAGGAAGGGATGACAAAGGAGTCTTCCCTGGCCTCTCCCTCCTGCATTCATTGACCACCTACTGTGCAGTCTTGAGAAGATTTTAGGTTTTGGCTCAGGAGTTCATGACAGGGACAGGAGCAGGGGCCTTGGGTCCAAATTGGTTAAGGAAAGCAGGAAAAGGAGCCAGAACTAACAAAGCCGTATAAGAAGCTGTTGGCAAGAGGGGGTGGCCCAGGGTGGTGTCCCTTCAGGAAAGTGGCAGCTAGAGAAACAGTGGCCCACGTGTCTTCAGGTGAGGAGTGTGGCACTGGCCCAGTCGAGGGCTCCTTCCTCCTGGTCAGCACTTTGACCTTCCACCCCTCTTCCACCTAAAAGTTACATGAGGAAGGGGAGAGAGGAGATAAGAATTTACTAACCCACCTCATCTAATGCATTCAGTATATTCTGGAAGGTGGAGAGTAAAATCTAAATTAAGCACTAACTCTGATTTAATAGAGGAGGAAGGCTAATAGGTGAAGTGTTCCTTACAGAAAGTGTGTTTTATTTGGTATCTTCAATGTGTGCACATTATTATAAATTTTAATATTAGAATTCTGTAGTTTATAAGAAATAAATTGGAAGCCAGGAGTGATGGTGCATGCCTATAATCCCAGCACTTTGGGAGGCTGAGGCAGGAGGATTATAAGTTAGAGACTAGCCTCAGCAATTTAGTGAGACCCTATGTCAAAATAAAAAGGGATGGGGAATAAGTGCACTTGGCTCAATCCCTAGTACCAAAAAAAAAAAAAAAAGAAAGAAAGAAAAGAAAAGAAAGAAAGAAATGAAGTGGACAAGAATCACTGACTGTGATTTGTTTTAATCCAGTAGCTGATCAACTGCATATGTTGTCTGCTAATGATGGAGTTAGGTAGAGACTGGGTGGAGAGTCCCACACTGTGAGAAATGTCTCATCTTAAACATTTACACTTAGGAGAAATGCTGAATTGTTTCCACAGCAAAATAGAACTTCAGCTGCCTGCCTGCCTGTCTGTGTGTGCGTGCGCGTGTGTGTGCTCTGGCTGTTAAACACAGGTCCTGGGCACTAAGCATAAGCTCTACTACTGAGCTATATCCCCAGCATCTCCATATTTTTAATTACAAGCCAAGTAGTTGTTCACAGGTCCAAGTATTAGAGAATTCTGTTTTGACAGCATTTAAAGGAAAGAATAAAGGAAAACCAGTGCCCTGTCAGAATAAAATGGTGTTTGTGGGTCCTGAGACTGCACCCTAAAGCCAGGAGCCTCTGAGTCTGGCTGCGTTCCTCCAGACAGTGCTTTTGTGGCTGAGTCATTCTTTACCACCCCTTAGCAGAGCTTGCTCAGATGCAAGCCGCCTGTCCTCGCTGGCCTGTCTGAGGAGCACCGTGAACATGATGACAGTGACTCCCCTGTGATGATGGCCACTCTTAGACGTGTGTCAAAGCAGGGTGGTAATAAAAATGCCTAAGGAGGGGCAGAGCAGGGCTGGGGGAGGGGTCCTGACTTGGGGATAATCGTCCTTCCTTCCTGCGGTTCTTTTTTATTTGAAATGGGGTCTCACCGTGTGGTCCAGGCTGACCCTGAGCTCTTGGACTTGAGCCACCCTCCCGCTTCAGCTTCCTGGTAGCTGGGACCACAGTTGTGCATCACTGCACCTGGTTAGAGTGTCAGCCTCCAAGGTCGCCTGCCTGTCCTCTGCAGCCCTAGGTCCTCTGGGGAATGTTGTGACGTGCAGTGAGTGTGTCATTGGATCATTCAGCACACACCTGTCCAGGCGCTGCCAGCTCTGTGCTGTGTGTGATGGTGCAGCTCTGGTCTTTCACTGCCTCCATGGCCTGGGTTCCATGCACAGCTCAGCCCGGGCCTCACAAGCCTGCAGTCAGGGTGTTGGCCAGGGCTGGCTTCTCATCAGAAGGTGCTGTGCGTTCAGGGAGGGGTGACCCACTTCCAGAGACTGTTTTCTCACAGTGGCAATATTCACGACAGCTTGCTTCTTCAGAACCACAGGGTGGAACTGCATGCTCTTTTTCACCTGTTGCAAATGCCAGTGGACAAAGCATGGCAGATGTTGCATCCGGGCTTGAAGGGCAGGGGCAATCCAGGAGCTGGAGCTGGAGACCATCAAAAAGTGTGTCACTTCCACTAAGTGCTAAGCCCTGTCCACAGCTACTGTCTGGGGGAGACGACTGGCAGGTGCTCCAGCAGAGGGGGATTAGGGGCGGCACAGCTGTGGAAGCATAGCTGGGGGTCATATTCAAACATGAAGTAATTTTGCTGAGAACCAGTTGTCATGAGGTTTGTTTGGTCTTATCTAACGGTTATCACAGCATTTAAACTGTGATTTGTAAGTTCAAAGAGCATTTGTTGATGAGTCTAGTCTGTGCAGTCGCCAGCAGCAGGTAAGTCCTATCACCTTTAAAACTGAAGACACTGTGTAACCAGTACCCAGATGAAAAGCAATGCTGGCACTGCAGAAGTCCTCAGGTCCCTTTTCAGTCACTTGCCCATCCCAGGTGGCCACTGTTCGGTCTCTTCAACAAAGATTGCTTTTGCACTTTTGGACTTTTGATAAAAGTGGACCAGATAGCACATCCTTCTCCACTTGATTCCCTGGGCAGTCAGTGTGTGCGTGTTGTCCATGTGGCTGTGTCTGCTGGTAGAGTCTCTCCTCGTCATGGCCCACTGGTGCATTCCATCTTCTCCATTCTACTTTGCATGGCTCTCTGGGTTGTTGCTGGTTTGCTCTAGTAGGGTGGTGCTGCTGCCAGCATTGGAGGCCTGTCATGGTGAGTGCACGTGTGCCTTCATGGACCACTGGTCAGGAGCGGGACTGCGGAGCTGCGTGTTCTGCCACGGACTCTGCAGTGGAACCTTGCTCTGAGACCTGGAGTACTGACTGCCTTGTCTTCTCTTTGTACCTAGGGCTACAGAACTGGCTACCCGTATCGATATCCTGCCCTAAGAGAGAAATCTAAAAAGTACAGCGATGTGGAGGTTCCTGCTAGTGTCACCGGTTACTCCTTTGCTAGTGATGGTGACTCGGGCACTTGCTCCCCTCTCAGACACAGTTTTCAGAAGCAGCAGCGAGAGAAGACAAGATGGCTGAACTCTGGCCGGGGTGACGAAGCTTCTGAGGAAGGGCAGAATGGAAGCAGTCCCAAGTCGAAGACTAAGGTGTGGACGAACATTACACACGATCACGTGAAACCCTTGCTGCAGTCTCTCTCGTCCGGTGTCTGCGTGCCAAGCTGTATTACCAACTGCTTGGTCTGTGCCTACCTTACTGTTCATAGTTAGATGATGTAGAGCGAGTTGGGCAGCTGGGGCTTCAGAGGCTTTGGGACCCAGCCCTCTGACCCACATGGACTCACGAGCCCCTCCTCATTAACTTGCTTTTCTTTTGAGCCAAAGCTCACTTTATGCCTCAGCTCAAACCCAAGTAATACTCTGCTTGAAACTGCTTAAGATACAGTGCACCTCTTCCCTAATTGCGCCTGAGTCTGACTCCACTCAGCAAAACCCTAAAGAGCTTCTGTGTGCTAACCTGAGAGTAGGGGCTCTCTCAACTCAGCCCCGTCTGCGGTCTCTCGCCTCAGCCACCCCCGGGGGTGCCTGGCCCACGCCTCAGGGCTGCAGGCTCCCTGCTTCCCATCTCTAGTGTTTTCTTAAGCAGTTTTCCGGTGGCCTATGGGTCATTCTCTGCTGGCTTGTCCCCCCTCAGCACTAGTCCCTGCCCTCTGTCCCAAAGTCCCAAAGCCTCGGAAGGCTGGTGCCAGCTGCCCTCTGCATGGACTGTTGCATGTGAGTAGGCGGCCGTGGTGGTGAGTCTTGGACTCCGGGGGTGCGGCATGACGAGTGCAGCGCAGGCCACCTGCAGGCACCAGCGGCAGATGTTGCCGGGCTACTCCGCCCCGTGTCCGCGCCGCGCAGGGCTCCTGTCCCTCAGTAGGTGTCCCTGGGGTCCTGCTGCTGAGAGTGCCTTACCCTCCCCTAGGGAAACCTTTGAGTCTGCCCAGCTCCTGCCTTAGTGCAGCAGATGCCCTTTCCAAAGCCCTGGACTGGAGTCCCTCATGGGGCAGCAGACGCGGGGCCAGACCCGACTGCATGCCTAGCTCAGTAGAACTCAGTTCGCCCAGGTGTCCCAAGACAGCGGGAAGCAGACCAGCTACGTTTCCCCTTTTAACAGTGCCTTTAAGTTTATTTAAAAAAAAAAAAAAAAAAAAAAGGTTTTGTCTTCCCCAGGTGGTTCTGGTGTTTTCCTGATATGCAGTTGGCGAGAAGCCACTGTGCTCCTGAGCAGCTGTGCCACGTGGGTGAAGACCCTGTGTGTTGGCTGGCTCAGAGCGTGGGAGCACGTCTCTTCCCCTTCTGTCCTGCCTCCCTTCTTTTCTTTCTCTGTTTCGCTTGTTAGAGTGGATATTAAAAACAGAACCCCTCTCTGCTGACCCTGGGTACCCTGCCCGCTGCCTGGCAGGTCTCTCCAGAGCGTATGTGCAGCAGGCAGCAGCAGCAGCTGCGAGCTTTGTAGTGATGGCTTGAAAGTTGGGCTGGGTGCAGCTCTGTGGTGGAGCACCTGCCTGGCAAGTGCAAGGCCCTGAGTCAATGCCTGCACTGTTAAAAAAAAAAAAAAAAGAAAGAAAGAAAGAAAAAAGTCACTAGAGGCATTTTAGTCAATGAGTACTTTGAAGGGGACCTTGCTCAGCTGTTTTTATGTGTTTCCTATTTCCTGGAGTAATACACATTCCACGCAGTGTTCCCAGGTTGGTATATCTTAATTTATAATAACTCATGTTAATTTTTTAAATGTGTTCAAGCTTCTGAGGTGGCTGTTTTAACATTTTGACTAAACATTATTCATAATAAGATGCTGGAGTGGTTTTTATCTGAGAAGGTAACCGTCAGCGAGTGCCCGCAGCTCCATGCCCATTCCACACTCCTTCACCAGCGGCTAAGCATTTGACAGTTTTGTTGCTTCCTTTAAGGTCGTATGATTTATGGCTATCTTATTGCCTCTCAAGTATATTCTGAAAGGCACAGCATTTGCTCTCAAAGATGGCTGGTTTTAGTGTTCAGTGGCTATTCACGCCTCAGGTTAGAACCTGACCGAACGTTCATCTTGTGGGAGGCCTGAGTGGCGATGAGCAGGAGGCGAGGCGCACTGACAGCTAAACAGCCTCTGAGGGCTCGCCAGGCGCTTTCATTTTGTTGGGACCGGTTTGCGACACTCAGAAGTTTGTCGTGTAAAACTTGATGTCATGGTCCTCCCCTCAGGAGCTGCTGCAGCGCCTGGCGCTTCCACTCACTTCCACACACAACTCTGGTGGTGCCCCCTCTGCCCACGGTACAGACTCCTGCCCTTCCCCGGGTGGCTGCGTCACATTGCTTCTCATGATCCTGTCATCTCACGCTTCCAGTTGGCTTTGGTGTTGGGGGACTCTCAGGGCGGTGGACCAAGGGCCTCTGAGGGGCCTGCCCCGGCTGGTCATCAGCCTGATTGCCCCAGATCTCTGTGGGCTTTCCCATCGGCTGTGCCTCTGACTCCACTATTCACTGGTTTTTACACAGCCTTGTCTCGCCCCTGTTAGCTCTGCAGAGTGGCCCAGGAAACGTGGTCCTTGGTTCAGCCCTCTGTGAGGTTCAGTGCATGAGCAGATGTGAGATCAGTTGGACAGATGGATGCTGTGGTCTTGCCACTGTTGTCTTAATCCTGACTTCTCAACTGTTCTTGACATTACAGTGGACTAAAGAGGATGGACATAGAACTTCCACCTCTGCTGTCCCTAACCTGTTTGTTCCATTGAACACTAACCCAAAAGAGGTCCAGGAGATGAGGAACAAGGTATGTCCTGCCCTGGGCACTTGGAGGGAACTGGGTGCAGGGTTGGAAGGGATGCTGGCTGCTGTGGGGCAGAGGGGTGCTTGCTTCCAGAGAGGAATCTGCTCTCCCACTAGCAAAGTGAAGTCTCTTTTTCATTCTGATGCTTCGTTCCACCAACAGCGTGGAGCACGGGCAGCAGGCATTTGGGACCTGGGGAGTGTTGAGGTGATGCTTGATCAGGAGCAGATCTGGAGTAGAAGCTCCAGAGCCTGAAATAGCAAGAGTGGGTGACTTTTCTGCCCTTCAGGCTCATTCAGAGGCTTGTGAACTGCACTGGTCAGAATGTGGGCTCCCTCAGTGTTCACAGCGCCCAAGTATTTCCCCAGATTAACAGAGTAGTGACAGACCTGGGCCCTGCCTGAGCCCTCTGGAATGTCCCTCCATCCTTGCCAACCTACACCTGCTAAGCAGTGTGGGCCAATGTCATTAGGCAGGTGTGCCCAGGGTATCTTGCCATCATGGACTGGGGAGAGCACAAGAGCAGTTTGGGATAGGGACCCAGGTGCACAGGCAACATGACTGGCACCCACAGCATGACCTCTCTCTGCTGCTGATGTGTGATTCTCTTCCTTCCTATCCTCAGATCCGAGAGCAGAACTTACAGGACATTAAGACTGCTGGCCCTCAGTCCCAGGTTTTGTGTGGTGTGGTGATGGACAGAAGCCTCGTCCAGGTGAGAGTTCAGAATGTCTCTCATATTAGTGGGTGGTGACTCTGTGTCCGTCTGCTCCAGAGTTGTTATTAACTTGGGAGAGAATGGCTTTATGAGGTGAGTACCCTAGGCAACCAGTTATCTTTGTTACGAATCCTCATGATAAGAAGTAATCCAGCCACTTCCCTTGAGTTCTAGACCGAGCATCAGCATGCTGAGGGCCGTGCCCATCCCTGCAGCCCCTCTCCTCCTAGTGCATGCCTGTGTGAGGGGTGCGTATGGCCCGCTCTGGGGTTAGCAGGGTGCTGTGTAAGTGCTAGAAAAGGAGGGGTTTGATGGACCTTTGCTCTGGTACATACTCATGTCTGCAACAAAGTATTGCTTGGGCTGCGGAGGGTGGGTCCTTGTAAATGTGGTCCACATTTACATGCATTTCTGTAAAATAACTTTACTTAGTGGCACATTGAAGATAATTGTGTAAGTAGTTATCTCAGAATACGAAGATGCCACCTGATGCTTTCGAACCTGACTCTGCAGGGGTAGATGGTGGTTGTTGCATTTTCCGAATTCGGCCAGCGGGTGGTTCTAGTTTCATGTTTGGTGTCTGCACGTAACACTGTGGTTACCGCCATGCTCACTGTCAACTGCTGTCCCTGCTGCATGCTCTTAGCTGGCTTCCCCCGTGCTCAGGGTGGTTGTATGCTAGGCCTGGTGTGCTCTGATGACTCAGTTTACTGTTGCAGGATGCACCCCTCTCTGACTGTACGGAAACTATCGAAGGGCTCGAGCTTACAGAGCAGACCTTTAGTCCCGCTAAATCTCTCTCTTTTAGAAAGGTACTCAATGCCCCGTCCTTACCTAACCTGTCAGTCCGCCGTGCTCTTCTCCCTTCCCTTTCCCCACTGCGCCCCCCTGCAGACCTTGTCTTTGTTACTGATGTAGCTTGAAAGAGACCTCTAAGTCATGTGTGAGATTTCAGCAGACTCTGTTCTGCCTGCTCTGGTCTTTAATTAAAACAGTGGTGTGAAGCATTTTACCACTATTCAGTTTTGCTGAGAAGTGGCCAGTCTGAAGGAGATGGTGCATTCTCACGTTCCACACATGACTGGTTAGTGCATGCTTTTGGGCTCCAGGATTTACCTTTCAGGAGATGCCCACTGCAGGTGGGCTCATCTGGGCTCTGCTGGCAGGTGCAGCTCCCCCAGAGCCCCTCCCCTTGCTTGTTCATCTTTGACCATAGCCATCAGAGGTTATGTCATTGAAAGATGTCATTTCAGAGGAATGGAATTTTTTTTGGGGGGGGGGTACCACATTCCCAGCACTATTTTGTATTTTATTTAGAGACAGGGTCTCACTGAGTTGCTTAGCACCTTGCTAAGTTGTTGAGTCTGGCTTTGAACTTTGGATCCTCCTACCTCAGCCTCCCGAGCCGCTGGGATTACAGGTGTACACCATTGCACCTGGCTTGGAATTTTTTTTAACTGGGATTAGAACAAGGCTGCCGAACTTTATCACCACCCGAGAGAAGTGGGAAATAAAGCAAGACAGTCATCGTCAGCCTTCATTGATAAAAATGCACTTATTTTTACCTTTAAAAATACTCGAGATGATTTTTTTAATATTGCAGGGGACAAAGTCATGAATATTTGAGACCCCACCTTGTGATCTCTGTGTGCATGCATATCTAACCTGTCCAGAGGGTGGACAAGTCCCGGTCAACTCCCGGTCCTGTGTTGTTGTTCAGGGAGAAGGAAGCCTTTTTTAGGCAGTCAGGGTCCTTGAGTGCAGAACTTGGTACCCAGGGTGGAAGGTGGCTGACTGCTTTGTCTAGCGTCTTCAGTGTTTGGCCCTCATTCAGAGGACATTTGCAGGGGCTCTCTCTTCCACTGTAAATGTTTTCAGTGAGATGTAAGTTTCACTTACTGGTATTCCAGTTCAGATATAAGCAGCTTTGTACCAAGATGTTGTATTCCTTCTGGAATCTCTGCTCATAACTTGTGAATTTATGTTTTAATTCAGTGGGTCCTGCTTCCCCCTGTTCTTAGAATTTACTTCCAGTTTCCATTCTTGAAGGAATTCTCAGGGAGATAAAGATGGCTTCTTCCCAGCAGCTTGTTTTTCGTGCTGGCACTTTGGCCATGAGCTGCTGTGATACTGTCGGTTAACAGTGCGTCTCAGGTGTGTGTGGAGGCGGGTGTGGCTGGAAGCCCAGGTGGAGAGCCCTGTGGAGTGATCTGCTGCGTAGCATCTGGCTCTCAGGTGAAGCAGACTGTAGGCCATCACCAAAGTGAGATCTCCTTGGCACTGTGGTGATTTTAGTGGATTTGATCTGTTATGTTCGGCTCTCTGAAAGGCAGGCAGGCAGGCCAGCTTTGTCACAGGATGTGCTTTTGACTGGTTTGTCATCTCGTTATAGCTGTGCTCTGTCCCAGTGGTGCTCACATCCAGTGGTGCTCACACATGGCATGTCACAGTTACCTGGGTGCTTCACAAATAGATGTAGTGTGCCCAGTCTGAAGACTGAGCAGAGCCACCTCTGCTGGCTGGCCCCAGTTGGAGAGATGTCAACTCCCGGTCCCTTGTTTTTTCCTCCAGTGCTGGGGATGGAGCCCAGCGCCTCATGCCTGCTAGGCAAGAGCCCTACCACTGAGTGGTGTGCACCCCCAGCTTACACAGGAATTCTCCCTCCAGCTTCTGTGTTTTTACCTCCCTGTTCCTGAAGTCCATGTTTGTGTTTTGAGCTTTACCCCATCTTGATGATACATATTTCATTTTTATGGCAAAAATGTGCTTTGACCCCATGGATGTCCTCTACTGGAACTGTCATTTTATTCTACTTCTTTTTTTTTGTCAACCTCAAAATGCAGACAGTGCTGCTCCCGTAGAGCGGGGTGCTGCTTCAGCAAGGAAAGAGGACTGTGTCCCGAAAGTGCTCCTCCCCGGGAGGCCAGCTTGTAGATGCTGCTTCCTGTCTGAGGAACAGGTGTTTAGGACTTAGGCAGCTGGGGCTTTCTGGAAGAACTTTCTTTTGCCTTTCATTCCTCCCTCACTGGTAATAGCCATTCACACCATGAAAGGTCTCTTTCCCACAGAAGGGGCCAGCAGTTATCATTTCAGAAAGGACCAATACACCCAGTTGGAGGCTCTTCCAACTTGAGCTTTTGCACATCCCAATGTGGAACCTGCAATAATGTTGGCCACCATCTGCATTTTATTGCCAGTGGATTGAATAGCTGGAGCCGAGGTGTGAAGGTTTGTGTTGCGAGCTGTCCAGTCAGGAGAGAGGGACTCCCCTGTGTATGATGTGCACCTCTCTGTGTCTGTGCCCTCCCCTCATGCTGTGGGGTGGGGGTGCAGAGGGCAGTGAGCCCACCTCTTGAACTCGCTGACCCTGTGCTGAGCTCCCAGCATGCGCATGGCCCAGCACTAAGAGCATCCCTTCAGGTCTCCCCTGGTCTTCTTTGCCTATGAAGACCTGATGCTCAAAGTGGTTAGGTCACTAGCCCAGGAGTGCAGAGCTTTAGGAGTAGAGCCTTTGTCCTGTCCAAACTGCTCAATCAAGAACACAATCACTGGGCTTCTGTTTTGCTGGAGTCCTTATTAGGTAACCTGGAGTCAGAGATGGGGAGACTCCAGGCAGCCTGTTGGAGGGAGCAGCTCTGCTGCACCTGACTCTTCAGTTTGGCTGCCACATGGTCCAGTTCCCCTGCCATCTCAGGCTTTGCCTTGCTCTTTCCTCAGAGTCAGAGGATCACTGCCTGAGCATCTGTTCACAGCTGGGCTGGACATCAGGTTGGCCCTGGGCTGTAGTATCTGCAGGAGGGGGTCCTGGGTCAGTGGCCTGGCTGCACCTTGAGGGTCAGCTGTCCCAGTGTGCGAAGGCTCATGCTAGGAAGCCTTCCAGAACTTTGAAAGAGGGCTTTGAAGTCTAGGTGGTGGTGGGTGCTTGGTATCTGAACAGTCGATGGCAGTGAGTTTGGTGAATCTGTTGGCCTTGGGTTGTCTTCCCATCTGGCTGGCAGTTGCCTTCTGCCTATGGAGCATCTGAAATTGTCATGGTATTTGGCAACCTAGCAGACCTCTCCTGCCAGTAGCGAAACTGAGGCTGCTAGACAGGCTCTGTCTCGGCCAGAGCTGGCGAATGGTGGACAAGGATTTATTTTGCTGTCTTGATGTCGTAGGGTTACTTCTAAATGAAAAGCCATCACCTCAGGTCAGGCTTTGTCAGCAGGAGGCTCCCCTGCCCGTGAGCCTCCAGGCTCTGCAGCAGAGCCACCTCTCCAGCAGGCCCTTCTCCCTGGGGTTCTGTCACGGTTAGCCGTGGAGTGTCCAGGGTACCCTGGGCAGTACCACTCCGTCCAGACCCACCAGACTCCCTGGCCATACCTCCAGGACACTGCCTGTGTGGTGCCCCTTACAGAGGTGCTTGCCAAGGGCACTGAGGCTCCAGGCCTGGCAGCACATGGTTCAGACTTCTCCCGTTTTCACTTGTTTTTCGAAGCTGGCGTTAAGTGACGCGCCTGTGTGTGAGTTCTTGTCGGCATTCTCAGAATGAGCCTCGAGCGTTTGGGAGCCACTTTCCTCCTCCTCCCCACCCCAGCCAGGCTGAGCCGTGGGGCACAGAGCAGTGCTGGGGCTGCCCGCTGGCCCTCTCCCTTGGGCGGTGTCCTGGTGTTGCCCTCTGTGGCTCTGCCTCCTCCTCTTTGGACGTGGCTAGAAGCGGCCCTAGTGTTTTGCTTCGCTTTCTTGATATAGATGCTCGTAGTTTTCCAGATTCCTCAGGCATACCCTGGTGTTGAGGGGCGTTTTGTTTTGGGATGTGTTTGGGAGCTGTTGTAAACCATGTACTTACCTGTGCTCCCACCTTGCCTGGAGTGCTGGCGCCGGGGACGTTTTCTGAAGTCGCGTGGGAAGGGAACCCCTGTTGTAATTGGCACAGAGAGGCCCTTTTTCTGTTCTAGTGGGCAGGGGGCAGGTGGTCCCTGCTCTTGGGTCTGCAGTTGGTGCCTTTGCTTTTGAACCTGAAGGACTGTGGTCGGGCTGCTTTTCTGTGGTTTGTTCTGTAACATTGAACCCCGTTTCCACATCTTCTGCCCCTGAAGGCTATGCTGAGTCTAGGCCATGGGCCCTTGGCGGTGCAGTTCTGGGGTATCTGTCTGCTCCTGGAAAGCCTCCCTGCCCTGCCTGCAGCCTGCCTGGGAGGAGGGAGTGCCCCTTGGCCAGGCTTCTGCAGACCATGCCCCTTCTGTCCACAGGGGGAGCTGGTGACGGCCTCCAAGGCCATCATTGAGAAGGAGTACCAGCCCCATGTCATCGTGAGCACCACGGGCCCCAACCCCTTCAACACACTCACAGACCGCGAGCTGGAGGAGTACCGCAGGGAGGTGGAGCGGAAGCAGAAGGGCCCTGAAGGTGAGTGAGGAGCAGCAGCCTAAGGCTTGCAAATGGGGCATCCTGTGCGTGCAGCACAGCCTGTGTGCTGTTCAGGCCTACACACTTGGGCACACTTGTCCGTATGCATTTCCAAAGAATCGAGAAGTTCAACATACGTGGGAATGGTGCTGCTGAAAGGGTGATGTCCGAGAGCCCTATGCCGCTGTGGCTTCTGTGCGCCCACCCAAAGGAGGCTGTGCCTGGGGTGCCTTGCTCAGGAGCTGCCCTGGCGGCTGTGGGAGGCGCCCTCCGCAGCCCTTGGGCCCGCTGTACTGTGCAGAGAGCTCTCGGGTGTGAGGGCCTAAGCCATTCTTCTGATGAATTTCCATCTGTGTGGAGGGATGAGAACGTCCACAGAAGAATCCACTAGTTAGTGGGAGGGCCTGCCTGAGAGTTCACGACACCTAGCTTTTTGTATACACGGTGATTTGGCTTTCCTGAGAAGAGGCCTCCTCTGCTTCGTGGGAATCGTTAACGCTAATTGTTACTAAGTGCCAGCTTCCTGCTAAGTGTCGTGCAAATGGACATCCTGTCTCATTCTGGAAGTGACCCTGAGAGGTGGCCCTGTTCCTTCAACTGGAGCAGGGGTTCTGGGCAGAGACGGCAGGCAGCTCTGCAGGAACACGGTTGCTCTGCTCATGCTTACCACAGTTGCTCTGTGACTTGGGGTTGCTGACATTATTTTCTTCATGAACCCCGAGGATTTCCCCATACAGGGGTGATCACAGGCCATGAGTAGCCTGTTGACTGCCCTGGCGCTCTCAAGGCATGCCAAGGAGGGGCCACGTGCTGGCCTAACCTTTTTCTATTGGTGACTTATTGACAAAGGTAGCCATGATTTTGTGAATGATGATCGGACAGTTCTGTAACAAATGAAAATAAATGGAACTGGGCATCAGAGCCTCAGGGAGCGGGTGTTTCCAAACTACAGGTTTTGAAAAGTGGAACCAGAAATTTTGAGAACAAAGAGTAGGGCTCGCAGAGTGCTGGAGCAGGCTGGAACTCAGGCTGCCCGAGGCCAGCACCTCTTCTCCGTTAAGGCTCTGGTGCTGCAGGAAGGAGACATGCAGACCTTTGGTTTCTGGAAAGCGGTGGTGCCCTCAGTTGGGAGGCAGCTAGCCTGGTAGAGTGGAGTCTGAGGTCAGAGAGCAAAAGAGGAGGTCTGAAGAACTGGGCTGTATTGACTATATTTTCCCTAAATGAGAAACAGGCTGGGGAGTTTCTGAACCCAGCCAGGGTCCTAGTTCCTGCATTTTCCCTCTGATACTTATCAGTGGATTTTACTTTAGGGGAAAAAAAAAAAATCATCACAGTTATCAGGTTTACTTTATTGATAGAAAAATGTTCTGCATAAGAAATTAAGACCAAAGTAGTGCCAGCATGGCATGCTGGGGGGTGGCAAGTGGGGCGAGGACACGGAGCTGCTGGCCACTTGCTCTGCAGAGGATAGGCGGGTCTAACTTTTCAGTCTGTTGCAAGGACCCTGGCAGATCTTCTTGGGAATAAGAATAGAATTAACTTTGTACCCAAAATTGGTTAAATGTTCAGAACTTCAAATAACCCCCCACTTGTACCCAGCCCTTTAATCCTTTTCTAAAGGCTATGGGGAAGAGGGTGAAGGCATGAAGCCACGCTGTCTGTTCCAGAACACGCCGCCCAGGAAGCTCAGCCTGACCTTGGAGGCAGCCTGAGGGCAGAAGGGCTGACTGAGTCTGCCGCTTAAGAGACTGAGTTAGCCACCTTTCCCTCACTGTGGCCAAGTACCTGATGCATAAACAACTCAAAAGGAGGGAGGGTTTATGTGGGCTTGTGGTTCCAGAGGTTTCAGTCCATGGTTGGCAGGCTACCTTGCTTTGGGCCTGCAGTGAAGCAGACATCATGACAGGGAGGGCCTGGTGGGGCAAAGCTCCTGACCTCGTGGTGGCAGGGAAGAGAGAGATGAAGGAGCCAGGTCCCTTCAAGGGCATGCCCCACAGTGACCCGCTTCCTCCAAGCAGGCCTCCCTTCTGAAGGCTTCCCCACCTTCCTGTGGTGCCCTCAGCCAGGGATCAGACCTGCAACATATGAGTTTTTGTGGGACAACTGTAAGCTCCAAACCATAATGGGGGCTAAGGGTCCTGGGGTCTCAAGCTCCATGTGCATGTCCTTGCTTTGTGTATACCTGCAGACAATCTGGATGAGGCAACAGAGCAGAAGGAAGAGAGCCCTCCAGACCAGTCAGCTGTGCCCCACACTCCCCCCAGCACCCCTGTCAAGCTTGAAGAAGGTGAGCTCTGGGCGGAGGCAGGGGTGTAGCGGCCCTGATGTGGGAGGGTGCATGGCTGTGTGCGCTGGCACCTGGTTGTGGCAGTAGTTCTGTTAGTGTGAATAAAGAAGTGTGCATCTGCATCGAAACCAGGGCCTTACGCAGCTCTAGGAGTCCCAGGCCTGTCCTCCATCTTTCCTGTACTGGGTAACTTGAGGCAAAACAGATCACAGCCATTATGATTGTGGGAGGGCAACTTCAGGGGTGGGACCCACCAGAGTTCTAGTGCCAGCTTTGCCCGTTGCTTGCCTACTTACCATCCTTTGTCACGTTGAGAGGGCACCTGAGTGCCTTCCGTTGTTGGGCTGCAGGACGCTTGACCTGCTGCGCCAGGCTGGCACCGGGAGGCTGTGTGCAACCGTTGCCTCTCAGACCACCGCACGTCCGTGGTGTGTGTTCTGACACGTCTGTCCCTCAGTCTTGTACATCCGTGTCTCCCATGAAGCCTGTGGCTCCCCTCCCCGTTCTGTGTCCTACAAGAGTGGCTCGGCCTTTCTTGTGTAACCCGGTGGCTGTGACTTGAGTGCATAGACTCTCTCCTGTGCTTCTCTCTCTCGCGGCCGCCTTACAACAGGAGCTGGATGTGCTAAAGAGTACCTGCTGCCCTAGTAAGTACTGCCTGCGCCCGCGCGCCGCTCATGCCAGTGCTGTGCTTTGCCTCATTCTCCTGCTTCTTTGTTGTTTAAGTTTTGTTTTCTGTTTGTTCAAAACAAAAACCAAGGCCCTCTTTTTGTACCCAACCCTTCCATGACCTCCCCATGAGTCAGTTACCTGAGCACTGTGCAGGGACAGTGGCCTGCATGAGTGGTGGGATGGCCTCCCTGGGGACCCCACAGGCTGCACAGTGATGCTTAGAGCAGTGGATCTGAGTGGAGTTTTTAAGTTCATTCTCTGAGAATCTCTCGATTGTCAGGTCAGATGTAAATGCAGACAAGGTTCCACCAGGTGGCTTCTTCCACCAGGTGCATGGAGTCCTGTTTATTTGGACCTGTTTAAACTGGGATTGGTAATTTGAAGTGGGTTGAAGAGAGATATTAGTACTTTAAGAAATGTGACATTTGTCAAATGATGGACAGTCTGAGCGCATGCTAGGACCTCCATCTTGGAGTGTTAGCTGCTGTGAGCTTGGCAGAGGAAGCCCTAGTCCCTCGGGGTGGGGAGTACCTGCGCCCCCAGCCCTCCCTCCTGCTGAGTGTGGCATGGAGCGAGGGCAGAGGGCAGCTAGGAGGGTGGCCTCTGGGGCACCCCCTGCTCCCTAAGCTACAGCAGGGTCGGTCCCTCCTGCCACGCTTAGCTCCCTGTCCTGAGATGTGGCTTGATTTTTAAGTACTAAATGGTTTGGTGTTGCCTAACATGTGGTCCTTTGTAGACTATTTAGAAACCTACCACACTGGTGTCCCTGGGGTGGGTGTAGGAACATAGGTAGGTGGGAACCAGCCCCATGCTTTCTGGAGACAGGAGATGTTTTTGCTCTTTCCTGTTGACCAGTTTGGATTGTGAAGATGGCTTGATTTTTTTTTTTTTTTTGGTTTTGTTTTTACAATTTGCCTAATAGTTCATTTCTTTTGACTCTCCAACCTAAATGGCTTTGTTTTGTTGGAGGTGCATGCTCATGGGGTCTGGGAGTTAGTTCATGGTTCTCTCCTGGCCCTGGGGGAAGACCAGGTGTTGTGGAACCAAATCTAGGCTTGATTTCAGACCTGCCAACACACTGGTGGCGCTTCGCCAGGCTTGCCCGCTGTGCCTGCCCTCAGTGTGCTCCCCCTGGGAAGGCACTAGAGGTCCCTGCAGACAGACCTTTCCTAGCTTTAGCTGCACCTAGCTAAGCTAGAGATCTAGTTAGAGCTTCTTGTCTTGGAAAATGCATAGAATCCTGTGAGTGGCAGCTCCCCCTGCTGGCACTCAAGCTTCGGGTGACCAGACAGGAGCCCTAAAGCCCTTCTCCCACCCCTGCCCGCCAGACCTCCAGCAGGAGCCTGCTTCCGGAGACGACAGTGATGCCGCCACCTTCAAGCCGACTCTCCCTGACCTGTCCCCTGACGAGCCTTCAGAAGCACTTGGCTTCTCAGCTGTAGAGGAGGAGGAAGCCCAGGGCCCCCCAAGTCCCACCCCAGCCCCCACTGCTGACCCTGAGCCAGCCTCAGCCCCAGTGGCTGAGGAGGCAGCCCCCCCAGCTGCCGAGGAGGGGTCTACTGTGGATCCTGGCAGCGACGGGTCTCCAGGCAAGTCCCCATCTAAGAAGAAGAAGAAGTTCCGTACCCCTTCCTTCTTGAAGAAGAGCAAGAAGAGGAGCGACTCCTGAAGGCCCGCCCTGCAGTGTCACGCCTGCAGTGGCCCTGGCTCTGCCAGAGCCCTGTCTCTGTGTTCTGTCCTCCTGTGTAATGGAATGCAAAAAGCCAAGCCCTCCACATAGCTAGGCCCTCCCGCGTGTGCCAGCCCCATGCAGACCGGTGCTAACCGTGTGTGCTCGGCATTCCCCACAGGGCTCACTGCCTGAGTTCTGGGGGAGGCGGGCCTCTAAGTCATGGTCCTGGCCGGAAGGTACCAGAGGCTTCTGCCAGCTCTGGCACTGCCCCCCTGGACCTTGACCTTGCATCATCCTTCCTGTTGTGAAATAACTGCTCAGCTTCCTCTTTCCCCCAAGGTGTCTCAGGTGACTGAATCAGACTTGTGGCTTGGCTCAGTGACCTCCCTCCTTCCTGTACATGGCCGTGGTGCTACGGAAACACTTGCATGCCTGCCCTGTGGCCCAGGGTACCACGGTTGCTTTGAAGAGGTGGATTTGGGCCTGATGCTGTGCATGGTCTGACAGACCACCCTCCACCACAACCAGATTCAGGGGTTCACTGTTGATCTTATTCACTGGGGTCTCTGGATTCCTGTCATAGGGAAGGGAATGCCAGGAGGAAGAGAGTCCTTTCTAGAATTTTCCTTGGCAGGTTTGCAGTCTAGCCTCCCTTTTGACTAAATGTGAACAGACCAGTTCTTTAGTTTCTTTCTAGAGCCTGTGGCAGACTACAGCAGAGCACTGTGTGCCTGTCAGTGGGGGGAGGGTTTGGAACCGATGGGCAACCTGTTCCCACCTTAGGTCAGCCTGGAAAATGCCCTGGTTCTGACAGAAGTGAACTCGAGATGCAAGTCGGTCTCAGCGGCCCACCTAACCTCTAACCTCTGGCATCCTTCTCTTTTGCTGTGAATTTTCACTTAACTCACATCCCTGGAAAAGGGCTTGAGGCTGCTCAGTGGGAGCCAGTGGATGGCCATATGTCGTCCTCAAAGGTGGCTTGTGCCAGGAGCTGCTGGTAGCAGTGGGGCTGTGTCTTCAGCACGAAGGGCTGAATGCCCATGATCCCACCGACACCGTGCCTGAGGGACCCGAGCTGGCAGCAGGGCGACCCAGGTCCTGCTGCCAAGGTGGCATGAAGTTCCTCACCTTCATCCTGGACTCTGCCTTCTGTCCCCACCCCTCTCCTGCCCTACGTATGCAGTGACCTTCAGTTTTCACTTTTGTAGTCTGATTCTTTGTATCACAACATGAAATGTAGTTGCCTACACGACGCAGACTGCAGATAGCCTGTGCGTCCTTTCCTCATTGTAACGTTTTACTCACAAATAAAACTCTTTAAGCAGTTTCTTTGTCTAAATTTGGGAAGCAATTTTATATTTTAGTGTCTTTCTTCCCTTAATGTAGGATTTCCATGTTCCACAGCAGGAACCCACCCCTATGCTTTTGTTGGTTGGTTTGTTTGAGATAGGGGGGGCCTTGCCTGCCCAGGCTGCTCTCTCAACTCATGGGCTTAGTGAATCCTTCTGCCTCAGTCTCCCCAGAAGTTTGGGTTACAAGCCTTGCCTCTGCGCCCAGCATCAGTATTTACTTCTGGTTGTGGACTAGGAAGGCCCTTCTAACTTAGTGCCCCTGCTGGGACTCCCTGGGGAACTCAAGGTGGCATTTGGGAGCTGCTGGACAGGGCCCTGAGCATGTAAGCCTGTCCTCACACTCTGTCTCCCAAATGTGAGTAGACTAAGTCTCTGGTTCAGGAACAGCAATGTGGCCATATCTCATGGGGCGGGGTCTGGAATAGTGACAGCTTAAGGCTCCGCCTGTCTGTCCCAGGACTGATCCCAGTCTGGGACGGTGGGTCTCTGCCCCACTCCCCCAGCCCATGCCAAGGAGTGGAAGTAGACTGTGGGTCCCTGTGTTCTTCTGGGTCCTAGTTAAGAGACATTCAGCTGCAGCCACCTCTCCAGGTTTTGGCTGGTGGGGCAGAACTGTGTCCTAGAGAAAGGCACCTGGTGGAAAAGAGCTGCTTTATTGGTCATTAAGAAACCTGGGCAGTGGCCCATGCCACTAATGAGAATAACGAACAAAAACCTGGATGTTCTTGGAGTTGCCGACCCTACTTGGGCCTGTGGAGTGAGAAGGCGGCAAGGCTGCCCAGACTGGCCCTGTCCCAGAGGGAAGAGTGGGCCCCGTGGCTCGGCTACTCGGCCTTGAGGGTGGGTGCCGGATGCCTCAGCCTCCGCAGGAGAAGGTAGGGGAGCAGGAAGAGCCCTGAGCACACGGTGAAGCAGGCCTGGGCCCCAGCCAGCCAGTACACTGCGGAGAGTCAGACCGTGAGTGGGGAGGCAAAAGCAGCACCCGGGGGCTGAGGGGTCCCACAGCCCGTACCTGAGGCAGCCACCATGGGCCCCACCGCCCTGGCCAGGGCACCGAGGCTCCGCAGAGTGCCCATGACAGTGCCCTTCTGCCCTGGAGAGCCTGTGGGGAAAGACCTCATCAGGGGCCTGCCAGCCACCTCCCACCTTGGAGGCCTTGGCTGAGGAAGGACTTACCGTAACTGGCAACCATGGAGGACAAGCATGGCACCACAACAGCAGCAGCTGGGGGGAACATTGGGGAGGCACCTGTGAGCCCAGAGGAGAGTGACGGGGCTCCCCCTCCAGCCCTGCAGGGCCCACTCACCAAAGGAGTAGAGCAGCAGCCCTAGGCCCAGCACGGGCAGTGACTGCCCCCAGCCAATGAGGAGGAAGGCTGGCACCAGCAGCAGCAGGGCCTGCAGTGGTCACATGGCTTTAAGACCAGCCCTGCTGCCCACCCACAGAGCCCAGGGCACCACCGGCCACCCACTGCAAAGGATGCTCCTACCCGCTTGACAGCTGCCACTTCCCTGCCGGGGCCGATCCGCCGAGCATAGGTGCCCTGGATGGTGGCCATGGTGAGGCCGATGAAGAAAAACATCTTGCCCTGCTGCAGACTGGGAGGCAGAGGATGAGCGTCCAGCCCTCGGCCACTGAGGGCCTGGGGATGGGTGGGGTGGAGGGCAACACAGGCTTCTTGGACGGGAGTTGAAGAAGGGCATCCTCAGATGGGCACCCACCTGCTGAACTGGAAGCGCTGGTGGGCCAGGAAGCTCAGCGTGAACTCCAGACCCGAGAACAGGAAGAGGTAGAGGAAGTAGACCAGGCCCAGGCGGCGCAGGCTGCCAAGCTCTGCAGGGCAGCAGGGGGCGCAGGTGGGCCTCCGAGCAGGCAAGGCAGCCACAGGCTGGAAAGCCCTGGTATAAAGGGCAGGCTCCTTACTGTCTCCCGCAGGTGGGTCCTGGCCACGGGCAACGGCTGCAAAGCGGAGGAGGGCCAGGGGGCTGAGCAGGTCAGCAGCAGCTTGGAAGCCGAGCGTGATGGAGGCTGCCTGTGGGGGAGTTGGAGAGGCCTGCCAGCTGAAGGAAGAGCACCGCCGGGGCACTGCAGGGCCCAGGGCACCAAAGAGGGCAGCGCAGCTCCTCTGGCAACACGCAGTGGCACACACCGGGGACACCCCACAGGACCCAGCCTCCAGCCCTACCCGCTTCTCTGGGGGTAGTGTCTCTGGCAGGAAGCAGAAGATGAAGAGCAGGTTGGAGACTGCGAAGAGCAGGCTGAACCAGGGTGCCATCTCCACAGACAGGGTGGCACCGAGCATGGGACCCAGTGTGAAGGCCAAGGAGAAGGCCACTCCGATCACCGCCTGGGGAGAAGGCCAGCAGGAGCTGGGCAGAGAGGCCGAGGCCCGGGCCCAGGCCACCCCGCCCAGGCCTGTGCACTCACCATGCCTTGGCTGCGGGCGGGAGCTGAGCTCAGGTCGGCAACGATGGCGGTGGAGAGGCTGACGTTCCCCTTGCTGATGCCCCCAATCACCCTGGAGGCCAGAAAGGCCGCGAAGCTCCGGGACGCCGCCCACACAGCATAGGAGGCGACCAGGCCCGCCTAGCAGGGCAGCGGCAGTCACTTGGGGCCGAGGCCGCACGCCCCGACTCTTCCGCCCACGCCCCGCCAAGCCCGCCGCGCGGGCGGCCGAGACACGTACCAGCGACAGCAGCATCAGCGGGCGCCTGCCCAGGCGGTCGGAGGCGGCCCCGCCGAGCGGCGCGGAGAGGAACTGCAGGCAGGAGAAGGCCGAGCCGATCAGGCCTGCGGAAGGGCCGCTCGTCAGCCCGGGCGCCGCCAGCCCGCGCCCGGGGCCCGCCGGCCGCGCGCCTACCTCCGAACAGCACGCTGTGGTACCTCTTCTCCGCCGGCATCCCGATGGCCGCGGCGAACCAGTCCACGCCGCGCTGCCACGAGCCGTAGAGCGGGTCCTGGGGGCGGGGAGCCAGAGGTGGGCGGGCGCGCGGGCCGGGGCCGGGGCCGGGGCCGGGGCCGGGGCGGGCTGCGGGCTGCGGGCGGGGGGCTCACGTGCGCGCGGCCGTGGCTCTCCAGTAGCCCGGGCAGCAGCGGCAGCAGCAGCGTGAAGGCCAGGAGGTCCAGCAGCAGGCCGAGGAAGAGCACGGCCACCACGCGGCGCTCGGGCGCGGGCCGCCGGCGGATGGGCGGGCGCGGGGTGCAGCCGGCATCCGCCCCCCACCCCATGGCGCCCGGGGCCCTGCCTAGACCTCCGGGGGCCGCAGCGCTGACCGCCGAGGAAGAGGAGCGCGCGGCGACCGCTCCCCGGAAGCGCCCGGCCCCACCCCTTCCGGCGGCGCGTGCGCGACTCGGGCAGCGGCCCCGGGCGACTTGCTGGCGCCTGCGGAGGCCGGGCGTCCTCTTGCACCGAGCAGCCGCGCCTCGAGGGGACTGCAGCACCCGCTTGGTCCCGCAGGCCGCCCTCCCGGCTCCAGTCGTGCGCCTGGCCAGCCCCCCGGAAGGACCCAAGCCTGTGGTCCAACTTGCCTGTGCCTCCCGCCCCACGGAGTTCTTGACAGTTTTGGCTTGAGCCCGACATGCCACTCGGGGCACTGTCCTCCTCTGTGCCCTCCATTCTGAGCCCCAGACTTGCTAGTCCAACTGTGGCCTTGACACTACCCCTTGGTCACCTCGGAGGCAATCAACAAGTGTTCACTCTGGGTCATATCCAAAGTCAAGCTCCGGTCCATCCCTAGCCTTTTCGGTGAGATGTCACGCTGCATCAGAGAAGTCAGAAATCAAGGCAACGCCGACCCATCTGGACACAGTAATCCAGTCTGTGTTCAGTCACGTACTGCTCAACAGGACGCACGTGGAGAAAGGTGCAGCTAGGCAGTGTTGTGCAGACATCACAGATGAGTGTCTTCAGTTAGGACACTACTACAGTACTAGGCAGTGTCACCTTATGGGACCACCATCCTAAACCGAAATGTAGCCAGGCACGGTGAGTGTTACAAGCCTGTCACCCCAGGCTAAACAGGAGAGAAAGTGCAGTCCAGGGCTGGAGCTGTGGCTCAGTGGTAGAGTGCTTGCCTAGCATGAGGCCCTGGGTTCAATTCTCAGCACCACATATAAATAAATAAAATAAAGATCCATTGACAAAAAAAAAAAAAAAAAAAGTGCAGTCCAGCCCCAGCAACCTTGCAAGGTGCTGTCTCAAATAAAAAGGGCTGGGTGGAGCTCAGTGCCTCTGGGTTCAACCCACAGAAAGAAAACCCCCCAGACTAAAATGTCTTAAATGGTGTATGGCTGTAGTTTATCAGCACAACCTCACACAAAGGGTTGTTCTGAAGTACAGTTTCAGAATTCATTCTATTTCATCAAGATGTCCTAACAGGAACTCAAGCACAGGGAAACCCACTGACGCGGTAGCACCTGCAGTACTTTCATCATCTGGTCCAACCTCGCCTCATTTACAGAACACTTTATTTTTTGAACTTCTTCCTTTTCAGAGCCTTCCATTCACCCTCCTGTGTGGCCAGGCTATTAAAAAGCTGCTTTACTCTTCGCTTTCTTTCCGCATCCCTATAAAAGAAGCAAATGCCCGTTTTTGGAGGATGTCTTGTGACCCAATGACAGTTCAGAACACACCAGCCTGCAGCTACCAAGTCCAACCCAAAGGGAAGGTCATGGGGAGGTGGGTGGGGAAGGAGTTGCTCAGCACTGCGGAGGCTGCTGCCTGCCAGGGGCCTGCAGTCCTGGTGATGGAGAGACCAGTTCCCCCTCCTGCCACACGCTCTTTACCGTTCCATGATCTCTGAGAGCTGCATCCTAGCCAGGAACTGGTTGTCCTTGCGGATTTCCCGGACAGCACCCTTGAACTCCCGCTTGTGTTTGTGGATCAGCCTTTTCCTTTCCTGTTCTTCCTTGCTGCTGCCTTGTTTCCTTCCAAACTCCAGGCTGAAAATGGAAAGCCAGTGAGCCAACAGCATTAAGGAGGTCAACCTCAGCCACAACCCCACGTCCTGGTCCCGACACTCACACTTTGACCAGCCGAGGGGTGAACAACTTTAGCGGGACTGGCTTGCTCTTCTCACAGAGCAGCGGCCGGTAGAGCTGCTTTTGGTTTTCCATCTCTGCCAGTGTGCTTTGAAACAGCTCCTGAAACAACATGAAGAAGTTGGCAAGTGGCCACAGGTGCCACACGTCCACAGTGCGTCCTCACCAACTTCTAGGGGCTCCACATCACGCCAACATGGAAGAGCCCAGTGGCCTTTGCAGCCACTCCTGCCCCACTGGTAAGTGAAGGTGGTGGCTGCTTCAGGAGCAGCACAGCAGTCCAGAAGGGGCCACTTTGCAGGAGGAAGGAGGCCATGTGCAACAGACTGGCCACCCTGGTCCAGCTGAAAGGCTTTACTTAGGAGCAAGAAGTCACCGTATCCGTGCTTCCAGAACCCCTCACTCCCAGAGAAACTTATGCTATCCACACTCTTGATGGAAGTGCATGGAAAACCACCTCGCTCTGCTGAAGTGGCCTCTGGTCCTTGGAGTGAAGGTGCTATGGGGCAGCTGGCCCTTACCTTCAACAGCATCAGACGGCTAAGGCACTTTCACTGAGGCCTTGGCTTTCAGAAGTCACTGGGGGTTTCTGAGGAATCTCCTTGAAGCCAGCTCGCTAATATTGGTCCTACCTTTCCCCTTGCACAGCTATGTCCTGGAGCCCAAGCTGCTTAGCTTCCTGTGCCCATGGCATGGCTCAGTCAGCTATTACCTGAGTGCCCAGAAACCTACATATCCCATCATGCTCTCTTGGCCAGTCCAGACTGTGCAGGACCAGAGAGCTTCCCTGTCACTTAAATATCAGGGACAAGCCACAGTCACATCCACAGTAAGGTAAGTGGGTGCCTGTACAAGCATCTCATCCTCACTGGCATTCGTGGACGGTGACGTGGTTTGCTCTAGGTTCTGGAGACTGGGCCAGGATCAGGACGGCCCAGCCACTGTCCTCACAGGGCTCACATCCTGGTGGGGCAGAGACGATGGTCAAGTATGCAGGGGGGGTCGCACTGTGGGGAGAGGCACGGGAAGCACAGTGGTGGAGTTGGGAGGCCTGGCAGAGGAGTGGGGGTGGAGCCTTTGCTCCAGGGGGAGTTCCAAGCAAAGAAGCGCAAACAGGAGATTCCAGGATTTTTGAGGGGCGAGCCTGTGAGGCTGGAGCACGTGCAGAGGACAAGGAGGGCTACCAGGGTCCGGAGGCCAGCTGCTGCAGCCTGGAGTGCTGTGGTCAGCACTCTGCCTTCTGTTCTTAATGACAAGGGGACAGCAGTGGAGGGTCAGGACTCAGAGGGTCACTGACACCCTCTGCTCTGCTGGCATTCTGGGCTGGTGCAGGAGGACTTGAGCTGCAGGCGGCAGCAGGCGTGAGGGCAGCAAGGAGCCGAAGAGCCGGATGAACCGGAAGGTCTGGGACGACTAGAGGCCTGTGGTACCAAGGGCTCTTCAGAAGTGCGCACAGGAGTGCCTAGGTCCACTGAGGCTGGCGCTCAGGCTGTGGAGGAACCACCCTCAGAACCCACCGGGCAGCTGCAGAGCTGAGGTGCTTCTTGTGCTCCAGGCAGCTGCCCAGGTCCCTGGAGCTGGGCTCAGTGGGCTTTCTGTGCAGCCTCCTGGAGGTTCCGCAGGGCAACAGCATGGACCCACACTCTGCTTTTATCTAGACCACCCATATCACAATTTTATTTCCCATTCATGTCTGATTTTGTAAAGATGGAGTCCTTGACTTAAAAAGCAACCTCAAGGACAAATATGCTCCACTGACCTAGTGAGGGCTCATCAACTCATCCAAGTCCAGGCAGGGCACTCCGTGGCCAGGAAGGCTTACCTGGAGCTCGTGTGGGTGGCTGCAGTCTGTCAGGTGCTGTGTCAGGAGGGCCTGGAGGGGCCTGGTGACAGCGTGGAAGGATGGCAGTGTGCCATATATGATGGTGCAGTGCCTGAGCAGAGCCAGACACACAGCCAGGCAGGACAGTCTGCAAGGGCAGGAGACAGGCAGGATCCCCACTTGTTTTGTGCCGGCCAGTCACTGGGAAACCAGTAACCTGGGTGAAAAGGCCACCCCAGCCACGTCACCGAGAAGTCAAATGGGGGTCCTCAGCTCACCACAGGGGAGCATTCAGGAGGCCTGTGGGAGACACACTGCCAGCTGGAAAGGAGGGCCCCCTTCGCTTCCCAGCTTCATGGTGAAACTGAGCAGGTACGTCTTGAAAATAATCCATGTTCGAGGAAAGTTTTTAGACATCAACCCAAACAGCCTTGGAAAACACACTAGCTAAAAACAAGTTCAGGTGGTAAATGAAAAGCGCCCACGTGCTCCACCAGCCTGGGAGCCGTCTGCACATACCTGGCGTGGTTGGCCTCGGTTGCCGTCGGGGCCCTCGGCCCACTTGCCCAGCGCAGGGGGAGGCTTCCCCTCTGCCACGTGGCCACATCCTCTGCATCAGAGACCAAGAGCAATTCGGAATTCTTCCCAAGCGCTCTGAAAGGGTGCACCAGAGTGGAACCTGAATTCCAAGCGTGAGAGGAGAGATGACCCGGGTGTCGCTGACCCACAGGACAAGCGCTGCAGCGCCTCTTCTCCCCAGGCTCCCTGGGTGTGCCAGATGTGGCACAGTCAATTCCAGGAGGCAGACAGCATAGGTACGATGCTGCCTTGGGCAGAAGCTTTGGCAGGGAGTGGTCAGAGCTGTGTCTAAACCCTGTCTTGGAGGCCAGTTGGCAACAGACTTTCTGTGGATCTACTACGTGTGGTGTCAGGCTGTAGGCCTTGACCAAAGCCGTGGGAGATACAATTAAAACCTACAGAAAGAAACCAACTAGGTAGGAGAAAGGAAAACAAGAGATGGCTAGGAGAGAGGATGAGGGCAGGTAGCTTCCCAGGTCTGAAGGATGGGCAGCAGTCAACCCAACTGCCACCTAGACACAAGGACATAGAGGGCGCAGCCTGCTGGGGGAGAGCCTGGGTACAGCTGGGCAGAGGGTTGGTCTGTTGCAAACCTCCCACCAGGACAGGACAACTGCCCCTTCCCTAACTCCACTGCGGGACCCAGTGGTATCTACTGCAGCTCTCCCTGACAGAACTGCTCTTGCTTCCCTCAATTCCTGTGGTGGGGATCTCATGGATGGCTGTGCCTCTCTGGTGCCCAATGCCGAGCTGAACAAACAGGTGTCAGCAGTGCCTGGAAATCAGTGCCACCAGGGACCAAGGGAGCCACATGCAGGAAAGTCATGTCATGGAAGAAGAGCTGAGGGGCAGGCAGCGGAACTGGAGTACTGAGGAACTACCTAGAAACCTCTTCAAAATAGTGCCTACCTAGGCCACTCACGTGCAGGGTGTGAAGCAGTCCCGCAGCAACCCCCCCGCCCCCCGCCAGCCCCTAGGTGTGCAGCAAGCTGGAAACGGGAGATGAGGCCCGTTGCAAGGTTGGAAAAGACCCCAAACAGAACAGAAACCAAGCACCCATCATAGTGCCACGGCAGCAGCTGAGTGGGGAGAAGCTTGCGGAAGGGAGTATCTGCAAGAGAAGCCCTGGAGCAGTGAAGGGCACGAGGCCAGGACCAAGTTCAGAAGACCAAGCCAGAAGGAGAACTCCTCCTCATCAACCACTGCTTCCCTGTGGCTCCTTCCTAAACCCTGGCAGTGAGCCACGTGAGCCTCAGGAGACACACGAAGAAAGACGCCAGGCATGGGAGGCTCAGGCGGGAGAACCAGTTTTGAGCTTAGGCGTTGAGGGCCAGCCTGGGACAAAAACAAAATGAAACCACCAAGTACCAGGCCCCGGGCTCCTCCCAAGCACAACCAATCCCCCAAATTAAGACTGGCATTCTGTTTCCTTTCTTGTGTGTGTGGAGCTGGGGACTGTACCTAGAGCCTTGCATGCTGGGCAAGCGCATTCCTGGCCCTACCTGTTTCTTTTCACAATATTGTTTCAACACATAAGACAAAAGTGTGTCAAGGCTTTTATGTGTATTTCTTGACACTAAGCCCTGGCTCACGGTCTCCGCTCAGACTTGCCATGTGTGACTGCAGGACTGGAGTGCACATTCACTCAGCAGCAGGCTGAGTGCATAGGTGTGTGCACATGTGTATGCAGAGGAAAACAGATGCTACTCTGGGTGGCAGGACTGCAGAAGTGTTTCTTTTTTCTTTGGGGAAACTACTTAAAAATTCTCAAGTACAATACATGTCAGGAAAGTGCCCACAAACCAACTCACCTTGGCTCTGCTTGTTTGGAGTTGCTATGTACAGAATCCCAAGAAGAAAATTAATAACTTCAGGTATGAACCTGTGAGACAAAGCCACGCATTCCAGAAACAAGCAGCACACAAAGAGGCCTTTCACCACGTCTTGTAGTGACAGCACTGGGCACTGGAAAGGAAGCCACAGGGTAAGTTGGTGCTCTGGAGCGACATTCTGGAGCATGTGTAAGGCAGACAACCTGACTGCCCAGGTGAGCCATGCAGCACCCAGAGGAGTCCTGCACCTGCTGCGGACACAGGGCAGAGGGCATGATCCTGAAGCATGGCCAACTGTATGCCTCACAAAGAAAAGGGAGCCAATATGACTCCAAACCAAAAGGGAACAAAGTCCCTATCAGATTTAGCGAGTTGACCAGATCCTTCCTGGGGTCACACCCTCCACTAACCGTGAACAGCTACATCAGAACCCCATGCCCAGCCCATCTGGAGAAGTGTTTAAGGGTGCTGTGCCCCTTCTCTGACCAGAACTCCTGACCTCTCTGGTCTCACAGGCCCTGTAGACAAGTGAGCTTTGGCCTGATCTCACGGTTAGGGTCCCTGGCCCTCAACAGTCATGCTCCTTTTCCATGAGGCCCTAAGATGTGCTGGGAAGAGGAGACACACCTTTGTGAGCAGCTGGCTCAGGCACATGAGGGCAGGGGTCACGACCGGGTGCCGGAAGTCAGAGGTTGGAAACAACAGCCCGACGATCTTCAAATAAATAAGCTGGAGAGAAAGTATTGCCACCAGATTACAGAAGGAAAGTGAAGCTCAGTTAAACCATACCCTTACAAGGGGCTGAGAGGGGAGCTGGTTTTGAAAGTCCTGGTGAAACGCAGTCAGCCTCTGTGGGTGCCGTGCCCCACACAGCCAGGGATGTCCAGACTCCCAGCCAGGAGCCGAGTGGGTTACTCATCTGTGAGCTCAGCAGAACCTGCAAGGCCATCCTCGGCCTCAGTGCTGGGGCTCCACACTCACACCAGGGTGCTTGGTGGCCTCTGCAGAAGGAAGAGTGGCCCTTCCTGCTGTTTCCTCTCCACAAGCTGCCTAAAGACTTCACTAGTCAGGAGCGGCGGCCCACACTGTAATTCCAGTGGCTTTGGAGGCTGAGGCAGGGGAATCACGAGTTCAAAGCCAGCCTCAGCAATTTAGTGAGACCCTGTGGCTCAGTGGTTGAGCACCCCTGGGTTATTAAAAAAAAAAAAAACAAAAAAACACCTTCATGTGTGCCTGGCTTACTGCTGTGCTCACTCCAAACATCACTTAGAAAAAGCACATGAACTGCTCAGCAAAACACACTGCTGGGCTTTTCTAAAGCACCAGGAAGGACACAAGGTATTTTCAGTAGGTCCTGGTGCTGTCCCAGGTACAGGTCCCAGCTCCTGAGCAGCAGCCTGCCACCAGCTGTTGCCTGGGTGTACTGAGGTGCAGCTTCCAGGGGAGCCCTCATCAGAGCCGGCCTTGCATGCGGCAGGAGGGAGCCTTCTGCAGACAGCGGCGAGGACGCCCCCGCCCTGGTCCACAGCACTGGCCCACTGGCTTGTCTCACTACAAAGACTCACAAGGGCAAAAGCTGCCATGAGCACAGCTGACAGTCTAGACCACGTGGGAGAAAAGTGTGCAGCTCACCACGGAGGACGGTCTGTGTCATAGAGTCCCACAGAGTCACTGAGAAAAAGACCAACAACCCAAAGAAGGATTTGCAAAAAGGACATGAAAAGCCTCTGCAAAGACATTAATTTCTTCAACATGTAAAAACAATCTTAGCTTCATAGCAGAAGTAAAATAAAGCTCCATCAAGATGCCATGGTCTGTTTTTCATATTGGTAAAGAAGAGCTTGATAAAGCTTAACTGGTGAGGTTGTGGGGAAATGAGTGTGTGGGGGGAGGCAGTGCCAAACGGCATCATGGAGGGAAACCAGGCTGGGCCCTCTGTAAGCACCCGGCACTCAGAAGGCCGCTGTGAGAGGCCAGGCTGTGCTCCCCAGCAGGGAGAGGAATGACAGGCCTCCAAAGAGGATGGGCGGCTGCTGACCAGAGGAAGCGGTGGGTGCTGCGGCTGGACACCTGGGGCAGGAGAGGTCAGCTGAAAGGACGGCCACCCACACGGGCCTGAGGCGGTGAGGGTGGGACTGCTGTGCTGGGGCCCGGTCAGGAGGGCCTTGCTCTCAACGCATGCGGCTGAATGAGTTCCCCTGTCAGCGCACCAAAGACCAGGCCCAAAGATCAGGGGGCCTCTAAGACGGCACGTCCCTCCTGTCTTGGATGGATGCAGGGGCCGCGAGGCCAGCACGTCAGATGGGGCTGCATCGCCCCTGCGGGGTTGCTCAGGACAAGGCAGCCTCAGGCCCACTGCTACGTCACAGGTGCGGTGAGGATTCGACTGCAAGCTCTCTGACTAGGGATCCTCAAGGCGACACCTGGACACACTCCACCAGTTACTGTGATTCTAAAATCACAGTAAAAGGTAACGTCCCTGAGAAAGCAGGGGGACCCGACATCTCCATGCCAGGAAGCTGCTGCGACTGCATTTTCCCATCCATGTGGCTCCTCTGCTTTTGATGGTGGTGGCAAGTCATGCTTACAGAACACCTCTATGAGTCGGGCACAGCGGGCAGCAGGTGACACTGACAGTGAGTCACCAGAAGGGTGGCTGGCAGATGAACTGCCCTGCCTGGGCTCTGCAGCATCTCAGGAACCCTTCTTATCAGGGGCATCAAGACACCCTCCCAAAGTGTCCACAACTGTGTCACTCGGACCCATGGGAACTTAAAAATAGCAGGCACACACCAGTGGGCCCCATTCCTCCTTCCTGGTCGGGCAAGGACTCTGGTATCACTGCAGAACTACCAGAGGGTTCTAAAGAACCCCGTGTCCTGCCTGCATTTGGGGGTTCTAAGGAAAACGAGGCCCAGGGAGTAGGGCTGAAGGGAGCCCTTGCCAGCTTCTCACACCTTTGCTCCTGCCTTGGAGCAACAGGACAGTGGCCGTGGTCTCCACAGCTATGCACAGCGCTGATGGGACTGTAAGAGATGCCACCTCCAACCCTCACGCCGTCCAGTCTGGGTGGGGACCTTTATGGTTATTGCCCCTTTACAAACAAGAACAGAGGACTGGAGAGCCTTAAGGACAAGCACCCGGGCCTGGACCCTGGCAGCCTAGCAGTGCCCACTGAGAGAGGCAGAGACAGGGTCCCAGAGCCACAGCTCCAGTGTTAGTGTCTAGAGCTGCACCCAAAACCCACCGGTTAGGCAGGTGAACGTGAGAAGGGTGCTGGGTCGAGGCTCGAGCAAGAGGCCAGCGGACACCACTACGTCACATGCTGGGGACTGTTAATCACTGCTAGTCACTCAACATGCTGGAAAGAGGGACTTGGGGCACTTCACGCCAGTACTCCTGCCCCCACCCCCCAAGAATTGAACCCAGGGCGCTTCACCACTGAGCCACACGCCCAGCCCTTTCCTATATCATTCTGAGGCAGGGTTTCCCTATGCTGCCCAAGCTGACCTTGAACCTGAGACTCCCTCCTGCCTTCTCCTCCCAAATTGCTAAGATTGTAGGCATGTGCCATGGCACCCAGAGCAATTCTTCTTCAAAGATACTAAAATTAAAAATGCCATATAAGGCTGTTTATAACAGGAAGGGTCCCAAGGAAAACACAATGGTTCTGTTCACCTTAAAGCATCTTTGCCATTAAGACTATATATAGCCAGGCACAGTGGCACATGCCTGTAATCCCAGTGACTCAGGAGGCTGAGGCAAGAGGCTCACAAGTCTGAGGCCAGTCTCAGCAACTTAGACTCTGTTTCAAGTTGAAAATTAAAAAGGGCTGGGGTGCTGGGGATATAGCTCAGTTGGTAGAGTGCTTGCCTCACATGCACAAGGCCCTGAGTTCAATCCCCAGCAATACACACACACACACACACACACACACACACACACACACAAGAAAAAGGGCTGGGATATAGTTCAGTGGCAGTGTCCGGAGTTCACTCCCTAAGGCCCCTGAACCCCTAGCAAAAAAAAATTAGATATAGCCCTGTCCACATGGACTCAAACCAGAATCTATCAGCAACTTCAGACAACTGCTGCTAGGGGCCGACTGTCCTCTCAGGCCTGCTGTAGTCCTCTCCCCACCAGTTGGACGCTCCAGGGCACAGTCAGCCTCTCAAGGAAAGCCACAGTCCTCTGTGTGAGGCCACGCCGAACTTGACTGTGGTGGCCGAGGACCAAGGCTAGAACCCGTCTTGCTCACCACATCCAAGCCTGGAAATGCTGCACGGCCTTTGGTCTCGATCATTTCTTCCATCTCGTGCATGGCATCTCGGAGAACAAACTGCATGGAGCTGCTTGCAGACTCGGGAAACAGCTGGCAGAGATTATATAACTGCCTGCAAAGCAGAGACTCAAATCAGGAGAGAACTCCAGACAACAAAAACACAGTGGAAACTCTTGAAGAAATTCTTCTGTGCAGTCACCTGCTAATTGTACAAGTCGTCAGAAAGGGAAGCCTCTAGGTGAACCTTTTCACTTGCTGGAAGCCCTCACACGTCGAGGGCCCGACCACCCGGCAACGCAGCAGCCTGAGAACCCACCGTTTCCCTACTGCTGTCTGCCAACCTTCCTAATGACCCAGGCAAGTTTTCCTCTTCTTTTTTAGGGTACTGGAGAGCGAACTCAGGGCCCAGTGCATGCTAGCCAAATGCTCCACCACTGAGCCACATCCCCAGCACTTTTTACTGTAGACAGGGCCTCACTACGTTGCTGAGGCTGGTCTCAAACTTGCAGCTCTCCTGCCTCAGCCTCTGAAGTAGCTGGGATTACAGGCATGCGCCACCGCTCCTGGCTCCAGATAATTTCCAATGGTGTTTTATAATCACTGTACTTAGTTTTGCCATTTCCTAAAAATCTGGGAGTACCTTTTGAGTGGTGGTGGCAGAAACACCTCCATTCATAACCTCGCTGCTGTTGGAGCACATGCCACGTGTCAGCTGTGGTGCTTTACGTATGGACTCATCCATTCCTTGCAAACACTTTGTAAGAGTGCCCTTCTGTGTACGCGAGCACGCCAGCGGAGTGAGGGTCAGAACCCACCCTATTCATCCCTTTGTAGGACACAGGAGTTCACTGGCTCAAGTAGACCAGCCTCGTCAGGATCCAGAGGTGTGAAAGGACCTGGACCATGGGGCTCAAATTCTGTGAGGGACAACACAGTCTACCATGTGTTCCAGATACTTCCCAACCATCCATGAGCTTCACTGGGGAATGAACTGAACAAATGAGCCACCCGATGCTCTAAGTGAATCTGAGGGGTTCAACTGTTTTAAAGTCAATGTGTTTCTATTTAAGTAAATCTTGTCTCTGGTAATGGAGCAGCACAGAGTGGGAAGGGGTCATTAATTCACTGCCATGGGTTTGCTTTGTGAGACTTGCTTACAAGCTCTGGGGGCAGTCCACCTACCTGCCATGCTCACGTCACCAGCCTACCTGCCTTGATGACCCTAACCGGGAGAACCACTGTTCAATTCAGCCCCACGTCCTTGCGAACATAAACATTTTTTTACTTACACAACCAACTTATCAATTACTTTGAGGTTTGGTGGATCACTTGTAGCCAAATCTCCAACATATTCCAAAAGGAAGCCAAACAGTTTCTGTAGGAACATGAATTGGGAAGAGAGCTTAGTGCCAAGCACCAAGAACATTGTCACAGGCATGTGACTTTCATCACCTAGTCTGGCAAAGAAGGTAGTCAAGGGACCTCCTATGCAGAATGCAGAGGCTCAGAAGGGGCACAGGGACCCCAGGGGGCAGAGGAGGGAAGCCAAGGGCCAGGTGGCACTTGCACAGATGGAGACACAGTCATCAGAACTAACAGGGTGGTGCAATGGGCGCGCTCTACCTGCGAGCGAGGGGGCAGGCATGTGCCCGTCGCTGTGGGCGGAGCCACTGGATGGCCGTGAGCTATTTGCTCTCATGTGAAAGGAAGGGCCTGTGCCAGGTCTTGGGGAGGTGCCCGGTGCCCAGGGGCAGTGCCCCAGGCCCCCTTCATGTGTGACCTCAGGCAACCCTGATGCTCTGACGGGGCACCCTCATGCTCCCAGTACTCAGCACCTCTTTTTTTAAAAAATATTTTTTTAGTTGTAAATGGACGTAATACCTCTATTTTACTTATTTATTTTTACTTGGTGCTGAGGATCGAACCCAGTGCCTCACACATGCGAGACAAGTACTCAACCCCTGAGCCACAACCCTAGCCTATAGCATCTCTTAAACTCCAACGTACTTCTAATTTTTCCTTGTTTCCCACTGCGAGACTTGGATGGTTGCATTTCTGAATTCGCTCCACCACCAAAAGCTGCTCTTCCATTGATCTTCCCGATAACACAGATCTCAGCTCCTCGTAGGATTCAGGAGCTACTGAACACAAACATTCTTCACTCACAGTTAGAACAAGCATGGCTCCTACCTGTGCTGACACAGGTGGACACCAGACACTAAGCAATCCCCTCCTCTGCTTTCATAGAGATAATGCAGACCTGTTCACAAGCACACCTGAGTGAACTGGACTATCTAGCAGTGACCATGCACCTGAGGATGCCCCAGTGCATTTGTGACCTCCCACCTTCCCTTGAGCAGGAGTTCGCTTCAGGGGTCACTTGGTGACAGTGCCAGTTTTAATGCCCCAGTGTCCCAGATGAGCTGGAAGGAGATACAGAGCTAATCAATGCTACCTCCCAAGACTCTTGCCCATCAAAGGTTATGTCCATGGGGGTCAGCCTCACTCCTAGCTCTCCTCTGGAAAGACCCTCCAGTCACAGGACAATTCAGGATTACTTACTTGAACTAGTTTTTCTGTGTGTACCAGACCAAACACCCTCTATCTTATCTAAAAACGGTTACATGGCCAAACAAGTGCTCAGGTCTGAACACAAGCCTCGCAGCTGCATCAAGGTCCCGCCCTGGGGCCCACACAGAGGTGTGTCTGCCTCATCTGCATGCAGCCCACAGGAACTGTCCCCAGGCCCAGGAGAACCAGCACCCCGGACCTGCGAAGGTGTAGGGCAGCTCAGCTCTGGCAGCTTTTGGAGTGTTCTGGTCACTTCTCAGTCTCTTCCCAGGAGTCTGCCCTTGCTCTCTCTGTGGCTTCTTATTTTCCTCCCCACTCTCTGCACTAGAGTCCAGGTCTGAGTGGTTGTCTGGGTCCCCACTCTCTGCACTAGAGTCCAGGTCTGAGTGGCTGTCTGGGTCCCCGCTTTCATCTTCACTCTCTTCCTCGTTGTTCCCGTGGCTTCCGGTTTCCCTGCTTAGTTCTTCGTGGACATCTTCCTCAACATTCATCTTTCCATCCTAGAAAGGGACCAGAGACCATGGGCATCACTGTGCAGAGAGCACAGCTGGCCATTCTGCAACTACACCACAGGTACAGGTGCTTTCCTACCCGACTGTCCCCTGGTCTTGGGCCTCCTTGCCCACCCCCATGTATGCTGCCCTCAGTCACAAGAGATGAAGGTTCTAGAATGGTTGGAGGGGGTCTGTCTCTCCAGGGTTCCTGTGTTGGACTCTTGGTCCTCAGTGTGGTGCTATGAGAGGTGATGGCATCTGTAAGAGGCCTTTGGATCAGTAAGGCACTGTTCTGGGAAGAAATCATGGGTTCTCCTTGGACACCCGGGTGAGTTCTCAGGAGAGTTGTTAAAAAAGGTATGAGCCTGGCCCCTTTACCTCTCTTGACTTCCTGTCTGATCATGTGATCACTTTCTCCTGCAGGCACTCAACCACCATGATGCCCTCCACCATGAGGCCTTCACCAATTGAGACGATGATGTTGCCAAGCCCTTGAATGTCCAGAACTATTAGCTACATAAATCTCTTTCCTTTATAAAACCATTGAGCCTCACGTACTTCATTATAGTAGCAAAAAATGGACTAATATAGGCTCCCAGCGAGTCCTGCCAGCACTGGAAAAGGGTTATGTCTTGCCAAGGAGCTGTGTAGGTCCAAGATTGGGAAGGTGTCCACTGTCCATGGGTATAGTGGTTGTGAGGGTTTCTGCATCATGCCCTTGTTGGAGGCTGAGAACACAGAGGGTAGCAGTGGCTTCCTGATCTGGGGGAGTGACCCCAGGTTTCTGCTATTCCAGATAACCTTGGACTTTTCTGCCAGCACCCCATTTCCTGTCTTGGGCCCTTTTCTGCTCAAAACAGCAGCCTCTTTTTCTGCTTTGAGTCCTGATATACTCTAAAAGGACAAGTGGGTAGAGACCTTACACATTTTGTGAACAAAAACTGTACCAGTCTAGAAACCTGACTACTCAAAAATATTCAGAGTTATAACCTTGAGTCAGCTCTCATGTCACGCTAGGAACCTGCAGATAATCAGTTACAAACTGTAGGTTAGAAAGTGCTTGATGCCAACAGCTGATAAAGCAGCCTGTCGTGGTTTGTCGCCAGGCACCTTCTGGGAGGGAGGCAGGCAGAGCACACACAGGCTTCTCTAGGAAGCGCTGGCAGCCGACCCCTGAGCACGCAGAGTAAAGAACTTTAGAGAGACTTTCAGGTTTACATCCTCATCTGTGATGAAACCCTTATGTTCTCAAATTAAAAAGAAAGAAACCGAAGCCAAACCTCTTACTTTGTAAGAAAGCAAGCGCCTATCATCTTTGTCCAGCACGAAGCCATCGTTTAAATCATCTGCTGACATGTGTTTTGGTTTCTTCACACTTTCATCCTCCTTTCCAAGCATTCTTCGAAGTCGTTCAGTCTGACAGGAAGGAAAGAGAAGCCACATGGTGTGATCAGATATGAAAGGACGCGTGTGTCCCTGCTCCTGACAACAGGCCTCCAGCCGGCTTTCTGCCACCTTCACTCAGACAAGTGAACACTCAGAGTCAAAGTTGTGTGGAAGACATCCTTATTTAATAGGCACTGTTCAATCTTTGTGATAATACTTTCCAGTCACAAGAAAGTAAAACCTGTTCCTCTAAGGTCTCACTCTAATGGAGCTCAAGAGACCTCCCTGTTTGTAGTACTCTGGGTGTGGAAGAGACCTGTGGTGTGGTTACTTTAAAACAGTCAAGTGTAGAAAAGTATGTCTTTATCTTATTTTTGTTTAAATGCAATAACATTTTAAAAATTTTTAATGCACAGAAGAAAACTAAGAAAGCAGTACACTCACTATATTGTTAGCAGACATTTTTAGGTAGAGGAATTGTAAGGAATGTCCATTTTTTATTTGGAGTGCTTGGGTATTAAAGCATTTTATTGCATATTTTTGCTTTTGTAATTAGAAATAAAAAGGCTTACAGTTACATCAATACAAACTTTAAACACACTGTATCTTTAGCGCATCTTTCAAAATAGAGCAGAAAGGGCTAGAAGCAAAAGGCAGCGATGGAATCTTACACAGGAAGCCCAGGTTCCCCAGGGGCTGCCCCCGCCTGCTGTGTTGCAGGTCACCCTACCTCCAGCTTCCTGAGCCGCTCCTGCTCCTCCTTGGCCAGCTCCTCTTCCGTTTTCATCCTGTTAGAGGGTTGTGCCTTCATTTCAAAGCCAAGCTCACGAACCATCATGTCGTAGGCATCAGGCTAAGGTGGAGAGAAGACACTTTTTGTTTTTAACAGTTTAACAAAAAGAAAAGATCTGTGTGGCGGGCTTTGCTTTCCGACACACTGGCAAGGGCCCCTCAGGGTATGGAAGAAGCTAAATCACCATCTGAGACTTCTCTCAGAGAAAGCTGTGCTACAGATGGCCACATGATGTCACCAAGTGAAACCCTAGGTTTTCCCTAGAATCCAGCAGTTCAAACAAAGATACTATTTTCCAAAAATTCAGACATAAGAAAGAGCAGAGGGGAGCAGCACTGCCCAGAAGCACACTCCAGGTGCGCACGTAGGACACACAAGACGGCATAGACGGGACGGGGAGGGTATGCGCGCTTGAGGTGCGCACTTAGGACACACGGCAGCATAGCGAGGGTGGAAGTGCGCTCGAGGTGCGCACGGAGGACACATGGCGGCATGGGACCGGGAGGGTCAGACCCAGCCTCGAGTCTCCACCTCACAGCCCTTCTCACCCTAGGCATGCAGACCACCTCACGCATACGCTAGGGAAGCTCCAGCCCAGCACGGCGCATGGCAGGTGTTCAGAGGAGATGCGCAATGCAAGCCTGTCCCAAGAGAGGAAGGCCAGGGAAGCATCCTGGCCTGTCTTTTTTCCAAAGAAGAATCAGGTTTACAATGTAGGTTTCACTGCAGTTTTCAATCCCTTAATTCCTACCTTAGGATTTTCTTTTTTCTCCTTCTTCTCTGACTTGGGAGTTTTGTGGGATAGGAGGGTCTGGATTTCTTTCCAGTCTTGGTCCAGCTTCTCTGTGAGCTCAAGGGCATCTTCTCGTTGTGCCTGTCTCTCTCTCTGGAAAAAACAGACATACCCTGTGTCACTGATGGACTTCAATTTACATCAGTACCAACAAAAAGGAGGGCAAAGGGGAAGCCAGGCTACTCTGTTCATCTAGATGCCCCACGCAGCTCACTACGGGTTTCAAGCAGTTAGGTTCTGCACACCCTGACACACCCAACACCAAGCCAGCAACCGCCCGCAGGAATTTTGTGCTTGGTAAGATTAAAATGATCAAGATTAAAAAGAGGGACAAGGTCGTGGCTCAGTGGTAGAGCACTTGCTTTACATGTGTGAGGCACTGGGTTTGATTCTCAGCATGACATATAAAAAAATGAATAAAATAAAGGTCCATCAAAAAAAGATTAAAAGATCAAAATTCCTCTCTAAAATGAAATCTCTTATTAAATTTAGAGTATCTAATGACCCTTAGAATGCACAGGGAGAAAAAGTACAAGCTGGGCGTGGCTCATGCTGGAGCCCCCACAGAAAACACGGCTGCCCACCTTCTCTTGCTTTGACTTTGCAATGAGCTCTTCAATCAGTTCTTTCCGTGACTTTGGTTTTCCCCCTTCTTCACCTTCCTGCTGAGACGTCTTCTTGTGAAGGAGTCCCCTACCTCCAAAGTGGGCGGCAGTCAACTCAGCTAGAAAGAGTAGAAAACAGCACCGTGAAGATGGGGCCCTGGGTTGGTAGGCACCGTCTGCTGCACTCTTGCTCACCCAAGGCTGCCGACCTCAGTAAAACTACAAAGCCTGCAGGCCAAGCAACCAGAGTGACTCCTCCAGTTACTCAGAGCTCTCTGGGCGACGCTCACCTTGACACTCCATGTCCCCCTTCTCAGACACCAAGCAAGTGTGCCCTTGTTTTCCCCTCCTGTCGGATCATTCTTTTATTGCTGCCAGGTCAACAAGCTCTCCTGGTCACCTTACACTGCCCCCAAAGGGCTATCTCTGCTCCATCTTTAATCCCATTGCTCCCCAGCTCTGCCCTGCCTTTCTTCTAAAATGGAACCCTGTTGCTCTGTAATCAGTTCTTGGTCCTCCTTTTAACATCAGCAGTGCTCAACACATCTCTCTCTCCTCCTAGAAAGGCTGTCTACTCGGCTCTGGCCACCACCCGCCTGCAGCCTCTCCAGCCTCTCCTGTTCTCCAGCTCTTCAGGCTGCAGTTCCTGCCATCTCTCTATCCATTCTTGCTCCTTTGGTGGCTTCAGTTGTTCTCCATGCTGGCACCCTTTAGCTGCCCTCTGGCACTGTCCCGCGGCTGTCTCACAGGCACTGCACACTCCCCAGCTTGTCTGTCCCCGTCTTCTCCATCTCCTGAGAAGGGCGCCTCCTCTTCCCTCACACCTATATCCTGCTCACTAGTAAATCCACTTGACTCATCCTGTCAGATGAACAGACTCCACGGCACAGACCTCTCTAAGGCTTTCTTCCTGAGTGAAAGCCAAACTCCTGTGTGTGGCCAGAGGTCCTGCTGTCTGCCTATTACCACTGCCTCCTGTCCTCTCAGCCACCAGCCAGCCTGCCGCTCTACCTCAGGCACTCTGGATTCACTGTTCCCTGTGGGGATGCTCTCTGCTCACAAGGCCCTTGAGACTGTGGAAACACACCATCTTCTTGGGGAGGCTGGTCGTGACTTCCAAAGGCACTTTCCAGTCCTTTCCTGGCTTTGTTTTTACTTTCACCTTTGATTAGACAGCATAATTTAGTGACAGGTTTTGCTCACTGTCTGGGTCCCCCGTGCAACAGGAAATGCAAGAAGGCGCCCTCCACAGCACAGGGGTTTGCCCCACAGGCTGCTTCGACTCCTGTCAAGAGCTTTGCTGCCTCAGCCTTCCAGGCACTGAAGACAAAGCTTTGCAAGTCAGTTTTAGTTCTGTGTAGCCTTGCTCTGAAGATGCTGGAAAATGGGACTTACCCTTAACTTTATGAGAAATGTGAGCACATTAATATCATGCCTGCAACTTTATAAACAGGACCCAAGATTATTAGACTTGAACTGAGTTCTCAACACAGTGTTAATCAAGGCCAAGATTGACTCTGTTTCAAGTTACCATCTGCAGATAGGGCTCAATATTATTACCTGCACAAATGATCATAACTGGTTCTATAGGAAGACTGAAAGATATATGTACACATCACTGGTACAAAAAGGTCAGGATTTATAAACAGCAGGCAACAAAGCAGTGCAGTTTAGTGCAAAAGAGCTGTCTTGCAAGTCAGTGAGATCAGTTCATCCACAGCTTGACTCATCTCTGGTGCAGTTAAACCACTGTGGTGCTTCAGTAAGAAAATGTACTTTATTAATGCTAAGGTGCTTTCTCAGCTTGTGTAAGCAACTACCTTCCTACCTACCTATACCATCCTAAAGTTCTGAAACTTTTTAAAAAAAAAGCCAAATGCAGAATTTACTGAGAGGTGAAACTTGCGTGAGACAACATTCTCTGAGAAGAGCAGGAGAAGTTCCGTGAGCCCTTAGGTCTGTGTGCAGCACCTCCCACTTACCAGACAACATTCCTCGTTCCTCAGCATCACTGTCACTATCCACGATGTCATTATGCTTTTCGATGTCTGCTAAAGACTGGCCATAATGGGTTAATTCTTCATCTTCGTTTAGGTTGTAAATACTTTTTTTCTCATGATGTCGCTGACAAAAGTGCGAGGAAAATCAGTTGTCCAAAATTACCACGTTTATTTCTCAGCAAAAACAATTATTTTTCCATTATATGTGAAATATGATGACGAGGCCTAACCAGCCTTAAGATTATGCTAGGTCACATGATCGATGATTTAGATTAAACAGAACCCATGGAGGGAAACTCTTAAACAAATCAGTGGGTGAGGCGAAGTTACCGGTAACTCAAGCAGTCCTTCCTGCTATCAAAGTTTTTCCACCACTTACTCTCCCCCAGCAGCTGCAGGTTGGCCCTTTAGTTAAGAACTTCGGTAGTGGTTGCTGCCATCTGCTCTGGTTATGATGTTTGTCCATTTAATAACTAGTATCTGCAGAAGGTTATGTCCCCTTTTGCCTAACCTGACAAGATATATCCCCTGAACTGGCAGGCAAGTATCCACAAAGGTAAATGAAGAGAATCGGCCCTCTCTTTGAGCTTCACTTCTTTGTAAAATTTACAGCAAAGACTCTCCTCCATTTTTCTTTTTATACCTGTTGTTCCAGAGCAAACCTCTTCATCATCTTTTCCTCTGGGCTTATGTTGCTGTTGTACTCCCCAAAGCGTTTATCTGTAAACACATTGGACTTATCCCTGTCTTTGTACTCCTTTAGTAGAGTCTGTGTACGCTGAAAAAGACATAAACAATTTTTACAAAAAAATTCCTGCAATTGCCACTAAAGGGAGCATCAGAATGGTGTGTATTTTAAAGTTCACAGCTGTGCACTGTGATGTCAAAAGTCCACCCACACTACTTCATGTCTTCCCTAGTAAGAACAACTTTTTTTTTTTTTTTTTTTGGTACTGGGGATTGAACTCAGGCACTTTACCACTGAGTCACATCCCCAGCCTTATTTTGTATTTTATTTAGAGATAGGGTCTCACTGAGTTGCTTAGCACCTCACCATTGGTGAGGCTAGCTCTGAACTTACAATCCTCCTTTCTCAGTCTCCCGACCCGCTGGGATTATAGGTGTATGCCACTGCGCCCGTCTAGAACAGAACTGTGATAAGCAAAAAATCAACTCACTCTCAGCTGATGGAATAATCATTTTCCTCTTTAGAGTCTACCTAGAGCTGAAAGAAAGGAGAGGCCAAAAGCATTAAGAGCAGACTAAAGATGCTGAACTGCTCTTTCAGCTGTCGCAGCTGCCTCAGGATTCAAAGTGTTCACTCAGGCCTGATTCACTTGGAAAAACAGAGTAAGTTTGGATTCCTTCTATCATGGAGGGCGGTTATTTCTTGAAGGTACTCCTAAGAAATGCAGAGTTGTGCTTTGCATGTGATACTAGGTCATAAATGAGCTTATCAAATGGGGGAAGTTCATACCTTATCAAGCAAGGCACTATTTTAAACACAGAATTCAACAACCGATATCAAGAATCAAACAATTTAGTATTCTTCCACTAGCAGCAATTAATGAGTTCCATGTCATTCAAGGCTGGCTTTCCTTGGAGTTGAATTCCCTAAAGCGGAGATTAGATAGGAAGTGAGGAATGACTGTGGCCTCTGAGACCTGAGTTGGCTGCAGGAGGAACCTCGCCCTATCATGGACATTCTCTGTTTGCTCAGAGACTACCAATTAGCAGAGCTTATACATGACCAGTGACAGAAGAAGTGGCACCCAGGCGGGATCATCACACAGTGCAGACCCTGCAACGATCCAATCTGGTGGCTTTACAAACCCTTCAGCACAAGCAGGGCACCTTGACAGGTATTCAAACCCCTATTCCAAGCCTAGACTGGAAAGTTTCTTGTACTCTTCAGGGATTCCTGGGCGAGTCAAACACGCATCTCCAGGAGGCCCAGACAGGGACCTTAGACCTGAGGGGCATGGAGAAGTTATCCAGGTCTGGGGAGGAGCACTCTCATCATGACACAGCACCTCTGTCCCCTCCTCACAAAGGCCTGAGAGGTACAGTCCAGAGCATGGACATGCATTCCCCTAGCTTCAACAACTCCTAGCCAGGATTTTGGAAGATGCTTAACATCTGTCCCCAGTGGCCACTCTGCTCAAGGAGACACCCACCTACCTCAGGCAGTCTGGAGAGGGTTACATGAGGCAATCAGCAATCAGTAGGAAACTGCCCCAGCCTGTAGTGTCAAGCACTAGAGTCTGGGTTTGGATCTTAACCCCACCACTTCCAACCTGAAGGTTATATACTTATTCCCTGCCTCAGTTTCCTCAGGTTTAGAAGGGAGGCAACGGTATTTCCTTCACTAGTCTGTGAGGATTTTTAGCACAATGCCTGATCTACTATAAGGGACTACATTAGTAACCTTTTTTTTTTTTTTTTTAATTTTCAGGATTGGTGATTGAACCCAGGACCTGGCATATGATAGGCAAGGGCTCTACCCCTAATCTATACTCCAAGCCCCTTCTATTTTACCTTGAGTCAGGGTCTTGCTAAGTTGCCCACACTGACCATGAACTTGCCATCCTCCTACCTCAGCTTCCTGAGAAGCTGCGATAATAGGTGTGTGTCACCACTTAACTGTTGTAATTTATTTTAGGATTGAAGGAAGTGAGGCACAGCTATAAAGTGATGGTGCTGGGACTGCCTTCTTACTGCTGCATTATAGTGCTGTCCCAAAGTGCCCTAACCAACCAGAGAAGACAACTGGGACAGCCCCTTTACTCCCCAAGGACTAGCACACATGGAGGGACCGAGGCCTACAACCCGAGCCCTTGTGTGCCTTGACTCATGCACATCCTTTGAACTCGGCTAGAAGACCGGCTGTACCCCAGCTCTGAGCTCTTCACTTGCATGACTTGCTCACATCCTTCACTGCACTGGGACAATGTGCTTCTACCTATCCCCAAGATAGTCCAGCCACTCAACCCACACAGCATGAATGTGACTCCTGTGAAGAACTTTCTGACTTTCCTGACTATCATACTTTCTTCTGACTGTCATCTCTCATTCTACTTCTGGTTCCTTCAAGTATCAGTTCCTACCACTGGCCGAGCCCTGGGAACTCGGCGGGGAGTGGCAATTCCCCTCTCTTCAGATATAAGAGATCTCGGCAAGCTGCCCTATTTGGGCTGTGGGGCTTGGGAGACTATTCAAAGTAATGACTTGGTGCTGGGGGTGTAGTTTAGTAATAGAGAGCCTGCCTAGCATGCACAAGCCCCAGCAGCAACAACTAAAAAGAAATGGTGACTTGAGCTGGCACTTTAGCAACTTTGAGAGGCAAAGCAGTCTGTCCTTCTTGGACAAAGTGAGCTGCAAGAGGCTAACAAGGATAACAGGTTGAGGTCAGACTGTGAAGGCGTCTGGCAATGACAAGGCGAGATATCTAACGAGAGAGACACTTAGAGAATGCTCACTAAACATTGGTGCACTTATAATGCTCATAACCCCCACGAGAGGAGGAATGTGCGTTATTATCACTTTAAAATGAGAAAACCAAAGACAGATGTCCCTCCACTAGAGGTTACAGGCCTACCCTACACCACTGGCATTGGAGTGTGCAGGGCTGGACTCTTGTCTGTGTCAGTCACCTGTCTTGCTATTACAGTGATGGCAACTCTTTCTAGTAATTACCTTCCATTGCATTAGAGATCACCTGGCTGGCATACTGTATGAAGGAATATAGATTAGAGCTCTTGATGGCAACTCGCTTATCTCTACCTCCCCAGAAGCTAGATTGGGTAATCAGTGTAGCACAAAGGCTTCGAAGACATTGGATCCCGAATACAAGCCCCAGCCCTTATTGTGTGTGTGACCATGGGAAATTCAGTTTTTCTTCCTGTGCCTTAATTACTTCCCCAACTTCATAATGCATGTTCCTGAGAGCAACTGTAAGAATTGTTTAAAAAGGTCGTATCTCAGCACTTGCATATAGAACGCCATTGTGAACTTAATTTTTTAAAAAAGGTGCAGAACACTGGACAGAGTCATGGGCACGGGCGAGGTGGGAAACGCGCGTGGAGACCGTCCACAGCAGGCAGCCTTTCAGTTACTCCCGCGGCGGCGCAGCGTCCTGTGCCACCACCGACCCCGAACGCGCGGAGCTCAGAGCACGGGGATCGGTCAGGCCGCGCTGTGCAGGACGCCCGCGGTTCCCCAGGGCTCAACTCTGCCGGGCAGTCAGAGGCGTCAGAACCACGCACGTGGCGGGACCTGCCCACGCCACAGCGAGGCGCCGAGGCGAACCGGCCCGTGCCATACTGCAATCGGGGAAACGCAAGGACGACAAGCAGAGCCTCACCTTCCTGATGGCCCGCGCGCGAGCCACGCCGGGCAGCCCCACGTCGTGGCGCGCCTTCCTGCCCAGGATCTGGAACTTCTGCCTGTTGACCTTCACCTCGAACGGGTTGGGGTTGGCCCGCGCCGCGCTCCCGCGCGCCCCCGCCGGCGCCCGAGGAGCCGGCCTCCGCGCCGCGCGCGGCCTGGCCTTCCCCATGCCGCGCGTTTCGCCGCGCCCGCGCCTGCAAGTCAGGGAACCCGGGGCGGCAGCCGGTGGCAGCTGTTCACTACGGAAATGCGTGCCGGGCCGCGGACGCCGCCGAGCCTCGTCTCGCGATAACTGCCCCACCGCCCAGGTTCTCACGAGACCTAGACTCGTCCAAGAAGACGCCGACTGGCTCCCGCGCCAGCCTACGCGCCTATTGGCTGAGCGACTACAACTCCCGGCAGGCCACGCTCCTGCGGCCTCTGCGCGGGGCCTTCTGGGAGTCGTAGTGCCCTCGAGGCGCCGCGGCCTCCTCGGGCGCCCTCTTCTGGGAAACCGTTAGTAGGGAGCCGGCCGCTGTGCCAGTAGCGGGCGGCGGCGGCGGCTGTAGCCGTCGCCGCCGGGGGCGGTCCCCCTTCCTGTGGACCCCGCGGGGTGTGGTGCGGCGCCGTCTCGGGGCTGCCCGGGCGACGGGCGCCGAGGAGCGGGTTGCACGCGCTGGGCGGGGGCGACAAGGCGGACCGGCGCCCGAGCGACGCCGCGGCGGCCGTGACCGAGGAGTCCCGCGGCCGCCGCGCTGCCCACGCCTCGCCTCCCGGCCGCTCCCGCGCTGGCGCCCTCGGCGAGGCTCCCGTGGGCCGACGCTCGCGCCGACGGCGGCGCCGGCGCCCGTGGTGGCGGAGGTGGCGACGCCGGCGGCGGCGGCCGCGGCGGGGCGGCTCCCGGAGGTCCTGTCTCCGGCGGGACGAGGAGGCGGCGCCCGGCGAGGGATGCGCGGAGGCCGCGGCTGCTGCCTCCCCGTCTCTGGCCCGCAGGACCTCCTTGCGCCCCCGACACCGCAGACGCCGGCAGCGGCGGCCGCGCCGGAGCCTGGCCATGGAGAACATCGTGGCCAACACGCTGCTGCTGAAGGCGCGCCAAGGTGGGTGCCCCCTGGGCAGGGCGGCGCATCGCGTCCTGCGAGGGGACCTGGCAGAGCCCGCGGCAGGCCGCTGTCTGTCCCGGAGGAAGGCGCGGTCGGCAGGCGCAGGACCGATCCCCGCGGCGGTGCCGGATGGCATGCCCGAGGCAGGGCGGGGAGACCTGCCCCAAGAGCGGGCGAGGCGCGGCCCAGGCGTCCCGCTGCCGCCTCCGGTGGCCCAGCGGGGAAGAAATGCTTTATTGGCCACAAACCCTTAGGTCGGAAGATGGGGACTGTCGTCCTAAAAAGGCCGCCTTCCTAAGGGTCCGGGCGAGGGCCTGTGGGAGCGCACCCGGTAGGCTGCGCCGGTCTGCGCCGGTCTGCGCTCCTGGCGCCCGGCGGTCCCGCACGTCCTGGGTTCTGGAAGCCTGAAGAAAAGCTACTGGCTAGAAAGTCTTAGGATGCATGCTTTTAAGTTCGCTTTCTCGGGAATAGCTAGTCTTGCAGTTGATGGTTTCGTGCAGAAGGCATCTTCTCATCTGGGGAACAGGGAGATTAGGATCGTGAGTCTTTGGCCTCCTGGGCAACTTCGGTCATAGGTGTCATCAGAGGCAAAGCTGGTGGTATTCGAATGATCGTTGCTCAGCTTCCTGACCGCCAATAGAAGTCGGCTAGAAGCAAAGGAAGCTGGAGGATTTGTATAGGTTTCTCCTTGGTTACAAAGAGGCTGGGGATGTAGCTCAGCAAAAGAGGGCACTAATTGTGTCCAGAAAGCAGTTCCTTCCCCGAGGGTACTTGGGATCTTTTATACAGAAGAACTGAGGCTGGGTGGGAAGCACACGGGTTTTGCTTTTCTATTAAGGCAATTGCGGGTCCTCGGAGCAGTGTGCACTCTCCCCCTCCTCAGGAGCATTGACTGCCTCTTGTCCCTCACTGTGAACTCCAGATTGCTCATGGAAGGCAATGATCCTCATAGGAAATCAGGTCTGACTGTTTTTAAGTCTGACCTGTTTTTTTCCCCTCTACCTTCCCATCTGGGAATAATGTACAAAAGAGAATATTGTGACAAGCAGGCTTTGTGTTAATGCTGCAGAGGTTTCATAATGAGGTAGATATAAATATTCCATAAGTGCCAAATAACAAAACCAGCACTTCATTCCATGAAAGCCTAAGACAATAGTAATAATTTTTTTAACAGTAATAATTTAAAAAATGAAATTTTTGGTTTTCCTGAGATGTCTCATTAACTACATGGTGCTATAATTCCCTCAGTGAGCAGGAATATTTATTCCTGTTTAGAAAGTGTCATTATATACAGTTTGGTTAATGTTTTAAAGTAGTTGAATATGAATATCAGAAATGTATGGACTTATTTTGGATATTGGTTAATTTAGGGCAGTTTTCTCAAGTTGGTAATTGTATTTGTTTGTTTGCTTTAGATTATCTCCCAGGAAATGCTAGGAAGTGCCTTCTTGGACACATGTCTGTTCATAAGTAATTCTTTGTTTCTTTCTTTGGTTCATGTATTAGAAAATTAACTTTTGAAATCAGTGGACATAGGATAACACTTGTATGTTGGCTTGGGAATTACAGTGTTTTGGGTTTAATATTAGATAATCCATTTATTTAAAATGGGACCAATTTCTCTCTCTCTTTCTCTTTCCTATCTCTTGTCTCTGCTGTGGTCTGAATGTTTGTGTCCCTTGAACCCAAATTCATATGTTTAACTCCCAAGGTGTTGGTGTTATGTGATGAAAGCTTTGGGAGATGGGTCATGTTGGAAGGCCCTTGTGGTGGAATTGGTGCCTTTGAAAGAGAGACCCCGGAGACGCCCCTGCTACTTCTGTCTGTAAAGAGCACAGTGAGAAGGTACTGCCTATGAATGAGAAAGTGCCCTAACACCAAATCTGCTTTGTTCTTAGATTTCCCAACCTCCACAACTGAGAGAAACAAATTTCTGTTGTTTATAAACTGTTCATTTTATAATATTTTGTAGTAGCATCCCAAAGATTGTCTCAAATAGAAGATTGTTTAGAACCTTTTCCTTCTTTGAGGAATGCTGGCAGACTCTGTGCCTTGAAAGCATTGTTGGTCACTGTGTCAAGCATGCTTCAAGGAAGTGTGAAATTATCATCTCAATAATGAAATAAAACACAAACTAATTACTTTTTTGAAACTTTTTAGGACTTTTTTTTTAACCATATAACACATTTGTTAAACAATTTATGATCTTTAATTGTTTTAAATAAGCTTAAATTGTTTCACATCATTCTTCCAAGGAGACCTTAGCCCCATTTTATCTCTTGGAGAAATTGCAGCATAAATGCAAAGAGGAATTTATGACAGGTACATTTGAGGTGGGTTTTGGTTTTATATGTAGTAAATCTATTCTGACTGCAGGTTGTGGTGTTATAATTTCTTTAGCAGCAGAAGCATTGTTTATACCTATTATCATTAATGCTATCTATATCTTGAGGAGCCTCCCTAAAATATTTTGGTTGCAAAGATCTTACTTGAGCAAAATAGAAATTCATGGAAAAGATATAGGGCAGCTCAGAGAATCAAAGCAAGAACCTGATAACCAGACTGGTAAAGGACAGAAGATCCTGATTCATTGACTTACTCATTTAGTGGTTATTTTTGAATACCTTTTGTGTGCTAGGAGTGTTCTAGGTGCCATGCTTATAGCAATAAACAACATGGCCAGAAATTTCTGCACTATGGAGACCACATTATTTATCTGCTACTTTATTTTAATTGACACATACTTAATTGTACATACTTAGGAAGTACAATGTGATATTTCAGTAAACATAAACAAGGTGCAATGGTCAGATCAGGGCAGTTAGCATATCCATCAGCTCAAACATTTATCCTTGGTTTATGTTGGGAACATTCAAAATCCTTTCTCTATTTTGGGACGACAGCCAGGATCTGCAGGTTTGTCACCATGGCCACGCCATCTTAGAGCTCAGCCTTCTCAGTCTGGGGACTCAGGCCAGGGCATGGAGGTATATTGAGGTACCTGAAGGTCTGGTTGCACCTGAGGTCTTTCTGTTCAGAGTGGTAGTGGCTGCATCTGGCCGCCTCTTTGTAGGTTCACTCCTCTGCGTGAGTGCACACCTGGTGGACTCTCTGCAAGTTGAACGGGCACCAAGGTCTTGGGACTGCAGCAAGCTGGATCTGGGGAAGGTGAAGCCCAGGTCCATCAGATGGCAGCTGGGTTTTGTGTGGGCCAGTCTGGGTCTGGCAAGCCTGTGGAAGGCAGGAGACTAGGGGCCGTTCCCCATGGGGAGCAGAGGTTAAAGAAACTGGAGAAAACTGGGCTCTCTGTAGCTCAGTGAGTCCTGAGGTATGCAGGGACACAAGGAGACAGCTACAGTGGGTGGGATGACTGTAAGAGGGTGTGAGGGCTTCTTGCTATGGGCTCACCCACCCCACCCATCCGGCACCCACTGGACTGGAGCTAACGTCAAACTTCAGACAACCCCACCTATCGATGGAGAAGGGAAGCTGAGAAAATTTTCGAAAGCCAACGGAAGCAATCATTCAACTTTCCTTTTGAGACTTTCCTTCTTTTTTTTTTTTCCTTTTCTTTTTTTACCCTCTCACACTTCTACCATCTTTGAATCCAAATATTTTTCATACATCAATTTATTGATAATGGAATGTCTGAATAGTATATGATAGTTTTGTTGTGTATTCCTATATTTTTACTTTTTTTGAAAAATGTCACCTACCTGTCTCCCTAGATTCTCTTTCTCACTTCTCTCATACTAACAACCAACCTCTATTGATTCCTCCCTCACTCTTACTATAAATTTTTACCTCTATCTTCTCTCCTTCTCCCTCATGAACATCATATCTTACACCACTTCTGTTTCCTCATTATCCATCATTTGAAATGGTAAACCCTTTTAGCAAACTTACTGTTTGGGTGAATTTAACACACTGCTGTCACCACTGGATAGATCTTCCAAACAAAAACTAAACAAAGAAACCGTAAGCCTCAATAACACAATCAATAACTTAGACTTAACATACATATGTAGAATATTCCATCCATCAATGAACAAATTCGTGGGCTGGGGATATAGCTCAGTTGGTAGAGTGCTTGCCTCAAAAGCACAAGACCCTGGGCTCAATCCCCAGCACCTCCAAAAAAGAAAAATGAGCAAATTCACTTTCTTCTCAGCAGCACATAGAACTTTCTCAAAAATAGACCATATGTTATGCCACAAAGCAGCCCTTAGGAAATGCAAAAAAATATAGATACTACCTTGTGTTCTATCAGATCATAATGGAATGAAATTAGAAATTAATGACAAAAACCAGAAATTACTCCAACACCTGGAGACTAAATAATATGCTATTGAATGAAGCATGGATAACAGAAAACATCAGGGAGGAGATAAAAAAAATTCTTAGAGATAAGTGAGAATGACAATACAACATATCAAAATCTCTGGGGCACTAGGAAAGCAGTAGTAAGAGGAAAATTCATTGCGTGGAGCACATTTAAGAAAAGAAAAAAAGCCAACAACTAAATGTCTTAACATTACAGCTCAAAGCCCTGGAAAAAGAAGAACAGAACAACACCAAAAGTAGTAGAAGACAGGAAATAATTAAAATCAGAGCTGAAATCAATGAAACTGAAACAAAAGAAACTATTCAAAAAATTGACAAAACAAAAAGTTGGTTCTTTGAGAAAGTAAACAAAATAGACAAACCCTTAGCCACACTAACAAAGAGAAGGAGAGAGAAAACTCAAAGTACTAAAATTCGTGATGAAACAGGAAGTATCACAACAGACACTACTGAGATACAGAACATAATGAGAAGCTACTTTGAAAATCCGTATTCCAACAAAATAGAAACTACTGAAGACATCGACAAATTTCTAGAGACATATGCTACTCTAAAACTGAACCAGGAGGACATACACAATTTAAACTGATCAATATCAAGCAATGAAATAGAAGAAGCCATCAAAAGTCTACCAACCAAGAAAAATCCAGGATGAGATGGATTCTCAGTCAAGTTCTACAAGACCTTGAAAGAAGAATTCATTCCAATACTTCTCAGAGTATTCCAGGAAATAGAAATGGAGGGAACCCTACCAAACTTATTCTATGAAGCTAATCTCACCCTCGTAACCCAAACCAGACAAAGATACATTTTCAAGGAAAGAAAATTTTAGACCAGTATCCTTGATGAATATAGATGCAAAAATCCTTAACAAAATTCTGGCAAACCGCATCCAAAAACATATTAAAAGATAGTGCACCATGATCAAGTGGGGTTCATCTCGGGAATGCAAGATTGGTTCAACATCCATAAATCAATAAATGTAATCCATCATGTCAATAGACTTAAGGATAAGAATCATATGGTTATTTTAATTGATGCAGAAAAAGCATTTGACAAAATACAACACCCCTTCATGCTCAAAACACTAGAAAAAATAGGGATAGTAGGAACATACCTGAACATTGTAAAGGCTATTTATGCTAAGCCCATGGCCAACATCATTCTTAATGGAGAAAAACTGAAACCATTCTCTTTAAAAACTGGAACAAGACAGGGATGCCCTCTTTCACCACTTACATTCAACATCTTCCTTGAAATACTAGCCAGAGCAATTAGACAGACTAAAGAAATTAAAGGGATATGAACAGGAAAAGAGGAACTCAAGCTGTCACTATTTGCTGATGACATGATTATCAATTTAGAGGATCCAAAAAACTCCACCAGAAAACTTTTAGACTTCATAAATAAATTCAGCAAAATAGCAGGTTATAAAATCATTGTTCATAAATCTAAAGCATTTTTATACATAAGCGATGAAACATCTGAAAGGGAAATATGGAAAACAACTACGTTCGCAGTAGTCTCAAAAAAAATAAAATACTTAGGAATCAATCTAACCAAAGAGGTGAAAGATCTCTACAATGAAAACTACAAAACATTGAAGAAAGAAATTGAGGAAAAGACCTTAGAAGATGGAAAGATCTCCCATGTTCTTGGATAGGCAGAATTAATATTATCAAAATGGCCATACTTCCAAAGGCAGTATACAGATTTAACACAATTCCAATTAAAATCCTTATGACATTTTTCATAGAAACAGAAAAAGCAATCATGGTATTCATCAGGAAGAACAAAAGACCCAGAATAGCCAAAGCAATCCTGGGCAGGAAGAGTGATGCAGGAGGTATCACAAAACCAGACCTTAAACTCTTCTATAGAGCAGTAGTAACAAAAATGGCATGGTATTGGCACCAAAATAGACAGGTAGACCAAAGGTACAGGATAAAAGACACAGAGACATACCCACATAAGTACAGTTATCTCATACTAGACAAAGGTGCCAAAAATATGCAATGGAGAAATGATAGCCTCTTCAACAAATGGTGCTGGGAAAACTGGAAATCCATATGCAGTAAAATGAAATTAAACCCCTATCTCTCACCCTGTTTAAAACACAACTCAAAATGAATCAAGGTTCTAGGAATTAGACCTTAGACCCTTCACCAAATAGAAGAAAAAGTAGGTCCAAATCTCCACCACCTTGACTTAGGACCAGACTTCCATAGTGCAAGAAATAAAAGCAAGAATCAATAAATGGGATGGATTCAAACTAAAGTCTTTTTCTCAGCACAGGAAACAATCAATAATGTGAAAAGAGAGCCTACAGAGTGGGAGAAAATCTTTTCCACACACATTTCAGACAGAGCACTCATCTCCAAAATTTATAAAGAACTAAAAAACTTTACACCCAAAATACAAAGAACCCAATCAATAAATGGGCTAAGAAACTGGGCAGACACTTCACAGAAGAAGATATACTGGTGACCAACACATATATGAAAAAGTGCTCATCATCCTTAGTAATTAGAGAAATGCAAATTAAAACCACCCTAAGATTCCATCTCACCCCAATTAGAATGGCTATCATCAAGAACACAAGCAATAATAAGTGTTGGCGTGGATGTGGGGGAAAAGGCACACTCATACATTGCTGGTGGAGTTGCAAATTGGGGCAGCCACTCTGGAAAGCAGTGTGCAGATTCCTCAGAAAGCTTGGAATGGAAACACCATTTGACCCAGCTATCCCACTCCTCTGTTAATACCCAAAGGACTTAAAATCAGCGTACTACAGTGATGCAGCCACACCAGTGTTCATAGCAGCTCAATTTACAATAACTAGATTGTGGAACCAACCTAGATGCCCTTCAGTTGACGAATGGATAAAGAAACTGGTATGTATACACAATGGAATATTACTGAGCCATAAAGAAGAATAAAATTATGTCATTTTCTGGTAAATGGATGAAGTTGGAAAATATCATGCTAAGTGAAATAGACCAAGCCCAAAAAACCAAAGGCCAAATGTTTTCTCTGGTAAGTGTATGACAATATATAACGATGGGGAGTGGCAGGGGGAAGAGAAGAGTGAAGGAACTTTGGATGGTGTAGAAGAAAAAGGGGTGCGAGGGGGTGGGGATGGAAAAATGGTAGAATGAAAGTCAGTATTACCCTATATATATGTATGATTACATGAATGGTGTGAATCTATATTGTGTACAACTATAAAAATAAGAAGTTGTACCCCATTTGTGTACAGTGAATCAAAATGCAGTCTGTAAAAATAAAAAAAGATTTTAATTAAAAAAATAAAAATGTAATTTGATGAAATTTCAATTGGAATAAAATATTAGTCTTTTCAGTAAAAAAAAAAAAAAACCTTACTGTTTATATTGTAGACAATAAGTGAACACTTCATTTCTATCTATGGTGACAAACCTGTAAATGCCTTTAGGAGCCATTTGGTTTAAGGTGGTACATTGTTTGCATTGGGTGCTGCTAATATTGGTCTCCTCCTTAAAGGTGAGGTACTGGAAGCCATCAGGGACACTAAAAGACTACAGGGTAGAATCTGCACTGCCTCAGCTCCATACGCTAGCTGAGAAGACACACAAACAGCATGAAAAAACAAGGGAACAGAGTGCCTCAAACAAACAAACATGTTCCAACAACAGAATCCACAGGATCACAGTAGAAGAAATGTCAGAGATGGAGTGTAGAAAATATATAGTTAGATTGATCTTCGAAATGAAGGATGGTACTGGAGAGAAAATACAGGAAGTGAAAAAAAGTCAGATATTATAAAAAAGAATCAAGAAGAAATCCTTGAAATGAAGGAAACAACCAAATTAAAAATTCAGTGGAAGGCTAGGGATAGCTCACTTGGTAGAGTGCTTGCCTCACATGTACAAGGCCCTGGTTGAATCCCCAGCACCACAAAATAAAATAATAATAATAAATAAATAAATGGAGGAGATCCAAGATGGCAGACTAGAGGGAGGCTGCGTTCCTTGTCGCTCCGTAACTCCAGTTTCAAGCAGAGGATATCTGTTTCTTGATTGCTCACTGTCAGGCACCTATCATCCACCATTTGTCTGCCTCTCACCTGTCCATCACCTGCCTTACACCTATCCATCTCCCAACACACGAGGTTCACCTCCTGATCGTCCGACAACAGTCAGCAAACTGATCGCTGACCGCCAGTGTAGCACCAGCTGCCTGCTGTTGCCTGGAAGTTCACTGTTACAGTACCTGCAGGTTCGATTACATGTGGCTGCCACCATTTTAAGACAACAGCCAGGACCTGAAGGACCCCTGGCCAGACTGACTGAGCCCTGTCTCCAGGATCTCTCAGCCCGACCGATCACTCTCTGCCTCTGGGGCCCTCACATCGACTGACTGCTCCCTGCTGCCAGGACCCCCAGAACAACTGACTGTGCCCTATCACCAGGACCCCAGACCGACTGCACCCAGCCTCCAGGATCCCCCAACCACACCAAACACACCCAAACTCCAGGACCTCCACCTGACCACAGCCACACCCTGAGCTGCAGCTCCCCATTTGCCAACACATTTGGAAGCCAGAGCGGCCATCTTGGGTTATCCTGGAAGCCAGAGCTCCGATCTTTAGGTGGAGCAAATCCCATCATGAGATGCTTGCTGGAGACTGGAAGCTCATTGTCAGGTACCTCTCATGCACCAGGCTACTGAACACTGGGAGGTTTCATTACTATATGACTGTTATACTGTAGATTTTCTTTTTTCTCCTTATTGAAAAAGTTAAGTTTTTATTTCTTTACTTTTCTTGCTCTCTTTTCCTTTTGTTTACCTGTTCCCTCAGTCTCTTTCTCCCCTTTTTTGCATGCTAACATCCAATTTCTTTTGATTACACTCTCACCCTTTCTTTAATCTAGAACTTCTGTATATTCTTTTCTTATCCCATTAACAGCCATATTCTACATCACTCTGCATCCTCTTTGTCCTCCTTTTGAAACTGCAGACCTTATTTCAAATCTGTTTGTTTTACTGAAGATAATATTTGAACTCATTCTGTTTATTTTGACAATTTTGTTATTGTCCTCATAGGAAATATTTGGTCTAGGATTGTATAATGTCTGAATTGGGCACTGCTAATACTGATCTCCCCTTAAAGAAAAGGTTTTGGAAACCTATAGGGCCACTATAAGCCTATAGGGGGAAATCTGCAATACCCCAGATCTGCACTACTAGAGGGGAAGATACATGAACAACATGAAAAAACAGGGAAGAAAATGATCCAAACAAATCTAGATTCTATGTTAATAGAATCCAATGACAGTATGTTAGAAGAAATGTCAGAAAAGGACTTCAGATTATACATGATTAAGATGATTCACGAAGCAAAGGATGAAATAAGAGAGCAAATGCAGGCAATGAATGATAATACCAATAAGCTGAAAGAGCAACTTCAGGAAGCAAAAGATCATTTCAACAAAGAGGTAGAGATTCTCAAATAAATAAATAAATGGAAAGTATCACCAACAGACTAGATCACTTAGAAGACAGGGCCTCAGACAATGAAGACAAAATATATACTCTTAAAAATACAGTTGACTGCACACAGAGGATGGTAAGAAACCATGAACAAACTTCCAAGAAATAGGGGATAACATGAAAAGACTAAATTTAAGATTTATCAGAATAGACAAAGGCGTGGAGATACAAACCAAAGAAATGCACAGTTCTTTCAATGAAAACTTTCCAAATCTTAAGAATGAAATTGAAAATCAACTACAAGAGGCTTACAGAACCCCAAATGTACAAAATTACAGCAGACCCACACCAAGGCACATTATAATGAGAATGACTAACATACAGAATAGGATAGAATTTTAAAGGCTGTGAGAGAAAAAAATCAAGTTACATATGGGGGAAACCAGTTCAAATTTCAACTGATTTCTCATCCGAGACCCTCAATGCCAGGAGGTCCTGGAATAACATAGATCAAGCTCTGAAAGAAAATGGTTGCCAACCGAGAATTTTATATCCAGCGAAATTAAGCTTCAGATTTGAAGACGAAATAAAAATCTTCCATGCTAGACAAAAGTTAAAAAAATTCACACCAAAAAGTCTGCACTACAGAACATTCTCAGCAAAATATTCCATGAGGAGGAAATTTAAGGGAAAAAAAATGTAGACCAGCAAAGAGAGGAACTACACTAAAGGAAAGGTCAATCAAAGGAGAAACTTAAGTCAAGTTAAAAACCAAAAATAAACCAAAATGACCAGGAATATAATTCGTATCTCAATAATAATCCTGAATGTTAATGGCCTAAACTTGTCAATCAAAAGACATAGACTGACAGATTGGATTAAAAAAAGAGACCCAACAATATGCTGTCTTCAAGAGACTCACCTCCTAGGAAAAGACATCCACAGACTGAAGATGAAAGGTTGGGGAAAAAAAATCTCACTCACATGAACTGTGTAAACAAGCAGGGGTTTCCATCCCTCTTATCAGACAAAATGGACTTCAAACCAAAGTCAGAAGGAATAAAGAAGGACATTTCATACTGCTTAAGGGAATCATACACCAACAAGACATAATTATCATAAATATATATGCCCCAAACAATGGAGCATCTACATACATCATACAAATCATTCTTAATTTCAAGAATCAAGTAGACCACAACACAATAGTACTGGGTGACTTTAATATACTTCTGTCACCACTGGATAGATCTTCCAAACAAAAAGTAAACAAAGAAAGTGTAGAATTAGGGCTGGGGATATAGCTCAGTTGGTAGAGTGTTTGCAGCTTGCCTGGGTTCAATCCCCAGCACTGCAAAAAAAAAAAAAAAGAAACTATAGAATTAAATGATACAAGTAATGATTTAGACTTAATGGATATATATAGTGTTTCATCCATCATTGAGCAAATAGAATTTTTTCTCAGCAGCACATGGATCCTTCTCTAAAAGAGACCATATGTTATACCACAAAGCAACTCTCAACAAATAAAAAAAAATAGAAATACTACCCTGCATTTTATCAGATCATAATGGAAGGAAACTAGATATCAATGATAAAATAAAAAAATAAAAGCTACTCCAACATCTGGAAGACTAAATAGCATGCTATTGAATGATGAGTGAATAAAAGAAGAAATCAAGGAGGAAATAAAAAAATACTTGAAGTAATTGAGAACACATACAACATCAAAATCTCTGGGACCCTATGAAGGAAGTGCTAAGAGGAGAGGTCATTGCATTGAGCTTAAACATTAAAAGAATAAAAAGTCAACAAATAAGTGACCTAACATTACATCTTAAAGCCCTAGAAAAAGAACAAATCAACACCAAAAACAGCAGAAGACAGGAAATAGTTAAAATCAGAGCTGAAATCAATGAAATTGAAACAAAAGAAATAATTCAAAAATTGACAAAACAAAAGTTGGTTCTTTGAAAAAGTAAAATTAATAAGCCCTTAGCCACACTAACAAAGAGAGAGAGAAAAATTAAATTACTAAAATTTGTGATGAAAAAGGAAATATCCCAATGGATACTACTGAAATACAGAAGGTAAATTAGAAACCATTTTGAAAACTTATACTCAAATAAAATAGAAAAACTTGAAGACATTGACAAATTTCTAGGGACATATGATCTACCTAGACTGTTGCAGGAGGACATACACAATTTAAACAGAACAATTTCAAGCAGTGAAATAGAAGATGCCATCAAAAGCCCACCAACCAAGAAAAGCAAAGGACCAGATGGATTCTATGAGGCCATCAAAGAAGAATTAACACCAGTCCTCCTCAAATTATTCCATGAAATAGAAAAGGAAGGAACTCTTCCAAACTCATTCTGTGAGTCTAGAATCACCCTCATACCAAAACCAGACAAAGAAACATCAAGGAAAGAAAATTTCAGAGCAATATCCCTGATGAATATAGACACAAAAATTCTCAATAAAATTCTGGCAAATCACATACAAAAACATATTAAAAAGATAGTGCACCATGATCAAGTGGGGTTCATCCCTGGAATGCAAGTTTGGGTCAACAAACCAAACCAATCAATAAACATAATACATCACATCAATAGACTTAAAGACAAGAATCATATGATTATCTCAGTAGACGCAGAGAAAGCATTTGACAAAATACAGCACCTCTTCATGTTCAAAACACTAGAAAAACTAGGGATAGAAGGAACATACTTAAACATTATAAAAGCTATCTATGCTAAGCCCATGGCCAACATCATCCTAAATAGAGAAAAATTAAAATTTTCCCCCTAAAAGCTTGAACAAGACAGGATGCCCTCTTTCACTACTTCTATTCAACTTTATCCTTGAAACATTAGCCAGAGCAATCAGACAAAAGAAATTAAAGGGATACAAATAGGAAAAGAAGAACTCTACCTATCACTATTTGCCAGCAACATGATTCTTTATTTAGAAGTTCCAAAAAATTCCACCAGAAAACTTCTAGAACTCATAAATGAATTCAACAAAGTATCAGGAAATAAAATCAATACAATACCCATAAATCAAATGCATTTCTATACATAATTGACAAATCCACTGCAAGGGAAATTAGGAAAACTATACCATTCACAATAGCCTCAACAAAAATAAAATACTAACAAAAGAGGTGAAAGACCTCTACAATGAAAACTACAGAATACTAAAGAAAGAAATTAAAGAAGACCTTAGAAGATAGAAAAATCTCCCATGCTCTTGGATAGGCAGAATTGATACTGTCAAAATGACCATACTACCAAAAGTGTTATACAGATATAATGCAATTCCTATTAAAATCCCAATGACATTCTTCATAGAAATAGAAAAATCAAACATGAAATTCTTTTGGAAAAATAAGAGACCCAGAATAACCAAGGCAATCCTTAGCAAGAAAAGTTTAGCAGGAGGCATCACAATACCAGACCTTAAACTATACTATAGAACAATATTAACAAAAATGGCATGGTATTGGCACCAAAATAGACATGTGACCAATGGTACAGAATAGAAGACACAGAGACAAACCCACATAAATACAGTTTTCTCATACTAGACAAAGATGCCAAAAATATACATTGGAGAAAAGATAGCCTCTTCAACAAATGGTGCTGGGAAAACTGGAAGTCCATATGTAACAAAATGAAATTAAACCTCTATCTCTCACCCTGCACAAAATTCAACTCCAAGTGGATCAAAGACTTAGGCACTAGAATAGACCCTGTGCCTAGTAGAAGAAAAAGTAGGCCCAAATCTTAGGACCTGACTTCCTTAACAAGACTCCTAAAGCTCAAGAAGTAAAATTAAGAATCAATAAATGGGATAGATTCAAACTAAAGAGCTTCTTCTCAGCAAAGGAAACAATAATTTGGAGAGAGAGCCTACAGAATGGGAGAAAATCTTTACCACATGCACCTCAGAGCACTAATCTCCAGGATATATAAAGAACTCAAAAAACTTAACACCAAAAAAACCAAATAACCCAATCAGTAAATGGGCTAAGAAACTGAACAGATACCTCACAAAACAAGAACAACAATTGATCAACAAACATATGAAAAAGTGTTCATCATCTCTTGCACTTAGAGAAGTGAAGATCAAAACTGCTCTAAGATTTCATCTCACTCCAGTCAGAATGGCAGTTATCAAGAGTACAAGCAACAATAAGTGTTGGCGAGGATGTGGAGAAAAAGGTACACTCATACATTGCTGGTAGGACTGCAGATTGGTATAACCACTTTGGAAAGCAGTATGGAGATTCCTAAGAAAACTTGGAATGAACCACCATTTGACCCAGCTATCCCACTCCTTGGTTTATACCCAAAGGACTTAAAATCAGCATACTACAGTGATGCAGCCAGATCAATGTTTATAACAGCTCAATTCTTAATACACTATGGAACCAACATAGGTGCCCTTCAACAGATGAATGAATAAAGAAAATATGGTACATATACACAGTGGACTACTACTCAGCCTTAAAGAAGAATGAAATTATAGCACTCACAGGTAAATGGATGCAACTGGAGAATATCATACTAAGTGAAATAAGCCAATCCCAAAAAACCAAAGGCCGAATGTTTTCTCTGATAAGTGGATGCTGATCCATAGTGGGGGTTGAGTAGGGAAGAGTGAAGGAAGTTTGGATTGTACAGAGGGGAGTGAGTGGAGGGGTGGGGTGGGTAAGATGAGAAGAACGGTAGATTAAGACAGACATCATTACCCTAAATACATGTATGAAAGATTTTTTTTTCAAAAATTTTTACCACTGTAAAAAAAAAAGATAATGGAAAAATAAATAAATAAAAATAAATTTAAAAAAATCCTTTCTCCTAGGCTGGGCCCAGTGGTACATGCCTATAATCCCAGGTACTTGGGAAGCTGAAGCAGGAGGATCACAGGTTTGAGGCCAACCTGGGAAGCTTAGCAAGACCCTGTGTCACAGTAAAATTATTTTTAAAAAAGCAGAGGGGCTGAAGATGTGGCTCAGTGGTAGAGCACTTGCCTAGCATTTGCAAGGCCCTGGGTTCCATCCCCTGTACCACAAAATTCCTCCTCCTAGTTGTTATGAAGTATACAATTTATTTTTGTCAACCACAAGTACCCAATAGTGCTACGGAACATTAGATGTTACTTCTTATGGGGATCACATTCTTATAAGGAGACAGACATAAAAACAATAAATAAGATAGATAAATGATCTATTAATGAGGAGCACCAAGGGAAAAATTGAAGCAGGGATGAGGGTAGGAGGTGTCCAGTTGTTGGAATTTGTAATTTCAAAGGGAGCTGCTGATAACCAGGTCTCAGTTGTCACTGTGGTTGTGACAGAGCAGGTTCCTCCTCTCCCCAACCCCATTTGCCTCATTTGTGTCAAGATTCATTGCCTCAGTTAGCCAGTTTGGCTCCCATCCCCTCCCTGCATCCTTTGCGTCCTTGGCTGGGGAGAGCCAGGCACCTGGACTGACATTCCCACCACCCGCAGTGTGGGGAGCGTTAGGGAGGGGCTGTTGATGAAGCCAACAAAGGGAGTGAGGTGTAATGTTTGGTTTGCCTTTCCTGAGTCAGTATTAAAATGTCTGGCTATGCTGACAGTGCAGCCTGTAGCTCCCCTTGGGATATTGCATGTGTTTCACTAGCACAAACGGCAGCTCGCTCAGAACAGCTTGCTTTAGCACCTGCACCTTTTTTGTAGCTTTGCTTGATTCATTTGCCACAGAACTGTCAGCAGCTCCTGGAGCCCTGGACATGTCTCTCCAAGGTCATTTGCATAATGGTATGGCTTATAGTAGAAGCTTAGTTAATATTTGATGAATTAATGAATAAGTGCAGATGAAGAAATGGGCATTTTAGGTATGCTTGGATCTGAAGCAAAAGTGGCCCAGAAATGCAAGGAAAAAAGAATTCGAAGAAGAGAACAGCGAGTTGCTTCAACAAATGATGTTCATTGTCTGTGGTTTGGGAAGCTAGAAGTGCAGGATCAAGTTGTGAGTAGGATTGATTCCCTCTGTGAGCTACGAGGGAGAATCTGTTCCAGACCTTTCTCCAGCTCCTCATGGTTGCTGGCAGTCTTTGGCTTTGTTTTGTAGATGCATCACTCTGACTCTGTCTTCTTCACTTCACATGATCTTTTGGTATTCACTGACTGAATTTCCCCATTTTTATAAGGATACCAGTCATGTTGGATTAGGGTCACCCTAATGACCTCATTTTAACTTTATTATTTCTATAAAGACCTGCAAATAAAATCACCTTCTGAGAGTGAACTGGGGGCTAGGACTCACATTTCTTGGGAGGGACAGTGCAGTTTATAACAGGTATCTTGAAAGCAGATGAAGGCATTTCCATAAGGGAATCCTGGGACTTTCAAAGGCTGTGGCCTCTCTTCACTGCCTGCTTTTTGGGATCTTAAGAACCTTCTTCTGAGCCGGGCGTGGTGGCGCACACCTGTAATCCCAGCAACTTGAGAGACTGAGAAGGGAGGATTGCAAGCTCAAGATGAACCTCAGCAACTTAGTGAGACTCTTTTCAAAATTAAAATAAAGGACTGGGGCTATAGCTCAGTGGTAGGGCACTTGCCTAGCACATGCGAGGCACTGGGTTTGATCCTCAGCACCACATAAAAATAAGCAAATAAAGGCATTCTGTATATCTGGAAGTACAAAAAAAAAAAAATTAAAATACCAATAAAAAAGGTCTGGGATGTGGCTCAGTGTAAAATGCCCTGGACTTAAATCCCAATACTGAAAAAGAAAACTAAAATCCAAAACCTTCCTCTGACGCTTTTCAACCCGGTTTGCTGCCCAAGTGAACTGTGCCTCTTGTGCACTCTTGTATTTTAAAATATGTACATGGTCCATCTTGTAAATGATCTGTGGCTGTGCTAACCATTGTCCTTGGCACTACAGTCCCTTGACTAAATGAGGGTGCTCTGCCTTTTCTTTCCTTGTCTGAGTTCTTCATCTCCCCCCCCCCCTCGCATTGGGGATTGAATCCAGGGGCACTCTACCACTGAGCTAACCCAACCCTTTTTATTTTTATTTTGAGACAGGGCCTCACTCAGTTGCTGAGGCTGGCCTCAAACTTGTGATCCTCCTGCTTCAGCCTCCCAGGTTGCTGGGATTACAGGTGTGCACCACTGTACCTGGCAGTTCTTCACCTTTTGACCTGTCTTGACATGATTTGACAACATGGCCAGCCCACCTTCATCTGATTAGGCCTGTTTGGAACAGCAGGGAAAGTAGAAGTGGACTTTGCTATGATATGTTAGTGGTGACTTTTGGAACCAAGGGCAGTTGAATGGGGGCAGAGTGGCTGCTGGAGTTCACCAGCTCAAGAGCCCAAAACCTGCAAGGAGGGCCTGTTCTTTGATTTTGTGACACTATTCCTTAGACTGAGCCTGGATCCTTGTAGTGAGAGCTGACTCAGCAGGTGGAGTGTTGCAGCTCCGTGTCTGGAGGTGTGCAGAATGTGTACATTTATCCTTCGGACAGGCAGGTGTGGAGTCAGTGTGCCCTGGGTGTTGAGCCCCCAGCCCTTAGTGCTCATCTCATGCCATAACTCATCGTGCTTTCTTCTGTGAAGACATTCCTCTCCACCAGTACCCTTCCTGTCCCATGGCTTGCCTCAGACTGCATAGGCGATGCCCCTGATGTTCTAGACTTTTTAAGACCAGAATGCCCCGTCTCCACCAGGACTTCTCACCTCAACCCAGCTCACTCCCTTTGCCTTCACCTGGTACTACGACTTGACCCAAGATACTGTCTCAAGTTCACATCCGCAGACTGGGTCTGCACTTGAATGGCAGCACACTCTCCACTCGCCCTCTCACATCACTGCTGGGAGGCCTTGTAGGCACTGTAAAGAGTCATTAACTTGGGCTGGGGAGATAGCTCAGTTGGTGGAGTGCTTGCCTTGCAAGCACAAGGCCCTGGGTTCAATCCCCAGCACCGCAAAAAAAAAAAAAAAAAAAAAAAAAAAAGAGTCATTAGCTCGGCATTGTTCATCCCGCCACCTCAGTTACTTCTTTTAGCACCTCAATTATTGTTCATACCAAAACCTTGTTGTTGTCCTTGACTTTGTCACATTGCCACATTTCATTCTGTGGACACATAGGTTCAGATCTCCCTTCATCAACACAACATAATCTGAATCTGACCTTTTGACTGAGGCCATCGGCGTCTCTCACCTGGAAGACTGCAGCTGGCTGCTAATCAGTTCTGCCTTTCCCACCCTGTGGTCTGTTCTCAACACACTAGCCACAGTGGCCTGTTAAAATTTAAGTTGGATTGTGTCAGCCCCCTCTTCATGGCCTCCTGATGGTTCAGAGTGAAAGCTATAGTCCTTACAGGGGTCCAAAGGTCACCTACAGTTGACCCCTTGCCACTTCTCCATCTTCATCTTCCTCTTGCTCTGCTCCAGCCCAGTATCCTTGCAGACTGTCTGATGTGCCAGGCAGGCTTCTGCCCCAGGCTCTTGGCACTTGCTCTTCTCTCTGCCAGGAATGTTCTCCTCCACAGGACTTATGCTTTCACCTCTTTCAAGATTCCGTCCTCTTGGTGCAGCATCCCCTGACCACTCTCATTCACTTTTTATTTTCCTTCCAGGCTTTTTTCCCCCCCACAGTGCTTGTTACTATCTACTACACTATATATTTTACTTACATTTTGTTCTTTGGTCTTCCCCTTTTAAAATGCAAGCTTCATGAAGGAAGGAAATTTTGCTTGGCTTACTATAATATCTGTGGTTCCTAGAATAGTGCCTGGCACATGGTAGATGCACAATAAATGTTTGTTGAATGAATGTGTGTGAATAGCAGTTTTCATCATGGGCTGTGGAGCCAGCCGTACCTGGCTTTATATCTCAGTGCTCTCACTTTCTACCTCTGTTTGACTTTGTGTAAATTACTTTTATCCAAAAACTCTCTTGTCTGCCAGGAACTAAGCTTTGTCCTAGGGATAAAGGGGTGAGGAAAAAAACAGACTTAATCTCCTCCTTAAAGCTAAGAGTTATGAAGGAAAGTATTTAGCTAATGTCATGTGGGAGAATCAGGCAGGAGGGCATTATGATCCAACCCTGGAAGTGGGCTACATCACTTTCTTATATTTCTCAGTCATACGGCTACTTTTGATGCAAAGAGGGCACAGCAACTGTCCCTTGCCAGTTCTGCATTTAGCTGGATTTCCCAAGACAAAGGGTATCAGTGCCCTCCTTCAAGGATGTCTTAATCTGTTTCTCAAGGCAGACTTTTGTTGAAACGATAGGTGGATGGGTCCCCTGTGGCAGCTGACCTTCTGCTCCTGAGCTGCACCTTCATCAGATTAGCTCACTTTCTCCTCAGCACATTTTGATAATGGCTTCCAGGTTCTTTGGTGTCAGAGAAGCCTTTTAGAATCTTCAAGCCCCATCAAAGAAATTGGGACACAGAATTGTTCTGTTGAGAGTTGGGGCATGCTTCCATCTTCTTAAAGGATTGCTTCCATTCGCTTCTGACAAGACCTCACCAAAAGAGCCAGCTCATCAGACGGAATACTGTATTCAAGCTCGGCGTTTTGCTTTCGAGACTCCTGCTCATTTTGGTATGGCCATGCAACAGGAATGCAGATGATGGCACTGATTCTGTTATGAATTGGAGAAAGTGTTTAATAAAACCTGTTAATTTTTATACTGACAATAAAAATGTTTCTATAGATACTAATGTTAACAGGAAAATAAATGTCACACAGCTTATAAAAAAAAAAAAAAAAGAGGGCAGAGCAACATAGTCACTAGCTGGATGGCTACTTCCCAACAAGAGTTCAACATTAGGGGACTGTATTCCGAATCCATGTAGAACAGCTGGGTTCTACCAGGTCTGCCCCTTTAGCCAGTTAATGTCCTTATACAACCTTTTTTCCTAACACAAATCAAAATCCCTTTCAAAGACCAGAATAATTGGGTCATGTTCTGTTCCTCCATCAGGGCCAGATGTGGCTGCAGTCTGTGTAAAGACCCAAATGATCCTTTATCTTCTTGCCTAATTTTCAGAGGCAGGGTGACTGTCACAGAAACTCCCCTTTATAAAAGGGAAGAATGGGGTCCATCAGTGATGGGCCCCTGTGAGTGGGAGCCTTCCTGGAAGGAACTGCAACTCCTGCCCATGTTGTTCACTGTGGCCCCACTCCTGGGATGTTTTCCTCTGTGGCTCCATCTCTGGACACATTAATGAAGCCATTATAGGCTCTGAGAAGCTTTGCAGGGTCACTTCTGCTGTCAAGTTTGTGGGGTTAAAGATTGTTAGAGAAACAAGAAATTCAAAGCCTTAGTCCTGAATCTAGGTTTCTTTAACACATAATTCTCTCTGAAACATAACAAACTTTTGATCTTGTTAAATAAAATTAATAGGAGGTAGGGTTGGGGTTGTAGTTTGCCTAGCATGTGTGAGGCACTGGGTTCGATTCTCAGTACCACATATAAACAAATAAAATAAAGGTCCATTGACAACTAAACAAATATTTGAAAAAAATTAACAGGAAGTCATTGGTTTGGACTGAGCTCTTACAGTGAGCCCAACAGACCAAACCAAAATGGAGCCATTCATGCCAAAGTTCTACCTCACCAAACTGAAACTTATGTTGTTCACTGCCTTCTAAGAAATCAGGACTGAAAAAGGACACATCCCAAATAAGCTGGTTTTAGCCATCATGAGGAATTTCCCTCTGCTTTAACCTTTAAGGAAAGTTCCAGGCTGACTCTGAACTCCTGGGCCCCAGCAATCCTCTAGGTTCAACTTCCCCAGGAGCAGGAACTACAGGTACACCACCAAACCTGGTTATGGAAAGTAACTAGAATAGTCAGTCCTCCTCTGTTGCTGCTTGCCTCAGCCCTGTTATGCCTGTAAAACCAACCTCCCCTGCTCAGCTCATTGGATCACCCATTCTATATTTTATGTTATAGAATAGTTATATTATAAATGAGACATTGCCTAATGTAGAATCACTAACAAAAGCTAGTGAGTCCTTAAATGTGTTAATAATATCTCTCACGTACGCATGTGCATCTTTTTTGTTGTTGGTTTTTGTTTTTTGTTTTTTCAATGGTACTGGGATTGAACCCAGGTTCTTGAGCATGCTGGGCAAGTGCTCTACCACTTAGCTACATTGTCAGCCCTTTTGTTTTATTTTGAGATGGTCTCAGTTGCCCAGGCTGGTCTGGAATTTGTGATCTTCCTGCCTCAGCCTCCCAAGTAGAGGAGATTGCAAGCACCCAGCTTATGTTCTATCTTTTAACAGCCTAGTTGCTTCCAGCGAGTGCCACTTGCCAGTGGTCACAGTCTTCTTGTTTTCTAGATGTGTTTCCAAGCCTGAATGTCCCTTCCTTTCAAGGCTCTGCTCCTCAGATTAATGGGGCCAGACTGAAGGCGGTCATTTGTGTGGGAAAGGTGGATCCTTCATCCTTTCTTTGCACAGGGCTGAGTTCTCATGGGCTTTTATCTTTCAAGGCCTTTTTCAGTCTTATTTTTTACTGTTCGAGGTCCAGTAGCAACTGACTTTCATGTTCTTTGGAGGCTCAGATTTCTGCTGTTTTTATTCCTTTTAATTGTTGCTCGTAAAGCAACCAATTCTTGACAGCCTGCTTCCCTCTCCTCCTTGCCACTCCCTCTCTAAGTACCTTCCCAGATGTGACTAATAACAGCACACACAACTAATGCTTTCCAGCCTCTTTGCTAGTTAGCACAGGGCTCTGTGAGAACAATTTGCGTGTTCTGTTTTTTAGATTATCATCACAGACAACATCACACTAAAAGCATTGCAGCTGCTGAATAACTTGGATCTCCAACTCACAAGTCTACTCTTAGAATGAGCATTCACTGAGTTACTGAGGCTGGCCTTGAAATTGCAGTTCTTCTGCCTCAACCTCCTGAGTTGCTGAGCTTACAGCATGAGCCACTACACTGGGCTTCTTGCTAGTGTGTTTTGATGCACAGAACTTAAAAACTTTTATAAAATTCAGTTCATTGGGCTGGGGTTGTGGCTTAGTATTAGAGCACTTGCCTGGCATGTGTGAGGCACTGGGTTTGATCCTCAGCACTGCAAATAAATACATATAATCATGGTCCATCCACAACTAAAAAAAAAAAATTTTTTTTTTAATTCAATTTGTCTGTTTTTCTTTGTTGCCTGTTTCTTTGGTGTCATGACTAGGTCTTTTTTTTATGGTTTTTAGTTGTAGATGGACACAATGTCTTTATTTGATTTACTTATTTTTAAATATTTATTTATATGTGGTGCCAAGAATCGAACCCAGTGCCACACACGTGCTAGGCAAGTACCTACCACTGAGCCACGACCCCAGCCCGACTAGGTCTTTTTTGACAATAAAATATTTTCTTTTCATCTTTATATTTAGAATTGAAACTAAACTAAATTTTACAGAAAGTCATAAAACTCATTTTCTATATTAATTTATCCTAAAGCTCTGTATTAAGTGAGAGAAGGGGATGTTTTTATGAGCTTTCTCATGACTGAGACCAAAACACCTGACAAGAACAATTTTAGAGGAGGAAAAGTTTAGTTTATTTGGGAGCTCACAGTTTCAGAAGTCTCAGTCCATACATGGCAGGCTCCGTTCCTCTGGGCCTAAGATGTGGCAGGACATCATGGCAAAAGTGTGGGAGAGTAGAGGAAAGCAGCTCAGAACATATCCACCACGAAGGAGAGAGAGAGAGAGAGAGCGAGCGCCCCAGTCTCCAGGGACAAACTGGAGCCACCACACTCAGGAGGGAAATTCTTAATCTTTAAAATGACCTCAGTGTAGAAGCTGCTTCATTTATCTCATAGATTGCAACTTCACATATTAATTTAATTGATAATATCTTAAGTTTTTAAGAATTTTTAAAAACTTGGTCTGATTGGACTATTAATTTAGCTAATCCAATTTTATGTTGACTGGTGATTTGGAGGATTGGAATGAAACCTGGAGTTTTAATCTAATTAAGCATGGCAGTGGTACTGTTATCCTGTTTGATTTGCCTGCCACCTCATAGGCTGCTGTGGTGACTCCCTCCTTTGTCTTCAGTGTGCCAGTGGTATCTTGTGGGAATTGGTACATATTTTTACATTTTTAAAAATTTACTTATCTTCACCTATAGACTTTGAGGGAGATAAAACTTGAAAAAAAAAAAACTTTTTGCCTTAAGATGTGCATATCTGATTAGAAATAAGGAAAATAAATTTTTGTTACATTTTCGAGAAGTATTTTAGGATATTCTCTAATCTTGCTCTGCAAGAGAGTAGAGATATAAAATAACTGGAAATGCTACATTATGCTCAGATTCTGTGCTTGGAGTGTTTTTCCTTTTTATAGTATTTTGGGACTTTGTGTGTGCGTGTGTGCGTGCGCGCGCGGTGTGATGTATGCTTGTGTGCTGGGGATTGAAGTCAGGAGTACTTTACCATTAAAAAAGAAATGATCTTTTTTTCTTTTTTAAAATTTTGTGACAGTTGTGGAGGTTGGCCTCTAACATGAGTCTTCCTGCCTCAGCCTGTGGAGTCCAGTCACTGGGATTAGACATGAGCTACACTGTCTGACTTGGGATTGTTCTTTCAGTTTGCGGTCACACAGTGATTTGTCTATAAATGACCTTTGCAATTCTCTTTTTTTTTCCCTCATTAATTTTCTGCTTCCAGTTTGTTGCGATGTTGCAAATCAAACCAACTAATTAGAATTATTCATAAAGTAAAAGGAGTCTGGCCTAAGAAAATTTTTTACAAGTAAATAAAGTGTGTGAATTTTAGTTTGTTAACTTTAATACCTTAATTTGTCCTTTTTCTTCTTAACTCTTTTGAGTTGAATCATGACTCTGCTGTGTAAGTCGGTCACTGTGTTATTCAAAAAAAGTTTATTTTCATATCAGTCAAGCTATACTCATTTTTTTTTTAATCTTGTAAAGTTCCAAGCACCAGGCTAAAGCTGTCCTGTTCATCCTCAAAGTAGTTTATTATTAGGGTAGCTAAACTGCTGTCACATACAGTTCCAGATAGAACCTCAGGAACCATTGAAGTTTCCTTCCTCTCCATGGGGCCCATGGTCAGCTTTGTGCAGCGGGGTGGAGTGCGCGTGTCAGCCACCTAGGACCACGGCTTCCAGCATGCTCGGATGGTATCACCACCAGCCTGTGGAAGAGGAAAGCCCGGGACAGCATGGGACAGCATGCGTGGGGAAGCTCTCTCCCCCTGTGGGGCACTGTCCCTCCCACAGGCATCCACAGCAGGATCTAGTCCCAGGCCAGACCTTTGAGGGAAACGCAGAGGTGGCACCCAGCAACACACAGCTCTGTGCTTCCTTTTGTCCTCACTGGACTCTCCACAAACAGCAGTGCTGTGGTTCAGGTCACAGATGTGAACCCTGAGGACCACAGCGTGCTTCTGAGCAGCTTCTGCTAAGCGTGAACCTTGGGGCTCCGACAGCCTGATTGTGTCTGCAGTTCTCAGAATGTGATCAGAAGCTGGGAAGATGGAAGACTGCGGGAAGTCTGTGGTTGGGGCTGACTTGGTGGCAGTGTTTGAAGGGCAGTCAGCTGAGCCCACTCCACTGCATAACGTCCCTTCATTTCCCTGGAGCTCTGTGACGGAGGGAGAGCATGTCTCCTTTCTGGCTCTGTAGACTTGTGTCACTGTGAAAAGTAACTCTGAGAACTATTGTCAAGGGAGTGGGGTCAGGTGTGTGCTGTAAGTGATCACAGCCTCGTGCTGCACTTGAGAGCGCACTGGGCAGCACCCCAACAGTGAGCGATCCTATGCCCAGGCCTCAGGGATCCACTTCTACGCCTGTGACTGCAGAGCAGGGAGAGGGCACGGTGTTGGCTGCAACGTCATTTGTGATTGTGGAACTCAGAGACTAAGTGTGGATCAGTGCAGTGTTTGTATATTACCATAGCTAAGAAGGGATTAGTAAGGGCTGTGCTTGAGAGGGCATGAAAACTTAGGTGGGTGACATGGAATAATGACCTGAAGAAAGTGAGGGATGTGGCCTTGCTACGGACAAGCTTTCCAGGCCAGGGAACAAGGAGGGCAGAGGTCATGAGGCCTCTGGGAGGGGGCCTGACAGGGAGGGTGAACAGAGTCAAAATGGGTGGAATAGCGTGAAAAAATCAAGTTGCAGAATGATAGGTGCTATGGTAACACGCCATTTCTGCTAACAACGTATAGAACAGGGCTTTTTAACCTCAATAAAATAAAATGCAACTACATTGAAGTAGTTATAAAAAATATTTAATGGTTTTGTTATATAATATGTGTTTTGTTATTAAAAGCATTAAGTAATATGACAATATACTTAAAATGTAGACAAGTTAAAGTTTACTTATTTTTAAAGGTTCCAGTTGATTAGTTTGAATGAAAATTTTAAACTGTGGGGTAACCTTTGACTCACCTGCTTCCAATCACACACAGTGCAGGTAATATTAGGGAGAAAGGTGGAAAGATGGCTGGACCACCCATGTGGGGACACACCGTCTGGCACTTTGGAGTCTGAACAGTTAACTACCAGACATTGTGAACTGTGTTAAGATTGGTTGGTGTTGTGGTGTGGATGTGGTTTGTCCCCCAGGATTTCATGGGTTGGAAGCATGGTCCCAGGTATGTTGGTGTTAAGATGTGTTGGAGCCGGGTCTGGTGGTGCACACCTGTAATCCCGGAGGCTTGGGAGGCTGAGACAGGAGGATTGCAAGTGCAGAGGTAATCTCAGCAATTTAGTGAGGCCCTAAGCAACTTAGCAGGACCCTGTCTCAAAATTAAATAAAAAGGGCTGGGGCTGTGACTTAGTGGTTAAGTGCCCCTGGGTTCAATCCTTCTACTTGACTCCTGCCAAAAAAAGGGGTGTTGGAGCCTTAAGAGGTGGGGCCTCATGGAAGATAATCAGGTCACTGGAATATCCCATCGAATGGATTAGTGTAGTTCTAATGGACTCTAGTTAGCTCCTATGAGACTAGGTTGTTAGAAAAGAGGGGTTTGACCCCTGAATCATTCCAGCTTCCTACCACACTGTAGGATCTCTCTTCCATATGTGCTTTCCTTGTGATGCCTTCCACCATGAGACCCTTTCTAGAGCTACACAGAAGCTGGCACCATGCTTGTGAGCCTCCAGAACTGGGAACTAAATAAACCTCTTGGCTTTACAGATTGCGTAGACTGAGGTGTTGTGCTACAGCATTGGAAAACGGATTAATACAGTTTGCTACATCATACAGCACTGGAGACAGTAGTATTAATGTAAATTATATTTTGTGATCTCCCTAACAACTAGAGTTGACACGAAAATCTCAATTCTCTTGGTGATGAAGTCACAGGTGCTGTTGATGTTATTGTACTCTTGTTTGCATTCGTGACTGAAGGAAATGCTGAATTTTATTTACGAGTTAGTGAAAATAAAGGTGACTTTTTTTCCCCCAGATTCACAAATCCCCTGAAATCTGTTCATTAATCACAGTTATGAATCTGATTCTAAAAAAAACAATATATTCTTGGCTCCATACACACACACACCCACTTTACAAATGGCTTAGAGTATTACACACTACACTCATGATTGTGGTTGTTTCTGATAGCTTTAGAACTAGGGACAGTATAACAATCACAAAGAATGTAAAAGTAATTGAGGCACTAGTAGCAGACTGGGTCACAAGCTGACTACTCAGTTAACCTTCGCTCTTCTTCCTCCTCCTCCCCAACCTTGATGCTTTTGTCTGTAACAGGCCCATTTCCCGGGGTTTTCAACTCAGAGTTAGCACATTCTAAAACGGTCAGCGTCCTGGGCTGCGATACATTCCTCCTAGCGCACCGGCACGTCCTGCACCCTCAGGGGTCCGCTTGCGGGTGCAGCTGCACAGGGCGTAAGACTGCTGGCCAGGCCGGAGCTGCAGCGGGCGGAAGCGGCCCGCGCGTGCTGGAGCCTGCCCTTGCGTTCCCAGCTCTTGTAGTGGTGCGGCTCAGCCCTGGGCACCTGGGGGTGGTGCCAGGCAGGGCTGCACTTCATTCCTACCTCGTCCTTAGACTCAGAGCCCTTAAGTTACAGAGAGAGGGAAGCTTAGTTGGCATTGAGGGGAAGGATCTGGAAAGGGCACACCAGAGTCGGGAAGGCCAGGAGCCGGGCGTGTGGCGCACCCCTGGGAGGATCCTGAGTTCAGAGCCAGCCTCAGCAGGCGAGGTGCTGGGCAGCTCAGCGAGACCCTGCTCTAATGAAATACAAACTAGGGCTGGGGACGCGGCTCAGCGGCCCAGCGCCCCTGGGTTCAATCCCCAGTGACCCCTGCAGCCGCCCTAAAAGAATCTGATCCTGCAGTGAACAGTTGCAGTTTCCTGTCTTCGCTCCTCCGGATTTCTCTCTACTGCATGAGGTATGTACAGGTCACTCGCGACAGCTGGAGGCGCCCTCAGCGGACCCGGGCCGATTTGGGAAGTCCACTCATTCAAGGCTTTTGAATTCAATCCAAGCAGAATCAGTCCTGCGAACAGTGTTTTCAGAAAGCGGTGTATCAGAGCGCACCGTGGGGTGTCGTTCCCTGGTAGAGCCCGTGGCCCGCGGGGGACCTCGCTGTGCGCGCCAGGGCACTTCTTCCGCAGGCCGCCCAGGTCAGCAGGTTCCCCGGTACAGGGGCAGGGCGCGGGCCGCCGGGGAGAGGCGCCCCTCCGAGCAAGACAGTGACCAAGCAGAAATCACGGCGGAGAAAGCTGCGTGGGGACCCTACGCGTCCCGCGGCAGCCACGCAAGCTTTCTGCACCTTTCTGGTCTCAGCATGGAAGCCGTCCTTCAGATCTCTGCCTGCCAGCCACCTCCACAGGGGCGGCCTCTCCCTTCAGTGTGTGATTCTGATTCATGCTGTTTGTCCCTATCTGGTTAATGTTTTCTCATCTCTCACCATCTATGATTTGTTAATCTCTCTCTCACTTGGAATGTAGGGGAAGGACCCTGATATGTTTGTTTTGGGTTGGTTTGCTTGTTTCGTGGTGCTGGGGCTCAAACCCAGAGCCTCATGCTGTCTCAGCCTGCCTCCCTTTTTTTTTTTTTACCATTTTATTCCTAGTGCTTTGCACATGTTTGGTACATAGTAGGTGCTCAAAAAATAATTTATAAGAACAAGTATTTAGGTGCTGGTGTTGTAGCTCAATAGTAGAGTGCTTGTGCAGCTTGGGTGAGGCCGTGGGTTCCATTTTCAACACCATATAAAAGCAAATAAAGGTTAAACTCTTTTTAAAAAATTTTTAGGCATACATGACAGTAGAATGTATTTCGACATATTATACATTTGCAGAGTATAACTTCCCATTCTGTGGTTGTACGTGATGTGGAGCTATACTAGTCATGTATTCATTAGTATATGAACATAGGAATGTTATGTCAGATTCATTCTTCTGTCTTGACCATTACCACCCTCCTCCCTTCCTCCACTCCTTCCCCCCAACTTCCTCCCTCTCCTCTCCCCTCCTGTTGTGAGTCAGCATCTGTGTATTAGAACAGTTGGACTTTGGTTTTTGGGGATTGGTTATTTAACTTAGCATGATAGACCCCAGTTCCATTCTCTTACTGGCAAATGCTGTAATTTCGTTCTTCTTTATGACTGAGTAATATTCCATTGTGCATATGTACCACATTTTCTTTATCCATTTATCTGTTGAAGGACACCTATGTTGATTCCCATAGCTTAGCTATTGTGAATTGAGCTGCTATAAACATTGCTGTGGCTGCATCAGTATACTATGCTGATTGTAAGTCCTTTGGGTATATGCTGAGGAGCAGGATAACTGGATCAAATGGTTCCATTCCAAGTTTTTTGAGAAATGTCCATACTGCTTTCCAGTGTGGTTGCATCAGTTTGCAGACCCACCAGCAATGTATGAATGTACCTTTTTCTCCACATCCTGGCCAACATTTATTGCTGCTTGTATTTTTTTTTTTTTTTTTTTTTTGCGGGGGCAGGGGCAGTCAGACCATTTTTTTGAGGGGATTGGAGTAGTACTGAAGGGCTGAAATGGAGGATAAAATCCAACAACCTCCCCAGGGCCAGATCTTGCTGTTAGCCCCTTGTATAATTGCCATTCTGACTGGAGTGAGATGAAATCTCAGTGTAGTTTTAATTAATTTGCATTTCTCTAGTTGCTAGACATGTTGAACATTTTTTCATGTATTTGTTGAACATTTGTATTTCTTCTTCTGTGAAATGTCTGTTCAGTTCCTTTGCTCATTTATTGATAGAGTTTTTTTTTTGTTTGTTTGTTTGTTTGTTTGTTTTTGCGGTAAGTGTTTTGAGTTCTTTATATATCCTGGAGATTAATGCTCTGTCTGAGGGGCAGGAGGCAAAGATTTTCTCGCACTCTGTAGGCTCTCTCTTCACATTCTTGATTATTTCCTTTACTATGAAGAAGCTTTTTAATTCAATACCATCCCATTTATTGATTGATTTCACTTATTGCACTTCAGGAATCTTTTTGAGGAATTCGATTCCTAAGCTGACACGATGGAGATTTGGGCCTACTTTCTCTTCTAGTAGGCATAGGGTGTCTGTCTAGTGCCTAGGTCCTGGATCTACTTTGAGTTTTGTGCAGGATGAGAGATAGAGGTTTAATTTCATTTCACTACATATGGATTTCCAGTTTTCCCAGCACAATTTGTTGAAGAGGCTATCTTTTCTACTATCTGGGTTTATGATACATTTGTCTAGTATGAAATAACTATTAATATGGGTATGTCTGTGTCTTCTATTCTGTACCATTGCCCTAAGTATCTGTTTTGGTGCCAATACCTTGCTGTTTTTGTTACTCTTACTCTGGAGTATAATTTAAGGTCTGATATTGTGATTCACTGTTTTTGCTGATGAATGCTATGGCTATTCTGGGCCTCTTATTTTTCCAAATCAATTTCATGACAGTTTTTTCTGTCTCTATGAAGTACATCATCAATCCTTAATAGGAACTGCATTAAATCTGTATGGCACTTTTGGTGGTATGACCATTTTTTTTTCTTTTTTCTTTTTTTTTTTTTTTCAGTGCTGGGGATTGAACCCAGGGCCTCGTGCTTGGGAGGCAAGCACCCTACCAACTGAGCTATCTTCCCAGCCCCGGTATGACCATTTTGACAATTTTAATTCTTTGAGAACATGGGAGATCTTTCCAACTTCTAAAGTCTTCTTCAGTTTCTTTAGAGTTCGGTAGTTTTCACGGTAGTGGTCTTTCACCTCTTTGCTAGATTGATTGCCAAATATTTTTTTGAGGCTATCATGAATAGGATAGTTTCCTAATTTCTCTTTCAGTTGATTCGTCACTGAAGTATAGGAATGGCATTGATTTATGGGTGTTAATTTTATATCCTGCTACTTTGTTGAATTCATTTGAGTTCTACAGGTCTTCTGGTGGAATTTTTTGGATCTTCTAAATATAGAATCATGTCATTGGCAAATAGTTATAGTTTGAGTTCTTCTTTTCCTATTCATATCTTTAATTTCTTTCTTCTGTCTAATTGCTTTGGCTAGAGTTTCCAGGACTATGTTGAATAGAAGTAGTGAAAGAGGGCATCCCTGTCTTGTTCCAGGTTTTAGAGAGAATGATTTAAATTTTTCTCCATTTAGAATGATGTTGGCCTTGGGTTTAGGATTTATAACTTTCAACAATGTTGAGGTATGTTCCTAGTATCTCTAGTTTTTCTAGTGCTTTGAACATGAATGGGTGCCGTTATTTGTCAAATGCTTTTTCTGCATCTATTAATATAATCATGTGATTCCGGTCTTAAAGTCTATCAATGTGATGAATTACATTGCTTGATTTCTGTGTGTTGAACCAACCTCACATCCCTGGGGTGAACTCCAGTTGATTACTATCTTTTTAATATGCTTTTTGGATGTGAGTTGCCAGTATTTTATTCAGAATTTTTGCATCTATGTTCATAAGGGATATTGATATGAAATTTTCTTTCCTTGATGTGTCTTTATCTGGTTTTGTTCATAGAATGAGTTTGGAAGGATTCCCTTCTTTTCTATTTCATGGAATAATTTGAGGAGGATTGGTGTTCTTCTTTGAAGGTCTGGTAGAACTCAGCTGAGTATCTGTGTGGTCCTTTGCTTTTCTTGGTTGGTAGACTTTTGATGGCATCTTCAATTTCATTGCTTGAAATTGATCTGCTTAAATTTTCTGTGTCTTCCTGATTCAATTTGGGTAAATCATATGTCTCTAGAAATTTGGCAATGTCTTCAAGATTTTCTATTAGAGTATAAATTTTCAAAATAATTTCTGATCATCGTCTGTATTTCAGTTATGTCTGTTGTGGTTTTTCCTTTTTCATGGTGAATTTGAGTTTTCTCTTTCTCTTTATTAGCTTGGCTGAGGGTTTATCAATTTTATTTATTTTTTTCAAAGAACCAACTTTTGTCAATTTTTTGGATTTTTTCTTTTGTTTCAATTTCATTGATTTCAGCTCTAATTATAATTATTTCCTGTCTTCTACTGCTTTTGATGTTCTTTTGTTCTTTTTCTAGGGCTTTGAGATATAATATTAGATTATTTATTTGGCAATTTTCTATTATTTTAATAAATGAGCTCAGTGCAATGAACTTTACTCTTAGCACTGCCTTCATAGTGTCCCAGAGATTTCGATATGTTATATTGCTATTCTCCTTTACCTCTGAGTATTTTTTTATTTCATCCCCAGTTTCTTCTGCTATCCATTGGTTATTCAATAGCATATTTCTTAGTCTCCAGGTGTTAGAGAAGCTTCTATATTTCATCACTGATTTCTAATTCAATTCCATTATGATCTCATAGAATGCAAGGTATTAATCTCTTATTTTTTTGCATTTGCTAGAAGTTGCTTTGTGGCCTAAGATATGGTTTATTTTAGAGAAGGATCCTTGTGCTGCTGAGATGAAAACTAATAAATAAAATAAAGATTAAATTCTTAAAAAATATTTATAAGCAGTCCCATACAATAATGTCATGTCAGATTCAGTTCAGAAATTTGGAAACTGAGGCTCAGCAGTGCTACTTAGAGAGGATCAAGGTCACGTGGTTTCTAAAGGACGAAGCCAGCAATTGGTTGCATCACTTGGAAATTTTGTACTTCGTCAAGTTGATTTCCAGGTAGGACAAGTTATTATTCGTTCACATTTTACTCATCTTAGGTACCAAACTATCCACCCATATGTTAGTGTCAGTAGTTGTTATAATTGAATATCTTTGACAATTAAAAATGCTTTTTTCCATTACAAATACTATGTTGATAAATTTAATATTGTATCAATAAAGAAACTGAGAAAAATGCCTTTTCCCCCCCCCCAAATTTAGGAGGATATGGCAAAAAAACCGGTCGTAGCAAAAAATGGAGGGAGTTACTGAAGCTGCCCCGTGTCAGCCAGTGCAGCGAGCTCAGAGAGTCCATTGGTGAGTGAGCAGAGCCTCCCTGCTCAGCAGGGTGCCAGCCCCGCTCCCTGTCTTGGGGTCCACTTTCTTGTGTTCCGTGTGTTTCAAGTGCTTAATTAGTTAGTTTTGCAGTACTGGGGATTGAGCACAGGGACACTTTACCACTGAGTTACACCCCCAGCCCTTTTTATTTTTTGTTTTGAGACAGGGTCTTGCTAAGTTGCCCTGCCTGGCCTTGAACTGGTGATCCTTCTGCTTTAACTTCTGAGTAGTTAGGATTTCAAGCATTTGCCACCTCACCTGGCTTGGTTTATAGTGTTTGTTTCCATACAGAGATTTTAGTTCCTTACATAGACATACCAAGTCTTTTTTTAATTTTCCTTTTTTTAATCTGCTGTGCTTTCCCTTATGCTTTGGAAGTATACTTTTATTCCATGATTATTTTTAGAAATCGATTTGCGGCTCAGTGGTAGAATGTTTGCCTTGCATGCACAAGGCTCTGGGTTCAATTCCCAGCACTGGAAAAAATTAAAACAAAAAATCATCAATGGTACCTGGCACAATAGTGCATGTCTATAATCCCAGCTACTCTGGAGCCTGAGGCAGGAGGATTAGAGAAGAGCCTCAGCAACATATTGAGACCCCATCTCAAAATGAAGAATATATCACTGACTGTAAATGCAAAAGTCTTTTTCTAGACTCTCGTAAATATACATGTGATTGCCTTTAGGGCTCAATCAAATAACCCATGTCAGGGTCCTTCATATAATCATATATGCAGAGACCATTTTTCAAATAAGGTAACATTTACATGGTCCAGGGATTTGAACCTGTTATCTTGAGAGGCTATTAGTCAGCCTACTATATATGAGGACTGTATGTTTAACTTTGTGAGGAACTACTAGACTTTTCCAAAGTAGCTGCATTATTTTTCATTTCCCCAACATTAAACAATGGTTGAACTTCTTCCATTCCCTCGCCAGCACTTGATGACTTCATTATAGCCATTGAGTAGTGTGATTTGAATTTCTCTGAGGCCTAATGACATTGAGCAACTTTTTAAAACTTCTTGGTCTTAAGAAGTGTATATCTTCTTTGAACCAATTGATATTTGATCCATAATGTAAATAATTTTTTCTGAGTATAGCGTAGACAGATTAGTATGGAAATTGATTCCATTATTTGACATTTGTATTATATTTAAGACAGTACGAACTTTTCTTTAGGAGACTTATGCTTTCAAATATGTTCATAGCTGGGTGTGGTGGTCACGCCTGTAATCCCAACAGTTTGGGGGGCTGAGGCAGGAGGATTGCTGAGTTCAATACCAGCCTCAGCAATAGCGAGGTGCTAAGCAACTCAGTGAGACCCTGTCTCTAAATAAAACACAAAATAGGGCTGGTGATATGGCTTAGTAGTTGAGTGCCCCTGAGCTCAGTCTCCAGTACCAAAATAATAATAATAATAATAATAATCAAATATATTCATAGACTTAAAAAAATTATATTTTTATATACATATGCCTGTACATTACCTCAGTATGCCCCTAATTCACAGATGAAGTAACTTACATTAATTGTCCAGTTACTTAACTTGTTAGCATAATCCCCTGTTTTCACTATGTACAAAGCAGTGGGTATGCTACCATAAATACAACAGTTGAGAAACAGACCCAGTCTCTGCCCCCAGAGATTAGAGTCTCTTGGCAGATAGATACAAATAATCATAGAAAAATGATTATAAAAATAAACAAAATTACAAATTTTAGGGAAAAAGTATAGACAGCTGGGTGAGAGAAACTTAATCTAATTGGGGGTGAGGCAGAGATGATCAGAGAAGGCTTCCTGAGGAAGGAATTGGGCTAGGAGCATGAAATATAGGGTGAGAGAGAGGAAGAGAATTTCCCAGGCAGCAAGGTTAATGAGTACAAGGCCCCAACCTGGGAAGGTATGTGGCAATTTCCAAGGTCTTAAGGAGGGCCAATCTTCCTGGAGCAAATACAAAGGCAGAGAGTGGCTCTGGGGAGGTGGAAGGATATGGTAGGGTGTGTAGGCTGCAGACGGAGGACTGTTGAAGTTATGAAAGGTCGACATTGCCAGGTTCTTAGCAGTTGAGGGATGCAATCAGATTTACATTTCAGGAAGTCTCTCAGGCTTCACTAGGAGAATGGGAGCCAGAGGGATCAGCATGGAAACAGATGTGGTCCAGGCAGGAGCTGAGGGCGGTGGTTTGGTATGTGGTGATGGAGTTGGAACAGTCAGAGGACAGTGAGAGATACTGAAGTATATCCAGCAGCTTTCTGTGTGGGGCAGATCCAGGGGAGTTCTTAAGGAAGACTTCCAGGTCTTGTGTGTTCAAAGCAGCAGCACACGGCATGGAGCCTAGCCTAGTTGGGGAAGCTGTGTGTTCATGTGGAGAGCTCAGAGAAGTCTGGATGATATCTGTACAGGCAAGATGCAGAAGTCACGAGACTGGAAGTAGGTAAGATCCTCCTCAGGAGAGAACAAGAATGAGCAGGGAGAGGGCTCCTGACCAGTTTCAGAAGACTTTTCATCCTGTTTAGGCTCCATGAAGAGGAAAGACTGGTCAGGTGGACCAGAAAGCCACAAGAAGGATCCATGTAGGGTCTGGAGAGCTGGGGGTCCAGAGAACTAGGGGCTGGGACAGTTTCTGGCAGGTGGGTGTGTCATAGAGGTCAAGGACCCACTAGATGGGGCCACAGGTTCTGAGTTTGTTTTTTTGTCCCTAGAATACTGGGCATGATGTCAAGTGAGTGTAGAAGTGAGTTGCAGTGACTGTGTACAAGTAGAACTGTCTCACGGGACACGATGATATACTATTGAGGTCCTCTGCTTTGTGGGCACATCTTTGTCTATGACCGGTGGACAAGAGGATTTGTTGAAGCACCTTTTCCTCTTCTTTTTCATCGTTTCTCCACATTTTTAAATTGGTGCATTATAGTTGCACATAATGGTGGGATTTGTTGTTACATAATCGTACATGCTCACAATATAACAATGTAATTTGACCAATGTCCTCCCCAGCACTTCCCCCTTCTCCCTACCTCCCAACCTCACCGCACTTTCCTCCACTCTACTGATCTCCCTTTGATTTTTGTGAGATTCCTGCCATCTTTCTTTTCCTTTTTACTCTCTAGCTTCCACATACGAGAAAAAACCCTATGACCCTTGACTTCTGAATTTGGCTTATTTTGCTTAACATAATGGTCTCAAATTCCATCCATTTCCCTGCAAATGACATTATTTCACTTTTCCTTATTGCAGAGTAAAACACCACCGTGTATTTGCACCACCCGTCTGTTGAAGGACTCTGAGGGAGGTTCCGTAGATTGGGTGTTGTGAATTGTGCTGCTGTAAACATGGGCGTACGTGTATAATGACAGGATGTTGACTTTAATTCTTTAGGATAAGAATGAAAACTGAGGAGTGGTCTTCTTTTTAACCCTGTGGCACTGTGGGCTCAGGACCCAGACGCTTCTCCAGGTCTGGTCTGCCAGAGCTCCTCCCCTCCTGGTAGCATGTCTTCTACTGGGGACCAGTGCCCTCTCTCCAAATGCTAGTTCCCCACCTCTGCTGTTCATGCCTGGAACACGTAGCAACCTCTGAGGGGTCGGAAGACCAGGTGCTAGGTCCTTTGACCCTGCAGGATGGGGGTGTCTGGTGGCAGCCTCTGTCTACTGTTTGGGAGATATCAAATTTTGTGACATATTTCTATGATTTGTTTTTTGTGTTTTTTTTTTTTTTTTTCTGGAGGGTGGTGTTTTTTTTTTTGTTTTTTTTTTGTTTTTTTTTTTGTTTTTTGTACCATATGGAATCTAATGTATGCAGAAGTAAAATCATTAATGGAATTTTAAGCCAGATATGGTAAAAAAGGGTTTTTGTTAGCCGCTGCTTTTTTGCCAAAATTGGAGTTCTGAAGTTGCTCATCCAAGTCTGTAATAAGGGTGCATGGGAGAACGCAGGCAGCCAGCACTGCCTTCCTGGTGATTGCATGGTTCCATTTCCCATATCCTCTCAGGTGGGGCTCTGTAGATGGCCTGCTAATGGGGCAGCATCCCCACCAGGCCCTGCCCCTGTCATAGCAGAACTGTGCACTTTGCTAGAGGACACTTCTAGTTCCTTAAGCAGTGTTCTTTGTCTCCCTTTCGGGTCCCAGCATCTCTCCTGCTTGATTCCTAGCCTCTTGACCAGTCACTCCAATCAGGATTGGAAAGGGGGCTCCTATGACCTAGATGCTGGGGAGGGCATACTCAAGAGACCCAGTTTGTCCCTGGGTTTGAGTTGATCATTCCTTTATTAATCCAACCCCATCAACTTTCTCTCTTCCAAGAAATTTGCAAAATTCTGACTCCTGAAGGTGCTTTACTCTTTTTCTGAGTTTCTTTGTTTTTGTAATTGTCTTGTTTTTGTTTTAATATTTGGTAATTTCTGTAGGAATCTGGAGAGACGGAAGGCAGTCCTGTGTTCTGGTCTGCCATCCTCAGATGGAAATGAGGAATGCTTCTGAACCTTTGGATCAGGGAGGAAACTATTCAAAACTTTCACCATTTGAAAAACAACTTTTTGACTGGCTTGTGTCTTTTGCTTTTAAAGTATAGTTAATGAGTAGCCCTAAAGTAAAATGGAGTAGCCAAATTGGACAAAGTAGGTTGTAGAACTTCTGCAGAACTGTTGTGAGGTTTGTTGAAGCAAGCAGCTTCATCCTGGCCACCCCAAGCTCATATCCTTGCCTGCATTCTCCACGTGCAAACGCAGTGGTCCAAAGCGGGACCGATGGATTCCCAGAATTACTTGGCATCAATAATGCTTAACAGAGGGATTTGTTAAAAACTGGCTCACTTTTTCTGAACATTATGTTAATTCTTAAACTTTAGAGTCACGTTAGGGAACCTGAACGTGTTTGTTCATTTCAAGTTGGGAGCCACTGCTTGGAGAGCAACTGGTTTTCTTTCTGAAGTACAAATTACCCTGTTTTGAACCTAAGACTTATTTGGTTTTATATCCTTCTTTACATATTGACCAAACATTAACTGCCTTGTTCTCAGAACTATAGCAATATTTGAGGTGAGATATACAATATTTCCTACAGAAAAGGAAAAAACAAGAACAGTTAAAAGACAAACATATAGCAGATCCAAGATGGCGGAATAGAGGGAGGCTGCGTTCCTTGTTGCTCCGTAACTCCAGTTTCAAGCAGAGGATATCTGTTCCTTGGTGAGGCAGTTTTGCTGCTTATCAATCCCCTGTTGTTTACCCCATTTGTCTGCTGTGTTCACCTGCAGTCTGCCAGCATATCAATGCCTTTTTTGAGTGCAGATTGCTCACTGTCAGGCATCTATCATCCGCCATTTGCCTGCCTCTCGCCTGTCCATCGCCTGCCTTACACCTATCCGTCACCCAATGCACAAGGTTCACCTCCCTGATCGCCGACCACCAGTGGAGCACCAGTTGCCTGCTGTTGCCTGGAAGTTCACTGTTACAGTACCTGTTGGTTTGATTACACGTGGCTGCCACCATTTTGAGACAATAGCCAGGCCCCGTAGAACTCCTGGCCGGACTGACTGAGCCCCATCTCCAGGATTCCTCAGCCCGACCAATCACTCTCTGCCTCTGGGGCCCTCACATCGACTGACTGCTCCCTGCCGCCAGGACCCCCAGACCAACTGACTGCGCCCTATCACCAGGACCCCAGACCGACTGATGTCACCTGGCCTCCAGGATCCCACAACCACACCAAACACACCCAAACTCCAGGACCCCTGCCTGACCAACCGCATCCTGCCTCCAGGACCTCCTGCTAACCATGGCTACACCCTGAGCTGCAGCTCCCCATTTGCCAACACATTTTGAAGCCAGAGCTGCCATTTTAGATAATCCTGGAAGCCATAGCTCCAATTTTTAGGTGGGGCAAATCCCATCCTGAGATGCCTGCTGAAGGCTTGAAGCTCATTGTCAGGTACCTCTCATGCATTAGGCTACTGAAGACTGGGAGGTTTCATTACTATATGACTGTTATACTCTAGATTTTCTTTTTTCTCCTTATTGAACAATTCTAAGCTTTTATTTCTTTACTTTTCTTGCTCTCTTTTCCTTTTGTTTACCTATTCCCTCAGAGTCTCTTTCTCCCTTCTTTGCATGCTAACATTCAATTTCTTTTGATTACGCTCTCACCCTTTCTATTATCTAGAACTTCTGTATATTCTTTTCTTATCCCATTAACAGCCACATTCTACATCCCTCTGCATCCTCTTTGTCCTCCATTTGAAACTGCAGACCTTATTGCAAATCTGTTCATTTTACTGAAGATAATATTTGAACTCATTCTGTTTATTATGACAATTTTGTTATTGTCCTCATAGGGGCTATTTGGTCTAGGATTGCATAGTGTCTGAATTGGGCACTGCTAATATTGATCTCCCCTTAAAGAAAGGGTTTTGGAAACCTATAGGACCACTATAAGCCTATAGGGGGAAATCTGCAATACCCCAGATCTGCACTGCTAGAGGGAAGGTACATGAACAACATGAAAAAACAGGGAAGAAAATGATCCAAACAAATTTAGATTCTATATTAATAGAATCCAATGACAGTATGTTAGAAGAAATGTCAGAAAAGGACTTCAGATTATACATGATTAAGATGTTTTATGAAGCAAAGGATGAGATAAGAGAGCAAATGCAGGCAATGAATGATAATACCAATAAGCTAACAGAGCAACTTCAGGAAGCAAAAGATCATTTCATCAAAGAGACAGAGATTCTCAAAAAAAAAATCAAACAGAAATCCTTGAAATGAAGGAAACAATAAACCAAATAAAAAACTCAATGGAAAGCATCACCAAAAGACTAGACCACTGGGGCTGGGAAGATAACTCAGTCGGTAGAGTGCTTGCCTTGCAAGCACAAGGCCCTGGGTTCGATCCCCAGCACCCAAAAAAAAAAAAAAAAAAAAAAAAGACTAGACCACTTGGAAGACAGAACTTCAGACAATGAAGACAAAATATTGAATCTTGAAAATAAAGTTGCCCAAACAGAGAAGATGGTAAAAAATCATGAACAGAATCTCCAAGAACTATGGGACATCATGAAAAGACTAAATTTAAGAATTATTGGGATTGAGGAAGGCACAGAGATACAAACCAAAGGAATGAACAACCTATTCAATGAAATAATATCAGAAAATTTCCCAAACCTGAAGAATGAAATGGAAAATCAAATACAAGAGGCTTACAGAACACCAAATGCACAAAATCACAACAGATTCACACCAAGGCACATTATAATGAAAATGCCTAACACTCAAAATAAATATAGGATTTTGAAGGCCACGAGAGAAAAGCATCAGATTACATATAGGGGGAGACCAATACGGATAGCAGCCGACTTCTCAACCCAGACTCTAAAAGCTAGAAGGGCCTGGAACAACATATTTCAAGCTCTGAAAGAACATGGTTGCCAACCAAGAATCCTATACCCAGCAAAACTAACCTTCAGATTTGAAGATGAAATAAAAATCCTTCCATGATAAACAAAAGTTAAAAGAATTTACAAATAGAAAGCCTGTGCTACAGAATGTCCTCAACAAAATATTTCATGAAGAGGAAATGAAAAACAACAATGGAGGTCAGCAAAGGGAGGAACTACCTTAGAGAAAAACCACTCAAAGGAGAAACAAAGCCAAATTAAAAACCAAAAATAAGTCCAAATGACTGGGAATACAAATCATATCTCAATAATAACCCTGAACATTAATGGCCTAAACTCATCAATCAAAAGACATAGACTGGCAGAATGGATTAAAAAGAAAGACCCAATAATATGCTGCCTGCAAGAGACTCATCTCATAGAAAAAGATCCACTGACTAAAGGTGAAAGGATGGGAAAAAACCTACCACATACATGGACTCAGTAAAAAAGCGGGGTTTCCATCTTTATATCAGATAAAGTGGACTTCAAGTCAAAGTTAATCAGAAGGGATAAAGAATGACATTTCATACTGCTTAAGGGAACCATAAATCAGGAAGACATAATGATAGTAAATATTTATGCCCCAAACAATGATGCATCCCTGTACATCAAACAAATCCTTCTCAATTTCAGGAATCAAATAGACCACAACACAATAATTCTGAGTGACTTTAACGCACCACTGTCACCACTAGATAGATCTTCCTAACAAAAACCAACCAAAGAAACCATAGAACTCAATAACACAATCAATAACCTAGACTTAATAGACATATATAGAATATTCCATCCATCAATGAGCGGATTCACTTTCTTCTCAGCAGCACATGGAACCTTCTTGAAAATGGACCATATGTTATGCCACAAAGCAGCCCTTAGGAAATGCAAAAAAATAGAGATACTGCCTTGTATTCTATCAGATCATAATGACTGAGAGTAGAAATCAATGACAAAATAAAAAACAGAAATTACTCCAACACCTAGAGACTAAATAATATGCTATTGAATGAAACATGGATAACAGAAAGCATTGGGGAGGAGATAAAAAAATTCTTAGAGGTCAATGAGAACAACGATACAACATATCAAAATCTCTGGGACACCATGAAAGCGGTACTAAGAGGAAAATTCATTGCATGGAGCACATTCCAGAAAAGAATGAAAAGTCAACAACTAAATGACCTAACATTACAGCTCAAAGCCCTAGAAAAAGAAGAACAGAATAACAGCAAAAGTTGTAGAAGAGAGGAACTAATTAAAATCAAAGCTGAAATAAATGAAATTGAAACAAAAGAAAAACAATTCAAAAAATTGACAAAACAAAAGGTTGGTTCTTTGAGAAAGTAAACAAAATAGACAAACCCTTAGTCACACTAACAAAGAGAAGGAGAGAGAAAACTCAAATTACTAAAATTCATGATGAAACAGGAAATATCACAACAGAACATAATGAGAAGCTACTTTGAAAACCTGTATTCCAACAAAATAGAAACTATCAAAGACATAGACAAATTTCTAGAGACATACGCTTCTCCGAACTGAAGCAGGAGGACATACACAATTTAAACAGATCAATATCAAGCAATGAAATAGAAGAAGCCATTAAAAACCTACCATCCAAGAAAAGCCCAGGACCAGATGGATTCTTAGCCGAGTTCTGCAAGACCTTCAAAGAAGAACACATTCCAATACTTCTCAAAGTATTCCAGGAAATAGAAAAGGAGGGTACCCTACCAAACTCATTCTATGAAACTAATATCACCCTCATACCCAAACCAGGCAAAGACACATCAAGGAAAGAAAATTTTAGACCAATATCCTTGATGAATATAGATGCAAAGATCCTTAACAAAATATTGGCAAACCGTATCCCAAAACATATTAGGAAAATTGTGCACCACGATCAAGTGGAGTTCATCCCTGGAATGCAAGGATGGTTTAACATCCATAAATCAGTAAACGTAATCCATCATGTCAATAGACTTAAGGATAAGAATCATATGGTTATTTTAATTGATGCATAAAAAGCGTTCGACAAAATACAACACCCCTTCATGCTCAAAACACTAGAAAAAACAGGGATAGTAGGAACATACCTGAACATTGTAAAGGCTATTTATGCTAAGCCCATGGCCAACATCATTCTTAATGGAGAAAAACTGAAAGCATTCCCTTTAAAAACGGGAACAAGACAGGGATGTCCTCTTTCACCACTTCTATTCAACATTGTCCTCGAAACTCTAGCCAGAGCAATTAGGCAGACTACAGAAATTAAAGGGATACGAATAGGAAAAGAGGAACTTAAGCTGTCACTGTTTGCTGATGACATGATTCTATATTTAGAGGATCCAAAAAACTCCAGAAAACTTCTAGACCTCATCAATGAATTCAGCAAAATAGCAGGCTATAAAATCAACACACATAAATCTAAAGCATATTTATACACAAGCGACGAAACAGCTGAAAGGGAAATGAGGAAAACAACTCCATTTGCAATAGCCTAAAAAAAAAAAAATACTTGGGAATCAATCTAACCAAAGAAGTAAATGATCTCTACAATGAAAACTACAAAACATTGAAGAAAGAAATTGAGGAAGACCTTAGAAGATAGAAAGAGCTCCCATGTTCTTGGATAGGCAGAATTAATATTGTCAGAATGGCCATACTACCAAAAGTGCTGTACAGATTCAATGCAATTCCAATTAAAATCCCAATGATGTACCTTACAGAAATAGAGCAAGAAATCATGAAATTCATCTGGAAGAATAAGAAACCCAGAATAGCTAAAGCAATCCTTAGCAGGAAAAATGAAACGGGGTATCACAATACCAGAACTTCAACTATACTACAAAGCAATAGTAACAAAAATGGCATAGTATTGGCACCAAAATAGACAGGAAGATCAGTTATACAGAATAGAGGACACGGACACAAACCCAAATAAATACAATTTTCTCATAGTAGACAAAGGTGCCAAAAATATGTAATGGAGAAATGATAGCCTCTTCAACAAATGGTGCTGGGAAAACTGGAAATCCATATGCAACAGAATGAAACTAAACCCCTATCTCTCACCCTGCACAAAAATCAACTCATAATGGATCAAGGACCTTGAAATCAGACCAGCGACCCTGCATCTTATAGAAGAAAAAGTAGGTCCAAATCTTCAACTTGTTGGCTTAGGATCAGACTTCCTTAACAGGACTCCCATAGCACAAGAAATAAAAGCATGAATCAATAACTGGGATAGATTCAAACTAAATAGCTTTCTCTCAGCAAAGGAAACTATCAGCAATGTGAAGAGAGAGCCTACAGAGTGGGAGAATATCTTTGCCACTCATACTTCAGATAGAGCACTAATTTCCAGAATATATAAAGAACTCAAAAAATTCTACACCAAGAATACAAATAACCCAATCAACAAATGGGCTAAGGAAATGACAGACACTTCACAGAAGAAGATCTACAAGCAATCAACAAACATATGAAAAAATGTTCACCCTCTTTAGTAATAAGAGAAATGCAAATCAAAACTACACTAAGATTCCATCTCACCCCAATTAGAATGGTGATTATCAAGAAAACAAGCAACAATAGGTGTTGGAGAGGATGTGGGGAAAAAGGTACACTCATACATTGCTGGTGGGGCTGCAAATTAGTGCAGCCACTCTGGAAAGCAGTGTGGAGATTCCTTAGAAAACCTGAAATGGACCCACCATTTGACCCAGCTATCCCACTCCTTGACCTATACCCAAAGGACTTAAAATCAGCATACTACAGAGATTCAGCCACATCAATGTTCATAGCTGCTCAATTCACAATAGCCAGACTGTGGAACCAACCTAGATGTCCTTCAATTGATGAATGGATAAAGAAACTGTGGTGTGTGTGTGTGTGTGTGTGTGTGTGTGTATATATATATATATATATACACACAATGGAATATTACTCAGCTATAAAGATTAATAAAATTATGGCATTTGCAAGCAAATGGATGAAATTGGAGAATATCATGCTAAGTGAGATAAGCCAATCTCAAAAAACCAAAGGACAAATGATCTCGCTGATAAGTGGATGATGACACATAATGGTGGGTGGGAGTGGGGTAAGAAGGGAGGAAGAAGGGACTGTATAGAGGGAAAAGAGGGGTGGGAGAGGTGGGGGGGGGGAAGGAAAATTTAACAGAATGAATCAAACATCATTACCTTATGTAAATGTATGAATATGCAAATGGTATGCTGTTACTCCATGTACAAACAGAAACAACATGTATCCCATTTGTTTACAATAAAAATAAATTAAAAAAAAAGACAAACATATACATTTGTGACTTTGTTTGTTTTTGCTTTTGTTTTGTACTGAGGATTGAACCCAGGGGTGTTTCCCCCCCTGAGCTACATCCTCAGCCCTTTTTATTTTTCCTTTTGAGACAGGCTCTCACGAAGTTGCTGAGGCTGGCCTTGTATTCGTGATGCTCCTGCCTCAGACTCTCAAGTCACTGTAGTTGCAGACATGTGCCATTTATGCCCAGCTGTATTTGTGACATTTTAAATACAAAAGATTAACAAAATGAAAAAGTTTTAATATTCTAACAGTGCATTCCTGCAGGATATTTCACATTCGTGCAGTTGGTTGCAGCACATAGGGTGGGAACTGTAGTTAAGAGTCTCTTTCTTCTCCTGCCTTCCCTGCGGAGGCCTCTAGGAAATCCCCATTCCTGTAGCTCTCCTTTTGGAGAAGAGCAGGCCCTGCCAGTTCACACATCCCTGTGAGTTCTTCGGTTATCTTGGGCTCTAAGTATTTTAATGTTCATCATAACCTCGTCTAAATTAATAAACAGAACAGTAGTTAAAAATAATACAGCATTTCAAGTTGAGTTTTGTGCAGGGTGAGAGATGGGGATTTAATTTCATCTTGTTACATATGGATTTCCAGTTTTCTTAGCACCATTTGTTGAAGAGGCTATCTTTTCTCCAGTGTATGTTTTTTGCACCTTTGTCTAGTGTGAGAAAACTGTATTTATGTGGGTTTGTCTCTGTACCCTCTATTTTGTACCATTGGTCTACCTGTTTATGGTAAATGGATGGAGTTGGAGAATATCATGCTAAGTGAAATAAGCCAATCCCCAAAACACCAAAGGCTGGATGTTTTATCTGATAAATGAATGATGATACATAATGGTGGGGTGGAGGGGTAAGAAAAGAATGGAGGAACTTTGAATTGTGCAGAGGGAAATGAGGAGGGGTGGGAGAAGGAAAGATAGTGGAATGAGACAGACATCATTATCTTATGTACATTTATGATTACAGGAATGGTATGAATCTATATTGTGTACAACCATAGAAATGAAAAGTTGTACCCCATTTGTGTATAATGAATCAAAATACAGTCTGTAAAATAAAAGTTAAAAAACAATAGTACAGCAAAAATAATACTACAATGTCTTTTACTTTCATTATATCTAGTAAGAATATTAAGGTGCAGAATAGCATTTAGTAAATTGTAACCATTCTATTTGCTTGTTTCCCTTCCCCTTTCTTCACCCAGAAAAGGATTATAGCAGTCTTTGTGACAAGCAGCCAATAGGAAGACTTCTCTTCAGGCAATTCTGTGATACAAAACCAGATCTTAAGAGGTGCATTGAATTCTTGGTTGCAGTGGTAAGTGATTCATTTCAGGGTTGAACTGCCCAGTCTGGCTTGAAAATTTTAAAACTAGTTCTGGGACAATAATGTAGATGTAAATAGACGAGTTGTCTTGGTGTCATAGTATCATCATAGTATTGAAATCCCTTCTGCGTGAGATGGTGTTGCACATGGAATTACATCTCAGGTGTTGGGGAGTTGCATCTGCTCACTGAGTGCTTTTGTCCCTTGCTGCCCTCATCTGTGCCAGGTTGACAAACAAAAGAAGCCATGTGCTTCCTTAGTCACCTGCACAGCACCCTTCCTGCCCTCAGTGGTAGACCCGTGGCCTGGGAGCATTCAGAAGGGATCATGTCATTGTAAGAAACATGATGGAATTTACTGTGCTCCACACAGCATCTGACATTCTCTCGTATCCTGTTTGAGATGTACTTTACCTGTGACTTCTTCCTAAGTAAAAAGTTTCGTGTTTCTAAATATTTATGAAGACCACTGGCAAGCCTAGAATTTCAAAACCATGAAGTTCATATGTAACCAACCAATAGAAAATGGGTGGAAATCAGCAGAAAAACTCTTTTTTTGTTATTTGTACTAAGGTTATAACCCTCTCAGCTTTGACCAGACCTAGTTATATCGGCAAATACATATCAAACACTTATTATATACAGGGGCTTTATTATATCATTGAGTTTGTATTCACTTTTTCTGCTTCACAGCCTTAAAAACTTCTTGAAGTTATTTATTTATAATGTTATTTTTCAGAAAAACATTTGAAGCCCTTTTTTTTTTATTTGCTTCCTACCACTTGAGACTCCCCTAGTCTGTTCCTTTCTGGCACTATCATTAAAATGAGACAAGACTTAGAAAGGAGTCAGTTACTTCTTTTAAAGCCAGGTTTCTGATGCATGGGCCATGCCTTCCTGGTTCAAGGAGTAGAACATGTGTATAAATTTTCATGTAATGCTTTATGTTTACCAAACAACCCTAGTTTAAGAATTTAAGGACCTACAATTCTTATTTCCAGTAAAATAGCTAAAGTGCATAGTTAAAATTCTATTTTGGGTTTAAATCTTCTGATATTATCATGATACCTATTATTTACTAGGTGATAGCCAGTTGATGTAGTGACAGATTTAGTTTTTTAAAAATTTTAAAAAATGTTCTGGTACCAGTTGTGTGGGTTCAGAAATAGCACTTGATGGTGCTCTCTGTGCAGCACTTACTGCTCTGACTGTCCTGTGATAGGTGATTACAGGTTCTTGGTGCAGAGACTGCATCTTATCACCCCGCCGCACAGCCATTGCTCAGTATTTGTTGAATGAATTAATGGCATCTATAAAACTTAGTTGACCAGAGAACCAGAGCCATTAGGAGGTAGATTTGAAAAGATTGATTTACAAGGCATTTGCTTACATGGTGGTTAATCTGACTAGGAAAGTCCAAAATCTGTAGGATGAACCATCAGGAAGGACATGGTGGAACTCTCCAGAAATGGGACAAAGCTGCTGTCTCTAGGCAGAATTTCTTCAGAGACACTCCAGCTCTTCTCTTAGCACTTTTCAATTCATTGGTGAGACCCACCTGGATTATGTAGGATAATCTCCCTTCCATCAAGTCAACTGAAGTAAGGGAGAAAAATGCTCAACTGCCAGGAAAAGTTCGACTTCTGTTCTACCTCCCAAAACATTGGTATAAATGCTTAAACAGCTACCCAAAGTAGGTGAAGGAGAGTCTCTTGTGTGATTGAAGTAAGAATTAAAAAACAAAAGTGCTTTGTGGAACTGGAGAGTTGAGACTGGTCTGCTGGAGAGTCCCTCCCAGAACCTTGTTAGGACTCCCCAGCTTCAGGTCCAGGATGGAACTTAGAGGGAAGGAATTCCACCTAAACCTTCCTCTAAAGCCTCAGGGAAACAGAGACTGTGCACTTCAGAGTATACAGCAGGTCTGACCAGCAGCATTCCTGGTGAAGTGCTGGGTGCCCTACCTGGTGCTTCATGCATGGATGCAGGAAGGGGCTTCAAGCTCATGTACATCACCTTTTTCCCACTGGGACCCCACTTCCTACAGGGCCACCTACTTAGTACCTCCCTGGACCAAAAGTGGGCCTCAGAGCAAGTAAGGCCCTAGTGGTCCCATGATGCAGAACGCTACTAGCTGAGAGAGGTTTCAAGATGGCAGAATAGAATAGGTCACTTTCCTGGCTATTCTGTGGTGCAAAACCAAGAAAGCAGATAGGGAGTTTCCTTAGCAAAGTGGTGAATGAAGAAAAAGGGGGGAGGGGACTTCACTGGAGTTTAAGTGGACACTTAAAGCAGACTGGGAATTCAAGAGGTTGGCTATAATAACGAAGAAATCTCCAGCAGCACAGCCACTACCGCACCTGGAAGTACCAGCCAGAGCAGTCCCTCTGTGAGCACAGTGGAAGGATAAGGGACTTAATGGAACTGGCTTTTTTAGGAGGACTGAGGCATGTCTGGGTAGAGAGTTTAGAGATCAGAGACACTGCCTGGCTAAACTGAAGGGCACACTGCACAGTAGCCTTGTATAGGACAGAAACTGCATCTCTCCCAGTGGTGGACAGAGGGCAGAGGAAAGAACTATTTTCAGTCACGACTTGGGGACTGGCAGCTGAGGGAGCTGAGTCCTGGCAAATTCAAGTCTGGCCTGAAATACAGGCCTGGCAGACTCACACTGCATGGGCATAGAGTGTGCCTGAATGACCAGGAGAAAATCAAACGTGGAAGGAGGTTTACACAGGGTTTCTGGAAACTCACCCAGCTCTACCCCTCCCCCTCTAATCTGGCTGCTTGCGGGACTGGCTGGGAGAGATGCTCCTGGCCAGTAATTCGAAAGGGCAGGGGCAGGAGAGATTGAGTTTGGAGACTGAACCCAAGACCAGGAAACTTGAAATCCAAAGGTAACATCACGGACTAAGAATTTGCTCCTCTACCACTTGAGTGGAACCCAGGGTAGATACTGGGGTGCGATCTTCCAGCGTGGACCAGCAATTGTTGGGCACTGAAGATGCACTGATTTAGAATCTCCAGACCAACTGGCATTCAGCATAGAGCCTGGAACCTACCTAAACCTAATCCCCCCAGGAATGCTGCCTACGCGATTGCCTCTCTCTAGCATCTCCACCCTGAGGGTGGAGCAAGCATCATACTCCAGAATACCACCTAAAACTTGAGAGAAGGGAAACTGAGAATCTTTTGAACTCCAGTGGAAACAATTCTTTAACTTTTCATTGAGATCTTTTTGTTTTTCTTTTGTCTTTTCTCTGCCTAATTGTGACATTAATGGTTCCTGCACACTAATACTTATTCGTGTTTGGCTTTTGTTCTTTTCTCATTTCTAGCATTTTTAAAATCAGTTATTTTTTCATGGATCAGTTTTTTGAGGACTAGGAAGTTTGATTAATATATTTAAATTTTATTTTGTAATTCTTTTAATTTTTAATTTTTAAAATTTTTACTTTATATATTTTTTCTCTCACTTATCTGTTTCCTTGAATCCCTTTCTCTCTTTTCTTCTGCTAACAGCCAATCTCTATTCTCTCTTTCACTCTTCCTTTAATTTTTACTTCTGTCCTCCTTCTCCCTCATAATCATCACATTCTACATTACTTCTGTTCTCTCCCTGTCTACCATACGAAACTGTAAACCATTTTGCAAACTTTACTGTTTTTATTGATGGCAGTAACTGATTATATCATTTCTGTTTATTGTGACAACATTGTAGATGTCATAGTAAGAACTATTTGGTTTAGTGTTACATATTATTTGCATTGGTTGTTTTTATTATTTGTCTCCCCCTAAACGGTGAGGTACTGGAGACTCCCAAGGACACTATAAGTCCACAGGATAGAAACTCTAATACCTCATATCCATGTTGTTGGATGGGTAGACACACAGACAACATGAAAAAGCAAGAGAACAAATCACCCATACAAACCAAGATACTTTAATAACAGTATTCATTGCCACTACAGTGGAAGAAATGTCAGAGAAGGAATTTAGAATGTACATAATTAAACTGATGTGTGAGGTAGAGGATGATGTAAGGAGTAATATCAGAAAGAAAATACAAGAAGTGAAAGATCACTTCAATAAAGAGATTCTGGAAAATAAATAAAAGCAGAAATCCTCAAAATGAAGGAATCAATAAACCAGATTAAAAGTTCAACAGAAAGCATCTAGACCACTTGGAAGACAGGGTTTCAGGCAATGAAGAATAAATATATAATCTTGAAAATAAAGATGACCATGGAGAAAAGATGTTGAGAGACCATGAACTGAACTTCCAAGAAATATGGGATGACCTGAAGAGACCAAATTTAAGATTTATTGGGATATATGAAGGCTGAGAGATATGAACCAAAGGTAGGCACAATCTTTTCAATGAAATCATATCAGAAAATTTTCCAAACCTAAAGAATGAAATGGAAAATCAGGTACAGGAGGCTTATAGGACTCTAAATACACAAAATTACAACAGACCCACACCAAGGCACATTGTTATGAAGACACCTTACAGAAAAAGGATAGAAGCTAGGCATGGTGACGCACACCTGTAATCCCAGTGACTTGGGAGACTGAGACCAAAGGATGGTGAGTTCAAAGCCAGCCTCAGCAAAAGCGAAGCACTAAGCAACTCAGTGAGATCCTGTCTCTAAATAAAATACAAAAAAAAAATAGAACTGTGTGATGCGACTCAGTGGTTGAGTGCCCTTGGGTTCAAACCCTGGCACCAAAATAAATAAATAAGGATAGAATTTTAAAGGCTGCCACAAAAAAATGAAAAGTCACTCTTAGAGGGAAACCAGTCTGGATCTCAACTGATTTCTCAACCCAGACACTCAGAGCTAGGAGGTCTTGGAATAATATAGATTCCAAGCTCTGGAAGAAGATGGATGCCATGGCTGGGGTTGTGGCTTAGTGGTACAGTGCTTGCCTGGCATGTGTGAGGCCCTGGTTTCAATCCTCAGCACACATATAAATAAATAAATAAATGAACAAATAAATAAATAAATAAAATAAAGGTCCATTGTTAACTTAGTATTTTTAAAAAATGAATACCAGCCAAGAATACTATACCCAGCAAAATTAAGCTTCAGAATTGACAATGAAATAAAAACCTTCTGTGATAAACAAAAGTTAAAATAATTCACAACTAGAAAGCCTTCACTCCAAAACATACTCAGTAAAATAGTTCATGAAGAAGAAATGAAAAATAAAAGTGAAAACCAGCAAAGGGAGGAACTATACTAGAATAGTCAATCAAAGGAGAGATTAATTCAAATTAAAAACCAGAAATAAATCAAAATGACAGAGAATAAAAATTGTATCTCAATAATGACATTGAATGTAAATGGCCCAAACTCATCAATTGAAAGATATAGACTGGCAGATTGGATTAAAAAACAAGGCCCAACAATATGGTGTGTCCAAGAGACTCACCTCCTAGGAAAAGACATCCACAGACTGAAGGTAAAAGGATGGGGAAAAAATATCATTTACATGGATGTTGTGAACAAGCAGGGGTTTCTATCCTCATAGAGGATAAAGTAGACTTCAAGCCAAAGTTAATCAGAAGGGACACAGAAGGACATTTCATACTGTTTAAGCAAATTATATATCAATAAGTCATAACAATTGTAAATATTTTTGCCCCAAACAGTGGTGCATCTACATACATCAAACAAACCCTTCTCAATTTTGAGAATCAAAGAGATCAAAACACCATAATACTGGGTGACTTACACCTCTCTCAACACTGGATAGATCATTTAAACAAAAACTAAATAAAGAAGCTATAGAACTAAAAATACACTAGCTGAACCAAGTCCCTACATGGTGAACTTTTGTACCTGAGGAGCAACTTATCAGAAGCAGTGTGGATGGTGCACCTACTCACATAAATGGAGCCGGCTGGGAGCAGCTTCTCCCTCCTGCCAGCTCTGCCTTGTAGAGCTGTTGGGATGCTCAGGGCTGGATCTTCTATGGTAACGGGGTACGCCTTGCACAGAATACAGTTGGTTCGGTCCCCAGGTTTTAAGGATACACCAAGTTTGGAAAGGCCTCCAGAATTCTCAGGAGCTAGTTGATGAAGTGATTTCTGTTCCTCTAACAACAGTTGGATGGCATTATGTGCTCTATGGTCCCTCCCCTGACTCCTGATGTGGGTGACTCCTACTTTGGTATCACCAATTCTGACCTCTCTGTGAGCTCTGGACAGAAATTTCTGGCTCTTGGAAATTTCTAAAATGTTATTGTCTAGTCCATTTTTATTTAGCTACAATGAATGGATTAAAATGTAATAGATCATGGAGAGTATAATGGAGAGTGTTGCTCTACTACTTTATTAACCCCCTTTTAAAAATGATGTTTTAAAGCTGGGGGTATTGCTCAGTAGTGGAGCATATGCTTAGCATGTGTGAGACCCTGCATTCTATCCCCAGTGCCCCCCGCAAATAATAATTGACATTTTCACTCCCTCATGGCCCTTATTACATTCCCAAAGAAGAGCTGTAGATACTTGATCAATAGAACTCTCTGGTTCTCAGGGTGCCAAGTCAGTCCCATAAGTCAGAGAATTTGAACTATTATGAAAAATTGTTGGTGAAGCTGCACAACTTATATTTTTCTTTTCTCCTGTCTCTCCAATCAGACAGAGTATGAAGTTGCCATTGATGAGGAACGAAGAGATTACGGATTATCAATCTTAGAGACATTCTTCGATAATGAGGTGTTTTCTTCATTAGAATAAAGATTTATAAATAGATTACTTAAATAATGAAAGTGTAGCTATTTTTACTTTAAGATATTACAAGTATGTTAAATGTTTTAATTTCTTACAAATATTCCTTTTCTCCTTTTTTGTTTGATTTAGTAAGGAATTAACAATTAAGTCCCTTAGAAAAATGAAACAAAGAATTGAAAACTTTGTGTTTCTTCAAACAGAATGTATAATTAAAGTTTTATTTGCTTCTCTTGGAGTAAAAATAACATTTTTCCTAAAAGCTTTAACAGAGTTTAGTTTTTATTCTTTTTGACTCATGTTATGGTTTGGATGTGACGTGTCTCCTGAAAGCTCATGTGTGAGACAATGCAAGAGGGTTTAGAGGAGAAATGACTGGATTTGAGATCCTTAACTCAATCAGTGAATTAATCACCTAATGGGGTTAGTTGAGTGGTAACTGAAGGCAGGTGGGGTGTGGATGGAGGAGGTGGGGCATTGAGTGCATGGCTTTGGAAGATATATTTGTATCTGGTGAATGGAGTTTCTCTCTCTCTCTGCTTCCTGATCATCATGTAAGCTGCTCCCCTCTGCCACACCCTTCTGCCATGTTGTTCTTCCTCACCTTAAACCCCGAGGAGTGGAGCCTGCCATCTATGGATTGAGACCTCTGAAACTGTGAGCCCCCAAATAAACTTTTGCTCCTTTATAGTTGTTCTGGTCTGGTCTTTCAGTCACAGCAGTGAAAAAGCTGACTAAAACAACTCACAACATTTGTTTTCTTTTTTCAATTTGTGTTTGTTGTACTGGGGATTGAATCCAGGGGGCGTTTTACCATTGTCTACATCCCCCACCCCCTACCCCTTTTTAAAATTTTAAAACATGCTCTCACTAAATTGCCCAAGCTGACCTTGAACTTGTGATCCTCCTGCCTCAGCCTCCCTAATAGCTGGGATTACAGGCATGGGCCTCTGTGGTGGCCTAACTTGCTAAGTTCCTGCAGTTCAGAATGTCACTGAAATCAGACCTGTTTCCTTTCCTGTGCCTTCTGTTTGGTAGGCTATTAGAACTCCTAGATTCTGGAAGGAAAACAGTAATGACATTTGAAGAACACTCTAAATCTTGCACATGTGATAAATTATAACAAATGGAAATTAATTGGCTCACAGTTCTAGAGGTTGGGAAGTCCAATATCAAGATGCCAGCCCCTGGCAGTGACCTTACTATGGCATCACATGACAGAAGGGCAAAGAGAGAGAATGCAGGAAGGAGTGTACCTACTCCCCGGAAGGCACACATCCATTCAGGAGCTTAACACCTCTTAAAGGTCCCATGTCTTGTACTGTCACCAGGGCAATTGAGTTCCAACATGAGCTTTGTGGGGTCAGACCTTCAAACCATAGCACTTGGTGGTAGTGAGAGATGTTAGTGGACTTTTTTCTCTCCTTTATTTACCATCAGCTTAGGAGACTGCCACGTTCTTCCTCTTCTCCACCTGATTGCCCTGCCCTTGTACTTTACCAAAGAAAAAATAATGATTTACATCATTGTAGTTTGTCTTTTCTGATCTTTTCTCCAACAACAACAACAACAACAACAAAACCTCTTGCTTTTACATACTAAAAAGGGGACTTCTTTTTTAAAAAATTTTTAGTTGTCAGTGGACCTTTATTTTATTTTATTTTTTTTTATTTTTATGTAGTGCTGAGGATTGAACCCAGTGCCTCACACATTCTAGGCAGGCGCTTTACCCCTAAGCAACCACCCCAGCCCCTAAAAAGGGAACTTCTTAAGGTTACTTATTCAAACTTCAAAAACCTAAAATATGTAAAATACCAAAAGTAAGAACGCTGTGTGTGTTCATTCTTGCATCTCTTTATCCTGTCCCTCAGACATTCTTAGTTTTCTTCTCAGGTTTCTCAAATATTAAAATTCATCCAAATTTGAATGTACACACAACCAAAACAAATTGGATTTTTGTCGGGAATACAAAGTTGGTTCAGTACCGAAAAATGAATTAACACAATATACCATATTAGTAAGACTAAAGATATTGTAATGGACACAGAAAAAGCATTTAACAAAATCTATACTCTTTGGTAATAAAAGTATTCAACAAACTAGGAATGGAATGGACTTGCTTATCTGATAAACGATATCTATGAAATACCCTGAGCTAACATACTTAAGTGTGAAAGACTGCTCTACTCTTAAGATTAGAAGCAAGATGAGCTTGCCAGATCTTACCACATCTATTAGAATAAAGGTTTGACAGGTGATCCCATTGTATTGGAGGTTCTAGCCAGAGCAATTATGCAAGAAAAAAAATGAAATGTATCCAGATTAGGAAGGAAGAAATAAAACCATCATGATCTTGCATATAGAAAATCCTAAGGAATCCACATATACACATGAAGAAAAAATATTAGAGTTAATAAGTGAGTCTGGCAAGATTGCAGGATATTAGACCACTATTCAAATTCCACTGTATTATTGTACACTAGCAATTAAAATCCCAAAAAATAAATTAAGAAATTCCATTTAATTTTCATCAAAAAGGAATAAGAATAAATATAATAATGAATATTTGCATACTAAAAAGACATAAAACATTGAAAAAATTGGAGATCTAAATAAATGGAAAGATAGTCCATGTTCATGGATCAAAAGTCTTAATATTGTTAACATGCCAGTACTCTCAAATAGATGTACAGATTCAGTACAACCCCTATCAAAATTTTAGCTGCCTCTTTTGCAGAAATTAACAAGCTGATTTTATAATTCATATGAATATTCAAAGGACACAGAATAGTTACAATATTTTTGAAAAAAAACATTTAGGAGTCACACTTCCTAATTTCAAAACTTACTGCAAAGCTACAATAATCAAGACAATGTGGTACTTGGGTAACAATAGACATACAAGTCAATGGCATAGAATTGAAAGTCCAGAAATAAACCCATACATTTACAGTCACTGGGCTTATGATATGGGTGCCAAGATAGTTCAGTGAGCAAAAGAAGAGTCTTTTCAACAAATGATGCTGGAACAACTCTATATCCACATGAAAATGAGGTTGAACCCCTTACCTCAAACCATAACAAATTAATACCAGATAAAGACCTAAATGTAAGAACTAAAACTATACAGCTTTCTAATATTCAGGTACACTAAGGGCTCTTACAACTCAACAATAAAAACACAGCCCAATTTAAATTAAAGTCCGAGAAGTCTCAGTTCTGCTTTCACTGTGTGCAGCCTTAGACCAGTTGTGCTGCACCTTAACCGGCCATACTGGGCATTCACTTCCCTTACCCCTCTGCTCCTGGAGATTGGAGGCATGGCCCTTCCTTTCTGTGTCAATGAATATCTATTAATGTAAAGTGTTTCTAAGATTAAAAATAGAGCATTTGGAGTTAGTCATTGGACAGTCTTAATAGAATCAACCTACTACTGAGTTTTGGAGAATTGAGATCTTTGCAGGGGAAGTAAGACAATTTGTCTTCTAAGAAATTTGTGTCATGTTTTCTGTTTCCAGTGCCTGGAGCAATGCATTTCTGTCAAGTAAATGAATAAACTTCCTTTTTTAAAGGGTGAAAGGAATGGGCCATTCCTACCCTTATCACAGCCTTGCTGTGTAGAAGGAAACTGGGCTGGGGAGCCACCAGTGCCCCACATGTTGCAGTAGGCACCAGCATGTTCTGCAACTTCCCCAACGTCTTTCCTCACCTATCAGTGTTGTTGTGAGACTAAATGAGATCATGTATGTGCCTCAGATGTATTAAATAATTCAAATGACAGTCATTAATCATTGTGAATATAATATTGTTGATTTTCTTTTCTGTCTCTTTTTTTTTTTTTGGGTGCTGGGGATCAAACCCAGGGCCTTGTGCTTACAAGGCAAGCACTCTACCGACTGAGCTATCTCCCCAGCCCCTGATTTTCTTTTAATGTGAGTTTTCTCGTTGCAAATCTAGTGCTTCTTTGAAGCAGTAGCTGTTTTATTGATAGAAATACAGGGGGCTGGGGATGTATCTCAGTGGTAGAGCATAAACTTTGCTTGTGCAAGGCCCGGGGTTCAATCCCTGGTACTCCCAACCTCCACAAAGTTGATTTACAGTAAGAACAAAGTTTTGCTGTGGTAGCTTGATTCTACCACAGTCAAAAGTGAGTCTGGCATGTTTTTCTTGTTTCTAATTACAAAGTAAGTAAGTAAACATGATCTGAGTTTGTGTGTTTGTTTTTTTCCATTGAATCTGGACAATAGCTTTGTCATGTGTTTCCTTTTTCCAGAATCCTCTGGATGAGTGTTAGAATAGGAAACTGGCAGCTAGGCACACAGTGAGTGGGAATGTAAGGTGGTAGAATGTTTTTAGAAGCCAGTTTCACATTAAATTTCAATGTTTAAAATATGTGTAAACTTTGAGCTAGTAATTCTCTTTTAGGAACCCATCCTATAGAAACAAGTGTTTGGAGATGTTTATGGTTATGGTGCTTGCAGTGGGAAAATAAGTAGTATGTTCAATAGGGGCAGATAACCCCATATCCAGGGAAACCATGGAGGTTTTGTACCTACTTGTGGCTATATGTGTATTTTTCCCCTACTTTTATGAGAAAAGAAACTGTGTATTTCTGAGGAGGTGTGTTTGTGATTTTAAATTTCTAATTGTGTTGAAAAGATAAAATTTACCATGTAAACCTTTTCTAAGTATATGCTTTGGTAGTGTTAAGTATATTTGTGTTGTTACATAACCCATTTCCAGAACCTTTTTGTCTCACAAAATTGAAATTTTTACCCATTAAATAACAACACCCCAATTTTCTCTCTGTTCAGCCCCTGGCAATCACCCTTCTATTTCCTGTCTCTCTCAGTTTGACTGCTGTGGGTATGTTACAAGCGAAATCATATAGTATTTGCCCTTTTGTAACTTATTTGACTGGGGCATGATATCCTCAAGATTCATCCATATTGTACATGTGTCAGAATGTTCTTCATTTCTGTAGTCCTGGGAATTGAGCCCAGGCCCTCATGCATGCTAAGCAAAAGCTCTACCACTGAGTTATAACCCAACCTTTGAAGGTCCTTCCTTTTTAAGGCTGCATGCATATCCCACATTTTATTCACCCATTTGTGGAAACTTGGATTGTTTCCACCTCTGGGCTAATGTGAATAAGGCAGATTCTTCTTCAAGGCCATGCTTTCCATTCTGAATGATTTTTTTAGAGTCTGGGGATTGAACCTGGGTTCTCACACATATTGAGGCAAATGTTTGACCATTGAGCTTCTCCCTCAGCTCTCACTCTAGATATATTTGGATTGCATAGGAATGGGTCTAAAAAAGCAGATACCAGGGTTGACTCTGGAGAGCAGCACTTGGGTGGAGGATTAAGGTGGAGGATTAAGGTGGCACTTTGATTTGTTATTTTATACATTTTGTGTTATCATTTTTTTATAGTAGGCCTTAGGTTCTGCTTACAGTTGGTCAACTATGAAATTACTAATTATTGTGTTTGGTTTGTGCTATATTGAGTAGGCAGAAGCCCCTTTACCAGAAATACCTCCAGATGTTGTGAGATACTGTAGATGGAATCTGAAGCAGAACCCCTCCAAAGATGTCTTTGAGGAATGCACCAGGTAAATGGTTTGTGCCCATCCCCAAGCATATTATCTATGGGTATTCCCAAGACAGAGGACTGACAGGAGATTTCTCTGCATAGACAAGTTCTTATCAGAGTATTTTTCAAATTAGAATGATGGCTTACCCTAAAAAGCGTGACTGTAGGGTGATAATGACATGTATGTGAATGGTGCTGAAGAGGGTCAGGTGATTGAGCCTGTGTCCTAGCAGCCCTGTGGTAGCTCTGGGCCATCTCTGTACTGCCTTCTATAATGCCCTCTCATTTTGTGTAAGCACACCTGATGGTGTTCAGATGATGATGAAACCACATTTATCAGAACGTGCACCCATTGTTAAGTGACTCATTACCACTTTTAAGACCTTTTCCTATGTATTTTAGTGCCCAAGGAGTTTTCAAAATCTTATCTCAATTGGTCTTTTCTTGAGTTGCAAGTGGGCACCAGACCTTAGGGAGTTGAATTTGCTTATTTATTCATTCAACAAATAATTTATTAAGGGCATCTATGGCCTAGGTCTTCTCCAAGTAAGAATTTTATTATTTCTATGATAAAATTATAAATAAAATTTACTAAGAGACCTGACTAATCTCATAAAATTTCTTGAAGAAGTCTATAGCGTAGGGTTTGGGGATGTGGCCCAGTGGTAGAGAGCACTTGCCAAGCATGTGTGAGGTCCTGGGTTCAACCCTGGCACCACAACCAACAACAAAATAATAGCAACAACAACAACAAGAAAAGAAAGGAAAAAAAATGTGTACTTAAAATAATTTATTGGTACTTTATGTTCAGTTTCAGATGTGTCACATATTAACATTTTCTACCAAATGACTATAATCATTCTGATGTTCACTTGCTCTAGTCTTGTGTTTTTGTACTGAAAAAAATTCAGAGGCACTTTACCATTGAACTACATCCTGAACCCCTTTTTAAATGTTTTTTTAAATTTTTAGATGGGTCTAAAGTCGCTCAGACTAGCCTCAAACTTGCCATCCTCCTGGCACAGCCTCCTAAGTAGCGGGATTACAGAAGTGTGCCACTGCTCTGGGCCCATTGTAGTTTTATTTACAAAAGGTTTGACCTTCTGAAACACATACATGCACACACCTTGAATGCATTTTAAATTATTGTCTTACTACTGGTATATTGTTTTTATTAAGTTATTATTTCTCCTATGTTCATATGTGCAAGAAAAAAATCACTGAGTTGAAGGGTAAAGTGACTAATGTTTTTAAGTTTTTTCTATTTTCACTGATAGCACTGGAATTCATTGTGGACTTCTATAATGGCAGTTGTATACTGAATTGTATATAATGATTGACTTTTCCATATTCAGTGTTAGTGCACTGAGACACAGCTAGTTTCATGTTTTTACACAACAAATGTATATAATTACATAAACTCTTTTTCTAGAGTTATCCATAACTATTTGAGTAAAGATCCATTTGAAGAATATCAAGAAAGCCCTTATTTTTCTCAATTTTTGCAATGGAAATGGCTGGAAAGGTATGTTTTAATTTAAAACTCAATAGAAACAAGTAGTTACTTCTAATAATGCATACTGATTGAGGTCTACTTTTCCATCTGTCAAAACAGTACTAGAAATCCTGAGTTGTATATAGTATTTTTATAAAGAAATCATTAACAGGTACAGTATTACACAATTTCTTTTTATTCAATGAACTCTATTCTGTCTTTGTAAAGTAGCAGTCTGTTGGTACAATGGTTATAAAATAAAACATACTAGGTTTATAATAATATAATATGGTGGTTGGAACTGTAGTCTAGCTATGTGACCTCGGTCAAGTAGTTTAATCATTGTGAGCTTCAGGTCCTCGTCCTGTAAAATGGAGGTAATTACAGAACTTTCCCTGTTGGACTATTATTAGGATCATCTGGGAAATGTGTGTGAATGTTTAGCCCAGTGTTTGGTACACAAAATAAGTGCCCTTAAAGTGTCGGCTACTACTAATACTGTTACGATCACTATTATTGTTACTAAAATTATTGTTGACTGATTAAATTTCCAATTGCAGTTCACATACAGTTCACCCAATTGGGACATTGGGTATAAATATCTTTGAGGTTCTTTATTCAAAGACTGTTTTAAAATAACATCACCTATAAGACCTGAAACCTTTTTTTTAATTGATTAGGCAACCAGTAACAAAGAAGACATTTAGACATTACAGAGTTCTAGGAAAAGGTGGATTTGGAGAGGTGAGTGATATGTGCAAGTTATGAGCAGACTTTTGTTCTAGACAAATGGGCAACTAGGTCATTGGAAAACATGAGCTTCAGGTAAGGTATCAACTTTACCACTATGTTTATTTCCTTGCTGTGTGTTTTAGGAATAATTTGAATCAACCCTCAGATTGAAGATGAAAGTTTGAGCAAAAGATACTTTGCTACAAACTTTTTAAAAAAATTCCTCACCTCTGTGACTTCCTGTTTTTTGAAAAAAGCGGTTTTCCAGTGCTTAATGTTCAGGTTGAGGTATTTTGTCCAAATTGAAAGATTATTATTTCTATAATCTGAATTTTCTATTATTCTATTTCTGTAACTTTGGAGTAGCTCTAAAATTCACATAGTTCAGAGTACTTTTTTTCCTTAAAGACGTATATCACTATGTTGTCCATGTTGTCCTCAAATTCCTGGGATCGGTTGATCCTTCAGCCTCAGCCTCTTGAGTAGCTGGGACTACAGGTACAAGCCACCTAGCTGGCCAAAGTACATTATTAAATATACTTACTTAACTCATCTGTTTTTGGGCACTTGACCACTGAGCCACATCCCCAGCCCTATTTTGTATTTTACTTAAAGACAGGGTCTCACTGAGCGCCTTGCTTTTATTGACACTGGATTTGAACTCTCTATCCTCCTGCCTCAGCCTCCTGAGCTGCTCGGATTACAGGCATGTGCTGCCACACCAGGCTCTTGATTATGTTTTAAGTTCTCTAACCCAATCTGTGGAGTCCTAAGTCAAGCACAGTGGAAAGGAATTGGGCATACAGTTGGGTTTAGAGGCAGCATGGTGTAGTGGAAAGAGCACATACTTCAGAGCTGTGTTGGCTTGTGTTCAAGTCCTGACCCATCAGGGTCAGCCGTGTGATCTTGCTCTCTGCCTTGACATCATCCTCTGCAGGGGAGTGATGGCTAAGTTGTTGAGAGGAGCAGAAGAGTATTCATGGCTTTTCTCAGCAGTGCCTGATGCTCTGACCTATTTTCCCTTCTGTTCCTCCAATCTGGAAATTCTACTTGAAGAAATTTATCTAACATTAGTGCTAAGAGTTATGCAGAGACTTACATGCCAAGATAATTATAGGAAAATTATTAAACAATTTTTTTAAATAGTCATATTCTAGGAGAATATTTAATGATGGGAAATGGCCACACTGTAAGATAGAAAAAGGATGTTATTGGATATTATTTATTCCATAGCATGATCCCCGTTCTGTCCTAAAAGGCAGGAATGGGAGGAGCAAGTCCATATCCTTGCATATACATGTACAGAGATGGACTTGGAAGCCTACACAGCAAAATGTCAATGATGTTTATCTTGGAAGTCAGGCGAGTTGCCAATATCACTGTCCTTACAACTTCAAGCGTTTTCCACAACGTTGGATAAAATTATACCATGACTTGTATTTGCTTTTATAGTAATCTCTGTAGTGGGTACATGTGATGTGTGTGTCTGTGTGGTACGTGTGTGTCTGTGTTGTGCAGCGGTTGGGAGTCAAGAGGACGCACAATAGCTATATGTTGATCAGCCAAAGCTGATTTTATGTTTTAAAATGTTCATAATGTAAAATTAAGATAATTCATAATTATTACTTTAAGATCAGACTTAAAAGAATAAAGATGAAAATCTGAATTCTGTGAAACACATTTCCTTATTGAACTTTTCTTGTTTTTGTTTTTGAGATGGAGTCTTGCTATCTTGCCCAGGCTGGCCTTGAACTCCTGGGCTCAAGCAATCCTCCTGCCTCAGCCTCTCAAGTAGCTGGAACCACCTTGAATTTTTTTGGTAGTACTGTGATTGAACCCAGACCCTACATGCTAGGCAAGTACTCCACCATTGAGCTGCATCCCAGCCCTTTTTAATTTTTATTTTGATGGAGGATCTTACTAAATTGCCAAGGCTAACCTCGAACTTATGATTCTTCTGCCTAAGCTTCCCAAGTAGCTAAGTTATAGGCATGTGCTACCATACCCAACTCCAGCCTTGTACTTCTTAAAAGAGTTAAGAATCTTTTTAATTTTGTATTTTAAAATACAAAAGGAAAAATAGATATATGGGGACATATTTAAACCAAACAGATCACCATGACCAGACATGAACAAATTCCATTATTTTCACTTGACTTGGTGGCCTCTCACCTTGAGAAGCTAGGAGAAGAGATGAAGAAGAAAGAAAGCTCAGTGTATCTTAGGGTATTTCAGGAAAGCAGCAAGCAGCACTCAGAGAGGAGGAGAACTCCAAACTTTATTTTACATAAGCGGGCCCAGAGGGGATCAGACTCCAAATTCTGAGCACCCATCACCAGTTTTTCACAACTTTTTAGGCTATCTAGTGTCAAAATTTCTAGTATAAACAATAAGTAGTTGTGCACAGGGGTTTCTAGCAGGAAGCTTATACTATGATAAGGGGAAGGACTGTCTAGCCTTAAACCTGGAGCCTCCACAGGGGTGTTACACTTCAAAGACATTTTCACTTCCAAGAAAAGTAGTGAGATCCTAGGGGAAGTCATTTACAATCCAAAAGGTAGGAGTGGAAGATACTGATCAAGTTCCCTGAAGACTAGCTGACTAGACAGGGGAGGGGAACTCTCCCTTTCCAAGGCATTAATTCTCTGACAGTGTTCTTAGTTTATTTTGCATCCAGGCTTGGCTTAGTTACCCATTACATCTCCCCGCTTCTGATTCCCCCATAAATCCTTTTAAGGGGCATCACCTCCAAGCTAAGCTGCTGGTAACTCTGGAGGACCATTTGGAATTTTATGGCCTCTAAGCAGGATGATACGAATCAGGTCAGTATGTTAAGGATGTAGGGACCAAACAAGAGTACCAGGAAAGCATAACAGTAAAATAGACCAGTACAGAAAATAAGAGTGGTCCCTTTATCCCAGTTAGCAGTTGATTCCTCAAGTTTCTGCTGTGCATAGATCACTCAGCTTCCAGAGTGACTAAAGCAGGGCTGTTGTCCTTGGGGGCCTTTGGGGCTGCAGCTTGTTAATTTAGGATGGTCAGCTTGCCAGGTGCACTTGGATTGGGAATGCACCCCCAACAGTAAGAGACTGGTTTTACCCTGCTGAGATGAATCCAAGGGGCCACCTTGTCCATCTTTACTGCAGTGGGGGGGATAAAGAGCCCTCCAAAGAAGATTTAGGAGTCGGACATTTCATTTTTTAAAACTTAAGTAGCATCTCCTGGTTTAAAGGGGTGGGCATGATGTCATTAATTTTTAATTTTTTAATTTTTAAGTACCAGGATTGAACCCAGCAGCACTTAACTACTGAGCCACATCCCCAGTGCTATTTTGTATTTTATTTAGAAACAGGGTCTTTCTGAGTTGCTAAGTGTAGCACTAAGTTGCTAAGACTGGCTTTGAATTCGTGATCCTCCTGGCTTAGCCTCCCAAGTTGCTGGGATTACAGGCGCCATTGTGCCTGGCTTTAGATCTCTTTTATATACCTCTTGTAATGAGAGGAGGGTGGCCATAGAGAATCTCAGAAGGGGAGAGTCCTGTCTCTTTAATAGGGCTAAACCTAATTATTAACTGAGTAACTGGCAACACTTGATTTAGTGTAGGTGGATTTCCTAATAGTTTATTTAGTTGTAACTTCCTGGTGATCTCTAACCTTTTTGCCACCGATTGTTGTTCCACCTTAGCTATAACCCTGGCCCATGTGTGACTGTGCTTTGGTAACTCTCCTGCCAGGTATTCAAGACCAACTTGGTTAAAATTGATCTTGTCTCTATCCACTGTTAAGAATCAGCTGAGATTCCTCAGGGGGCCACTCTTGGGAACTTGTGAGAAGCCTCTTAGATTCTCCAGTGCCATCTGCTAGTGGCTAGGATACAGGTCAAGGTCTTGCTAACCATGTTTGGCTTTCCTTGGAAGCAGTAGGGACATTCATTTCCCTTTCCAGTGACCCTCTTCTTTGCAGAACGTGCACTGGTGGCTTCCCTTTTTCTAGGGTCTCGTGGTCCCCCTAATCGGGAGGTCATGTGGCCAGAGTCGTAAAGCCCTTAGAGAAGTCCCATCGTTTCCTGGGTTTGAGCTGACCTCAGAAGGAAGAGCCATTGGCCAGAGCCTTGGCCCTTTTTATCTTTAGCCTCTTAAGTTTTAGTTTCAATCATCTAGCAGGCCAGTTTTACCAATCTTAAAGTAGGAGTACTAGGTTTTAACTTTAATGTCTTTAATTTCACAGTTATTTATCCTTTCCATTTAATAGGGGTTAGTATTATACTGGAAGTCCATCTTATATTTTGTATAGCCTATAATGGTGACTCATTGTCTCAAATTAACTCAGGTTATTATGTTAGAAGTTATACGTCTGTAAAGGGCTAACAGACAATAGTTATAAAGTTTAAAAGGAAATGAAAAATGAAATTAACAAGAGTAAAAACATATTTAGTTTGTATAATAGCTATGAACCAATGAACATAATTTTTATAATCTCAAATTTTTACTTAGCTATATATATTTCCTATTTATTTTAAGATCACAGTAATTCTTATAACAAAAATCTATCTTTTGAACTTAACTTCAAATGACCTTGAGCATTTATCCTAACATGGAATAAGGTAAGAGGCAGAGTCTTGACAAATCTTACGTAAGGCATTTTATTTCTGAAACTGATCTTTACCTCTTTCTCAAATATTATTTTACAAAATTTTCATATATCCTTTCCTGAGACTATATTCATCAGTTATATCAGAAACATGAATCAAACGCCTTTTGTGGGAAAGTGGCAAAATGTCCTCACATCCCATATTGTCGACTTTGAAACAAATTGGGCTCTCCTTAATCCCTTTCAAAAATGCATTCAAGTTCCCATTTCAGTGAAAGAGTAACACAAAATTTTATAACTTATGACAGATTGTTTTTACCTAATCACATAAATAAATTTCCAACTAATTTGTTACTTTTGTACAAGTCTGTAAGAGACCACTGTTACAGAAAACTTTAGTTTGGAGGACACCAGCTTGGTAAAGTACTCTCCTAGACCATATATTTTAAAGACATGTATCCTCTGAGGACATGAATACACCTAATACACAAAGAAGCCAGTAACAGCATCGTAATTACACTGATGTCCTTATATTAACCAAGTTTAAGAGAAATTTAGAATTCATAGTATCATGTAATAATCTAAGATAACAGTTGTTTGTTTAACAAGAGTTGTACAAAGCTTAATCCTCTTAAAATTAGTTCCTCTAAGTACTAAAACCCAACATACACAGGAAATCATCTTGATGGGTAAGAGCAGACCAGTGTTTTAAGAAACCCTTGTTATTTCAACACGTAGAGAATTAAATTTTGGTTTATATCAGTACATTAATATTTGACCTCTAAAAACTTCAATTGACTGTAATATAGCCAACTTAATCACACACAAACTTTTTGAGATTCATCCTCCACAACCTTATGTAGACATTCTGCATACTATTTCTCTTCTCTTTCATCTTGGACATCAGCACAAGAATATTACTTGACTAGGCAAAACACCCTCTCATCAAGAACATCTCCTTTACCTTCTGATTTTCCTTACCAAAAAATATATTTCCATACTTATAACTTTCCTTTATCTTTTCTAGTTTTAGATTCTTTCTTAAATTTATATTTGCAACAGTCCTTATAACTGCTATCTATGCATTTAATTCACACAACAAATTTCATCCTAGGAGAGGGATCAGATAATCTAGTATATGCAAAACCCTTCCTTAGTCTTTTTCTCCCAGTTTGCAGTCGAGGGGTTGGAGCACAGGATGCCTCTGAGCCTGATCTGTCTCCCTTATCTTCATCATAATGCCATCAACTTCGAGTTCCCCACTGTCACTTGTGCCCAGATTCTCCTTTTGGACCATTTTCTTATACTAGGCATGTTGATAATCAATGAAGGAGGCCCCAGTGAGGGGATCTGCAGTTGCCTGGGCCAGGCTGAGGACCATGCTGGGACTGCCCGCTCCGCGTGCAAAGGGTCACCTCTGGTAACCCTCTCTTCTGGTGTCCTGCTGTCCTTGCATATCAGAGGCAGTGCCTCTTGGCACCTTGAGCAGACTGTTCAGACTCCTTATCATGTCTCCACATAAATACCTGTGCATATAGAATCTTCTATATGCTTTACCCCTGACAGACCAACTCCAACTGTAAGATTGCACAATTATCCAGAAAACCATTTAAAGGCCAGCTAGTGCTACAGTGAAACATCTTTCTCTTTAACAGGCCCATGCTATAGGTGGCCCATTCAGCCAAGATTTTCGTAAGAGCCTCTTGGTAAGATCAATGTCATATGGCCCACATCCCAAAGGGCCAGTAACAGAAATGAAAAACAGATGAGAGAGGATTGCCAAAACCAGGCTGACAGGCGAGAACCTTTAAAACAGACAAACTTGAACCTATGCGTTTTTTCCTTAGCTTGGACAGTGAAGGACACAGGGCAGGTGAGGAGTGGGGCCTCTGCAGCTGGCTCAGCCTCCTCTTCCCCCTCACTGCAGGCTTCCTTCCCAGGGTCAGAAGTCCGGGACTGTTGACCTAGGGGCCTAAAGTTTGAGTCAAAATCCTGAAGACTTCTTAGGTCCAAATAAAAAAACAGTATTTTATCATCCTTTGAGGGCTTCCCCCACTCCTTTAATCCTTGTATGTAGAACATACATGAAAGTAGAATTTTAACCCTTAATCATTGTGTTTTTAGTGAAGACCAGGAACAAAGCAATCTTAAACAGTCTTTCCATTGATCAACAATTTAAAAAACACATTTATAATGTTAACCCCATTTATTTTAAACCTGATTTACCCATTTTTAACTTAGGTTACTCATAAAAACCAAGTTTAGTTAACATTTTAAGCCATCCTTTTCTGTTAAAGAAAAATCCTAGAAGCAATGGACTTTATACTTTAAACATTTTATAGAAAACAACACCCTTCTTGACTGATCATCTAGAAGAGAAAAGTGTGTGTTTGTAATTTTAAAGACCTTTAAAAAAAAATCATCTCTTTAGCCATTTTAGTTCCTGTGAACTAAAAGGTATGTGGATCCATTTTTTGAACTTTATGAGTACTCTTCATATGCCAGTTTTTGGTACCATGTACATGATACACAGAATACACAGGTATGCACGTGTATACATGAAAATTAGCAGAAAACAAAGGTTTTATAGCTTTTTGCCAGATATGACTTCCACAGGTCAGATACAAAAGAGCTCTACTGTCAGATTTAACCCTGTAAAGATTAAAACAGAGCCTGTGAAACTGGGAATAGAGTTCATTGGTCATGGTGGATGCTGAGGTCAAAGTCCAGCTGGCCTTCTGTCCTACCTGGAGTCAGATTTACTCCCATCATCACCACTGTCTGTTTTCCTTCCTAGGGCTCTTTAAAGGAGATGGCTTGCTTTCTTTAGTGTATTTCAGAGTTAACCCTTGAACAACTGGCCTCTGAGTAAAGACAGCAGAAAGGAAAACAGGGCAATAAATTTCAGTTACACAAAACAAGACTAGGGAAAAGGTGAATATATCATAAAAAAAATGAGCTTAGAAGAAGACAAAGACCAAAAAATGACATGCCGCAATACTCTAGAGAGGGTGCGCATAGAACAACTTATCAGACAGAGTGCACTTTGGATCAGCTAGAATCAGCCCAGATATTTAATGAATATGGAAGCCCATGAAGTCCTCTTAGGACTTTTAAGAATAAGAACATTTGCACATTTGGGATCTTTCCAGTTTTCTTCCTTGTGCCCATCTGGATGAAGAGAAAGCCATTTAGGGAGGGACTTCCTGAAAGAACAACCCGAGAGAACAATCTTGTATGTCCCCCAGTGGCTTGGATTGAAAGTGACATCTTTTTTTTTACTTTCTCTCCCACCCAGTGTCAGTGTCCCAAGACAGACGTGGGGAGGAGGTGGGTCACACAAAACACACACCTGGCCCAGTCCTTCAAGGAAGCCTAGCTGTGTCTTCACTGAAGGCATACCCATGTAAACCCTGGGCCTGATCCCAGGTTCCATTACAGGACATGAATCACTGTTTCGCCATACAAAGTCACCACCGAACCACATGTTAGTGCTCACTCAGACTCCATCACACACGCTGTGGAGCCACAAATAGTTTCACACTCACACACACACTCAGAAATTTTAAAACACACTCTCCCCCTTTTAGAGTTCCCTATACTGATGACTGCCTTTCGGGAGTCCCTGCTACTGATGGTCTCCTTGTAGGGGCCGTGGGAGGTGATAAAGCTCCCCTCTGTGCTGCACACAGGCCTGGCTGAGGTCTCACATCCTGGGATGGTGATGGTGCAGGTATTGGTCCAGTTCCCCTGGGAGTCCAGTTGCAGTCGTTGCTTGTGGAGGTACAGGTTCCCGAGGCAAAGGAGATCCCAAATATCAGGTGGCACCATCTCATTTGATTTGAGGGGCACCGTACACTCCAGCGTAAGTGGCCAGCAGCACACAATTGTCGCTTCCTGGACAGGGAACCAAAACGTCGTAGGAGACAGACTTGTGGAGAAGCAGCAAGCAGCACTCAGGAGGAGGAGAACTCCAAACTTCATTCTACATAAGCGGGCCCAGAGGGGATCAGACTCCAAATTCTGAGCACCCATCACCAGTTTTTCACAACATTTATAGGCTCTCTAGTGTCATACATTTTCTAGTCTAAAAGATATGTTGTTGTGCATGGGGGGTTCAAGTGAGAACCATAGAGTGTGATAAGGGGAAGAACTGTCTTCTCTCTAGCCTTGGGCCTGTACTGTCCACCGGAGCATTACACTTCAGAGGCACTTACACTTCCAAGGAAAGTAGTGAGATCCTAGGGGAAGTCATTTACCATCCAAAAGGTAGGAGTGGAAGATGCTGATCAGGTTCCCTGAAGACTAGCTGACTAGACAGGGGAGGGGAACTCTCCCTTTCCCAGGCACTAATTTTCTAACAGTGTTCTTAGTTTATTTTGCATCCAGGCTTGGCTTAGTTACCCACTACAAGGGCATGGTGGAATGTACCTGTAATCCCAGCTACTGGGGAGGCTGAGGCAGGAGGGTCACAAGTTCAAGGCCATCCTGGGCAACCAAGACCCTGTAGCAAAATGTAAAAATCAGAAGACCTGGGGATGTGGCTCAGTGGTAGTGTTTGCCTAGCGTGAGGGAGTCCCTGGGTTCTGTCCCAATATTGCAGAAACCAAAGGAACCATAGGATATGTTCACAACTGAAATGGCCTTACATCTCAGGTTCTGTTGCTGAGCTTTACTAGAGAAGATTATCACAGAGAAAACAGGTTTTTGTGTGTGTGTCTGTGTTGTGTCCTAAGAATTTCAGGTGTATATAAACCTTTTCTTTGTTTAAATTAGGTTTGTGCCTGTCAAGTAAGAGCTACAGGAAAAATGTATGCCTGCAAAAAACTAGAAAAAAAAAGAATAAAAAAGAGGAAAGGTGAAGCTATGGCTCTGAATGAAAAAAGAATCCTGGAGAAAGTGCACAGTAGATTTGTAGTGAGTATCTTCTTGAGGGAGTGCTGGAGATGCTGAGGTGCCACAGAAGTCACACACTGCTGGGAAGTGGCTCCACGGCAGACTTCACCAGGGATGTGCCCCTGAACCTGGCGAGCGAGCCAGCACACCTGGGTGGGCAGTCCACCTCCCTTTATCCCCTTTTTCGAGGTTGCAGTCTACGCAATTGGCTCATTTTAAAATTGGGGCCGGCAAAGGGAAGGGCTATAATTCAAATGACTACAGTTGGATCTTAGGTTCCAACATTCTCCAAGCGAGCCACCGAACTTTCTGTTTCTCATCCTTTGTATTGTATTGCAGCACTGTTGCCACAGACCTGCTGTTCACTGCTCTTCAAGCCCTGCAGTCATGCACTGGGCTTCTTAGTTGAGTTTACTTGGGCCTTTGCTGTCTGGTGGTGGGAAGTTTTGTCTTCAGTAGCAGTCCTCTTCCTTGCTCAGATCCTGCAGAGTGGGGTTGATCTTGCTGCCAGCTGTGTCTTGATCAGTCTGCCACCATCCATCCCACTCTCAGCCCCCCTTCACTTTCGTACAGAGGGTTATTGTCCCTCAGTTACCTTGGCGTTTTCTGGTGGCATGCCCTCTCCTTCCTTGAATGACCTCCAGTTGAGCTGCTCTGGCCCAGGTAGGGGCTGGTGACGTGGAGATGTGCTGAAGGTACTTTCTCTAGCCCTTCTCCCATGTGGCCTCCTCTGTGGACTCTTTTCCCTCTCTTTGCTTTTTACACCTGGTGTGTTATTGCTAGACCCTCACTAGCATACCCCAGTCCCATCGAGCCTGGAGTTGCACCTTTGCGGTTGCAGGTGAGACTTGACCACAGGCAGGCTGGAATCAGAAGGTGCCTCCAGGCTTCAGCTTGTGCTGTCGTGTGGTGTCCAAGGCTTGGTTCCTCCACCTACTGACACATTTCCTGCAGCATTTAGTATGAAAGCTAGTGAAAGGGAAAGTATGAATCATAACTTCTAAAATGACTTCTAATATTAGAGTTATTTCCTCAGAGTTATTTCTTAGCACCAAAGTCAGCTGTTTGGCGCTGGGGACAAATGCCTTCATAGCCTGCTTCTGAATTTAGTGCACATGTGTATTTGTGTACATGGTATGTCAGTCTCTTATGCAGTTACCTGAAAATCTTTAATAAAATGGGCTCTTCTTTGAGTTGCTTTAAACACATTTGTGTGACTGAAACCAGAGTTTTGAGATGAGACCAGATTCCCCACTTTGCAAATTCCTTCTGTGTTCCTTTCTTGCAAATATGAAGAATAAAATCCAGGGACAGTAACAGAAGGGAAGAGTTAACAGAGTAGGACTTAATTAAGTGAGAAGAGAGAGAACTCCTGCCATGCAGAAAGGGGGCCTGACAGCAGGAAAGCTCATTTTGGTGTGCTAGCTTCAGGGCTTGTATGGTTTGGGAGTATGAGCATTGGTCAGAATCTATGTTAAACAGGCATTGAAAAAGTCTCAGGGTCATCGCTGTGTCTTTTAGCCTGAGGTTTCAGCCTTCCTCTGGCTCCACTGGGGTTCACTCCTATCTTCTATTTTGTCCCACCTTTCTAGAACAAAGGAGTTGGTTGGAGTGTTCCCACAGGTGAGCATAATGGTCTTTTACATGTGAAGAAAACTTTGATGTGTCACAGAAGAGATGTCCCAGGAGTTCCCAGAGGAGAGGGAGAACTCAACTCAGGACCATGTGGTTCTTGTTGGAAAAGAACATCAGCACGAGCCAGAAAGTCACAGGCAGAGGTTCACCTAGTAAGTTAGATCCACCTTCAAGGGAGAGTGCAGGCTGTCTCGGAGTGAGCAGCAGCCCTGGCGGGACTGGAGTCCAGGAGTGGAGAGGCTGTGTCAGAGGCCTGACTGGATTCAGGGTGAAGCTGCACAACTGGGCGCCTGTTTTACCAGCATTTGGATATTTCCCCTCATTTTCCAAGGGCATGGGCCAAGGGTATGTTGCTTAAGATTTACAGCTGTTTTCTACATCTCAATGACTGTGGGTATTTCCTTTAGATTCAGTTTTCTCTCTCTCTCTCTTTTTTTTATCCTAAATCCCTATCTCAGATGGTGCTCATTAATATTTCTAAGGGTTAGCCTCCTGGTGTGGTCTCTTCCTTTGAATAAGACCTTAATTGGGGCCGATTGCCTGACCTTTTCTAATTGGATTCTTAGCCATACAGGCTTTGTGGTTAGAAGGCATTTTCCTTACCTCCCTGAATTCTGGGATCTGATCTCTGAAAAGGGTCACAAAAGTCTCCCCTTCAGGGTAACTTGCCTTCCTCTTATTGACATTATTTCTGGTCATTTCTACTGCAGTTAACAGGTAGTTTACTGAGGAATGTGACATACCTGTCCACTTAAACCAAGCAGGGCTGTAGATAAATTGCCTTTTGGAAAAGAAAGCATGCGGGGGTCAGCATAGTAGGACCATCTTATAAAATGATTCCCTTAACCTTTCTTCTGTTCCCACCACTCACATCTGTTTGCCCCTTATCATAACTACCTTGAAACATAGAAATCGCAAATCTAGTTTTATGAAGGGACATAGTAATAGTCCAGTTTATTCCACTTAACAATTTGGTTTCTGTAGTATTGGCTTTCCCAAGGAACCTAGAAATATTTCCCACCAGCCTTACTCGGATTACGAAGATTGATTACACAGAATGTGGGAAGGCGGGGCACAGTGCAATTGTTCTTGCACAGGGAGGTGGTAACTTGCATGCTGAATGCAGGCACTGCAGAAGTTTCGTGCTGGTGCTCAGACCACGAGAACACAGCATACCATCCAGGTGTCCTTGAAGCTTTGCCACTTCCTTATTCATACCTAGAAATTTCTCTGCTTTCGATGCAGAGCTGCTGCAATAAGACCTTTGAGAAGTATGGGTCCAAGAGGCATATGGTACATGGTACCCATTTCTCCAAAGCATGTCGTAGTTTGGTGTTCTAATTAGAAATCCAGCACAGATAATTGGAATACTGCTAGCAAATAAACCAAGTCACCAACGACTGAGCAGTCTTTTTGTGTTTTATTTTTATGACACTGCTCTTTAGGTTGGTTTAGCCTATACTTACGAAACCAGAGATACCTTGTGTTTGGTGCTAACCATCATGAATGGAGGGGATCTGAAATTCCACATTTACAACCTGGGCAATCCTGGCTTTGATGAGCAGAGAGCTGTTTTCTATGCTGCAGAGGTGTGCTGTGGCCTGGAAGATTTACAGAAGGAAAGGATTGTATACAGGTAAGAATGGTGTAACCCGATGGAGCCTGCGGGCTTTGAAGCCTATTCCTTGCAGGCCCCGGGCTTCTCCCAGCTCACATTGGCTGCTGGGAGTCCCTGGATGGCAGTTTTCAGGGGTGGTCCCTTACACTGGGGAAACGTTGCCAGTCAGAGGTGCACTTGGTTTTCTTTTTAGGTTCTCTTTAATCTCTAATAAATTGTCTTTTGAAGCGGAAGTTTGTTTTTTACTAAGCTGATCTGATAAAGATGGTGCTGCCTCTGTAAGCATGAGACAGTCCATCTCATCTGGGATATTTTGACAGTGCTGATAATGTCACAGGACTGGGGCCTTCCAGGAAACTGAGGCAGCATGAAGGCTTTCCTTCAAGCTCCAGTTCTTGTGATCAGGTCAGAAAGATTTCAGCCATAGCATTCAGAGTAACAGGCATGAGTGTATTGAAGGGACTGGGAAGGGAAAGGGCGTGCTCTCCAGGGAGAGGGGTCATGTGCCTCACCTGCGAAGATTCCAGAGTCCCACTCAGGTCTGCCTCGTGACTTATGCCTGAGCAGGATGACGTTAGACTCAAGTCCCCACTGCCATGGCAACTCTAGGTCCCTTTGGCTCATGTTGACCAATTCTTTTGAATTCTTAACCATAAGTTATTACACAGATTTCATGGTTAGCAGGAATATTCTTCCTGCTCTCCCAGAGTCTGGGATCTGATCTCTGAAGAGTCATGAAAGTCCCCCCTTCAGGGTAACTTGGTTTCCTCTTATGGATAGTATTTCAGGCCTGCATTTCTTCTGTAGGTAACAGGTAGTTCCCTGAGGAATGTGACGTAGCCTGTCCACTTCAGCCGGACAGGGCTGCAGGTAATTGCTTCTTGGAAAAGAGAGCATGTGGGGGTTACACAGTGGGCCCAGTGTTTAGAATTTTCCCCTTCACCTCTTGTTCCCACCACTTGGATCTGTCTCATATCAGTAAGGGCATGCACTTTGTCTGAAGGAAATAGCACAATTAAATGTCTGTAAATAACATTTTACTTTTTAATTTAAGAATTCAACAAAGGATATCAAATTAAGTTTAATAGTTAGAATTATTTTAGTGTAATCCGTATATTTAGTTTTAGGAAACACCTCCACCTCTCCTTGAAAAGCTGGGGCCCTCAACTTTGAGTCTCTGTGTGGTCACTCTTCATGGACATGTTCCTTCATTTCCTTTTGTGGGTCATCTACCTAGTATGTGGAAATCATTCCCTAGTAAGAATTTCTAACCTTGGTCTTTTTCCTAAATCCCAGAGGGGTCTGTGTATCTCTTGCCCTCGTCCTCCCTACTAGTTGGCCACCAGCTCACTCCTGAATATCTCACATGTTCTGTTTTGTGGAGTGACTGACTCAGTTCATGTCTTCCTTAGGTTGAGAGCCTGGCAGAGACTTTAACTGGTGTCCCCGATGCCCGTCTTGCCCTACTGCCTGCTCTAGAGACCCTGATCTTGCTGCATTGTCCTCTGGTGTGGGATCCTGGGCACCTCCCTTGTAAGCCAGGCTTTCGTGACCCTTTATGGTGAGGTTCCCCACATACTTTGCCAGCTCCATGTCCTGCTGCCCCATGATTCTCCTCTGTCCTTGTCATTGTGAGCACACTAGCAGTTCCCAGAACTTTTGGGGTGTCCTCACATCTCTGCACCTTGGCAGTGCTGTTCCTCCATGGATGCCTTCTTCCCTGCAGCCCCTCTTCTTGTCAGTGTGTAGAACCCCTCTCACCCTCCCCATGTTAGCCTAACGACCTCCCTCCTTCCTGGCTGCACATGTGCCCCGCCTCCATTGTAGTCTGGACAGCATCCACTCCACAGCTGTTCAGACCAGATTGTGTGCTTTTTGGAACCCTGATCTTGTTCATCCTGTTCAGATGGAGCTTTGGCTTTTGTTCTTTACCCTACAACTTCTATAGCCAAGCTAAATCTCTCCCAGCATGGGACACCAGGGTGGCAGTGGGGCCAACGCAGCCTCACCTTGGGTCATTGAGCCCCAGGGGCAGATCACCACTGTGACCATGATTTCTCTAGAGACAGGTGGTTGCTTTGTTGCCGTTACTTAGAAGTAGAGTCTACTCTCTGGACGTGGTGCACACCTGTAATCCCAGAGGCCTAGGAGATTGAGGCAGGAGGATTGAAAGTTGGAGCCCAGAAACAGTACAAATGCAAGGGCCAGGTTGTAACTTAGTGATAGAATGCTCACTTGCCATTTGTGAGGCCCTGCGTTCCATCTCCAGCACTCTGAAGAGCAAGCAGTAGACTGTTGGCATCATTGCAGGGGCAGCCCGGAGGACCGCTGGTTCCTGCATTACTCATGGAGTAAGTCAGGTTCACAGGCGACTACAGTTAGGACTCCTGTACTTGCCTGCAATCTTCACGTGAATTCAGATTGACTAGAAGATGCTCACTCCCCTCATCCTCTGACCTCTGGCCGTGCAGCTGAGAGGCTGGCTTGTGGCACTCCATAGGGACTGGACCTCTCGCCCTTCTTGCTCAGCATGTCCTGCCTTGAGTGCTGTCCAGAGTTGGTGACCATGGCTGACAGCTCCTACTGGTGCTTCCTTTTTGTTGAAAGACTCTTAGCACCACCTGCATGCCTCAAGGGAAAAGTTTTTTGTGTCTTCTTTCCTGTTTTCAGACATTGCCATCTGACCATTTTTTAAAATCAAACCATGTGACAGAGGTGAACTTCCTTTCTGCAGAGACAGTGCAGTTTTAGGTTTAATTTTTCAGACTGAGGTCAAAAAAGAGAAGGACCTTTGGAGGAGGCACCCTGTGGCAGGACTCCGAGTAGTCCTTGCGGTCAGCATCGAGATCCTGGGAGGCCGCCTCGCCTCCCCTTTCCTGGAGGAGAGACTGCATGGGCGTCGGGAGGCTGCCCAGGGAGGTACCTTAAAGCTCAGTCTCCCAAGGAAACCTCGGGGCTGGTGCCACGGCACAGTTCAGGAGCCTGCCAGGGGAGCCCTTCTCTTTGGGGGCAATTACATGGAATAGGTTCCTGAAAATCTCTCAGGAAGGTCCTGCTTTAAATGAGGCCCCACAGCAGCAGAAGCGTTGCCCTACTAGGAGAGAGTACCCTTGAGAGGCGTCCTGGAGAAAGCAGGCAAGCAGAGGGCAGGAGGGAGAAGCCAGCAGCACTTGGGCTGGCCCTGCCCTAGGCTGTGCGTTTTGCCTCTGTGTTCTGTTTGGAGGAAGGGTTAGGAAGTGCGTAAAGCCGGAGTGTCACAGGGCCTGTACTGAAAATAGCATTGTCCCGGGTGCTTCCTCTGCTCTCCACAGTCATTTCGTGTTGGTTCAGATAGAAGGCTGAGACAGCAAGTCACCCAAGGGTTGCCTGGCTCAGCGAAGTCCAGGAACACTGACTGGAGGCTGCTGTAACACTTGCCGGGGACAAGCGGGGGCAGAGGGAAGAGCAGGCTCCCATCCGACAGGCCTGCTGTGTCAGTGCACAGGTTCTACACGTCGCAGGCTGGAGTGGTTTGTGTCCTGTCCTTGATCTAAAATATTTGATGAGGAAAGAAAACAAACAAATGAAAAACAAACAAGCAAAAAGAAAGAAAGAAAAGAAAAGAAAGGAAGGAAGAAAGAAAAGAAAAGAAAGGAAGGAAGAAAGAAAGAAAAAAAGCAAATGAAATAAAGTGAAGAGTTCTGAGGGAAGACCAGTGACCTACTTCTCAGTGCCAAACAGCTCTCAATCTAAAAGTCAACCTGTCATTTACAACAAACACAAGTACAAAGCAGACGTGTGTGTGTGTGTGTGTGTGTGTGTGTGTGTGTGTCTAGTGAAGCACGTCACTCTCCCCATCTTTGCTGACATTCCTGTTGCCTGCTTATAATGCCAAAGTCTAAAAGGACCAGCATTTTGTCAGGGAAGTCCAAGGCTGTTAGTAACTGGTTGAAGAATAGCAGCCTTCTTTATGTTCTTCAGCCTTTCTGCGAGGGTGAGGTTTGATAGTGTAATGTCTCTTAAAAGTTGTATGAATTATTTTTTATTACTGTTACAATATACACACACATGCATATGGCAAAAGGGCTATGAAATTTTTTTATTGAAAAATTGTTATTTATTTAACAGAAAACTTCCGAATTAATATAAAGAAATGACAATAACTTGTATACACACTAATTCAAAACATTTTCACTAAGCACCAAGTAGAACAGTTCCCTATCTTTTCACCAAAAACATCTTTATCATTGAAAGACTGCTTCAAACTTAGTTTATTTAGGATTTTAATCAAGAAATCTAAAGCTGCCCATCAGAGCTTCTAATTAGCATAAGATGACCAGGTTAAACCCTTATGAGTAAAAAATAACTTTTAAGTTTCCACCTATACATTCCAACCAAGGGAATATGCTAGCCTCAGGCTGATCAACACAGGTCACAGGTCCACAAAACAAATATCATCCTTAAAGCGCACAAACAAAATGAGTAATATATATATATACACACACACACATACATATACACACAATGTGAGAACAAAGTATTATGTAAAATACATGTTGTGTATATTCAGCGCCTAATAGGAGTAATGCGTATTTCCCATGAGCATACAATGCAGCAAGGGGCACAGAAACAAATACCATACCCTAACCCACAAGTCAGTGGAAGGAATGAAAGTCCTGTGCCTTGGAATGGAGTGGAGGCTTCTCGACCAGGTGGCACCCAGGCCAGACCAGGAATAAGAGTGGATATCAAAGCATGTGGGGAAGGATCTTCCTTGTCAGAGAGGACAAAAGAGCCACAGACCTACTGACTACTCAGAGGACAGTGGAGTGTCTGTACTGGCTGAAGGGATGTAATCTAAGAAAAGATACAACAGAGAACAGAAAACCTCCTCCAACAAGGGGCAAATACCCTCCCCAGAGGAGTAGCGAGCTCTCTATGGAGGTGAAGGAGCCGAGGATCACTCTGCAGGTCACCTCCGCCCCAAGGCCCTAGTCCCTGGCAATCAAATTCATGAGCAAGAATCTTCCTTCATGTAAACTGACTTTTCTTCACCAAAAAGTAAAACAAAAACACAAGCAAACAACACAAAATTCAGAAGAAAAAGAATCAGACCAAGCTTTGACCCCTCGTACTTCACCTGTGTCCCAGCTGTCCTGCTAGAGACTGGGTCTGCTTGTTACTCATGCTGGTTAACTACTGCAAGGCATCTAGCATATCATGCTCCTAGTATAGCTCCCCATCAAACAGGCAACACCACACAACACAAACTCACCTAAACAAAAGGCAGCATCAAATTAAGGATCTACTGTGATATTACTACACCAACAGCATATTTTAACCCTTTTTCTGACCCATTTACAAAAAAATTTACAAAATATCTGCGCTACTATGGAAGCATTACAAACACTGCGTTAGATTCCTCTTCTTGAGGTAGTTCAAAGTCTTGAGACAGCAAATTTACATATTTTTCTCTACTATCATGATTGGGTAGTAAATGTTAAAGGACTAAAACCAAACTCCTTCTCCCCTGATTCTGGAGTATTGTAATTTTCCCCCTCAGATAATAACAAACTAACAACTGGAAAAAAGTATATAAAAGTCATATAAAAATTTTAAAAACAAGAAAGAATCTGTGTCATCAAAGTAAGTCTAAACTTTGCTACAAACAAAACCAAATCTCACTTGGTTCACCAAGCCATAAGCATTTTATAAACTAATCGAGTAATTAACAGTTCACAAAAATCAGGGAAATTTTTAGGTGGAAACAAAATTAACACCAACTCATCCCCTGGCAAATAATTCTTCTAAAATGTCACCTCCACACAGAGAGGTTTGGTGAAACTGTCTTCAAGAGGCTACCTTGTAGGCCAGACTCCTCTCAGGTCTGCTTCAGAGGTGCAGGGATATTGGCAGAAGCCTGCTCCAGGTAGGCCAGGGAGCACTGAGGGACTTCAACTGGCTTTTTGTCCTGCACATTGATGTCCTCCAGCTCCTGCTGCCAGTGCCTTAGCTTTGTCAAATGCTTCTGCACCAGCGCATCTTTCTGCTGCAATTCATTCCTTAGTTCTGAGACGTCCTCTTTGATAACTTGCTCTGGTTTCTGGACAGACAACTGCAATCTTTTCTGTAGAAAGAAGCATTCTGTCTGTCTTGCAATGTCTAGAAACTTCTGGATACACTGATCAACACCAGTTCAAATTTCTTCTTGATCGGTTCCATTGACATAATCCTGACTCACGAGAGAAGCAAAGCAAGCCTCGAATGACGACTCCAACTCGTCCACCAAGATGCTGCTAGAAGTTCTTGGGGTGCCAGGCGCGAAGCCTGGCCCGGGAGTCCCGGCGGGGGTGGCGGCGGCCCCGGAGGCTGCCCGGAGAACATACCGCCCAGCAGAGCCGCCATGTTTAGGATGGCAGGCCGCGGCCCACTCGGCTATGAAGAATTGACTTTTTAAAGTGTTTTCAACTTTATTGCGTAGTCTAGCAATTACAGAAACAAGGAAAACACAAAGAAGGTGATATGTGGGTGTTTTAGTCAGTTTTTTCACTGCTGTGACTAAAAGATCTGATCAGAAAAACTGTAGGGGAGGAGCAGTTTATTTTGGGGCTCATGGTTTCAGAGGTCTTAGTCCAGAGACAGCAGACTCCATTCCTCAGGGCTCAAGGTGAGGCAGAACATCATGGGGGAAGAGTGTAGCAGAGGGAAGCAGAGAGTCTCCACTTGTCAGATACAGATATACACCCCAAAGCCAGACCCCAGTTCCCACCTCCTCCAGCCACACCCACCACCTCATTTACCACTCAGTTAATCCCTATCAGGGGATTAATTCACTGATTGGGTTAAGACTTTTATAACCCAAGCTGGGGTTGTGGCTCAGTGGCAGAGTGCCTGCCTAGCACATGTAAGGCACTGGGTTTGATCCTTAGCACCACATAAATAAATAAAATAAAGGTATTGTGCCCATCTACAACTAAGAACAAAAAACTAAAAAAAAAAAAAAAGGCTCTTATAGCCCAATCATTTAATCCTGCGAACCTTCTTGCATTTTTTCACATGTGACCTTTTGGGGGATACCTCATATCTAAACCATAACAGGGGGCAAAAGCCCTGAGATGTCCATGTTGGTTTCCCATGGCCTGTGTCTGTGGCATCCAGACTCCACCTCCACACTACTTCAGTAACTACATGGTGTCCTCAGTTATACCTTTCCTTTCAAAAGTGGGATGTAGCCAGGCGCAGTGGTACACGGGCTGAGGCAGGATCGCAGGTTCACAGGGCTCAGCAAGGCCCTAAGCAACTTAGTGGGAGTCTCAAAATAAAACATAAAAAAGACTGGGAATGGGGCTGGGGTCGTGGCTCAGTGGTTAAGCCACATACCAATCCCTGTACCAAAAAAAGAAAAAAAAAAAAAGAAGCGAATGTTGCACATCCTGTTATCCCTTAGCGCCCTCTTTTGCCCAGTAGGCATAAGCAGGATATGTCCAGAGGTCAGGGCACTTGCTCAGGGTGTTGCTGGTAGGAACAGGAGTTGGATTTGGATAGAGATTTGCCCAACTCTAAAAGCTATACAGGCTTTTTGCTACACCGTACTACTTCTTAGGAATAAGGCCCAGGGGCTAGGCTGTAGCTCAATTGTAGAGCACTTGACTGGTGCATGTGGGGCACTGGGTTCGATCCTCGGGGCCACATAAAAATAAACAAATAAAATAAAGATATTATGTCTGTCTACAATTAAAAATATTTTTAAAAAAGAAAGAAAGAATAAGGCCTGGACAGGGGATGTAGTTCAGTTGGAAGAGTGCTTACCTTGCATGTACCGGGCCCTGGGTTCAATCCCCAGCACCACCAAAAAAAAAAGAAAAAAAGAGTAAGGCCCATGTCACTGGGCATGGTGGTGCACGTGTGCAGCCCAGCCGCTGGGAAGCTGAGACAGGTGGGTCGCTTGAGCTGGAGAGTTTGAGGCCAGGCTGTGCAGCATAGTAAGACCCCATCTCAGAAGTGAAGGAGAAGAATGTGGCTCATAGTAATAACAACAAACATCTTCTGTCTGTGCTGTCCCGGTGCTGTGTAGAGGGCTTGGTGTGCATCGCGGCCCTGGCGCTCCAAGTGTTCCATGAGCCCTCCTTGCCATTCGCAGTGGGGAGTGTTGCTTAGCATCCCTGTTGTACAGATGAGGAAGACGAGGCTCAGACACTTCTCCAGGAGTGACTATCAGGGTAGGTCCCAACCTAGGCGACATGCTGCCTCAGGTTAAATTTGAAGCTTTACAGAATGATGTTGACAAGGTTTTAGAAGAAGGATAGGACATGAAATTTCTTTAAAAATCTTTTTTTTTTTTTTGTGGTGGTGGGGGGCGACCAGGGATTGAGCCCAGGTACACTTAACCACTGAGCCATATCCAAAGCTCTTTTTTATATTTTATTTAGAGACAGGGTCGTGCTGAGTTGCTAAGAGCTTCTGAACTCACATCCTCCTACCTCAGCCTCCCAAGTTGCTAGGATTACAAGCATGCACTCACTGCACCTGGCTCTAAAAAAATCTTAAATCCTACCTAGTTTAATATTATAGGCTAGGGGATTCTAAGAGCATACATAGAATTTAAAATCTTGGACCAACAGTTATTGTTTACTCCGTTTTTTTCTTAAGTAGTTATTTTAATCATTAAGTCAATTATTTTCCTTTATGGAAAATAAAAGTTCTAAGCCAGGACTTTATTAAGATGTATGTTTACAATGTCGACTTTATTTATGTTCTCTTTTGCAAATAAATCCATGGACTTAAGTGATTGTGCAATCCAGATTGTGGATTTATTAAATGCTGAAATGTATTTCACTTGTCCTAAAGGATTCTTTTAATGATCTTGTAGTGTATTCGGACCAGGAGATTTTTTGACACTACACTTAAAAATCACAGTATCTTTCATTAGTTCTAAGTAGGTGCAGACCCCTAACCCTTTTTAGTTCTTACAAAAGTGAGGAATGATTGACAGCTACTTTTTTTTTTTTTTTTTTTTTTTTTTGCAGCACTAGGAATTGAACCCAGGGGTGCTGTACCACTGAGCTATATTCCCAGCCTCCCCACCCTTTTTATTTTTTATTTTGAGACAGGAGCTTGCTAAGTTGCCCAGGCTGGCCATAAACTTGTGATCCTCTTACTTTAGCCTCACGAATAGCTGGAATTACAGGAGTCAGTCTGGCTGACAGACAGCTTTTTTGAAGACTTAAGAAACAACTTGATGTTTTAAGAGAGTAGCGTGCAATGAGACCAATACAAAAAAATTTGACTGACTTTTGGGAAGGATTTTGGAGTTTTTAAGACACAACATTATGTAAAAACCTAAGCTTCCTACCTTGCACCCTCTGGGGAGGCAGGACTCAGTCTATGTCCTCAGGAGAAGTGGTGGCTTATTGTGATGTCTCGTGGCCCTGGGTTCTGCATGTCTCCAGCTTGTTCCTGGGAGCTGTTGAGGTCGTGGACTCCCCGGTACCTGGATGCACCTGCCATCACCCTCTCCTGTGAGATGGAGCTGGCTGGCACACACAGGCTTAGACAGCGTTTGTTAATGCTGACCAGAGCAGAGATGAAGCAGTTAGGCTTGTAGCAGATGGCCTCTTTGTTTCTGCGTATTGCTGTATTTGGAGCAGTCCACCCACCCTGATGTGAACAGCTGCTGGAGATGGTCAAAGTATCCTCCAGTATCATCTCAGAGCACTTTTGCACACCTCATCTTCCCAGCAGTCTCCTGAGGTGAGGGTCACTCCAGCAACAGAGAGGAGCGATCTGAGGGCGTGGCACTCAAGGGTTGAGTGTCCTTTCTTTCTCTGTAACAGGAAAAATCTGAACTCTGCTGGCAGTTTCATTGGAATGGTTTGGGTTTTTTTGTTTTGGAAATTTGACTTTTTAAATAAGGTTCATGAGATTTTTGTCCATTTGGAATGCTATAGTTGGAAATAATTAAGTGAAAATGTTGTTAGAAATTTTACTGAGGAAATGGATATTTAACTGTGCATCGGATTTCTTTTTCTTTTAAATGAATTGTGGATTGAAAAGCACATGACCTCTTTCACAGGCAAGAGGGCAAGGATTTGGTGTGTAGGAGAGTTAGGGATGGGGGGCCCATTTGGACCTATCAGTTTTTCAGTAGTGAGTTGATTTTATAGGCCATTAGGCATACAGATGGCTGCTGTCACATAGGGTTATCTGTAGCTGGAAGGTTTATTCATTAATTCAAGAAGCAGACTGGGTCCACATGTCTACCGGGTCCTGAGCTGTCTACTAGGGTACACTCTGGGGATTAAGACAGACACCATTCTTGCCCTCAGGAGGCTCATAATCTAGTGATGGAGAAGAGCTGTCAACACAGTCAACTCATGTATGAAGGGTGGGCTCATTTACTTTTCTACCCTTTCTGAAACTTTGCAAACCAATTTAAAGAAAGAATGGCAGATTTCAATATTTATAAGAACTGTTAGATAGTATACTGACCACATTCTTCCAAATTGGAAATTTCTTCTTCTTGCTCTCTAGTTGGGTAAACATATGCAGGCTGTACATCTCTAATCTGAAAATCAGAAATGCTCCCAAATCAAACTGCTTTGAGCCCGGACAGGACTCTACAAGTGGGAGATCCTACTCCTGACCTGCGATGAAGTTCTCTGCACTGCCACACCCTGCCTCCAAACTGGGAGGCAAACTGAGTACATCACCAGCCTGGAGAAACCAAGTGGCTGAGAGAAGGTCAAGAAGCGGAGCTGTGCGGCCTAAAGCGGTGGCACTTATTACTAGCACACATTTCACCTACAGGGCGTGGAGTGGCAAGTAGGAGTCAGGGTGGCTTTGGAGCCTATCCGAGCTTGTCATTTAGCATCTGGGAGACCTACTAAACTTGGTGACACCCCCAGAGTAGCTCCTTGTGTGCAGCTACTCTGCTGAACTTTGTTAAGGATTGCTGGAGACGGTGCATGTAAAATAAACAAGTCTTGGCACTTAGTAAAAGTTAGCTGGTGTTATTACTACAGTTTGAGGATCTCTTAACTGAAGTGTAGGAGCAGATGCATTTCAGGGCTTGGGGCATTTCAGATTTCAGATTTTTGGATTAGGGATGCTCAACTTGTACTACATTATTTTGACACCCACTCCCATTCACTCACACATATACATGCATACACAATATTGAGTGTAAAGCCTGGAAGAATCAAGGAAGCTATAGCAGTTTTGTGTCAAGGAGGCTTACTTAGTGTTTAGTAACATTTAGTGGGATTATTGAAAATATAGAAAATAATAAAACAAAACTGTTCATCACCTCCTCACCCAAATAATAAAGGGGTAAGTGCACCCAACTAGAAAAACAACCAACAGGGCCCGCCCCTGCCCCTCTGTCCTGGGTGTCCTCCTAGAAGGTGTTTGGGGCTATCGGCAGGATACTCACACCTGCTAGCTACTGTGCTGCAACACCTCTCATGTGCGGAGCATGTGCCTTCATAGTGGCCGTGATGCTGCCAGGCACTTGCTCCTATTCCGAGATGTTTTTCTCCACTTCTCCTCCATCTGCTTCCCTTGTTGCTGTGGCCTTGTTTCTAGGCTCACTGCCCACTTTGCTCACTTTGGACTATCTCCTGAACTCTGGAGATGCCCACAGAGTGATGGCAATGCTTAATGAACCTGGATTGTTGCAACAGAGTCAAGTGTGAAGTCAAGAGTCAAATATAAATCCTTTAAGATAATTTTTTCTCTCAAAGTGAAAAAGTAGTTTGAGATATTGCACTTAAGATATTTTAGTCTTTGGGGGGCTGGGGTTGTGCCTCAGTGGCAGAGCACTTGCCTAGCACATGTGAGGCACTGGGTTTGATTCTCAGCACCACATAAAAATAAGTAAATAAAATAAAGGTCCATCAACAATTAAAAAAAAAAAAGATATTTTAGTCTTTGGGCTGGGAGTATAGTTCAGTGGTAGAGCATTTGCTTAGCATGCACAAAGCCCTGTGTTCAGTCCCAGCATTGGGAGAAAAGAGAGATGTTAGTTTCCATATGATCTAAGCTGTTAGAAGTTTGTGGCACCCTCCACCCTGCGAACAACAGTAGCTGCGGTTAGTGATGGCTTCCGCCTGCCAAGCCCGATTTCCTCTGAACCCTGCAGAGCCCCTGTCAGGCAGGGCACGTCACGACCCCTCCATCTTACAGGCGAGGAGGCAACGGCCACATAGCTGAGAGGTGGCAGAGGTGAAATCTGAATCCTCGAGGGTCTGAGTCCTAGATCAAAGTCTTCCAGTGTGGGACATTTTCGGTTGTCGAAATTTTAAAACACATTAATAACAAAAATGCATTAATAGTTTACTAATAATAAAAGATTGTATCAAATTGATTAAGAACTGATGACTTTACTGGGTTGTGTACCTAATCACCAAAAAGTCTTCAAATCTACTGATGTGCAAAGCAGTTCACTGACACTGTCATCATGTGTAAGTTGTTTGCTGTGATGGATTTTATAGTATTGTTACCCATAGATGTCACTAAAACCTGTGTGAAGGGTGGATTTACTTGGTGCTGTTGTGGTTATTTCTGCTCAGCACACAGGAATCAGTGTGGACGTCTAAATAATCCAGCCTTTTGTAGGGTGCAGTGGTGCACACCTTTAATCCCAGTGGCCCAGGAGGCTGAGTTCAAAGCCCACCTCAGCAACTTAGCAAGACCTTAAGCAACTTAGTGAGACCCTGTCTCAAAATAAAATATAAAAAGGCTGGGCATGTGGCTCAGAGGTTACGTGCCCTGGATTCAATGCCTGGTTCCAAAATAAATAAACAAATAATTGAGCCTTTTGCTGTTGTTTCTTCCCTTCTAGAGACCTGAAGCCGGAGAACATCCTCCTGGATGACCATGGTAAGTGAGCAAGCCTTGCACCTGGCATAGATTTGTTAGAGGACTCGATACAGAAGTTGGCGTGGACTTAGCCTGTTGATTCAGAATGGAAACCAGCTCCTGGCAGGTGTTCTTAAAACAAATGTAGTGTAGAGAACCTTGTCATTCCCTGTATACTAGTGGAGACCGTCAGATTTTCGGCTTGTAATTGAGCCTGTGAAGCAAATGAAAGTGAGAGTAAGAACCTTGCCCTCTCCTTTCTGGCTGTGGATCCACGTCTTGCTGTATTTCTCAGGTGTCTATTTTCATGCCCCACACATTAGCCTGCTGCCTTGTACTGTCCTCTTGTCACGCAGCACATGTCCCAGAGTGGGGCGTGGATGACTGTGTAGGGACCCTGTGCAAGTGGATAGGGAGTGGCCCTTTGGAACTGCCCTTGTTGGCATCATGGGTGCTCCTCAGATTCTGGTTCCCTGGGAGATGAGTGTGCCTAGAACCAAGAACGGTCCCTACTGCTCGGGGCCAGTTGTACTCACACATGACTCCAGATGCATTGCTGGGATGGAACTTTTCTCCAGTGACTTTTCTTGGCTAAGAAGTTGCTTAGAGGGCAGGGGCTGTGGCTCAGTAGTAGAGCGCTTGCCTAGCATGTGTGAAGGGTCCAATTCTCAGCACTGCATATAAATAAATAAAATCAACAACTAAAAAATATTTTTAAAAAAAGAAGTTGCTTAGAGTCTACTAGAGGACATAAGACAAAGCCAGAGTGACTGCTGCAGAAGAGAAAACAGGTGTCTGAGGCAGAGGGTCCCAAAGACAAACATGGGACCCTTTTAATGCTTAGCCTCCTGTGTACAGTGCTTTCTGCTTGTTATCTAATATATGCCTGAAACACCCACCCTGTGAAGAAGGAAGGTACCAGAATTCTCATTTTATGGCAAGCCATGCTAAGATTTGGAAAGTCACTTGCCCACAGTTGTGCACAGGTCTTGGCCTGTGGTTGGTACTTGTGCCACACTGCTGACCCAAGGTGACCCTGAAGCTGCCATGAGGAGGGAGGGAGGACACTGGTGCGGGAAGCGAGTGGTCTCTCAGAGTGCTGGCTGTTGGGGAGGAGTAAGGAGACAGTGTCCTGGGCTGCCTTTTACATGCAAAAGAGGAAGCAGCACTGAGGAAGCTGCAGGACGCGGGAGAGCAGGCATGCCTGGCAGCGGCTCCTGCGTAAGGAGCAAGGTTTCCTGGGTGGCCCCTCCCCTCCAGAACTTCATCCCAGGGACTTGAGCTGACTCGTCCTTCCCGAATCTAATCTCTGACACGGCAAGTCCTTCTGCTGTGCTTGGGTCTGCCCTTCCTGGGCCCTGAGCTGCTGGGGCCAGCCAGCTGTTTTGTTTCTCTCGGGAATCACAGACCTCTGCTGTCTGACCAGATTTTGTTACTTTATTGAAAGGCAAGATTTTAATCAGTTGTTCCTTCTTGGCCAGAAGCAGAAGCTTTGGCATTCTTAATTTTAGTATATTCTGATTTGTTAATTATTTTTCCATTATATTTAGTGATTTTTGTGTTTTGCTTAAATCTTTGTCTACTCCTACACCATGAAATTTTTCTGCATTTTCTATTAAGAACAGGATTGTCTTATCTTTTCCATTTACTTATCTGGAATTGGTTTTGTGTCTGATGTGGCTTAGCAATGAAGGCACTTTTTTATGTGTGTGATCATTTGGCCCAGCACTGTTCATTGAAGAGGTCATCTGTTCTTGGCAGCTGTGGAGTCCATTTTGTCAGAAATCACATGTCTTTGCGTGGTAGGCTCTGCCTGTATGTAGATCTGGAGTCTGTTCTCTTGCTTGCGCTTTTGTTTACCCCTGGGCCCATCCCACAGTTCTAAGCCACTGAAGCTCTAGCAAGTCTGCATTTGGATTCTGTTGAGTTCTCCAGCATCACAGACCTTCAAGATTGCCTTTGGTAGTCTTGGACCTTTTCATTTTCATATAAATTTTGATAAGTAGCTTGATAATTAAAGCCATATTGTGCTGAGAATTTGGTTAGGGTTGTTTTGCATCTATAGAATAATCACCACAGAATTGACCTCTTAACAATATTGGATCAATTTATGAATGTTGTGTATAGTTCTATGTATTGAGGTCTCCTTTAATTTTTCTCAATATTGCTTTGTAGTTTTCATTGTAATATCTTACACATTTTGTTATTTGACAGTTTTTAATGGTATTGTTTTTAAATTTTCATCTTTTATTTGCCTGTTGCTAGTATTTAGAAGCAGTTTCCCCTGTGGTTTACATTTCATATTAATGTGGTACATTTGTTAAATGATGAACCAATATTGGTACATTATAGTTTACCAGAGTACATTCTTTACATTAGGACTCATTCTCTGTATTGTACATTCTGTGGGTTTTGGCAGATGTATATGACGTGTGCCTATCATATTGAGTGGTTCATTGCCCTAAAAATCTTGTGTTTCACCTATTCTTTCCTCCTTCTCCTGCCCCATCCTCTGGCAAGCACTCATCTTCTTACCCTCTCTGAAGTTTGCCTTTTTCAGAACGTCAGAGTTGGACTCATACAGTATGGAGCCTTTTCAGGCTGCTTTCCCTTGCTTAGTAATATGTAAGTTTCCTCCACATCCTTTTGTAACTTGACACCTTACTTAGTGCTCAATAATATCTCACTGTCTGAATGTACCTCCATGTGTTTATTCATTCTCCTACTGAAGGACATTTTGCTTGTTTCCACGTTTTGGCAATTATGAATGAAGCTGCTACAAATACACATGTACAGGTTTTGTGGGGACGTAAGTTTTCAGTTCACTTGAACAAACACTTAAGGATCGGATTGCTGGATTTACAAGCATGGAGCAGTGCTTTAAATACCAACTCAGAGCTGGATTTATATGCTTAGTTTTGTAAAAAGAACTGCCAACCTATCCTCCAAAATGTTGGTACGATTTCTCTTTCCTACCAGCAGTGAAAAAGAGTCCCTGTTGCTCCACATCTTCGCCAGCAATTGGTGCTTCAGCATTTTGGATTTTTATCATTCTAGTAGTGTGTAGTGGTATGTTACTATTTAAATTTGCTGTTCTCTGATTACATGATGCTTAACATCCGTGTATCTGCAGTGTCTGTTCAGATCTTTTGCCCATCTTATTTTTTTGCAGTGCTGGGGATTGAACCCAGGGCCTTGTGCTTGCAAGGCAAGCACTCTACTGACTGAGCTATCTCCCCAGCCCCTTGCCCATCTTTTAACTGGAGTTCTGTTTTCTTGTTGCTGAGTTTAAGATGCTTTTTGCATATTTTGAAGCCATTCCTTTATCAGATGCATATTTTACAAAGGTTTTTTCCTAGTCTCTGACTTATCTTCCCTTTTCTTACTTGAATCTTTCACAAGGAAGTTAAGTATGCATGTGTGTAGGTATTTATGCCAAGGATTGAACCCAGGACCTTGTGTATGCTCATGAGCACACACTCTGCCACTGAGCTTCAGCTTCTTTTGGATCCTCCTACATATAACATCATGACATCTGCAGAGGGGTTTATGTCTGCCTTTCCAATTCTTATTTCTCTTTCTTTTTCCCACCCTGTGATACAGGGTAGGACTTTTAGTATAGTGTTGAATAGAAGTAGTCTGTGGGGCAATATTTCAACATGTCGCCATTAAGATTGAATTTGTTGTAGTATTTTTGTAGAAATACTTTATCAGATTTAAGAAGTGTCCTTTTTAAATATCATGAATGGAAAAAATAATGAATGGTAGTTAAATGTTGACAGTGCTTTTTATGATCTTTTCCATTGTCGTAGTCAATACACCAGTTAATTTCCAAATGTGGAACGGGCCTTTCATTGCTGACATAACTCCCCTGGGGCATGCTGCCGTCCTTTGCAGAGGTTGCTGCATTGACCTGGAGTTTTAAGGAGGGGATCAGTTCTACTTTTGTGGTTCCCCAGGCCCGCTACATTTGTCTCTCCAGTGTCCCTCGAACTCCAGAGTCCCTGCTGCTGGTTCTTCCCAGCAGCAGCCCCTTGGCCTCGCCTGGGTTCTCGGCCTCTCGCTGCTGCTAGCCTGGGGAGGTTGCAGTTCAGGCTGCGGAGGTCTCAGTGAAGGCCTGCTTTGTGCAGTGTGTGGGAACCGCTGCCACGTGTACCTCCCCTCTGTAGTCTCTCACTCTGGAGGCCAAGGACATCCAGACCACACTACCACCATGGCTCACTGGTGCCTTCAAAGTATGAATGTCATCTGTGGGGTCTCCCAGTGTGGCTAGCAGTAGTGCCAGCTTGCCCCAAGCTAGAGCAGAGGATCATTTGTGCCCTTGTGTGACGCATGGAGCAAGCTGTGGTTCGGAAAAATTTTCTTGTGATAGTTCCTGGGCAAATCATGTGTGAGAACCTCCCTTCATGGTTTCCTTAACTCCAACTCTGTTTTGTCAGAATTTGACACAAGTGACTCCATTTAATTCTGACAACTTACATAAAGTCCTAATCCCAGGAGTGCAGAATGTGACTGTGTTTGGAGATGGGGCATTTACACAGGTAATGAAGTAGAATGAGCTCATGGGGGTGCTGAGATGTAGCTCAGTGGTAGAGCACTTGCCAGCCCTGGGCTCAATCCCCTTCTCCACAATCAGTCCATAAAATGAGGGAGTTAGGGTGGGCCCAAGTCCAGTTACAGGTGTCCTTATAAAAATGTTTTCCATAATTTGTTATTTTCATGGGAATTCAGTAAATGTTTATCTCCTCTTTGCCCAAGGCATTCACATACTGTATGGTTCTTTGAATGAAGTGCCCTAATTGTGTTTATTGTTTCCCTGACTCTATTCCATTTGTTCTCTAGAAAAAAACTCCTTATCATTCATCCATATCCATGTATATAAGCCTCCTGGTCTGGTACTATGACAGAAAGTATTTACCATTTTGTAGTTACTCTAATAGTCATTTTATTTTCATATATGTACCTGGTAAGTTATATGAAAACAATAAATACAGTGTTTTTATCTTATCTGGTGGTTGTCTATGATTAAAGGACTTCCCAGGCATAAACCTAATTTCCTGTTGCTAGTGAAACTGAATGCACTGTATGGAATTTTATTAAATATGAAAAGGTTAAATGTAATTTTAGATTTAAAGATTTCAGAGTTTAAAATGCTATTTTTTCATCCATGGCTTTTAAGACAATTTTTTCCCAGTTGTTGCTATTATTAACACAGCATTGCTTCTCCCTGTGATCTGTGTATCATGTTTGAACACACACAGGACACATCCGGATTTCAGATCTTGGTTTAGCCCTGCAGATCCCAGAAGGGGAGATGGTTCGAGGAAGAGTTGGAACTGTTGGCTACATGGGTATGTGGTGGTCTTAGGCTTTTCCCTCTGGATGTCAGAATGCTTCTGAACAGAGCAGGTACTGCACAAGGGGCCTGGAGCTTTTCCTGATGAGGAGTGAGGCCATGGTGGTCTCTAAGTCCTGAGGTCACACCACTGCATGAGGGCAAGTCAGGACAAAGCTGTAGATCCCTTCACTTTGCCAGTGTCCTTGTACATGTGGGCCTTGAGGAGTCCCTGGGAAATCATCTGGATAGTCCAGGGAATTTGTGGGCAGAGCCAGCCCAACCCTGGTGGCCTCTGAGGAAGCTTCAAGCTTCTAAGAGCTCTGCAGAAGACCCCATGCCACAAATCCTGCCCTCGCTGGCTTATGGGATTTTCGCTTGCTGGCACATAGTGACAATGCACTGGGGACACCCCTGGGATGGCTCTTCATGGAGCGCATGCCCTCAGGAAGTGGTTCTTCCCACAGCACCATGTTCTCATGCTACTCCTTCTGCAGCACTGAGGTTCATCTAGTATGGACCTGCAGACATTTGAAATGACTGCTTCATTGAGGTGTCACATACCATGAAATCCAGCAATTCCAAGTATATGATGTTGTGCATTTTAGTATATTCACAGTTGTGCAGCCATCACCAGTTTCAAAAAATGTTTTATCACCTCAAAAAAGAAACCTTGTACCCATTAATAGTCACTCTTTAACCCTCACCTTCTAACCCCAGGCCTGGCAACCACAAATTTAATTTCTGTATCTCTGCATTTTTGTAATCACCTATTTCATATAAGTAGAATCATATGTTATTTGACCCTTTGTGTCTGATTTCTTTTACTTAACTTAATGCTTTTAATTTCCTCCATGTTGTAACAAACATTAAATTTATAATGTAATATTTGGAATTAATTATAGAAAAATTTTAAACCAAAATTTAATTAAATTTTCTGTATTTGTTATATAGCTCCAGAAGTTATCAATAATGAAAAGTACACATTTAGTCCTGATTGGTGGGGACTTGGCTGTCTGATATATGAAATGATTCAGGGACATTCTCCATTCAGAAAATTCAAAGAGAAAGTCAAACGGGAAGAGGTTGATCGAAGAGTGAAGAAGGATCCTGAACAGTACTCCACGAAGTTTTCTGAGGACACCAAATCCATTTGTAGGATGGTGGGTCAGGCTCTATAGATGTTGGGAAATGAAACTTCTAACTCACTCTAGTTGATTTTGCTGGCAATGGGAAAAAAGCAGTGGTGGAGCAGGCAGCTCTCTCCAGCTCTGTGCAGCTCCTGGCCCCGTCCCGGAGCCTGGGAACACGGAGGAGGCTCAGGCGTCATGGTGCAGAAGGTGTGACAAGGGGTCAGGTTCTGGGTGGCTCTGCCTAGGGCGTGGCGTGCCTAGGGATTTTCCCATGTAGAGGAGAGGGGTCTAGGCTCACTCCAGACTGATGACCTGAGCGGAAACAGCTGGTGAGGGGAAGACTCCAGAGCCAAGACCTTGCAGTGGGGAAGGGGTCAGGGGAAGAGGAGGGTGTGGGTCGGTCCCTCCCGTGCCTGCTCCAGTGGAGCTGGCAAGGTAGATGTGGGCAGGGCCTTCTGTATTTTTAGATCTTCAGTATCAGTGGAACAAGGGTAGGTGTTGGAGGTATAAGGACAGAGGAGATAGAGTTGAAGGACCGAGGAGCAGAGGAGGGTTCCCCAGAGCTGTCCAGTGAATTTGCAGTGCTGTGTCCCTGCACCACCCAGTGGACAGTACGGGCTGGGTCAGAACAGCAGTGTGGTGAAGCAGGAGGGAGGCAAGGAGCTGGGCTGTGTGCAGAGGACTGATTTGGTGGTGGCACGGAATCAAAGCAGCAGAGGAAAAGGGATACAGGGTGTAGTGACTGGAGAGTAATTATTTTGATTTCCTTTCATTGTGTCTCCATAATAGGAAGCTGTGGGTACTGCAGGCTTGTTACTGGGCTGTGGGATCAGCCTGGCTCTTCTCTCAGCTAGTTCCTTCTATTTGGAGCTGACAAGTTCTCACAGCATTCTGATCAAGATACTGTTTATATTCAATTTGAGACACACACATTCGCTACTGGGGATTGAACCCAGGGGTGCTTAACCACTGAGCAACATCCCCAGCCATTTTATGTATTTTATTTAGAGACAGGGTCTCAATAAGTTGCTTAGGGCCTCACCAAGTTGCTGAGGCAGACTTTTTGGTTTTTAAAAATTTTTGGTTGTCAATGAACCTTTATTTAATTTTTATTTATTTATATGTAGTGCTGAGAATTAAACCCAGTGCCTCACATGCTAGGCAAGCACTCTACCACTGAGCCACAAGCCCAGTCCCTGAGGCTGGCTTTGAACTTGAAGTTCTCCTGCCTCAGCCTCTGGAGCCACTGGGATTACAGGCTGTGCCACCATGCCGAGTCTGTTTGATAACTATTGACTGAGTACTTGCTCTACACTCTGACAGCTGCAGGAATATTAGAAATAGAGCCTGTCCCTAAGGAGCCAACAGTTTAATGCTAGACTTAAAACCCATTAAAATGACTAATGGAAAAAGCAGTGGGTGTCATAAACAAAGATAGAGACAAGAACACAAGGGTTGCGGGGATGAAATCCCATTGTCCTGAGACACTGGGCAAGAAGGTCTTTTCTAAGCCAGGGGTGATGTTGGGAATAGGAGCCCTAGCTCTGGAGTTAGCCATGAACTTACATCTCCAAATCCCAGTCTCTCATCTATAAAATGTGGATGGGAGAACGTCTACCTTACAGGATTGTTGGGAGGATAAAATGAAATAATGCACATAATGTGTTCAGTATCACTTAACCTTCATTAACTACTGAGAAGAAACACAACTTTAAGTTGGGCACTGTGGAGCACGCCTATAATCCCATGTACTCAGGAATCTGAGGCAGGAGGATTGCAAGTTCGAGGTCAACCTGGGCAACTTAGCAGGGCCCTAAGCAACTTCATGTGACCCTGTCTCAAAATAAAATACAAAAAAGGGCTGGGAATGTGGCTCAGTGGTAGAGCCCCTGCGTTCAATCTCTAGTGCTAGGGGGAGAAAAATGGAGAAAGGAAGAAAAAAGAGTGGGTCAAATTCCAATGAACACATTGGAGGAAGGCATCTCAAGGTGCACCAGTTACTTGCACAAGAGCAGAGGAAAGGACGCGCAGAGCTCCTGCAGGGACAGGACATGGCCAAGGTCCTTCTCAGGTGTGCAGAACACCCCAGACTTTTAACGCGTTGCTTTTTAGTATAGCCTAACCTTTTCTTTTCCTTTTTTTTTTTTTTTTTGGTGTGTGTGTGTGTTGGGGGTGGGTACTGGGAATTGAACCTAGGGGTACTTCACTGAGCTACATCCTCAGTCCTTTTTATTTTTCATTTTGAGACAGGGTCTCACCAAACTGCTTAGGGCCTTGCTAAATTGCCAAGCCTGGCCTCAAACTTGCAATCATCCTGCCTCAACCTTCTAAGTTGCTGGGATTACAGGCATGTGCCACTATGCCTGGCTCACTCTTTTTTTTTTTTTTAAGTTGTTGATGGACCTTTATTTTATTTATTTATATGTGGTGCTGAGGATTGAATCCAGGGCCTCGCACATGCCAGGCAAGTGCTCTACCACTGAACCACAATCCCAGGCCCCTGGCTCACTCTTTCTAATATAAGAGACAGGGTTCTTGCTATGTTACCCAGGCTGGTCTTGAACCCCAGGGCTCAAGCCATCTTCCTACCTCAGCCTCCCAGGTACCTGGGACTATAGGTGCTACCACCCCAGCAGCCTATCCTTTTTAGATTGATAGTAATTGTGGATTATTTGAATTTGTGACACTTGCAAATACATATGAATTTATACCTTCTTGAAAGAGACACTTTCTATTAATTTTAAGAATATACAGTTTCTGGAACCAGGTTTGCTGAATTTTTGCCTTAACTGAGGCCCTTAGTGATTCATTTAATGAATAGATTTAAAGCGGTTTCTAATTATAAATATAATTTAGTATTGAAATGATATCTCTGAAATTCTCAACTATTTTATTTCCTTTCAAAAAATCCCCTATGACATAAATATTTTAACTTAAGGGGTAATGTAGGCAAACCCTTATTTATTGGTAGCTCAAAGGCAAAATTTTGGCTTCACCCTTTTGGAAGCATTGTGATTGGAATTCATGTGGTTCGGTGAAAGGTGTTACTTTGAAGTTGAGGTGACCTCTTTGTTTAGATGTACGTGCTTTCCGCTGTCCCTAGCTCCTTGGTTATTATGGAGGGCTGTCTTGAGTTTTATTTTTATCCTAGGAGCTTGAGATGACTCCATTTCTGCCTCTTACACAGCTTCTCACCAAGAACCCAAGTGAACGGCTGGGCTGCAGGGGCGAGGGAGCCGCAGGAGTAAAGCAGCACCCTGTGTTCAAGAACATCAGCTTCAGCAGACTGGAGGCAAACATGTTAGAACCCCCTTTCTGCCCTGATGTAAGTGTGCTGCCACAGTAGCTGGATGTCCAGGAACACTGACCCCCAAACACATTGTATTAAAGCAGATACAGTTACCGGATATAGTCAGGGTGTGGCTTGGGCTCTGTGGGGCTGGTCATGTCTGCTGACCCTGGAGCGGTCACTGTGCCTCCTTGTGAGCATGCTGTTGGGATCAAATGAGGTCATGTCTCCAAAGGGCTTAGCACAGGGCATGGCACTTGCCAGTGCCTGTGGGAATCCAGCACAGGATATGCAAACTCAGAGCCAAAGCAGCCTCAGCTCTATCCTGAACGACCTGCTACAGGTACCCTAGAAACACGAAGACGAGGCAGTGTTGCGGGGTTTGGCGGAGTTAAGATAGGTGTACAATTAAAATATCTCAGTTGTAGGCTTGCTCAGGATTCGCTGTGTCTTTGTATTCGTGTTATATGTTACAGTGGTGACTGCTTCGATTCCCTCTTGACATATTTAGCAAATGCCCACCACCTGCCAGGCACAGCTGTAGGTATTAAGGCCATAGGGAGAACAAGACAGGCAAGGTCTCTGCAGAGATAAGCAGTAGGACGGACTGACCAGCGCACTTGGACCAGCAGCATCTGACATGTCAGTACGTGACATGATCCTCAGATGGGTTATCTTGTCTGGAGATGTGGCCTGCTAGGGGTCAGGAACAGGAAGGCAGGCCAGCAGTCTCTGAGGCGGGACCATTTCCATAGTCCTGAGAAGGGTTGGAGAACATGTAGAACAGGGCCTGGGGTAGTCTCAGACTGTGTGGCTCCTCAGCTTAAGCAAGCAAGCCCACAGAGCAGTTCACAGTATAGATTGACAAGGATACATCTGGACGTTTTCTCTGCAGAACTCATATTTCGTTGGCATGTGGTATTGGTCATAGGTGTCTGGGCCTTTGGTGGGGACAAATCTCAGAATGCCCTTCTTTGCACTGCCCTGAGGGTGAAGCTTGCAGTCCCTTTCCTTCCCCACCTGTGAGGACAAGTGAGTGGCATCTGCACTGAGCGCAGTGCTGAGCGGCCTGCAGAGCAGCACTGCACGGCTGGCCCACAGCAGAACGTTGCCTCTGGCCTGGGCAGATGGGCCTGGCACAGAGCTCTGTGCTCCGCCCTCTGCAGCCCTCCAAGTATAAGCAGCTGTTTTGGCAGGAAGTTGGGGCCCAGGCCTTGGTGGCCCTGCCTGCTTGCCCCTGGCACTTGAGGACAACAGTACTGGGGTGGGGGCTTTAGGTCTGGACTCCTGTCCCAGGGGAGAGGTCTGCCAGGCCTCCCTGGAGCAGAGCAGGAAGGCTGGGGCACAGTGCTGGAGGAGCCTGGCAGAGGGGCAGGGTTCGGAAGCATACTGCCACTTTTCACTCAGAGGGCAAGCAGGTGCTTTAGGAGGAGTTCAGGGCCTGGAGCAGGGTGAATTGTCACTAACCTGTCCCATATCCCTAGTACCAAAAAAAAAAGGGGGGGGGGACTTGGCAACAGATGTGGAGAGGAACAGTGGCATTTATGTGTGTATTATGTATGTGCTGGGTTCAAACCCAGGGTGCTTGACCACCGAGCCACACCCCAGCCCTTTTTATATTTTATTTAGAGACAGAGTCTCGCTGAGTTGCTTAGGGCCTCACTAAGTGACTGAGGCTGATTTTGAACTTGCAATCTTCCTGTCTCAGCCTCCCAAGCTGCTGGGATTACAGATGTTTGCCAGTGCACCCCAGCATAGTGGCATTAATATATGGATTTTACATGCCTTCATTCTTTGTAATTAAGGGAGCGAAAGATTACTCCACTCATCTCATGGGCTGATGCCTCTCTCTGTTCTTGGGGCACAGCCTCATGCCATTTATTGTAAGGATGTCATGGATATTGGGCGATTCTCTGCAGTGAAAGGAGTCTACCTGGACACCACAGATGACAGCTTCTACGCTCAATTTGTTACTGGGTGTGTCTCCATCCCCTGGCAGACTGAGGTACTACCCTTTCCAGCCAAACAGGTTCATGCTAGTTCCGATAATGTCAGGAGCGTGTGGGTGTGTGTGCTCACTTGCTCACACTTATTCACATTTGGGAGGGGAATTTGTACAAGGTGTTTGATTCTGTGACTAGACCATGGGCAAGCCAAGACCATATCGGCAGTTAACCCAGAAGTAAGTCACAGGTGGAGAAGTGTGTAGAAGGCAGCCATCAGGGCGGCTTGCCTGCCATCCTGGAGTCGCACTCCCTAAGCAGGGTGGCTGGCAGCCACATCTCCATGGTATTAACTCCTCTGGTGGCACACTCAGAGAGAGGAAGAGAGGAGACCACATTACTTATTCCAAGAAGTGATCCAGAAATAGTGAGTAGGAGTCAAGGAAAGGGAACCAGAATGGGCTCAGGGACTCCAAGGTGCCCCACATCACGCATGGGTACTGGGGAGGAGCAGGTGACTCTGGGGTCCCTGACCTGTTTCCACAGCTTCTCTGTGCTCTCTTCTGTGCATGTAGATGATCGAATCTGGATGCTTCAGCGATATCAACGAAAGTGAAAATGAGGGAAGTTTGTCACTGGATCTGAAAGCAAAGGAATGTCCTCCAGTTCTCAGACGAAAAAGGAATTTCTTCTATAGAGTCTTCAGTGGAGGGGTAAAAACTTGTAAAAAATTTGATGTGTCATTGAGCACAGTGACGTGTGCCTGTAATCCTAGCAACTTGGGAGGCTGAGACAGTAGGATCACAAGTTCAAGATCAGCCTCAGCAACTTAGTGAGGCTCTGTCTCTAGACAAAAAGTGAAGTGTGCTGGGTATGGAGTGTAGTGGCAGAGCACCCTGGGTCGACCCCAGTACACACATGCACATACATACATGTGTGAGCATGTGTATGTATGTGTATATGTTTATGTACATACAGCATGTCAAACAAAAAAAAAATGTTTACCATGGTAAAAACATAGTACTTTCTTTTTGCAATGTCTCATATAAGAAATTTCACATAGTTTGCTGGGCGCCGTGGCACATGCCTATAATCCCAGTGGCTCGGGAGGCTGAAGCAGGAGGATCGCCAGTTCAAAGCTAACCTCAGCAACAGTGAGGCACTAAGCAACTCAGTGAGACCCTGTCTCTAAATGAAGTACAAAATAGGCCTGGGGATGTGGCTCAGTGGTTGAGTGCCTTGAGTTTAATCCCTTGTCCCCCCCCCAAAAAAAAGAGAGACCTTTCATATAGTTTAAGCACCGTTATGGTATTATTTAGAGCTGAGCCAGAAAAACTCCTTAAAATGATACTGGCTCCTGGGGAGACTGTTCTGATCCAAAAAGCCTCAGTGGCTCCAGCATGGCCAGCAAGCCTCCTGTCAGACCCCAGTGTCCTGTGGAACCAGCGTGGGCAGTGCGTGCTGTTGAAATCTGTGTGTTCTGATTGCTTCCTCGGCTGTCTTCTTACCTGCTTGCACAAGGGAAGCAGGTTCCCTCCTGAAAATAGAATCATTTGAAGAGACTTTGTGTAGTAGTATTAAATTCAAGGAAAAAAAAATCTCCCAAGAAAAAGTTTCCTCCTTGAATGAGTGCATTATTTTTGCTTTGTACCTGACCATTCTCAAGGAGTTTATTCAGAGTTTATCCATGAGCATTATAATTTTTTTTTAGTATAAAAAACAAGACTTAGGTGGAAAAAACCTCCCAAAGTAGTTCCTCTGAGAACGAGGGTTAGTCATGAACTGACCGACTTGTGCTGCCCACCTCTGCTCTCCGTGTGCTTGGGAGCCCTCCTCCCTCAGGCCTGTTAAGAGTGTCCATGCCATGGGGAACCTGCAGATGCGAGAACGTGGTCGTGCAGCACGACACGACTCCTCACCAGGGTACTTCTTGGGGAGGGAGCCAGTGAGCCTCGTTCCCTTTACACTCTCACCTGTGGGCTGTGTGAATCTGACTAATACGCTACACTAAGTGCAGGAGCAGAACTTATCTGAAGCATTTCTCTATATGTGAATTAAGCATCTTCCTTTTTTTTTTTTTTTGGTACTGGGGATCGAACTCAGGGCCTTGTGCTTGCAAGGCAAGCACTCTACCAGCTGAGCTATCTCCCCAGCCCAGCATCTTCCATTTTTTAAGTAGATAAGGAGAAAATATTTAAGATTTTTTCTTGCCTTACAATTAGCATCCCCCAAAAGTTTTAAACTGTTGTATACAGTTGTCCCTCAGTTTCTTTGGGGGATTCATTCCAAGACCACCTCTGCTAGGATTCCAAAATCTGAGGATGTTCAGATCCCTTATATAAAATGGATAGTATTTGCACATAAGCTCCACATCCTCCTGTATTCATTTACATCTCTAGATTACTTTTAATACCTAATACAATGTAAATGCTACATGAATACAGGATAAAATTTGTTTTAAAATTTGCATATTTTTTGTTGTCTTTTTTTTGTTTTAATTCTTAGTTGTAGGTGGATGCAGTACCTTTATTTTTTAATTTTTTATTTGCTGAGAATTGAACCCTGGACCTCATGTGTGCTTGGCGAGTGCTCTACCACTGAGCCAAAACTCCAGCCCATATTGTGAGGTCTTATTGTTTTTTGAAAAGTACTTTAGGTTTGGGGCTGGTTGAATTCATGCACGGAGAGCCCATGGACACGGAGGGCTGATGGCACTTAGGGAGAGTGAAGCCAGCTTGCACTGGAAACTTGCCTGAGGCTGGCCGTTGCGCTGTGTGTTGCAGGGCTGCCTCGGCTCGAGCCCCCACGAGAAGGAAGGGGAGTCGACCCTTTGACCACGCACCATGCTGACTGCAGAGCCTGACCTGGTGCCAAGAAGGAGCACGTGCTCCACGCCCCATCCTACCCATGAAACTAATAAAACAGCCGATGATGGAGCTTAGCATGTGCCTTTACAGCTTTTTCTATATTAATATCTTTATTACCTTTTCACTGTAGCTGGATTGAAGGGAAAAAGCAGTACCACTGTGGTGCCCAGATATGGAGAGGGGAGGGAGGGCACAGAGTCTGATAACAGGTCTGCACTGGCAGCAGTGCCCCACTCGCCACCCCAGGACCATTCTCAAGTACTCCACAAAGGATGCAGTAGTCCAGGGGCAGACGGAAGCAGGTGAGGCTGTGGGTGTTACAGAGCCCTTGCCCATGTATGCTCTCTTTGTCTCTCCATGGGCATGATGTCCGCCTTCCTGATGTCCATGTCTTTGTGGCTGAGCAAATCTACCTGCCCGCAGAAGGAGGATGGTTTTACATGGGCTTAGCAACCAGAGGCTCCTAGAGCTTGTGAGGATTTTTTCTTTCTTTTTTTTTTCTATCAGGGACTGAACCCAGGGGTATTTAACTATTGAGCAACATCCCCAGCCCTTTTTAAAATATTTTTTTTATTTAGAGACAGAGTCTTGCTGAGTTGTTTAGAGCCTCTAAGTTGCTGAGGCTGGCTTTGAACTTGCGATCCTCCTGCCTCAGCCTCCTGAGCTGCTGGGATTACAGGCTTGTGCCACTGTGTCAGGCATGAGGGTGATTTTTATCACAGTGTGCTGTGGCTTGCTGGGACTGTGCTACTGGTGTGTGTTGCTTCAGGTTGTTGGAATTCGTGTCAGATGGTGACCTCAGAGGCTAAGGGCAGTGCTATATTTTGGGTAAGTGTACCCCAGGGCCCATGCTGAGGGCTTAGCGGTCACCAGGGTACACCGTGGTGCACCTTGGGAGGTGGGACCTTTAGGAGGTGGGGCCTAGTGAGAGGTTCTTAGGTCATTGGAGGCGTGCCCTTGAAGAAGACTGTGGGAGCCCAGTCTTTGCTCCTTCTCTTTTGCGTCCTGACTTATAATGTAAATGGTTCTACTTTGCCACTTGCTTCCACCATGATCTGCTGCCTCACCACAGGCCCAAAAGCCATAAACTAAAACCTTCAAAACTGAGCTAAAATCAGTCTTTTCTCTATATAAATTGATGATCGTAGGCATTCCATTACAGTGCTAGAAAACTAACACAGGCAGGTCTATGAGAGAGGCCTATGCTTGTGTCCTGGGTGAGGGTGCCAATATTCCAGGCATTTTTAGTTGACACTTAGTTTAGGAGTTTCCCACAGAGATTAAGGGATGCCAAAATTTAAAATTGATAACTTGCATTTGTAATTTATCGTGACCTTTTCCTTCAACCTAACCTAAGAGGGAAATGTGGATTTTGTTTGCTTTGGTGGTGCTGGACACTGGGAACTTTGGTGCAATGAGAACAGAACTGAAATCCAGTCACATGAGCACAGATATCAGGCAAAGTCTTTACTGGGGTCTCCCTTGGGGAAGGGAGGCCCAGCTCCTGCAAGAAAGTGTCAGGTGGCTCTCTAGAGCAATAGAAAGAGACAGTGTTTCTGTCTGCTGGTGGAGTGGGGTTTGGGAATGTCACCCTGATGAGCTAAGTGACAGTTGCCCTGGTGGGCACAGGGACCATACCTATGATCCCAGTGACTCACCAGGCTGAGACAGAAGGATCACAAGTTTGAGGCCAGCTTAGCAATTCAGTGAGGCCCTAAGCAACTTAGACTTGATCTCAAAGAAAAAATAAAAAGAGCTGGGGCTATAGCTCAGTGGTTAAGCATCCCTGGGCTCAGTCCCCCCAAAATAAAGTTCCCTGGCTCCAGGGATGTACCTGGCCTGTTCAAGGATGCATAACTGAGATGTCGTGAATGAGGGTGGGACCTTCTCATAGTTGTCAGGCCATAGCCAGGGTCCAGGAGTGCGTTTGCCCAGGAAGGGGCTGTAGCAGGACCTGTGTGGACGGGCACTAATACCAAAGAGGGTCAGCACTGCATTTTTCAAGAGGGAGGCACATCTGAGTTGGGCAGGAGCCAGAGGGAAAGACAGTGACGCGGAGGTCCCAAGCTCTAAGGGACATCACTTAGACAGCTTTCAAGCCGAGCCTGAATCCTCTATGGAATTTGGGCTTTCTCCTCCACACAGTCTGGCAGGGACTTCTGATCAGGATCACTTGACAAGGTGAAGGCTGGTTCAGTCCCTGCGGCTGGAGAGGTGGAGGGCTGGAGCCTCCACCTTCTCTGCCCGTAGTTGGAATCCTCCTGCTGCCTGCTGTGTGAAGAGTCAGGGGACAGATCTCTGTGACTCTGAACCAGAGCGACACCTCACGGCTGTGAAGGGAAGGACGCTGGGTGCAGGGTTAGAGCCGAGGGAGCCTTCATGGGAGCTGCTTCTAAGTCGCTGCACCCGGTGGTGCTTCCTGCAGCAGTTTGCATCGGGGTTAATGAAAATTGCCTTTCCACACGTGTCCTCTGCAGTCTTGAGCACAGTGGCATTTAGGCCGGCATCTTGGAGGAAGACACCTGCCCTCAGGAAGGTCACTGTGAGGTGGGGAGCCTCCGTTGTATGGGGTGAGGGGATGGGGAAGTTAACTTGTAGATTTGGGACCTTCAGAAGTAGGATGGAAATGACTTTGTTTTTCTTCTGATGGAGGCAAAATAGCATGAAAGAGCTGGGTGCCATGGTGCACGCCTGACATCCCAGCTACTTGGGAGGCTGAGGCAGGAGGATTACCAGTTTGAGACCCTTTTAATGAGATCCTGTCTCAAACATGTTTTAAAAAATAATTTTGGTTGTAGGTGGACATAATACCTTTATTTTATTTATTTTTTTATGTGGTGCTGAGGCTCGAACCCAGTGCCTCACACGTGCTAGGCAAGCGCTGTACCACTGAACCACTTTTTTAAAGTGTTAGTCATGTAGCTTGGAGGTAGAGCACTCTTGGGCTCAGTCTCTGGTGACACACACACACACACACAAAGCAGGCTGGTTGCCACAGCTGCCTCTGGCCCCTCTCCTCTCCACCTCCCTGTCCTCATCTGTAGGATGAAGACTGGAGTTCCTGCCTCTCGGAGATACTGCGAGGAAGGCTGTGTCTGTGACACATTTAGCAGGGTTTGGTACGTGGCGACTGCTTAGTAATAAGCTAATAATCACAGAAGAATAATACATGCTTGTAAAAAATACAGGAAAGTACAAGGAAAACAAATCACCTTTGTGCTACACTGTGTGTTTGCAGCCCAGGTCTGTCCGTCCAGGGGGTCCTCTATTGGTGCAGGTGCACAATAGTGCACTTACTTCCTGTGTGCACAGAAGCAAGTGATCTTGAACCAGGAAAACAAGGAGCCTCTGAGATAGGAAAAACCAGTTTTCTGTCCACACTCATGCCACTCTCCAGACCACTTCTGACACCAAATGTCTGGGGTTTCCCACTCGACTGATTCTCCAGCACCAACTGGGTGTCCGGCAATTTGACTCAGTGACATACTCAGATTAAGGTACTGAAAGAAACCTAGGCACCACTCCAGTGTGCACATGAGACAAACAGAACCCCTGTAGGTTCAGGACCACTCTGAGAGCTCCATGCTGGCCTCCCTAGGCCCTCTCACAGCAGGAGGAGGATGTGGGAAGGTTTGCCACCTGTACCTGTTTTCCCCAGAACCCCCTGTGAAGCCAGCCCTGAGCCGCTTCCAGGGTCTCTCATCTAGATCTCTGCTTCCAAAGGCTGACCAACTGCTGGTGTTTGTGGAAAGAAACAGAGTTTGGACCAGGTGGGCTTCTGGGGTGTCTCCTTGGGGATGTGTGAGGTCCTTTTGCAATGCCAGATGAGCTACAGGTAGGAAGAGAGGGGAGAAGGGTGGCGATGGGTCTGGAACTCTTCCCATGCCACCATCTCCTGGTGTTCATCTCTGAGGGTCCAAGAATTTCCTGTCAACCTGATCTGCCAGATCATTATGAAAATGTTGATCATGGTAGAAGCTAAGAGTGTTACCAAGGAAAAATCTAAATAAAACCTCTAGCTTCACTTTCTCTACTTGACTTAAAAATCCTAATTTTTCTGGTCACATAGCTGAGTAACACATTATTAGTCTTTCACTTGCTTCACGCAGTCATGATGACAATAGGGCCTGGGTTAGTTTTCAGGGACTAAAGAACGCTGACTCTTGGCTTGGGCCTGCAGATGTCTGAGGACGAGTAGAGTGGGATCTCTCTTCATATTATGTCTGTCCCTTTTGCAGCCTTAACTTTTGGGTCAGACTTTACTTGGCTCTGCATGTAGTTATGTTGATCATTTGAAAATGGTTTGCCAAAACGATAATATAGGGTCAACTTGACTTAGACTCCCTAGTCTCTTTCTCTCCCCACTTTAAAGCTACAGGTACCTACCAGCCACCATGCCTGGAACATCAGACTGTGGAAGGAGTGAAAAGAGGTAGCACCCAAGTTCCTGGAAGATCTCTGCCTATTCCCAGAAAAGAAATAAGTATCCCTCCCCTTTCTCAGACTCTCTCTCTCTCCCTCATTGTTCTTCAACCCCTGAGAGTTGAAAAACTGATTTCTCCCTCTTCTTCATTCTTTGGCCACTGAATAAACCCAACACTACTATCGAGAACATCAGTTTTTCTAGGAGATGAGCCTCTGAACCTGAGTTCAGTAACAGAAGCATGTCTTTCAGGTGGTCAGACGTAGGGTGAAAGACATTACATATCATGTGGCAAACTACCACATGTATGACACATCCACCTGTGTATATTCTTAAAATATTTAGACATATGGTACTTGGGTCTTCACTTTCACACTTTTACTAAAGCCTACGTATGGTAGGAGTGGACCTAAAACAAGAGGCTGCAGGTATCACAGAACACTATCAACCAGAAATTTTACAAACTCAGAATGAAACAGACAACAGAGGAAGGTATTTAAGAAAATCTTTGCTTTATTAATGGAGACTAAATGACAAGGTGCCTAAGAAGAGAACTCAGGGTCAATAGGAAAGAGCCCAGAGGACAAACAGGAAGTGAACAAAAGGATCAGAGAGACAATGAGAGATGATCTGACTTTACACCTGTGTGATACATGTTAAAGACATAAAGGAGAAAACATTGGTAATACAGATTTGAATCGGAGCACAACAATGGGAACATGAGTGTATTTAATGACACTGAAGCACACACTCCAAAATGGTGAAAATGGTAAGTTTCATATTCTATATATTTTACCACAATAAAAATAAATGAATCAGAACTGGGTGTGGTGGCACCGGTAATCCCAGTGGCTCAGGAGGCTGAGGCAGGAGGCTCTGAGTTCACAGCCAGCCTCAGGAAAAATGGAGGTGCTAAGCAATTCAGTGAGATCCTGTCTCTACATAAAATGCAAAATAGGGCTGGGATGTGGTTCAATGGTCAGGTGCCCCTGAGTTCAATCCCTAGTACCAAAAACCCCCAGAATGAAAGAATCAGAAAGGAACTGCGATAGCAACCCGGAAGACAGTGACAGCCCCAGCAGAGAGCACACCCAGATACCCCCCCACCCTCTGCCAAGAGCAGCTTGGGGCACCTTGCTGAGATGTAAAATAGGAAAGTGCTCGAAGGGACACAGGAGCCACCTTAAGGCGCTTCTAGGGATGTGAGACGATTGGAGCATCAGAAGAATAATGCGCTCCACTATGACCTGCTTGATTTTTAATGGTTCATGATAAGATTCAAAGAAGAAAAAGGCAGGGGGTAAAGGAGTAAAGGGCAGGCAGGGCAGAGGTGGCGGTCACAGCAGCCTCCAGCTCTACTCCCTTGCGGGCTCCATCTGGTCAGAATCAGCCATGGATGCCCAAGACCCAGTGAAAGACTCCTGGGAACAGGATGTTATTGCAGGTCTGAAGAACACACAAACTGCTTATTGCAGAGCGAAGGAGGGCAGTCGCCGCATGACTGATCAAACAGCCAGCAATGGCAGCATGCTGCGCCTGGGACAGTCCCGCTGGGGCAATCCCCTCTCTAGAGGCTCCACCTGAGTCTAGTCAAACCTCTGACCTCAGCTGTCTAAAAGTAAGCAGGTCACATGTGTCATTCCAAAAAGTAAAGAAGCAGCTTTAGTTATTTAATGCAGTATACCCAAATGCTGCTTCCTCGTATCCTCATTAAATGAGATATTTTACAAACTTTATTTTTTACTAAGTATTCAAACTCCAGCACGTATTTTACTTACCCTTGCAGCACATCTCATCCTCATTACATGTCAGTGTTCTCCAGCTCCGTGTGGCAGAGGCCGAAGTAGTGGGCACGGCAGGGCAGCTCCAGCGTGCACCGGGTGCACCGTGGCTGACAGCCATGAAGCCCACTCCCACCAGGCAGGCCGATCTGTGTGCCACCAGCAGTGTGACGCCCTGACCTGGGGCCTTCCAGGAGACAAGGCCCCCCAGCACAGAATCCACTCCTGGAAACTTTAAAGCTGACTTTCCAAGTACAGCTTACACTCCCTACCAAAGAAACATGTGGTGACTGGCCAACTGATGATGTAAGGAGGGAGACTCCTGCAGACTCGGCATGGCCTCCAGACAAAGACGCCCTCCTGGCTGGCAGTCATCAGCATGCCCGGCCTGCTCCCCCAACTCGTCTTGTGCAGCTGCTGGAAAAAACTGCCTGAGCATCCGACCTGGACAGACTGAGAACCTGTCCAAAGGAGAAGTTGCTCCTGGAGAAGCGGATTAACTAGAACCACTGAGAACCGGGAATGTGAAGGCATCTGTACACTCACTTCCTTGTTCCTCTTAAAAAAATGTCAACGCCATTTGAAAAGCAGTAACAACACTGGGAAACTATATGCTGAAAGATGTCACAGCCAAGTGCAAAGCATGAACCTTGACTGGGTCCTTGCTTAAAAAAAACAAAAACGCAAAACATTTAAAGACACCTTAGGGACATCTGGGTATCTGACTTGGGACCAGATGGTGAATGGTGCTGGACGGTTATGTGGCTCTTAGTGCCCAAGAGGTCTGCTGTTGTCCTGAGGTGAAGGGCGACAGTGTCTTCCACTTGCCCTCCTGGGGCAGGGAGAGTGGGTACATGAAGAGAAAGCAGATGCCCTGGGATGTTAAACGTTGAGCAAGAGGCCTGCCAGTGGCCTCTCGGTGTGTACAGGAAACCTCAGGAGGCACCCAGCCCCCCGTGTAGAGTGTGGCTGAGACGAGAAGATGGCAGCTTTGGCAGGAGGGACCCCTGGAGAGGGAAGAGCAGACAGGTTTGTGCCACAGTTGGGAAGAGGTGGCCATTTGTTGTAGCTCTGCTCAGCTGATGGACTGTGAGCTCCTTGGGTCAGGAACTTGTCTTATTTTTATTACATTCCTAGCACCTGGCACATGGTAAGTACCCCAAAATGTGGTTGCTGCATTTAATTAAGCTGCTAACCAGCAAAGACTAAAGGAGGGGAGCTGGCTGAGAGGAAAGTGCTGTGTTTTTATGTTGACAAGAAACTCATTTCCATCCACGTGGCTGGCATTCATTTGTAATGTAAGCTTTGCTTACTTCTAAAGAGTACTTGAGGCCACTGGCCATGGGGCTGAACCACAGGATAATGGAAATAGAAAGTCATGCAATGTAGAAAAGCCAGCTGTATCTGGGATTGAGCCCAGAGCAGTTGCCACTGGGCTTTAAACAAATCCATTTCTCAGACCCCCCTGCATTCCTCCTCTGTGAGCAGGCAGGTGTCCTTGTGGAGTGAATGTTCTCTCACAAGCCGGAGCACCACTAGGAGAGGCCAGATAGGACATAAGCTCTTCAACAAGTGTGTGGGGTGGACAGGAGACGTCGTAGCCATCACCCAAAGGACACAGAGCCAGTCCTGCAAAGAGCTATGTGCTCCTGGTCTTTGTGAATGTGCCCTGAAAGAGGACAGGAGTATGAGCAAGCTCCGGACATCCCCACAGAGCCCCTGGCCACTGACGTGGTCCTTCATCTGGCCCTCCCTGGGCACAGAGCTCGATTACTTACCACCCCTACCTCCAGCCCATTGGAGAGATTGTCAAAGTGCATTACGGGAGGAATGTGGGCTGCAGTGCCATGAGGCATACGTAGTGGTCACATGAAATAAGACCCAACTCTGCTTTATCCAAGAGACACATCTGAAACAGGGCAGGAAAAGTTGAAATTTAACCACTGGCAAGGGCACACTGGGAAAGGCAACAAAAATAAACAGTCACTATCTTCCCATCAGGCAAGGTAGAATCTAGGCCAGGAAACATGAAACAGAGACACTGGGATATGTCCTTTCTCAAAGAGACCAAGTGGTGGGAAGCTGCACACCTGTCACAGCCGGCTTTCCTAGGGCAAGAACGAGCTGAGCCCCCTCTCTGTCCAGCCAGACCCTGTGCAGGGACGCGAGGGCCAGGGGGCTCGTCTTAGGGAAACATTTGTGGTGTCCTCTGGACTGATAATGGAGGGTACACCTTCTCAAATGCCCAAGGAACATTCATGAAAAGTGATCATGTCTGGCACGAAGAGTACCCTAATAAAAAATTTAAATAGGTGCAAATAGAGTCAAATACAGAAGAGGTTATAACTAATATTTGATCATGAATGTAATAAACTTATGAATTAAGTTAGTAAACAAAAGAGACCCTGTCACCTGGAAATGTAATAGTGTCTACTAAAATTCTTGGGTAAAAGAAGGTATGTGAAACAAAATTGCAGAGCTTTATGGAATGAAAATATCATTTATACATCTGGAGATGTGTGATGAACCAAAACAGTGCCCAAGGAGAACACTTCTACCTCTTAATTACATCAATTAAATAAAATAAAGGCCTGAAAATAAGCAAATTGAACCTCTAGCCCAATAGGGTAGAAAAATAACAATGTTTGTTTGAAAGGAAAAAAAGCAGAAGGAAGAAATTAATGATAAAAGCAGAAATGACTATAAAACAAAAATTAGAATACAAATAATAAAGATGCTTGTTCTTTAAAAAAAGCCAAAATATCTAAGAAAAAAAGGGAGAAAATGCAAATATACAAAAATTTTAAGGGTAGAAAAATCACATAAAGAGGGAGTTAAAGATAACACTTTGTACAACTTTATGAAAATATAATAAAACCTGGATGGTATGTATTTCTAGGAAAACAGTTTATCAAAACTAACCACAAGGAAGAAAATAGAGTCTAAACAGATTAATTTCTTTTTTCCCATTTTTTTATTGGGGCATGACAGTTGTACCTAACGGTGGGGTTTGTTGTTACATTGTCATACATGCACAGACAATATAATTTGGTCAGTACTGCTTCCCAGTCCTCCTCTCCCCCACCTCCTTCTCCCCTGGTCCCTTTCCTCTACTCTGCTGATCCCTGGTCCCCCTTCAGTTTCCATGAGACACCCTCCTCAACCTTTCTTTTCCTTTTTCCTCTCTAGCTTCCACATATATATGTATCACATTTTGTCTAAACAGACTGATTTCAAAAGTAGAAATGGAACTGTCAAAGAGCGACCTACCCTTGAAAACATACCAGCTCTGGTGATTTTGTGACACAGTCCTGTGAGCGCCAGAGGGTCTTGTCCCTGCACCAGAAGAATGACGTACTCAGAGGCTGGAGGGTTAGAACTGAGTAGCAGATTTATTAGAAGCAAGCAAAGAAAGCTCCCCATGGCATGGGAAGAGCCCCAAAGTGGGTAATGTTGGTGGCTGTCTGTCTAGGGGTTGTTTACTGTTTTAATGAGGAGCTAACCTTTCACTGGAGAGTCCTCCCTGATTGTTTTCTTTCTCTGATTCAATTGAAAGTGTGCAATTTTAATTTCTTAGTCCCATGTTGGGAAGGTTGAATGTGTTTTGTTAACCTGAGTTTGTCCTGTACTTGTTCCTTAAAATGAAAGCACTGCTTGGGTTCAGAACAGCTCTTTGGGGTTGACTAATGTTAGGGCAGTCAAGGAAGCCTGGGGCAGCTGATGGACACGGAGAATACAAATCCCCAGGATAACGAGGCCTGGGAAAAGGAGACCGTGTACTGACGGCCTTCATCTCCCAGGACAAATGCTTTACAGGCGCCAGCCAGCTGCAGGCAGGGAGGAGGTGTTTCATCACCCTTAGAGGAAATAGTCTCCCACGTCAGTCCTCTTCAGACACTGTCCACAGACTCTGACCAAAAGGCTCACATTCCCTAGTGTCCAAGTGAACTGACATATGTTTACAGACCCCCCCTCAAAATAACCTATATAAGCCTAGTCCCTTTCTTTGTTCAGTGGCTCATTTTCCACCAGGAGCGTGGGTCCATGGGCGCCATTTCATCCCCAAATAAAGAGCTGAGATGACATGTGTGGTCTGCATCCTGCCTGGTCTTTTTGTGCTAACAGCAACAGAATATATAGACGTCTAAGCACGAGTGGCCCTTCCAGTCAGGCAGCCAACAACAACCACGAAACAAGCTTTCGCCTGAGATTGTGATCTGGGCTGGTGGGAGCCATTCTATCTCCATGAAATGTTAGCAAACCTCAAAGAGCAATAGTTCAAATGGATTTAAATGTTCCAGAACCTAGAAAAGATCTCCCGATCCTATTTATAAAGCAAGTACGAAGTATAATCTTATATAGACCTCACATAGAACTCCATATTCTTTTATGAATACTAATGGCAAAACCTTTAATAAAATATTATCAAACAAGCCAAAATACATTTTAAAATTACATCATAATGTAATGTGGTTTATTTCAATAATGCACGAATGGCTTAATACTAAGAAATTAAGTAACATAACATACTGTATGAACAGGTCCAAAGGAAAAATAAAAGATCATTTTCATAGAGGCATTTGCCCAAATCCAACACCTGTGTTTTTTTATACAAATAAATGTTTTTTAAAATAAACCACTACTTTAGCATGATAAAATATATTCATCAGCCCAGAAGACAGCACTTTACTTTGAGAGAATACCCTGGAGGCAAGCATGTTAGAATCAAATAAGGGAAAGATGACCAGTCTCGACATTATATTTATTATTTCTGGGAGGAACTTCTGTGTACATTAATGATGGACTATAGAACACAGATTATCCTCCTGATGAAAATAAAGCTAGATAAATAGAAGCATCAAGAGTAAGCGGCTTTCATAGATGAAAGCCAGGAAAAGGTGAGAGGGAACCCAGACATCAGGGCTGCTTCTGCTCACTTGGACAAGAGACCTGGGAGGCTAGGGAACAAAAATCAAATCCAGAGCATGTCAGAACCAGGTTCTCAGTGCACTCTCCACTTTGGGGTTCAGCCCATCCAATAGTAAGGTGACTTGGAAATAAATCAGCTTTCAAATATAGGCAGTCCACAGGGGGCAGACCAAGTTTCTCCATTTCAACCACATAGTTTCTCAAAACTGGAACTTGGATCAAGAGGGACCAAGTTTTCAGGATCCCCAGGAGCGTGGCATTGAAAAAAAAAATCTTTTCTGGAAGATAATACCTTAACTTTCAAATTACTTCTATAATGATTTTCAGATAGAATGTCCAGTACACGAAGATAACCGGGCCCATGAGATGAGGCTTATGGATGAGAATGAGCAGGTACTTCAGAGGGAGACATGCGCTCAGAGGCTCCAGAGTGGAACTGAGAGACAAACTCTGAAACAGCCACACTTGCTAGGTTCAAGGAGGAAACCCGCATAACCGTGAGGATCTGCAGGGAACCAGAACCTATCAGAAGTGACACTGCACACTCTAAAGATAGAAATTCCAATCCTGAGAACTATGGAATGCCAGAACTTGATGGTTAAGCAAAGGTAAGCAGAACAGAAACAGCCAGAGAGAGGACCAGTAAAATAAGTCAGACGCAACTATCCAGAACAGAGCCACCACATGGAACTATCCAGAATAGAGCACCAGAGGAAAACAAGAAAATACAGAAGACGGGGTATGGTGGAGAGACCTCAGAGACGCTGACCTGGAGTACCAGGAAGAGGAGGTAGAATGATGGAAGCTGGGTTTCAAGGAAGTGAGAGGGCCCCACTAGCACACCAACCCAACCCAGCTCCTTCCAAGCAGATGAGAGGAAAGGAAGTCCACAGCTACACCCTGCCCAGATATAAGGACAGGCAATACACATGGTGCAGGCATCCAGTGGGTGTAACGGGGCAACTTTAGAGGGTCATTAGGAGGACCTTGTCTCCCAAGCTCTCATCCTCTGGGATCTAAGTGTCAAGTCCTGCTGGTCACAGCACACTCAGTACCAGGAGAGGGTTCATAGGGGATTTGGAAGGAAACAGGGAGCACCTGGCTGTCAGGAGACTCCAGGCTGTGAGCAACAGCCTGCTGGTAAAAAGAACTCCCGGTAGCTGACAACTTTCCTGCCTCCTGCTGGATGCTGAAGGACATGCTAGGGCTGCCTGTTCACAGGCAGGTTTGTCTCTCCTTATACACCCAGGCATGCCACCACAACACTACAGAAAACCAAAGGCAAAGAGAAAATTTTAAAGTAGTCCGAGCAAAAGAAACACATTACCTTTTTGAGGAGCAACTGCTAAATCAACAGCGGATTTTTCAACAGGAGAATGAGAAGCTAGAGATGGTGCTATCAGGTCTTCAGTCTGCTGAAGGAAAACAGCTGCCAACTGTGAATTCTGTCCCCAGTCAAAAAGCCATTAAGCAACCAAGATGAGGGTCGGGGTATGACTCACAGGCAGAGCACTTGCCTGGCAGCGCAAGGCTCTGGGTTACCTCCTCAGGACGACTCCACCCCCAAGAAAGGAATGAGGTGAAGCACAGGACATGTTCTGATAAACCAAAGCTGGAGAATTTCAGCAAGTCTAAAGCATGTATTCCAGGCAGAAGAATATGATCTCAAATGGAAGACTATAGACACAGAAGAGGAGGAAGCGGTAAAAAAGCCAGAAATATGGGGTCAACTGAAATAAATGCCAACTATTCAATAATTACGGTATCTGCATCTTTCTTTAATATGTGTATCTATCTACATTGAACTAAAACACATGCCAAGAATACTCTCTGAACAGGGAGACGTGAGTTGGTTATTTACTATTGTGAAGGTCCCTGTATGATGGAAGAAAGGCTCCATGTGTTGGTCAGTGCCAGATCTCGATACCTGGAGGACTGATACTATAATTTCTAGGGTGCCCATTGAAAGAAGAGAAAACAGTGAATAGCTTTCAAACAAGGGAAGGTTCAAAAGTAGAATGAGACTTTAATCAACAAAAAAAATAGGCAAGATAGAAAAGGTGACAAAGGACTGATGGGAAATGCAGAGAATAGATGGAAGACGGAAACCCAAACATACCAGTAGTGCCGGCTAGTGTAGCACAGGCCACACCACAACCTAAAGCCACTGAGGGATGGAGGCAGAGCAACTATGCCCAGGCCTGCTGTCTGCCTGCAGCTGGGCAGGGGCTCCTTTTACTCCAGACCTGGCCTGAGCCTTGCATCTACGCCTGCTCCCAGCCCCCTGGGGGCACGGCCATGGCCACCCAAGCAACCTCTCTGCTCTCCATAGCTGCTGGGTCTCCTTTGCGGCTCCTTCCTTTTCCAGCCTTGCCTGGCATACACTTCCATCTGGTCTTGGACTCGGGACTGCCCTCTGCCATCAGGTGGTGTGTGCCCATCTTGGCAGCGGTAAGTGGGGCTGCTTCACTATCTCCCCTTTTGGATCAGTCACAAGTCCACTGCGAGGGTTTCACGTCTAGCTGCCCACCCAGCTACACATTTTCCCTTTGAATAGTACTGCTATTTCACTACCAAAAATTTGGAAAATACAGAATAACACAAAGATTTAGATATAGATCACCCTTGATTCCCCTATGCAGACAGAGTCACTGTTGATGTCTTGGTGACTAGATTCCTAGGCTCTTACCATGTACACATGTTTTTTTCTCTTTCTGGATAAAGGGGTATGTGTCATGATATACATAGTAATCTGTTAATGCACTATAAACTTTCCTGTGTCACAGATGCATGGGCTTATGTCATTGGTTTTTTGTCATATGACTGTATAATGATTCATTTAACTAATCTGTCTGCCATTTGTATTTTTTTGTCCTGATGTTATTGTAACAAATGATTTTTTTTAAATCACGTATTCCTGGTTGTTCTTCTAGGATAAATTACTGAAGTGGCTTTGCTGTTCAGGCCCTGTGCCCATTTTTAAGACTTCGGAGATACCAAGTCTAATTGTTTACTGTGTTAATCTTTTCTCCTTTTGGACTATCCCAAACTTTTCTGTGAACTTTTAAAATGTGCCTTTTAAAAAGGAATGATCATTGAGGAGACAGATTTGTTTGCTCTGATCTGAACATTACACAATGTGTGCATGTGTGGAAACACTACATGGTGCCCCCCAAAATAGTTTTATATGTATCAGTTTTTTTTAATTTTTTATTTTTTTGCCTGATGAGGCAAACTTTATTGTGGCCTGTATATCAGTTATTTTTAAAAAATCTTTTCCATGCACACTTCAGGCAGAGCACTCATCTCCAAAATCTATAAAGAACTTAAAAAGCTTTACAGCAAAAATACAAAGAACCCAATCAATAAATGGGCTAAGGAACTGGGCAGACACTTCACAGAAGAAGATATACAGGTGATCAACAAATACATGAAAAAGTGCTCATCATCTCTAGTAATTAGAGAAATGCAAATTAAAACCACCCTAAGATTTCATCTAACTCCAATTAGAATGGCTATTATCAAGAACACAAGCAATAATAAGTGTTGGCGTGGATGTGGGGAAAAAGGCACACTCATACATTGCTGGTGGAGTTGCATATTGATGCAGCCACTCTGGAAAGCAGTATGGAGATTCCTCAGAAAACTTGGAATGGACCCACCATTTGACCCAGCTATCCCCCTCCTCGGTTTATACCCAGAGGACTTAAAATCAGCATACTACAGTGATGCAGCCATATCAATGTTTATAACTGCTCAATTCACAATAGCTAGATTGTGGAACCAACCAAGATGCCCTTCAATTGATGAATGGATAAAGAAACTGTGGTATATATACACAATGGAATATTACTGAGCCATAAAGAAGAATAAAATTATGGCATTTTCTGGTAAATGGATGAAGTTGGAAAATATCATGCTAAGTGAAATAGGCCAAGCCCAAAAAACCAAAGGCTGAATGTTTTCTTTGATAAGTGGGTGATGATATATAACAAGCAGAGGTGGCAGGGGGGAAAGAGAAGAATGAAGGAACTTTGGATGGTGTAGAGGAAAAAGGGGTGGGGGAAAGACTGTAGAATGAAACAGTATTACCCTATGTACATGTATAATTACATGAATGGTGTGAATCTATACTGTGTACAACCATAGAAATGAAAAGTTGTAACCCGTTTGTGTACAATGAATCAAAATGCAGTCTGTAAAAATTAAAAAAAATTTAAACTAAAAAAAAAAAAAAGCTGCCCATTTGACCATCTCTTTCTATAAGACTTCATCAGATTCCCTCAGGATTATGGTAAATTCTAAGCAGTTTTGTCTAGCAGTGGCTAAAGTAGTTGTGACCTGCTGTGGCCATAACATTCCTGGACTGGTTAAAATTTAGTTGAGGAGCATAACAGGATAAGACAAAACAACAGTGGTTTAAACAAAATAGAAATGCATTTCTCTCTCAGATGAAAGAAATCAAGAGATGTGCAGGCTAGAATGACAGCTTGCACTCATGTGGTCCTGGATCCCTCCACCTCCATTATGCCAGGATGTGGCTTTCATACTCATGACCCAAAGGGGTTGCTCAAATACCAACAAACACATCCCCACTCCACGCAGCTGCAAGAAGGTGGAAGTACCCCTACCTTTGAAAGATTTACTAGAAGTAACATTTATTTCTTCTGTCTGCATCTCATTTGCTAGAATGTATTTAATCACATAGTTAGCTGAAAGGACAGAAAATGTAGTATTCTAGCTAAGTGGCAGATTGACCAAATAAAAATTGAGGTTGTATCCCTAAAGAAAGAAGAGTGGCTATTAGGATGCAACTGTATTACTTATTGTTATGGGCCAAGTTTGTCCCCTTAAAATTTATATGCTCAAGTCTTAACCCCCAGAACCTCAGAATGTACTCAGAGATAGGGTCTTTAAAATGTAATTGAGGTATAGTGAGGTCACTAGGGTAGTTCCCAATCCAGTCTGACCGGTGTTGTGTCCAGGACACAAACACAGGGGACAAACATGAGAAGACACAGGAAGACAACATCTACACTTGAGGAAAAGTGGCCTCAGAAGGATCCAGCAATAGCTGGATCTTGGATTTCTGGCCTCTAGAACTGAGGGAACATACATTTCTGTTGTTTAGAACCCAGTCTATGGTACTTTGTTACAGCAGTCCAAGCAAACCAATACTCCTATCTGTTGCTGCATTACAAAGCATCCCAAAATGTAGTAGCTTACCAATACATATTTGTGACTGCTGTTTCTGTGGGTCAGGAATCTGGGCACAGCTTAACTGGATCCTCTGTTCCCCCACCTCTTACTGTGTGGGATCAAGTACCAGCTGCCTCTCAGTTAGAAACTGGACTGGGAGGGGTTCCCTTCCAGCTATTGGTGGTGTCAAGACTGTTTCCCTGGGTCATTAGGCTGAGCGCCTCAGTTCTCATTGTTGATTCAGTACACATGGGACTCTCCAGCGGGCACCTCTGTGGGTTCACAGAGTGTGGTACAGGAGGTGGGGCTCACAGGGGCCTTGTACAAATCTGCCTAGGGCAGCAACTACCAGCCTGAAAACCTGCTGGCATGGCTTGCCTCTGTGGGAGCTGGCATATCCACACAGTGGACAAAGCCCTTCAAATAGGGAACTGGGGCCTAAAGGCAGTCCTCTGCAGTCCTTCCTGGGAGGAGAGAGCTGCTGCTACCCCCTTGGGAACGATGCTGTTTCCCTGTACCTCATCACTGTGGGACAGCTGACAGGATCTGAGAGCAGGTGAAGTATGAACTGTGGACACCCGAACAGGGACTTTGAGTGGCAGGTGTGTCCTGCCTGAGTAGGCTATAGCCGCTCATCAATGTCCAGGTCGCTGGCTCTGGGGCCAATTCCACTTCCTGCTGCACAAGCTGTGACAGCTCCCTATTGGTGTCCCCCTACCCTTTTTGCTCCTCTGCTTCTTCTCCTACCTTCCCACCAGGCAGGGAGACCCTGGAAACCAGGACCTGCTCGGCGCCTGCCCGCACCCTGTGGGTACAAAGAGTGCCTCCAGGGTCCTGTCCTGCCCAATGCCCAGGGCAGAGTTGCCCTCCCACGCAGGGGACACCCTTGGGCCGGAGAGTCCTTCTTGTGGGGTGTCTCTGTGGTCAAAGCTGCTTCTCTCCGCACTAACTGCAGCAGCCACGGCCTGCCTCAGACCCCCCTCTGCTTTCTCCCTGCGGGCGCCAGGACTGCCACAGGGGCGTCTCCTCACAAGTGGGCTGGTGAGTCCGAAGGACCAGTCCCTCCGAAGACTGCGGACCGCACGGACCACCGCCTCCTGGGCAGGGGTCACTCACTGCCTCCCTCCTCCTGGCCGGGAGCTCTCCATGCTGCTGTCAGGCAAGTCCCTGGCCACCTGCCAGCACGGCGGACAAGGGGTGGCGCAGGCCTCCAGCTCCGCGCCCAGCGCTGGCTCTGGCTGAGGGTCCGGGAGTCGCGTGGGGCCTTCCCCTCACGCCCGCCGCTCCCCAGGAGCTCCGGGCTCTCCTCCCGCGGGAACCCTCACCCTCTACGCGCTGCGTCCGCCGCCTCCCCGCACCCCGCCCTCGTGACCACGCCCACAAGCCCACCCGCCGGCACAGGACCACGCCCCCCGCTCGCCCCGCCCCCTCCCGCTGAGCCCTCCGTCTTCGCGGAGGAGGGGCGCCGCGATCGCGGAGGGGCGCCGGCTATACAGGGCGACTCTGCGGAGGCGGGGGTGGGCCAGCGCACCAGCTGGCCATTGGCGGAGGGCCGGCCTCGGGCTGTCAATCACGCCGGCCCTGCGTGGCCCCGCCTCTGCGAGCCCCGCGCCGCGAGACGCAGGGCGCCGCGGGGGCTGCCGGGACTGGCCCAAGATGGCCGGGCGCCTGGGTTCCGTTTCTCCCGGCGGCGCCGAGCCCCATTCATTGCCCCTCTGTTGAGCGGCGCCGCGTTGCGCGAGCCGGCCCGAGGCCTCCGGGGGCTGACCCGCGGAGCGGGAGGCCGCCATGGCGACCCTGGAAAAGCTGATGAAGGCCTTTGAGTCCCTCAAGTCCTTTCAGCAGCAGCAGCAGCAGCAGCAACCACCGCCGCCGCCTCAGCCGCCGCCGCCGCAGCTGCAGCCGCCCCCGCCGCCGCCGCCCGGCCCGACCGTGGCCGAGGAGCCGCTGCCCCGACCGTGAGTCCGGGCGGCCCCCGCGACCTGAGCCTGCGCGCGGGCGACGGCGACCGCGCAGCCCCGCCGAGGGTCGCCCGCCCTCGCGCGGGTGCCTCCGCCGGGAGGCTTGTCCCAAACTGGTCGAGGGGCGTCGTCCCGGGCCTCTCCCCCTCCCCAGCGAGTGGAGAGTTAGGGAGCGGACTCGCTTCCCTTGGTTGGCGAGCACCGTGACTGTGGTGCGCGCGCACCAAGGGCCCGCGGCCGCCTGGAGGGGCCGGGCCGGGGCGCGGGCCGCGGGGAGTGGGTGACATCATGCTTCTCGGACGGCTCCGCGGGGGCGCGGGCGCGGGCGCGTCCAGCGGGAGGTTCCTTTTCCAAGCGGCGCTTCCGACACCAGGCGTTGCGTTCAGTTCTTGCTGGCAGTGTAGTAACAGGATTTTAGCATCACCGAGACTCGCTTATTTAAACTTAAGTTGGTCTGCAGGCATTTGCACGAGCGCTGATTGCCCAGTAAGTGGTGAACTACTTAGAGAATTAGTACCATTGACTGGCATCTTAGAAGACTGAAGTGTATTTCCTATTTTCTGTTGGAAATTAAACCGACACGTTAGTGTGGGCTGGTTTGCTGCGGGAAGAGGAATGAGTTGTACATTTCACCAGTATTGCAGTCAAGCTTGCTAGAACGTGGGGCATCTGCAGGCCCTGGGAACGTCTCAGGTGTGCCAGTAGGAAAAGATCCTGTTTGCTTCATTGCTGACACCCGTTACTCCTTGAAAGCCAGGGGTTTCTGCTGCTCATTTTGGGGAGAATTTTTGGAACAGAAAAAGACCATTAATAATACCTAATGGAAAATCCAAGTGGAATTGAAAATAAAAATAAGTTATAGTGCTGGGCATGGTGACGCTTGCCTGTAATCCCAGCAACTCAGGAGGCTGAGGCAGGAGGATGGCAAGTTCACAGCCAGCTTCCTTAACTTATCAAGGCCCCTAAGCAATTTACAAGACCCTGTCCCAAAATAAAAAATAAAATAGGCTGGGGATGTGTTTTAGTGGCTAAGAGCCCCTGGGTTCAATCCCCAGTACCAGTAGTGATAATAATAATTGTTGTTGGTACTATTATTATAACTTTTAGTTATTAGGCTATAAAACAATACCTCACTGAATGCTTACACTAGTTGTCCAGATATAACAGAACCAGCCGTGGTGTGTAACAGACTGACTGCTCTGTCATCACCCTAGGGCTAAAGTGAGCCCTGTATGTCCTGGTCACACTGCCCAATTCCAGCCCTGAGAGACAGTGTGGAGGGCATGCTTTGCTTGGTCAAGACAACCATGTGAAGAAAAGGAAACTCTTTGGAAAAAATAATAATAATAATAATATCTAATGGAACTGTAGGACCCCTGGAACGTTGGGCATGTTGTCTGCTGCAGTTCAGGCCTTTCTCCGACCTCTGAGTATTTTATTTCTCATTGGGATTTGTACAACATGGATGGCAATAAGAGTTTTCAGGAAGCAACACCTTAAAGAATCTCACTTTATTAAGAACCATTCATTTTAGTAATATTTCTTATTCTTTGTTTCTTATAGAATCCTTGCCCTATCACGAAAGTTAAATTAGAAAATGAGGACTTGGAGAGTAATGTTGGCTTGTTGGAATAAATTTTTCTTCTAAAAGGTGAAAAACCTGTTTGGATACTTAGACGAATTTTTAAAAAACAATTTGACTTATTTCTACACAACTAATTTCTTGTCATTATAAAGTCTTGTTGTAGTGCCTTTCTAGACAGTAGGAATCATGGAAGTTCACACATTGCATATATCTTGTGTAAACATGAAGCAGGGCCCTGGGTGGGAAGGAAGACCTTACTGCTGAGAGGCAGCTTCAAACAGACTTAATCTATTATTTTCGCATAAGTAATACATTAACACGATGCAGTTCCACACCTTTCTTCTGAGTGCCTAGCTCTGTCCCCAGGAACAAGCACCGTGGTATACTTCTCATGTTATCCTTCCAGCTATGATCTGTGCATTTATTACAATAGATTTTAAATTATTTGAAAACAAAAGTTGTTTAGCATAGTAACTTTTAAAGGTTCTTAGCGTGCTCTGAAATCAACTGCATTAAGCTTAATTGTAGTTTTTTAAAATAAAATGCATTTATATCATATTTCTATGTAATTTGCTATTGAGAAAGCAGGTATTCATTAATCTCGAGTAACAAACTCACTGCTCATAAGTTTAGATTTTGGGATATCTGTTCATGCTTCAGCTGGAGTCTTTTCCTAAAGTAAGACTGGCCAAAGCAAGTTGGAAGGTATCTGTTCTATTTTTATGGTTCTTGTTCTGTTGCAAGACATGGCAATGTCACAGCCCCATTCGAAGTGTCTAAGTGCCTGCTTTTTGCTCAGCATATAGGATGTAGGACTTATGTGTGGGACTGGCGACAATTTCTGCAAGTCAGGAGGCATGTTTCCCAGAGCCCTAACAGTTATTGTGAGGCAGTTGACTTTTGCCTTTGGCACATTCTCATTCAGATTCCCACCCAGTTTTTCCCTGATGGTAGTTGTATTTATTCATCAGTAAATGTTTACTGACATCTGTGTGCCTGGCACTGTTCCAGTTGCAGGGCTCAGCAGTGAACAAAGCTATGCCCTAATGAAGCTTTCACTCTAGGGAGGAATGGAGACAGCAAGAGAGATAAATTGTATAGCAGGTTAATAATAAATGAAGAGGAACAGCAAAACAGGAATGGGGACTAGGAAACATCCCAGCTAATAAAGTGTCAATGTTTTAGTTAGGGTGTTGAGGGAATGTCCACTGATTTCATGACTTTTCAGTACAGCCCTGAAGAGTCAAGGATCTAATGCACAGGTGTCTGGAGAAGGGACATTCCAAAAACACTGCAGTGGTAACATGTCCAAAGCCCCCTGTGGGAGAAACTGCAAGAAGGTCATTTTTGCTGGGTGACTTTTAAGGGGAGATTGTTGTAGGACTTGAGGTCAGAGGGATGGAGGGGGTGTGGGGTGTTTTACCAGATCAATACCACTTTTCTTGTAGTGGAATAGACATTCACAATTATACTTTTTTTGTGTGGTGCTGGGGATGGAACCCGGGGCCTTGTGCATGCAAGGCAAGCACTCTACCAACTGAGCTATCTCCCCAACCCCTGAATTCCATTTTAGAATGAACTTTGATAATGGAGTGAAGAGGAACACAGACAGAAAACAGGAAACCAGCTGGAAGCCATTGCAGTGATCCATTGGGTGAGAAATGATGGTGAATTATGTCAGGGTATGGGTAGTGGGCAAGGTGAGGAGTGACTGGATTTTGAAGGTAGAACTGATAGGATTTGACTAAGTACAATGAAATGCAACTGTAGTTAGTATTAATTTGGTTAGGATTACCTTCAGCTGCAAATGGCAGAAACCCTATTGTAGTAACTTAAATAGGGCAGGGGTAAAGAGTTCATTATAAGACAAAAAAAAGTCTGAGAAAGTTCAACAGTAAGACCAGCAACCCAGACTTAATTACACTTAGCTTATCAGCACTTGTCTTCCTTATCTCCTGTTTTCTAGTCGAGTTATTTGTATTTTTTTCTTGTTGATTTGCATCGGTTCTTTATATATTTGGATACTAGACCCTTATCTGATATGCGATTTGTCTAAGAAACCATTGCTTAATCCAAAGTCAAAAAGATTTATTCCTGTGTTTTCTTCTAAGAATTTTAGAATTTTAGCTCTTCGACATGTAGGTCTGATCTATTCTGAATTAATTTTTGTATGTGGTTCAGGTAGAGGTCCAACTTTTTTCTTTTCTTGTGTGTCGATAGCCAATTGTCTCAGCACTACTTTTGAAGCGAATATTCTTTCCCCATTAAATTGTGTTGGCACCCTATTGAAAACTAACTGCTCATAAAATGTATAGATTTATTTCTGGACTCCCAATTCTCCATTATCTATATGTCTGTCCTGTGTCAGTACCCTACAGTCTTGATTACTGAAGTTTGTATCACAGTTTCACTTTGTGAAATGTGAGTCCTCCAACTTTGTTCTTTTAAAGATTTTTATAGCTATTCTGAGTTCCTTGCATTTCCAGATGAATTGTAGGATCAGTTTGTCAGTTTCTACAAAGAAGCCATCTGGGGTTCTGATTTGGATTGCATCGAATCTGTAGATCAATTTGGGGGATGAAGTTAACAATATGAAGTCTTGAGGAGGTATGAGGCAGTGTCTGACATGTTCCAGGGCATGGATACCGAGGCCAGCTGCCAGGCTCTAGAACCAGGAAACCCTCAGGAGGAGAATCCAGCAATCTTTTTGAAAGTCTGGAAGAAGATGTTCCTTCAAGCAGGTCTAATAGGATTGTGTTGAATATTTTTGGACCAACTGAAGAACCTTAGAATGTATCCAAAGGGACGAACTTCCCAGCGGGGAAATGATGGGGTATCTTTGAATTGATTGCTGTGCAGACCCTACAACATCTGAACCCATCTAGTGGGGGGGAAGACCAGTGACATTTTTGGGTACCTAGTTGACATTTTTGGGTACCTAGTCACTGCCACTTCACCCTTGGCCACCCAAAGACACCCAAGGATCATGTGTTCTTGTGTGAAAAAGACCTGAAGCCAGACTCCAAAAGCTGCAGTAAGTACCTCACTCCAAGGAGGCTGGGTGGAGGCCTCACTCTCACAAAAAGGTCCTGAACCCTCTGGGAGGCAAGTCTAGCATCTCCTTCAACTAAGAGGCTACTGCTCTGCTTGTAGCCAGTCCTGAAACTCCATATACAGTATTGAAAGTTTATCTTTTTTTTTTTTTTTTGTGGTACTGGGGATCGAACTCAGGGCCTTGTGCTTGCAAGGCAAGCACTCTACCAGCTGAGCTATCTCTCCAGCCCTATCATTTTCTTTAGCTCAAACAAAATGGGTGGGGGAGGATTGTTTTGTGTGTGAAGCTGGCTGCTCAGAGGACCTTGGCTTCCAGACTTCTAGCCACATGTCTGGGGATGTTGATAAAAGAGGACTTCCCTTGGCCAGGTGCGGTGGTACACGCCTGTAGTCCCAGCCAAGCAGGAGGCTGAGACAGGAGAACTGAGTTCAAAGCCAGCCTCAGCAACTTAGCGAGGCCCTAAGCAACTCAGTGAGACCCTGTCTCTAAATAAAATATAAAAAGGGCTGGGGATGTGGCTCAGTGGTTAAGGGCCCCTGAGTTTAATTAAAAAAAAAAGAAAGAAAGAAAGAAAAAAAAGACTCCCATGCTCATTTGTTGTGATGGAGCAGAACTGTAAGGTGGGCAAGGGCAGGGAGACGGTGCTGGGCAGCAGGAAGCTCTTCCAGGAGCTGTCTCCTGCAGGTAGGCATCCAGGACCAGCTGAAGAAAACCCAAAGAGTCTGTCTTGCTATAAGATGGAGAGGAGGCAAAAGCAGAGATGGGAAGGCAGTCTGCATAAAGCACCCCCTTAGGCCCCAGGACTAGTTCCCAGTCATGAGGATGGCTTCCACTCCCGAGAGACCACCAAACCCAGTGTCTCCTTGTTTTATCCCCAGTGTGCCCTCCTGCTCTCTTGAAACATCATGACTGCTTTTCCTCAGCAGCAGTCAACAAGAACCGAACAGTTGTCCTAGGTCTGGTGCTGTGGAAGGTTTTTCTACCCCGGTTCTCTGAGTTGCCCAGTCTCTGCATCTCAAACCTCTCATCAGCCTTCAGTCTGGGCCTTTGTTCTTCACTGATAGTTGTAAAGCTCACTTCCAAAGACATACTTTTCCTGCAGGTGAGGCCCACTGGCCTCTGCAGGTCTTAAAATCCGTTCATATATATCTTGAGTATGGGGCTTATTCAGATCCTTCCTGTGTCTTTGTTCCTGTAGTTGGCAGGAATACTTGAGAATCTTGGCTTCTTAGGTTGGTTTCTTTACTAATATCTAAAAAGATAATTTGGTTTCTGACACCTTCTGAAAAGAACACTGCTTCAACCACCTTTAGAAAGCTTTGCAGAACCTCTGGACCCTACTATAAACAATAGGCCAGGGTGTTAAATAGTTTGTCAGCGAAGTCTCAGCTCTCACCCGCCAGCAGATGCTGGCTGGCATGAGTCATGTTGCTTCATCTGTCAGGCAGAGGGCCCTCCCTGTCCACTGCACCCTCAGTTCCCTGCTTCCTTCGTGGTGGGTGTTAACAGGAGAGGGCCTGGGTGGCGTGGCTGTTGCTTTAAGTGAACTCATATCTGGTGTTAGGAACGTCCTCGGTGTCCTTCAGCTTTGGATGAATGGCAGGTCTTATGTGGTCTCACTCACACTGGCCTAGCTGCTTGAGTGCCTACAGGAGCTGTCCCCCAAGCTTCTGCCTCCTGACACATGGAGGACTCTGCATGTGACTTACTAACCCAAGAATTTTACCCCTTCAGCTGCCCTATGAACGTGGAGCCATGTAACTCCTAAGAACTTGGACAGGGTGCTATTCAAAGTAATTCACGAGAACATTGTTTGAATTTCAGGGGCGATAGTGGTGAGTTCCCACTAAGAGAGTATAAATGATGCTTAATCTTTTAAACCGAAACCCACTAACTTGTTTAACTTACAAGGAACAGTGTTAATGGTAGAAATGAACCACCATTTTTTTTTTTTTTTTTGAGTGCTGGGGATACAAACCCGGGGCCTTGTGCTTTCAAGGCAAGCGCTCTACCGACTGAGCTATCTCCCCAGCCCCCGAACCACCATTTTTAAAGATGTTTTCTTAGAGAAAATAAATTGTGAATTCTAAATCAGATTGCCTAGAAGATATCTGACATTACCATGCTGGCCCCTGCCAGTGGGCTCCTTGTTCCACTCGCTGGCAGGAATTTCTGAGTTGGGAAGTTCAGTCTACAGCAGTAGCCCCACTTCCACTCCCTGGCAGGAATTTCTGGGTGGAGTTGGGAAGTTCAGCCTACGGCCGTGGCCCTACTTCTGTCCTTGCCTCCCGCTTCTCATCCTCTGAGGCTGTGGGCTGGGCAGTGTGCGCACCGCAGGAGCAGAGAGGAGACATTGCCCAGGTGAGCCCAGCGCTGTGTGTGTGGTGGGCACCTGCACTAGGAAGATGCTGTCTGCATCAGAGACTGCCGTATGTGAACACATTCTGTTCTCGGCCTCCAAGGTACTGTGAGGAATTACTAGTCTTTGTATTTTTATCAAGCCTTAAAAAGTTTTCAATAGCATCTGGTGCCAACATTTGCTAAGAGCTGCAACAAAACAAGAAACTTGTCCTCACCTCACAATGCAATTTTTTAAAATAGTTGTAGATGGATACAATACCTTTATTCTATTTATTTTTATGTGGTGCTGAGACTTGAATCCAGTACCTCACACATGTCAGGGAAGTGCTCCACTACTGAGCCATAACCCCAGTCCACACAATGCAATATATATATATATATATTTGCTACTGGGGGATTGACCCTCAGGGCGCTTAACCACCGAGTCACATCCCCAACCCTTTTTTTTATATTTTATTTAGAGACAGGGTCTCCCTGAGTTGCTTAGGGCCTTGCCAAGTTACTGAGGCTGGCTTTGACATGATCCTCCTGCCTCAGCCTCCTAAACCACTGGGATTACAGTGTGTGCCACCGCACCTGGCTTAACAATCTTTTGAAAATTTCATAGCCATTTAAAAATGTAAAAGCATTTTTTAGCATGTGGACTGGCTAAAATCAGGAAGGCTGCAGTTGCCCACTCCTAGATTAAAATAGTGAAAGGACTGCTTTTGGGAAGCTTCTTTTTTGACTGCTTTTATTAACTAGTTTAAAAAGTTATAAAAGCTCCACACACTGTAAAAACATCTTCAAGAAGCACAGAAGATGTAAAGCAGAACCTTTCTCCCAGTCTGTCCTCCTAGTCTTACGTCCTAAAAATAACAATTACTTGTCTTCCCAGATTTTTTTTTTCTTATTTTCTTCTTAGATTTTTATTTGCTTATTTTTTGTTTTTATTTTTTCCAGATTTTTAAATGCATAGACAAGCATTTAAATGTGTCCTTCTGTTTGCAGGACACTTTTTTTGTATTTTTTTACTTAACAATATTGTAGATATTGTTTCATAGCAGTGTATATAGTTCTTATTAATTGATTTGTAGATTTTTTTGGGGGTACTGAGGATTGAATCCAGGGGTACTTAGCTTCTGAGACACATCCCCAGCCCCTTTTTATATTTTATTTAGAGACAGGGTCTTGCTGAGTTGCTAAGTGCCTTGCTCAGTTGCTGAGGCTGGCTTTGATCTTGTGATTCTCCTGCCTCAGTCTCCTGAGCTGCTGGGATTACAGGCATGCGTCACTGTTCCTGGCAAGAATTTCTTTTTAAAAGACAATTTTAAGAGATGTACAGGCAAAGCTTTCCCATTTTCCTGCCTTTGGAATGTGCAAGTGGTGTGTTCTTGCACCTTAAGAGGCTCTACCTCCATCCCCTCAGCCCCTACAGGAGAGCCAGCCATTTGGTAAACTGTCTCTGAGTGCGTTCCCCCTCAGAACATTTAGTCCATTCAGACAGCGAGAAGGAACTTTTTAATGTTGTGGTAAATTGAATCAGCTCAGGACCAGAGTCTGTGTTAAGATGTGCCAGAGATCCTTGCTGTTCAAGTGTGATCTTAGGACCATTTGTTTGGTGTCTCTTGGGAGCTTTGAAGAGTACAGCATTTATATCCAACTTTGGACCTAACAAATCAGTCTGCATTTTATTTATTTTTTACACAAATGGGGTACAACTTTTCATTTCTGTGGTTGTACACAGTATAGATTCACACCATTCCTGTAATCATACATATATATATAAGGTAATACTGTCTGTTTCATTCTACTATCTTTCTGTCCCCCAACCCCTCCCACCCTGTTTTCCTCTACACCATCCAGAGTTCCTCCATTCTTCTCCCCCGCCCTGCCACCGCCCTCGCCCTTGTTATATATCGTCATCCGCTTATCAGAAAAAACATTCAGCCTTTGGTTTTTTTGGGCTTGACCTATTTCACTTAGCATGATATTTTCCAACTTCATCCATTTACCAGAAAATGCCATAATTTTATTCTTCTTTATGGCTCAGTAATATTCCATTGTATATATATACCACAGTTTCTTTATCCATTCATCAATTGAAGAGCATCTTGGTTGGTTCCACAATCTAGCTATTGTGAATTGAGCAGCTGTGAACACTGGTGTGGCTGCATCACTGTGGTATGCTGATTTTAAGTCCTTTGGGTATTAACAGAGGAGTGGGATAGCTGGGTCAAATGGTGGGTCCATTCCAAGTTTTCTGAGGAATCTGCATACTGCTTTCCAGAGTGGCTGCACCAATATGCAACTCCACCAGCAATGTATGAGTGTGCCTTTTTCCCCACATCCACGCCAACACTTATTATTGCTTGTGTTCTTGATAATAGCCATTCTAATTGGAGTTAGATGAAATCTTAGGGTGGTTTTAATTTGCATTTCTCTAATTACTAGAGATGATGAGCACTTTTTCATATATTTGTTGATCACCTGTATATCTTCTTCTGTGAAGTGTCTGCCCAGTTCCTTAGCCCATTTATTGATTGGGTTCTTTGTATTTTGGGTGTAAAGTTTTTTAAGTTTTTTATAAACTTTGGAGATTAGTGCTGAGGTGTGTGTGGAAAAGATTTTCTCCCACTCTGTAGGCTCTCTTTTCACATTATTGGTTGTTTCCTTTGCTGAGAAAAAACTTTTTAGTTTGAATCCATCCCATTTATTGATCTTGCTTTTATTTCTTGGCTATGGGGGTCTTGTTAAGGAAGTCTGGTTCTAAGCCAACACGTGATGGAGATTTGGGCCTACTTTTTCTCCTATTTGGTGCAGGTTCTCAGGTCTAATGCCTAGATCCTTGATCCATTTTGAGCTGAGTTTTGTAGAGTGAGAGATAGGGGTTTAGTTTCGTTTTCATTCAGTCTGCATTTCAGCAAGTTCTGTGAGTGATTTATGTGTGTGATAGAGTTGAGCAGCTCCATGTGGGCCTCGCCTCTGCTGTTGCAGGTGGCAGGGAAGAGCCTGTTTTTGTGTGTCCTGGTGTAGCGGAGGCCATGCAGTGATCTGCTAGAGCCACTGAGCTGCGCTTTCGTGCAGCTGTGAAGTAGGTTGTGCACCCAGCTACTGATCATGAGCACCTAAGTGGGGTCTGGCTGGGTGACCTGGGCATGCCAGCCACTGTTCTGGGCCCGCGGGTTAGAACAGGGAGCAGGACCAGCGTGACAGACGCTGTGGAGAACAGCAGCAGGCTGAGAGAGAGGTGTCAGGGTCTGAAGGCAAGCTGCACTGAGCTGTGGCCCTGGAGCAGGAGGGCGAGCGTAGGGACGTGTGAAGGAGCCGCAGAAGGCAGGAAGGCCTTCCATGCCACAGGGAAGGCAGGTGGCCAGGGGCAAAGTGAAGGGCAGAGATAGGAGACATGGTTAGAGAGGGAGGCTAGAGTAGAGGGTGGTTCATGTAGGAGGCCTTTCCACCAGTGAAAGCTTGTGTGAAAAACAAGCCATCTGTGTTTTTAAAAAGCAGCTCCACGTGCTGGTGAGGACGTGGTGCACTGGTCATTTCATCCCTGCTCTGGGGAATGTACAGTGTCATGCTTCTCTGGAAAGTGGTTTGGCAGTTTCTGCATGACTCTGCAGCTTAGCTCTGGGTGTTAATTTTGGAGAAATGAAAACTTAGGTTCACACAAAAAGTTGTGTACCAGTATTCCCAACAGCTTTAGTTGTGATATCCCCAAACTGCAGTCAGCTCAGAAGTCTTTCAACAGGTGACTGTTTAAACTGCTTGGCAGTAAAGAGGAACTCAGCTGCTGATATCTGCAATGGTCTGAAAAATGACACCATGGTAGGGATGGAGAATGGGTTGGTGGTTGCAGGGGGTTAGGGTAATGGTATGGAGATGTGGAGGGGATGGGGAAGGAGGTGAGTTGGTAATGAAAGGGCAGAACAGGGTCCTTGTGATGGAAGTGCTCGCTGTCCCCAGCTGTGTGTGGGTGCGCCTCAATGCTGGCAATTCTGATCAGGATACGCTGTACTTTTGCAGCATGTCGCCATTGGGGGAAGCTGAGTGAAGCGTACACTAGACTTCTTCGGCTGAGGAGAATCTGTGCTTATTCCGTAAAAACCTGAGCTACAGTAGCACACTGCCCTGTCACAGGGAGGAGACTGGGGGCTGGTGCAGTAACTGCAGCTGGAGTTGCCGTGCTGGTGCTGGGGTGGTGGCTACATGGAGGGTGCTAAGAAGTCATCAGGTTCTAGATCTCTTTTGGGGAAGAGCTCACAGAATTTGTGGATAATCTTTTTGAAAGATTGAGGTGATAATTCACAAACCACATAACTCACTATTTTACAGCTCAAGGTTTTTTGGTATAATCACAAGGTTGTTCACTACTGTTAATTCCAGAACATTCCGTCACCCTGAGAGACCTCCGCATCCCACCAGCAGGCACTTCCCACTCTCCCTCTCTCCAGCCCTAGGCAACTACTGATGTATTTCCGTCTCTGGAGTTGCCTCTTCTGGATGTTCCCTGTGAATGAAATTGTACATCATCGGATCCTTTCATAACTGCCGTTTTTTCACTCACTTTTTTTTTTTTCTTTTTTTTTTTTTTTTTTTTTTTTGCAGTGCTGGGGTTTGAACCCGGGGCCTTGTGCATGCAAGGCGAGCACTCTCCCAACTGAGCTATCTCCCCAGCCCTGCATTTGCTCATTCTTAACTGCAAACTTCAGTCCTTGTTTTTAAGTGAATTCACTTTAGACTTCTTTTGGTATTACTATTTTTGTTTTTGGTATTGGGGATTGAATCCAGGGGTACTTTGCCACTTTTTATTTTTTTCTTTTGAGACAGAGTCTAAGTTTGGTATAATTATCTTTTAATAAAGAGGAATACTTTTACTAGCAATACTCTGTACAGTGTATTATCACACTGTCTTCTATTTTAGAAAATTTTAACGCAGCATTACGATCTTTCAGTATCTTTTACAGATGGTTTCTTGTCTCTACCTGATGGATGATAATGTCATATCCAGTTCATTAGCCATTCAGCAGGATATTGCTGCTTCAGAGACTGAATTTGGATAGTCAAAACATTACACCATTATTAAATATATGTGTGTATATGCATGTATCACCTTGTTCAGTGATGATCTAAGCATGCTTTTCTTAACCATCACTACTTGAGAAAGTATGAAATGTAATTCCAAATGAGTTGGTCTCTTATTTCTTCTTAAAAACTCCCTCTGAAGACCCCCTAATTGTTCAGGAGCCCTCTCATGAGCATAGCACTTGGCAGACCTAGAGAGCGGCTGCTGAGGAATTGACTGCCCTGGGTTCCTGCCTGGCCCTCTCAGTCCTGGACCTGCAGGTGGTGCTGCCACCAGACCCCAGTTCTGCTTGCAGCTTGGGCTGTGTGTAAAGAGTCTGGTGAGGACTGATGGTGAGCTTCCAACTTCCTTGGGTAATCCAGGCCAATCATAAAATTCAGCATAATCCAGCTTCCTTGGGTAATCCAGCATAATCTTAAAATTATATAATTCTATAGATGAGTTTAAGTAGGAGGGCCTGAATTTATATTTTCAGAATTAGTTCTTTAGTAATCTAAAAATTACGTTTCTGTGTGTGTGAAGTCCTTGCTCTACCTGCTGTGCGTGCGCCTGTGCAGATGCTCCGCTGCACCCTAGGGCAGGCTGACCGCGGCTCGTTTTGTTTTTCAGGTGGTGTTAAAATGACTGCATTTCTCTAGAGTGGTTGAAGAGCCACCTGTTCTCTACCCTGTTGGCAGTTCCTGCCCAAGCAAAGCATTTCACTTCACTTTCTGTACTTAACTTTTCATGTAGAAAAGTCAGTTTTACTTCCCAGTTCATTAATCTAATTAAATTCCTTTGGGGAATGAAAATTTTTTTTAAATTTTAATTTTAATTAAGTTTTTTTCCATACATGTATAAAGGGTAATAATGTCTGTCTCATCCTACTGTCCTTCCCATCCTCACTGCCCCACCTCTCCCTCCCCTTTGTACAATCCAAAATTCCTTTATTCTTCCCTACCCACCCTCCACTATGGATCAGCATCCGCTTATCAGAGAAAACATTCCACCTTTGGTTTTTTGGGATAGGCTTATTTCACTTAGCATGATTTTTTTCTCCAGTTCCAACCATTTACTTGCAAATATCATAATTTCATTCTCCTTTAAGGCTAAGTAATATTCCATTGTGTGTATGTACCACATTTTCTTTATCCATTCGTCTGTTGAAGGGCATCTAGGTTGGTTCCATAGTTTAGCTATTGTGAATTGAGCTGCTGTAAACATTGATGTGACCGCGTCACTGGAGTGTGCTGACTAAGTTTTTTGGGTATAAACCGAGGAGTGGGATAGCCGGGTCAAATTGTGGTTCCATTCCAAGTTTTCTCAGGAATCTCCATACTGCTTTCCACAGTGGTTGCACCATCTGCAGTCCCTCCAACAATGTATGAGCGTATCTCTTTCCCCACATCCTCACCAACACTTGTGTTGCTTGTATTTTTGATAATTGCCATTCTGACTGGAGTGAGATGAAATCTTAGAGTGGTTTTGATTTTCATTTCTGTAATTGCAAGAGATGATGAACATTTTTTCATGTTTGTTGATCGATCATATTTCTTCTGTGAAGTGTGTGTTCAGTTCCTTAACCCATTTATAGATTGGGTTATTTGTTTTTTTGGTGTGAAGTATTTTGAGTTCTTTATATATCCTGGAGATTAGTGCTCTATCTGAGGTGCGTGTGGTAAAGATTTTCTCCCATTCTGTAGGCTCTCTCTTCACGTTATGGATTTTTCCTTTGTTGAGAAGCAGCTTTTTAGTTTGAATCCGTTCCCATTTACTGATTCTTGATTTTACTTCTTGTGCTTTAGGAATCTTGTTAAGGAAATCAGGCCCTAAGCTGACATGATGAAGATTTGGGCCTACTTTGAGATAGGTTTTTATTTATTTTTTTTCCCTTTAACTTCAAGTTTGCTTCCTGGGCAAAGGAAGGTGATATTTCAGACAGGACCAAAGAATACTACACAAGAACTAAGTTTGAAGATACATGCCTCATGTTCTTGTGAGTGACCAGAGTTCCTTAGAGAAGTTGGAGAATATCTGGAGGGGTGAGGTTGGAAAGGTCACCCGAGGCCCTGTTGTAGCATCAGGGAAGCACACAGGGGTCAGGGCTGATTGCATTCATTCATTACCTTGCTGCCCTCCAGCTTTTAAGTGCATAAATCCTATAAAGGATTTTCTTTTTCTTTTTCTGATATTCTTGGTGAATGTCCTCACAGTGGCTCTGAAGGTAAAATTTGATCCTGGTAGTTTGAATGAGAGTATTTTTCAGTGTGGTTAGAGGAAATACTTTTTTCCAAGATCTTGATCATACTGTCTTGTGTTTTTAAGCTGATATTTTGAGATTTGATTATAACCCCCCCAAAAATCACGTGGGTCTTACAGGTCAGATCATGAACATGTTCAGGTAGGTCAGAAATGATGGTGTATCAGAGAAATGAAGCAATCGGCATTTTGGTTTGCCTTTGTGCTGCCCACACAAGGTAGGTACTTACTGATTGTTTTTTGAATTTTAAGACTAGGAACCATTGGAGACTTCGTTAACAGAATTTTATGATTATACGGCTGCTGTTAAATGTGGAAAAGATTAAAATTTAAGTGTATTATGCCAGGCTTTCTTTTCCTCAATAGGGTTTGGATTCTGGCAAACAATTCTGAATGAGATAAGAGACAAACTTGAAACCTGTATTTTCTTAGCTGATTTCAAAAGGAAATCTGCTCTTCTTTTTTTGATAGTAAAGTCTTGGTAGTGAGAGTCAGTGAAGGTTTGAACCATTACCGGGGAGTGATTGTCTTACAGTGGGAGGGATTCCCAGACCTAGAATTTTAATCAGGGACATTTGAAACTGTTCCACTGTCTACCACTCTGGACTTACTTAGACAAGACTTACTTAGTCAACGTTTATCAAACTGTGACTGCAAAGACTAAACTTTAGTTCCTACTTTTTTTTTGATCTTTTGGTCTTAAAAACTCAGGTTTAAAGAAAGGAATCTTTATTGTTTATCTTCTGAACTCTACAAGACTTAATTCAAAACTTTTGCATTCATTCTACTGTGTATTTAAACATTCTGTGGAGAACATTTGTGTTCCCGTACCTTGATGGGTTCTTCGTGGAGCCCTGCCTTGTATTGAATGCTTGTGGCCCTTGTTCCTGGGGCCTGCCCTCCCTGAGCAGGAAGTCAGAGGAGCTGCCAAAGAGGTGCCAGCGGGCCTGAAGAAGGGCTGTGGATGAGTAAGATGGGCTTTGCCCAAGTGCTTAGGGGAGGAGCTGGACCCAAGCAACAGAGTAATGAATTTTTATTTTGTTGGTGGGGTTAGTGTTCTGTCTTTGCAGTCACAGTTTGATAAACGTTGACTCAGTAAGTCTTGTCTAAGTAAGTCCAGAGTGGTAGGCCTCTAGAGCCAGAGCCATATTGTTTATTGCTTGAACTGTTTTCTTTTGGTTTATCTTATAGATGAGGAGAAAGACAAAACTTTTGTAAACGTATATCCATTCTAAAGATTGATTTAAAAAATGTCCATGGGCCTAGACAGTTATTCATTGAGCATATGTGTAATATGTGTGAAGCTGTTTTTTTTTTGTTTTTTTTTTTTTTTAAATGGCAGAGGAGGTACCAGGGATTAGACCCAGGGGAGCGTAACCATTGAGCCACATCCCTAGCCCTTTTATTTTTTGTTTTGAAACAGTGTCTTACTAAGTTTCTTACAGCCTTGGAAAGTTCCTGAGACTGGCTTTGTACTTGGAATCCTCCTGCCTTAGTCTCCTGAGCAACTGCATTTACAGGTGTACACTATTGTACCTGGCAGGTGTTCTTTTGAGGCTTTCTTAGTATTCTGATGACTCTCCTGAGTGATAAGCACTTTGGATCCCACACTGATTTTTAACTTTGTGGACTACGTGGATGGTTGGCATATTGACATGCTAATTCCCTCAATGCATGCCTAGTAAACTCTAGTAACAACTGAAGGCACCTTGGGAATCACCTCCTTTAGGAGACCTTCTTCCCAGGTCATTTAGCATGACAGACTTTCTTCTTGTAGACACATGAGGCCTGTTGCTCTGGGCAGCCACAACCCATCCATCACAGTAGGCCCAACAAAAATAAATCCCTGTTGACCATGCTGCTGTTAACTGAGCTAATAGCATTTGTGGATGGGAAAGTTGGACCCAGTGAGCAGGGATTTGCTGTGATCTTACCTTTCAGCTCACCACCTTTCAGGCCTGGAAGTGGAGACCGCATAGTCATGAAGGTTTTGCTTGAACCCCAACATTGCTGAAAATTCCAGATTGTGGATATTTCTGTTCTGACCACCGTTGAGTTGCTAGGCCTACTGAGTTTATGTTCATCAACCTTTCTTTTCTTTTCTCCACGCCCATGCAGTGGAGTCCTGGTAGGCATGAGTGTAACAGAATTCCATTTCGAGGCATGTGCGCATTTTGGTTCATTTAAGGCCTTGACAGATTTTCACTTTGGAAATCAAAGGGTAACCAGGCTGGTGAGTTAGTTAGATCTAAATGCTTGACATGGTTAGCGTTCTTCAGTTCTCTTGGTGGCTGTTGTAAAGCTCAACTGCTGCAACAGAGGTTTTAAGCAAAGAGCATTTTTATTCTGTTTTTTCTTTAAATTGAGGCATAATTGACAGTACAGTTGTTCTCTTCAGTGTTCAGTTCTGTGAGTTTTGACAGATGCATAAAGCCTTGTTAATTACTCTCATAATCAAGATTTAGAGCAGTTCTGTCACCCCCAAGTCCCTCCATGCCTCTTTTTCTCAACTTCTTGCCCCTGGAAATTAGTGAACAGTTTTTCATTCTTGTAGATTTGTCTGTTCCAGAATATTCTAAACTGACTCACCGGTGCAGTCTTGGCGTCTAACTTATTTCCTCAAACACGGTGCTTTGTTATTTGTCCTCGTGTCCCTTTGATGTTTTGTTCCTTTTCATGGCTGAATAGTTTTCTCTCGTCTGGTGGTAGCAGTTTGTTGTTCTTTCACAGTGACCAGTTTGAATCATTTCCATCATCACACTTTTGAAATGAGGGACTTCTGGGGATGGGAAATGGGGAGCTGACTGCTAATGGTCATCTTAGACCCAAGATCCTTCTGTTCTGTTGCTTTCATTGTCATCTGCATAATCAAAAGCTGGGTGTCAGGCATGTTTGTCTGGAGGCAGATGAAAGGGCAAGCAGGTGAGGCAGGGAGACCACTTCTGTTTTCACTTCATTTGTGGGACAGTCACCTGCCTGCAGCTAGCTGCTAGGAGGCTAGACAGGGCAGTTTCTAACTGGGGCCATACATCTAAGAAGGGAAAAATGAAGTTTCGGTGGGCAATTAGCAGTCTGCAGTGTAACTTGTCAGTAAAAGTCCCTTTTAGGAAAGAGATGTTGCTCCCCAGCCCATAGTAACATTCAGGGCCTGGTCCTTTTCTCTGCTAGGAGCCCCTGCCTGTTCTTCTTGACCCCTGGCTTCACTCTTTTACTCTTTGCAGGATCTGCCTTTCCTGTTTTCCTCCCTGGCCAAACCCAAAATGCCTTTTGGAGGTGTTCCTTCAGTGGATTTGTGCAGTTTTAATAGTCTGTGCCTTCCTGTATACTTTTTAGAAGCCTGGAGATTACATTAGGCATTAAATAATCACAGGTGTTTATAAATTAGTTTTTAAAAAACTTTTTAAGAATTCGTTCCCCCCAAAACTTGGTGGTCTCTGGTTTGTTTCCACTTAGTGCCCTTTTTGGGTTCTCCCTCTATCTTAATTTGATAGTGTCAACTTTAAAGACATCTGAAACCACAGGTTTGGGTGGGAAGGAAGCACTGTAGTCTGATTTCTTTCTCTCTCTTTTTTTGGTACTGGGAATTGAACACAGGGGCATTTAACCACTGAACTACCTCCCTAGTCCTTTTTACCTTTATATTTTAGACAGTGTCTCTCTAAGTTGCTTAGGGCCTCGCTAAGTTGCTGAGGCTGGCTTGAACTTGATTCTCTTCCCTCAGCCTCCTGAGTTGCTGGGATTACAGGCATGCACCACCACGCCTGGCATGAGTCTGATTTCTTGACCAGACTGCTTATCTCCTTTTGCTTGCTGTGAAGTCTTAATAAGAGGCTTATTTCTGGCTGTTGGGGATATAGATGTGGTTAGCCACACCTTATTGAGGGCAATATTGTATGCTGACTGTAGTCAGTTAACAATGTGATTTTGAGAAATGGAGGCAAGTTGGTACATAGCGTAGGTTCAATATTATTGTTTCAGTGCGTTGACCGTTCCTTCACCATGATCCATGCCATTATCTTCTGTTCTGCTGAGCAAGAAAACAGCTGCTAATTGAACTGTGGCGTGCCATTGGTTATAAGATGCATTCCAATTTCAGTGATGGTGATGTGAAAAAAAATGTGTGAATCAAAGGTGAATTGGTGAGCTTCTGCAGGAGAGTTCAAGCCATAGGGCTGGTCGTGGCTGTGTTACTTCTTTTAACTGTCCAACCGTGGGCAGGTGACAATTGGCACTTCATTTTTTCCTTCTCTCTAAAATGGGGGGAATGAGCTGCTTTCATGAGATCACCTGAATTTTGGGAGAGCCATGTGGTTGGGAATCCTTGGTTGTGCTCCTCGGTGCCTCCCTGTCCTGATTCCACCAGCCCCAGCAGAGAGTAGTGGCTCATTCATAGTGTTTGAGAAGTACTGGCTGAATGAATGACTGAAGTATAGAAGGATGTTCACTTCCTTTACTTCTTTTTTTATTTTTAGAAAGAAGGAACTCTCGGCTACGAAGAAAGACCGTGTGAATCATTGTCTGACAATATGTGAAAACATAGTGGCACAGTCTCTCAGGTAATCGCACTTTAAACTTGCTGGAGGAAATAAAAACCATATTTTCAATCTTTTTTTTTTTTTTTTTTTTGGGTGCTGGGGATTGAACCCAGGGCCTTGTGCTTGTAATGCAAGCACTCTACCACTCTACCAACTGAGCTATCTCCCCAACCCCCATGTTTTCAATCTTAATGGGTTAGCATGTTCTTTTTGTCCCCAGTTGTCTTTATGCAATCCATTTTTTTTTTTTTTTTTGGGTGCTGGGGATCGAACCCAGGGCTTTGTGCTTACAAGGCAAGCACTCTACCGACTGAGCTATCTCCCCAGCCCCTATGCAATCCATTTTTAAAAAAGACCCTTTCCCCACATTTCTGACTAGGTATTAGGGATATCCAGACTTTATTATGAGTAATGTTTCCATTTTGTAATTGTATGAACAAGAATTGTAGCTGTTATGATAATCGAATTGATGACAAACTGTTTAATAATCACCTGTTTGATTTTTTTATGTGTATCATGGTAACTGGAGCCGTGTGACACCATCCGTATGTTGTTTCTGACTCACTTTCTTTGCCCTTGCTTCTGCCCCTTTGCTCTGGGGTTGTGCCTGTGCTCCCAGCATTGCTGATGCCCACTTGTCTATGTTGGTGGGGTTGTGGGCAGGTGGCAGCAAGGCACTTCCCTGCTGAGCTTTCTTGCTGGGTGAACCAGCAGCACCTTCTTTTGTAGCCCTTTGTGGCTCTCATCATTTTTGTTGCTTTTCCACTGTCCTGTCCATTGTTCCGAGGGGCTGTAAGTGTAAATATTTTTAGGCATGTTTCCAATGGTTGAGTAGGAGACATGTGATTTCTGAATTCTGTAATGTAAGTGGCCATGTATGAAAAACTCACCTTGCTTTTCTCTTCCTTAAAATAAATAATTCCTGCTATTCTCCTGCCTAAAGTTTGGGGAAAAGGGCTTTTTAATCTGTTAGAAAAACTTTGAGGGCTGGGCATGTGGCACAGAGGTTAAGCACCCCTGGGTTCAATCCCTGGTACCTAAAACAAAAACAAACAAACAAACAAAAAAAAACTTTGAAAAACTGGGCATTGAACCTAGGACCTCGCTTATGCCAGCCTACCACTGAACTGCATCCCCAGATCCTTTTACTTGTTTTTTTTTTGTTTTTTTTTTAAATAATTTTCCCTTTAATTTCACTTTGTTCCTTTTAAAAATTCTGGTAAAATGCATGCAACATGAAATACACATCTTAACCATCTTTAAGTTCACAGTTCTGTATATTCATAATGTCACATAGTCTTCATCACCATTTCCATATTCTTTTCATCTTGTGAAACTGTAGCTCTGTACCTACAAAATAGTGGCTCCACATTGCCCACTTTCCCAGCCCCAGCCACTACCATCCTCTTTTCTATTAATTTGACTAACTCTCATGTGAGTGGAATCATGTAGTATTTGTCTTTTTGGTGTCTCCCTTGTTTTTAATGTTACCTTGCATTTGTATTTCATACTTTCAAAGTGATTTCACATAACATTTCATTTCATTTTAGTTTAACTCATCCCATCATTTGAAATATTGTGGATGATTTTGTTTCTAGGTAACTTGTAGAAATGTGGAAAGAAAAGAAATAACAAATGAGAATGTGTACTGAAAATAAGAATATAGATATTATAAGATAGGATGCTAATGTAGAAAACAGTACTATTGTTTTAATCAGGTTTTGCATCATTGTGACCAAAATGCCTGGCAAGAACAATTTAGAGGAGGGAAAGTTTGTGTGGGGCTCATGGTTTCAGAGGTCTCAGTCCAGCAATGGCCGACTCGAGGCAGCACTGGCCCAAGGGTGCAGTGGAGGAAAGCTTCTCAGCTGGAGGCAGCTAGGCAGCAAAGATAGGGAGGGAGAAGAGGTCACCAGGGCATGCCCCAGTGACCTGCCACTCCAGCCAGGCACTACCTGCCCACAGTTACCACCCTGTCAGTCCATCCAGTCTGTCATGGACTGATTAGGTTGTCATTCTCACAGTCCATTCACTTTACCCTCAAACATTCTTGCATTATTAGCACAGGAGATTTTGGGGAACACCTCACACCCATACCATAACGACTGTGATGAAAGTAGAGGAAAATGAGGTTTGTATTCCATCTCTGTCTCATGTATTAGCTGGGTGGTTTCAGATAAGTTTTAGCATCTTTGAACCTCTTGTCTCATTTGTGAAAGGACAGCCCTGTTTGTGGAGTTCTTTTGGGATCAGATAACACAGTGAAGCACTACGGGGAAGTAGCTATGCAGAGGTGTTTACTGGAGAGAACAGTACATCCATCCACTGTCGTGCACATTGATGAGAGCTCTGTTATCCTGCTTTTGTGTGAAGTGAACTTAAGCAACTTGGTAAACATGAGTGACCAGTCTTTGGAACTTTTCATTTCTTTTTTGCAGTAATGAGGTTTCAACCTAGGACCTTACACACACTTTTTTTTTTTTTTTTTTTTTTTTTTAATATTTATTAGATGTTGATAGACCTTTATTTTATTCATTTATTTATATGTGGTGCTGAGAATCGAACCCAGTGCCTCACACATGCCAGGCAAGTGCTTTACCACTGAGCTATAACCCCAGCCCGGACCTTACACACTCTTAAGCAAGAGCTCTACCCCTGAGCCACATCTCCAGCCTATTTTTATTTTTTATTTTGAAAAAGGGTTCTGCTAAGTTGCCCAGGTTGACCTTGAACTTGCAGTCCTCCTGCCTTAGCCTTTGTTGTGGCTGGGATGACAGTGTGCACTGTGTGGCCCTTGGGAACATTTCCATAGCTTCTGTGCTGTGCTGATTTTGTCTTCAGTATGGTTATTCAGATACCAGCTTCTGAAGCTCCCGAGTAAGAAGACACATGAAACTTTATACATGTTAATTCATGCACTCTGTAGTCTGCCTCTGCTCTAAATTTGTTGGTATAAGCTGGTGGGTCCTAAATGTGCATCAGTATCAGCTGGAAAATTATAAAGAGCACTGTGATGAAGATACCTTGCTGCCTTCTTTCCCATGCACACTTAACACTTTCTGTTTGTGGGTTGCGGGGACTGAGCAGTGGTTTTTTTAACAATATCCTTTTCAGAATACCTGGGGACTCTCACCTAAGACAGCTTTTAGAAATACAGTACACCTTGATAAGGTCACTAGTTAAAAATAAGTCTTAAAAATCCAGAGTTCACACTGAATTCTGCTGTCATGTATAACTAAAAAGAACCAACAAAATAAAATCCTTAGTTCCCATATATAAGTGAAGACAAGTTAGAAGATGTAACTCATTTCATTTAAGGGTTTAATTTGTGGTAGCACTAAAATATAAAATTCCAAGGAATTGACAAGAAACATGCAGAAAATATGTAAAGGCTGTTAACATGCCTGAAGGATATGGATGACTATTTCCTTTTCAGAGCAGAAGCTTTCCTGTGGTGAAGCTGAATTTTCTCTAAATTAACCCATAGATTTAAAAGAATCTTGATCAAAATTCCAATGGGGTGTTTTTGGACTTGTTCATCTGTAAGAACACATACATATAAATGTTGAAAAATACATAAAAATCTTGAAATCATTAGTAATATTGTGAGATCTGGCTTATGTGACAGTAAGGCTTATATAGAATAAAAAGGTAGAAAAGTCTGTGTCTGAAATGGTAAAGATAATATGCTTATATTAGTAGGGAAAGGATGCATGTCCTATTGACCAGGGAAATTATGTCTTCCTTATATGATAAATAGACATAAACATTAGATTAATTACCTCAATGTGAAAATAGTGAAATCATTACTACAAAAAGAAAATTAATCTTAGACAGAAGACTAACATCTTTAAAAGAAAAAAATGTTTTGACTAGAATATAGTTTTAAAAGTCAAAGTCCACTTTAAACAAAATTGAAGATAAATTCAACTTGGGAGAAGTATCAACAGCATAAAAATGGAAGATTAATAGCCTGTGTAAAGAGTATTTTTTAGTGATTTCCTGACTCATTAAGAAAAAGACCACATCATTCTAATTGGAAAATAGGCAGAGGATACAGTAGGTATTTCAGAAAAGAAGCAATAATGACTTGCCCAAAAGCTGGTGTGCTGTGCCTGTAATCCCAGCTACTTAGGAGCTAAGGTAGGAGGATTGCAAGTTGTAGGCCACTTTCATGCTTCCTATGGAAAAATGTTGAACTTGATTGCTTGTTGTAGGCTGAATGTTTATGTCCGCTTCCCCGATGTCTGTGTTGGAGTGCTAGCCCCACAGTGGTGGTCTTTGAAGGTGGGGACTTCTGGCAGTTGTATGTTTTCTATGACACTGGCCAGTTCTGCAGCTCTGACACCAAGTCGATACCCACTGGGTCAGTTCCCTTCTGACTCCATCCTTCTAGTTAGGTCCCACAAGTTACAGATCTTTGTTGCATAGGCTGCTCTCACTGCAGGCCCCAAGTATTGGAAATCCACCTGTTCTTTGACAACTAGCTGTAAATCAAGGGTTCGTATGATTCCCCTTCTCAGGTTCAATAATTTTCAAGGCTGGCTCGCAGAACTCAGAAGAATGCTTGTATTTACTGATTTATTATAAGGAATATAACCCAGGAATAGCCAAGTGGTGGAGATAGAGTGTGGCGTGAGTAGAGGAGCAAGACACTTCCAGGCCCTCTCTGGGCGTGCTACCCTCTGGGCTCCTCCCTGTGTTCACTACTCTGGTCAGTGCTCATCAAGTCCTGCTATGCAGGGGCCCTCTCCAAGGGTCAGATCTACCAGCACCTTGTTTCAAGCCTCTGTCTTCCAGAACCCGAGAGAGTGTTTAAGCTACTCACTCTGCAGTATTTTGTTAAAGCATCTGCCCCTGACCAAGACACTAGTAATCAGTGGAATGATACTAAAACAAAAATAAGAACATTTTTCACCACATTGGGAAACATTAAAAAACAAAAAGAGTTTTTGGCACAGGTGATAAACTTTCCTAGAAGGCATTTTGGCAAAATTTAAAGCATTCGACTTACCATCTGTGCTTGACTTGGTGGTTTCACTTGGAGGCATTTACTCGAGGGAAGTGTGTCATGACATTGGTACAGTGCTGTTCATCCCATTCGAAAATTAAAAATACCCTTCATGATCTGTCAATAGGGGTATTGAAAAATTATGTCACCTTTATACAAGGGAATGTTAATTACATCAATAGCTATTTATATTTATGTCTGGAAAAGACACAATTTGTTTAAAAATTAAGTTGAAAACAGTCGTGAAAGATTTTTACTTCTGGCCAGATGAATTGCCTGTATCTTCTTACCGAACATGGTTGAAAGTGGATGACATATATGTAACAGTGATTTTTCTTTTTCTTGGTACCAGGGATTGAACCCAGGGGTGCTTAATCACTAAGCCACATCCTCCTACCCTCTTTTGTTTTTAAATTTTGAGACAGGGTCTCACTAAGTTGCTGAGACTGTTGTTGAATTTGTGATTCTCCTGCCTCAGCCTCCTGGGCTGCTGAGATTATAGGCATGTGCCACCACACCCATCTGTAACTCTTGTGGTTTTTAAGGCATTGGGTATCAGGCAAAGGAGAGTAGTGACCTGGGCAAGGTGGGAAATGAATGTGGTGAGCCCTGTGACTTCTCTATATTACTACCTGCAAGGAGTTCCCAAGCCAGGACATGAAGAAGGGAAACTGAGGCTTAACTAGTGGTCTGCTGGGTTGAGGAGACAGAGCCGGTAGTCCAGAGAGGCCGAGGTGGCTGGCCGGAGCTCACAGGGTAGAATGATGGAGTTGGGAGAGCTCCAGAGAACTACAGAGAGCTGCACGGGATCCTCTCGGGTGTAGCTGAGTAGATGAGCTTGTGGTTGTGAGGAAATGACACAGGGCTGAAGATAAAACCACTCGAAAGGACTAGAAGGAATTACTGCTGAGCCTCAGAAGGGCCAGGGAGAATTTTTAATCACACCAGCCAAAGTGGGAAACCTCAGCCATCCCGGAGTATTGTCCTGGGGCTTCAGAGAGAGGACTCCATAGGTTTTGCTTGCTTACCCCTGGACCAAGCTGCTGCTGTGGTTCCGTCTTAGAAGACTGAGAAGCAAAACTCAGCATCGCCAGACTCTTTGAAAGTAATATGGTACACTCCATAGAAAGTGCAAGAATATTTCTAGGAACACAAAGAAGTGCACAGATAAAAGCAAAGCTTGACATCTCGTCAAAAATAACTAGGAGGCAAAGAAGCAGTAAAATATGATTTAGAACAGTCAACACTGACCCAGAAATTAGAGATGGTGAGTGGTACCGGAAACATGAAAGCAGTTGCTGTAACTATTTCATATGTTCAAGAGGCTAGAGAAAAGATTGGATGTGATAATTATAGAAAGACATAAAAAAAGACCCAGACTGAACCGTAGCAGCCTTTTCGTTGGAAAGTTTCTGCCGGAAGTCAGGAATGCGAGGGGGAAACCTTGAAATCCTGTGCCTAGTAAAATCTCTCAGATACAAAGGTGAGATACCCAAAAACAGAAATACTCCATGTCTACAGGCAACCACTGTAAGAAATTTGAAAGAAAGTGTTTCAGGCAGAAAGAAAATGGCACCAGCTGGAAATTTGGATCTACACAAAGGATTTGAGAGCAGCAGAGACAGTGACTGTTCTGTCAGTACATGGCAGACATAGCAGACCCTCCTCTTAATTTCTTTTAAAGAGATGAATTAACCTAATTTTAGAAAGGGCTTAATTTAAAAGATTACCTTAGTGTTCAAAAATAAGATCGTGTATTTTGGGGTTTGTAGCACATGTAAGTGGAATGTGTGACTGTGACAGTGTGTTGGCTGGAGAACAGAAGTGGAAGTGCACGGGAGGTGGAGGAGGGGTGGCTGTCCTCATCCCAGTGCCTGCGAATGCCAGTTTACAGTGAAGGGGGTCTTCACTGCTGTGCTCAAGGCCAGGGTTTTTAGATTATTCTGGGTTATCCCATTGGGCACTAGGTGAAATCACGTGTCCTTATAAGAAGGCAGAGGGAGTTTTACACACAAAGCAGGCCATCTGAAGATGGAGCAGAAGGTTGGAAGCTCGGACATTAAGGTTGGACATTAAGGTTGGAGTGATGCAGCTAGGCCACAGATGCTGGCAGCCAGCCAGCCACCAAAGTAGAAAGGCAGGCAGCAAGTCTTCCTGGAGCCTGAGGATTTCAGCTCATTGATACTGATTTTGGACTCTGGTCTCCAGAACCTGAAAGAATAAATTTTTTAAAAAATTTATTTATTTATTTTTGATTTGTTTGTATTTGGTGGTACTGGGGATTGAACCCAGGGTCTTGGGCAAAGAGGTTAAAAGTAAAGAATGGAAAGAGGTTCACCTTGTTAACAAAAATCTGATGAAAGCCAGAGTAACTTTATTAATAGCAGACGAGGCAGATTTCAAAGTTAAGGCTGTTATGAGGGACAAGATGGCCATTTCATGATGATGATGGGAATCGCTTCTTCATGTGGGCCTTATAGTCCTGGGTGTGCACCTAACTGCAGAGCTTCCAAAGTACAAAACCTGACTGAACTGCAGGTGGAAATAAAACCTTGGGTACAGTCAGGTTCGGCAGCACCTCCCTCTAGTCCACAGAACAACAGGCATGAAATCTGGATCTGGAAGACGTCAACAGTGGTCTGCCGGTGTGAACTGATGGATATTTATGGGATGCTCCACTCAGTGCCAGCAGACACCTCTACTCCAGTGCTCACACAGCATTGGCCTTGTTGGGGAGGCTGGATGTTGGACTGTAAAACACGTCAAGATTCAAATCATACAAAGTATTTTCTCTGACATCAATATCGTTAAATTGGAATCTATTACAGAGAGATAATCTGGAAAAGCCGCGAATATGTGGGAAAAAATGTTTTCATGTGGCCCATGGGTCATTGAAGGAAAATTCCAAAGTCTTTTGAATTGCAAACTTATCATGGCATATTAAAGGGAAATTTAAAACATTTAATGACTAATTTTAGAACAGAATAAGGGTCTCGGTGACCTTAGCTCCCACCTTAGAACTTGAAAAAGATGAGCAAGTGGAATCAAAGGTATCAGAAGAGTGGACTTAATAAAGATAAGAGCAGAGGTCCGTGAAAGAGCAAGCAGAAAAGTGCATAGCAGATCAGTAAAACTAAAAACTGGTTCTTTCAGAGCATCAGTAGATTCATAAGACCAACTGATAAGGAAAAAAGAGCTAAGGCACAAATTACCAGTATCAGGATTGAGGAAGATGGCATTAGTATAGCTTGTATAGTTATTATAAGGATTATATGGGAACAGTTTTGTGCCAGTCAGCTTGGCAACTTGAATGAAATTGGCTGATTTCCTTGAAAGTTTACTGTAGCTATCAAGAAGAAATAGAGAGCCTGATTAGCCCTGTATCTATTTTGTACTGACAAATCAGTAGTTGAGGGGCTGGGGTTGTGGCTCAGTGGTAGAGTGCTTGCCAAGCATGTGTGAGGCACTGGGTTCAATTCTCAGCACCACATATAAATAAACAAAGATCCATCAACAACTAAAACAAAATTTTTTAATCAGTGGTTGATTAGTTGGAAATAGTATATGAACCTTTTCAGCTGTCAATTTTATGAAATCTAAGTATAGATAAAGTATTTCCAATGACAAGTCTATATGAATTGAAATACGCTATAAAAATAGATTGCATCTCTTCGTTATTGACTGCATATTGAAATACTACTCAGCATTGGATTAGACAAAGGGGAATAAAGGGAAGGGAAGTGGGGATGGGAATAGGAAAAAAAGGAATACTATTCTGGATGTATTGAGTTAAATGAAATGTTCAGAGTCTTGCCTGTATGCTTCTCATTTTGTTGTGTCTACACAGTGTGAGATCACACTTGGAATTCCTGACAGCTGTGTTGACAGCACTGCTTTGGAGCACAGGGTCTGAATGGTCTTCTAGCTGGTCAGGGACCTTCCCTCTGTAGCTCTTTATTCATGGCTGTATTCCTGTAGACAAAAGAAATGTTGCTAAGTGGAAGTCTCCTGCTTGCCTTGTGTTTTTATTGACCGTAGACCTGAACAGCTGGATGCCATGTGACTTGAGTGCTACAGTCTTGCTCACCCTTAGGCTCATGACTGTCTTCTGCATGTCAGTAGAAATTACTGCCTAGAGATAAAGGGGGAGGGGATTTTCAGGGTACTTTAGGTTGAGGTGCTGGGACAGCAATATGCTTGAGGTATTTCAAGAATAACACAACTCTTGTGTCCTGGGATTACTTTCATCTTTGTGCTCCTGGGTTGGGATATCTGAGTTTCAGGTGCATGGCCCATCAGCCTTTCCCTCTGTTCAGCTGGTTGGATCATAACAGCCTAGACAGTTCACAGATAGTGAGTGCCCAGACTCCAATTTTTGTGACTCTGGTATTCCATCTAGTGCTACAAAACCAGTTTGACCACGAGCAGGTGGATTCTGCAGTGAGATGTGGTTATATTTTGGAGCATAAGAAGATTGAGATGGGAAAGGAAGAGAAGAGATAAATCGTTATACTGATTTTCAGAGTACAGTTACCTTTTGGCAGAGAAGGATGGTGATCTGGGACTTAAGTGTCTGAAGCAGTATCTTTTAAGGTTTTAAAAATAAACTTCAAAAGAAAAAATGAGATTTGTCTTGCAAATGTAGTCTCTTCTTTTGTTAAAAAATTTACTTTAGAATAGTTTTAGATTTATAGACACATTACAAGAGTATAGAAAGTTCCCGTACTCTATATCTAGTTACCTTGCTTGAGTAGCATCTTACATTAGTGTGGCACATTTTTCACAATTAGTGAGTTGTATCGATGCACTGTTAACTGAAGTCCAACTTCATTCAGTTTTCCCTAATTTTTATGTAATCTCCTTTTTCTGTTCCAGAATCCCACCCAGGATAATGAATCCTTCACTACATTCTGTTGCCATGTCTCCTTAGGCTCCTCTGGGCTGTGACAGTTTCTTTTCTTCTTTTACTTAGAAATTCTCCAGAATTTCAGAAACTTCTGGGCATCGCTATGGAGCTTTTTCTGCTGTGCAGTGATGATGCAGAGTCAGATGTCAGGATGGTGGCTGACGAATGCCTGAACAAAGTTATCAAAGTAAGAACCGTGGGGTGTAATCATGGGCCGACAGAAGATGCCACTGGTGGGTGTCTGTGTCTCAGTGGCGCATGCGTAGGGTGTCTGCACACCTTGCATTCCTGGAGTGTGGTTGGCAGTACAGAAATGGGGAGAAAGGAGCTCCTAGGATGGGGTGATAGAGTCAGGAGCCACAGCTGGCAGTGGTGCTGGGAGGCAACAGAGAGATGGGCCCCTGGCTGTTCTGTCGCTGCTTCCTGACGAAGAGTCATGCTGACCCCGCAGCTGTAATCCAGTGTGCCTTTTTGTTTTCTACTGCAAAACTGTGTTTTTATCCTTCTCTCTTCCTCCTCATGAGTCTCCAACCTGTCCTGGTCAGCTGATTCCAGACCACCTTTGACTTTCTAAGTGGGCTTTTTGAAGGTTTTTTTTTTTTTTTTGTGGGTCCACAGTTAAATGCCGTTCCCAGCGCTGAGGAGGGCTCTCTAACGTAGCTCTCCACCCTTTTCCAAATGCTGCTGCTTGGTGGTGGTGGGGGAGAGCATGCTTCTGTCCCCTCTCTGCAGGGATCCTTGTTCACTGAACAGTTATAGTTCTCCTCTTTTGCCCCTCCTGCTTTGAGTCCCACCCCTGACATTTAGAGAGGACTTTGAGAAGAGGCCGCCTCACTTCCCTCTTCTGGAAGACTGTCTTCCACCTAATACTTGTTTGACTGGTTGAACCAGGAGCTCCAGCCAATACCATCATCTCCCTTCCTGTTAGGGTCTTAGAATAGAGCTATTCCTTGGTCTCTTCCAAAGTCTTTCTTTGCAGAGTAAATTTTACTTTTGAACAGTTATCTTCTCCCTTTCCTAATGTTCCTGCCTTCCTCAGGAAGGCTTGTCACCTGTTACTCCTGTCAAGGCTAAGCATCTTTGCCAGGCAGAGAGAGCAGAGAGAGATCTGCATTGAATCTTTCTCTGCCACTTCCTAATGGAACAATGTGGGAACGTTTCCTCAGTTATAAGTTGGGATCACAGACTTTTTGTAGTGAGTGCAGGAGCATGTGTGTGTGTGTAAGGACTGCCACGCACTGGTCCCTCGAGGTGGTAAGTATCATTACTAATGAAATTCTCACACTCTTCCCCAGTGAGGTGGAAGGCATTGCTTTCTGTCTTCTGTTACATGGATCCATGGAATTGTGCTGCCCCAGGAATCATTCCCACCTGGCCTTACACAGTCTTTTGGCTAGCTGTGCTTTTTGTGGTCAGGATGCGGCCAGCTTCTCTGTAGCCAGGGTTCTGGCTCTCTCTTCCTGAGCAGGCTTTGGGAGGGCCCTCTGTCATCTCTAGAGTAGTCACTGTGCCTTCCTCTGCACCTGCTCTGTGTGCCTGTGCTTACCCTCTGCCTCCCATGATGGCCTAATGGTCAGTTTCATCTGCTTTGTGTGCCTGATACTCTGGTCACCCTTTTGCAGCTGTTGCCCCGCAGCATGTTTGCAGATGGTCTATTTGAGTTCTGTTTGCTTCTCCAGGCCTAGATAACTTTGGCTTTTTTTTTTTTTTTTCTCCCCATTGAAATACAATCAGTTCTTGATTGTCAATCCTCAGGGTCAGGAAACCTTAAAAGAGGGCAGTTGCAGGTTCCCTTGTTCATGGCAAGTTGGGAGGTAGAGAGACAGAGAGAACAATATGACCCCAGATTGCTTTAATACTGGTCACTGCACACATGGGCACTGTTCCATTTTGAGACCATCTTGCTTCGACTGCTGCCAGAACTGCAGTCATAGTGCCTTGGTGTCTGCTTTGAGGCTGTGAGAGCCCTGGCTTGTAGCTTTAGGTTCTGCCGCTTCTTGCTTCTCTCCTTTTCCATTTTCTCTTCTGTGTTTTCACTCTCCCAGTGCAGACATTCCAGATTCTTTGGTACATCTCTGAACATAAGATAAACTCAGTCTCTCTCATTCTTTCTCTTTTGCTCAAAGTCGAATATGAGACTGTTTGGCTGCTGTCAGATTTCTGCCTCGAATACTGCAAGTTATCAGTTTCCGCTGGCTCAAAGTGGGGTCAGGATCCAGCTAGAGTTGCTCTTACTGTGGCAGAGGAAGGGTAGGCGGGGAGACTGTGGGTGACCCCAGGCCAGGTCTAAGGGACGGGCCGGAATGAAGGAATGGTCAGTCAGACTCTTGTCTCCTCTTGAGAATTATTGTGTGCATTTTCTAAGGATCAGATTGCAGCCCAAGAACATGGGAACATTTTGCTTGTCGCTTGTGTAGAGTACGCAGTGGAGTCTGACACAGCCTGGCAGTGAAGCTGGTGTGTCCAGAAGTAACTCGATGTGTGTTGTGAAGTCTGTATTTGCAAGGACTGGGTAAGTCATCAGGCATCAGGAGGCTGAGTGATGCTCTCTGTCTAGGCAGGCAGAGGGACCTCTTGGAGGCAGTAAGGACCTTCTTCCCCTCTGCAGCATCCTGCCTTGGCGGTGCTCAGGGTGGACTCTTCTCATGCTGCGGGGAGTGGGGTGCCTGGAGGATCAGTCCCAGGGGGTCATACTTTGGTGGGGAACGAGGAGCTCCTGAAAATCTTACACACAGTCAGAGGAGGGCTTTCGGTTTTTTTGGTACCAGAGATTGAACCCAGGGATGCTTAACCACTGAGCCACATCCTCAGCCCTTTTTTTTTTTTAATTTAGAAACAGGGTCTTGCTAAGTTGCTTTAGGGCCTGGCTATGTTGTTGATGCTGGCTGTGAACTTGAACTTGGAATCCTACTGTCTCATCCTCCCAAGCCACTGGAATTGTACGCATGTGCTGTTGCACCTGACCAGAGTAAGGCATTGTATTGGAAGCAGGACCTGGTAAGGAGTAGAGAGAGTCCCCGATAGAGAGAACCAAGCGAGAATCCTTGCCTACACAGTCCAGGAGAGTAGGGCCCAAGCTAGGGTGGTGGCATTGGGACCAGGACCGGGAGGCAGCCAGACTGGGCCGGATTTGGCTGCCAGCATGGAAGCAGGTGCCCTGGAGTAGGAAGCATAGTGGGCTGTGTCACTGAGAAGAGTTGAGCTTTAGTTTTTTCTTGTTATAAGTTTGATATTAGGTTACAAAGCATTTATGAAGCTAAATCAAGATTTGCTATGGCTTCTGATTTTGTTTAAGAAATTATGTTTTAATATTTTCTCTAGTTTGATTTGCTCATTTAAGGACTTTTAGCATGAACTGCAACAGTGGAATCAGGACTTAAAAGTTTCTGAGCCATCGTAATACTTCAGAGTCAATCTCCTAAGTATGCCTCTGCTTTTGATTGTCAAGTTCATTGGTCCAGTGGTGAACCCCACTACGACCAGCTCAGTCACTGGACATGAGGCTCTGTATGTCGCTGTGAGGAAGGGCTGCTACATTCTCTCTGAAGGTGGGCAGGCATTTGCAATGCCATTTTAGAAGAGAAGGTTTCCAGGGTGAGAATGGGGCAGCCTTTCTGCGATGGGGACTTCGCGCCATCAGCTGTGATTAGAGTTCAAGTGGGCACGTGGACGTTATTTCTGGTTTAGTCCTGAAGTGAGCAGGGAGGGGTAGGAAATGAGCTGTGAGGACCATGAGGCTCCTTTTTGGCACTGGGGTTGGGGCCAGTGAACATCTCAGCCAGCAAGTGAAGGAGGCCAGGCCTACAGGAAGGACATGGAATTCTGCACCAGGAAGTGTTCCTCGCCCCATGAGGGGCTGAGATCCTACAGCATGCCCTCAGCCCTGAGCCCTATAAACTTTCCAGGATTCCATCACCTGAACTATTGTCATCTGATAGAATGTGTTGCTAGTAAAGATTGAAGGTTTTCTGTGAGAACTTTGAATTTATTTCAGTTTTGATATTATGTAGTGTTTGATTTTGATGAAAGTTAAATCCTTTTTCATCCCATTCTTTTGTTCAGGTAAGTAAGCTGTGTCTAGTGTATTCAGTAATGTCTGTGAATTTGCTTTTTTTTTTTTCTTTCTTTCTTTCCTTCTTTCTTTATTTCTTTCTGGTACCAGGGATTGAACTCAGGGGCACTTAACCACTGAGCCACATCTCCAGCCCATTTTTATATTTTATTGAGAGACAGGGTCTCACTGAGTTGCTTAGGACCTTGCTGAGTTGCTGGCTTTGAACTGTGATCCTTTTACCTCATCCTCCTAAGCTGCTGGGTTTACAGGCATGCACCACCATGTCTGGCATGAATTTGCTTCTTAATGAATGGCTTCCTAAGGTAGTTGTTACTATATTTTACTTTGTCCCCAGATTAAAATTTTGGTTGCTTTTAGCTGTGTTTAGAACTGTAAGTGGAAAATGTCTTCCATGAACAGATCTCTTGTATTTCCTTGTAGGCTTTGATGGATTCTAATCTTCCGAGGCTACAGTTAGAACTCTATAAGGAAATTAAAAAGGTGAGCCCTTACTTTCCATTCTTGAAAAAGATGTACTGTTTCACTGTATTAAGCAGGATTGTATGAATTTTTATCTTTTAGTTAATAAGTAAAATTGTTAGGAGAAAATATTGTTTGGTAAAGTAGATTTTATTGTCTAAAAGCTTATTCTTAATTTTTGTTAGATGAGATAGGAATTTAAAATGGGAACTTAGTTTTTGATACGTTTATAATTGAAGCCCACTGAACCTCAGAATCTTAGAACCAGTCACCAAATGTTTTACACATCTAATCGGCCTTTTCTGTAAACACAGAAAGTAACACTGAAAGGGTATGCTTTGCTTACACATAGCCCTGTTGGTGACTCATGCATGTGACTGTTACATGTAACATGTCCCTTATTAAACCCATGCAGAATGGTGCCTCTCGAAGTCTGCGTGCTGCCCTGTGGAGGTTTGCAGAGCTGGCTCACCTGGTTCGGCCTCAGAAATGCAGGTAAGTTGTACCTTTGGGTTATGTTCATTACTGTTTTTGGCGAGTGGCCAGCTCCTGTCAATCCGTTGTCCCACTCACATCCCTTCTTCAGAGGTCTCCCTTTCCAGTCTCTCTGAAGTGACCCACCTCTGCCCCTCTAAATTGTAGTCAGCACTGGTCAGCTTGTTTTTGCATGCTACAGTAGTGTGCTCTTTGTTTCCTGTCCCCAAGAAAGACTTCGTAGGTGTGCACTCTAGGGCAGCAGGGATCTTCCCATCTTGTTCCTTGCTGCAGTCCCAAACCAGTGACAGAATCTGCACTGGTGGTTCATCAGCCTCATTGTCATCAACTGTAGGGGTCACAGAAAAGTAGGCTTTGTCTGTCTTGTGGGTTCAGAGGTGAACATTGAACTGTGCATGTCGTCCTGACCAGTGGAAACAATTCCGTTAGTTGATTTAGAAACAGAGCACAAGCATGGCTTTCATCATTTATTCTCCTTGACCCACAAGGCCTGCAGATGTCCCAGAGACCCTCGACTTCACCCTGGGTGACCCGTAGAGTGACCTGAACCCTCACTATTAATAGAAACGATGATATATTCAGTCATGATTGACTTCAGTAAAAATCTCACATGGCTGCAGAGGTACAGTCAGTAAGGAGATTTCTTTTTATAAAACCCTTTTCCTTTTACTGTCCTTTTCATTTGTTTTTTGTTGTAGTTGTTGTTGTTTGGCACTGGAAATCAACTGGACCCAGGGCCTTGGGCTTGCTAAACATGCTGCACCACTAAGCTGCTCCCTAAACCCAGCCATCTTAATTTGAGATTATTTTGTGGTATTTCTGCAGTGATACATTGCAGTTTCACCACATAGCAAACCAAAATGATCTTAAAAATACAGATCTGTGCCACCGTTCCTTCCTTAAGCTCTCTTACTCATTGCCTAGTGCTGCTCAGGTGAAACCCAGGCTCCTCATGTGGGCCCAGGCAGCCTGCCAGCCTTGGCCCTGTCGTCGCTGGCCTGGTTTAGTTCTTCCAACAAGTCAGGTTGTCTGATATATCTCCAGGAGCTCCTGCTGTGTGCATCTGCAAGTCCCCCCCCACCCCCCCAGTGCTCTGTGGCCCTGCATACTGCCTGTCTCAGCCACACCCCTGCAGGCAGCTGGCTATCTTCTACCCCTTGTGGCCAAGGATTTGTTCAGTGAAGTCTCTTGGCCTTGAGTGAGTCCTGTGACTCACTCTTGTACCCTACATGTTCCGTTTTCCCCTCCAGAGGACCAGCCTGTATGTTGAAGTCCTCTTTTGGTTTGAACACTTTTTTCTAGTTTGTAATGCTCCTTTTTCAAGAAAGTTTTGGTCAGCAGGGCAAGTTGGCACCCATCTGTAACCCTAGGAACTTGGGAGGCTGAGGCAGGAGGATTACAAGTTTGAGACCAATCTGGGCAACTTAGCAAGACCCTGTCTCAAAATATAAAACAAAAAGGGCTTGCCCCGCCTGGGCTCGAGGGAACCGCGGCACCGCCCCAACCGGCATGTGGGGTGGGCGCCCCCGGGCCCCCGAGGCGGTGCCTGGCTGCGCCAGAGGACGAGGAAGAGGAGCGGCGGGTGGCGCCCGGCTCCCCAGGCACCGCAGCCCGGAGCACGGGCTCCCCGGAGGGAGTTTGGGGCGTCCCAGCCCCGCAGGAGGGACCCGGAAGCAGAAGCGGAGCCGCGAGTCGAGCGGAGCCGCTGCCCCCGCTGCCCGCCGGCGCCGGGTGGGGGTCCTGGCGGCTGGATGGGCAGCGGCGGCGCGGGCCGCGATGGGTGAGGAGCAGGGCACGGTGAGCAGCGGTGGGCCCCAGGAGGCACGGGGCCGGACGCGAGCGCCGCGGGCCACCCCAAGCCCCCGAGGCCGCGGGGGCGGGGACAGCGCCTGGACTGCGCGACTCCTTTCGGAGTCGAGTGGCGGCGACTGCGGAAGGGACTCAGGATGTGCGGACACGAGTGCCCTGGGGCCCTTGAGGAACCATGGAGCCCCGGAGTGGAGGAAGAGCCACGCACTGGGGCAGCCCGCGGGACTGGCACTCACCGGTCCCCTCAATCCCCAGACTTTGCAACTGCAGCTGGAGCAGGAGGAGGAAGCTGGGGACAAAAAGAGGGAGGGGATGAACAGCAGGAGGCGCGCCCCCGTGGAGGAGACGGAGCCCAGGACCCTCGCCTGGCTCCCGATGGAGTGGTCCTGGACGTGCTGGGTCAGCGGTGCCTGCCCCCGGCCAAGAGACAAGTCTTTTGCTCAGTGTACTGCGTGGAGAGTGACCTGCCCGAGGTCCCCACCACCGAACAGCTTTCGCCACTTGGGCTCCGCAGGTGCCCAACCCCTCCAACCCTCCGTCCTCCTTCCCCAGCCCCAGGCTGCCCCTCCTGGCTGACCCCCTTTCTCCCGACATTGGCAGCATTGAGCTGGAGTTCTACCTGGCGCTGGAGCCATTCTCCCTGCGAGGCCTGTTAGGAGCTCCACCCTATTCTGGCCTGGGCAGGGTAGGGGATGCCTATGCGCCCCTCATGGTGCTGATGTGCCCCGTGTGCCTGGAAGACAAGCCCATCAAGCCCCTGCCCTGCTGCAAGAAGGCTGTGTGCGAGGAGTGCCTCAAAGCCTGAGCTCCCAGGTTACACCAGGGACTTCAGGATTCAGTTTCCCTTCGTAGTCACCCTGGCACTGCTGTGCCTGGAAGCAGTGCAACAGATGAGGAACTCAGCAGTGATCTAAGATCAGCCAGTTTCAAAGACCAACCCTGCCTGGTCTGCCACGGTTCCTAAAACTCTTCCCTTGGACTCAAATTTCTGTTAAGATATGCCTCCAAAAAGATGAGAGGTGAAATTCATCTATAACCTGAATAGGTTAACACACTAAACCATTGATTGGCATGTTTGACACATTAGCAAACTCTTTAGATTTGTTAAATTGCTGTAGAAGGCGGTAATTATAAAAGTGGTGTGGTAGTGGTATAGGTAGCAAAGAACTCAAGAAATGAAATAGGGATGTTAAAAGGGAAGGAAGCAAAACACCTAAGATAAAATTTTCTTATTTTTAAGTTCTGTACGTGACCGACTCCACAAAAGTATAACTTCCGGGATACTAAAAAGCTAAGGACTAAAAGTAAATACTGAGTGTAACTGGGTAGTCAACTCGAATGATACAGGTAGTAATAGCCACCATTTACTGTGACCGTGTCTGTGTGTCAGGTGCCATCACATTCTCTTCTGTCATGATTTTCTGACAATTTAGGCATTATTATATTAACCTGAGAAGTCATGAGCCAGAGGCTCAGGCAGGTTAATCACTTTCTGGACTAGGATAAGTATTGAGCTGAACTGCAAATCTGGTGAGGTCTGACTTCAGATCATGCTTCTTCCACCCCCTGTATTTCAATTTCTTGATCCATTGTTCTAGCCTGTTTATTTATTTTTATTATGTAATTATTCATAAAAGATCACTTGGTTTACAATGTTTTAAAGCTTGTGCTAACATTAGGCTAGATGCATTTTTTGTTTAAATAGCTTCAGCAGTTGTGCATGAAGAGCAAGGAAGAGTTGAGTTTTAAAAAAGTCACCTTTAATTTAAAAAACACTTAATAGAAACCAAGTATTATTTCTTTCATGGCATTTTTCTATTTAGTCCTTTACTTTCTGTTGCATTTTGTTTTTCTTTATTCCTTCTCTGTGTATCCACTTCCATCAGTGCTGGTGTTTAAAGACATTTTTTTAGTAGGATATTAACTGCTAGCCCTAGTTTTTAGTGCGGAGTTCTTGACTTTTTCCTTTGTCTTAATAAGCATTTTAGTGTGAGTCGAAGGGGTCACATCAGGAGGTGCTGGCCAAATACCACTTTTAAATCAAAAGCCACTTTCTCCTTTTAAAAGAACAGTCATTGAACAAATATATATTGAATCTAACATGAAGGCCTAAGTTAATAAAAGGGGTAGGGAGAGGTGTTTGATATCTAGTCATCAAGAGATATAATTAAAAAGATGCAATAAACTATGAAGGAATAAAAAGGAATTGAGACATTTGGGAAAAGTCCAAATATTTAAAATATAGCACATATAATACTAAAATAGACTGTATGTCTAAGAGCTAACCTGGTTAGTATAACAATGAGTATTTTTCAGTTTGTGTAGCTTACCTGTCAGAATATGAGAGGTCTTTGCAAATTAATATTTATTGATAATATGAGATAACTACAGTGAATATAACATTTCAAAGTACTCTGTCATTTCTTCAGTGCATTTTTATTTATCAAGTGTTTTAATGTTGCATGTCCCCATTACCGGTAATGGTTCAAAATTATTTGTAAAACTTTTGGTCTTCTATTTAAAATATGCTTTCATAATGATTTTAATTTCACATGACCCTCACTAATAAAAATGGACTTACAACTAAAGTATTGTATGTATTTCTAGAAAATATTTGTTTTGTATTTTATAGAGATTTATTTTACTCAAAATTTTCAAGAATTTGTTCCTCTTTTTCCCTTGGTGATCCTTAGCACAATACAGCAGCCCATGGCCTGTGCAGTTTCACAGTGTGCTGATGTCATTAGTATTGGAATAAATTACATGTGATGATTTGCCTTAATTTGATTTTTGGTTTTATTGGCAATTCTATGACCATATTTGAATTTCTTATTCATGTACATTGTTTGTTGACTGTATTGCACTTCCTTTTCAAGTCCTGTTTCATAAATCCTTAAATTGGAGGTATCATTTCAGAGCCCAAATTAAAATATCTTTGAATAGCAAAAAAAAAAAAAAAAAAAAAAAGGGGACTGAGGTGTGGCTCAGTGTTAGAGCAGCCTACAATCAATCCCCAGTGTTGCAAGAAAAAAAGAGAATGCTTCATTCACTTCTAAAAATTTTTGTTTTCAGTGTTTGTTATCTATTTTTCAGTTAACAATCTGAGTATTTTAACAGCTGTTGTAATATACTACAAATGATTTTTAAACCCAGCTTCTTATAGTCCTATGTGATCTGTGGGGAAGATGGAGGACAGGTGAACTTCATCTGTGGATAGGCTCCTATTCTTTCAGCTGAGCCTTGTGTAGTCTCCATTAAGGACCATTTCGCTTATAAAATTGGATTTTACCTAACAGGGAACTGATTGCTTCTATTTCTTGTTAGAGAATACCTGAATAGTGACACATGTTCCTTTTGTGTACACAGGCCTTACCTGGTGAACCTCCTGCCATGCCTGACTCGAACAAGCAAGAGACCTGAGGAATCAGTACAGGAGACCTTGGCCGCAGCTGTTCCCAAAATCATGGCTTCTTTTGGCAACTTTGCAAATGACAATGAAATCAAGGTCTGATTGTACCTCCAGGCACACACATTCTAGTGATACCGGGAAGTAGTCTTGCAGGGCTTAGGGCTTTTGGACAGGCTATCACTTGAGAGAACTTCTTGGTTATATTATGCTTCCTAACTCAGCTACCAGCATTCGTGACATTTTGAGGCACCCCAGAAGCTTTTTTTCACTTCTGCTTTCCTATCACGGGGTGAAGAGTTGAATAGGGAGTTGGCCGATAGATACAAATTCCAAAGGTATTTTTCTAGAGCAGAATGTTTTTTGGCATACTGAATTGGCTCCTTAATCTAGCTGGGGAGAGAGACAGACAGTACCAGGTCTGCAGGTAGCAGAGCTCACTGTGGGCCCTGTGAGTGTATGAGTGCCCAGAAGCTGCCAGGGCCTACTTGGCTTCCTGTTTGTGCTTTATCCTAGCAAGCCACCTGGGTCCCACTCTAGTGTTTCCTTCATACAGAAGTTGTGACTATGTCACATGTTCTGCAGATTGCAGGATTTTTGGCCTTCTCCATTTTTGTGGTTAAGTCCTAGGATTGGACCTGGGTTGTGTTCTGGGGAGGTCATGGAGTGCAGTGGTGAGAGCACTGCTTTTGGAATCAGATAGACTTGAACTAGAAGTTCTGCCCTGTTGACCATCTCTTTCCCTTTATGCAAATTATCCAACAGTTCTTAGCTGCTTGTTCTCTTCCTCTGAAAAGCGGGACATGAAGGGTACCTATATAAGGCAGTTCTGGGAGTGCAGAAACTGTGTGCATGTGGAATGTGGCAAAGGGCCTGGCCCACAGGAAGTGCTCGGGTGTTAGCTGAGACTGCTGTCATTAGCTGTATGACCCTGGGTAAATTATTTGGCCTCTCATGTTTTTTCTCTGACCTTTAAAGTTTTATTTTTTAAAATTTTTTAAATTGATGCATTATAACTGTACATAACCATGGGATTTGTTGTTACATATGTGTACATGCACACAACATCATTTGTTAAGTTTCATTTCCAGTACCTCCCCTTGGAAGTTTTCTTGTTAATACTAAAGTAATGTTAAAAACCAGTTTCACAGGCTTTTGAAATAATCAAGGGAGATTATGAATCTAAAGAATTTAGTGTAGTAACTAAATCATGCTCAGTTGTAGCCACTACTGCTCTTATTTTGTTCTACCTCTCTGGGTTGGGGGTAGATGCTCCTGGGAAGTTGTAGGACTTGAGAGCGGCACAGTTCCCGTGTGCCCACCGTTGGAGGCGGGAGGGGGGCTCTTGAGGGCATTCACCTCATGGATAACTCTGACAGGGCTCAGAGACCAGGCAGATGGTAGATGTTTCTGTAGTTTTAGTTCTTCTCATCCTGTGACTTAGTTTACCATTTAAGTAAGACGATGCAAATCTTTTTGTTGTTGTTTTTATAGAGTTGCCACTAATTTAACTTCTTCCTATTTATTCCCCTGTCCTTCTGCACTTTTATGTTAGTTCAAATTTATTAGCAGTGAAATCCATGAGTACTCAAGGATTATAAATAAAGACACTAGTCCCTCTACTTTTCCTAATCCTGTGTCTCAGAGGCAGACACATCTCTTTGTTTCTTCTGGTATTTACCTCCAAGTTTCTAATCAACATGCTTAGACTGCTATTTTTGGATTTAAAAATTTTAGACTCTTTTCACTATAAAAGAGATTAATTTAGCCCTAACCCTTCTGTCCTTTCACTAAGGTTATATCAAAAATCAGTATAACATTATGCCCAAATAGTCAGAGCTGGTTAGGTGTGATTATATTTCTTTGTACAACTTTTCGTTTTTCTTGAGGTAGTGATTGCTTCTTTTTCACTTATATTCATTGGCCATTTACATTCTCTTATACCTTCTAATGGCTTTGTAAGATGCATCTCAGTACAGGTTTCTCCATGATAGGTATTGGATCCTTTTTTTCCCTAGTACAGTAGTCTGTCCTAGAATTCTCCAGCTTGCCTTAGTCTGGCCAGTTTGCTCATTAGGTTTTTTCCCAGGTCAGTTCTTGGGCCTTTGTTTTGCCCTGGAAATTCACTTTGCTGCTCTTTTATTGATGCCTGGTTCCTGGATGTCATCTTTTTTTTTTTTTTTTTTTTTTGTGGTACTGTTGATTGAGCCTGTGGATGCCACGTCTTTATCTTTCTAGGTCTGCTCCCCTATTTTGATGGAATATATCCTCTATTAGCTTTCTTAGAAGGGATGAATGGGAGGTAAATTTTGCATCCCTATAAATGCCTTTATCTCTCTTGGTTGGATATAGCATTTTGGAATGGAAATCATTTTTCTTCAGAATGTTGTCTTTTTTTTTTTAAATATTTTTTAGTTGTCAGTGGATCTTTATTTTTTTATGTGGTGCTGAGGATCAAACCCAGTGCCTCACACATGCTAGGCAAGCGCTGTACTGCTGAGCCAGGACCCCAGCCCTGAAGTCTTTTTCCATTGTCTTGCAGTCTACAGCATCATTATAAAATGTCACATGACCTGATGCCTTAGTCTTTGAAAGCTTTTCATTTTGGGGAGGTGGAATGCTTGGTACTTGGTAGGACTTTAATTTGGAAACATGTCTTTAAATTCTAGGACATTTTTAAACTTTTTTGGGGCAGGGGTACCAGTGATTGAACCCAGGAGCACTTAACCACTGAGCCACATCCCCAACACTTTTTATTTTTATTTAGAGATAGTCTTGCTGAGTTGCTTAGGGCCTCACTTAGTGACTGAGTCTGGCTTTAAACTGAGAGTCCTCCCGCCTCAAACTCTCTAGGCAGCTGGGATAACAGGTGTGTGCCACCACGCTTGGCATTTTTTTGATTTTTTGACATGTTCTTCTCTACTTCCTATGTTCTCTCTTCTGAAGTTACTTAGATGTTAGTCCTTCTGGATCAGTTGACAGTATTATTACTTTATTTTATTTGCTGTGCATTCTAAATGTACATCTTGTGCACTGGACTCTCAGCTAAGGTACTGATTGAAGTTTTTATAGCACCTCCTTTGACCTTGTCTGTTTCCTCTTGATTCTGCTCTTTTCTTTATTTTGGTCTTTCTCTTTTGTGTTGATGGTTGTCCATGTAGACTTGAATGAGACTTTGTAAAGGTTCAAGGGAGTAGGCATGTAGAGGACTCTTCTCCCTGGCTTCTTTAGCTGATGGATGGTGGGCCTGCTTTTCCACTGCTGTGTCTTTTAATGTCAGTAGCTGTAAGTCTTTTTCCTCTTGAACCAGTCAGAATCCCTAGAGGAAAATTCCTCATGCTCCTGCTTGCGGACCATACTTCTGGTTCCTTTGCCTGTGCTTGTCTGGAGACCCAAGACTGGTAGGGGGCTGAGAGTGTCAGTGGTCAGAAGCACTTACTCTTTCTGCCTTTGTGTGTCCTCTATCTGTCCTCAACTATGCAAACTCCTCTTGAGATTATCCCTCTTTGTCTTTGCAGCCGTAAGGAGGGAGTTCCACTTGCTGGCTCCCTGGGACTGAGTGGCTGGAGGTTTGCACAGCAAGTGCTCGACATGCTCCTTGCTTCAGCCACAGCCACTCCACCCTCCATCTGGTGCTTCCAGGGCCTGGCTTCACTGGGAGTGAGTTACTTTGTCCAAACCTCTGTCCTTCTGTGCTTCCTTCCTTCCTTTGTCCTCCTCATCTTTGTCCTCCTATTCTGTAGTTCTGGGGATTGAATCCTGGGCACTCCACCACTGAACTTATCTCCAACCCTTTATATGTTTTATTTTGAGGCAGGGTCCTGCTGAGTTTCCGTGGCTGGCCTTGAATTTGTGATCCTCCTGCATCAGCCTGTTGAGTCACTGGGATCACAGGTGTACCAGTGCTTCTGCCTTCTCTTGGAGTTCTGTGACTTGGATGTGTAAGGAAAGAACTTAATGAAGGAAACAGAGAGGAGAGGCAACTCAACAGAACACAGGTTTATTCGGAAAAGGCTGTGGAGGAGGGCTCAGTGGAGACTGAGATCCGTCTCCAGTAGTTATAAGGGAATGAAGGAGTGGGGGTGCTTTTGCAGTTAGGCCATTGTTTGGGGCTTGTCAGGGAAGGGTCCTTGTGGTCATCACCTCTGTTCTTTGAGGTGGTCACTGTTCGATGTTGAACCAGGTGTTTTCATGATTCCAGTCCCAGATAGCAGTTTCCTTTCTTTGTGTGATGATGGAGTATTGACTGGGAGGTGGCTCTTGTTCTAGGAGGGAGGATATGTTTCAAAAATGGCATAGCCTGTGTCACGTTCTTCTTTAATAGGATGCACTTGATTTTTTGGGGATCCTTTGTGACTTTATGATTATAATTGCCATGTCCAATCCCTAAGTACTCTTGACTCTAAAGTTTAATGATTTATGCATCTTTTCCCATTTGAAGTACTCTTGGAAATAGGTCACAGATGCATTTTGAAAAGTGGAGCCTTCCATGTAGCACAGCCCCTCCACTATTCTGAGGAGCACGTAAGCCTAGCCTAGACTAGCACCTCCTTTCAGCTAGAGTGTTCTTGGGGTTGTGGAGGTTTAGTTCTTGGTAGGCCCCTTAGAGCTCTCAAGTCAGATTTTATTATTTATTATTCCAGACTCTTTAGTTTCACAGTGGACTGGCTGTTCATAAAGTGTTTAGTGTTCCTTGTGCTTGTAAGTTTGGATTAATGCAGAATGATTTTTAATTTACTTTTTCAGTGATGTGCATGTGCATGTTTTCAAAGGAGTTGTTTAAGATGTCAGTATCTTGCCTTGCAGCTAAAAAAGTTTGTCAGAGCTAAATTGATGGACTCTCTAGATGGTGTCCAGGGGAGAAATGGCAGGCTACATATCATTGGGGGTTTCCATGGCAGGAGACTAGCCCTTTGCTTCTTGGGTCCCAGAATCTAATCCACAAAGTCACTGAGACTTGATAAGACTCAGAACCAGTTTATGCAACCTCAATTTTGAGGAGAGACTTGGAATCCAATAGCTAGTTGATATATCTGTGTTGTTTGCCTGGGTATTACCCTAATTATCCCTGTTCAGGATCAGTAGGACCTCATGCAGACCCAGTGATGGGCTATCATTGCAGAGAGCATGGTTTAGCATGATGGGAATGGATTTTTTTTTTTTTTTTTTTTTTTTTTTTTTTTTTTTTTTTGTGGTGCTGAGAATGGAACCCAGGGCCTCATATCACACATGCTAGGCTCTGCCATTGTATCATACCCAGCTCTGGGAATGGATATTCTTAAGTAACTTGGTCACCATGTGAATGCAGCTCTAGGTGGTTATTCTTTCTCATTCTTTGGAGAGTTTTGTCAAAACTTAAATGGCCACTGTTGAACTGATTGCCCTTTTCCTTGGTCTTATCTTGGAGGTCCAGTGGGAATGCCTTAGTTTTGATTTCTTGGGACAGCTCTGGTGCCATGCTGTTGCAGCCAGTAAGGTCACAGATGTTTCCCCTTGTAGACATACAACCTAAGAACACCTTCCAGCACTTTTCCAGATGTCTCTTAGTCCAGGACATTGTTATAGTGTCTAGTACTCTTTTTTTTTTTTTCTTTTTTTTTTCTTTTTTCTTTATTTCAGTGTTGCTGTTGTTGTTGTTGTTGTTGTTGTTTTTTAACTGTCTTTATTTTATATAGTGCCCTTACTCACCCTGTGCCCAAATAATGTGAATGCATATTTTCTGGAAGCTGAGTCCTCCACCCTCAGAGAGAGGAAATAGATGCTGGGCCAAGTCCCTAGTATAGTTTGTTTATACACTGCTCTTAAGTATCCCAAGCTTGGAGATCTTCCATTCAGCTATTGGAAAGGTTTCAGTTATTTATTATTCGTACTCTGCAAGAATTTGAAGCTCCTAGTTCTCTTTTATTTTTATTTATTTTTTTGTAGTTCTGGAGTTCAAACCCTGGCTTTGTACAAAGAAGGCAAGCACTCTACCATGGATCTATACCTCCAACCCCAGAGCTCCTAATTCAATCCTAGTTTTATGAAATATGTGGTAAGCTTCACAGGGAACTCAGCTTTCATCGACTTGAATTTTCACTTTCATAGGTTCTGTTAAAGGCTTTCATAGCAAATCTGAAGTCAAGTTCACCCACTGTTCGGCGGACAGCTGCTGGCTCAGCTGTGAGCATCTGTCAGCATTCTCGGAGGACACAGTACTTTTACAGCTGGCTCCTAAATGTGCTTCTAGGTAAGATGGGGGCCGGTGAGTGGTCTAGTCACCAGTGCTTATAGAAGATGGACCTCTGAAAAAATCTTTAACACAGTATTGATCCCTTAGCTTCGAGGCTGGGCCACTGGCTGATGGGTAGATGTGAGCTGCATTGGGAGTGCTCTGAGTTCCCATGGGGTCTTTGTGCTCATGCAGAATGCAACTGTACCCAAGGACACCAGGCAGTGGGTATAGGGACACCTGAGGCTGTGCCTCAGTTCCCTGTAACATTTGTGCCCTTTTAGCCTTTGCTACCAGCCTTGGGGTTAGTCTCTCCTGTATCCTCCACCCTCTTTACAACAAGGTATACCATGCATCTCCAAGCAGCAGATCAGCTGTTAAAAAGTCTGTGGCTGCCTTTGTAGGTCTGCTGGTTCCTGTGGAGGAAGAACACCCCACGCTCCTGATCCTCGGTGTGCTGCTCACATTGAGGTATCTAGTGCCATTGTTGCAGCAGCAGGTCAAGGACACAAGCCTGAAAGGCAGCTTTGGGGTAACACGGAAAGAAATGGAAGTCTCTCCCTCTGCTGAGCAGCTTGTCCAGGTAGGAGCCATGGGAGTGACTCTAGTCTCTGCATTTTAACAGTATACACTTCAAGACCCAGATAATTTGGATGAAAAGAGGCAGAACCGAGGGCCAGCAGTGTGGACTCTGGTTCATGACTGTTGGCTTCCATCCTAGGGGCCACCTCTAAACTGTGACCTCTGTGTTATTGTCATTGCAAGTAAAGTAAAGGTGCTGTGTATCACATTAAGCCCTTTAGATCCCCACACTTGGCACAGGGACTGCTGTTAGCCTGTTTCTTAAACCAGGGGTCTTCCATTCAGTGAGTACTGCTTGGGTGCCCACTGTGTGGAAGGCATTGGGCAGGGCAGCTGCTGGGTGTGCATTGAGCACTTCCACTGCAGAGTCTCCCCAAGGTTGAGTGCACTTGTCTGGGCAGGGTGGTATACCAGGCATGTGTGGGCAGAATGTAGACTTTGGTAGACTGGCAGGAACTCAGTGTATTTTTTGGAAAAAATTGAAGGTGTATTCTAACAAAAGAGAATCACATTCAACAAATTCAAGAGAGCAAATCTTTCATCTGGGATTGTACTCAGCAATCCTGTGGTGAGTGTTGTGTAGTGTACAGTTTAGTTAGGAACTCAAGAAGCGTGCCTCGCAACAAATAACATGACCAAGAAACTGGGAAAGGGAAGGCACATCCATGTGTTGTTCTCAAGGAGGAGAAGCAGCAGTGGATGACTCCATGAAAACCAGCAAGATCCTAGAGGAAACTTGATGGTCCAACTATGAAACAGGGCCTCTTGCTCGCTAGGCAGGTGCTTTCCCACTGAGCCACATTCCCAGCCTCTAAGAAGTAATTGTAAATAATGAAATGAAAGAGGATCTATTTGACCATTACTCTTGGAATATTCTCTTTTAAGTGACACATAGTAATAATGAAATTTTTCTTCTTGAGTTATTATAGTAATAGACTGGAGTAAATACTGTTTATGTACACGTGATAAAGTTAGTTTCAGACTTCTAGGCAGAGCATATCCACGTAGTCTTACATAGCAGCATGTACATGCGATCAGTCTGGACAGTATGAAGTACCAATGTTGCTGACATTTCTGGAGCAGCAGAGGAGGTGAAGGGAACGAGAACAGTGGTCTATTCAGCTGGGCGGCTTCGTATTACAGATCTAAGTTGACTGCCTCACCAGGGTCCATAAGCGTTTTCTACCAGGGACCAGAGAGTAAATGTTCTAAGCTCTTTAGGCCTTACCTGCTCATTTCAGCTGCTCGGCTCTACCATTATAACATGACAGTGGCCACACACAGCCATAGGTGTGGTGAGTTTCAGGGAAACAGGAAAAACAGGCCTGGGCCACATATGGCCTGTGGACTAGAGCTTGTCAACCCATGATTTAGGACGTGGAGGTTTCCATCAGAAGAGCTAGAAACCAAGGGTTAAAGGTAGCTACCTCCAGGACTTTGCCTTTTTATTTTGCACTTTTCTACACTGATTTTTTAAAATGTATTTTATGATAATTTTAGGTAGGGTTGGCAAGCTTAGCAAACAAAGATACAAAATGCCACTGAAATTTGAATTTCAGATAAACTAATTTTATAATACAAGTATTTCGTAATTCAGATGGGACTTACTTATACTACAAAATTATTTGTTCTCTGAAATTCAAATTTAACTGGTCTTCCTGTGTTTCTTCTGGCAACTCTGAAGTGAAAAATAAAAATTCATTTTGTTCAAATGAGTTGTGATATAGTATTAAAATCGCTAATAAGGTTTGACATATGCCTTTAAAATTTCTGGTGACTCTGAGTGCACTCTGTCACGTGTCTGATATTTGAATGTGTCCTCCTGACTCCACCTCTGTGTCTATTGTGCTTGTCCCTCTTCCCAGTCGTCTATTTCAGAAAATGGAGATGTGAATTGGTGTTCTGCTGCTGTGGTGCAAGTGTGCTGTTTACTTTTAAAAGAATATGTCATTGGGAGCCTGGGGTGTGTCTCACTGGCAGAGCGCTTGCCTAGCCCACGTGAGGCACTGGGTTCAATCCTTAGCACTGCATAACAAATAAAATAAAGGCATTCTGTCCATCTACAACTACAAAAAAAAATTAAAAAACAAAAAAAACAGTATGCCAGTGGAAAATCCATGGGAATTTAGGAAGCAACCTGGATGCTAATGACCACAATGGTAGAGGTGATAAAGAAGAGTTTGGGGGAGAAATTCCTAGGCTCAATCTTTGCCAGCAAAGACCTGTTGAAGGGCAGAGTGGAAGCTGGGACTGATCACCTGCCTCTGTTTCCAGGTTTATGAGCTGACTTTGCATCACACACAGCACCAAGACCACAACGTGGTGACGGGGGCGCTGGAGCTGTTGCAGCAACTCTTCCGCACGCCCCCTCCAGAGCTGCTGCAAGCACTGACCACACCAGGGGGCCTCAGGCAGCTTGCTGCTGCTGAAGAGGATGCCCGAGGTCGGGGCCGCAGCAGGAGCATTGTGGAACTTCTAGGTGAATTCTCCGGTTCTCAGCGAGTCCTGCCGTAACTAATTGTGCGGTGTGCTTGTGACCCCTTGTGTGGCATTGTGGGAGCATACTGTGCTGAACAGTCCACACCCAGTTCTTTCCCTAGACTTGCAGTGCAGGTTTTACAAATAGGAGACCTAAGTTTAGAAAGAGAGATGACAGAATGAGATCAGACATTTAAAACCTGGCCTCCTGGCTCTCTTTCTGACTTGGCTACCCCTACCTTGGAGTTTTAGATGTCATTAAATGAAAACATTAGGGAAAATATTCCTAGGGCCTTGTGTTAATTTGCCCAAGATGGTATCTTCAAGTCTGCATAAGGGTTTTATAGTTCCTTGTGTCCTGTGTTTCCTGACTTTAGAAAATTCCTTCCATTTTGAGTTCTTGCATAAGGTACCTCACCAGCCCAGTCTGCTCTTTTCCAGGGAGTTGGATCCTGATTCAATGAGGGGCTGCTGTTCTAGAGCAGGGAGCTTGGTGAGCCCTTGCTCACATGGGGTGCCCTTTGGAGCTGGGCTAAGCTGGGAAACCCTGCACCTCAGCCTGCAGAAGTGAGCCTGGGGTACAGTAGAACTCTGTGGGGCTGCTTCTGACCCTGGGCCTCTGCTAGGCTGCTACAGTGTGTGTGCACATGAAACAAGGTCTTTACTTACTGCATTGACACACTAGAGAGAATTTGGATTTCTGATTGCTGCTTTGTAAGCATAAATGTTTGCCATGAAACAGAAAGCTTTAATAGGCCCTGTCTGCTACCCTTTGCAGTGAAGGACTCTTTTCTTTGTAATTCATGCCTCGGAGCTAATTGGTGGAAATACTCATCTCTAATGATTTTTTCCAATGAAAACTTATACTGAATTATTAGTTGGGCATATAATATGAGATTGCTAATATTTGATTTCTGAAATGCCACTTATTTTAACTCTACATTTTAGTCATATTTATGGAACTATGTATTTGAATGTCAGCGTAACTTTTATATTAAAATTAAACTGTTGAACTCTGGTATTCGGGCACTTCCTATGGAAATATGTTCATATTTTTCCTTGTTTTAAAGTTGAATACATTTTTTGATGTTTTTAAAATTTCTTCTAGATTTTAGCAGCTTGTTACCTTAATTTCATCTCTTACTTTCTATGATTTGCAGCTGGAGGGGGTTCCTCATGCAGCCCTGTTCTTTCAAGAAAACAAAAAGGTGATTATTTCAGAAATTTAAACTATGTTGAATCTCACTGCTTTTCCTGTATCTCCATTACACATCAGACTCTCCCTCTTCCCTGTAGAGTGATTGCGTGGGCAGATGTTGCTGAAATCTGGGAACTAGGCCTGAGGCTATGTAGGGTGACTTTTTAAAATTGCTTCTCTATAGGGATTGTTTAGTGATCAGGTTTTTTTTTTTTTTTTTTTTTTTTTTTTAACCTGGTTGTGATATTTTATTGTTTTCATCATTAATTTTTAATGCTTTAGATCAGGGATCAGTAAACTTTTGTTGTAAAGGGCCAGAAAGTGAATATTTTTGCCATATGAGCCAGAGTTTCTCTTTTGCAAGTGTTCAACTTTCCTGTGGCAGGAAAACAGTTGTATGTGATACATGGACAATGGGGCATGTCTGTGATCCAGCAAAACTTTATTTACACACGCAGACTGGCCCACTCCTGCCCTAGGAAGTGCATTATATTTTATAAAGGTAACTTACTCTCCTAATGAATTTGTTTAGTATTAGGAATATTATTAGATAGTGTCTTTTGTTTGGTTAATTAATTTAGACCCAATTGTCATTTGTTAGCTGTATTATAATTTTGTACATATCAAAATGTTCTGTTCCAACTAACTTATTTTTATTAAGTTAGTGTGTTTCTGCTATAATCTGATAGTTTTCATACACATTATCACTTTGCAACTCCAATTTTCTTTTCCATTGTGGATTTCCATAGGAAAGAATTTGTCTTTTTCTGTTTTGAAATCTGATCAGACTAATCCTTTTCTCTGTGTGTGGTGCTTTGTGTTCGAGAGGCTAATATTACTTGTAGTATTGAATGGAATCTTAACAGAATTAACATTCTAGCCTTCATTGAATTCCATAGACCTTGCCTTGAAGGTCCTGGAATGAGTACTTTGGAAGCAAGCTGGGCAAGGTGGATTATACTCATAATCCCAACTGTTTGGGACCTGAAGCAGGTGGATGGCTTGAACCCAGGAGTTTGGGACAAGCCTGTGTAATGTAGCGAGGCCCTGTCTCAAAAGAAACCAAAACATTTGCACCATCATAGTGTGGAATCCTTAATGTGTGATTTTTAGACAAACATTGAAATTGTCGAAAGGCCAGTGGGATTCTGGGAAAAGTCAGTCTCTGTTCTTAAGATAGGAGAGATTTTTGAACACATTATAAAGTTACTGAAAACTTATTTATTAGTCATTTTTCCAGAGATGCTGAGTTAGATGACTGACTGACATCACTAACATGAATTGTTCTGTCCTCTCGTAAGTGCTTAGGACATGGGATATTTCCTCAGTCTTTACATGTATTTTTCTGTTTTTGGTTCCCCCTTCTGTTTTAAACATTTTTGTGGTAACTACAAAAATTTTTTTTTTTTTATTTTTTTTTTAAGTGAGATGTGCCAGTATGGATGAAGATGAAAAGCATAGTTGTGTTGGATGTGGGCTGGGGGTGAGGGACAGAGGTGGCCTGGAGTCTCTTCTCTGGTAGCAGCCTGCCCTGCTTCCTTCTAAGAGGCCTGCCCTGGGGAGGGGTCCATGGCACATGTTCGTACACCCCGGAATTGGAGGATGGAGACTGCGTTAACGTCCACATTCACTGTTCAGGGATAAAAGGCCCCTTTGTTTAGTTTGTTCAGTTTTGTGCCATGTTACTGTGTATTCCTTTCACCTAGATTTTGGGTTTCCTTTGCTGATTTTATTCTATGCTTTTAATGTCAGATCGTGTAAGTTTATGAGAGTTAGCACAGCTTTGACTTATGTAAGAAATTGGAAATTGCCAGTAACTATTTAGTGGCATTTGTATGTAGTGCAGCCGTAACAATTGTGTCCTAAGTTAAATCATATTTCAACTTTTGGTTTCTTTTTTCTTAATATAATTTTGAACACAAATTATAAAATGTATTTTAGAACTTTGTTAAATATTCATCCTCAGATAATGTGGTACTTGAGTTCTAATAATTAACCATAGTCTAGAAAATTAGAAGATAATAAAATGAAAGTGATTTTTATTTATATATAAAAATTTTGTGTAAATTCTGATGTGCCATTGGATATAGGAGATGGACTTTCCAATGCTAATAGAATCAGATCTTTTCAGTTATAACTTACCATTTTAAGTTTAATAGTAATATAAATTATTTGCAATGATATTAGTTGAATGAATCGATACTAATTATTAAAATATTTTATGGTACAGTTGACAATCATTGCTGTTAAACCATATAGGTTTATTTAATTTAATAGTATTATAAACATTATATCTTTGCATTCTTTGTATTTGACACTTTTTAGAGGTATAAAAATATATGATCATAAACTGTGAGCATAAATTAAATACATTTTTCAGCTTAGGATGTGCATTTATTTGAATTTTTAAGTCCTTACTTTTAGCAAACTTATAGGGAATATGGCTTCATTATTTACTAGGCAAAGTGCTCGTGGGAGAAGAAGAAGCCTTGGAGGATGACTCAGAATCCAGGTCGGAAGTCAGCAGCTCTGCTTTTGCAGGTAGTTTTTGTCAGTGAGTAGCCAGTGTTGGCCTTTGTTTGTCTGCTGTCTCCACCTCTGCCTGCCCCAGCCCCTCAGCCAGCAGAGAGCAGGGGTAGGCGTGGCATGGGGGTCAGCCTGCTAAGGTAGTTGGCAGTTCTCACAGCTTCTCTTATTATGTTCATTTTGAAGTGTGTATGATTGTGTTTTCTGTGGGGAGGGCTGGTTTGAAGGTAGGCTTATCCTCTTCAGTTGGGGTGTTAGGTGGAGATGTCTCAGGAATTGGATGGGGAGAATGGGATGAAAAATTGTCTGTTGATGATTTAACTTGCAAGAATCTACCTCTGTTTACAGTTAGTTATCTAATTAAGTTCTTTGTATACTTCATGAAGATGAGTTTTAACTTAAGACATTAATATCTGGATTAAATGAGGTAGTTTGTGTGTATAATCCTATCCAAAATAATAGTTTTAGATAAATGAAAGTAAGTCCAAGGTATTTGGGAAGGAAAATCCAAATAATGCCAGTCATAATTACTTATTTATATTACAAAATAAATATAGATTTTATTTCTGATAACAAAGCTGGAAAAGATAAACAACAGAAAATTATCTGTGTTAAATACTATAAACCTCAAGTGCTCCTGACCCAGTTGCCCCCTGGAGTGACCACTGCCCACAGCTTGTGGTCCATCTTGTTTTGGGGGGTTATCTTTTTATAGTTGTAAATGAACATCATGCATTTTATTTGTTTATCTTTTTATTTGGTGCTGAGGATGGAACCCAGTGCCTCACACATGCTAAGCCGGCACTCTACCACTGAGCCACAACGCCAGCCCCTAGGGGTCCATCTTTATGAAGTAGTTTTTATATAGTGTTTTTTTGTTTTTGTTTTGTTTCTAAATGGGAATTTAAAAATGAACCTGGGAAAATGTGGTATATATTTAGCCTGCAGGTGGATGGGACTGGATTAGGGATCTTGAACAGGTTTTAGAAGAAGGTGAATGCCCCCAAGAGCAACAGTGAATTCCTGACCGATGCTTGCTCAGAGCCCCAGGTGTTTGTGCCCTACCAAGACTAGAGTAGTTGCTTAAGAACTTGCACTTGGGTTTTGCTGTGTGTGTGTGTGTGTGTGTGTGTGTGTGCGCGCGCGTGGGGTACTGCAGATTGAACCTGGGGAACTTTGCCATCGAGCCATACCCCCAGCCCTTTTCCTTTGTTCTCTTTCTACATTTTTTATTGGTGCATTATAGTTGTGCGTAATGATGGGATTTTTGGTTACATATTTGCACATGCACACAATAATAACAATATAATTTGGCCAATGTCACTCCCCAGTACCTCCCCCTCCTTCCCTGTTTCCCAACCTCCATCCCTGATCCCTTCCCTCTACTGATTTCACAAGCTCTCCACGCCCCCACCTTTCTTTGCCTTTCCTTTTTTTTCCTCTCTAGCTTCCACATAGGAGAGAAAACACATGATCCGTGATGACCTGAATTTGGCTTATTTTGCTTAACATAATGGTCTCAGTTTCCATCCATTTTCTTGTAATTGACATTATTTCATTTTTCTTTATTGCTGAATAAAACTCCTTTGTGTATACATACCACATTTTCTTGATGCATTCATCTGCTGATGGAGTCCTAGGCTGGTTCCAAAGTTTGGCTACTGTGAATTGTGCTGCTATAAACATGGGTGTGCATGTATCCCTGTAGTTAGATGACTTTTTAATTCTTCAGGGTAAATGCTGAAGAGTGGTATAGCTGGGTCACACTGTGGTTCCATGCCTAGTCTTTTGAGGAGCCTCCATGCTGATTTCCAAAGTGGTTGTACTAATTTACACTCACACCAACAGTGTAAAAATGATCATTTTTCTCCATATCCTCTCTAGCATTTATTGTTCGTATTCTTGATGGCTGCCGTTCTGCCTGGTGTTGAGGTTTGGCTTTTATAGTGAAATACAACTTGAAAATATTCAGAGCATTTAATTACATCTGCTGGTGATGGTTGTCTTACTGATAGGATTACAGTAGTCGGGTTTGAAGACAGCCCTGTGTGCCACTAGTTCATGTTTCCACTGCATTTCAGGATGTTTTGCAGTTAGAACATTTTATGACCATAAACTTTTTGTTATTTAGACACCTCTGATCCCCTAGTGGAAGTTTCCTCTGGCCACCTGACATTTCTTTGTCTTCAGCCTCCGTGAAGGGCGAGATTGGTGGTGAGCTTGCTGCTGCTTCGGGGGTCTCTGCCGCTGGGTCTGTGGGTCATGACATCATCACGGAGCAGCCACGGTCGCAGCACACGTTGCAGGCGGACTCTGTCGATCTGTCTGGCTGCGACTTGGCCAGCGCTGCCACTGACGGGGATGAGGAGGACATCTTGAGCCACAGCTCCAGCCAGGTCAGCGCTGTCCCATCTGACCCTGCCGTGGATCTGAACGATGGGACCCAGGCCTCCTCGCCCATCAGCGACAGCTCCCAGACCACCACCGAAGGGCCTGACTCAGCAGTCACCCCTTCTGACAGTTCTGAAATTGTAAGTGGGCAGAGGGTTCCTCATCTTGCAAAGCTCCTGCTATACTCCTGAGCTCTTTTCTGGAGGCCAGACCTGGGCCCTCCTCCTCATTGTTCTCCTGTTGGGCCCTCCCCCACCACCAGTAACAGCCCGGAGGTTACCAGCTCAGGTCTTTAATGAGAGCTGGGCCTTGTCTGATACCTTCACTGAAGGAGACGCCTAGTGTCTTTTGAACATGAGGGTCCAAAACCAGGTTAGTTGACTGTATGCACTGCTAAAACTCTGTTCACTTTCTTTACGGCTCTTTTGTTGGGCCCTGTTTTAGTCATTGTTTTTTAAATTCCTGAAGGAGCCCATCATTATACAGATCTGTAGTCTTCGAGAAACGTGATTGATAACAATACTGTAATTTATTTTCAACACTTTTTTTGACTTTTTAGATGCATTTTCAACATATTCCATTTTATAACAGTGTGAATTTCAGTCCCTTTGTTCTCTGAGTTCATGAACAGGAGTCACCTCAAGGATTGTATAATCAGAAAGTTTGGTACAAGTGTATGCTGAGTTTTATGCCCATTATTTTGTTTTCTTTTTTTATTGTAGTAAAGTATGCATAACATACATTTTACTATCTTAACATTTTCCCCCTGTTAGCAGTGTTGGGATTGATGTCTGAACCGTTTTGTGGTGTACAGTTCTGTGGCATTAAGGACACTTACATAATGTCATGCAGCCATCACATCTTCCACCTCTGTGATTGTTTTCATTTTCCTAAACTTAAACTCTGCCCCCATGGAACCCTTAATTTCCTATCCCTTCCCAGCCCCTGAAAACCATCGTTCTCTTTTCTGTCTCTGAGTGTGACTCGGGTCCTTCCCATGGGTGTGGTGTTTGTTCTTCTGCAGTTGGCTTATTTCACTTCTCATCATGTCAGAATTTCACTTAGTATTTGTCAGAATTTCTCATTTTTAACTTTAAACAATATTCTATATATGGATAGACCACATTTTGCTTGTTGCTTCTGTAGTTCAGCTATTGTCAATTGTGCTGCTGTGAACAGGGATGTGCATCCATCTCTTTGTTTTCTGTTCTTTTGGGTGTATACCCAGAAGTGGAATTGTTTTTACGTCCCAGATTTAATTTTAAGATGTTTATATGATTAAATGTTTTACTAGTATTGAATATATTTTATTAAGGACGTGTGAAATTTTCAGCTTGCCTCTAAATTTTAAATTCTGCAAAACATTTCTAAAATGAAATGACTTGCTAGAATGAACATAAAACCCTGGATTACAAATCAGAAGTGGAGCATGCTTTGAGATGTGGCCGTAGCAGTGCTGGTCGCCTTCCCTGCCCCTGTGCTGTCACTGGCAGCTTAATGTCCTGATGTGCTAGTTGGGGATCTGTCATCAGCCTTCAACTTGGAGCTCTTAGCTCACAGACCTTTAAGGATCAAAGCTTCTGCCCTTGATATGTGTCCCATTAGCATGAGTCTATCTGATTTATGAGTTGCTTCCATATCCTTTAATCACTAATTGTTTATTAAGCAAATTCATTGATTGCCTGTTATGTTCTAGGATTGTTCCAAAAGTGGTAGTGGTAGGGGCGAAGTCTAAGCTCCAGCACCTGAAACTTCTGCTTTCCTTCAGCTGATTTTCCAGGGTGAGGGTTGTCAGGCCTTACTAAAAGGGTCCAGTTAGGACACATTTGGCATTGTGGGCTGTGTGGGCTCTGTGGCCAGTTCACCTTCTCTCATCTCTGCTGCTACGTGTGAAAGCCAACCCAGGCAGCATGTAAACACCAGGCAGCACTGTGTTCCTCTAAAACTCTGTTTGAAAGTAGGCCCTGGTCCAGGTGTGACCACAGTGCATTGTTTCCCCTCCCCTTTCCTAGTGTGTGCTCCTGTGTGTACAGGACGGGTGATTAACCAGCAGTCAGATTATATGAATAAGTACATGGGCAGATGGCAGTAAGTGCCTCCAAGCAAAGTGAGCAAAGTGAGCTGGATAGGCACACTCCACATGCTGGGAGGAACCTTGGATCTGGCTGCGTGACCCAGAGTCCTGTGTCCTTTCTGTGCCTCACTTTCGTGTTCCATGAAGGTGAGACTGATGGGTACTTGTGTGTGACTGTTCTGGAGACTAAGGAGGCACTGCCTGTGAAGCATGTGCAGGGTGGGCAGTAAATGTTACCAACTAGCCAGACCTGTGGGGAAGGAAGCCTTTTGGAGGGGGCAGAGGAAATATTGTTCTTCCTTGCTTTTGAATAGGTAGCTTGATTTTATTTTTTCTTTTCCTCTGGTGAGGAATTCGGAGTGATTTTTTTAAAAAAATGATATAGTAGTATAATTATTTCAATAATAATCTGCTAGTCGTTTTAGAATCCATTGCTCATTTTTTCAGGTAAATCATACAGAAGATTTCAAGTGAATGTTTGGCAGTGTGGAATCATGACTAAACAGTAGCACTTATGAGATGTTATGTTTTTGTTTAGAAGCATTGTACTTATTTCTAACTTACTATAAAATTTGTTCTCAAAGAGATTCATTGGGTTTTTTCTTTTTATATTAATGAGAAGTTTCTTGTTTGAAATTTCAGAGTTGTAAAGCTTTTCTTAAAGTAGTAGTGGCATGTGATCAGCACACTCTTGGCGGTTTCTACACATATATTCATGTGCAGTGAGTGAATGGTCTTGGTGTTCTGTGTGTGTCACATGCCTCACCTGTGCTGTTTGTGGCTTTGGCCTTGCCACATTGGAGGGCTGACACCTCAGCGATCACACTTCAGAATGCTCACAGACCCCCTTGATCCACTTAGGTGTTAGACGGTGCTGACAGTCAGTTCTCAGGCATGCATCTTGGACAGCCACAAGATGAAGAAGAGGAAGCTGCAGGTGCTCTTCCTGACGAGGCCTCAGAAGCCTTCCGGAGCTCTTCTCTGGGTGAGCTGACCTTAGGTGCTGCACTGGGAAATCCTTTGGACTTCAGCTTTCAGCTTTGGACTTCTTAATTTCATCTTTGCTTCTAAGAACAAGCCTTTTGATATCTTTATTTTCTGAGTTATCGATAGCAGATGAAAATGGCCCATTTAGGAATGATCATACTTTCTTGATCTAAATTTTTGCTTTTGTGTTTTTATTGTGTAGATGTGCATGTGTATCTTTATTGGAAACTTGGCTATCTTAATTTCTGTATTTTTGCAGCCCTTCAACAAGCACATTTATTGGAAAGCATGGGTCACAGCAGACAACCTTCTGACAGCAGTATGGATAAATTTGTATCAAGAGATGAAACTGCTGAGTCTGCTGATCAAGAGAACAAGGTGAGCTACGTGTGTGTGAGGCAGCTAAACTTGCCTTGGTTCCTGTTTATTGCTTTCTGTCTCTAGGCACTGACCACTCCCTGGGCTACCCTTCTTTTTGGTCTCTCTAGGGACTACACAGATTCAGCCTCTGTGGAGAGCCCTGCCCTAACACATCTGCTCTGGCTGAGCACTGTGTGTCCTGGTTTCTTGGGCCATTCATTTGATAATGCCTGTGCATGGCCTTGTAACATTTCTTATTTTTGTTCCGTTGCATGGTTGGAAATCTCTCTTTTTATGCTGTTAATCTTTTGCATTGTGCTGTCTTCACAATTAATTTTAAAATCGTTGAGGACAGTGGGAATGTGTTTGTTAGCTTAGTCTCCCCAAGTATAACTGCATCCTCCAACACTTCGTCCCACGTCTCCTGGCATCGGGCCTATTCCTTCTAACTTGGCAACTTCTGCTTCTTGGCTCCTTGTCCAGGCACCTCCCTGCCTGCTGAGCTAGTCCTCTGCCACAGACCCTGACCCATGTCATAGGGCTCTGACTTGTTGGCTGTCCTATTCAGTTGTGCTCTCATGTATATGGGCAGAAACAGGCACCTCTGTCCCTGTCATCCGGCATAATTGCCATTCTGGAATTATTTGTTGAATGCGCTAATAACCGAGCGTATTGGTTCTGATTGTAAGACAGACAAATGTCCCTTTCTCTGTTATAGCCTTGCCGAATCAAAGGTGACATAGGTCAATCTACCGATGATGATTCTGTTCCTCTGGTCCATTGTGTCCGCCTTCTATCTGCTTCATTTTTGTTAACTGGGGAAAAAAATGGTAAGCATGGAAGGGCAGTTGCAGAGGTAGAATTCTTGGGGCTCCAGAGATCACCTTGGTGGCCAGTTATCACCTTGTTATTGGAGAGAGCTTGGCTATAATAAGCCAAGAGTCATCCATGGACTGATGTGGGGAGGAAGGAAATGAGGGGCAGGTAGCGTGTAGGGTCCGGCTTTGTTGATTTGTAGAAGCTGAAGGTGGCCCTGGTGGTTTTTTTTGCAGCACTGGTTCCAGACAGGGACGTGAGGGTTAGTGTGAAGGCCTTGGCCCTCAGCTGTGTTGGAGCAGCCGTGGCCCTTCATCCAGAGTCTTTCTTCAGCAAGCTGTACAAAGTACCTCTCGACACCACAGAATGCCCTGGTATGTTCACAGTGCTCCTTTTTCCTCAGATCGTCTCACTGTTTTTAAAACTATTTCCGGCAGTTGTGGCACTCTCGGTTTCAGAGCAGTGCTTTAAGTCAGTTCGTGCATTTGAGTTGTGTTGTAGCTTTCCACAGGCATGTAAGTAGTAGTATTCCTAGTTTCATGGACTCCCTGTAGATGGCTGTGTTTGTACTGGAAACACAAAACGAGAACATTGAAATCTGGAAGCAAAAGAGCTATTTATGTACACTGGATGTATACCTAAAACACAAACTGCATTGTCAAAAATTGTCTGAGTCACACTCTCCTTGACCAGCCATTCACGCTCAGCGGGGAGTAGGGACCAGCTGAGACTGGTAAGGGCAACAGCAGGCCCTGTCCCTTGTCACATGGTCATTGTGCAATAGAATTGTCTCCTGCCTTCACTTTGTCTTTTTCTGTGGGCAAGAGGGCACATATTGCTTTTGAATTTACATTAGGTAAATGTGTAATAGTTTTGAGTTTTTCTGATCTTCATTTTGAAATGAAATCTTGAATTCTTGGTTGTTATCTGATAGCCTAAAATTATAATCCCAAAAATCTGTTTTGTTGAGGACATATCAGCCATATGATGAATATGGAATCCTTAAGTACCAGAACTTTTTTTTTTTAATCATTTAGGCTTATTATAGCCAAGTCACTTACAGGTTTGGGAAGGCCCCCTTTTTCTTTTTTGAGAATTAAGCTTTTAGTTAGACGTAGAAAGTTGATGGTTGGCTGGTTTGTAGAAAGTTGTACAGTGATGGGGGATTTGTCTCCACAGAGGAGCAGTATGTGTCAGACATCCTGAACTACATCGATCATGGAGACCCACAGGTCAGAGGCGCCACGGCCATTCTCTGTGGGACCCTCATCTGCTCTATCCTCAGTAGGTCCCGCTTCCATGTGGGTGACTGGCTGGGCACCATTAGAACCCTGACAGGTAACAGCCAGTTCTCAGTAGTCTTTTCTAGATTCCGTTGCCATGAGAAGTTCACGTGAAGATGTTTATCACATGTTCTTCTGCTCAGGAAATACATTTTCTCTGGTGGACTGCATCCCTCTGCTGCGGAAAACTTTGAAGGATCAGTCTTCTGTTACTTGCAAGTTGGCTTGTACTGCCGTGAGGGTGAGCATAGTCTTGTATAAACCATTCTTTTGATGGGTGGATATTGTTAATACAAAACTAGAGCTTTGTAAAACATGTCCACACATTGTAAAGCCATAAACGATAATTAACTTCTGTGTGTCCATCACTCAGCTTTAGAAAAAGCATTGCCAATTATGTTAAAAGTTTAATAAAATTTAGTTTGTTTTAATACTTGAAATATGCCTTCTCCTAAAGTGATGGTATGTGTAGAACTACATCTTGCTATTTTTAAATGTAAGATCTGTATAATAAAAAATATTGTCTTAGGCCTACAGAATGCCAAAAGTCAAAGTGAGCCACATGGGTAGTCTTGTTCTCTGAATTGAGAGAATGTGGGACTTTTATTGCTCAGAAGTCACAGTTTATAGTCAACAATAGTAAAAATCAACCAGTAAAGGTCAGAATGAGAAGCACCCTGCATTGGTCAAATGTGTAGAAAAATCTCCCTTTTAATAAAATCTCATGGCCTGATAGTAATTTTTCTCTCATTCCAATTTTTTGTCTGAGTCAGTCTTGTTTCCTTTTGAGCAAAAGCAGGTCAGATGTGTAGACAGCAGGGTATGCTGTTAGCTGTGAGTCAACATACTTAGAGGTCTTGGGGGACACAGAAACTCTGCTGTGTTCCCTGTGCATTGAAGAACATAGCAACATCACTGAGTGCTGCATGGTGTGGGGTCCTCCCCCTTACCTGCGTCTACGTTAAAAGTTGGTGGTAGGATTCTGTCGCACATCTCTCTTATAACCAATGACGAGTATTCTTGAAATTGCTGTTTGAGAGTTGAGGCCATGACATGGGAAGAAATGAGAGGGAGAAAAAAACAAAATCATGTGCGAGGGACACATTTACTTTTTAAACTTGATTTTACTAAGGTAAAATGTATACCATGAATATTTGTAAAAGCCTGCAGCTTCCCTGTTGAGCTTAGAAAGCCACAAAGCTGGCAGGTGTGTGGATTGCCATCCAGGGGCGTCAGCGTAGCTGCTGGTGACCGACCCCACTGCCCTCCCCCTGACTTCTTCCAGCTCTGTGTCATGAGTCTCTGCAGCAGCAGCCACAGTGACCTAGGGCTGCAACTGCTCATTGACCTGCTGGCGCTGAGGAGTAGCTCCTACTGGCTGGTGAGAACGGAGCTCTTGGAGACTCTTGCAGAGATTGACTTCAGGTGAGTGAGTCGAGTTCCTTGGTTTAATGTATGAAAGCTCAGAAGCTCAAGGTCAGAATAGAAATTCCTGGGGTCATTTGATGTAGTTAGTGATGGTGGTAAAGCTTCTGTCCCTCCCGTCCATGGAGGTCAGGTGGGAGACAGTGATGTGCTCCTTTCCAGGGTGTTTTAGTTTTATTTTTGTTCTTTTTTTTGCTTTAAAAATTTTTTTTAAATACAGGTAGAGGACCAGATTTTTCTGGTAGTCTCAGGTGTTGTGGGTGTTGGGAAGAAGAGCCCTGAATTTCATCACCTTGTCTTTTTTTATTTTTTATTTTTTCTTTAAGCTGTAGATGGACACAATACTTATATTTTATTTATTTGTTTGTTTGTTTTATGTGGTTCTGAGGTTCAAACCCAGCACTGCATGTGCTAGGTATTTGCTCCATCACTGAGCTACAACCCCAGTCCTTGTCAAGCTTTTTAAAAAATGTAGCTTATATATTCTGTTTGTTTAAAAAGCATGTAGTCATCATTATACTGAATCTAAGGGAGGCAGCTTGCTTGTATTTTGTTTTAATTAAAAAATAACTTGAGCTGGGCGTGGTGGCACACATCTGTAATCCCATGGCTCCAGAGGCTGAGGCAGGAGGGTCACAGTTCAAAGCCAGTCTCAGCAACTTAGTGAGGCCCTAAGCAACTTAGGGAGACCCTGTCTCTAAATAGGAAATAAAAAGGGCTGGGGGTGTGGTTCAGTGGTTAAGTGCCCCTGTGTGCAATCCCTAGCTCCAAAAACCAAAATGTAACAACAACAAAACTTGATGTTTTGCAGCTTTCATTTCCTAAATAAAGTGGGGTTTTTGGAGATTTTTTTCCCCCCAGCACTTTGTTTTACCTTTCTTGCCCCAGTGTTGGGGCCACTGAGCAGGTCTGGGTCTGCAGCGTACTCACCCCTTCCGTGGCCATGTGAGCTGACGTATGGGGTGCTCAGAGTCTTCCAAAGTAGCAGAAAAACCATGTTCAGAGTACTCCCTTATTGATGGAATTGTGGGAGCGCTGTGAAGCTAAACCCATTCGTCTTTTTGTCATTTAGAGGAAGTGCTGCCTCTGAGCACTCCTTGGTGCTCAGAGGAGCATCTTCAACTCCAAGTCCCAGCTGCAGAGCAGGTCAGGCTGTCCCTGAGTGACTGCTGCTGCCTGGCTGACGTCACTGTTGATATGTTCTCTTTAGGTCGGTGAGCTTTTTGGAGGCAAAAGCAGAAGACTTACATAGAGGGGCTCATCATTATACAGGGGTGAGCAGCTCCTTTTGTGAGACTGTCCTGCCTTCCTGGAACCTGTGTTGGCAGGGCCTCTGAGTAGTGTGGGATTTTTCTGAATGCTTGATGAAAGTGTGACTGTGTGGAGTGAATTTAAGACTAGGCATCTTGAGTTCTTCCTCACCTGCTTTCTAAAATACCTCAGATTTGGTCAAATATAGAGATTATGTTTATTTTTATTACCTATCTCTCTAAAGCTTTTAAAACTGCAAGAACGAGTGCTCAATAATGTTGTCATCTATTTGCTTGGGGATGAAGACCCCAGGGTGCGACACGTTGCCGCAGCAGTGTTAGTAAGGTATTTGCCAGTACTTTATCTCTTTGTTCACTCATGTAGTTGAAGTGTAAATGGTATGCGAATGGGAAAAGTGGGGAGTTCAGAGGGATAAGGAAGTACTTCTGAGTCTCTTGAGCTCATTGTAAAAATTTCTTCTCTTAACTATAAAAAAATTATTCAGTAACCTAAGAGTCTAAAATGATAATTTTAAAAAAAGAGCAGTCTTCCAATGTAAATGTAATACTCTTGCATTTTCAAAATTTCGGAATATAGAGAATAACACTAAGAAGGAAAAAAGTCACCTTCAGTTCAGATTGCCTCCTGGCAGTTTGCTGTGACCTGTGCTACCATGTTTCTGTTGCTGAAGGACTCAGGCTCAGCCCTGGGAGGGGGCGGTGGGGACCATGGGTGAGTCTCACGTGCCTTCTGAGTATATCAGCCTTCCTTTCACGGTAGGCTTGTCCCAAAGCTGTTTTATAAATGTGACCAAGGACAGGCTGATCCAGTGGTGGCCGTGGCAAGAGATCAAAGCAGTGTTTACCTGAAACTCCTCATGCACGAGACGCAGCCTCCATCTCACTTCTCCGTCAGCACCATAACCAGGTAGGTGACTTCTGTGCCCAGGCTTGTTGGCAGAGTGGGCCTCTCCTGGCGCCCTCCTGGGTTTCCCCTGCATGTTCTGTCTTCCTGAAGGAGACAGGTTTGGTCAGGGTGCTAGAGCAGGTCCTCTGCCTTTGGAGGCCACCTGTCTTTTTTCAGGACTGGCAGGCTTGTCACTTATCGTGAGTGCATTGCCTCCCTTGTGCTGACTACACTTGGGTGTGTGACCTGAAAGCTTGTCACTGAACATTCTCACTTATTGACACCCCTCTGAAGAGAGTACCTTCTGCCACTCTTGTGACTCTTCAGGAGGGTGGCCTGGTGCCAAGTGTCCATGCTGTTTGGCCCGTGTTGTGCAAACCAGGCTGGCGTCCATCAGCCACACAGACTCTCTCCTATGCCATCCAGGCAAGCGCGGCAGAAGCACGTCGATGGCAGTGCAGGTTTCTTTAGAGATTGCCTCGGCAATAGTGCCGTGCCTTTAAACTGTCCTTTAAGCATTATTTTTAACGTTGGTTTTATATGACTGTTTTCTGCTGGAGTTTTGTTTTGTTTTTTTTAAACTTGACCAAGTGATATCTCAGCTTAAATGATCACTTAGTACTTTTCTCCTGAATTTGGAACTCAGCAAAATTTAAAGTCATATTCCCAAATAAACATCTTTTCTTGTGTAAAGACCACTTAAAAAAGACACACACGTGGACGTTGTTTCCAGACTGTCTTCTATCTCCTCTTCTAACCTTAGAACAGATATTTTTTCTGTTTGAAAAGATTCAGCATAAATATTCATTGAAGACAAATGGAAGCAGTGTGAGACTTCGATTTCGAGGAATTTGGGGGGCTTGGAGTCAGTGGCTCTTTTTAGATGTTATTCCAGAACAAAAGTACCAGAGGGCGGCAGAGATGGGTCTGACATATCAGCACAATGGTTGCTAGCTACTGCTGTGAAAGTCGTGCAGTTGCAGACAGGAACTCACCTCCGGGTATTCAGCTGTGCTCCTTTGTGTCTGCATGGTAGACAGTTTACCAGTGGTGCAGCTGTTTCCTGCCTAATTGCCTGCTCTGTCAGAATCACTGAGAGGGCAAATCAGATTCTCCACCGATTCCTTGTTGAGTGTCATGTGGGAAAGATCCTGTGAGGGACAGGAAAGTGAATGGTACATGATCCCTGCATGGGCTTCATTTAAACCATTGGGGAAGTAGAATTTTGCAGGGGTAGAGATGGACAAATGGCATGAATGGAATCTGGAGACAGTGCTCAGGAGCCCAGCAGTGCAGAAGGGGATTTCTTCTGTGTTGGGCTCAGGAGGGCTTTGGGCACCTCCAGCGGGAGGGATTGCTGGATGATAGGTGTGAGGAGTGGGTAACCCCCATGCTGCTGACGGTGTGTGGTGTGCCTGGAGGGTATGGAGGGTATGTTCTTTCTTGCCAAATATGACCAGATTTATTTCTAGTCTTTTCTTAACTTTAAAGTTGAGACTTCTAAAGTTTTGTCTTCTTCCAGCCTTTAATTTTTGTTTATTTTTCACAGTGCTAGGGATTGAACCCAGGTCCTTACACATGCTAGGAAAGTGCTGTACCCCTGAACTTCACTCTCAGCCCTGGCCTTTGATTTGAAAACTTTAAAGTGACATTTGATGATGAAAAATACCATACGCTTTAACGGTGAATCTCAAATTTCTGGGTTTTTTGTTTTTTTTTTTTTAAATAGACTCTATAGAGGCTATAACTTATTGCCAAGTATAACAGACGTCACTCTGGAAGGCAACCTCTCGAGAGTGATTGCTGCAGTGTCTCACAAGCTCATCACATCAACCACACGGGCGCTCACGGTGAGTCTCTTTCTCAGTTGGGGCTTAAGGAATTGTTTCCAGTGTGTCTTGTGATCAGTTGTGGTCATGGTGGTGAGACCCTGGGTCAGACCTGCAGTTTCTGTGGGGCCTAGTTAGGAATTGTTCTTTGTCAGCAGAATCTTGCCTCATTCCAGTGGGAGTGGTGAAGAGCTATTTGTTTCTGATGGTTGAAATAATATATGCTCTTTGTTAAAAAAAAAAAAAAAAAAAATCGACTAATTTAGGAAGACATAAGAATGAAAATAAAACCCACCAGAAGGGGCTGGGGAGATAGCTCAGTTGGTAAAGTGCTTGCCTTACAAGCACAGGGCCCTGGGTTCGATCCCCAGCACCAAAAAAAAAAAAAAAACCACCAGAAACTGAATTGATAATGTATCAGAAGTTTAACATACCTCCAATATAATTAACTTAGTGATCTTATATAGTAAGGGAAAAAAAATCAGAAATGCCAACATTTTGTATAATACAGTTAACTGTATCATTATTTATGATGCTGAAATAAGAAAATACCTGTAATTTCTCAGAATCCAGGAATGCTCAAATTTTGATTATGACTTAATTCTTAGCATTAAGCTTTGGACAAATGTTAACAAGGTGTAGAGATAAAAATTTGGATTATAATGTTGAATGAAAAAGAATTCAAAGCTGTATGTATGGGTATGTATGGTTGGATCGGAGGCAGGAAAAAATAATATTCATGGATATGCACTTCTCGTGTACTCAGAAAAATGACTGACAAAAGTTGCCAAATTGAATTTTTAGATTGTGGGTGATTTTTATTTTCTTCTTTATATTTTTCAGTGATTCCCAAGTTTTCTAAAATGAACAAGTGTTACTTTTATAATAAAGAAGGAACAATTATACAAAAAGTAATATTAATTTTTTGATTACTAGGATAAACCTTTTTGTCTGTGTGATAGAAATTCTTGGATATTATAGAAACCTCAGACAATTGATTGCTCTGTCTTGCTAAGTAAATAATTGCTTTTGAAACCTAGATGTGTTCAGGGTATCATGAACTTACGTGTTTTATTGTGGCCTTTGTGTATCGAGCCCTGTTCTAGGCTTGGGATACAAAACCCCACAGGATCCCTCCCTGCTGATTCCTGCAGTCTGGTGGGAGGGATGAACTGGAAGCTGGAGTCAGCTGCCAGGGCCTTCCTTGGAGAGTGGGAAGCTCCAGGCCTGAGCTGACCGCTGCTAGTCTTGCTTCCCTGGGAAATGGTCTACCCATGGTGAAACTCAGGTTTTACTTGTCTAGCCATATCTCTTTTTAAAGTCTGAATTGCACGCCAGCACAGACCGCCTGGCGGTCGCTGCGGTTTAGCTCTCGGGGGCTGGCAGTCCTTACGCAGGGCAAGCCCCCTGGGTGTGACACTCTCACTCCTGTCTTCTGCAGTTCGGCTGCTGTGAAGCTCTGAGTCTTCTTTCCACGGCCTTTCCAGCTTGCATCTGGAGCTCAGGGTGGCATTGTGGGTATGTATTTCCCTCCCTCTGTAGTTGTCACAGCTACACGCTACGCCATAGTTCCTGGAATACCTTTTTTCTGTCTCTTACTGTTTTTTATCAAGTCGGCTTTTTTGAAATGTATCTGATAGAATACTTGTTTCTGCCCTATTAGTTGTGTGAAAAGTAGTGAGAGGAGTTGTTGGAAATACTGAATTAGTGGTAAATCTAATGAGCGCCAAATGTTCTTAGGCATCTTAGGGTTTCAAGAATGTGATCGTGGGCTCATTTAAGGGCATTTTCATACTCCCCTCTCCCCCAAATACAATCAGTTTTCTGCTTAGCATGCACGAGACCCTGGGTTCAGTATCCAGAACCAAAAAAGAAAAGGACTAAAACTCGGGATAAAAAGAAAAAGTGATAGTAGTGTGGCTAGTTTAGCAGTAAATTTTCAGTGCAAAAACAAATGCAAATTTGCAAATATCTGTTTTATTCTTAAAAATAAAAACTTAAAACACCTGACAAAAGACTTTTCTAATTTATTTTATTCTTCCCAAAATTACCTCATGTATTAAAAATCAAGACTGGACACAGTGGTGCATGCCTGCAATCCCAACAACTTGGGAGACTGAGGCAGGAGGATGGCAGATTTGAGGCCACGCTGATCACAAGTTGTGAGACTCTTTCTCAAAATAAAAGGGCTTAAGGTATATAACTCAGTAGTAAAGTGCCCTGGTTTCAAACCCTGGTGCCCCCCTCAACCACCACCCAGTGCTCACAGACTAGCACATGAATTGTGATGAACTACAAGGTATACTGTGGTGCTTACATTAACAATTTTCATTTTAAAGTCATTTCCCTCCAATAGATGGCCTGCCAGCAAGTGGGTAATAGTTCTGGGTCTCCTGCTGCACCAGAGAGTGAACCTTCATGTGTACCCAGGCTGACAGACACCTTGGTGACACACATTGCATTTGGAAGTGATACAGACTTCTTATGTGTCATGTATGGCCACCTAATGTTTGTTTTGAGGGGGTTGCATTCTTGGTCTAGAATGATTCTTCTTTCATGGAAAGAAGGGAACTTGTGACTGAGCAACTACGGTTTCTGATTGCAGGTGTAGCACTAGACTTGACTTCTGAGCACTTTTGGCACTGGAATAAAATGTACTCATTCAAAATGCTGAAAAAAACGGAGTGAATTTCTGAGCCTATCTAGGGTTTCGTGCCTTGCCTTCCGCCTGGTGCATCAGAGAGTGAGGCACTTGCCTGAGCCTTGGCCTCCATTGGCCTTGCCCATATCTTGCTTGCAGGGTTCCCCCACAGAGTGCCTCTGAGGATTCCAGGAAGAGCTGCACTGTCGGGATGGCCACCATGATTCTTACCCTGCTCTCTTCAGCTTGGTTCCCCCTGGATCTCTCAGCCCATCAAGATGCTTTGGTTTTGGCTGGAAACTTGCTTGCAGGTACTGATACCAAGTTGAAAGAGGGACTCTGGGACTTTAGCTTTTGGTTCCTTATGAGAAGTGATGGTGGCCAGCATGTAAGGGAAAAACAATACCATGAATCATTGCAAGGCATAGCTTGTTCCCTCAGCCACAACTTCAGGTGTTGGTGTATGAGTGTGTTTATAAGCAGCTGTTCTGTTCTAGGTATTTTAAGGTAGCTTTTTCCCAGTCCAGCCCCTTAGCTGGCTGTGGTAAACCATCTTGAGTTTCATTTTAGTGGGTACCACTGCCAGGCACTGGCACAGGCCTGGGGGCCTTAAGAGGGTAACAGTGTCTAGATGCTGTCCTCAAGTTGGTTAGACTGGAAGGGACGCATGCACCCAAGCCAGGTGCAGCACAGAGTAGCTGTAAGTAGCTTCTTTGTACAGATTCATGGGCTGGCAGGAAAGGGCACACCAGATGGGGTCTGGCACATGCAGAGTCATGGAGATGTGAAAAGTCGTATGATGCTGGGGGAAGGTAAGTCACAGGCGATCCTGTGATGGGGTGAGAGAGGAGAATGTGACCAATGAGGAGGTGGAATCCACTAAAACCTTTGGGGATAAGTTGTTCTTTTGGCTTTGGGAAACCATTGACTCGTTTCATGAAAGGGATAGTCAAGCTCTTCTCTTAGGAAGACCATTCTGCTGGCTGAATAAGGGCTGGAGGAGAAGATAGTGGATCTCAGTGACAGGGTTGATGTAGAATATCAGGCAAAAGACAATCCAAACATATAGTGTCTTTGGAATTGGAGTGGAAAGACTGGAAGAATGAAGGAGACAGACTCATACAAGGATTAGGTCTCTAACTGAACTTTGGTTGTGAGGCTAGCATCCTGGGCTGGTGTGTGGTGGTGACATCTGTGGAAATTGGAAACACAGATATTGGGGGCATGTCACTTGCATGTTGAATTTGAGGAATCCATTGAGCATCAAGTGCAGGAGTCCAGCAGAATCTCAGCATAGCTGGGTCTAGTGACATATGTTCCCCCAAGCAATTTTCTCACACTGTGGAGGTCGGAAGTAACGTGTGCTTGTGTCACAGCCAGTGCCCCCAAATCGCTGAGAAGTTCTTGGACCTCTGAAGAAGAAGCCAACCCAGCAGCCACCAGACAGGAGGAGGTCTGGCCTGCTCTGGGGGATCGGACCCTGGTGCCCATGGTGGAACAGCTCTTCTCTCACCTGCTGAAGGTGATCAATATCTGTGCCCACGTGTTGGATGACGTGGCTCCTGGGCCAGCTCTCAAGGTAACTTCTTCCTCAGGACCGCTGTGGTACTCCAGTTCTGGTGGCTGTGAGTCTCTGGGGCACCTTTCTCTGGAAGTCTGCCTCTTACTCTTTTCTGCTGTAAGTGAGCAGAATCGCTGGTGTCCTGCCAGTGCATTAGAACATGAGCTCTCTTCTGCCTGTCAACTTCTGTGGCTGCGGGGAAAAGCCTCACTGTCCTAGGCTCTTGGCGTCGGCCAGGGAGGTTCGGTGTGGTGACTACTGTGTGCCTCATCTCTCTCTGGCAGTGTTGGCAAACAGTCTTAACTTTTCTTTGAGTTACAGTTCAATAAAATGAGCTTCAAAACAGATGTTAACTTTTTTTTTGCACAGTGAATTTAAGGGACATTAGTTCAGATGTGTCTGATTCTTTCCGTCCATAAGCCTCTCCCAGCCAGTGCCCCCAAATCTCTGAGAAGTTCTTGGCCCTCCGAAGAAGAAGCCAACCCAGCAGCCACCAGACAGGAGGAGGTCTGGCCTGCTCTGTCTTTACACTCACCCAGCTCTGTCTCCTCTCCTCTCAAGCTCTTCTGAAGAGCCACCTCCCCACCCAGCACCTAGTGTTCCCCACTCTGTGGGAATACCTTCTTGGTGAGGTATCTCTGGCCCTGCCTGTCTGGACTCTGTTCCCTACTTCAGCCATCCCTTCTTTAACCCCATCTGGTCTGATTCCTTCCACCACCTTCTGGAATACTCTTCCTGCCAGGGTCATGTCTTTAAATCTCCAGGATACTGTTCTAGCCCTCTCTTTTCCCCTTTATGGACTCTTCAGACCCCCTTCCCCATCTAAGCCTTCTCTCGGGCTGGGATATAGCTCAGTTGGTAGAGTGTTTGCCTCACAAGCACAAGGCCCTAGGTTAAAATCCCCAGCACCACCAAAAAAAAAAAAAAAATTGCTAAGCCTTCTCTCCAGCCTGCTTCCAGCAGCCTCCTATTTCCTCCATCCCTGCCCCTCTCTAGAACTTCTTGGTCCAGTGTTTCTTGCCAACCTTAAAGGTCCTGTCCTAGGGCTGGTGCACATGCGCTTTTCTGGATAAGCGCTGGAGCTATCACAACCCTTCACCTCTGCTCACAGACATCTTTTGACACTCAAACTTAATGAAAATTTAACAAGCTGGAAAGTCAGCTCCTAAGTCACACTAGTCACATTCTGAGGGCTCAAGAGTCATACGTGGTTAAGTGGCTAATATCCTGGCTGATGCAGGCATGGAACATTTCCACTGTGGCAGAAAGTTCCTTGGACAGTGCTTTGTGCCTGTCCTGTCCCAACTCACAGAGAGTGCCCTGATTTCCTTTTTTTGGAGGACATGGCCTGGGGGCTCCAATAGCCTCAGGCCCTCCTGACTCCCTGAGGGCCCCTTCAATCTCCAGCCCATTTGCACCTGTTAGGAGGTTCTGGGCCAGACCTACCAGACATGGTTGTGGTGTGGAGAGAGGGCGGACGACGCGTGTACAGTGGCCGAGTTCTGTGAAAGTGGGTTCAGAGCGACAGTGGACAGCATGAGTCAGTGCTTTCCAGCACTTGGCAAATGCACACACTGTTGTAGTCTGAGCTTTTTTTTGTATTTGTCACACTTGTGTCTTGTTTTCTACTTTAGGCAGCCTTGCCTTCTCTAACAAACCCCCCTTCTCTAAGTCCCATTCGACGAAAGGGAAAGGAGAAAGAACCAGGAGAACAAGCATCTGCTCCGCTGAGCCCCAAGAAAGGCAGTGAGGCCAGCACAGGTACGCAGTGTGGGGGAGGACAGGCTGCTGTCTAGGTCGATAGCCCAGCTCGGCACTTGGTGCTTTATGGAAATCAAGCACATAGAAGGCTTCCCTGGGAGTGGCCTCAGGTCATAAAAACCAGTTTCTCAAGGTTTGCAGACCACTTTTGGTCTTAAGGGTCTTTAAGTATCTTGCTGAAGCATAGTCACTACACCCTACAGGCAGCTGGCCAGGGCACAGGACCTACTCTCCTGTGTGCCCTCCTTCCTGCCCTCTTTCTGCAGGAGAGGGGTTTGCTGCACGAGAGGACTCCTGATTTTCAGTAAGGGAGGTGGCATGAGTGCCTGAGGATAGGGGTGGGGTGACTGATTCTGCTAGGGGAGGAATTCTGAGGTCAGAAATAAAACATTGAAGTTTGGAAGCACTAATGAGAGGTGGTGGAGAAAAAGCCTTCTGAATGGGAGGAGCACAGAAAATTCATAGGTGTTTGGAGGGGCTTCTACACCTGAGGAAATGTCAGAACAGAAGCCCAGGAACTTTGATGTGACCATACGGACTGAATCCCTACCACCCTTACTGCTGTTATTGGGGACTCTGACAGGGGTAGGAGTGGGGCAAAGCAGGGGGTTCCCACTATCGTGGATTATCCCACCTGTTCCTGAGTGGTTTCCTGGTAACATGTACACATGTGGAGTGGCTGGCTGACGTGGATTTATTACTTCATGTACTTACCATGTTTTGTGGGGGATTTTCAGGGGTACAATAGCATTGTTAGTAACTGTAGTCACCATATTGTTCAGTAGGTCTCGAATTTATTCCTTCATCTGTAAATGAAATTGATATCCTTTGACCAACATATTAAAATTTTTCCTTATTTTGTCTTTTGTTCCATATTTTTTTGTTTTTGGTGCATTGTAGTTGTACATAATGGTAAGATTTATTGTTTGTTGCTTATTTGTATATGCACCCAAAAAGATGCTTTTTTTCTAAGGATTGACTCAAGTACAGCAGAAAGATAGACCTTTTTAAAAACTTCAGACTTCACATATACACAATTATCAGTGTGTGGACATCTTTCTGATGAATTAAATAAACCAAGCACTCCATGTCAGAAGTCCTTAAAACTGTAGTAGAGAAAATTGTGTATGGTGTTTGATCCTTTATGTATTAGTTTAATGATAATATTAGTGCTCTCTACAGTTTTCAGAACATGTTAACCTGTTTGATTGCTTAAGGGGCTGACGACTAAGTTGCCTGGGGTTAATCTTGTGTTTCTTCAAGGTGCTGTAGGCTGGGAGGGGCCCTAGGGTTGGCAACAGCCATTCAGTTGGCAGAGGACGCCTTACAAAGCAAGCAAACAGCAACAGTGTCACGGCACTGCTGTTCCTACTGTTGTTTTATGTTATTTTTTGAATCTCAGGTTCTACTTCTGTGTGTTGGTCAGTTTCTCCTTACATCTTATTAACCAAAAAGTCTGAGGAACGTTTTGAATTTTTATCTGCTAAAATACATTTTAAAGTCATCATTGTCAGTCATTGCTTTTAAACTCCATGGTATTTTCCCTTTGGTCTGAATGTTTATTTCATGTTATTTTAGCCTCCCGACAATCCGACTCTTCAGGGCCTGTCACAGCAAGTAAATCCTCCTCCTTGGGAAGTTTTTACCATCTCCCTTCGTACCTCAAGTTGCACGACGTCCTGAAAGCTACGCATGCCAACTACAAGGTGTGGGCCTCTGCTGAGTTCTCAAATGCATCTGTGCATGTTTATGATGACTGTTGATGTTTGTACTATGGTTTGTGGTATTTTACAAGTATTTTGGTTTGGGGCTGTTGTCTGGGCTTTTCTAGACCTACCCACGTGCTCAGATGTGCCAGGAGGACTCCTGGACTCAGCATGCAGGGTTCCTCACGGCGTAGGCTCAGCACAGTGGGGTCCTGAGGACACATAGCGGGGTTATAGGGAAAGTAGCCCTGGAAGAGTGTAGAGGGATCCCTATGCAGGCTTCCTGTGCTCTGTTCCTGTGAGGCTCACTTAAAAGTGCAGCATTGTGCTGTCTGCTAATGTGAAGCAGAATTCCAGACAGAAGGAAAGCACCTGGTTTGTGTTGAGCAAAGTCCAGGTGTTTCAGATGCTCAGTGGGCCAAGCGTACAGCTAGGGCAAGTTTTACATAGTGTAGGGGACTGTCTACACCAGGGCCAGCCATGCAGGGAGACCCCTAGAAGGATGGTATCTGCTGTGTTGACTGTTCTAGTTCTTTTATTTTACCCTTACTTTCCTTCCATCTGCAATTTATTGCATATCACTTTTGTTCATCTGGTAGAAACACACTAGTTACTGTAGCTTCACAGCTTCATGATACATTTTTGAGATCAGTTCTCCCATTTTTCTTTAAAAATTTCTGGCTGTTCTTATTTATTTCTGTATGTGAACACTAGAATAAGATTATTTCATTTCATCATGTTGAATTTGTAGGTTCATGTAGGGAAGAATGATATGGTTATACGGTAAGTTGACTTGTCCAGAACGGGGTGCTTTTCTCCTTGTTCAAAACTTCTTTTATTACCTCAAAAGCATATGAAATATAAAGTTTTTTTTTTTTTTTTTTTTCCTTGGGTGTGAACCCAGGGCCTCAAGCATACTAGGCTAACACTCTACCACTGAGCTTCATCCCCAGTCTTTTTTATTTTGAGTCATATTTATTTCCATTTGGATTTTGCTAAGTTGCCCAGGCTGGCCTTAAACGTTTGACTTTCTTGCCTCCACTTCCTGAGTGGTTCGGATTATAGGTACACACCACCATGCCATTCTGCACAGCTTAAAGGATTTTTTATTTTAAAGATTATTTTACATAACTCTTGCTCATTTCTTGGTAAATGTATTCCCAGACATTCATTGTTTTTTGTACTAGCAGATACTTCTCATTTTTTGGAAAATCATCTGTAAACCTTATGTAGTTTCTTTTTGGAAGGATATTGATAATTTTGAAAGAGAAAAATATTTGACCACATCTTACAAAAGTTTTAGTCTCTGTTTAACTGCGTGTTCCTTATGTCAGTCCTAAAAAAGGGGCGGATATTGTTTAGATGCCACATGAGGAGATGTTTCTTTTCTCAGGCCCTGCCTGTGCTCCCAGGGTGCTTGCTCCTGTTTGTCATTTCATTCCTGAATACTCAGGACTACAGGGCACCCACTTTGATTTTTGGCCTCCCTGGTGTCTGGGATCCTCGTGGTCTTTCCTCATCCACCCTGGTAGCTGCCTTGTGTGTGTGGTGTGAGTGCCTGGCCTGGCGGTGGGCTTTAGTCATCAGCTCTCCTCCCCTTGGCTCCCCCACTGCTCACATCACCTCCCTGCCCCTACCCTGCCGCCCACCCCCACCCCCCGGGTTCTGCCTAGCTGTGCACCCCCAGCCCCACCTCTCTTCTCTGCCCTGGTTCCTTTCCTTGGTTCCCGAGTCTCCATAGGACTGCTGCTCCTCTGAAGCCCTGGGGGGCGCCCCTTTTACTAAACCCTGACCATCTCAGATGCTAGGTCTGCCTGGGGGCCTGCTCCCTCCAGATTCCACCTTCCAGAGAGGAAGCATCACTGTGCCGATTAGAGGAGACCTTCCTCCCTGGGCTCCTATCCTTACATGATGTCTCCCTATTCCTCTTGTCCTCAGTGTTCTCACTGCTGGGTGTTGCTTCCTTTCCTGCCCTGTTGAAAGTGTATTCAGGCTGACCCCAGCATGTACAGGAGGTAGATCTACTCTGTTTTCATTCTGAGTCTGTCTCCTGCCTGCTTCCTCTGCTTTTGCCCATCATCTCTGGGCCAATTCTGTTCTATCTATTGTAATTTTTTTAAAAAAACATTTTTTTAGTTGTAAATGAACACAATATCTTTTTTTTTTTTTTTGTATTTATTTTTATGTGGTGCTGAGGATCTAATCCAGTGTCTCACAAGGGAGATAAGTGCTCTACCACTGAGCTACAGCCCCAGCTCTATTGTAATGTTTTTGCCAATGTTTATTTCCATATGTAGTTTCCCCGTCAACCCTTGTTTTTATACATTATCTCTTTGGTCATAGGCATCCTCTGAGTCTATAAAATAGGGAAATTACTATGTAATTTAATTAAGCACAATCCTTTGGAACCTTAATTTATCCTAACACTGATTTAAAATTTTGTGATAACCAGACTGAATAACTGTATCTGAAATCGATAATAGTCTCTCCTAGGGATCCCAGTGGATATGGAATAAGTCTTTTGTACTTTATATTTCTTGATATATATCAGATACTAGTTATGAGGGGTGTTTAACAGTTTTGTTCTCTTTATGACATAAGGTCAGGAATTAGTGCTTTCAGTAGTGTCAGTGTAACTTGGACTATAACAGTATATATAGCTATCTGGAAGAGCAGTTTTCTATCAAGGTATTTTCCCAGTGCCAAAAACAGTAAGTACCTAGACAAACCTGAATGGGAGTGTGAAGGATAGCATGCCAGAAACATCTCATGGCAGCCACAGTGCATTTGTGTCACTGTTGTGGATAGTGAGACTGCAGCAGTGCCAATAACCCTGTGCTCTCTCCTTCTACCTTGCCAAGGTCACCTTGGATCTTCAGAACAGCACTGAAAAGTTTGGGGGGTTCCTGCGCTCTGCCTTGGATGTTCTCTCTCAGATTCTAGAGCTGGCTACACTGCAGGACATTGGGAAGGTTTGTGTCTCTTTTCTTCTCCTTGAGCCGTGGCTGGCACATCTGGTGTGTGTGTTGGGCTGGGGCTTCATGGGGTGGGGTCAGCACTCCAGGTCTGTCCAGGAAGCAGCAGCGGTGTGCAAGGACCACTGCCTAACTCCACATCCTCATGTCAGGCTCCTGAGTCCCACTCCTCTCCCAGACAGAAAGTGTGTGGGATTTATGTCCTGTTCAACACGTTAAGTTCGGTGCTATACATTAGTTCAGACCCAGTTTATTCTAGAAAATACAGCTTAAAAATGTGCTGATAAAAATCCTTGATTTTCTCATTTGACCTTTCAGGTAGAAAAGGGCAAAAACAAACTCAGTGGGCTGGGGCTATAGCTCAGTTGGTAGAGTGCTTGCCTTGCAAGCACAAGGCCCTGGGTTCAATCCCCAGCACCACAAAAAAACAAACAAACAAAAAAAAAAACAAAAAAAAAAACACACCAAAAAACTCAGTGAGAATGTGTGACACAAATGCACTGTGGCTGCCATGAGATGTTTCTGGCATGCTATCCTTCACACTCCCATTCAGGTTTGTCTAGGTACTTACTGTTTTTGGCACTGGGAAAATACCTTGATAGAAAACTGCTCTTCCAGATAGCTATATACACTGTTATAGTCCAAGTTACGCAGACCCTACTGAAAGCACTAATTCCTGACCTTATGTCATAAAATGTGTCACACATTTTACCTTAGGAAGAAGCAGAGCTGAGGGCCACATGTTCTTTGAGGTTTGGATTTGTTGGTTTGTTTTTTGTTGTGGTGGTGGTGGTGGTTCTGGGGATTGAACCCAGAGGCACTTAACCACTGAGCCACTAAGCCAGCACTTTTTATTTTTATTTTGAGATGGGATCTTGCTAAGCTGCTGAGGCTGGCCTTGAAATTGGGATCCTTCTGCCTTAGCCTCTCAAACCGCTGGGGTTTCAGGCCTTCCATTGTGCTCAGTATGGATGTTCTTTAGTTCTAAGTGCAGTAATCCCCTCTCCCCACACCACCATTTCATGGTGGAAGTGCTCAGCATGTGGGAAAATTGTAAGTGAAATGTGGTAAACACCTGAGTCACATGCCAGTCAGACTCTAGTTCTTGGACTTTTGCTGGATCTGCTCCTTTGTGTATAGCCATCGCCCATAGAGATGATGTCTTCTCAGTCAGTGAATTCATGAAATGCTGCATTATCCAAAGACACAAAGGTAAATAGCCATCAGTTCACATTTTAATCAAGAGTGACATGAGTTGACCTTTATATTCCTGAAATCAGGGGTACAGTTCTGCATGTGTGTTGAAGGTACATATAGGAATTCAGTTCTGAGAATCATTGGGTTTCGTACAAGAAGAACTGGAGAATTCAGCATCTTCTCTTGCCTGTCTTACAGGTGAAGGTAGCTTTGCTCACCTCTGCTTTCCTGTTTTTGTATGTTTATCTTCCTTGCAGTCCCACAGAGGCTTCTGTTAGCTTCAGTGACAGTTTCTCCTGGGTGTTTGTACTTGGAAGTTCATCCTGCAAGTCTGAAGTTTCCCTCCCTGGGCTTTCTGGTGAGGGAGGTGGAGAGGAAGCCTCTGCAGGTGGTTCCTGGTCCTGGGCCTCACTCTTGTGAGGCCTCCTCTTCACTGATGTGTGATCTGGGAAGGGTTTCAAATCCATTCCTGCTGCACTGTGATCCTGGGTCAGTTGCAAAGATACTAGATGCTTGGGCCACCCATCCAGCTTGAGATGTACAATGGCAGCTTGGGTTGTGACCGCTGAGGGCGAGGCAGCAGGAGCCTTCACTTTGTGTGCCTGGGTTGCACTGCCTGAGGCTGTGGGTGCTCCAGGGGTCAGAAGCATGAGCAAGGCTTCAGATTTCTGAGAGCTTGGCTGGTTATAAGATAAAAGGCCAAGAGAGATTTTAGAGTAAACATAGGGTTGTTTCATTTTGTTTTTCTAAATACCAACACTGGAAATGAAAAAAATAATTCCACATCCTCGACAAGTAACTTTTATTCTTCTTTCATCTTGATCTTGTTTATTCTGTTCTCTTTATACATGATTGAAATTTAACGTGTGGTAGGTTGCTTTGCATTATATATAATGCCCTTTTTTTCATAACTCCATATTGCTCAGTATCATGTTTTCTGTCTTTAAAAACTATACTACTTCATAGGGATTTTATTGTCAATGTGCCTTGATGTAAGAAACAGCACAACTTGTGTTTCTTGTGCTTGGGTTTGTTCACCTTCTTGAATCTGTGTTTTATCGTTTTCTAAGTTTGTAATATTTGGGGCATTATTTCTTCCAATACTTTTTTCAGACCACTAACTGCCCCCCACCAGGACATTCTAATTACCTGCATATTCGGTTGCTTAAAGTTGTCCATAGCTTACTGATGCTCTTTTTGGTTTTTACCTTTTTGAACCTCTGTTCTTTGTTTTGGGTAGTTTCTGTCTCCTAGGTTCTTCTGTGATGTCTAATCTGCCTTAAATCCTTTTAGTGTATGCTTCATCGTTAACTTTGTTGCATTTTTATCTCTAGAAGTTTGACTTATGTCTCTCTTTTTTTTTAATATTTTTTTTCATTGTCGATGGACCTTTATTTTATTTATTTGTATGTAGTGCTGAGAATTGAACCCAGTGCCTCACATATGCCAGGCAATTGCTGTACCACTGGGCCACAAGCCCAGCCCCTGACTTGTTTCTCCCTTGACTAATTTTTGAATACGGTTGTAATAATTTAATATACTTTGCTAATTCTAAATCTTGTCAGTTGTAGATTAGTTTTAGTTGATTGAGTACTCTCCATTGTGGACTGGGTTTTCCTGCCCCTTTGCATGCCTGCTGATCTTTGGATACCTGATGTGAATTTTACTGTTGGTGTGAGGTCTTTTTGTGTTCCATAGATCCTATAGAGATTTATTCTGGGATTCAGTTACATTGCATGGGAATAGTTGTCTCCTCCAGTGCAAACTGGATTGGTCAGATGGTTTGGAATTGTGCTTAATTTGGGTCTTTGCTGATTATTCCCCTCTACAAGGGGAAGCTAGGCCTTCCTGAGTGCTCCACCCAATGCCCCAAAAGGACAGGTTTTGCCATCAGGCTAGTGAGAAGAGTGACCATTCCTGGCCTTGTGAGCACTGAATGCTGCTCTCTAATCATTGCTGACGATCCTTTCCCTGACCTGCACATGGGCAGTATCTTTGCAAACGTGTGCTGAGTGCTGGAGTTCTTCGTGTCATACCTCTCCGCCCCCAGCTCCACCACTGAATGCTGGAGTTCTTGGTACCTCTCCCAGATCTTCATGGATCTGTCTGTATTGCCTTCTTCCTGGGTCATAGAGATCTTGGTGTCCTTGGACTCTGGGTTCCTCCTTGTCTTGATTTCTAGGATTTGACTTTGTCTGTCTTCCTTGTGGATGACCTGGGAACTCTTGAGGCAGTGAGCGGGGGCAACTCAGGGCTTACCGTGTTTGCCCCGTGTCTTGGCATTACTGCCCTTTGTTTCATGATGTGCATGTCTTGAGAACTGCATTTCCAAATCTGGAACTGGTGTGGACTTTATTTTTAAAAAAGTCGTCTCAGGTAGGAGTATAAATCCACTCCCTCTCACCCCATTCTGACCAGAAGGTAGCAGTCTTTCTGTATCACATTGGATATTAATATCTGCAACAGGGCCCTGGTTCCTGTGACTCTGGAATTCACAAGCCAGAAACAGTACACTTTCTTGCTGTTTGCAGTACCTCCTGCAGTTTCTTATGCCCATTAAGCATTCCATTCATATTTACTGAGAGATGGTCCTTGAGGACAAATTGCAGCTCAAAAGCCTCTAGTTGTTAATTCTTTCTGTTATGATTGATGAGATTAGCCACTATGAGCCAGGAAAAGTAAAAAGGGGCATGTAGCAGGTTCAGTCCTTGAACATGGGCATATCAGAATTTCTGAAAATACACGACTTGTGTATTAGATAGTAGCAGATACAGAAAGTTATATCTCACAAATGCAGAGAGGCATTCCAGCCTACTGGGTGCTGGTTTTCAGCAGCTAACAGGGACAGCGGCTCGAGGCTGGCTAAGCAGCAAGGAAGCATGCTGTTGGTACTGCAGGCCTGGATCCATGGTATTCTTAAAGAATCATTGTCCTCTGTCCTCTTGATGCTTCAGGAGGACAATGGTACCTTAGGCCTCATTCTGGATGGTAATGTAGCTTGTGAGAAGAGTGACAGTAAGGGAGTCATTCTAGTTATTTTTGCTGATTGCCATGAGATACCTTGAGGACTTATTTGTAGTAAATCACACAGCAGTGTGCTCCTAGGTGCTGTGATCAGCTGAAGACATACAGGTGCTCCACAGATGCCTTTGCAATTCCTTTGTGCACTTCCAAATCCCTGCCCTAAAGACAGATGCAGATGGACAGCAGATTCTCAATGTCTGTTCATTGAACAACAATTGAATGGATGTATGTATAAATGTGTGAAAGAAGGGTTCTCATGTTTCTTCTTAGATTTCAGGACTTTTGACTGTTCAAAGTGATAAACTGAAAAATGTTCCTCTGGTTTTCCTCTGTGTCGACACAACTGAAATGGCAGCTGTGTGTGTCTTTGGTTTCTGTCTGCAAGTCATTTACTCTTTGCCTGACTTTCTAGTGTGTGGAAGAAATCCTTGGATACCTGAAGTCCTGCTTTAGCCGAGAACCCACAATGGCAACTGTTTGTGTTCAGCAGGTGAGAGTGTCATTTTCTGCCTTTCTCAGTGGCCCTCAGCCCCTGTGACCAAATACTGCTTCTTTCTCAGAAGCTGGTGCTGGTGGGCATGATCAGCAGGAAGGGCTGGGTGGTCCGAGCTGTCTCTGTTTTGCTTCCTTATGATGGACCAGAAGGGCACCCTCCTCCCTCTTTAGGAAGATGTGAGTCACTGAGGGGGGGATGGAGGACTTTAAGCTGTGCTGAACTTTAAGCCCTTGCTATCTTACACTTGTCTTTGTCCCTGTGGGTTTCTGTTCAGAATGCCTAGTGTCAGAGCACAGGGAAACCCCAATGCTTAGGTACTGGCAGCACTGCTTGGCAGTGGTCTCCTGAGGTACTGAATTTCACACTGAATTTTTGTTGCGTTTCCTGTTTTCAAGGGAGGATCTTAGCGTGTTGCTCATGCTTCCTTGTGTCAAGTGTTGACGCTTCATTTTTTTCACTCCAGCTGCTGAAGACTCTCTTTGGAACAAACTTAGCCTCCCAATTTGATGGCTTCTCCTCCAACCCCAGCAAATCTCAAGGCCGAGCCCAGCGTCTTGGCTCCTCCAGCGTGAGGCCAGGCTTGTATCATTACTGCTTCATGGCCCCCTACACCCACTTCACGCAGGCCCTAGCGGATGCCAGCCTGAGGAACATGGTGCAGGCAGAGCAGGAGCATGACACCTCAGGGTAGGTCCTGGTGGGAATCTGCCACTGGTGAAGACACAGAAGACAGTGGGCATTTACAAATAAACAAGTGAACCAGCATCTCCTCATCGACCACTGTGTTCCAGAGAGTCTAGAAAGTATGTTGGCACAGATGATAGGTCCAGCCCTGACTGCAGAGGAGTGCCTGGCCTCCCTCCGGACTGGGGAGCAGGAGCCTAGGCAGTTGTGTTACCCAGGCTAGGACGCTAAGATGTACCAGCTCTGCATTCCAGAACAGACTGGGACACACCTCGTCCTCATACAGAACTTGTTCTGTTTTCTGGACTCATAAGTGGTGCTTTCCTTTGCACTAGTGTGGTGTGTGTGTGGTGGCACTTTGGCAGTCTGCAGTGAGAGACCACTTGTCGTGGCTCAGTGGTGCTGGTGTTGAGAGGTGTTTAAAGGTCACAGAAAAGTTTCAAATGGGTTACTTTATGTTTTATAAACTGTTTTAGCTTTTTCATTGCTGTGACCAAAAGACCTGTCATGAACAATTTTAAAGGAGGAAAAGTTTGTTTCAGAGGTCTGACTCTGTTCTTTGGGACCTTACATGAGGCAGAACATCATGAGAGAGGAACACAGCTTAGGATGTCACTACCAGGAGGCAGAGAAGGGGACTCTCCTCACCTTGGACAAAATTAAAACCCCAAAAGTGACCCACCTCCTTCAGCCACATCCTACCTGCCTATAGTCACCACCCAGTTAGTACATATTGGGATTTATGCACTGATTAGGTTAATAGTCTGGTAACCTACTCATTTCACCTCTGAACTATTTGCATTATCTTATACGTGATCCTTTGGGGGAACACCATATATCAAAACCATAGCGTACACTTTATGGTTGAAATCTCATTTCACTTAAATGTATATTTGTCTTTTTTTTTTCTTCTTTTTTTTGGGTGCTGGGGATCAAACCCAGGGCCTTGTGCTTACAAGGCAAGCACTCTACTGACTGAGCTATCTCCCCAGCCCCTATATTTGTCTTTTTAATGCCTGGAATACAGAAGATATTTCTCTTTTAGCTGTACTAGCTACTGGACCCAGGCCCTGTGCATGCTAGGCAAGCATTCTACCATAGAGCTTCAGCCTTAACCCTTGAGTGTTTCCTGAATCATAATTATCAGCCAGTATTTGAGTTGCTACTCTCGAGTAGTAACAAAAATAGAGGGGCTGGGGAGATAGCTCAGTTGGTAGAGTGTTTGCCTTGTAAGCACAAGGCCCTGGGTTCAATCCCCAGCACCCAAAAAAAAAATAGAATCCTTGATTTTCCTTTAGTGATCAAACAACTCGAACTAAAATGCTCTATTTAAGTGCTTTATGTAATCGTATGAGATATAGGTAGGTGAGTGTGTCACTGTTTTTTTGTTTTTTGAGATGGAGGGTTGCTGTGTTGCTCAGACTGGTCCTGGCCCCTACCTCAGCCCTCTGAGTAGATTGTACTACAGTGTACCACCCGTGCCTGACAGTGTTAGTTATCTTAATCTCACATATATTTCTTAAAAAAAAAAAAACAAAACTATAATCAGCATAAATATTGTAAAGATTCCTCCCAAGAAAGTCAAGTGTTGCCTTCTAAATCCCTGGTCACCTCTCTCAGGTCTTCCTGACGTTTGGACTGAGCATGAGCTTCCCAGAGCATAGGACTCAGACTTGAGAGCCTGCAGACGGTAGTCTGGTGGTTGGTAGGCAGCCTCAACTCTGGCTTGAGGCTCAGTTTGCAGCCCGTGCTATTGCTGCACTGCCGTGACCTTTTGGCTCTTCTCACTCTGACATGTTCTCATTTTGCCAACTTGAAGCTGGTTTTTATTGAAGCATATTCCTTGCTTCCCTCTTCTCCCATTTGGCAGATGGTTTGATGTACTCCAGAAAGTGTCCACCCAATTGAAGACAAACCTCACAAGCGTCACAAAGAACCGTGCAGATAAGGTAAATGGCACCAGAGCTGGTGCCAGCCTGTGGGCCCCTCCCATTAACACAGGATGCCGTGGTGCTAGAAACAAAACCCCGCTTCACTGCCCCAAGTTTTTGACCAAAGCTCATTGGATTCTCTTTTCTTATAGAATGCTATTCACAACCACATTCGTCTCTTCGAGCCTCTTGTTATTAAAGCTTTGAAGCAGTACACCACGACGACATCTGTGCAGTTACAGAGGCAGGTTTTAGATTTGTTGGCACAACTGGTTCAACTCCGGGTCAATTATTGTCTTCTGGATTCAGATCAGGTTTGTAGCTTTCATCTGTCATCCTCTATACTGATCTAGCTGAATGAAGGTTACCCTAGAAAGATGCTAGCATCTGTCTGCCTTAGAGAAATGTGATGTTTGATTCCCCAGCCCCACACCACTTGCTGCCTCTTAACTGTTTCACGGATGCAGAAGCAGAAGTCCTAGGCCCTGGGCAGGCCACAGCAGGCAGGTTGGGCACTAGCCCCAACTGCCCCAAGTCTGTGTTGAGCTCTGGTAGGATTAGCCTTTAAAAATCTGCCAGAGGTTTCCCCATCCACTTACCTACCCTCCTCCTCTCCGAAATAACTTTGATTTCTGTTTTAAGATATAGCTAAGATTTAAAAAAAAAAAAGATAATAGCTAAGATTTATTGTTTTGGGAGGCATTTTTGCAAAAATCCACAGCCTTTTTTAAAAAATTTGTTTCAGAGCTAGATGAACACAATGCCTTTATTTTATTTATTTATTTTTATGTGGTGCTAAGGATGGAACCCAGTGCCTCACATGTGCTAGGCTAGCGCTCTACCACTGAGCCACAACCCCAGCCCTCCAGAGACTTTTTAAAAGCAAATTATCAGTTATGTTCTGCAGTTTCAAGCAATCGAAAAAGTTAGCTTGCCCCTAAAGTAACGTACCAGGCTAGCAGCTGAGACCAGTGCCTGGACCCCCTGTGGAGGCTGTGTGGCCTGCCGCATCTCTGTGCGCATGAATCTCAGGCTAGTCATGTTCCTTGGTGATGCATGTTGCAGATTCCTTCCAGGCAAGACTCAATAATTGCCTTTAAGTCATCACAATTTGTTGTGGGGCTCTGATCTTGGGCCTGCTTTCCTGCGTGAGACAGGAAATGTTTTGAGATAGAATTATTATAGTTCTTCATTTCCTTTTAGACATAGGTCTCTTTAGATCTTGTCATCTGCTCTGTTCACCTTACGGATCTGCTTCTGGAGAAGTGAGGACACTCCTTCCATATGCTGATTCCCCACGTCAGGGTTGGGCCAGGCTAATTTCTAATGAGAGGATCGGGCTAGAGCATGACTTTTACTCTTCCTTCTTGATGAAAGCTATCTGGAGAAAATTGACCCATTGGACATTTCCTTTTGGGGAGCTTCATTCATTTCCTTAGTTTCCTCTGACACTGAGGCTACATGGGGAAAAGTGGGGGCTGAGGAGGCTGGTTCGACAGCAGGTGCCCGGAGAGCAGGGAGGAGGGAAGCCAGGGCACTGCATTGGTATGTTCTGCTTGGAGCATGTTGAAGATTGCAGTTGACATTTTCTTTCTGATTTCCCATTTCTGCCTCAGCAGAGGTAGAAGCTGATGTTCTCATGTGGCAATATGGATCCTGGCTTCTTTTGGGGCTATCTTTAGAGATCTTGATTATAAACAGGTTTATCAGCTCTCAGAAAACTTGTTGAAAATTTATGGAGGTAACATGATAACATGGTTTTTCTATTTAATCCTGTTATTAATGTGAACTTGTATTCCTGCCCATAGGTGTTCATTGGATTTGTACTGAAACAGTTTGAGTACATCGAAGTGGGCCAGTTCAGGTAATCAGCATGTTGTCATTTAGAATCCTTGTCCTTGCTATGGGCTAAAGTGCTATTAGATGTCTTGCTGGGCTTTGCTTTTCATTTTTGCCTTCATGGAAGTCTAAGCAGCGTGCTGTGCATTTTCATTTCTCTTAAGAATTAAAGAAAGACCTTCTCATGACTGTTTAGAAGTTTTGCACTTGTTTGCCACATATGCTGTTGGTTTCATTTCCTGTTTCAAGGGTTTGCTGTTGGCACCAGGTTGCTAATTTCTCACTGATGGAACATGCCTTTTCTAACCGTAGAGCTGCATTTCTGGAGCCAGTCATATTGAATGTCAGGGTGTGTGCTCCCTTCTAGTCTCTGCAGCTCCTCCTCACCAGGCGTTAGGCTGTGGTACATCCGTCATGCCTGTTGAGATTTATGGGTATGAGGGCTAAAAAGTAAAGCTCTTCAGTTCCTGGAGCACTTCATAAGTAGACTGTCCAACCAAGTGTGGAAGGAGAGTGTTCCAAGAGCCACTTGGGGTCTAGAGACCCAGATCTTGCCCTACTTCTGTGGCATCTTGACTGGTTTTGGGCAGGGCACTTTTCCTCCTTCGAGTCTCAGATGCCTCAAGAGTGAAGGGGCAGGTGGAGAACCATGGCATCCATGCTGCCAGGTGCCCTCTACCTGCTCCTGCTTTTCCCTCCTGGCCGCCAAGCTGTCCGAGTGCTGGGCCAGGGAAGCCAGTGCCATGGGCAGGATTAACAAGGTTGCTGAGGCTGTTCAGCTCATGTGCCCTGTCTTTCAAGGCTGAATCTGAGTTATTTTGTGGTGTTTATATTGATCATGTATCTTAATTTTGATAAGAAATATCTAAATGGATGTTTTTGTTTCCAGGGAATCAGAGGCAATTATTCCAAACATCTTTTTCTTCCTGGTGTTACTGTCTTACGAACGCTATCATTCAAAACAGATCATTGGAATTCCTAAAATCATTCAGCTGTGTGATGGCATCATGGCCAGTGGGAGGAAGGCTGTGACACATGGTAACAGGCCACACCTTTCCCTGTCTTCAGTGTCGTGACATGCCCAACAGTGTTAGTCTTCTTCCACCACTTGGAGCTGTGTGGATGCCAGCTCTGCTGCATGGGCCCTGTGTGTGAGAGCGCGTGTGCTGCGTGCGCATGTGCGTGCTAGTTACAAGTGCGCACAGAGTAGCGGGCACGTTCTTGACTTAGGCGTTTGGAATCTACATGCTGGGTAAACAAACAGTAAGATTATAAGACACAGAGTCTGAACATAAATGCTCCTGTTTATTCATATGAAACAAAATTTTTTGTTTTTTAACTCTCTATTAAATTTTTTTCAGGACTGGGGATCAAATTGAGGGCCTTACACATGCTAGATGGTTGATCTACCAGTGACTTAAAATCTCAGTCCCACAAAATTTTAAAATCCAACTTGCAATAAAAGCAAATTTTGATTTCTTTTTCTAGTAGTATTGAAGGTCTAGTCGGACCTTGATTCAGGGCTGTTTTGCTTAATTATCTTACCAGAGCTTAAATAAGGACCACAGCTAATCACCAACTGCCGAAGCAGAAACAGTCCCCCCTCCAGCCTGTGCAGGAGGACAGTGGTGTGCATTTAAGAACATGTTGTAAATCATTCTTTGAATTTTTTAAACTAACCTGCTAGGGATGTATTTGAAGACCCTTGCAGACCCCTAGATGTGAAATGCTGCTGCCACATCCAGAGTCTCCCCTGCAGCATTCTGCAGGGGAGTGTAGACTGAGTCCACTGAGAGGCAGGGCTGGGCTGCTGTCTCCTGCTCCACACTAAGCTGATGGGCTGAGCCATGGCCTTTCAAGGTCTTCAGTTCACGTCTCAGCAACTGCACAGATGATTGAAGTCTTTGCATTTGGGTCGCTGGATTTAGTTGAACATGCAAATGTCAGATGCAGGAAACTAAGGTTTCTGGACTTTGGAGGATCTTTGGACAGAATCGGAGTCAGTGGACAGCTTAAACCTGTACTTTGTTCAGGGATGCTTGGTTACCTGGAGGAAGTCAGCCAGTGTGCCCATGTGTGTATGTCCTTGGGTTTGAGTGTGTGTGTGTGCATGTCACTAAGAGTGTACTGTGTGCCAATTATAGTAATTTCTTTCAGTTTTTTCTATAGACAATTTAGTGTGGTTCCTTTTTCAGCCCAAGATAAGAACTAGGGGAAAAACCTTTTCTCTAACAGGAGAGTTTACATTAGAAGTGTCTACTCATCTTGTACTGTGACTATTCTGTAGGAAAAGTATTGATTATCTTTTTAGACAAATCAAGTAGATTATACTTGAGACCAAGGCTGTTGCTAGTTTGGTTATTTGGTACTGGAGATTGAACCATGAATGCTCTGCCACTGAGGTGTACCCCATTAGCCCTTTTTATTTTGAAACAGGTTCTTGCTAAATTACTGAGGCTGGCCTCATACTTGCAACCTTCTTGCTTCAGCCTCCTGAGTAGTCGGTGTTATAGGTGTGTGCCATTGCTTCAAATCGACTTTTCAATTTAAGCTACCTTTTGTCAGAAGAGATATTACATTAAAGGAACCCTTTTTCTTTCTTTCTTTCTTTTCAGAAGCTTTCACAAAACTATCTGTTCAGAGAAAGATCCATGGTCTCTCTCAGTGATATAACAATAATTTCACAACTCACTGATGAAACCAGGGCTTAATTCATTTCTTATCACAAATTTAAGTGCAGGGTAGGGTTTTCTTTATGTCTTGAATATATTTTGGAGTGTTTAGACCTGCCTACCAAATGCAGTTTTCTCATGAGGCTTTATTAGCTTGCTCTTCTGTGCCCATAGCCATACCGGCTCTGCAGCCCATAGTCCACGACCTCTTTGTGTTGAGAGGAGCAAATAAAGCTGATGCTGGGAAAGAGCTTGAAACTCAGAAGGAGGTGGTGGTGTCGATGCTTTTGAGACTCATCCAGTACCACCAGGTAAGAGGAATGTGTAATGAGAGTTGGGTACACAAGGGAAGTGTCGTAGGTCCAGCATGTGTTGAACAGTGGCAGTGTCTTTCATCCAGCTCTGGGCTCCCTGGGGCCTGGGGAGAAACCAGTGACGGGAGATGTGGTGGACTATGTCTTTACCACATCAGGTCCAAGTATCAGTTAATTGATAATCTGGTCACAATCTAAGAAATGATAGCAATCTCAAATCTGGAATTGTTCAAAGACTTTTTTTTTTTTATATACTGCCATTTGACTGGTAAGGGTCTCCTTTTTTGAACTGATTTTGATCTGTTTTTGAATCCTTTTAAAGCCATAAACTTCTCATAGAAACAATATTTTATTCTTACATTCATGTTTTGATCACTGTATGTGATATTTAAGTACTTCATGCTTAACTAAGTCCCATGACTATGATAAGAAGTGAGAACATCAGTGTTAACGAGAGTGAGCAGCTGGCCTAGGCAGGCCCTGCAGGGCAGCTGTGCGCTCAGAGGGGCTTAGCAGCCTGCCCACCCGGCAGTGTCTCCAGGAGGTCTCAGGATGCCTCACAGAGGCCTGAGCATGCTCGTGGCACGATGGGGGTTTAAGTTCTTGTATAACAACATAGGTGCTGTCCACAGAAGGCAGCCGTGGAGATGATTGGTCGGAGACCTTTCCACATATCGTCCCTAAGCTGGGTATGTGTCCTCTCTGGCAGCTTGTGTTGTAGACCAGGGTCTGCCTACGTTGTGTGAACCACTGGGTAGTGAGCTTGCTGGACACTGCAGCCCAGGTGGTCTGCTGCAGCTGCTCAGCTCTGCTGTTGTAGCCTGTCGCACACGAGTGCCAGAGTTGCATACAGGAAAACTTTATTCACAAAAACAGGAATGGGCCACCCCATCACAGACCTTTACAGGTCACAGATGTTCTCTGTTTAGAAACTCTTACTCAGCCTTCCGTGACTTGGGAGGTGGGTGCTATGCAGAGGATTACCTTTGCACAGAGCACAGAAGTGGACTTGATGTACAGAGAAGTAGTAAGGCACCTGCAGCATAAGCTGAGTCAAGGCTATGTTTGGGTTTTCCCAGAAGCTCATATGCGTTTGGTTTTTCATTTTGTGCCTTTTCTCTGAGTGTGAAATTCCATAGAAATAAGACCTTTCGTGAGTCACTCACGCGCACCCTGAAGGGACCTGCTAAACCTTCCCTTGCATTTTTTTCTGGTTCCCCCACATTCACGTGTCACAGGTGAGACTGTGTCAGCTTCCTCAATCTTTAATCAAGGACTCATCTTGTGCAGCTGAACCAGGACCAGGTGGGCATGGGCACTTGGCCATGAAGGGTGCTGGAGTGCTTGCTGACCAAGCATACTCTTGCAGGTGCTGGAGATGTTCATCCTTGTCCTGCAGCAGTGCCACAAGGAGAACGAGGACAAGTGGAAACGGCTGTCCCGGCAGGTGGCTGACATCATCCTGCCGATGTTAGCCAAGCAGCAGGTCAGTCATCACTATCCTGACTTGCTGTCGTTCAGTGATTGCAGCTTCTTTGAAGTAGACCAGGATGCTTGTGAAAGCGGGTGGCTTGTGATCCGCTTTCCATCAAATTGTGATGGAATCATGCTTTGGTAGTATTCCTCAGTGCTTGTCACAGGGCAGTGACTTATTCTCCACTGTGGAGAAAACAGTGTTGTCCTGGGAGTGTGCTTGGGTGGCTGCTAATCTTCAAATGCTGTAAATGGGAGAGTGGTAATGGAGATGAGGAGGACCCTGTGCCCTGGAGACACAGGACCTGATGCATGTGGAGCTGTCTCTTGTTGGCTTACTTGGAAATGTCCATGCTCTTTAATTCCACAGATGCACATCGATTCTCATGAAGCCCTTGGGGTGTTAAATACTGTATTTGAGATTTTGGCCCCTTCCTCGCTCCGCCCCGTGGACATGCTTCTGAGGAGCATGTTTGTCACTCCCAGCACAATGGTGAGTTGCCTGGTCCACCTGCAGGACCGAGTCAAGCTCAGGCCTGCTGTGAGAGCAGAGCTCCATGTGATTTCTCTCTTTGCTGGATCCTGACTGACACTGTTACCGCCTCTCTGGGACCAGAGAACCAGTGGGGTAGGGATTTGTTAATGGGGTGATTTTCTTTCATGAAATGGGCAATCAGGGAAAATTTAACCATTTTTCTTTCTCTACTTTTAATTTATTTGCTCTCTCTTGTAGGCGGCTGTGAGCACTGTTCAGCTGTGGATATCTGGAATCCTAGCCATTCTGAGAGTTCTGATTTCCCAATCAACCGAAGATATTGTTCTTTCTCGGATTCAGGAGCTCTCCTTCTCTCCATTTCTAATCTCCTGTCCAGTAATTAACAGATTAAGAGATGGGGACAGTACTTTAACAACAGAAGAACATAGTGAAGGGAAGCAAATGAAACATTTGCCAGAAGAAACATTCTCAAGGTATGCTCCCTGTCTGACCCTGTGAGTAACCCTTGTCTTCGGGGAAGCTGCATGCTTGCTGTCTCATGGTCAGTGTGTCTGGAACAGTTGCTATTCTTCTCCGCTCTGTGAGCTGGGTGGGGAAGTGTGTGTCGGTGTGTGTTGAACCCAGTCTGCCTGGGTGTGGCCCTTGCTTAGCCTGTCTCTTAAGGTTTTGTCCCGTTCCGTCTTCGTGCTCCTTAGTGACTGCAGCAGTGGCTCACTGCAGGCATGATTTTGCCCTATGCTTAGGTAGTAAGGGCTGTGTTGTCTGCAGAGAAATTAATAACCTAAGAAAACTCCTCTTAATTGGTCTTCTGTTTGTTCTCACTGTGTCTTGCAATGCTACCCCCTCACAGCAATGGGGCACTCAATCCTGCTTGGGACCATGCCACTGTATTCTTGCAGTGTGGTCCTGTCTTCCCTCCTTGAGGGCCCTGAGCCCGACTCAGGCGGCTGTCCGTGCCACTGCGTGGATGAGCATCCGCTGCCCTTGGAGAACTCCCTCAGTCCGGTTGCCTCTTCTGTTGTGCTCCTCTTGGCCTCCCATGCCTCGCGTGGCCAAGATGAGGGGAGACACCCCGCGTTACTCATGGAGGCCACCCCTGGAAACCGGTGCGGCACCTGTTTGTTCGCAGCTTCAACAGGCAGCTCTCCCTCTGTTAAATTGAAGCAAGTGGCCAAAGCTCATGATAGATTATATTCTTGTCATGGATTATCAGCTTTAATTTTGTAGCACTTTATAGTTTACAAAGCTTTACAAAAAAATACATGATTTTATCCCGACAGTCATTTGAAGGTGGTATGACTACCACCATTTCCTAAGTGAGGAAGGTGGTATTCAGAGAGGCAGAGTGACCTCATCCTCAGCAATTTTAAACTTTTCACTTGTACTTTGTTCAGGGTGCAGTACCTGTGTCTTTACTTTACCTGCATTTGTACTATTTCACACATTTGACTTAAGTGTTCTGTGGATAGTCACCTGATTCACTGTCCTACTCTTCTCTTTCTCTGAAGGTTTCTGTTACAACTGGTTGGTATTCTCTTAGAGGACATTGTTACAAAACAGCCAAAAGTGGAAATGAGTGAACAGCAACATACTTTCTATTGCCAAGAACTAGGCACGCTGCTGATGTGTCTGATCCACATCTTCAAGTCTGGTAGGTGAATCCCAGAGGTCTTGGTATCTGACTCCGTGCCCTCCTGCACACTGTACTTGGGGTGTAGGACCATGCTGCCCAGTGGAAGACTTTCAAAAATGCTTTGTTGGTGGTAAGAGTAAACCTGTTACTGTGTGGTTTGCCCTTGGGTAGAGGCTTCAGAGAATGGAAAGCAGGGTGGTTGGAAGGTGTTTGTATGCAGATATTTGTAACAGTGTTCGTCATTCACAGGAGCTCAAGTGTGCAAGCAGGTGGGCTAATGGATAAGCAAAATCTGGTATACACATACAATGAAATATTTTTCAGCCTGAAAGAGGATGAAAATTCTGGTATATGCTGACCTTTGAGGTCATTGTGCTGAGTAAAATAAAAAGATTCTGAAGGACAAGTGGGGTTCTACTCACATGCGGTACTCAGACACAGGAAGTAGCCCGAGGGCTTATGGAGGCTGGAGAGCGATGGGAGCTACTTAATTAGAGTGGAGGGCTTGTTTTGCAGGACGAGAAGAGTCATGGAGATGGACAGTGGAGATGGTTATATAATATTATGAACGTATTTAGTACCAGCTTTATATACTTAGAAATGGTTTAAGTTGAACATTTTGTTAAAAATGGGAAAGTAACCTAAGGGCCTTCTGCTGTTTTCAAGTTTTGGAGAGCCAAGATGCTTTTACCTTCACAAATGATGATGAATTAAAAGTGAGAGTGAACCCAAGAGAGTAGGTCAAAGGGTGCCCTCCATGCAGCACACCAGGCCGGCTTGGAGTACAGGAGGAGTGCAAGACGCAGTCCTGCTTCCGGTGGAGCCGTAGGAAACTGAAGGGCGCACGGCACAAGGACAGAGAGGAGCAGCCCACAGGAAGCCTCCCAGAGCATGGTGTGCCTCGCAGCAGCCCACGAGGTGGAGGCCGTAAACACTAAGGTTCTCCTCTTTGTAGCCAAGGCTCATGATCAAGGGCTCACAGAAACAGGCAACCCTGGACTTTCTCGACTCTATTGGGAACTGTGTTCCTCAGTCAGAGTGTAAATGTTGTTAGAATTTTCATTTTTGCAGTCAACATTTGAGTGAAACACTGATGACTTCATTACTTAAGAATAGAGTGAGCGGGCTGGGGAGATAGCTCAGCTGGTAGAGTGCTTGCCTTGCAAGCACAAGGCCCTGAGTTCAATCCCCAGCACCGCAAAAAAAAAAAAAAAAAAAAAAAAAAGACTAGAGTGAGCACGTTTTCAGTTCTGACAAATATAAGAAGAAAACTAAGCAAGTTAATTTGGGAAATGAGTGGTAGAAAAAGAGTTGGGGGTTAGAAGGGGCACTAATAGTCTCATCTTGCATTGACAGAACAAAAAAATAGACTAAAAAGAAATCCTGATAGATCTAAAAATATAATTCAGATTGGTAGGAGGCAGCATACAGGAGCTAAGTTTCCTCGTTATCAGGGTAGAGTTAATAGGTCGCATCTAAGGTTGTCCGAAGTCTAGAAATCACGACAGAGCATTGTGTGGTTTCCATATGCAGCAGTCTTTCTGTTGTAGGCATAAGATTCCAGCCTAAAACAGAGCAAAGGAGCTTACTGGCTTGAGTGCCTGGCATGCTCAGACTGGGCCATCGCATCTGGTGGTTTGTGCATTGTGTTTCTGCAGCTCTGCTACTGTGTTGGCTTTGTTTTCCAGTGGGCTACTTTGTTGTGCAGAAGCATGGTTTCTGGCCGTTGTGGTCTTAGCCCCTGAATTATGTGTGTGACTGGCCTGCATGATTTGTGTGGATGACCATGAACCCCTGGGTACTCCAGCCAGCCTAGGCCACCTGAGAGAGTGGATGTCATTCCGTAGAGGGCTGGTTTTTACTGTGTTTTACAATATTGTCCATGTTGTATGTGATGTGGAGTTACACTGGTTGTGTATTCGTATATGAACATAGAAAGTTATGTCCGATTCATTCTGTCTTTCCTGTTCCCATCCCCCCTTCCTTCCACTACTCCCTTCTGTTACAATCGATTGATTCAGTCATTATTTCTTAAAAGAGGAACTAGTCCAAAGAGTAACTCTGACCACTAGTTTTATGCTATCCATCTTGCTGGGGGAGGGGGAATTTATCCCAAAGTTGTTTACTTTTTTCAGATTCAATCCAGTATCCAGAATAGCCAAGGGAGATACTGTTCTTTGGTTTATAAGATTGGAGGTAACAATATCCTTCTCTTTAAGCCTCAGGATACACCAATTTAGAAATAGAAGGTGGGGCCAGAGGTATGGGGGTGGAGTTCAGTCAGCCCTCTTATCCACAGTTCTGTATCCACAGATTCAACCAAGTGCCATTGAAAACACTTGGAAAAAAATTTTCATATATCTATGTACAGACTTTTCTTGTTATACTAATCCCTATATTATGCTATATAACACCTATTTACATGGTTTTGTGAGTAATGCACTCACAATATGATTTAAAATATATGTGAGGATGTTAGGTTATTTGAAAGTTCTATACACCATTTTTTATGAGGGGCTTGAGGGTCTGCAGATTTTAATATATATGGTGGTTAATGGGGAGGTGTCCTGGAACCAATCCCTGCAGGTGCTAAGGGACACTTGTACCTGTTTTGAATGTTGTGTGGTTGGATTAAAGCTATCTGACCTCTTGACCTCATGAAACTTTGCTGTCATGATTTCTTAAGTCCACATCTGTGTCCCTTCTATCTAAACACTGCTATCTAAACACTCATCCAGTAAGGAGCAGCAGATATTGATGCATCCTCTTTGACTCCAGGTAATGAGCAGTGGAGACCTGCTGAGCAGGAGGGGCAGGATGTGGGTGCTGCGTGCCCACCTTCCTTCTGGGCAGAGGTGGGCAGATGAGTGGGAGCTCTCCTCTGCTACTTTCAAAAGAGCCAGTATTTCTATCCTATGGCCAAGTAGGGGTAATTGGAAGGAAGAGACAATGGATTTCCTATCATGCTTGGGCAAGAATAAGGGCTGAGTGTTCATAGTGAAACTGGAGTTTCTCCACTTTTGCTGGTGGGTGGGGTCTGCATAAGCTTCAGGCCTCTGCAGTGGAGGAAGCCTGTTTCTTCTCCACTACCATTGAGTGAGATGTTGCAGCTCTGAATGGTGAGCCAGGCCCTCCAATGTTCCAGCAGACTTGTGTAGCTCACCGTCATTTTCTTCTTTCTGGGTTCTTGTCTCACAAATTCAAAGAATGAAATCCACAGAGGAGTGAGTGTGAGTGTAGGGTTTATTCAAGAGTGAGCAGAAGCAGAACTCTCCCGCAGGGCAGGAGGGTGCCTGGTAGGGTGCTTTGAGGGGTGCTAGCCTAGGGGTTTATGCAGCACTTGTGTCCAGACTTACGCTCCAGGGTTTGGGAAAGCACTGGTGCTGTTGGTTAGAATCTGTGCTAGTCAGGTTTTAGAAAGGAACTAAGGCTTTGGTCACCCTGGAGCCCAAGCTTCCCTTCGGGTCTGCCCCACTTCTGCTTCCTTGCCGCTGGCCTACAGGCCCAGCTTCCCTGGAGGTTGAGGTTGTTGGATCTGGGAGGGACAGTGAGGGGTGCTGCCTCTGGACCACAGGTCCGGGTGCCCTGGCTTGCCTCAGCCCTGGCTGGTTGTGCCTCAGGCCACACTAACGTGGCATGCAGGCCACTGCTCTGCCTCTCAGCAGGGATGGGTGGGCTGGCCGTGTGGCTTGGCGGCCAGGAAGCCGTGTCAGTAGTACTAGGAATAGTGGAGTTCTCTTGTGGATGTGTGGTACACACTTGTACTTGTCTCATCACACGGAACCTTAGGACTTCTCTGAAATATCTCCACTTTCTACTGAGGAGGAAGGAACTTAGGTTCTAATGGGCCATGTGGTAAAGCTACGAATGAAAACCCAGGAACAGCTTCTCTCCACTGTCCATTGCATTAGGACGGGCTGCTATTGGTTGTTGATGTCAGTGTAGTAGCTCCCACTTGCCGTCAGATAAGAAGATGCCTTTGTGTCCACATCATAGCTGAAGAAGCAGCCTCAGGGTCCTAAGCAGTGGAGCTAGGGTGTAAACTCTGCCTCCAAGCCTGAGCTGCGCAAACCTCCTCGCCCTTCTGCCTTGATGACAGCATCATCTCCCAGTGCTGCCTGCGTTGTGTCTCTCGGTGTTTTCTGTTTGCTCCCAGCACAGGGCTCGGGAAGCTGTGCACAGTGCCACCAGCTGCTCCTCTGCCCTGTCAGCTTCCCTCGCCTGCCCTGAGCCAGCTCCTCAGTGCACAGGCTCTTCTCTTCTCTGTCTCAGGCAGCTGGTCACCACTGCTCCCGGAACCAGGATGGGAGGCTCCACCGAGAACCACCAGGGTCTTCTCCCAGCCCGTGCTCAGTGCTTGCGCGGCTCCTGTGAGGAGTACTCATCGCCATTCAGTGGCTTCACACAGCAGGAGTTTGAGTGTGTCCCTGGCAGACAGTTCTTTCCTCCATGAGGGGATTCAGGCACCAGGCTGCTGCCTGCAGTTCTGCTGTCCCCAGCCACTGCACTCTGCTGGGGGTTGGGGGGGTTGGAAAGGGCCTTATCACCATAGACCAAAAGTGATCTGTGTCCCTTTTGCTTGTTTTTCTCTGACAGTGGCTGCTTACAGTCCCCATGCCTTACAAAGAGACTGGGAAATGTCCTGTTGCCTGGGTAACTGCTTCCCAGCCTGGTGGGCAGTTACCAGAGGATGGAAGCAGTTGGTTTCTAGGGTGAGGAAGTCAGGGAAACCCTGGGGAGAGTCAAAACAGGGTCAGTGAACACTTCAGTCAGAGCTTTCCAGGAGTCTGCCTACCCTGGCATGTCCTGTACCCGTCTAGACCTCACTTCCACAATGAAGTCACCCCACACTTTGCAGAGAGAACAAATCTGGTGAGTGTCCAGTCCTCATCCTCGTTGCCTCCAAAGCGCCATCCTTCTCCGTCTCTCCTGCCCTTGGTCCTGTCCCAAGGGCAGCCATGTTCTTCTGCCTTCTTCCTCATCCCCTCTTGTATTTGCTTTCCCATCCTCACATCCTTCTGGTTTGCCTTGAGTTTTCCCTTTACATGCTCGTTAACTAGCCACTGTGCATTCATTGCAGCAAACCCAGAGAAGCTGTCCTTGTGTGCAGGCTCAGATAACTCAGTCCTACACTATGAACAAGGGAACCTTTTTGCCACTGCTTTCTCAATAGCTGCGCGCCCCTCCCCCTCAGCTTTTCAAGAAAGGGAAATAAAAAAGGTCTCAGAAGTTTGTTCTGACTGTCCTGCACAGTCATTTCCCTCTTGGCTCCCGTTCACAGCAGTGTCTCTTGCCCTCTTTTTAATTGTGTGTGTGTGTGCGTGTATGTGTGTTTTGGTACCGGGGATTAAACCCAGGGTTACTTTACCACTGAGCAACATCCCCAGTCCGTTGTATTTTGAGACAGGGTCTTCCTGAGTTGCTTAGGGCTTCACTAATTTGCCGAAGCTGACCTCAAACTTGTGATCCTCCTTCCTCAGCCTCTCAAACTGTTGGGATTATAGGCAGGTGCCACTGTGCCTGACTCTCTTGCCCTCTTGAGCAGAAAACAGCTGCGTCTCTTCCTGAGACTTGGGGGACTCTGGAGCCACCTCTTCCTTCTAAAGCTTTCCTCTGTTGTCCTCCTCCAGTCTCTCTTTTTTCCAGAGCTGCTGTCCTTGCCTGTTGTCTCCTCTGCCCCTTGCTCCTGTCCCTTGTGGGTGGGTCACTGCATGCGTAGATGCCTCTCTTCCTTGTCCTTGGAGTCCAGTCATTCTCCTGTCCTACTTCTCTAATTTCCATACACTTCTAGACATGGAGCTTGACCTGTTTAGCCTTGAAAACATCACTAGCATAACCGCCTTCCTCCAAGGCATCCTCTTTCTGTTCACGAGCTCCGTGTTTATCATGAGGATTGTCCAAAACCCCAGCATTGGCAGCAGTTCCTCCCCCACCTGGTGAACCTGGTCTCACCACCTTCCTCTCTGGTATGGAGGCCCTCCCCCTTATGGTCCTTCTCCTCTTCAACTGAATTCTCTCTGACCATGCTCAGCAACATGGGCAGCAGCAACAGCCTCTGCAGAGAGGGCTTCTTGACTGCAGACTCTGGGCCAAACCCTGAGCTCAGGTTTTGCTTTCCAGTCCCTCTTTAAGAGGAGGAGGCAAAGGCCCCCAGCCACCCGGGGAGAGTGAGCAGTGGAGCCTGAGCACAGCTCTGTCCTGCTTTCATCTACCCTTGGCCTTCGTTCTGCGCTCTGCGCATTGGACCTGTGTCCTTTATCACTTGTGTCTGATGGAGGGACCCAGGGAGGGATGGGGCCAGGCCTGGGCATGACCGAGTGGACAGTGCTGACTGAAAAGCAGTGTGGAGAAACCCTGGGCACCTTGAGGGTCCACAACAGGGCAGACACCAGAGCTTCTGAGGTCGTGCTTCTGGAGGTGCTTTTCTTCGTCTCCGCCCTGCATTTAGTGGATCATGAAGTAACCAGAAGACTCTAGTCTTTGCCTGTTTTAGGACTTTTTCACATTTGGGATGTATTGAAATTTAAAATGAGATTTTGACTCCAGCGGTGATACCAGGAGATCCAGCGATGGGGAAGAGTGAGATCCTAGCCCCTCTCCCTTTTGTTTCCTGGCATTGCCTCCTCTGCCTCTCCTTGCTGTGCTTCACCCTGCGTGTGTGTCCATCCTGGGGGAGGGCTGGCCCTTGCGAGGCCTGCAAGGTGAGCTGACTTCAGTGTTCAGCCAAAGGAGGGTTAGTGAGGCCAGTGCTTCCTGGAGGGAGTGCTGCCAAGTCTCACCTGGGTCTGCACTGCGTGCAGTGTGCAGGGTATGGGACTGGTGGTTTGGCAAGCTCAGTCCCTGGGTCCTGGGTGTTCTGGGTTGGCACAGAGGCCACTGCCTGGCTCATAGCCATCGGTGGCCTGCGGGAAGCTCACAGGAGCCTGGCAGTGCTGTGGGCCCTGTCTGTTCTCTCTCAGAGCTTGTGGTGTTGCCCTACCTGGCCTCTTGTGTTTCTGTTTCCTCAGTTCTCAGCAAGCCAGCAAACAGGAGTGGGGTCCCTGCGCCTGTGACAGTGGCTCAGTGTGTGGAGGCCCCACCATGATCTGAGTTCAGTGAGCTGAGGCACTGTCAGCACCTCCTTCTGGGGAACTGTGTTGAGACCTTGCAGCCCCTGACTCGAACTCCTGGAGGACCTGGCAGTGCCCCAGTGGTAGGCAGGCAGTGGGAAAGTACGGATGCTTTTTCTCTTCCTGAACCAGCCCAATAAATGAGCACAATGTCTATTTCTGCTTAGAAAAGTGAGAATTTTCTAAGTGCCAAGCGTTTTGATCTTGAGCACAGAAAAGCGTTATGCGTCCATCTTTTTTATGCAGAGTCTTCACATAGCTGCCTGGTGTTGAACTGCGATGAGCATCAAGAAGGGTTTTCTGTAATCAGTTATACTATGTTTGGTTCTAGGAATGTTCCGGAGAATCACAGCTGCTGCTACAAGACTCTTCACCAGTGATGGCTGTGAGGGCAGCTTCTATAGCCTAGAGGGCCTGAACGGGCGCGTACGCTCCATGGTACCCACGCACCCAGCCCTGGTGCTGCTCTGGTGTCAGATCCTGCTTCTCGTCAACCACACGGACCACCGCTGGTGGGCAGAGGTGCAGCAGACACCCAAGTAGGTGCATGTTCCTGAGCCCAGGGTGCAGCTGGTGCTGGGGGGTATGGTATGGCCAGAGGTTTGGCAGCAGTGGAGGTGCTTTCCCATCTAGGCTCTGCAAGACTCCGTGGGCTTTCGACTGCATCCTTATCTTTCCCTCATGGGTGCTGTATTGCGGGGATGTGCCCAACCACAGGCATTCAGAGTAGCAGCTGCTTTTTCAGTGTGGTTTTCTTTGACAAGCTCTCTTGACACTTTGCCATCTGGCGGGTTGCTCTTGTCGAGCAGTGTCCCTCCTGCTAGGTTCTGGCACTTAAATTGGTTCCATAGCCAGGCATGTTGCAATGTCTTAACTTCATTATGAGTTAAATGTGGTTCTGCTTATTCTTAGATAATGAAGTAATTATTTAGCAAATTTCAAAGCTGTTCGGAAATATCTTATTTTTTTATCACTCAAAAAAACTACTAAGGTTCTGATTGTGGGTGGCCCTCTTCTTGCAGAAAGTTTTCAGCTTTAAACCTCAGTGTCCAGGTGCTCCCTCCCTTACACATCTGAGCATATTTGGACATAAAAGCTGTGAACCCTGCTGAGTCCTCGGTACAGTTTCTGTAAGACTTAAGGAAGAGTGCAAGTGTGGTCCTCTGCCTGGTACCGAGGCCCTCCAGCTTGGCCTCCCTGTTGAGAGGCTGATGGCCCCTCTGTTCTGCCTCCATGGAGTGGGGTCTGCAAAGGAAAAAGAAATACCGCTTCCCACCCCACGTGCTCATCACTCAGTGGGGGAGACAGACCTGGGACAACTTCTGAAATGCTTGGAGGATGTCTTAGGCCTGTCACGGTAACTGAACACTAAGAGCCAGCAGATAGGAAGCCAGAGTTGCCTAGTTTCATGCTTCTTAAACCTGCGTGCGTATCAGCTAAGGAGCAATAGGGTAGGGCTTGGAGGCAGCAGCTGGGCAAGCCCTGGGAATCTGTTTCTGCCAGGCTCTGGTAGTGCAGTGCTGCTCATCCCTGGCACTACACCGAGCAGGAGGGCTGCCTCAGCAGCACGATGGTGCTGTCCTCGCACACCTTCCTCCACCAGGCCCAGTGACCAGGGCACTAAGAGCCTTTTAACAGGTTCCCAGGAGAGCTCAGTAAATACCCAGGATTGAGGTGCACTGGGTGAGACGTAGGGGCAGAGCCTGGGTTAGCTGTGGGTGGGGCAGGTTTGGGGGAGACAGCAGGAAAGTGAGTTGTCCGTAGCCCAGCCAGCACCTCCCCTCCACATTGGTGATCAGTGGAGTGGGCAGAAGGCACGCCGCAGTTTGTTCAGAGCAAATGGCGAGGAACACCCCTTCCATCAGGGGCGGACTGGGCTCCTGAGAACCATCACCACCTTAGATGAAAAGAAACAAGCAGGTCAAGCCAGTGCCCTTTTAGAGTGCAGGTTGTGTTGTGGATCCTGGGTCTGAAGCAGCCAGAACGGACATCCCTGGGCAGCTGGAAATATGAAGGTGAGCCTGTGAGGTGCTCTTAGGAGACACCTGCTCATGGGTTCAGTGCGACGTGTCCTGAGGGACACGTTGCTCTCACATGGCACGGGTGTGCAGCATGTGGGGTCTCCTGGGGCAAGTGTGTAGTGTGTGTGGGGGCTGTGGCCTCTGCAAGTCTGCATAGCACGTGAGTCTGGAGTGTGTTCACGAAGTCAGGGGGCAAGTCTAGTTGAACAAAAAGGCAGGTGGCAGTTCATTAACTCCTTTCAGCTTTTCTGTTCAAAGTTTTCAACATAAAAGTCAAGGAGAGAAAATGATGAAAGAAGGGACAACTGTAGGTCACGCTTAGGCTTGCTTTAGAGCAGGGCAGAGCTGTGAGCAACAGGGTCACCAGAGGGTTCCTGTGGGAGAAGCAGTGGCCTGGGTGACCCAGGGGTGACAGCTTTGAGTTATAGAAGAGGGTCATCCTTGAGGTGGTGACACTGGGTGGGTCTGTGCACAGAGGTTAATTGATTGTGCTTATTTACTGCTAGTGTTTTAGAGTTATTTATGGTTTCTTGCTCCCCGCCCCTGTATTAATAAAAATGGTAAAGCTGTCACTTCTGGGTTCTTATTAGCCCAGCAGGCCTTCCCAGGACACCCGGCCCCGGCTTCTCTTTATTGAGTTAGGTCTCATTATCTGCTCTCCCCCCAGCCTCTGCCCTTCCACTGTGGAAGCGTCAAGGCTGTAATTGGACCTGTATTCTGTGAGGATTCTGTTAATGTCTGTCTCCCCCACCAGGGCAGGACCTGTTTCTGGGTTTGATCCCCCGACGCATCCCCAGTAGTAACCTGAGTTAGTCAGTCACCCTGTTAGCAGAAGCAGTCATGATGACTGGCGAGGCTCTTCAGGTGCCACCTTCTAGATGGGGACCGCTTTCCAGGAGTTCGCCACTCGTCCAGTGCAGCAGCACACAGGAGCCCCGCTCCACCTCCTGCCCACTCTGCTCTCTAGCCCGTCAGTCCTGATGCACTGTGTCCCGTCAGTCATGTTGGCACTGTGTCCCGTCAGTCATGATGGCACTGTGTCCCCTCAGTCCTGATGCACTGTGTCCCGTCAGTCATGATGGCACTGTGTCCCCTCAGTCCTGATGCACTGTGTCCCCTCAGTCCTGATGCACTGTGTCCCTCAGTCCTGATGCACTGTGTCCCCTCAGTCCTGAGGCACTGTGTCCCATCAGTCATGATGCACTGTCCCCTCAGTCCTGATGCACTGTGTCCCCTCAGTCATGATGGCACTGTGTCCCCTCAGTCATGATGGCACTGTGTCCCTCAGTCCTGATGCACTGTGTTCCCTCAGTCCTGAGGCACTGTGTCCCATCAGTCATGATGCACTGTCCCCTCAGTCCTGATGCACTGTGTCCCCTCAGTCATGATGGCACTGTGTCCCCTCAGTCATGATGGCACTGTGTCCCGTCAGTCATGATGGCACTGTGTCCCCTCAGTCCTGATGCACTGTGTCCCGTCAGTCATGATGGCACTGTGTCCCCTCAGTCCTGATGCACTGTGTCCCGTCAGTCATGATGGCACTGTGTCCCCTCAGTCCTGAGGCACTGTGTCCCCTCAGTCATGATGGCACTGTGTCCCCTCAGTCCTGAGGCACTGTGTCCCCTCAGTCATGATGGCACTGTGTCCCCTCAGTCCTGATGCACTGTGTCCCCTCAGTCATGATGCACTGTGTCCCCTCAGTCCTGATGCACTGTGTCCCCTCAGTCCTGATGCACTGTGTCCCCTCAGTCCTGATGCACTGTGTCCCCTCAGTCATGATGCACTGTGTCCCCTCAGTCATGATGCACTGTGTCCCCTCAGTCATGATGGCACTGTGTCCCGTCAGTCATGATGGCACTGTGTCCCCTCAGTCCTGATGCACTGTGTCCCGTCAGTCATGATGGCACTGTGTCCCCTCAGTCCTGAGGCACTGTGTCCCCTCAGTCATGATGGCACTGTGTCCCCTCAGTCCTGATGCACTGTGTCCCCTCAGTCATGATGGCACTGTGTCCCCTCAGTCCTGATGCACTGTGTCCCCTCAGTCATGATGCACTGTGTCCCCTCAGTCCTGATGCACTGTGTCCCCTCAGTCCTGATGCACTGTGTCCCCTCAGTCCTGATGCACTGTGTCCCCTCGGTCATGATGCACTGTGTCCCCTCAGTCATGATGGCACTGTGTCCCCTCAGTCCTGATACACTGTGTCCCCTCAGTCATGATGCACTGTGTCCCCTCAGTCATGATGCACTGTGTTTTGGTGATGGAACCTCATTTTCTCAAGTCTCCTCCTCCCTTGACTGGGCGGTCATGCTGCCTGTGGAGCTCTTAGGCCACACCTGGTAGCATGGCTCCAGGAAGTCCCCTTGTGGGCTCTGCTCTCTTGGCCTTCTTTTCTGGACTCTGTCACCGTGGATTTGATCATTTCTTATCTGTCTCACTTTGGGTGAACTGTGAGGGTCCTGACCCCGCTGTGGCTCATGTGAGAGTGGTGTCAGGCCACGGACCACACATCGGTCACCTCCCAGGTCAGCCACTCAGGCGCAGGCAGCCTGGACCTGTGACCGTCATGTGCTGGCAGCACTGTTTGAGGGCTTGCACTGCTAGAGACTGGGGATAAGTTTGGATTGACCTTGGGTCTCTTAAGCATCTGCTACCAGCTACCTGAATCACAAGTGCCGGCTGCTCTCCTCCTGAGGCCGTTGGCTCTGTAGCTGTGAGTTAACCTTACTACAGAAAGGTGGGTTTGGTAGTTGACGGTTTTTTGACATAAAAACTCCCTCTTCTGTACCAGTTGTAGTCAGGTAAAAAGGAGAATCATCACTTCAAGGAGTTCCCTCTCATCCTTTTGTAGCCCCCCTCCTGCTTCCCCTGGTGGCTGCTGACACACACCTGTCCCTCCAGCCCCGTGGAGAATTCTGTAGACATGGAGATCGCAGTGTGTGGCCTTTTGAATGTGGCTTCTCACTGTTTACTGAAAGTTCTCTGGGACAGGCAGCTGAGGTCTTTCCTGGGGATTGTGACCGCTCTTCCATTGTATGGGTGTACCACACAGTCTGCTTATCCAGTCACTGGTGGAAAAGCTGAGGTGGCCATGACATTTTTTTTTCCATCTGTAGAACGTTTTATGCTGGTCGTCTTCTAAATCCCAAGGGGTTACAGGAAAAGTTGATGTATTTCAGAGTGTTCTTGCCCTCATGTGACCCCCATCCACACTGAACCTTGGCAGGACATGGTGCAGGCTTTTTACTATCCTGGGAAGGGCACAGTCCCTGGTCAGACCCTGAAGTCAGAGGGCAGTTTGGGAATGTGCCAACATTGTGTTTTAAATACTTTGGCTAGAATTGAGAGCCTCAAGTTTATAATTCCCATTTGTTTAGAAAGAAAAAGATGTAGTGAGAAATAAATGTGAAGTGAAATTTACACATTAGTGGAAAGAAATGCTTTTCAACAGTGTTCTGGTTCTAATCCATGCAGTGTGCACAGACTCGGAGTAGTAACGGTCTATTGGGAAATGGTAGTAAAGTACAAAAGCAGGAAGGTGTCCTCTCTGGCAGTTGACAGGATGTGTGGTAGGTAGGAGATTTCAGAAGCAACTGCTCCACCTCCAGACACAGCCAGCTTGAGTTCCCAAGCACAAGTGCTGATTGAATGTGCAGCTTTACAGTGGGTCCTGCCTTTTAGTCCCGCGTTTTGATTTTCTGCCTGCTAAAACCTTTGTGCCCTTTAGTCTTTCTTTTTTACTCACGTGCTTTATTGTCGCCTAGGTCTAGAATACTGAAGTGTCTGTTGCGCCCCATGTCTAGAATGACTTGTCTGTTAGAGACAAGAACCAGGGTAACCAGCACAGTGCTCCCTCGGTGCACCTCTCTTCCCTTGTAGGAGACACAGTCTGTCTTGCACCAAGTCGCTTAGCCCCCAGTTAACTGGTGACGAGGAGGAGTCTGACTCGGCAGCCCAACTTGGAATGTGCAATAGAGAAGTCGTGCGGAGAGGGGCACTCATTCTCTTCTGTGATTATGTCGTAAGTTTGGAAATGCCTGCAAGGGGTGGGGAGAGGGACCAAATGGAAGGTGCTGTGTGGACCTTCTGCCTGCCATGCCTCAGCTTCCTTGAAACTGAAAACCAAAAGGACTGTTAACCCACTGTGGCGTGTGATTAGCATCCATCCTCAGCCTCCTCTACCAGATGTCTAAGCTGGCCTTGGAAAGCTTTCACTCACCACCGCTCATTCAGCAAATCTACAGCAACTGACTGCTCTGTGCCTGATGTAATGCTGAGGATTTCTGTGAATTTGAGGGAAGCAGTGGAATAATACATAATTTCAGAAACAAGCCTTAGCATTGACTATAATGGGCTTCTGATTAAAAAATTTTCTGGAAACCAGGCATGGTGGTGCATGCCTGTGATCCCAGCAACTTGGGAGGCTGAGGCAGGAGGATCACAAGTTCAAAGCCAACCTCAGCAACTTAGCGAGGCCCTACACAACTTATCGAGACCCCCGTCTCTAAATAAAATATAAGAAGGGGTGGGGATGTGGCTCAGTGGTTAAGTGCCCCTGGGTTCAATCCCTTGTACCAAAAAAGATTTTTTTTAATTGATATGTAGGGAAGGTGTTAAATGTTCAACATCGTATTTTAAATAGATTCCTGTTTGAAATCCATTCTTTTTAAAATAATTACTGTTGTGGAATTTTAACCGTAAAACTAGCATTAAATGTTTAATGTACAAAAAACAAAATCAGTAGAAGGAAACAAAGACCCCTATAACTGTGTTGCTCTAAAATAGCTGGCTGTCCCATCCTGCTCTGGAGTTTCTGTACTCGGTACTTGGTAAAAGCATGAACGTTCCTCTGTTAGGAGCTGGGCTTCTGGGTCATGCTGTCCCCTTAGCAAGGCAGGGCTGAACAGGCTGGGTCAGGAGGGGCTGCAGCTTCGATGGGAAGCTATTGTGCACCTTCCTTGCTTGGGGTGCAGCCAATGACATCCTCACTTTTTGCTCAACGTTCATTTTTGAGGTTGAAATATTTTTCATGTCTTTTTCCACTTTTGAGAAATAATTATATAATGCTGCTTTTCACAGACATAATAAAAAGAGATATTACTGCCAAATGATCCCAAATGAAAAATATTAACCAATTACCAGATGTCAAGGAATTGATCATGTTTTGTTTTCTACCTGTAAGAATTTTGAATTAAGATGAAAAGGTTCCACGTGTGTTTAAAAATGGATGTTTTTTATTTCCTCCTACATCTTGAGGGAAATTTATTTAATATAATGTGTGGGAATCCCTTCATCTTTTAGATTCAGGAATTCTATCAAAACTATGCAAGTTATAGTGAATTTTTTTCCCATTGAAATGTTGCAAAATTGGAGACCGTGTAAGTGGAGAGCGAATACCCCTTGCTGGGATAGCAGATGTCGGGCAGGGAGTGTCCCTTGATCCTGTGCACTCCAGGTGAGTGGCACTCCAGGTCACGTGCCATAAGGGTGGAACTGGCCACTCATGCTGCTCCTGCTGCCTGAACCACACCCAGCTGGTGCAGGCCTCCCCTAGGCCTCTCCATGGAAAGGAGCCCGAGTTCCATTTATTCTCTGTTCTTCCTGTGCTGGCGTCTCCAGGAGCAGGACTTCTGTGGTGGGTTCTGACCTCACGTGGCCTCTGGCACAGTATGCGATTGGAGGTGGCGGGCTCTGTGCTTGGAGCTCCTGCCTCCTCAGTTACTGTGTTCAGATAGCTGCTGTTTTCAGCTGGGCAGGTTTGTGTTTGGAGTCTGTTCTCGCCTTCCTACCCTTTCTGCCCTTTCTTATGGCATTGCTCCCTGTCCTTCTCTCGTCTGCTTGAAAACAGATCTTGCATTGTATCTCCTAGTGTCAGAACCTCCACGACTCGGAGCACTTAACGTGGCTCATCGTGAATCACATTCAGGATCTGATCGGCTTGTCCCATGAGCCTCCGGTGCAGGACTTCATCAGTGCCGTCCATCGGAATTCTGCTGCTAGTGGCCTCTTCATCCAAGCAATTCAGTCCCGTTGTGAGAATCTTTCAGCTGTAAGTCTTCATTGCCAGTCACAGTTTCTCTACCTTAAAAATGGGGTCCTGGAACTTATAAGTGCCTATTTCCAGTTGGCAAAGCAATCAGCTCCTATTCCTTTTCTTAAACGTTAGCCAACCACTCTGAAGAAGACGCTGCAGTGCTTGGAAGGCATCCACCTCAGCCAGTCAGGCGCAGTGCTCACGCTGTATGTGGACAGGCTCCTGTGCACCCCCTTCCGTGCTCTGGCTCGCATGGTTGACACCCTGGCTTGTCGCCGTGTAGAAATGCTTTTGGCTGCAAATTTACAGGTACTGAGAAAAATATTGATGCTGATTTATATTGGAACTTGGCAGAGTAAGCAGAACATTGAGCTGGGTCTTCCTCCATCAGCCTGGTCTTGATATGGTCACAGATGGGAACACGTGTGCCTTGTGCAAACCTGTCATTCTGTGTTCATCTGATCCAACTGCTCTGGTCTGTCCTTGCTGTGACAAACTGTACATACCAATTTGTCCTTTTTAAATGAGTGTGAGGTCATTATAGCCCCCTTCATAGCACAGATTCAGTGACATGTTCTTGTTTATTTAGAGCAGCACGGCCCAATTGCCGGTGGAAGAGCTGAACAGAATCCAGGAACACCTCCAGAGCAGTGGGCTTGCACAGAGGTAATGCTGCAACTGCTATGTTCAGATAACCCAGGATATAAAGACTTAGACTGCTACAGGAGCAAATTCATGGGCTTTATCGGTTGATTTACTGCAAAAGTGCCACAATAGAAAGACTTCCTAAATTTCACACAGTGGGATCTTGCTTTATAAGAAGACCTCACACCTTTTGCATGCATGGGGGTAGCCTGCCACATGTTGGCTGTCCGAGGGGTAGCAGGTGTTTCTGTTGCCCCTGTAATCGATGGGAATCTTGAGTTACCAGCTGCATAATCTAATCACTAGATAAGAGTGGGTGAATCTGAAAGCATGACCTGATTCTTGGCTTGTGTTATAGTCACATCTTGTTAAAATTTTATCTCTTCAGTTAGGCAAAGTGGCACATGCCTGTAATCCCAGTTTCTCAGGAGGCTGAGGCAGGAGGAAGGCCAGCCTCAGCAACTTAGCAAAATCCTGTCTCAGACACAAGAAAATTAAAAGGGCTGGGGAGGTAGCTCACTGGTAAAGTGCCTCTGGGTTCAGTCCCTAGTGCAAAATATCAGTGTGTATGTATACTTGTATGTTCATAACTATTCAATCACCTAATTCTGTTTGCAAGACTTTTAGAATCCTTTATCGGAAACATTTGCATCTGTAATGTGAAGATATGTCCACTGCTACAAAATAAATGACCAGTAACTTTTACCTCTTTTCCTGTACCATATGTGCAGGGAGAGAGAGGGAGAGAATAATTCTGGCATGATTTCAGTCTAAAGAGGGCCTTGCTGATGGTGTTTTTATTTTTTTAAACATTTTTAGTTGTAGATGGATATAATACCTTTATTTTATTTATTTATTTATTTGTACGTGGTGCTCAGGATCAAGCCCAGTGCTAGGCAAGGTGCTAGGCAAGCGCTTTATCACTGAGCTACAACCCCAGCCCCGATGGTGTTTTTAAACAGTACAGTGCAGTCTGCAGGGCCAAGTGATAGTGATGGCCAGTTTGCATCATGAAGCTCATAGGAGATGGCAGGAGAACAAACCAACTGTGTTTTGACCCTAGACATAATTGCCAGCCCAGGTGAAGAAGATTATAAAAGTTTGTAAATACTTTGGACCAGATCAGGTGATTCTTTTATGAAATGGCCATTTATAATGATACAAACTGTGTCTTCCTGAGGAACTAAATGGAAGAGTTTGTGTACTTGGATCTTAGATGATCTCTTGCTTATATTAATATTACCTTCATTAATTGTCATACCACATTGCAAGGTATAAGTGAAAGTTTGGAAAATATCAATCAGGCGTCAGCCTCTATTTGCACTGTGGCCTGCGGGACACTGAAGGGAAAGTTAGTAGATTGAGCATCGCCTTAAGGAGCCACTGGTGTTCCTTCCTTATGTGCTTCTAGAACCTGCTTTGCAAAGCTGAAACAGACTAGAAGGCAAACCTCGCTGTGGTGAATTCATTGTGTTTGTGTTTCAGACACCAAAGGCTCTATTCCCTGCTGGACAGGTTCCGTCTATCTACTGTGCAAGACTCTCTCAGCCCCTTACCCCCAGTCACCTCCCACCCTTTAGACGGGGATGGATACATGCCACTGGAAACAGTGAGTCCAGACAAAGTAAGTGTCCAGGATGCTCTAAAGTGGTAGCTCAGGCGCACACAGGGGCGCACACCTCTGTTCACCTATGTCAAATGCAAAGTGTCAGGGGCTCAGTGTACTCAGGATGTTCTGATGCTTGACCCAGGTCCTGAGCAGCTCTGATTGGGGGCTGGGGTGGAAACATTTGGGAACCTTGCAAGTCCTCGTGAGAGAGGCTGCGCTGGTGTGGGACTTCTGTGGTAGGAAGTCTACCATGACCTCTTCTGACACCTTTTCCTTCCTGTGAATTGACACCAGCCCTGATGGGTCGTCATTACCTCGTCACTCACCTCAGAGTTAGGAACCATCTGGGGACTCACAAGAGATGAATTGAGGTCTCAAAAACCAGCGGCCCAAGTGGAAGGAGAAGCAGGTTCTGTCCTGCACTCTTAGGCTTTACTTCCGTTTGTTAAGCACCTTCTCAGCACTGGCTGCTGGGCAGAGTCGAGTAAAGCCAATTAGAGGTGGTTGGTGCAGGGTCAGGGGAGGGGAAAGAGGGGAGCCTTCAGTACTTCCGCTGAGTTTGGAAGGACTACTAGTTGTTCAGGTGGAGGGGGAGAAGGTGAGTTTCCAGGCAGGGAATAGCAACTACCAAGGGAAGACCTCTCCTTTGGCAAGCTGTAGACAGGGTATGCTGGCGCCCCGTGAGCAAGGCTCAGTCCAACCCAGGGGAGCAGAAGCCTCTGATTGCCTGTCTGACCACATTCCCTTTTCCTGTCTTTTTCTTCTTCCCAGGATTGGTACATTCGCCTTGTCAGGTCCCAGTGTTGGGTCAAGTCAGACACTGCACTACTAGAAGGTGCAGAACTAGTGAATCGCATTCCTGCTGAAGACATGAGCAACTTCATGATGAACTCGGTAGGTGAGCAGCAGGAAGTAGAGAAATCTCTAGATTTTGCTTGTTTCTGAGCTGGATTTGTCTCATCTTCATGTGACTCTGACTGACTGACTGACTGACAGCAACACATTGAGGGCTCTCATCCAGAATGGGACAGTGCTGGGGTGGGGGCTCTTCAAGATGGGAGCCAGAGTTATTTCAGCTACATTAGAACCAAAGTGGAATGTGGTTTTTAGCTCATGTTATGTGCATCTAAAGGAAATGCAGGTGTCCATAGATTGCAGTCAGTTCATCATTGGTACCATAATGTGTGTGCTCTTTGGCAAACGGGTTGTTGGTGGTGAAGCCCTCCCAACCCCATGTAGAAACAAAAGAGTCAGCCCAAAATCAGTTTGCTAAAATTCGTTTTATCTGAAAATTCTTGCAGTAGAGGCTGACTTACGAACTGACAAATTTTCTTAGTGACGAAGTTTATTGGATTTTCCAAATTTGCTAATCCACCTTTTAATGGCTTTAAAGGTTCTGGCTAAAAACCACAAGAATTTTGGGTTTTAGGCACTGATGATGAAGTTCATTTTTCTGAATATTAAACTAAGATTGATGTTCTACCTGAATAATTGGACACCCCTATCCTTAAATGACCAAAAAGAAGTTGATGAAACACACATTGCAAGTTATTGAATGAAATGCTCTTTTTCCAAGCAGCACTTTGGCTTTCTATGCCACTTTGCCCTATGCCAGCTGCTCTTGCACGTCTTTTGCAAACTGCAGGAGTGCTTGGTATTGCACTGTTTTCTTGGATGGCACATTAGGATTGATGTTATTGTTTTATCAGTTAAAAATTTGTACCCCAGCTGGACACAAGGACACGTGCTTGTAATCCCAGCAACTTGGGAGGCTGAGGCAGGAGGTCGCAAGTTCAAGGCCAACCTAGGCAATTTAGTGAGGCCTGAGGCAACTTAGCGTGACCCTGTCTCAGAATTTGAAAAAAATAAATAAATAAAAATAAAAAGACTGAGAACATAGTGGTAAAGTACTCCCAAGTTTAATCTCTAGTAGCACCAAAAATAAAAATAGAAGAATTAAAGTATTCCAAAGAGACCAGAAATATATTTTACTGAGCAAAGGTCGAATAGAATTGTTCATATATTTATAATAGATGTATATTCTTAAAACATTCCTTATGGTATTAATCTGTATTATCTCAAAACTCTTGTGTTAACTGTGATTTTTTTCTTGCCTAATTGAAAGCGTATAATCTTTGCTGTTGTTTGTCTAATCTTTAATGCTCTGATTTCAGGAGTTCAACTTAAACCTGTTGACCCCATGCTTAAGCCTCGGCATGAGTGAAATTGCTGGTGGCCAGAAGAGTCCCCTTTTTGAAGCAGCCCGGGGGGTAACTCTGAACCATGTGACCAGCATCGTTCAGCGACTTCCTGCTGTCCATCAAGTCTTCCAACCCTTCCAGCCCACAGAGCCCACGGCCTATTGGAACAAGCTGAATGATCTATTTGGTAATTTTAAATAAAAACTTATTTTATTTTTAAAAAGTGTTGCACCAAGCAAGTTTATAAGCAGCTCTGCTGATCAAAAGTGTAGGCAAAAGGTAGCTGGAGGGCTAGGGTGGTAGCTCAGTTGTGGAGTAGTTGCTTCACCCGTGAGGCTCTGGGTTCCGACCTCAGTACCACATAGAAATAAATAAAATAAAGGTCCTGTGTTCATCTACAGATGAAAATATTAAAGTAACTAGAAAACAGCACCAGCATTCGTAGCTTTGAATTTTTTTCTGTGCACTTGCCACTTGTCGTCTTGTTGGTGCAGTCAGTGTTCTGAGCCTTTCAGGAAGGCTGGGTGGTTCTCAGGGAAGTGCGCGTGCAGAACATCCTGCAGTCATGGACATGTTGCAGGCGCGCACCTGGCTGGGACATCCAGAGCACTTTTCAGTCCTCACAGAATTGCGTGGCTGCGTCTGAAGGTGAAGGGCTGTGTGTGGTTACAGCCACCCATGGAGGTCTCGTGTTTCAGGGGATGCTGCATTGTACCAGTCCCTGACCACACTGGCCCGGGCCCTGGCACAGTACCTGGTGGTGATCTCCAAAGTGCCTATCCATTTGCAACTTCCTTCTGAGAAGGAGAGGGACACGGTGAAGTTCGTGGTGATGACCATGGAGGTAAGAGCAGCTCCAGAACTTGCTGTGGGAGGGAATGTGACTCACGTTAGAATGAAGCAGCTCTGTGTAAACCAGGAGCTTGAGTGGTCAGTTTGGCTCCTCCCATCCTCAGGAAGTCAGTGCTTATCTTCAGGTTCTGTCTGCCTCACTTCACCGAGTGCCTTCGCCTCTCACTGCACTGCTTCCTCAGGGACCGTGGAGGTCAGCAAGATGCCTTCTCATCCCTGCACTGCAGACCTAGGGTGTACCTGAATTTTTAATAATCTGGGCAGTGTGTTGCATCTTAAACCAGGCAGTAAATCTGGGCATTTCAACCTTGGGGCAGTCAAACACTTGTCCCCTAAAGTATGTACGCCCTGTGGGCATGTTGCCTTTCCGTACCACTGCCTGTCTACCTCAAACACCAGAGATACATTGGCCATCCTGAGCAGGGAGCTGCCACCTCACACGAGGAAAGGGCTGTCCCAAGGGCATGAATGCATCAGTCACAAAGCAGTGAGGAAGTACTACTCTGAGCCAGGTTGAGCCAGGTGGTCCACAACCCTGTCCTCAGCCTAGTGGAAAGCTGGGAAGCAGAAGAAACTTGCAGAATGGACAGTGGCACCAGACACACCCTGTGCCTCATCTGTAGGACAGAGCACTGCACCTGCATCATTGCATTAAGTTCTTAGGATGGCCCTGCACGGTGTGTACTTTGTGCCCAGTTCACAGATGAAGAGGGCAAGGCTTGGAGAGAGGGTCAGGGACTTAGTCAGGCTAGTTCAGTGTTTGATTGTAGGTCCTGCTGTTCCCAGAGCTCACGTCCCCAGACTTAGCCTCATGGCTATGGTAGGTAAGATCTGTGCTACAGGGGCCCTGGAAAAGAGCCTCTGAGCAGAGACTGTGTGACCCAGGAGAGGTTGCTCCAGGTTCTCACGGCCCTGAAGGAAAAAGCATTTACTGAGTGGTGTGGGCGTCCTGGAGGAGGGAGTTGGGAAGGCAGGTCGGGACTGAATGTAGGGAGCAGGGGAGGGCAGCCTGGGAACAGCTGGGTCAGTGCCATCCTTTGGGCAGGGCAAGGTCTTCTGGACTCCTGGCCTCTTGGTCTTTGCCTGCCTTCCACAGCTGTGAATGGCTCTGCCTGCCTGGAGCCCTGGAGGCAGGAAGAACTGGGTGGACGTTCTCTGACACAGTACTTCCCTTTAGGCCCTGTCCTGGCATTTGATCCATGAGCAGCTCCCTCTGAGTCTGGACCTCCAGGCAGGGCTGGACTGCTGCTGCCTGGCCCTGCAACTTCCCGGCCTTTGGAGCGTGGTCTCCTCCGCGGAGTTTGTGACCCACGCCTGCTCCCTCGTCCACTGCGTGCGATTCCTCCTGGAAGCCAGTGAGTCCATGTCCACGCTTAGCAAAACCAGGGCCCAGCAGAGCATCTACTCTTAAATGTTCTCACTTTGTGCCAACTGTTTCCAAGAACCAAATTAAGACTTGGGATGAAGAGCTGGGTCTCTGTCTCTTCACCTCCAGAAACTCAGCCTCTACCCATTAGTTAACTCAAATTTGCTTTTCTAATCATTTTGTTTAGATTTTGGAGTTGAAGCTTTCAGAAAAAGGCTTCTAAGCTTCATGTTCCTGTGATCTTGGTCTTAGTGGACCATGCCATGTTTTTAGCCCTAAGTGATTGTAAGATTAGTAAGATTACATTCAAAAGATGACTGTCTCCTATTAGAGTTGAATGCATATTTCTATATACAGCATTGTAACACTAGTATATTGTAAAATAAAAGCAATTCATCCTTTTCAAGGAACAGTGTCCTCAATAAGGGGTCATTAGCTAAATTTTGTAAAAAATTGGGCATTACAGTTTACATGTTGCAGGGTGTTTTGAAGTTTAGTATTTTCCAATTAAACGTTATAGAGTGGTGTTTTGATGTTCCATTGTTTAAATTGTTTTCATCTGTGCATTTGTAGTCAACTTGAAAAACGGAGATCCAGGGATTAATTTTTAAAAGCCAGGCGTCTTGGGGTTCCAGTGATGCTTTCAGCGACAGTGAATCATGGACAGTCCGATAAAATCCTTCAGGGCAGAGATGCAGACAGGACAGCAGCCTGAAATCTGAGTGTAGGAGCTCAAGTTCTTGCACGTGCGCAGTCAGCCAAGAGACTGGCAGTTACCTGTGTTGTTGACCGGCATTTTCTATTCGACTAACGTCAGTTCTAGAAGTCTAGGCCTCATATGATGTAGTCCATCACTGAATTCTTAGAGGGTGCACAGATGTGAAAATTTGAGTAGGCAGGAAGGATAAAAATATGTGGAGGGCTGGGGCTGAAGCTCAGTGGTAGAGTACTTGCCTTGCATGAGTGAGGCACTGGATTTGATCCTTAGCACCACATAAAAATAAATAAAGATATTGATTGTGCCCATCTACTACTAAGAAAATATGGGAAAAAAAAAAAAAAGAAGTATGTGGAAATCCTTGTCTCTTATGTTGTGATTTTAGTTGCAGTGCAACCTGGAGACCAGCTTCTTAGTCCAGAAAGCAGAACCAGTGCTCCAAGACCTGTCAGAGAAGAGGAAGTAGATTCAGACACACACAGTAAGTCTCAGAACCCATTTTTTTAACCTGTGTTTCTTCGGGGCCTTGAAATTCATTTCCAAAAGAGACTTGTAAGTGGACGATGTGGACTCTAAAACCTGTTTCAACTTGCCCATAATACTCGTCCCTGAATTTCCAGGGGATTTAGTCCATTGCTGTGCACACCCTCTTCCCTGTGTCTCAGCACTTGTCCCTGCTCCCCTGGCTGGCTGACCTATTCCAGCCTGGTGGTCATCTTCCCCAGTTCTCGCTAATCCACATCCTTTCCCACAGCCAGGTTTGCTTCCTCCTGGGAAGCCCCCATCTCAGCACTGAGCACATGACTGTAGTTACTCTGAGCTCCTGAGGGTGGTGGCTGCACAGAGTTCAAACATGGCCTGCTTTAAGTGGTCAGCAAATGTTGGTTGAGTGGTGAATGGATAAAGAGAAATACCAAGGAACTTGAAGTTAGTGGGCATGTCCACGCAGTATACTGTGACCCAGGTATATTTCAGCCATCCCTTTGGGTGGATATTTTCAAAGAACTTTCCTGCTCTCTACAGAGCAGCATCAAAATTGCCCTTATTTAAAGTTCTGGCTCAAATATGTGCTGCAGTTTTTCATGTTCCTCTCTCTCCTGATTTTTGGGCAGCTATTTTACTGTGACTGGTGGGAAGGCTGGTTGGGAGTAAAACATTCTGGCCAAGTGACTTCTTACTGTCTCAGCCTTCAGCTTCTGGGCCCTTTAAGCTCCCTTAACCCAGGGGCCAGTGGGAATGCCACCCTGTCCCCTAAGGAAAGGAAGATAGGCTTCCAGGCCACTCTTCTTGGACTTCCAGGAGCCTTATCCCTGCTCCCTGGCTACAGGTGCACGCCTTGTGTTACGGGGCACAGTGGTGCCTAGTCACAGCCTCACCTCTAGTTTCCTGTGTAGGGTGTTGATGACCCAGAAGCACTGCTGTCAATACTCAGCCAAGGTCTTCTGATTTTTTTTGTCTTGAACCCTGAGGTTCCTGTGGCCTTTGTGATTTCATGGTTTCTTATTGTTTCTGAGGAGGGGGAGGTACTCACCTCCCCAACTTGGTTCTTTCTGGCAGAGCAGCTGCTCAGGTTACTCACTCTGTACTCTGCAGTGAGGCTATAAGATAGAAACTGAGGATTGTAGCCACATAGAGCAGAGAGCAGCCACAGCCCTGTCGTGAGTGCTCAGCAGATGGCTCTGTGATTTCTGCTACAACTTGAATTCCCACTGCTCTCCAGTGGTGCAGACTGTCCAGGGCCCACTCAGAGCAAGCAGGCTCCATGGCTAGAGAACGGTTAGTTTGGGTTAATACAGCTGTGTGCATTCTCCATGGCCTTCTTTAGGAGGGTTCATTTAATCCTGGCCAGAGAAGGAAGCTAAGTTTTTTATCACCTACACAGTTGATGCTTCTTGAAGATTGTCCAATAAATATTAATGGCAGACTCATTTCTTAGTTCCATAAGGCCAATAAGAACTCCTTTTCCGTACCAAAAATGTTGCCTAAATTTGGATCTCGTGGGCCATGCGTAATATTCATCTCGTAAACATTTATCACTCAACAAAACATTGTTTAGTTCCACACTGTATGTCAGACTCAGAGTGGATGTGAACAGTCTCTGCTGGCAGCTGCGAAGAGGCTCCTAGCTGAGGTCAGGAGCTTTCCTCAGCACCTCGCCCCTGGCTTTCCAGCAGGAACGCACCCCGTTCGTGCAGCAGGCTTGATCCAGGGGACATGGTGACCAGGGATCATAGAGTGGTTCTTGGCACCCTGGCTTGGGACATCACATGTCCTGGGAGAGTCAGAGAAAGCCAGAGGGCAGTGTCCTGAGGGAAGTGGAAGTGGAAGTGGAAGATGAGCAGCCCCTTGGTAGCTTTAGATGTTGCAAGCTGATGCAAGAAGGCTGGAGACCCAGGCAGGACTTGGGTTCAGAAGCATTGCCAAGGTCCTGGCGGAAATGGGGAGCAGTGCCTGGTTGAGAAACCCATTAAAGAGGCACAACCTATAGGCCTTCAGTGACCCACTCAAAGTCTAGTGGCCTGAGCAGCAGCATTGCTTGCTTGCGCCTCCTCCACGGGCATGCAGGGAAGGGTGGCAGAGTCAGACTGTTTTAATAGTCCTTTCTTGACCACATCACCTGGGTAGATCCCAAGTACATCACCACGGCCTGCGAGATGGTGGCAGAGATGGTGGAGTCCCTGCAGTCGGTGCTGGCCCTGGGCCACCAGAGGAACAGCAGCGTGCCAGCGTTCCTCACAGCAGTGCTCAAGAACATCGTGGTCAGTCTGGCCCGTCTGCCCCTGGTCAACAGCTACACACGCGTGCCCCCCTTGGTGAGTCTGGCTGTGACTTTGCCAAAGACAAAAATAGAATGCACAGGCAGCCCTGGGAACAGGGCCAACAGAGGTGAACACTGGGCAGCTCTGGCGCTCCCTTGCCATGGCCCCGTGTCTCACTGAGTGTGGTTGTGATGCTCTTGTCCTTGGGCGTGGCACATAGCGTTTGGTGGTAGAAATGCTGGATTTCCCTAAATGAGCTGAGTCGCTTTCGTTAAACAGGATCCCGGCCCTGCTGATAGTGAGGAACCTGATTCTGTTCTGGAGGCCGGGCCTCAGCAGCCGTCCCCGGAGCTGCACGTGCACATGGCACTACCACTGCTGCAGGTCCTGCCTTGGAACCGCCTTTGGAATCAGTTCTACATGGATGTGCTCAGGGCTGGGTCTGGGGCTCAGTGGTAGAGCGTGTCCAGCACATGTGAGGCCCCGGGTTTGATTCTTGGCACCACATAAAAGCAAACAAACAAGAAAGGTATTTTATCCATCTACAACTAAAAAGAACATTTTGTAGATAAGCACAGTACCTTTATTTTATTTATTTATTTTTACGTGGTGCTCAAAATCAAACCCACTGCCTCACATCTGCTAGTCAAGCACTTTACCACTGAGCCACACCCCCAGCCCTAAAAAAAAAAATTTAATTAAAAAAATAAAATGGATGTGCCAAAGGGACTCTTGTTGCAGATGGCAGAATGAGGTTAGCATGACAGGGACAGTTGGTGGCAACTAGACTGACCCCCTCCCCAGTGAAATTGCATCATTCTTCCTAGCCTGCTAAGACAGGACCTGTTCCTTTCTACCAGAGTCCTCAAGCAAGAAATAAAGGACAGAGCACAGAACCAGGGCCTGGGAGGTTCTTGTTTCTGCCCGAGAAGGCCCACAGCTGCCTCTGGGGCACAGCCTCTGTGTGGGTGTGCTGGTCCTGGGGAAGCGAGCACCAAGAAAGTGGTATCTGTTGGACTTCGAGGGATGCTGCAGAGGGCAAAAGTGTTTGGAGGATCCATGCTGAGAGTAGCGGTACAGCCTGGTTGTGTGGAAATGCTGGTGTAACAGGGAGCTGTGGGCATCCAGGAAGAAAGCAGGAGAAGCAGCCATGATGGCTGTGCAGGGTCAGTCCCATCCCCATGCACACGCAGCCCTCCTGGGCTTGAGGGCATGTGGTTCTGAAGTAGTACTATTCCTTTAGAGGGATGGAATAGGAAGTCGTAGTCCAGAGGTTGTGCTGTCCGGAGTTCTCAGGGATCTGCCCAACCAACAGTGTACTGTAGTTAACTCCAAGGGCCTTTGTCCACTCCCTGGAGGGTCCTTCCTGGTCAGGGAACGACTATAGCAGTTGCCACAAAACCTCTCTCTGGACATGCTCCCGGGAGGTTTGGTGGGTGGCATATGATACTTAAAGAGGGCTTTCCAGTGCTCAAATAGTTTGGCTGGCCAAGTCAGAGCCCTCTCTGCCCTCACTCCAATGGGCTAAGGGAGAGATCTGGAGTGGGCTTTGGCCTGGGACTCCCTTGAGTACTCTGTGGCTTCATGGAGGGTGTAACTGAGTTGGTTCTGTTGCTGGGGCAGCACGGAGTCTACTTCAGGGATTCCTCTGTGCCAGCGCATGTCCACACAGCTAAGGACAGAAGGTAGGACGTTGCAGTGTGGTGATTTTGTGCCTGCTTGCCAGTACACGTTCATGTAGGAGGCCAGACGTCATTCACGTTGCCCGTACTCTCACACCTGGGCACAGGGTGTCCTTTGATGCCCACACTGCAGTGGGCATCTCCCTACAGGAGATGTACCAGCCAGGTGGGTGTGTGGGCAGCGTCACAAGACAGTGGCGGGCCTGGGCCAGGGAGCAAACAAGGATAAGGAAGGCAGGGCAGGGCAGAGCAAGATCGGAAGGTACCCTGGGTGGGGAGTGTTTCTGGGGAAGGCAGTGGACTGGCCTGCTTGGCTGGTAAGGTTCCTCACTCTCATCTCAGGTGTGGAAACTCGGATGGTCACCCCAACCAGGAGGGGACTTCGGCACAGTGTTCCCTGAGATCCCGGTGGAGTTCCTGCAGGAAAAGGAGGTCTTCAAGGAGTTCATCTACCGCATCAACACTCTCGGTACCCCACACCTCGCCCTCAGGGCCCAGACAGCTGGGGAGACCAGGCGCAGGGGTTAGGGTCTTCTCATTTGATGCCAGAAAGCCTCGGGGTGACAATGACATAACCTCTGTGGACACCTTTGGCAGTGTATGCAGAACTCCTTGTTCTGGTGAGGAGTTGCGGGTATGCGTGCAGTGCCAGGTTCTGTGTGCCCGGCTTCTGGCAGCCAGGGCGGGTGTGCACACAGTCGATGGCAGGAGGCCGGGTTCTGTCTGGCCGTTGGGTACTTAGGCCAGATGGTGGCAGTGATTTTCTCAGGATGTTTTCTTGTGCTCACCAGTTTGATCTCATGTTCTCAATGATGTCATTTCTTGTGCTGGGGAAGATGACAGGCTGTCCCTGGTCCTGACCTTCCCCAGGATCCAGGGTGGTTGAGTGGAGGGAAAGCAGACTTGGAGTTGGCTGGCGCTGGCCCCTTTGGCTAATCCTCCTGTCTACTTAGCATGGGTGGGTTATTAATCTTAACCTCCAGGACCCTCTTTGTCATCTGTAAAGTGGGGACTGCGCCTATTCCATGGAATTGTTCCAGGGGTAGAAATTAATAAGAATCAGCTCTCTCAGAGTGTCTCAGAAAGTGGTGGCATTAGTAGTTCTGTTAGGACTCTTCTCTGCTTTCTGAAGAGCAAAGTTGCCTGTTTTTTTCCCCCTTGTGGCTGGGGTTATCACCTGGTGGTACGGTTGTAATCAGGAAATCAGGGACTGTGCATTTCCTGGAAAGTTCCCATCTTCTCTTGGACACCTGCCTCCACCATCAGACCTCACCCTCTCCACCCCTCAATCCCTCTGGCTCCTGTAGACTTGGCACTTGTTCTGATTCCAGAAGGTTCTGGCAGTAGATGCCGCACCATGATCTGCCCTTCACGCAGCTAGACAGTCATCACCCTGTACTCAGGGGAGTCAGGAATCACCAGCTGTCAAGGAGCTTTTCTTCTTCACTTTCCTTAAAGACTGATCCCAGCCTCCCCCACCCCCTTTCCCAGTGCCAGCTTTGGTCTTCCTGGGCAGCCACCTCCAGTGTCACCACCGTTAGACCCCTTGGACCAGGCCAGCTCTGTCCCCTTTCCTCAGAACCTGCCTTCACCCCATTGTTCTGTCCTTCTCTGTGCACATTGCTGTCGAGGCACATATGTCCCCACGTGCCAGGATTACCAGAGAGGGCCTGGTGGTCAGTGCTCCAGTTGTCCTCTCCCCACCTGGCACCTGTGCATTTTGGGTGAGGGCTATGACTCTCCTAAGGACACAGTGGGAAAACAGTCCTAGCATCAGCCATGTGTTGAAGTGTGCTGCGTGTCGCTGGTGGGTGAGGCTAGAGAACAGCCTCTCAGATGGACTTCTCTGGGGGCTAGCTTGTGCCTGACCGCCACAGGCTCTTCGATCCATCTTCTAGACACACAAAAAACAGTTTCTGTGGGCTGGGGTTGTGGCTCAGTGGTAGAGCACTCACCTTGCATGTGTGACGCCCTGCGTTCAATTCTCAGCACTGCATATAAATAAATGAAAGTCTGTCAACAACTAAAAACATGTTTTAAAAAAAAAAAAGTTGCTGTGACTTAGTCTTAGCAGCTTTATTGAGACACAGTTGACATGCTGAATGTGAAGAACCGTGGTTCTGTCTGTGGAGCTGTGGCTGTCAGCATGGTCTCAGGTCAGACTTGAGAAAAGAACGCCTGGTGTGCAGAAGTGGCCTGGCCCGCTCAGACATAACCTGCTGGGTGTCCCTTCACTGTCTCTGTCCCTACATTGGGACTGGGGTTTGAGAGGGCTCCAGGGCTGAGTTCGGCCTGTGACCCTTGCTGTTAGGTAGCTTTAGACAGCCTAGCTGACTTTTGTGTGCTTTAGTTTCCTCTTTGATAAAATGGAGAGAATAACATTCCCTACCTTGCAGAATAATCTGAGGATTTAAAGAAAAGGTACTGTATGTGCCTGTCCAAGTTGGTGCTGTTGTCAACATAACCGTACACACGTGAGGAGTGGGTGACACTGTCTGAAGTAGCACTTGCATTCCCAGGGTGGACCAGTCGTACACAGTTTGAAGAAACTTGGGCCACCCTCCTTGGTGTCCTGGTGACCCAGCCTCTTGTGATGGAGCAGGAAGAGAGCCCCCCTGAGGTAAGGCTGCCGTGACTGGGAGGCTGCAGCTGGGGCAGCTTTTAATTGGCATTGGCGGATGTTGCAGAGCAGGAGCAGATCTCCCCGGGGTGCAAGTCCAAGGCTGCCAGTGACCGGGGAGCATTTTATACTACAGTGTATTCCACATAGAGGATCAGTGAGATTGTGTCCTTTAATGAAAGTATCTTTGAGTTCTGTTTATCAATATCCAGAGGAGTTGAATTAACACGAAGTAAGGTACTCAGTCCAGGCCATATGCATGTACCTGGTTTGTTTTTCTAATTATTCTGCAGAGGTGGTATTCAGCTTTTGAAAGTGAATTATGTTAGCTTCCTGTGACATAAATAGCAACCACGTTCTGGTAAAGCAGAGCCTGAGGGGTTAAAGCTCATGGGTATGCTCTTTGGCTGTGCTAGAAGATGTGCTGTGAACTTGTGGAAATGATAGTTCAGGTTCATCTCTAGAAATGAATAGATTGCCATCTGAAATGCCCCTAAAAGTAATAAGAGCCTTTAAGGAACGTTTCTTAAAAAGTAATTCAGATTTGGAGTTTTATGCTCATAGGAGACCTCACTTTGAAAAATAGACGTTTACCCATTAGATTTATTCCAAGGCACAGATACGTGGAGGTGCTGCCCCATGCCAGGTGAACTTAGGGAGACCCTGGCAAGGGGAAGCCATGTCCCTCCGCTCCTTCCTCCTAGGCCATGTGGCCTCCAGGCACTGTGTGAAGTAGAGGCAGAGTCGGTTGTGGTGTCTCACTGTCCTGTTGTTGATGTATGGACTGTCCATGCAGGAAGACACAGAAAGGACTCAGATCCACGTCCTGGCTGTGCAGGCCATCACCTCCCTGGTGCTCAGTGCGATGACTGTGCCTGTGGCCGGCAACCCAGCTGTGAGCTGCTTGGAGCAGCAGCCCCGGAACAAGCCCCTGAAGGCCCTCGATACCAGGTTTGCCTGAGTTCCCATGTGTTCTGTGTCCCACTGCAGGGGACAGTGAGGTACCCCCTCCTCAGGGACCAGCAACTTTCCTAGCTCTTTCCTTTGTTGCCAGACTTGAAACAGCACTGCATGTGACCCTGGCACAAGTATGCAGATCCAAGCGATTTCATGTCCAGTGACAGGGTCACAATTGGGCCTGGAATTTATGAGGGCCTTTGGGATGTTTGGGGGACAAACTCTGACGAGGCAGGAGTGAGCCCCTGCCTAAAGGTACACAGACAGGAACGACTTGCCGAGTGAGTTCCTTGCTCCTGTGCTGTCACTGGAGGCAACATGGAGATGAGGTCCTGGAGGTAGGACTCTGAAGGAAGCAAGATGGTTTTGCGTTTTGGTGTTTTGTTTGTTTATTTTTTGTAGTCCTGGGGATTGAACCCAGGGGTGCATCCCTAACCCTTTTTTATTTTGAAACAGGGTCTGAGTTGCAGAGGCTGGCCTTGAACTTGACATCCTCCTGCCTCAGCCTCCTGAGTTTTCTGGGATTGTAGGCGTGTACCAGCAGTAGAATGTTCTTTACTTTTGTCTGAACTTTAGGTTTGGGAGGAAGTTGAGCATGATCAGAGGGATTGTAGAACAGGAGATTCAAGCAATGGTGTCCAAGAGAGAGAATATCGCCACCCATCACCCGTACCAGGCCTGGGATCCTGTCCCTTCTCTGTCTCCGGCTACTACAGGTATAGGAGAGGGGCATTGGCTAGGACTAGAATGAGAGAGACTGGCAGGCACTTCATGCCTCCCAGTCTGTGTGCCACCTATGCCCAGGAGAGCCTCAGTTGTGAGGACCTAAAATCTAGAAATCACCTGGACCATCTTTTGCCATTTGAGTTGTGGGAAGCCAAAGAGTTCTCAAGGCTGGAAGACTGGCAGCTTGCATAAGATTTAAAAGCCAAATTAGTTGGTCACAGTTTGTCTAACTGACCTGCATCTCCAGCTTCTCAGGGAACCCACGTGCAGGAGCGTGTGTTCCGTGCTGGCCCTGTGGCAGGCTCCCCTGGCCTGAGTGCCTCACCGTCCCGGACTCTGTGCCATGCTCCTCAGGCACATACTCCACCTCTACCTGCCAGTGATAAACGCTGTAGTTTGTCATCCTGGCTTAAAGGAGAGGAGAGGTTTGGGGGATTTGTTTTGTTGTTGTTTTCAATTTGTTTGTTGTGTTATACATTTTTGTTTGTTTGGCAAACAGTATTTTAGTTTTGTGATCCCTTCCTACGTTAGCTTAGAGCTATAAACTCAAGTGCCTGGAAGGCTTTATTTAGAAGTGGCAGAGTGAGCAGGTCCTGGGAGAGGTGCAGATGAGGCCAGGAGAGGCGGAGAACATGTGGGTCCAGGGGAAGGCGGGTGGCACAGAGCTGGCATGGGCTAGCTAGGGCAGTCCTGAGTGCTACAGAGAAAAGGCCATACTCCAGTTTGTCCCCAGCCTGCCAGCTTACCAGGTTATGAATGACAAACCCCTGAGACTCCAGGGCCATCCCGCCAGTGGTGAGGACACTGACTTGGATGGCACCTGCACGGGTAGGAGTGGGATTGGCACCAGGTGGCCCTGCAATTGCGCCGCCTGGTGTCCCCACGCTGTTGTTCACAGGTGCCCTCATCAGCCATGACAAGCTGCTGCTGCAGATGAACCCCGAGCGGGAGCTGGGCAACATGAGCTACAAGCTGGGCCAGGTGCGTCCAGCTCCTCGGTCTCCTCACGGCCCTCGGATTGGGGCATGTCCCCAGGGAAAAGAGAAGTGCTTTTCCTTTTGTTTCTACTTACATTCTTTGCTCTAAGAAGGTTTAGACATGTTGCTTGATTTCATGGCGTGCTGGAGCAGGCAGGGCAGTGTGGCAGGCTGGGTGGTGTGTGCCTGCCAGGGAGCTGTGGAGAGTGGGTGTGGTCCTGTCTGCCCCATGGTTCCTGCTGTCCAGGCGGGCACCAGCTGAGCAGGAAGCTGTCCTCTGAGCTCTCATTTTGGAAGAGACTGCTCAGGGTAATGTCTGGGAACACAGAAGACTTCTGAGGGTTTTACCTTCTGCCATCCCATCCAGTGTGTGGGCCCATCATGTCACTGTCCTGGGCCCCTGCCTCTGCAGGGACAGCCACTCTGGTACCTACTGGATGCAGGGAGCTGTGATGCCAGCTCACTTTTCTGTTCTGTCACCTGTGCAGAGAGGTTCCACCCTGATCAGTAGTGGCTAGTAGACTGTGATGTGCTTTCATGGAGTGAGAGACCTGGGCCTGCTGAGGGTTCAGGGGACAATGTCACGCTGTCCCCTCTGGCTCCGTTGCATTCAGGGCTGTGTCAGTGTCCAGGGTCCACAAAGCCAATGTGATGGGATTGTATCAGGGCTGAAATATAATTCCATCCCTGCCCATCCGGGACATGTCAGGTCCCAGATGCCCCTGGGCTAAACGAACCACCACCTGCCTGGAGGGCAGCGGGAGACTCGCACTCACAGCCTGCCTGTCCACAGATCCCACACTGCAGATTTCCAGAGAAGCAGGCAGAAGTGAGGTTGGGGGTTGTGCTGACAGCCCAGTAGCCATGTGTTCTGGAGCCAGGTTTCCTCTGAAGCTGGGTACCCTTCATGGGGACTCTCTGCCCGCCTGCTGGCCTTTACCTTCCTGCTACCATCTCTGTAGTGTTTGGACTTCCTAAACAAGCAGCTCAAACAAGTGGGGTACACCATCAGGAACTGCCCATGAGGGGAGCCAGGTTTGGAAGAAACCGCACGTGTGGTCTTCCCGTTTCCAGGGCTGCTTTCAGGCACCCTTGAGAGCTATGACTGCTTCCCCCGGCTGCCGTCCCAGGCCTTGGACCTGAGGCTGGTGTTGTCCAGCAGCAGTCTGTCCCCTGCTGCAGGCTCCAGTGGCCGAAGCTTGATGGTCTGAGTGCCTCTGAGGAGCCAGCTGAGCCAGCTGTTGGAGTGCTGCCGTGTGCTTGGTGCAGAGAGCCTGGCTGTACCTCCCACCAGGAACCTCAGCCTCCTGGAGTGCCAGGCTGAGTGTCCTGTTTCCATGGCAGGTGTCCATACACTCCGTGTGGCTGGGGAACAGTATCACCCCACTAAGAGAGGAGGAGTGGGATGAGGAAGAGGAGGAAGAGGCAGATGTCCCCACACCTGCTTCTCCACCCACATCTCCAGTCAACTCCAGGTTTGAATTGGCCTTTTAGTTTTTAAAGCAATTTGAAAATTCTTACTAAGTCATTTGGTTGGTTGGTTGTGCTTCTTGAAATGAACCTGTCATCTGTGTTTCCTACTCGGCAGGAAGCACCGGGCTGGAGTCGATATCCATTCCTGTTCCCAGTTTTTGCTTGAACTGTACAGCCGCTGGATCCTGCCGTCTAGTTCAGCCAGGAGGACCCCTGTCATGCTAATCAGTGAAGTGGTTCGGTCTGTAAGTTGACCTTCCCCTTCCTTCCCTCACAGGAGCATGTAACCACATGCACAGACACTGCCACTTGTATGTCCCAGATGCCACGTGCGTGCACAGACACAGAGCACATGCATACAAGGGGATATGTGTGTACCACACACATGGTTTATCATGTCTAAAAACCTATGAGGGAGCTTTTACAGACTCCCAGCTAGAGGCTTAGTGTTTTTGAATGGGTGAAGGGATGGTTTTCTACATCTGCAATCCAGAGAACGTTGATATGCATTTATTTTGGGGGGGTTGGTGGGTACCGGGAGTTGAACTCAAGAGGTGCTTTACCACTGAGCCACATCCCCAGCCCTTTTTATTTTGAGGCAAGTTCTCACTAAGTTGCTTAGGGCCTCAGTGTCCTGGGTCGCTGGGGTTTCAAGCGTGTGCCACTTGCCTGGCTGGCACTCTCTCGTAGTACAGGTGTGGTGAAATGTCTGTTGCTTTCACAGTGCCCAGTCTGACTCTCCTGTGTGTCTGCCCCTTCCAGGTCTGTGACAAACAGCCCCACAGCCCAGGCCCCACTTCTGAGAAGCACCAGTTCAGAGCATCTCAAATTAGTAGTCTTAGCTCTTTGGGTTGCAGCTCTTCAGCTTACAAGGACCCCAATGGGCATTTGCTTCTGTGGATTGTATCTATCAGTGTTCATAGGGTTGGACATAAAAGCTTTACAAAGTAGTTACTTAGTCCACTTTATTTTTTTTTAATTTTTATATTTTTTATTCTTAGTAAGTCCACATCAGTTTCATTTGGGGATAGGAAAAATGTGAACCTTTCAGAATAATCCTAGTAAAGGACTACATGGTATTGAAAAATTTTTTCATTTTCTTTTTTTTGACAGTGATAAATATTTTTTTTAAAAAATTTTCTCTTACATGTATATAGGGAAATAATGTCTGTCTCATTCTACCATTCTTCCTATCCCCACCACCCTACTCCTCCCCTCACTCCCCTCTGTACAATCCAAAGTTCTTTCTTTACTCACCCCTGACTGTGGATCAGCTTCCTCTTATCAGAGGAAACATTTGGTCTTTTGTTTTTTTGGATTAGCTTATTTCACATAGTATGATATATTTTTTTCCAGCCCCATCCATTTACCTGCAAATGCCATAATTTCATTCTTCTTTAAGGCTGAGTAATATTCCAGTGTGTATATGGACCACATTTTCTCTATCCATTCATCTGTTGAGGGGCACCTAGGCTGGTTCCATAGCTTAGCTATTATGAATTGAGCTGCTATGAACATTGATGGAGCTGCATCAATGAAGTATGCTTATTTTAAGTTCTTTGGGTATAAGCCGAAGAGTGGGATAGCTGGGTCAAATGGTGGTTCCATTCCAAGTTTTCTTAGGAATATCCATGCTGCTTTCCAAAGTGGTTGCACCATCTGCAGTCCCACCAGCAATGTATGAACGTACCTTTATCTCCACATCCTCGCCAACACTTATTATTGCTTGTACTCTTGATAATTGCCATTCTGACTGGAGTGAGATGAAATCTTAGAGCAGTTTTGATTTTCATTTCTCTAAGTGCAAGAGATGATGAACATTTTTTCATGTTTGTTGACTGTATTTCTTCTTTGAAGTGTGCGTTAGCCCATTTATAGATTGAGTTATTTGGGTTTTTTTGGTGTGAAGCGTTTTGAGTTCTTTATATATCCTGGAGATTAGTGCTCTATCTGAGGTGCAGGTGGTAAAGATTTTCTCCCATTCTGTAGGCTCTCTCTTCACATTTTGGATTGTTTCCTTTGCTGAGAAGCAGCCTTTTAGTTTGAATCCATTCCCATTTATTGATTCTTGATTTTTACTTCTTGCGCGTTATGAGTCTTGTTAAGAAAGTCAGGTCCTAGGCTGACATGATGAAGATTTGGGCCTACTTTTTCTTCTATTAGGCGCTGGGTCTCTGGTCTAATGCCTAGGTCCTTGGTCCACTTTGAGTTGAGTTTTGTGTAGGGTGAGAGATAGGGGTTTGATTTCATTTTGCTACGTATGGATTTCCTGTTTTCCCAGCACCATTTGTTGAACAGACTGTCTTTCCTCCAGTGTATGTTTTTGGCACCTTTGTGTAGGTAGCTGTATTTCTGTGGGTTTGTCCTTGTGTCTTCTATTCTGTACCATTGGTCTACATGTCTATTTTGGTGCCAATACCATGCCGTTTTTGTTACTCTTGCTCCGTAGTATAGTTTGAGGTCTGGTATTGTGATGCCTCCTGCTTCAGTCTTCTTGCTAAGATTGCCTTGGCTATTCTGGGTCTCTTATTTTTCCAAATGAATTTCATGATTGATTTTTCTATTTCTATGAAGAATGTCATTGGAATTTTAATAGGAATTGCACTAAACCTACATAACACTTTTGGTAGTATGGCCATTTTGACAATATTAATTCTGCCTATCCAAGAGCATGGGAGACCTTTCCATCTTCTAAGGTCTTCTTCAGTTTCTTTTTTTGGTGTTCTATAGTTTTCATTGTAGAGGTCTTTCACCTCTTTTTTAGATTGATTCCGGAAGTTTTTTTTTTGTTGAGTCTACTGTGAATGGAGTAGTTTTCCTAATTTCTCTTTCAGTGGATTCATTGCTTATGTATAGAAGTGCATTTGATTTATGGGTTTTGATTTTATATCCTGATACTTTGATGAAGTTCTAGAAATTTTCTGGTGGAATTTTTTGGATCTTCTAAATGTAGAATCATGTCATCGGTGAATATTGATAGTTTGAGTCCTTCTTTTCTTACTCGTATCCTTTAATTTCTTTCATCTATCTGATTGCTGTGGCTAGAGTTTCAAGTATCATGTTGAATAGAGGTGGTGAAAGAGGGCATCCCTGTCTCGTTCCAGTTCTTAGAGGGATACTTAGTCTACTTTAAACAGTTTTTATAAGAAATAATTTTTGAAATAATTTGCAAATATCTGGTATGTTAGAAAACAGATCCTCATATGAATGCTCTGCATCAGTCTGTTAGTATTATATATCCTCTAGAAAATTCTACCATGCACTGGGAGAAATGAAGATGAAGTCAGTATGATCATGGGAGTGGTCTGCCTCTGAAGCCCCTGGGAAGGCCCAGGTTTCTGCGTATCCTCAGGACCCCTTGTGGACACTGGTCTAGATGATTTGCTGACCCTAGCAAATTTGGTGCCTGGCCGAGACCCCTACTTAGGTGTGGCGCGAGAGCTGGTGTGGGAGACAGAGTGGTTGCAGGAACTCTTGTTTTGGAAACAGTTCCTGTTCTCCCTTCCCAGGGTTTTTTTTTTTTTTTCCTTAAATATTTCTTAGTTGTCATTGGACTTTATTTATATGTGATGCCAAGAATGGAACCCAGTGCCTCACACATGCTAGACAAGTGCTCTGCCACTGAGCCAGGACCCCAGCCCTTCCCCAGGGCTTTGAGTGCTGTAGGGAAGGCCTGGGGGTTGAGCGTCCCTCACAGGTCCGAGCCAGGCTCGCCTCCATCTGTGGTGTGTGTCTGGTCCACGTACACACGCGGTGTCTGTGTATGGTGTGTTCTCCTGCCTTCTGTGTATTCAGAGGCACCTGTAACAAACAGGACGCTCGAGCGGTTTCCACCCTGTGCTTTAGGTCTCTAGGTCCGCACGGAGCTCTCCCAGGCAGGGCTCCTGCGAATGCAGGGTGTTCGGTGTGCTCACCCTGGCGTCCGCTGGCCTGCGCCGCTTGCTTTGCTTGTAGCATGACTCCCTCTCCCGTCCAATGTCTCCAGCTTCTCGTGGTCTCTGACTTGTTCACTGAGCGCAACCAGTTTGAGATGATGTATCTGACGCTGACGGAACTGCGGAGGGTGCACCCTTCCGAGGATGAGATTCTCCTCCAGTACCTGGTGCCGGCCACCTGCAAGGCAGCTGCCGTCCTGGGAATGGTAAGTCAAGGTGGCAGGGAGGCTGCCTGTGCTGAGGCCACTTGGGCCTGCTCGGCACTGGGGCTGGTGTTGGTCAAATGTGCCAAGGGTGTCCGCATCCTTCGCAGGCCCTGCCTGGGCTGTACTCCCTGGCACATGGGAGCTGCGCCTCTGCCAGCTAGAGAGGACTCAGTTCCTGTTGGCGCTGTCCCACAGGGCACTGTGACGTGCATGTGGCTGAGTGCGGCTTGGGACTCCCGTACGCCTGGGTTCTGTGGTTGCAGTAGACTATCCCCACAGAGCCACAGGTCTGTGATGGTACAGGGACAGCACAGATGGGGGGACACAACTGGTTGCTCCATCTGCCTGCAGCCTGGCAGCCCCACTCCCCTTCTTTGATGTGGTCTTTGATGTGCTTTTCAGTGGACAGTCTCCCTCTGGGGATCCTTTTGCACCATAACTGTGCAGTCCGCTCCCAGAGTCTGGATCCTAGAGTCTGTTCTTAGCATCAGGACACCTTAGCCCATCTGTGCTGCTGTCACAGATTACCTTAGGCTGGGTCGTTTAATTGATTGCTCGTAGTCGGGAGTTGGGAAATCCACAATTAAAGTGCCAACAGGCGTGGTGTCTGGGGAGGGCTGTCTCTGCTTGGCAGCAGGCACCTTTTTGCTTGTCCTCCACGGAAGGGCAGACGGGCTCCCTGGGACATCCTTGATAAGGGTACCATCCTGGTCACAGGAGTACAGCCCCATGGCAAGTTCCTTCTCATTCTGCTGCCAGTTGATCAGAATCCCACCGGTGCAGTGACTCCCTGTCCCAGGTGTTGGTCACCACATGGTGCTGACTGAACATACCTCAGGTACATACATGCAGATGATCACTTGCAGATCCCACCCCTAGCTAGAGCTCACTGCAGCTGTTAGCACTGCCGTCACAGGGAAGGGTCCAGACTGGTGATGGATGTGTGTCTGCTCCTGGTCCTGTGGCATTACCCTGTGGTTGAGGTGTTGCTCATTTGCTCCTCTGGTAGCAGTAGACTCACTTATTCAGTGGTGGCAGAGTGGCTGCCCTGCACCAGGCACGCAGGACCCTGGCAGCAGTAGTGTCGAGGAACCTGTCGGGACTCATCTCCCGTGTGCCTCAAGCTCTGCACCAGTACCCCATCCAGTCCTGCCCCATCTGACAGAGGTACAGGACATTGTACCTCCCCAACTGCGTCCCTATAGAATCTGCTGTTACTGAACCCAGAGGCCAGAGCAAGGTATAGTCTGTCCTAGGTGGCCTTTGCCCAGGCCCTGGTGACGTGGAGCCATGCAGGGAGCAGGAACAGTGAGCATGTGGATCCCCTGTGCGAATGCAGCTCTTTAGGGTGAGCTGGGTGCTTCCGACTCGTGGGAGGTCCTTTCCCCCTGTGGAGCTCAGCTGCTGGGGCTTGGCTTTCATCCCGGCTGTGGCTTTGTGCTCAGGCCCAGATCCCCAGGCCAGTGTAAATCAGATACGTCAAGTGAGTAATGATTTCCAAAACAGACCCCAAGGCAGTATGGCACATGGCCCTGGTTCCAATTCTGTGCACACAAGTGTTCCTCCAAGATTGAAGATGGTCATCTGCTGCCCAACTTTCAACCTGGTCTGTGTTGCTGCAGACTACACTGCATCCAAGCACGTCATTTCCTTTGTCCACTCTTGTCGGAGCTGTAGCCCTTAGCAGAGGTGGTACTGGAGACCTGGGTGGGAGTAGTCCTGGGGAGCTGTCACACAGCCCCAGGGGTGTGGGTGGGGGTGAGAAGACAGTGACTGGCAGAGTGTCACTCTCCTTCAGGTTGAAACCACAAGGTATAGATTTCCCTTGAGAGTAGATGGCCAGGCAGCCTCTTGTTGCCGTTGGTCCAGAGAAGGCCCTGAGCCTGCCTTTCCTGAAGCACTGCAGCTCACGTGTCTCCAGCTGCACGCCACTTCCTGTGAAGGCCTTCTCCGTGCTGTTACAGGAGTCCTCACGGAGTGTGTGCTGTCTAGCTGTATAAAGTGCTAAGTGGAATTGATGCCATTTGGGTCCGAGTTAGCACAGACTAGTGTTAGGGGTGCCAAGACTACCCTTCGGTTTTTGCTAGAAGATGCCAGAGCTAAAATTTATTACAACAGAACTCCTCCAAAGCAACATTAGCAGCGGGAGAAGACATGTAACCAGAATCTCCTTCTGTGGAGGCTGGGGACGCGCTTGACTCCCCAGCAAGGAGCCCTGGCAGCACGTGTGGCAGTGCCAACCAGGGAGCCCAGGAGGGACTCAGTGGCCAGGGCATTCACTGGGGCTGGTCCCCTGGGCTCCTTGGAGGGCCCGTGCCAAACGTCCAGACTCCCAGAGGCGGGGCAGGTGTCTACACAGACCCCTGAGGCGCAGGGGCCCGTCCAGCCGTTGGGGTGCACATGCCAGCCGGGGTCCAAGCCGGCACACAGCCTGTTCGCAGGGTCTTGCCACACTGAGAGCTCTGCTGCATGCTGAACTCCACTGTAGCACAGGGACAGCCCTTTCCTGGCTGGGGAAGGTGGGCCACTGAGACGGGAGCCTTGGTGTGTCTTGGGCAGCTTGCGTCTGTGCTTGTGCTCAGGACAAGGCTGTGGCAGAGCCAGTCAGCCGCCTGCTGGAGAGCACGCTCAGGAGCAGCCACCTGCCCAGCCAGATCGGAGCCCTGCACGGAGTCCTCTACGTGCTGGAGTGCGACCTTCTGGACGACACTGCCAAGCAGCTCGTCCCCTTTGTCAGCGACTACCTCCTGTCCAACCTCCGAGGAGCAGCCCAGTGAGTGGGGCTAGCTGGGTGCAGTTTCCGAGCAGGCTGAGGAAAGAGCCAAGTTCCGCCTTTCAAAGTGCCCCTGGCCAGATGGGCAGAGATCTGGGTGGGCACCCTTTCCTGGGGACAGTGACTGAGGTCATTGAGACCCAAGGACTGGAATGCCTGACAAAAACTTGCATGGATGCCCCCAACAAGATGGCACGTCCTCCCCTGCTGCCTTTGCCCCAGCACTTGCCCCTCTGCTTGGCAAGAACAGTAGTCTCACCCTCTGCCAGACTGGCCTGCTGATCGCGGCTCCCCGGGGCGGTCACCCTTTCCTGCTCTGACCCCAGTCTCACCTTCCCTTAAAGTAGCTTTACATAGAGCTCAGCACAGATAGGTCACAGGACCCCATAGGAGACAGTTCAGGTGTGGCGGAGCACGCCAGTAGTCACAGCAACTCAGGAGGCTAAGGCAAGAGGGTCACAGGTTCCAGGCCAGTCTGGGAAATTTGTTGAAACCCTGTCTCAAAATAAAAATGACTGGGAATGTAGCTTGGTGGTAAGGCACCCCTGGGTTCAATCCCCAATCAAGAAAAGAGAGGAGTTCATCAGAAACGTGTCCTGGAAGCCCTGGAGAGGTCTGGAGCTGTCTTTAGCACCTCCCCTCCAGGGCTGGGGTGGGTTTTACCAGGCAGAGACAGAGTTGAGGGCAAGAGTTAGGAGCTGAGAAGAGAGCTGGGAAGAAAACCAGCAGTCCTGTGACCGGAGTGCAGATTTGGGGTGGGTTTCAAGGGTGACGTTAAATGTGAGGTTTGAAGGGCACAGTGAGGATCTTGGGCCCCGTAGGTGTGATTGCCATAAGGGAGCAAAGTTCTGAGGGGGAGAAGTGTGTGAGCAGGGATGCGTTGGGGCCTGGCAGGGCAGAGTTGAGGCCACCTCCTTCAGGCCAGAGGGGGCACAGACCTGAGGGGGCCTTTAGCTGGCCATTGTCCTCATGGTCACAGAGCCTGGCATCACAGGAACGCAGTCTCTGCTGAGGGGTGCCAGGGCACAGAGGAGTTGAGAGGGACACAGGAGCTTGTAGTGTTGAGGCAGATGGCAGACATACCTGGCCTCAGTTCCTTGGGCAGGGGGCTGGTGTCCTGTGCAAAGCAGTAGAGGCAGGGTCTCCTAGTGACTGACGGGAACATGCAGTGGCCATCTGAGTGTGGGTGGTGCTATATCCAGTCACAGGCCAGCCCAGGACCCCTGGGCAAGTCCACAAGTCAGGATTAGAAGGTGGTGTGTGCCTCGGGGAGAGCGCTGGCTGGTGGGACCTGCCTGCTGTGAGGCAATCTGTAGGACATGCTGAGGAGCAACACAAGGTGGCTCCTGTGGGGGCAGAGGGCCCTGTGCACAGCCTGGAGAGGGGCCCAGTGTGGAGGCAGGCATGGCCTGTGGCTTTGTGCTCATGGAGGAGCTGACCATTCTCACTGGGGGCAGAGCAGGCTGTGCAGCTAAGCTGGGCTCTCGACTCCGTTCCAGCTGCGTGAACGTGCACAGCCAGCAGCATGTGTTGGTGATGTGTGCCACTGCGTTCTACCTGATGGAGAACTATCCTCTGGACGTGGGGCCAGAGTTTTCAGCATCAGTGATACAGGTGAGTGGGCCTCAGCTGTGCTTCCAGCCAGGAAGGTCCTTGCAGGACCATGTGGCAGGACAGTTCTGACTTGGGGAACGTGCTTGAGCCTGTCCTCTCCTGCAGATGTGTGGGGTGATGCTGTCTGGCAGCGAGGAGGCCACCCCCTCTACCATCTACCACTGTGCCCTCCGAGGCCTGGAGCGCCTCCTGCTCTCTGAGCAGCTCTCCCGGCTGGATGCAGAGTCCCTGGTCAAGCTGAGCGTGGACAGAGTGAACGTGCACAGCCCGCATCGGGCCATGGCCGCTCTGGGCCTGATGCTCACCTGCATGTACACAGGTGAGCATTCACGAGGGCTGTGGGCTTACCCAGGGCCACTGTGCCCAGCGATGCATGAGACAGGAGCAGGCTCACTTGAGGGACACAGACCAGGCCCCTGGCATGCAGCACCTTTGGTGTTGCCTTGAGCCAGCCCCTCACCTTGCCAGAGGGGTTCAGAACCTTCCGCCCCTCATCGCTCAGCTGAGCCCTGGGCCGTCTGCGCTGTTCCTGGTGATCCGTTGGGACTCCTGTGCACAGGGCAGTGTCTCTGCAGCTTTGGGGTTTCAGTCGCGTGACCTTCCACTGAGTGCTTTTGTTTCAGGAAAGGAGAAAGCCAGCCCCGGGAGAGCGGCCGACCCAAACCCTGCGGCCCCAGACAGCGAGTCTGTGATCGTGGCGATGGAGCGGGTGTCTGTTCTCTTCGATAGGTAAGAGGCATAGCCCTCCTGGCAGCTGCATGCTGCCCTGGAGCCCCAGCCAGAAGCAGCTGCCTGGTGCCTGCCTATTTGCTTGACCTCTTGGCACCTTTCCCGCCAGTTTCCCTGCCACACCTTGACCCTGGCTTGGGCTGTCCCTGTGAGAGGCCATCCTTGGACCCCAGTAGCACTGTGGTGCTAACCCCCACTTTTGTCCCTCTCTCCTGCAGCCTGGGCACTTGAATGGTCAGATGCTGGGAGGCTGGGCAGGCAGCCCTGAATGCCCTGACCCTGCTGCCTTTCATGAGAGAGGAGCCAGGTGGAAGTAGGGTTCTTCTTGCCCTCAGGGGCCACGGGAAGGAGCACATGGCACCCAGAAGCAGTGTTGGGAATAGCACCAGGAAGAGTAAAGACAGAACAAATAAGCGTCCTTGAGAGCCTTGAGGCCTGTGGCCTTCCTGCCCCACACTAGGTGCTCCTGTGTTCAGTGCTAACTGGACTCGGCAGCTCTGGAGAGCGGGTGGAGCCTCCTCAGGTTTCTTCTCCAGAACGAGGCCCCACTTCTTCCTCTCACGACTGGCCTGTGGCCTGTTGCCACACTCGACCTGTGATCGCCACACATTCTAGCCAGTGGGAAGCCATCTGGCTTTCCCGCAAGCACACTCTTTAAGGGACCTTGCACGTCCTGTCTGACCAGACGAGGTTTTTTGCCCAGCTGGATAGCTTCCATGTTGAATTTTGGAATGAACTTTGCAACCACTGTTCCAGCACAGCGTGTTCACAGGGCACCACTGCAACCAGGCTTGGGGACAACTGGGTACACACAGGTGCACAGCCAAGCCCCTGTCCTCAGGGAACTTATGGTCTATTGCTGAGGAAATAAAATGCTCCAGTGAGCACAACCCAAGCATTCAGCTGGCAGCTTTCCAGCAGCCAAGAGGAGGTGCTGGTTGCAGCGACAGAAGAGGGCTTCCTGTGTGTGCACTGGGAGGATCCTCCCAGCTGTTGTCTTCTGGCATTGGAAAGGGTGCTGCATTGGGGAGAGAATGATGGACAAGAGAAGAGTCAGGGTCCAGATGGGGAAAGAAGGAAAACCCTGATTCAGGGCAGTAGGATAAGTCATGGACCATTTTGATGTAGACAGTTCCCTTCCGTAATGTTGCCACCCTGCCATCCCTTTACTGGACGGCCACTCCCCTCTGCAGAGTGCACTCCATGTGACTTAGGAGCTCAGAGCCCATACCCAGCGGCAGTCATCTTTACTGTCCCTGTGAGGAGGACAAGGGGACAGCTGGGGTTGGCCTTTCTGCTTTCAGAATTCATACCTGAGCTCCTGCATGGGCCCCGCTTGAGTGTCCCTTCCAGTCAAGGACCCTGGTTCCACACTCGCTCTCCTGGGGTAGGTTTGGGGGGTTAGGGTCTCTGATCCACCCATTTCTTCCAGGATCAGGAAGGGCTTTCCCTGTGAAGCCAGGGTGGTGGCAAGGATCCTGCCTCAGTTCCTAGATGACTTCTTCCCACCTCAGGATGTTATGAACAAAGTCATTGGAGAGTTTCTGTCCAACCAGCAACCATACCCACAGTTCATGGCCACCGTAGTGTACAAGGTGAGCTATCTGTGGGACAGGAATGGGGCAGGGAGTCAGTCCCAGACTTCCAGAGGATTTGCCAGTAGGGCCAGGCCCCTCCCCTTAGAAATGACTTGTGCTGGGAGAACCCAGGCTCCCCTCCCACTGCCCATCCCTGTGCTCAGGTGTCTCGCTCTTTCCCAGGTGTTTCAGACTCTGCACAGTGCTGGGCAGTCATCCATGGTGCGGGACTGGGTCATGCTGTCCCTGTCCAACTTCACACAGAGGACCCCAGTCGCTATGGCCATGTGGAGCCTCTCCTGCTTCTTCGTCAGTGCGTCCACCAGCCCGTGGGTTTCAGCAATGTATCCTTCCCTGGTCCTCGTGGCTGGGTTCCTGCCTGGTGCCAGGCCTTGCCAGTCCTAGGACATCTGAGTTTAGATTTTGTTGAAAGCTTTGAAACTTTACCTTTGCAGAACCCCGCAGATGTCAAGGAGATGTTGACCCAGCCCCAAGGATGTAAAACGTTAACAGGGATACAAAACAGAAGGCCCAGGCATTTTCGAGCCAACCAGGGCTGCACAGAGGGGCTGGTGTGTGGCAGAAGTGTTGTGGCCAGCGGAGGGAAAAGGAGGGGAGGGAGGGCAGCTTGGGGCGTGCTGGGCTTTTCCTGTGCTGCTTCTCATTAGCTCTCCTCATTGTGCTGACGGCCCTCCCGGGGAGAGGCATAAGTAAAGATCCAGCCCCCATCCCCAGACCCATCTTTTCAGTGCTGGTGGCCAGGAGCTCCTCCTTAGGCAGCCCTCCCCCAGACAGACCACAGGAGCCTCTGACCAGCGCAGCCTCACCCAGCGTGCCTGGGAGGACCAGCCAGGCACAGACCCTCCCCGCCCCAAGCAGGGTAGACAGGAGCACCGGCCACCAGCCAGCGCTGCCAGGCGACCCGGCCAGGTAAGTGCTGCAGCACAGAGGGCCAGGAGTGAGCACCCGCCTGCAGGGCTCCCACCTCCTGGGCCAGCTCTGCCCACGCCCCTGCCCTGCAGGGAGAGGGTTACAGGATCTGCTGCTGCTAACGCTGCAGTCCAGGCTGCCCCTCAACTACTCTGGTCACTCTCGATCCTCCCTGGGCCTCGTGGAGGCCTGGTCAGGAAAGAATCTCCCCAGGAGGACAGGGAGGCCGTCTCCCCACCTTTGCCGGAGTTCTCCCTTGACTCCTCACCAGCCTTCCACACGTCGTCAGCAGGATGGGCAAACTGGAGCAGGTGGACGTGAACCTTTTCTGCCTGGTTGCTACAGACTTCTACAGACATCAGATAGAGGAGGAGCTTGACCGGAGGGCCTTCCAGTCTGTGTTTGAGGTGGTTGCGGCACCAGGGAGCCCGTACCACCGCCTGCTGACTTGCTTGCGAAATGTCCACAAGGTCACCACCTGCTGAGAGCCTGTGGAGGCAGAGGCCAAGAGGAGGCAGCCACTGGGGCCAGGACCTCTGGGAGCCTGCACCAAGCACCGCCTCTCGGGGCTGCCTTGTGCACTGTGGCTCTGACTTGTCTTGCAGGCAGCCAACAGTGTGTGTGTGTCTTTGCCCAGTGGCAGAAGCTCTTGGCGGCATGGGTCCTGGACAGGGGATGTGCAGTGTAGTGGGTTGAGCCTGAGTCCTGTGTCGCTGTCCTCGTGGCAGCGGTGGCAGTGCCTGTCGACCAGGTGTTGGTCTTTCTCCTAGCTTTCACCTGTCCCTCGTCACCAAGTTGCAGCTGCCCTTGCGTCCAGGATATAAGTCCTTGCCCTTGCAGGTTGTCCCTGAGCCTGCCCTGTCCCACGAGTAGACGTGGCCAGCAGCCTGGAGAGCATCCCTCAGCCCTGCCCAGCAGGGTGCCCACTGCTGGAGTCTAGCTGCACAGGCGCTGTGTTGCGTGGCAGGTGGGAGCTGCGGGTGCCAGACACCCAGCACCCTTCTCCCTTTCTCTGTTTTCTTCTCAGGACTTAAAATTTAATTATATCAGTAAAGAGATTAATTTTAACGTAACTCTTCCTATGCCCGTGTAAAGCGTGTGACTTGCGAGGCCTGTGCTGCATGTAACAGCGCCTGTGGAGTGGCGTCCTCTGGCCCACAGGGCCCTCCCGTGCCCTCCTTGCGCCTGACGGCACTTGGTTGCTCGTGTCCCCCTTTTCACACATTCACAGATGGTTGGAATGATGGAGGTGCTGGTGTCCAGGTGTCCACAGCAGGAGTCCTCCCTGGGGCTGACTCTGAGGCCTGAGGAGAGCTCTCCACCCACCTGTAGGGACGTGGCTTCCTGTCACCTGCCTGGTTGTGAGCAGCCTCTTGCATACAGAAATGCTGGCTCCAACAACTGCAGCCCAGTCCCGAGCTGGCCCCGGGCTGTGGCCTACTGGTGCTGGATGTGCCGTCCTCTTGCTACTTCTGCATAGTGGGACCCAGACAGGAGCCTAGCCTGGCAGCCTAATGGATGTCCCTGAATTGTACTTCATCTGGGTCCCTCTTGGTCAAGAGCAAAACTCAGTGTCTTGGCAACTGCAAGGAACAGACCCCAGTACCTCTTCTCCTTTCTCGCATCATGCATGGGGCCCTTTCAGCAGGAATAGGGTTCGATCTCAGGCAGGGTGAGATAGTACAGAGGGAAGGGTCAGTGACAGGTCAGTGACTGGTCAGCTCCACATCCCCATCAGCCACCACTTCTGTTGCAGGCCTTGGGTCCCTGACCAGCTTCCTGTTTCCAGGCCAAAGTAGCCAAACTGTTGAAACAAAAACCCTGACTGCTCTTGGCTCACTGGCATGCTCTGGGCACTCCGCTTGCTGCCTGGCCATGCCCAGGCAGGTGCTTTGCCTCCCAGCCCCCAGGAGCAGGCCTGGCTAGTCTGCTGTCAGCCGTGCTGGTTGGTTTCTCTTGACGGTTGGTGTTTGAGGTGTTTGCTGTGGTAAGTGGGAATTGTTCTGAGATGTTCTCCAGTCTGCAGAGGAAGAGAGACCTTTCCATCTGTGCAGTTAGTTCACTGCACATCAATCTGTGGGGTTGCATGACATACTGTGTACCAGAGAAGTCCGTAGGAACCACTGGGCAGCCTCAGCCTCCATGAGGCCTCCCCACACTGGGATCGGCCCATCCTGGTGTCAGGGTGGCAAAAAGGGTAGAAATGGATCTGGCTTTGGAGGAGGACCTTAAGGAAAGATATAGAATCTTCATGAGAAGTAGGAAGTCTAGTGACACGGGCCTCCCCTTTCTCATCCCGGCTCACCCCAGAATGCCTTCTAGGGTTGTGAACTGTGGGAAAGCTCTGCCTGTCCCCAGGCCGTTCAGCAGCTTTCCCACACACATTGGAGGGACTCTGCTCCTGGCTAGATGTTTACATTTGTAAGAAGTAGCACTGTGAATGTGACGTTTGGGGCCACCCCCTTGGGATTCTTACCCCTGGATTCTAAAGGTTTAATTGGTCACCTCCACATTTATCCTGTGATCTGAAACCCAGCTCTGGTGACAGATGCAACCCAAAGACCTTCCTGTGTGTGCAGAGATGCAGTGTCAGTGAAGCTGCCGCACCGTACAGAGGTATGCGTGTGCAGATGCGCGTCCAGACCCATAGTTTCACTTACACACATGCCTCAAACAAATATGCAAGACCTCCAAGAATGCCATGTCCACTCTGCCTGGGGCTGGACCTTTCTTAGACCTGCCCAGGAGTTGGCGGCGTAGCTCCAGCCCCTCACAGAGTGGGACTCCGTGAAAGTCCCGTTGTAGAAAGCCGTCCACCCTATCAGCTCTGCAGAAGGCTTGCACTTCATCAAGTTCCTCCTAATCTGCGACTTTCCAAATGTTGAAAATGTCATTTTGATTGTCAAGGTTTTTTTGGGGGGAGGGGGAGGGCGGGGTTTATATTTTCCTGCTGGTACTATCAGGAAAGATTTTAATGAAACCAGGGTAAAATTATTTGGCAATGCACTTAAGCATGTTTCTTCTCCAAAAATGTGCCTCCCTTCCGCTGATGGCCCCATACGGAGGTGACTTTCCAACTGCCAAGGGCCCTTTATTTTTCTCTTTTTGGCCTGCACATGAACCCTTCAGGAGGAAAGACTGGGGTGGAAACACCTCCAGACACCCAGAATGTAGCATCAGAGAAGGCTCCATCCCCTAAAGGGCCCCTTCGCTGACAGGGAGCTCCTCCAGTGGGGCCGGAACAGCCCTGCCCTTGAGCTTGGCTGGTGGGTCTCACAGCAATAAGTTAGCTCACGCCACCCCAGTGAGGGGGTCTGGAGTGAGTTTGGCTCTGTATGTTTGTGGGGGTGGAATTCATTCCCTCTTGCTACCTGTGAGCATCCTTCCTAGCAGACAGCATCCTCGCTTGGGCTTTTTCCCTTCCTCCCTCTGTGCTGGATGCCCGGGACCACAGCCACCAGCCTGGATGAACTCAGAGCTGCCCTCTGGGGCAAAGAAAGACCTCGAGCTGCTGAGGCTGGGTGGACAGTGTGGGCTGCACAGGTGAGAAGAGGACTGTCCCACACTGGGCCTGGAGCTGCCAGGAAGGAAGGACATGTTCTGAGAGCCATGTGACAACTGGAAGCGATCCGGAAGGTTCAGGGCCATCTTCCCCTTGTGCCTGTCATGCTTTAATGCTGTCCAGGGAGCCCCATCCCTGTGCCCCAGGCTAGATGGAGGGACCAGCCTGCAGTGGTTTGTCTCCCATCTCGGGCCTCCCATCAGGCCTGCTGTTTATGCCATGGGCTCCCCTGGGCCAGCAGGGCAGTGATGGACCAGTCCCGGAGCCCAGCCCAGACCTGACTGTGCACTGCCAAGAGGAAGGACTGATGTGAGATGTATATTCAAATTTTTTAAACTGCTGCAAAAATTGTACATCCAAATTAAAGGAACAATGAAACCGTTCACAGTCGTGCGAGGCCTGCTTTGCTCACTGAGAACCTGCTTTCCTGGGTTGAGGACATGTCCCTCTCTCCTCCAGTGGCCAGGCGCTGACAGCCTCCCAGCAGTCATCGGGCACTGTGGCCCAGGCCTGCATGTGGCGGGTGCCTCCTGTGGGGTGTTCACAAGCTGTGGTGTGGGCGGTCTCCCTGCCTGGCAGGCATGGACTCCTGAAGCTCTGGCAGTTGGTAGCATTGTAAACTTGTGCAAGGGCCTCAGATGCGTCCCTGTTTCTACTTCCACATTTGGCTTCTTGCACTATAGGGGTGGTAAGAGCTGTGTCCTCATACGACCTTCCATTCGTGTCCCCTGTGACCCCACTGATCGTTTTGCCTGCTTGGTCACTGATGGCCTGTTTTCCTTTCCCAGCTGGACCCTGCTGCCCGCCAATTCAGCTGTTCTTCCCACACCTGGACTGGCCTGCCTTGGCCACCATGTCTGTAGTGCCCATTCCAATCTTTTTAGCTTGTAGGTCCTTCCCATTTGAAATGCCACCACCCCCAGGGAGTCTTCACTAAGCTCGACGGGGACGCTTTCCTTCTTGGCTGGGTCTGAGCCTCCTCTGGAGCCTTGGTGGTCAGTGTTGTGGTGATCTTGGGTTGTGGGTTGCTCTGGGCAAGGTGTTTAGTTCATTTTCACCAAAGGCCCATTCCGGTTCTGGTTGACCATCTGGAGTCGTCCACCTGCTCCTCAGCAAGTAGGCCCTGCGGTTGGTGCCAGGAGAGACCGCAGGACCATTCTGCTCAGGACCGGGCTGCACCTGCTTACTCGGGAGGCATACCCTTGCTCAGCTCAGGGTGGTGAGCATCGACCAGAGACCTGGTGGATGACCCCTCCATGTTTGCTTCTCTCCTCTGTTGCACTAAGCGTTGGAGTCTCTTCATCTCCCTGAATCCCAGTGACAACTCCTGGGCCCCTGATGGCCTTGCCCTTTGGAGATACCAAGTTGGTCATTTCAGGGAAAGCAAGCACCCTTTTCCTCACTGAGCCACCACGGTTTAGGTGCGAACAGTAAGATCCTTGGCATACCTGGCATGACTGGTGTTGACAGGAAGAAGCAGGGTCCAGACCGCCAGGAGCAGGGAGCCCCCTGTGTGCACTGCCTGAGCAGAGAAGGAACCCTCCTCTTGCTCACCAGAGCATGCCTGCCCATCTGCCTGTGAGAGCCCTGGGGGGCTTGGAAGTGCAGAACCTCTCCCTCCTGCCCTTTGCTGGGGATTGCCCTCTCTGCCTCCACTGGCACCCATTTCCAAAAAGCACTCTGAAGTAGCTTCCCAAAAGAGAGAGACTTTCTAACGCATGGCTGAGCCAAGTGCCAGGGCAAGGTGAGTACTGGTGCCCCAGGTCCTGCTCCAAGCTTCCTCAGTATGACGACACTGCAAACCGGGGCAGGAAGGAGGCCCGAGTCTGGTCTGCAGGCAGCACGGTCCCTGGTTCAGGGGCCTGTGGACAGAGGGGACCCAGCTCTTTGGAGTCTGCAAGTCCTTCCTGGAAACCACACTCTCCTGTTCTCACAGCCTCTCAGCCCCACAGCCTGCTCTTCCTTCCCCATCACAGTCTAGCAGGGACAGGGCTTTCAGTCTCACATGGGAGACGGGCGTTTGACCACTGGGTACCTGGTGGTGCTGTTGGTTCAGGGCAGGGGCCTGTCCACTGAGGAAGAGGACTGAAAGTTAGGTGTCTGGGTTCTTTGCTGGCATGGGGAAAAGATGGCAATGCCCAGCACATGAGCCAGACCCACAGGCTGTGTGCCCTGTACCCTGGGGTAGGCAGCCAGGCCCCAGGAGCTGCCAGGACAGACCAAACCCGAGATGGATCCGACCCTTCTCATCACTACTGCTGGTTTTCCTCTTCCCTTCTTGGAGCAGTCCACGCTCCTCGACCGCTCGTGGCTCCCTGGCCTGGGCCCTTCAGTTGCCCCCCAGGGACCACATTCACATACCACACCCACACACTCCAAGTGCTTCCTGGCCTTTGCCAAGTCCTGAGTCCTTCAACCTCCAAATGCTCCCATCAGCTTACAGGTAGCTGCTCCTGGCAGGAGCCTGGCCTCGGTAGGCCACACACTTCCTGCTCTGGGCTTCATGTGGGCCAAGCCCCGCCACTCCTCTGCTCAGGTCTGATTCCTGCAGCCCGCCAGGCTTGGTGGAGCCAGTACCCTCGATGCTGAGTGAAATGTGAGTGTGGGCTTTGCCTCTGCACAGCAGGGCCAGTGTGGACCTGTGCCCTGTGCCTGGGCCCCCCAGGATGCTCCAGCTGAGGCTGACCTGCACCTTCTCCCTGCAGGTGCTGCTGGGTGCCCAGCTCTAGGCCCTCTGCCTCCTGATCCCACAGTGACTGAGGGTCCCAGCAGGCCATGCAACTCTGCCAAGGTATGGAGCCCCTCCCCTTGGGGGAAAGATGGGGCACCTTAGCAGGGATAGCTGGGGGCTTGGCACACCTACCTTGACCAGCCCAGTTCATTCTTGCCCTTGGGGGTCCAGGCAAGGATGCTGCTTCAGGAAGTGACTCCAGAGAACACCCTGTCCAGGGCTTCCAAGGCACCCTAGGTCTGTGAAGAGAAGGTGAAGCCCACCCTCACCACCTGAAAGTGCCACCGGGAGGGTGGTGCAGCTGTGGGGTAGCTCCTGCCAGGCTGGCTCTGCCCCCCTGTGCCCACTGGGACTCCAGCAAGCAGAGGATGCAGCTGCCTCTCCGGAGCTGTCTAGCTGCAGGGCCTAGCAGCTGTCCCTCAGCCAGGACAGCATCCCAGGCTCTGCTCTTCAGAAGCTCTGAGATTGACGGAAGAGCTGGAGGTGGCAGAAGGGCCGCTTGTCCTCAGGACCTTGGAGGGGCTGTGCCAAAGCCTGGCTGGGTGACTTGTAGCCATCCCACCAGGTCCTGTCCTTCCCACTTGAGAGGAGGAAATGGGGTGAGGGATGGTGGTGAGGAGGGTCTCATGTGAGCCAGTGGAACGGATTCAAAATCTGGCCGCCTGGACCACAGTCCCTGCCGGCCCATTTCTCCCTGTGTGCTGAGGTGCTGAGAGTCAGCCCCTCCTCTGCCCTTGGAGAAAGGCTGGGAAAGGCAGTGGGTAGTCCCCAGCCTCCCTTGGAAGGCCATACCCTGAGCCTGCAGGAGCAGCCTCCTGGAAGAGTGGTCCTCCTGGGCCGCCTTCAGATGCTCCTGAGAGCCCTGGGAGCTAGACACAAGGGGGCAGCAGTGAGCCATTAGGCCAGTCGTATGGCTGAACTGGGCAATGAATGGGAATAGGGTCCCTCCTGGGTGCCCCTACGGGATGCCCCTCCTGGACAGGTGCAGCAACTGTGAGTCTCCCTGGGGAGCACTGCACAGCCAGATCGTAGGTACAGCATCCCTCAGTCTCTGGATGACACCCAGGGCCCAGAGAGAAAGGAGATCAGCCGGGCCCCAAACATGACGTCAAGGCCAGGGGTAGCCTGGATCTGGGAAGGGGATACAAAAGCTCTTGGGGCTTCCCATTCTGACTGCATCCTGTACTGGCTCCCCTGCTGGGCAGTGCCTGGGTTCAGGCCCCCCCGCTGCCCTCCCGGGGTCACCTGTGTACAGATGCTGCCTCCTCCGGGCGCGTCTCCTGTCTCCCTGTCAGCACTCCCCTGCTGTTTCACCCTGGGTGCTGGGGCCAGACAGGACAGCAATGGTGCATTGGGCCAGTGGACATCAAATCCAGCTGGATACCACGTCCACCATGGGCTGTCTAGCAGAGGGACCTTGAGCTCCATGGAGTCTCATTTGGTTTTTACCTTCTAAATGTCGGCCACTAGCACCCTGAGGGGACACATTCCTTCTGCAGCCCCCCTCGCTCTGCCACTCCTGCCTCCTGGCTCCTGAGGCTAAGGTCCCCGCCCACCCCTCCTGGCATTTCAGTCCCTCTATTCCACAGAGACAGAAACCCACTCCCCGGACTGGCCCTGCCCCACCTCTTCACACTGCACTGCCTGGCCACTGCTGTGTCTCCTCGCCTGTTGACACGCTCCAGGCTGGACCCTGCCTTGCTGCCCTTCCCCACCCAGGTCTTTCTGGTGAGTGTCCTCTGTATGTTCTCAGCTTTCCTCATCTCTCAGCATAGGACTTGCCTTCGTTGTCCAGTGCTGCCCCGACCCCAGCCTGTGCTGAAGGTCAGCATCCATGTGCCCCTGACCTGCACTGCTAGGCAGGGCTGGGCTCTGACCAGCTTGGGTTCCCAGTGCCCACGTGACCTGAGACTCAGGGTGTTTGGTGGGTGGAGCAAGAGAAGCAAAGAGCGAATGACGGGAGAGGCAGGGTTTCTTGAGACCCCTGGTCCTGTGCTGTCAAAGTGCTGGTCCACAAGACCAGGGACCCAACCTCACTCCCACCTGACAAGACCCTCCTGAGGAAGGGTGAGGTTCCCTCGGCCAAGGAACCCACAGCAGCAGCAGCTGTTTCATCAGGTCAGCACAGGAGCCCCCGACTCCCTGTTTGCCTGTCTTTCCTCTCTCTTTCCCCCACCTGCCTCTCTCTGACCATCTCATTACCCATCCCAGGCTTCCCTGGACTCCGGGCCTGTGGCCAGGTGGGGCTGAAGTGGGGCTGCCGCCTGGACCCTACCCTTCAGGAGCCTGGCTAGCATGGCTCGAACACCTCTCTGCATGGCCCGAGGGCTGGGCAAGAGGCAAGGCAGGACTGGCCGCCAGGCTGCTGAGTTTGGGCCCAGCCACTGGCTCGCTGCAATATTGATGGCCCGTCTGCACGGCCCTGATTCCTGCGCTTTCAGTTAAAAGGTTTCTGTTGTTGTAGCTTATGCAGTTGCTCTGTTGCTATGGAAACGTGACATCAAAATGACGTTTCCCGTTTAAAAGCTTTTAACTAAATTCCTGCCTGTCAGATGTAGGCCCCATTTTGAGCGCGGAGCTGCCTCGAGCGAGCGCGCGGTGCCTCCCGCCCATGGTGCACGGGACGGGCCTGGGGCCCCGCCTGAGCGCCGTCCTTCACCCCGCAGGTGCCTCCAGCATGGCAGCGGCCGAAGTGCCCGGCTACCTTGTGTCTCCTCAGACGGAGAAGCACCGGCGGGCCCGCAACTGGACGGACGCTGAGATGCGCGGCCTCATGCTGGTCTGGGAGGAGTTCTTCGAGGAGCTGAAGCAGACCAAGCGCAACGCCAAGGTGTACGAGAAGATGGCCAGCAAGCTGTTCGAGATGACGGGCGAGCGCAGGCTGGGCGAGGAGATCAAGATCAAGATCACCAACATGACCTTCCAGTACAGGTGGGCGCCTCGGATGGAGGGCGTGTGGCCGGCCAGGGGGCCTGCCTGGCATTAGGCCCCTGGGGAGAGCGGCCTTCCGAAGCCACCTGTGCAGCCTCCCTTTGGGAAATGGGGAAACTGAGGCCCAGCAAGGGCGAGAAGCTGGTCAGAAAATCTCAGGGCGGCCATGCTGGGAGTGTTGTCAACTTCCCGGGTCTGGGCTTGGTGTGGGGCCACAGCTCCAGGGACACACGTCGGACTGTTCGCTGCCCACCATGCCTCACGGTGGACCCCTCATGCAGGCATCACCCACCTGACCAACTCCCTCTCATCCTGGCCAGGGTTGACAAGCTGTCAGCCAGGCTTGGTTCTGACCATCCCTCCACAGCCCCCAAACACTGCAGGGTGCTGGGGTCCCCTGTACAGTAGGGACACTGAGGCCAGAGTGAGGAGGCTCAGCTCCTGGCCTATCCCATCCTGATGCTCAGGAACTTTGAGCATCAACGGAGCCTCCGTCATGTGTCCAGCTCAGAGCTGGCCTTGTGGGAAGAAGGGTGACTAGAACTGATGGTGAAGACCCCAGAGTACCCAGACAGTGCCCAGTTTGTGGACAGGGGCTTACTCGTGGGTGGGAAAAGTAGAGCCCAGCCCTGGTTTATAGACTCCCTGACTGGGAGTCGCCAGGCCTGGCCCCCGTCTTTGCCACCATCACATCCCAGGCTGGCTGTCCCTGGCCTGTAACTGGAGTGGAACCTGGAGGGAACTGCAGGTAGGGGCCAAAGACAACTCCTAGGCTGGAGTGGCTCTGGCACCCAAGAGGGAGCCGTCGTGGCCCCATGCCAAGGACCTCACAGTGCACGGGGCCTGGCCCGCCTAGAGGCTCATGGTGAGCACGGGAGGGTCTTGTGTGGGGTGAAGGTCAGCTTGAGGAGGGTCTTGTGAGGGCACAGGTCACTACAGGAGCTGAGGACTGTGGACCAAGAGCAGCAACTGAGCACCAGCCCCACGGGCGGTCTATGCAGTCTGGGCCTGGGGCTGCCAAGAGCCTGCTATGTCCCAGGGTGGGAGGCTCTGTCTAGTGGGCACTCATGGAGCTTCCGCTGGCCGGGACTCGGGGGACAGAGGATACGCTCAGGTGTGCCTGTGAGCACCTTAGCCACACTCCATGTAGAGGCAGGATTCCCACCTCACCCTTGCAGGTGGGGAGATGCTCCCACCAAGGCCAGAGGAGAGCCCAGCCCTGTCCCATGGCCCCTGGCTGCCCTGGGAGCTGTGACAAAGGCCATGAAGCAGTTATCAGTTGTGACTTCATGGCCCTAGAAGGAGCTTGTCTGGAGCCTGTCCCTGTCCCGGACCTGTTTCTGACCCTCCTGGGAGCCGAAACCACAACCCTGCAGCTGCTTGGGGTCTTTGGCACCGGGTCACCTTGCTCCACTTGAGCATCCTGAAGCAGGTGTGGTGACAGCACCTCGTGGCCAGCCCGCCTGACCTTCCGCGTCCCCACAGCTCCCATTCACAAGCCCGCGGAGGCAGGGGCTCTGAGGGCGGGGGAGGCCTGCCGGCTGCCTCCCCAGGCTCCCTCTGACTCAGGGCTTCAGGAGCAATTTCCCTGGCCCGCTCTGGCGTCTGGCTGGGTTCTTCATTATTTATCCTGAAAGCCTCCCTCAGAGTCCCCGGGGAGGGAGTGTCTCCATTCCTGGAGGCAGTGTGAGCCAAGGAGGCCCAGGAGGCCAGGGCACAGCAGAGGGGTCCTGCCAGCCCCTGCAATCTGGGGGCACAAGGGCACCTCATAGGGTATGAAACCCATGCGCACGTCTCCCCATAGCTGCTCCTGCGAAACCAAGGCCCACAGCAAGAAGGTCTTGACGCATGGTCCTTAATTGGCCAAAGCTTTAGCTGGGTGACTAGATCTCATCTACCCACCCCCAACTTCCCACTGCAGAGACCTTTTTTTAACATGTGTTTTTTAGTTGTAGGTGGTCATAATACCTTTATTTTATTTTTATGTGGTGCTGAGGATCCAACTCAGGGCCTCACGCGTTCTATGTGAGTGCTCTACAACTGAGCCACAACCCCAGCCTCAAGACTTTTTTTTTTTTTTTTTTTAAACAGGAGCTCTTTACATATTAAGGTTGTCAGGCTAAGGAAGTCAGAGAAGGTAGCTGAGTTCTGTGGAGCATGATATGTTGGAATACCTCTTGGGGCCTCCCATGCTGCAGGCAGGCTTTGCCCTGTTTCTGGGGGAGTGGGGTAGCTTGAATGGGTCTCTGGAGGAGCCTGGGCAGAGGCCTGTGTGGGCACCAGATGTAAACCTTGCCTTTCCTGTGCTCCCAGGGTGGCTTGATGGTACTCCCACTGCCAGGAATACAGAGCAGCCTGTGTGCTTCCTGTGAGCTGCCCCTGACTTTCCACAGAGCCTATTGCACTTGGTGGAGAGAGCCTGGACCCTGGGGAGCCTCCTGCTGCTGCTGGCCGGTGCCCACACCCCTATCAGCAGCCCCTCCTCTGTGCCTGTTTACTGGGCATGACTCATTCAACCAGTTCATCCTCTCCAGTGCCCAGTGTGACCAGAGGCCACACCCTGGCAGAGAACCCCATGTGGGAAACAGAGGCATGCCACTTTGCAGGTGTGGGCCAGGCTCGAGCGCCAGAGGGGCCTTGGCAGCACGTGGGGAACCTGGGCCTCAGGAGATGCTGGGTCTGGCAGAGCAGCCCCCACTGCAGCCTGTGGCATCTTCCTTGGCCTGCCCAGAGCTGCCCAGCTGGCCTGAGGCGCCATCTCCCAGCCCTCACCTAGAGGATGGCCAAAGTCCAGGGGCTTACTGGGCCTCTCAGCTGGCGGGGCTACACTGTGCAGACCCTCAGCCCAGGGACCCTGCCCCACTGCTTACAGTTAGGCTGCAGGTTCTAGAGCTGTACAGGTAGCAGCATCAGCTTGGGCCCAGCATGACCTCCTGTTAGGTTTACTGAGAGTGATATTAGAGTCTGGCCTCCTGTATGCCAGGCACCAGGCATGGTTTTATTAAATCTCCTTGCAGCCTTGAGGGACTTACTCCTTCATCCCCATTTTACTGATGCAAAACTGGAGGCTCAGAGAGGTTAATGAACCTGTCCAAGTTCACACAGCAGTGGTGGAGACAAGATATAGACTCAGAGCTGTGGATGCTGCAGCCTGTGCTCTTTCAGTCCTTTCTCCCTGAGGTGTCCACTCTAGAAAACTGTGACTGTCACGTTATAAACTTTATTACTATATTTGTACTATAACTTATTATGATATTTTATAATTGCTGAATAAAGTATGTAAAAAGCAGTATGTGTTCATTGCTGTTAGAAACTACAGAAAGCTAAAGAGAAAACAGGAACTCACCCCAAGTTCCCAGCATCCGTGGACACCCTTGCTCATGTAAGGGTGTGTGCTTCCCTTTTAAAACAGGTCCCAAAGCTTCGCTTCTTCCTAAGTCCAGTGTACCTGCACCCTGAGGCCTGGCTGATTTTGCTGGGGAGGACCGTGCTGGCCAAGAGTGGCTCCTGCCTGATCTGGCATGGCTGTCCCTGGGGTCCGGGAGCCCCTGTGCCCCTCTGCCAGGGGCCGGGTGGGCCGGCTGGGACCAGCTGCTTCTCACCTTGGCTCTTGTGTCTCTCGTTTCAGGAAATTAAAATGCATGACAGATAGCGAGTCCGTCCCGCCGGACTGGCCCTATTACCTAGCCATTGATAGGATTCTGGCCAAAGTCCCCGAGTCCTGTGAGGGCAAACTACCAGACGGCCAGCAGCCGGGGCCCTCCACATCCCAGACCGAGGCGTCTCTGTCGCCGTCCGCTAAGTCCACCCCTCTGTACTTACCGTATACCCAGTGCTCCTACGAAGGCCGCTTCGAGGACGATCGCTCCGACAGCTCCTCCAGCTTACTGTCCCTTAAGTTCAGGTAGTGTGTGTTCACTCTTCCTTCTCCTGACCAGGTGCCTCGGTCACCCCACTCCGCCCATCCCTGAGCAGCAACAGGAGTCCCGCCGGGCAGAGCCAGGGGCCGCGCGTGGCGAGGGTGCCGGCTCTCTGGGCGTGGAGTCTCTGGCAAAGGTGGCGGTGTGTCTGCCCCCAGGGCCAGGCCAGCCTCGACCAGCAGGGCTGTAGTGTCAGCAAGCAGGCGGGCTCCTCACCTGCCCCATCCCTCGAACTGCGTGGAAACTTCCTTGACCTCTCTGGCCTCAGCCTCCCTCCTGTGAAATGGGGATAAGTCAGCGTTTTCCTCAGGGGGCTGCCTGGAGCATCGGGAGGAGACAGGCCTGGCCCCAGCGCACTGTCCCTGCCCACCCTGGAGTCCCCACCTCCTGCCCCTGCTGGACCAGCAGGTGCTCTCAGCACTGTGAAGGCACTGAGCTGAGCCTCCAGAGCGGTGGGCGGGCCCTGTCCCCTCCGCCATCAGGACTGTGTAGGCCACATGACCATGCCTGCCGGATGCTCACAGCCGCTGGCAGCAGGAGAGCCTGTGTCCAGGAGAGGCGCCCTGTGGTGGAGGAGCCCAGAGCAGCCACCATGAGAAGGGAACGTTTAGGGTGGGCTTTCAAGGTGTGATGCAGGTTGACAGTTGACGAGGGTAGGAACGATGTGGCCTTGAGTCACTGTCTCCCCATCCCTGGTCTTCACGTCTGGCTGTGGAAGGTGGGGTAGGAAGTCATCTCCGAGGAGGGTCCCTGCAGCCAGCATCCCAACACTGGGAGCTGCTGCTCGGTTCACCCAGCGCCTCCCTGGAGGGAACTTCTCGTTGAAGATCCCAGACAAAAATGCCGTTCTGCAGCCAGACCCAATTAGCACGAGGCCTGAGATTTACAGCCAATTGTTTCTGTGGACTATTGAGCCCAGTTCCCAGACTCGGCTGCCCCGGGCATCACGCAGGGTGGGATGGGCCCCACTCTCCCACCCCCAAAGCTGGCTGGTCACCCACGCTGCTCACAGCCTGGGGACAGGCAGGCACCAGGGCAGGACCTTGGGGTCTGGTGGGCCTTGGCAGCCCCTTGCTCTCCAGTGAGGACTGTCAACCAGCAATGCCCGCCACCCCAACAGCAGAGCCCTGGTGGGACAGCCACGGGCCTGGACCACCTCTGTCAGGGACTCAAGGTCCTGGGAGAAAGCCTGTGCTCACTCTAGCTCTCAGTCCTCCTGTCTCCCTCCATGCCGGTCCCCTCTCCATGCTGCCGGGAATGGGAGGGGTCTTAAGCCTCAGGGCCTTCCTTCTGGGACCCGTTTCCCACCTGTGCGTGGCCAGCAGGGATGGGCAGCTTCCCTGGAGGAGTGCAGAGGGCACACCGCCCAGCACCCCCCCACCTGGCCTCCATCCCTCCCTGGGACTGGGCCTCCCGCCTGTCCAGCCCGGGAGGCTTGGCGCTCTCATGGCCATGTGCCCCTTGCAGCCCAGAGTGCCACACCTCCCCAACCGTGGAGGTGAGGACCGTCACGGGGGTTGCCTGCTGGTTCCCAAGGCCAGGTGCCTCTGGCCCCATTGCCTGCCCATTGCCTGGGTGGGCTCCAGTCCTTCCTCACATGCATGGACTTGGGAGACCTGAGCCAGGGGCTTGACTTGCCTAGAGACCCCATTTGCCCTGCAGGGTGGTGGGGGTTCCATGGGCCCTGCCATAGGCTCTGGCCAGCAGTCCACAGCTGCACTGCCTTGCAGGTCAGAGGAGCGGCCCGTGAAGAAGCGCAAGGTACAGAGCTGCCACTTGCAGAAGAAGAAGCTGAGGCTGCTGGAGGCCATGCTGGAAGAGCAGCGCAGGCTGAGCCGGGCCATGGAGGAGACCTGCCGTGAGGTGCGCCGTGTGCTGGACCAGCAGAACATCCTGCAGGTGCAGAGCCTGCAGCTGCAGGAGCGCATGATGAGCCTGCTAGAGAAGATCATCGCCAAGTCCAACGTCTAGGCCAGCGTGCAGATGGCCGGGCGGCAGCTGGGGGCCACAGCTCAGGCCCGCCCCAGCAGGGTCCCGCGGAGGGAGCAGGCTTCCTCCTGGCCTCTGTGGGCTGCCCCTGGGAGGGAGGTCCCTGATGAGGACCCCACAGGCCCTGGGCGACCATGAGAACCCCATCTCCAGCATTGATGTCCTTCCTTGGACACAGGCCGGGGACTCAGGGCTAGTCACTCTGAGTAAGAGTGTCCTAGAACCCACCCTCCAGGGCAGTCCTATCGGTGACACCTGGAAGCGCTTCGGATATTAAATGTGTGCTTTTCACTCCTGCCTGGAAGCAGGACTCACTTTCTCTGGCTTGGAAGGGCCACACCAGGCCGATCTGTCCTGCAAAGGAAGCAAATGGAGATAGGTCAGGGTGGGCTGGTGCCCAGTGGGAGCGCTCCTGAAGGGGAGGGAAGGTGTCCTCTGTCCCCGTGTCCGCTGCATCTACTCTGAGGCACCTCTGACCCCAAGGCAAACGCACAGGGCTGCGCTGCCTTTGGTGGCCTTTTATTCATCTGTTGGGAGCGCCAGATGTCGCCACTGCCTCTGAGTAACACCACCGACACAACAGGCCTGCTCCCATGCGCCGCCCTGCTGATGGCCCAGGGCCCTGGAAGGCGCCTGACAGAGAAGCAGCAGCAGACCGCGGTGAGGATGAGGAGCCGGAGCCTGGCAGTCGCTGCAGCGAAGAGCCAGGCAAACCCCAGGTGGGAAGTGGCCCGAACAAGCCCGGAGCAGCTCGGGGGCAGGTCACAGCGCTGTGTGGCGGGGCCGTGGCCCACAGGGAGGACCACTGGTGTTCTCCAAGTTTATTTTCTTTATTTTGGGTTTTCAGCTGGGGCAGCTCAGGATCTGACATCTGCAGTGGGGGAGAGCTTGGGGGCCGAGGCAGCCACAGTGGTCAGCTCGCTGCACTGCCTTGGGCCTTTCATGGGTTGGGAAGTTCTTCCTAGAAAGCCTCGACTGAATTATCCTGTCATTTGCTATGACTTGGCTTTGGTCATCATGGCTGCACAGGAGCATAGGACCAAGCCTATCTGATTCATGCCCTGGAACTAGGCAGATTGCTTCCCTGTCCTCAGACAGGACAAGGTTCTGTGGTGGTGGGTCAGCAGGCAAGTGACGGGATTTGCCTTGTCGTTTAGAAAAGGGTTCCTTGGCTAGGTGCAGTGGCACGTGCCAGTGAGCCCAGCAGCTTGGGAGTCTGAGGCAAGAGCATCACAAATTTGAGGACAGGCTCAGCAATTTGGTGAGGCCCTTTCTCAAAATAAAAAGGGTCAGGGCGTAGCTCAGTGGTGGAGAGTCCCTGGGTCCAATTTCTAGTACTCAAAAAAAAAAAAAAAAAAGTCTCTCTGGCTTTTGGTGAGCAGACTGGCAGAGACAGGAGCGGAGGCCGGCTACCAGGCGGCTGCCCCTGTCCTCTCAGGGTGACACCGCCAGCTTTCCTGGCCCTCCCATGGACCTGGAGGTCGTGCAGGCAAGGGAGTGGTGGCGGGGTCTCCGGCAGGTTTGGTACCAGCCAATAGTCAGGTGGTACAGAGGCCAGCTCAGGTTCTGTGCAGAGTGGATGAGCAGTTCCTGGCCGTCCGCTGTGGGCTTGAGCTGTACTCCAGGGAGTCTGGCCCTGCTCCAGAGGCAGGACGGCACTTGCTGTCGCTGTAGTGTTAAGTGTTCCCACCTGAGCTCTCTCCCAGCTGCAAATGTGTTGTCGCTGCTCCGCAGCCATGGAGAGGTGCTTGCCGTTGGCTCTTGTGGGCCAGCACAGCAGCTCTTTCCTGGAAAACAGTGGTGGCCCTCGAAGATGGAGAGCTCAGATGTCTAGCTGGAGACCTGGATTTGGGAGCCTGCCCTGGCTCTCTTGTAGCTCAGGTACCAGTCTGTAAGACACAACTCCAAGAATTCATGAAATAAACATTCTGGGTTCCTGCTAGGTGCTTATGTAGCCCTTGGTGCTGGGGATCTACCTGTGGTCACCAGTGACCTACCCATGTGCACCTGCCTGCCCTCCAGCTGCTGACCACTGAGGCTGACCTGCAGCTTCCACAACTGGCCATGGTTCCTGAGCCTCACTACAATAGGAGCAGCTCCGAGCCTTCAGGAGGGGACAGTGCCAACGAGGTGCTGAGACCAAGCCCTGCCCTGCTGTGGTTGCAGAGTGGCTAAGCCCAGAAACTCCTGGAGGAGGTGACAGGTTAACCTTCTCTGTTAGAGTCAGGAGTGGAGGCAGCCTCTGCCAGGCGGCTGCCACTGTCACCAGACCCCTCTGCGTGTCTCGAACCCTGGGCCCTGCACGTTGTTGTTTCAGTCCCTGCTGGCTTGGTTCCAGGGCTGTATTAACATCCTTGGACTGATGTTCAGAAGGAGTCTCTGCATCCTTCTTCCTGCTATCTGAGCAGAGTCTGAGGCTCCTACTCAGTTGCACCAAGTGCTGCCGCCTTCCCGTAGCTGGAGCAGAGTCCTTCAAGGTATGCAGGACTTAACTGTCCAGTACCCAGGGCTGTACTGTCCACAGCATGCCCATGACATGTCAGTCTTCTTTGGTTGTTGGTCCACTAAGAAGACGTCTGTCAGTGAATGCTACAGTGTTCAGTAAGGTTCAGCAACACTGCAGGGCAACACTGCATGATCAGGAGCCAGGCAGAAGTCCTCACTCCCACCTTTGCTATTGAATGTTGCCGTGACATTTACAGCAAACGAATGAAGATGAGTAAACAGAATAAGCAGGAGGAGAGATGGACTGAAGTGAAAATCACCTTTATTTTCATCTAATATTTTTGTAGACCCAGGAAACTAAGAGTACAAAAAAGATCAAGAGCCTTTAGACCAGCTCAAACCTATTAATGAGAAGAACGTTGCATTCGGAGTCCTTCAAAGCCGTGGCAGCCTGAAGCGGGTCTAAGCGGCAGTGCGGAGGCCCCGTGTGGTTGCTCGGGCCCAGCTCCGCACACGGGTCGCTTCCCTGATGCGATTCCAGCTGCATATGCACAGCCACACTGCTGTTTTGAAATGTTTAAATTCATATGAGAAAAGAGGGGGCCCTAGGTCAGAGGATGAGCTGTGTGTGAGGCCTGCTCAGCCGCCTGAGGACTGCAGACCTGCAGACCTGGCCTGGGAGCACCACCACACGCTCAGGGCCTGACCAGAGCCTGACTAGGGGACCGGAGGAGCATCAAGGAGGGGAGCCCTTGGCAGCGTCCTGAGCTGAAGACCTTACCTCGGCCCAGCAGCTCCCTCCTGACCAGGGTGCCCGGTGTGGACCCCTTGCAACTTGGAAAAGGATCAGAGACTCCAGAGGACTTCGCCTGCGGGTTCCAACTACCAAAGCCGATGCCTGTCAGGGGACCTTATTAGAAGTTAAACTAGACATTTGAAAAACACTTCAAGATAACAGTAAACCATGACATGTTAACACTGGTAACGATTCTGTAAAAATATTTCTGCAAACAAAAAGGTTTTGGTGAGAAGAGAAGAGTGGCCCTGTTCAAGGAAGCAGCTGGACCCCTGTGGCACCTGGGCCACCTGCTCCACCTGCTGTGGGCACTGTTAGGCTGTGAGTCTGGGAGTGACTCAAACCCAGCCTCAGGCGGGCGCACTGGAGAAGACAGGACCAGTCTAACAACCTTTGCAGATGGCGAGGATGCACCGAGGCAGAGACTCGAGGAGCATGGCCGCTTCTCGTCCTGGGTGAGGCGTCCACCACCACAACCTGCCTTCTGTCTCCTTAGGCTCTGCATTCATCCCACTGCGGTGAGGCCACTGTCCCTGTGGCTGTGTAACTCACTGTCACGGGCATCTTCCTCATGCCAACGCGGTTCATCAGTCAGCGTCAATAGCGCATGCAATGTCACCAGGGTTCTGCAGAGGAACCTGGGTGGGGACGTTCTGAGCTCCTGGTGGGGCAGGTTTTTCAGAATTCTGATTGTCGCGTGGAAGTTTGGATTTCATCACTGGTAAATGCCGCCAGTTGTTTCCCTTGGGGGACGGGTCCATTTTCAAGAAGGCGTCTGCGGGACACCCCGAGGCAAGGTCTGCAAGGCTCCCAGGCTTCGGGCCTTCAGGAGCCACACAGGGAAGATCAGGAGGGGGCAGTTCAGATTTTTACCAAGACAGCTGTGGATTTGGTGACCCTCTGGGGTCCTTGGGCCAAGACTAGAGAAACCTACGTGTGCACAGGACAGTCTGGGCAGGAGTCCCCGTTGCGGCCTTGATCGAGCCAGATGCCCGGCGCTGCCTCCTTGGCAGGGGCCCACAAGGACCCCTACACAGTGTGTGGACGTGTTTTCCTCATGAGGGCTGTGGAGGCGCCCAGATGGCTCCTTCTCCTCCACCCCACACCGTTCCGATGGCTGTCCTGCCATGTCCTAGGCACTGGGGACATGGTCAGGTGCAGAGCACATAAAATCCTCTCCTTGGAGTTCCTAGTCGGTGTGGGCTCCACTGGCAGTGACCATGAGTAACCCGTTTAGCACTTTAGCAGGTCAGAGCCCTAGGGCCACAGGAAGCGGCTGGGGGAGCCCTTTGTGTTCTGGAGTACAGTGGGAGGCGGCCGCCCTCATGTGACTTCTGAGCAGATTGGGGGTGGGGAGGGCCGCCTGGCCTCAGCGCTGAGTTTGGAGGTGGAGGGTGCCGTGGAAGCAGGGGGCTGAGCCTTGAATGGGCCCCAGGTCTCCACCAGGGTGATGGAGCTACAGGGTCCACAGCCAGGTGACAGCCGAAGCCCCAGGTGGCGAGGCTTCTGTGGGAGGCACTGTGCGTGAGAAGGGTGGTCCTGGCACAGCCAGGGATGGAGGAGCACCCCCACACGGGTGCTGGCTCTGCTAGCCTAAGGGGCCAGACTCAGAGTGCAGCAGTGCCACGCCTGTGCCTGGGGCCGTGGGTGCCTTGGGCACTGGGGGGCCCCATCAGCTCAGGGAGGCTGGCTTTCTGGAGCAGCCCCCACTCCAGCGCCGGGCTGCCTGTGCCCTGCCTGTGCCCTGCCTGTGCCCACCCTGCCCTCGGGTTGTCTTCCCAGGCGCTCTCTCGGCTTCGTTCTCCGTGGACATCCTTGGGGAGCACCGACTCAGCTCCCACCCGAACTGTGTTTCCCCAGCAGGTCAGACTTGGGGGACGGGGAGCAGCTCCCTGGGTGACGAGGCAGGACTTCCACACATGAGGCGAGAGAAAGCTGCGAAAAGGTGGAGCCAGTGACCTGGGGTGTTAGAAGGGCAGTGCTTGTCACCTTAGGATTTGCCCTCTGCACTCGAGAAAAGGGCTGGCAATATTTGGGCAGCCCCAGAGACCTTGTTCAGACAGCTCCTCTGACCCTTTCTCCATGTGGCCGTCAGGCCTCCGCTGAGGAACCCAGGGCAAAAGCAGACCACAGTGGCTCTGGGCTGCTCTTGGCCTGGGGAGCTAGGCACTCACAATGCTGGCCAGAGGGGTGACTCCTGCCGTCCCCGACGGCCCTCACCATGGGACCACAGAGAAACCTGCGGCTGTGAACTAAGCTGCATCCTCTTTGGCAAGCCCATTCTCTGGAAAACAGAGTTTGGCCTGTGTACAGCTGAGCCTGGGCTTGGGTCCCCTGATGGTGGTGCTCCTGCCTGCCCGACGCCCTTCCTCTGGAGCCCAGCACGGCACAGCACCCGGCCTCACAGGGCTGGGCTTGCCGCTTCACCTCCTCTGCCTCCTCTGCTGGGAAGCCCGTTTCACAGCCCATGGAGAGGCCTTCGGGCTTTCTGTGCAGCAGAGCGGGGCAGGGGTGTCGCGGGGGACTCGCATGCAGTGGCGAGGGCCTTTCAGAACCGCATAGCCATTAACTGGCAGGAAACACGAAGCTCAGGAAAGGGAAGGTCCATCTGGACGGCGGCTCCTGGCCCTGCGCTGGGGTGGACTTCTCACCCATCCAGCCCAGGGCTGTTGTAGACACGGCTCTCCCTTCACTGTTGGATGGTCTTGGACGCTTTCTAGAAGATGGTTTGCCCTTCAGCATGGAAGCCTGCACCCAGTCTGTGCCCGCGGGTGAAGTCTGCCTGCGCTGTGCCAGCACCCACCCATCTGCATGACCAAACCTTGAGGTCAGGCATGATCAATCTTTCAGTGGTGTTTTTCTTTTTAAGAATTGTTTTGGTGTCCTAAGACCTAAGCATTTTCACGTTTTTTTACTTTGATAAAACACATACAATAAAAACCGACTGTGAAACCACTAAGTGCGCCCACTGTTCACAGCCCTGAGCACAGCCCCTCGCGCCGCCCCCGCCCTCCTCCGGCCTCACTGGCTGCCTCCCTCTGCTCGCAGCGCTGCTGCCTGCCAGTCTGCCTTCTGTCTCCAGACGTGGCTGCCCTGGGAGTTTGTGAGTGGGAGGTGCGGGGTTCACAGCAGGGCTCCCTCAGGTTCGTCCAGGCTGGTGTCTCCTGGGCCCTTTGGAGGCCGGACACCACTCCACCCCGTGGTTAGTCCAGCCTTGCTCATCCATCCCTGCACGTGGCATGGCTGCTTCCAGGTCTAGCTCTGGTTAATTAAGCCACACTGCCATGAACGTGGTGTGCAAATATCTTTTGGGTCCCTGCTTTCAGTATTTTGGGTACATCCACGGTTGTTAGATCATATGGTAATTCTAGGTTTGATTTTTTTTGAGGAATCTATTGCAAATGTTTTTATGCCTTGAATTCAGCATAGAGAATTGCTGTATGGAAAAGAAGATGCAGGGGCCGGGGCTCAGTGGTAGAGCCCTTGCCTCGTGTGAGATACTGGGATGGACCTCAGCACCACATAAAAAAAATAAAATAAAGGTATTGTTCCATCTACAACTAAAAATATTATAGAAAAAAATAAGATGCATTCAGATTTTAATGGATGTTGTCAAAATGCCTTCCTGAGGTACTCTTTATTTGTTCATTTTTTCAAGATCTTTTTTTTTTTTTTTTTTTTGCTGGGGATTGAACTCAGGGCCTTATGCATGTGAAGCAGGCGCTCTACCAACTGAGCCATATCCCCAGCCCTCAAGATATTCCTTTTTTTAAAAAAAAAAAAGTTTTTATAGTTGTAGGTGGACAGCATACCTTTATTTATTTATATTTATGTGGTGCTGAGAATCGAACCCAGGACCTCACACATGCTAGGCAAGTGCTCTGCCACTGAGCCACGACCCCAGCCCAAGATATTCTTTAAATTACCTTGGATCCTAAGGCAGGAGCAGTGGTCACACCTGTAATCCCAGCAACTTGGGAGGCAGGGGCAGAAGGGTTGCAAGTTCCAGGCCAGCCTCAGCAACTTAGTGAGACTCTCAAAATAAAAGAGATGGGGGGGCGGTTATAGCTCGGTGGTATAACTCCCCTGAGTTCAACCCTCGTTACTGAAAATAACAAGTTAAAATAACAAACTATCTCACATCTTTAAAAAGATAAAAGTGCACCCATTCACATTATGAGCCAATCCAAGCCTTAGTACCAATGTCTGGTTTTTAAAAAGTACAGAACAGAAGAATAAATGTGAAAATTCTAAGTGAGCAACTTGCAGAGCCCAACACCATGACCCAGCGGGGAGTCTTCAGGCAAGCTGGGCCCACGGAGGACACTCGCTCCCACGCAGGACAGGAAGGGCATGTGGAGCTGAATCAGCGGGCAGACATGAGCCCAGGGGACTGAGTGTCAGAAAGGTGGGATGAAATGAGTGCGCGCTGTGCAGAGGGGAGTGGGGGAGGAGCAGCAGCTGCGGCACACCTGCCACGGGGAGACCCCCAGTACCCCGCCCAGCCGGGTCCAGCGCACCGCCGAGTGGCCTGGAGTGGAAGGGAAAGAGGCTGTCCAGGGCCTTGGCATTCAGCTGGAGTGACAGGTCGCCCGCACTCACTGAGCAGCTGCACTGTGTCGTGAGCAGAGTCGGCTTCTGATGAACCAAAGGTCTCAGTGCTAAGCGTGGAGAACTTCCGGAAGAAATTTCAGAAGGCCCTGTAACCCTGGGGTCTGAGTCTGTTCTGAGAGACGCAGTTCGTGAAAGGGAAAACAGTCTCATTGATGAGTACAGTTCTAACACTTTTATGGCTAAGAGCTTTAAAAAGTTGAAAGATTCCTTAGGCATTACAACACTGCTGCACACAGGCAGAGCGTGCGTGTAAAAGGTGGGGTTTCAGTCTTCGTTCTTCTTGCGGAGCTGGGGAGGGACCCCAGGGCTGCACATACAGGTGAGTCCTCTGCCACTCTGACTCCAAGGTGGCACTTTAAAGGGCTGGGTGTGTGAGCCCCCAGCTCGGGGAGGCTGCTGGGGACCTCCTGGAGCAGGAGGCCTCCTTCCCCCTGCAAGAGAGGTGACATGTCACCTTCCTGGGAGCCCCCTTCCCTCGGACACTGCAGGGACCTACTACTCCCTCTCTAAGTAGGTGCTGCTCCTGAAGGTCCAGGTGGGTCTGATGCTGTTCAGTAGGTTCTGCAAATATTCTAGCTGCCACTACCTGAGAAGCCCTACTTGGTTTTGTTTTGTTTCTTTTTTTGGTACCAGGGATTAAATCCAGGGCGCTTAACTACTGAACCACATCCCCAGCCCTTTTTATTTTATTTTATTTTTTTGAGACATGGTCTTGCTAAGTTGCTTAATGCCTTACTAAGTTGCTGAGGTTGGCCTCAACCTTGAACTTGCAGTCCTCCTGTCTCAGCCTCCCCAGTCACTGGGATTACAGGCCTGTGCCACCACACCTGACTAGAAGCCCTACCCTGTATATTCTAGGGTAGACAGGGTCAAAGACGAGATAATGAAGGATTTGGGAGGCAGGATATTAGAAGCTGTTGTTGGTTAGAGGCATCTGGAGATGGCACAGATGCATTAGCAAGTGCCGGCATGTCTGACTCACCCCAGCCTCCCACCTCCTTCCTGAAGGCTGGCCCCGTTGACCCACACTGGCGCCTGCCCATCCTGGTGCTTCCAGACCCTGGAGTCAAGCCTCACCCGGATGTCAGGCAGCCTGAGGCTCCATCAGCAGCGCAGGTGGCTGGTATGCATTGTCGCTGCAGCTCCCCTCCAGGGATGCTGGGGGCCTTTCCCAGACCAACAAAAAGGGAAAGTTGAAAACGGCAGTTTCAGCTGGCTCCACCGGGGCTGCGGAGTGGGGGACCCACGTCATGGCCTGGGAGGGTGGCCAGGCCCGAGCACAGCACAGGGTACAGCATCCGGAGAGGTGGGAGGACTCAGAACCAGTGGGTGTGGGGCTTGGGCCTCAGATCCAGGTCTGCAGGATGGTGGGGTGAGTTCAGGGTGCCAGGTGGGCCCCCCTTTCGCCATGTGCAAAGGTAGCACCGGCCCTGGGTTGGGAGGGTGGCCAGGCGTGTGCTAGCAAGGCCCTGTCTCTCCAGGCTTCACTTCCAGGGGGGCAGGGCCCGCAGAGCTGGCTCCCGGGGGTGCCCCTCAGAGCTTGGTCTCACCTGCGACAGGGAGTCAGGGGACAGAGAGGGCTGGCGCCCAGACCCAGCTGCCGTCCTGTGGCATCCACAAAGCTCAACGCAGGCCCTGTCCTGAAAAGGGCTTCTGCCCGCCTCTCCAGCTCTCCCCAGTGTCGCGTCTGCCGTGGCGCTTCATCCGCACAGCGCTGTGTTTCTGATGTCCACGTTCGGAGTGCTCACCCTTGTGTTCAGTCCTGCCTCCCAGGGGTCGGGGGGCGTCAGGAACCATTCTCCTGGGCAGACCCACCTGCCTCCTCCAACCAGACTGCCTCCAGAGAGGCCCAGCTGAGAGCCCATTCATGCTCCAAATTCAGATTCCAACTGTGTGCCTGACCCCTCTCCCTCATTTCCCAAAATGCCTTCGTCTCTTCCTGTTCACAGAACTTTGAAGAGACTTTCCAAGTTCTGCTGGGGAACAGGGCAGCTCCCCAGGGCGCCAGCTGGCATTTTGTGCAATTATCTTTAAATTACAGGGACAATTTTAATTCCACAATAATTAGAAATATCAACTGCAGCTCAAGCCTTCGAAACTAATGGAATTTTAATGGGCAGCTGCTTAGGTTACAGCCAGGAATAGTAACACTGCACTAGCATTTGGAGCCAGGCCCTGAGGGGACACTGGCTGTTCCAGGGAGCTCCATCCTGGGAGTCAGGACACCTGGGGATGGTCTGTAGGGTGGGAAAGGCAACTTGGGAGATGGGACCAGCCTGGTGAGGTGAAGGACTGTATCTGGGACTTGGGATCCCACAGGTATCTCCCCCCTGAAGATGCAGCTTCGTCCCACGCCCACCTGACCCCACAGCTCTGTGCTTGGATCTGAGCCTGTGGCCCCTGGTGGTGCCCTGTGGGAGCCCACCCCACGCCAGGCCTGGCAGCCTGGAGTACCCCAGGCAAGTCTGAGGGGCCCAAGGCAACACTGGGCCTCAGGCGCCCCTGCCCCTGCCCTTCCCGGGGGGCTGAAGTATGTGGCGGGGGGAGATGCGCCCAGACCTTGTAGCTCCATTTCTGCTGCAGAGAGGGAGTTAATGCTGTCATTTATTTTTCGCTTGTGGCTCAAGTTCTGTGTCCTAAGAAATCTTCCTGAGGTCATGAAGCTATTCTGGAAGCTGCATTACACTGGGGGTCTGAGCCACTCAGGTTAATGGCGTCTGTACGACTTGGGCATCAAGAGTCGTTTCTTCCGTAGGATTGTCCTGTTGCAGAATCACTTGTTAAAAAATCTGTCCTTCTCCATTAAGTTTTTCTGGTTCCTTTGTTGAAATCACAGTACAAGAGTGGGCTCATTTCCAGACTCTGTGGGGTCCCATTTTCTGTGTGTGTCTGTGACCTCAATTTCTTTATAGACTGTCTGAAGGGCACATTGTGAAAGTTTCCAACCTTGCTCTTTAAAAAATGTGCTTTGTCTATTCCATATCTTTTGCATTTCCATAAAAATTTTCAATCAGCTTATTTATTTTCTAGCTCCCTCCCAAGAAAAAAACCTGAGATTTTGACTGGGATGGCATTGCATCCGAAGATTGACTTGAAAGAGCCTGGCGAGCTGAGACCCCTGAGTCATGGCTTATGAACATGGCATGCCTCTCCCTTCTGGGGGTCTAGAGCAGGCTTTATTAAACTTGTTCCTTAATATGTTAATTTTCTAATTATTTGTCGCAAGTATCTAGAAACACCCCTGACTTTTGTATGTGGCCTGCAAGCCTGCTAAAGTCACTCATTAGTCCTTTTCGCGGTGCTGGGGCTGGAACCCAGGGCCTTGTGCATGGAGGCAGGCCCTCTCCCTGCTGGGCGGTGCCCCAGGCCTGGCTGTCTTTCTTCCCTTGGTAATTGCTTAGCATCTTCTGTGTTCTCCGTCACATCATCTGTGATCCTTTCCTCCTTCCTAATCTGTCGTTTCCTCACCTTGTTCCCTGGCTGGCTCCAGAATGGTGGAGGGAGGGTTGAGCAGTGCCCCTGCGGCATTCCTGACACCCCCCCGCCCCCCGCGCCGGCCCCAGGAGTGGCGAGTCCTGTGCTGGTGACTGCAGTGTCTGCGGGTACCCGTGCGCTTGCCTCCGAGCTCAGGAGCTGCTTTCCGAATGCTAACCAGCCTCATTCTCCTCGGGTACACCGACATGCCTGTTCGCAGTGTGGCGTGCCGGGGATCTGTGCGTGCTCAAGGCCCCCTGGGCCGGAAGTCCCTTTCCTCAAGATGTCTTTGTCAGGTTTACTTTAGGAAAAATAAGTCCAAGACTATCCCATCTTTCTCTATTTTCTGGAAAAAAAAAAAAAAAAGAATCACGTAAAAAGGGTATTATTTCTTACTTAAATGGTTGACTCAGTCCAACCTGGGGTTTTACACCTGGGGAAGTTTCTTTGTGGAAAATGCTAGATTTTTTTCCAAAATTTCAACCTCTCAGAAAAAAACAGACAGGATTGCATAATGACCAGCTGTGCTGGTTTCCTGGGCCGACAGTCCACAGTACTTCTCAGGCACCTGTCCATTGTCATCTGTCACCACCTTGTGTGACGCCTTGCTGAATAAGTTGCGGGTCTTGATCTGCATCTCTGTGGAGCTGCTGAACCCCTCGCTCAGCCTTCCCCCCTCTCGACTGGTCTTGGTGTGGTCTCTGTAAGCTGTGGTGGGGTCTCCTCTGCTGGGCTGGGACCTTCCAGGTTGGCAACTTGGGTTCTCCCTGCTTCTCATTTGTCTCTTGGAGGTTGGTAAATTTTGTTAATAGTTTTGGAAGACCAATTTTTGATATTTTGTTTTTTTTCTGTGGTTTGGTTGTTTTCTCTTTCAGTTATTTCCACTGTTATTTTTATTGTTCCCTTCCTTCTATCTACTTTAGGTTTAATTTGTTTTTCATTTTCTGGCTTAATGCAGAAGCTTGTGCCACTCATTTCAAACCATCTTTTCTCTGTCCATATGTAACTATGTCCTAACTTCTCTATCATTTCTCCTTTGACCTATGAATTATTTAAAAGGGTATTCATTACCAGAAGTGGAGTACTTGTCCAGACATCATGATTGGTTTCTGTTGTCAGAGAACATGTGTGTGGCTTAGTCCTTTAGGGTTAGTCAGATGGACCCTACAGCCCAGCACGTTCTCTTGGTAAATGTGCCCTTGGAGACAGCACACCTGTGGCGGCTGGTGTCTGGCTCGTGCACATGGATGAACCTGAATTGTTGGGTGGCAGTATGCAAGTCTTTATATCCTCACTGATTATTTTACTGGGTTTTCCCAGTAATTTATGATACAATAATGTTAACATATTCAACTCAAAGTCTGGTTTTGTCTGTTATTATTTTTCTTCTCTTAGTTCTCAGAATTTCTGCCTCAAATATTTGAGGAGACATCCTCTCCAGCATCACAATACCAGACCTCAAATTGTACTACAGAGCAAGAGTAACAAAAATGGCACGGTATCGGCACCAAAACAGCATGTAGATCAGTGGTACAGAATAGAAGACACAAGGACAAACCCACAGAAATACAGCTACCTACACAAAGGCGCCAAAAACATACACTGGAGGAAAGACAGTCTGTTCAACAAATGGTGCTGGGAAAACAGGAAATCCATACGTAGCAAAATGAAATCAAACCCCTATCTCTCACCCTACACAAAACTCAACTCAAAGTGGACCAAGGACCTAGGCATTAGACCAGAGACCCAGCGCCTAATAGAAGAAAAAGTAGGCCCAAATCTTCATCATGTCAGCCTAGGACCTGACTTTCTTAACAAGACTCATAACGCGCAAGAAGTAAAAATCAAGAATCAATAAATGGGAATGGATTCAAACTAAAAGGCTGCTTCTCAGCAAAGGAAACAATCCAAAATGTGAAGAGAGAGCCTACAGAATGGGAGAAAATCTTTACCACCTGCACCTCAGATAGAGCACTAATCTCCAGGATATATAAAGAACTCAAAACACCTCACACCAAAAAAAACCAAATAACTCAATCTATAAATGGGCTAACGCACACTTCAAAGAAGAAATACAATCAGTCAACAAACATGAAAAAGTGTTCATCATCTCTTGCACTTAGAGAAATGAAAATCAAAACTGCTCTAAGATTTCATCTCACTCCAGTCAGAATGGCAATTATCAAGAGTACAAGCAATAATAAGTGTTGGCAAGGATGTGGAGATAAAGGAACACTCATACAATGCTGGTAGGACTGCAGATTGGTACAACCACTTTGGAAAGCAGCGTGGAGATGCCTAAGAAAACTTGGAATGAACCACCATTTGACCCAGCTATCCCACTCCTCAGCTTATACCCAAAGAACTTAAAATAAGCATACTTCATTGATGCAGCTCCATCAATGTTCATAGCAGCTCAATTCATAATAGCTAAGCTATGGAACCAGCCTAGGTGCCCTTCAACAGATGAATGGATAAAGAAAATGTGGTCCACATACACACTGGAATATTACTCAGCCTTAAAGAAGAATGATATTATGGCATTTGCAGGTAAATGGATGGAGCTGGAGAAAATCATGCTAAGTGAAATAAGCCAATCCCCAAAAACCATAGGCCAAATGTTTTCTCTGATAAGTGGATGCTGATCCGTAGTGGGGGTGGGTAGGGAAGAGTGAAGGAACTTTGGATTGTACAGAGGGGAATGAGGGGAGGGATGGGTGGTGGGGATGGGAAGGACAGTAGGATGAGACAGACATTATTACTTTATATATGTGTATGAAAAAATCAAAATATAGAAATAAACTAATGTTTAAAACCTGAAGAAGTAAAAAGGGATAGCCTCTCCAGAGTTCTATTTCTCCTCCCTTTTCACGTGGCATTTCTCTTTTCATCCTTTCGGTTTTAGCCTAAATGTGTTGAACAGGCCTGAGGAGGCCGGGCTCTGACGGCCGAGGTCACCTGTCCCTCAGCTGCGCTCGGCCGGCACCTTCGAACTTTCCCTTGTCCTGTTTTCTCTGCACTTTCCCCTTCTTTCCTTCCTTCCTCTGGACTAAACCACCTGAAATCTTTGACATTGCATCTCCTCCGCGGGTGTTTTGGCGACGGCACTCTTGCTCCTCGGCAGCTGCTCTGGGGAGTCTGACACACTGTCCGCTGCTGCCCGGGTCGCTCTGACGCTGGACGTGCTACCTGGATACCTTCCAGCGCCCCCGTCCTCCCTGGGCTGGGCGCGCGTGCGTGCAGTGTCTGGGCTCCCACCCTCCGGAGCATGTGGTCTGTGCCTCACGTGTTCAGCTGTTCCTTAAAGACAGTTGGCAGTGGGAGCAGCAGGCTTTCCAGGCTCCCGCGGGGCCCTTCCTCTGTCTCCCCTTAGCCCTCGCCCCTCTCAGCCTGTCCTCCTTGTGTTTTGTGTGAGGACCTCTCCTGCGTCTTTCGTGGGTGTTTTCCCTAGGTGTACAGTTCCCAGTGGACAGCTTTCCCTCACCCTTCTGAGATGTCCTTTTGTCTTCTGGGCTTCATTGTTTCTGATAAGAACTCAGTCACCTTTTTGTGCGTGGGTGGCGGTGGTCCTAGAGTTGGAACCCAGAGTGCTGTACCATTGGAGCTGCATTCCAGCCCATTATAATTTTTTATTTTGAGACAGGGCCTCCCTAAGGTGCTGAGGATCTCACTGAGTTGCTGAGGCTAGCCTCAAATGTGTGATCCTCCTGCCTCAGCCTCCTGAGTCACTGGGATAACAGCTATGTGCCACCATGCCCCAGCTAGACACAGTATCCTGATACAACATGTATCATATTTGACCTTAGTGTCACCCTGGAACCATAGAAAGAATGTCAAGTAAATGTTGAAGAGTAATTAGATGTAATCTATATAATATTCTTGAAGTTGTGGAAGAGTAAAGTGACAGCAGAATACTCTCCAATAAAGAAAATTTTTTTGGTACCGGGATTGAACTCAGGGGCACTCGACCACTGATCCATACCCCCAGCCCTATTTTGTATTTTATTTAGAGACAGGGTCTCACTGAGTTGATTGGATCTCGGGTCGGTTTTCTCTGATTCTTTGCATGTCTTGTGACGTGGCGTTCAGTGCCAGAGCTGGATGAAGGTGAACAGTGGGGACCAAGGCGCACGAGGCTGTCTTGGCTTGGCTTGGCTTTTTCCCATGGAAAGCCCAGCCTCTCCTGGTGAGGGCGGGGGGCTCGGCACCCAGCACCCCTGGGATGAGGCCGCCTCTGATTGCGAGTCCACCGAGCTTTGCCCAGCCCTCTGCCTCCCAAGGACAGGCTTTTCAGGCCTTGTCGGGGTCTGGCGTGGGCTCCAGGGTTAGCTGTGTCCACTTCAGCTTGGACTTGACCTGCTGCCACCAGGAACCCAGCCCCAGGAGGGCCACCTGGTTTCCGTCTGTTGCTGACTTCCTTGGCAGAATCTGAGGCTGGGGCAGCTAGCTGTGATAAGGGATGTGCCCCCTGGCCTGGGCAGCTCCTGAGCATCCTGCAGTGTCCACGTAGTGACTGGCTCACTTCTCCTCTGCTCTGACAGCTGGGCAGCCTGGTGGCAGCTCTGGGCAACTCTGGGGAGGAGGCTCAGGCCTGCAGCAGGGCCAGGCTGGGGCGTATGCTGGGGTGTCGGGCGACCCCTGTGGCTCCTGGGGGCATTGCCTGAGGAGGCTGTCGTCTCCTGGGCTGCCGGACTGTCCAGGACATCCTCTGAATTCTGGGAGGGGCGCTATGTCTCATTAGGTCCCCTCCCAACACTGCTGCACTGGGACTGAGTTTCCATCCGTGAACTTTGGGTGACACCTTCAATCACAGCAGCCCCTGAGCACCAATTTCTGAGCTGGCCACCCCGGGGTCACAGGCACACGCCTGTCTCCCCACTGGACATGAGGCTCCACAGGGCTGACGGGAGGCCATGTGGATGCTGGTAACAGGGTGGCCCCTCGACCAGCCCTGTGGTCACTTCCCGCCCTCCCTGAACCACGGTGTGCTCCGTGGCCCTGCTCAGCTGTGCCCCTGGAGTTGTAGGCCTGCTCAGGGAGGCAGGAGGGCAGCCCACCTAGAAGGCCAGAGGCACAGCTGAGCAAGGCGGCCAGGCCAGGTCAGGCCTACGAGGCCGGGCAGAGCCGGTCTGGGGCGTTTCATCCTTCAGGCCTCAGCTTCCACGTTGTAAGTGGCACATGTGGGAAGATGAGGGGAGAGAGGCGCCCGGTAAGGACCTAACCAGTGGCACCTGTCGGTGCTTATCCTGCATGCAGAAGTCCCTGCTGGCTGGGCTCCCCTCTTGAGGCCAGGAGGCTTCCCGGGAAGTGCTATGACCTGGGACAGAGTTGGTGGCATCGACCTTGTGCACAAATTAGAAGTTACCAGAAAAGCCAAATACAATCGCCTTAAGATCCTCACCTGCAGTGAGTCCTGAATGACGCAGAGTCAGCCATGCGACGCCTACATGCCCTGGTGCCAAGCGTGCCAGGGACACCATGACCTGCAGGGTCCTTGGAGGGGCCTGAGCCACGGTGGAGACACGTATGGGGCGGGCCTTTTCCCGTCTCGAGGCAGTGCTTTCCGATCTGCTCGTACTCATCTTCCCTGAAGGAAGCGAGGGGCTTTCCCTCCAAGGTGCCGATTTTACAGCGTGAACAGGTCCGTCACGGCTGCTTAAGTCCCTTGGCCAGCAGAGGCATTTCAAGGTTGGGAGCACAGGAGGTGGATGTGGCCTCCAGTGCCTTTCAGTGAGCCTCTGCTGTTCCCACCACACAGGGCACATCCGACTGCCTGGCAAAGGCCTTCTTGCTCCATGAGACTACCCAAGGCTGGTGGCCTGCAGGACCTTCTTGTCCCCAGCCCACAGCGACCCCGAGTGATCTTCTTGGAAGCAGGAGAAATAGAGGGAGTGCCATGTGGGAACAATGTGGTCTAGTGGCTGATGCATATTCAATTTGGTAACAATGTCCCTAATTAATGTGAGCTCCATTTAGTAACAATGTCCTATTTAATTAATTCTGTATGTTCTGGTTAAAAACATTCTGCTTCATTTAGTTCTGTTCACTGGTCATGAATTCCACAACACACGGGTGCAGCTGGTGGGTCCCACAGACGATAGGCAGGGCCACTTGCTCCCACCCTGAAGCACCCGGAGGGCCTTGTAGAGGGAGGTGGCCAGAGGTCTGGAGCCAGAGCGAGGGGGTCCAACATTTCAGATGGGGACGGGGAGAGACACCTGGGAGGACTCAGCAACCACTTCTAACTCCCTGATGTCCCCAGCCGCCATCCCTGCCCTCAAACTCACTGGGTCCCAAATAGCCCCTGTCCCTGTGGCTGCTCCGGGGGCGGCGCGGGGTCCTGCTCGCCCCTGCCCAGCATCAGTGCAATGCCCTCTGCTCATTCCACAGCCAAGAGCTCGTCCAGAATCCCCTTTCCAGAAGCTTACGCTGCAGCTTGCGGAGTCTGGAGCCCAGGGAGGAGCAAGTCTTGGTGTGTGTGGCCCTAGTTCCATCCCCAGCAAAATGGGCAGGGGTGAAAAGCAATTAGATCTTTTTAATTTTTTTTATGTTTTGAATTTTTTTAGTTGTCAATGGGTCTTTTACTTTATTTATTTATATGTAGTGTTGAGGATTGAACCCAGGGCCTTGCACACGCCAGGCAAGTGCTCTACCACTGAGCCCCAGCCCCAGCCCCAGCAGTTAGATCTTTAAGCTAACCGTACGGCAATTCTGTCCTCTGACAGCACTGAGGCCGGGGCTGCAGGCTTTGGGGTCTCCTCTGCTTCTGTGGAGGAGTCTGGGGCTGCAGGCTTTGGGGTCTCCTCTGCTTCGTGGAGGGGCCTTGGGGACTTGGACTTCTTCCTGCAGAGGGTGGGATGGTGATATGGCGTAGGTGGGGATGGCAGGGTCCTGAGGCCCTCCTCCCCCGTGGCCCACACTGGGGACATGGGTCATCTCAGAGGCTGCCCCAGCCGAGGAGTCACCTCCCAGTCCCCCTCCCTGACCTCGTGGTGGCCTGAACGCTCTGCTCAAGGCACACCCCTGCTCTGATGCTAACACACCCACCTCGAAGGCATTTGCACACTCTGTGAGCTGGCGAGCCCTGCCTGCCACCCTGCGAGCTTCTCTGGGGGAGCCAGAGCTGTCGGTGGCTGCAGACTGGCCCTGGGAGGGTGAGAAGCCTGGGGCTGAGGTTGGGACCACCAGCACTGGAGGTGCAGAGAGGAGGAGGGGGCACTGGGGGCTGGGCTGGAGGCACCAGGGGATGTGCCTCCTGGGTGTCCTGCAAGTGAGGCTGGAGCTAGGGTGCTGGCTCGGGGCCCCAGAGACACGTGGGACAGGGAGGGAGATGGCTGAGCAGGGTCAGGGACAGAATGCTGTTGGACTGGGGGTGGCGTGGCCTGGACTGACGGGGCAGACCCAGGGAAGCAGCCGCGCTGTGGGGCAGAGCTGGCTGACCTGGCCCTCAGGATGTGAGCCAGCATGGACGGTGCGGCCAGGCAGCTGGGGCAAAGCTGTCACAGGCAGGAGCTGGGCAGGCAGTGCAGTGATGGGTCAACTGGCACCAGAGGAGTAGAGCCAGGAGGTCGGTGTGTGGGACTGCAGGAGGGACTGCCTCCCCACCTGGTCACACGCGGACCACCAGGGGATCTGTCCCTGTTCTGCTTTCTGCTTCAAGGGTCTGGGTGATGAGGGCATTGTGGTCTCCAAACACTACTGGGGCTCCACCGCAAGCCCTTCAGGAGGATGAGGAGAGATTAACCAGCCTCAATGAAAAGAACTGACTGCTGCCTGCTGCCTGCTGCCTGCGGCTCCTGCTCCCTGTTAAGCGAACCCCTTTCTGTGCATGCACAGTGGGGTGCAGGAGGCCCTGTGTGTGGGCCGCCTCATCCCAGGGGGAGGGTGGGCACCAGGCGCAGTTTGGCACTGCTCAGATCCAGGTGTGGGCCCCACAGGGCACACATGTACTGGGCTCTCACGACACTTGTGCACCTTGGGGTACTATTTCCACTTCTGCTTTAGAGGAGAGGAAGCTGAGGCAGAGCCTAGCCCAGGCTAACACCCTCGTGGGGACAGAATGAAGACTTAAATGCAGGCAGTGGCTCTGAGGCCGTGCAGCTTGGCGCTGACTAGGAGCGTTGGTCTGAAGGCCACAAGCCTTATACCCAGAGGTGTGCACGTGTCACTCCCCACGTCAGAGGCAGGAAGAAGGGCCCAGAGCCCTGGAGTCATCTCCTGGGCCACCCAGCAACTAAGTTCTGGTGGCACAGGTGACCAATGCTGGTGGTGATGGCCATGCAGCCCGTCCCTGCCCAGTCCTGGACAACCATCCTCTGCCCTCTTGGAGCTCCTCTCTTGGGTTCCTGAGAGAGATCACCTGGAAGCTGTCTTTCTGTGCCTGGCTGGCTTCACTGGGCACAAAGTCCTCCAGTTCCAGCCATGTGGTTTCAAGGACAGGCCTGCACTCTGCTTCGGGCTGAGCGGCATGCCTCGCTGTGAACACACCACATTTTCTTGATCCACTCATCAGTGGTGGCCGCCAGGGTTGGTTCCACATCCTGTTTTCTGTGAACAGCAGTGTGTGAGCATGGAGAGCAGGTGCCTTGACGAGCCACCAGAGCAGGGGGTGCTGGAGTGTATACTAATTCTGTTTTCAATTTTTTGAGGAACCCCCATACTGTTTTCCATAATAGCTGTACCTTAATCATTTTCCAGTGCACAGTTCATGGTGAGGCACACAGAGTTATGGGACCGTCACCACTGTCCACCTCCAGAATTTTTTCATCTTCCCTAACTGAAACTGCCCCATGACACACCACCCCATCCCCCAGCCCTGGCACCCACCGTCCTCTTCTGCCTCTGTGAACTCCACTGAGTGCTCAGGAAAGTGCAGGCATGCTGTGTGTGTCCTTTTGTGACCCAGCATCCTCCTCAGAGAACATTTCTTCATGCCAGGTGGCCATATACCTCATTGCTCAAATGGGACCCCTCCTGGAGGGACAGCAGAGTGGGCTGCACCAAGCAGGGCAGGATCTGAGTCCCCTCCTGACCTAGTGGGGACAGAGTGATGATTGAGACCTCCAAGTTACTGTGGTGGGGTTCCAGCTGCCTGGTAAGTCCACCCGGCACATCTCGTCCCTGTGTGTCAAGCCCTCCTACCACCCAGGGCAGGGTAGCTTGTCTGCTCCAGTTACCAGTGTGCCAGGCTTTACGGGCTGCCCCTCGGCTCCTGACACTGCCTCCTACCTGCACCTCATCTCAGCAACCAGTGTGATGGGCTGACAGATCTGGCTCCATGAGAATGTTACAGGCCAGACTCCATTTTGCTCTGAGACTCCATGTTAAGTTTCTCCCATGGGAACACCCTGCCTCTGTATCCATCACCAATTACTTAGTGTGACATGTTTAACAATACAGAATGACAATTCCTATGTAAAGAAAAATTGCTCTCTTTTGATTCCTATTGCTCCTAAACAATGTAACATGTGAAAGGTGATTGTGTGGATGTTAGTAACCATTCTTTAGTTTGTACCTAGGTAAGGGTCATTTTGACCCACTTCTCCCTCTGTTGATGATCTCATGATGTTAGTTTGAAATTTCGGATCATAACAACAGACACACGATTGATGTGATTTTTGGTATAAGAACCCCTGCAACCCTATGGTCGGGGCTGTTCTTCCAATAGCCTTTTTTTGGGGCATTGTGTGAGACAGTCAGCGACTGGCTTAATAAAGACTCTCAAATTTGGATTCTCAGTGGCGATCAGTCTGTTCTTAAGTTGCGCCCCGTAACACCAAAGGGGTCTTTGCAAACTCATTTCACACCTACATCACCACCCCAACTCTGAAGTCCCTGCCTGACAGCTAGACAGGTTAAGCACAGGGTGGCTGTCCTCTTGACCTGTCCCCAGTTTCCTGGCCTTCTGCTCAGCAATGTGAATCATTCTGAGCAGTCCAGCAATGTGTGAAATGGTGGTGTCCAGGGCAGCTAATGGCATGCAGGGGACTGTTACTATCTCTAGGGCTGAAAGACAAGGACAGGTGGCTACGGGAAGACAGAGAAAAGACACACATACTGATATGTAAGCCAAATGAGGCAGGTGACATACTTGAAAGAGGAAGGTAACAGGAGAGGCTGCACTAAGTGTTTGGGGTGGGCAGCAGGTTTGCAGAGTGGACAAGCAGTGAGTGTGGAGAGATGGCAGGAGATAAGGAGACAAGGGCAAGAAGGGAGGGGCCAGAGGTCAAGCATTGACTGAAACAAGCAAGATAATGAGGAGGTCAAAGATGGTGGCTGAGATAAGCTAGAGAGTTTCAGGAGAGGTGGGTGGTGGCCAGTGATGTAACTAGGAAGGGGTTGTGGTCTCAGACTGGGTAGGTGCTGCCAACCTGCTCTCCTGCCCTTGCCCTCAGATTTCAGGGGACAGATTGGGTTCTTCTGTAGACAGCTGGCCCCAGCGCCTCAGGGCTCAGCAGAGCACAACATGCCCAGCACATCTGCCAATGCAGGCATGGCTTTTGGTAATCACGGCTGATGTGCAAAGATGCATATGACAAGAAGTCAGGCATTTGAAGAGCTGCCCTTGGTGGTCATCTGGAAGCATGGGAGGGAAATATGAAACCTAACTTACACTCATTGATTGTATACAGTCAGTGGGAACTGAAGTCATGGCTGTGGCTTGGTGGTGATGATTTAATATACAGTCCAGAAGGTTCTATCTAGCCAGGTTGGAGTGTCGTTTGACTAACTGAAAAGATCAGGACCCAGCCACTAAGGATCCTGGACCTGATTTTTCCCCACATTTAGATATTACAATAAAAGGCCCAGAGGACTGTTTCCTGAAAATACTTTGAGCAGTCACTACAACTAAATGGGAACAGAATTTCCAAAAAACCTGTGATAGTAGAGGAAGAAGACAAGCGGAAGTGGGGATAGGGGTATCATCATACTCACTTTCCCTTCTAGATCTTTGGACTCACTTTCCCTTCTAGATCTTTGGGTGAACGAGGCCACGTTGTCCTGGACAGGTCAGGGAGAGAGCTGAGAACTCAGCCCCAGCGGTGCTGGTGGCCTGGGCAGCTGCCCACCCGCTCCCTAGTCAGGTGCATGCTCCCTCCCCAGCCGGGGGCACCGCCTCGGCGGGTGCACCCAGCGTCGCCCCCGTCCCCCGAAGGACGGGGCAATCGCCACGCTTCTGGCCGAGGAAGAAACCACGCTTTACGTTCCGCTGCCCTCACTAAAAACTAGAGGGATCCCCGTCGTTTCCGGGGCGCGCGCGTCGGGGCAGAGAAGACCAGCAGAACCAGGCTGGAGGCCCGGGAAGGTGAACGCTTCGCAGCCGGGAAAGCGCTCCGCCTCCGCAGGGCGGAAGTCCCACCCCTGCTCAGAGGGCCCGCCCCCCAGCGGGCCCTTCCCTCTAACCCCGCCCCCCCGGGGCCCGCTGTCCGTCAGTTCCTCCCCGCCCCGCCCCGTCCCCTCCTCCTGAGGATTCCTGCACCGGAGCCCCGCCTCCCTGGAGCTCCACCCTCACGGACCCTCCGGAGCCCTGCCCCCCTCGGGCACCTCCCACCTCCCGTCCCGGAGCCCCGCCTCCCTGGAGCTCCACCCTCACGGACCCTCCGGAGCCCCGCCCCCCTCGGGCACCTCCCACCTCCCGTCCCGGAGCCCCGCCTCCCTGGAGCTCCACCCTCACGGACCCTCCGGAGCTCCGCCCCCTCTCGGGCACCTCCCACCTCCCGTCCCGGAGCCCCGCCCCTTCCCGGGGCCCCGCCCTCCCGGGCCCCGCCCCTCGCGGCGGCGACCGTTGGCGCTTTCGGCCCGGCGCCCGAGCGGGAGCGAGCGGCGCGGCCCGGTAGGTGTGGGGCCGGCGCGCCGCCTCGGCCCTCCTATCTTTCCCGGCGCGCGCTCGGGTCCCTGCCGCCGCCCGCTCGGCCGTTCCGGGGCCGCTACCCGCGCCTCCTTTGTTCCCGCGACTCCGGGAACTCGCACGGGTCTGGGCGCGCGAGGCCGGGGCGGCGGCCGCGGGCCTGAGTTGGGGGTCTCGCACCACCGGTCCGGGGCGGCTTCGAGTTGGGGCTGGACCAGGGTGGGGGGCCGGGACTGGGCCGGGCGGGGTCGGAACGCGGCCGGGAGCTGGCCGGTCCGGAGCGATGGGGTCTGGATTCTCTGTCGGACTTAGTGAGCGGCCGCATTGTTTGGGCAGCGGCCGTCTCCAGGGACCCAACTCTGGAAGTGCACTGCAGGAACGCAGGTCAGCCGCGGCCGGCGATGTCTGGGAACTGTGGCGTGTACACAGAGGGGGCTCAGACTGTGCAGTGTAGGCAGAGGGTGCTCAAAGTTGTGCACTGTAGACAGGGAGCTCACAGTTTTGCAGTGTAGACAAATGGGCCTCAGAGTTGTGTAGTGCAGACAAGAGGGGCTCAGAGTTGTGCAGTGTAGACAGGGGGCTCAGAGTTGTGCAGTGTAGACAGGGAGCTCATAGTTGTGCACTGCAGACAGAGGGGGGCACAGAGTTGTGCAGTGTAGGCAGAGGGAGCTCAGAGTTGTGCATTGTAGACAGAGAGCTCACAGTTGTGGAGTATAGACAGAGGGGGCTCAGAGTTGTGCAGTGCGGACAGGGGGGCACAGAGTTGTGCAGTGCGGACAGGGGGGCACAGAGTTGTGCAGTGTAGGCAGAGGGAGCTCAGAGTTGTGCACTGTAGACAGGGGGCTCAGAGTTGTGCAGTGAAGACAGAAGGGGCTCACAGTTGTGCAGTGCAGACAGGGGGCTCAGAGTTGTGCAGTGCAGACAGGGGGCTCAGTTGTGCAGTGCAGACAGAGGGAGCACAGAGTTGTGCAGTGTAGGCAGAGGGAGCTCAGAGTTGTGCACTGTAGACAGAGGGGGCTCAGAGTTGTGCAGTGAAGACAGAAGGGGCTCACAGTTGTGCCTTGTAGACCTGGGGCTCAGATCTGTGTCCTATCGGCAGAGAGGACTCAGAGTTGTGGAATGTAGACAGAGAGGAGCTCAGACCTGTGCACTGTAGACAGATGGTGCTCAGAGTTGTGGAGTAGAGTTAGTCCCAGACTTTTGGAGTGTAGCTGAGGCGCTGGCCAGCTGTTGGACCATCGGCCTCTCACCTGCCTGGCCACCTCTTGTGTACCTCAGTTTCCTCTTTGGCCTGCCTGTGGGGCTGCTGCAAGTGTGGAGGGGCTGTCCTGCCTGCAGCATGGTCCTGTCATATATTTTCATGGCAGCACCTTGCAGCTCTGAGGCGTGGGAACCTGTGGGAGGGACCTGCACTGGGCTCCCTTCCACATTGGCCTTGCAGTCCTTCCCAGGTTGGTGGCAGCTGGCAGTTGGCTGGCAGTTGGCAGTTCACAAAGAAAAGACTCATGTACAGGGCAGGCTGTGGTGCCTGGTGGCAGTGCGGGTGCTGGTGGCAGGAGCCCACCTTGGGAAGAGTTTTAGAAACCCTGAAGGGAGTTGAGACTTGTACCCAGAAGCGATGTGGGGAGGGCAAAACCAATTCTAAGCTGGAGGGACTGTGTTTGCATCTTTAGAAACATTGCTGTCACAGTGAGAACTTTCTCCCCTGAAAAATCAGAATAAAAATGTGCACCTTTCCCAGTGGTTTGGGGGACTAGATGATGGGTGTCAGGTGCACAGCCCTGGCACAGGACCTGGGTTTCAGGGACTCTTTAAATGGGGAGGCTGTGCTGACTGAGGGCAGGGCTTAGGCAAGGGCAGGTGTGCAGGGACACCTGCAGATGGCCAGGGCAGGTGCCTATGGGTCTGGGTCTTTTTCTTTAAAAGCTGCAAGTCCAGACTTTGCTGTGATATCTCTTGAGGCTGGAACCTGCCCTCAGGCAGGCTCAGACTAGGGAAGGTGACTGAGGATAAGCAGGAAGCTTCTGTGACAGGGAGGAGCGGAGGCAGGTGAGACAGGGCAGCGAGGTTGGCAAAGAGAGGGATCAGGAAAGGTTCTTCACTTGGACTGGAGGAGTAGGGGGTTGGGAGAGGGCAAGGCTTGGGTGCCTGAGGACGCCGAGGTGCATTCTCATGAGGAGGGTCAGCAGGTGAGGAGGGAGGCACTGTACCGGTCCTGTGGTGGGTAGGGGACCCAGGGACCAAGGTTGGCTCACTTTTTGCCCTTTATTTTAGAGTAGGGTCCCACAGAAGGAGGGGCTATTGCCAGGTTGAGAGACTGTGGGGTTGGATGTTGAGACAGTTTGGTCCTGGACGCTGAGGGCCTGGAGGCATTGGCTGGGTCCCAGCAAGCCTGGCTGCCACAGGCAGGGACCTATGGGAACTCTGGAGGTGGGGATTGAGGGAGTCAAGGCTGGGTGAGGCTCAGCTCTCAGGGTAAAGGAAGGAAGCAAAGGGCGCTGAGTCTCAGCTTACCTGCTGGGAAGGTTGCGCCTGTGGGTTTCTGATCCATTGTCTTTTGACGTTTATTGTTTATTGGTGCCAGGCATCTAGAGAGGGCCAAGCAAACTGGCCTGCTGAGAGGGAAAGGCTGTGTTAGTTGTTAGTTACCTGGTGCTTTCTGGGCATGGTGCAGTGGAGGGCGTTTTGTGTTTTGTTTGAATTTGATGGAATTCCTGTAAACATTTTATTGACTTTATAATTAGCACTTGTATTAGTTTGCTGTTGCTATAGCAAAGCACCACAAACTTAGTTGCTTAACACAACAGAAACTTTTTCTCTTAGATTTTGTTGGAGTCTGGAGCATATTCCCGGGCCACTCCCTGACACTGACGGAATCCCTTCTTTCCTCTTCACTGTTGGAGGCCGGCCTCATTTCTGGGCTCATGGCTGCTTTGTGTCACATGACCTTTTCTTCTGTTTTCAGCTTTCCCTCTGCCTTGGTCCTGGAAGGATGCTAGGGATTACATTTAGGGCCACCTGGATAATCCAGGATCCTCTCCCCATCTCAGGATCCTTAATTTATTCACATTTGCAAGGTCTCTCTTGTTTTAAGAGGGAACATTCCCAGTCTCAGGGAATCAGTACCTGGGTATTTTTTAAAATAACCAATTTTATACCTTTATTTTATTTATTTATTTTTATGTGTTGCTGAGGATTGAACCCAGGGCCTCACACGTGCTAGGCAAGCACTATACCCTAGCCCAAGGACCTGGGTAACTTTAAAGGCTGCTGTTTAGCTCCACTCATGGCTCCCGATGTCATTTTGAAGGTTTCTGCAGTTTTCCTCATTCTGTGCGGAGGGTGTGTGACCTCACTTGCCTTCTCCAGATGAGTGGGTCTGTCAAGGGCCCTCCTGCTCCTGCTCTGTCCTGCCTTTGAGGGGAAGCTGGAGACTTCATGGACACTGGTGTCCTGGGAAGATAAACCTTGCTTGGAATGCAGGTTCCAACTGTGAAGGTCTGTTCTACTCTTTTGGAAGGTGGCAGGGACCATCTCCTTTGGCAAGCTAATGAAAACAACAGTCTTTCTTCAGAAATAGGGTCTGCCCATGGGCACTTGCAACTTGACCCATGATTTTCGGGGAGCACTATTTCAGAAGCTTCCCAGCCTCATCTGTGGAGCTCTGGTGCTGGCTCCGCCAGGAAACCTGTGTTAGAGGCCCTTTCCCCGCAGTTTTTAAGGTCTGTGGTTACATGAATGAGAAAAGGAGTGTGTGGTTCGACCTTTCTATTTCTCTTTCCTCTTTTCCTTTTCCACATCTCCAATCCTGTACTCACAGGGGCATTCTGATGTGCACCCTTTGCCATCTTTCTCTCCTTCATGCAGTCCTCGAGAGACATGCTCACGCATGTGCACACACTGTGTGCTACCTACGTAGTTTTCTGTTTTCTATGTGTCATGGAGTAGCAGTTTTGGTTATTCGTCCAGGACACTTGGCAGAAGGCCAAGTTCATGAATTGAAAATCGAATGTTCTGTGTCACTTGCCCCAGCCCCCAGAGGTGCCATCCTGTGTTTTGTTTCCTTGGATATCTGCTGGGGTTTGAGTTGCCCTTTTAGAACTTACTTGAGGCATTATCTTTTGATTCCTCTCAAAGGTGGAGGGAGACATTGGCTCTCTGCCCACCCTCCTTTCCCGTGTCCTGCCTTTATCTTATCACCTCTTTTGGTCAAGTCAACCACCGTCACCACATTTTCATGACTCTTAAGGACTCTCATCACTGAGCAGGAGCAGTCTCTTCTCACCCAGCTGTTTCATCATATCCCCACACTCGCCCACCACTGCCTGTATTGTTGGAGACCCTTCCTGCTGCAGTCTGTTCCCAGCTGTCATCCAGGGTTGCCCTGTGCTCTCTTCCTCTGTGTTGGGTCTCAGTGTCCTGAGATCCTCTTTTCTGTCTTGGCTCACTCATTGTTTTGCTAAAGTTCTGCTCTTTTGATGCCTAAGAAACACCACATAGATTTTTTTCCCTTGATTTTGAAAACATCTTTATTTGACTGTCCAGTTACCTTTTAGTTTAGCTGGGTATAGAATTCTAGATGGAAGGCTATCTCTAAGAATTTTGAAAGTGTTGCTTCACTGTATTAGTTGTAGTGTTGCTGGGAAGTCTGAAGCCACTCCACTTCTTTGTATGTGACCTTTCCCCCTCCCTTCCACCTCTCCATGCTCATGGGAGCATCTATTACCCAGCATCCTGAAATCCAATGGTTGCATCTGTTTTCCTTCATTGAACGGGGCATTTCAGTCTGAGGACTGAAGTTTTTGTATTATTTGTTCTCCTTTATGTTAGCTGCTTTGAAGTTCTTATCTGCTAATTCTGACATCTGGGTCAATTTATATTGGCTTCTTTTGATGATGGGCTACATCTTCCTGAATATCTAATACTATTCGATTATATATTGGATGTTGTGGATGATCAATGAAGTGACTTACTCTTTTTTCCTGAAGAGTATTGATTTTTGTTCTTGGAGTTAAGTAGGGCTTAAACTGAAATTCTGTTGCAGTTTCTCTGGGTGACCTCGGCTTTCCACCTGCAGCCTTTCACCTGCCTCCTGGCCTTGGAGGCTCCCTTTGCACGGACAGTTTAGGACTGCCTGAGGACCTAGGCAGAATTTGCATACAGATTTCAGGGGACATCTCCCCTCCCCCAGCTACCTCCTTTCTGAGGTACTTCTCACTCTCTGGCTGCCCTACCATCCCAAACTCCAGTCTCTAACTCTTCAAGCTAGGGGCGATTGTGGCCTTTTACCTGGGCTCCAGTTGTTGGTACAAACACACATCTTACCTGGGCAGTCCTCATTTGGAGATACTCCCTTCTAGTCCAATTTCATAGTGTTCTCGGACCTTTAAGTACAGCTTCGTGTCACTTAATGGGATCTGTTCTGAGAAGCAGGTTGTTGGGTGACGTGTACTGCAAACGGAGTATACCTACATTGACTCAGACAGCTGCTGTGTCACTTGGTGTTGTGATCTTATGAACTGCTGTTGTATAACCTTGTGCTGACTGAGACGTTGTATGCAGTGTGTGATTGCGATTGGTTTATATATTTTGTCCCTGGTTTGAAATTGGTTTTGAACCTGGGAGAATGCATAAAACTTGTGAATTTACTGACAGACCTTTTGGCACTTTGGTTTGTAGGCAGGCCTTGGTCTTTGGCAGTTTTCTTGTTTCTTACCTGGAAAGCCACATGACCGGTGACTATGCTGCTCTTGCCTTGAAGAGAGCACTCCCCCGCAGAGCTGACTTCCAGGTCCTCAGTGGGGTCAGAGTGCCTTCCTGGGTGTGGGTGGATCTGACTAGTGGCACTGTGTGTTCTTGTCTTCCTTGGACACAAAGTCCTTCAGGATAGGGACTGTGGGTGGTTCTTTGCCTTTCCGGACACAGACAGCCCCTGGCTTTGACTCTGTCCAGGCTTGCTGAGACTGCTGGGGAGGCACGGTTGCTACCTTCAGATACCATGTGTACCCCGGCCTCCGTCGCCTGTATTACCTTGGGCAAGCTACTGTCCCATGCCACAGTGTCTACCTAGAAAAGAGGACAGGCATGGTGTTGCACTCCTGAGGTCCCAGCTACTTGGAAGGCAGAGGCAGGAGGAACTTTTGAGCCCAGGAACTTGAGGCCAGCCCAGCAACAAAGCAAGACCCTGTTTCAAGGGGCTGGGGAAGAGAGGGTTAATAATAAGGTTGCAGTGGGGATTGAATGGGTAGTGGGGATTGAATGGAAGATGGCCAGGGGCGGTGGCTGACACCTGGGGAGCTCTTGGAAGGTTTCTGCTGTGGTGCCCACACTGGAAGTGGGCATGTACCTCCAGGGTGCCTGGGCCTTTGCTGAGCTCACTGGTGTCGAGTCCCTACTAGGCGCAGGCTGTGGGAGATGGCAGTGAGTATGGGCTGTCCTGAGCTGCAGCCCAGGGAGCATTTTCCCAGGGAAGGACTTGGGCAGGATGAGGTGCCAGACTGCCACTAGCCAGAGCCCCTACTGTCCTAGGCACCTGGAGTCCAGCCCTGGGGAGAGTCAGAGCCACACCACAGGCCACTGCTGTGGACTTAGCAGTTAGCAGCTGGGTGGCTTCCTTACCGTGGGGGTGTGCACTTGGTCCTGGGAGGAAGGGCACCCCCCTGAGTGTCCTGCATCTGCTGTTAGGAGGTATCAGGAACTGGAGGCTTAATCAGTAGAAACTCACCCTAGTTCTGAAGGCCAAAGGCTGAAACCAAGGTGTCCCCAGGGTCGTGTTCTCTCTGAAGGCTCGAGGGAGGACCCTCCCTGCCTCTTCCAGCTCTGAGTGCTTCTAGGTGTCCTTTGGCTTGTGCTTGCACTTTTTCAATCCCTGCCTGTCTCCATGTGGCATTTTCAGTGTGGTCTCCCCTCTGCCGCCTCTTTTAATATACTTGTGATTGTATTTAGGGCCACCCTGGTAATCCACGGTCATTGCCATATCTTAAGCCCACCTGAAAGACTCTTTCCAAATAATGCCACAGTTTATCCCACTATCCTGCCTGGACTGGATCAGAGTGGGACATGCCTCCTGCCTAAGGAGCCTCCTCTGGCCACCCATGTCTCTTGCTTCCATGGGGTCTGCCCCTGGCTGGGTGGCTGGACAGACTCACAGCTTATCCTGCACACTCGTGATGCCTAAGAGGCACGTGGTGCTTTGTATGTTTGCAAAGATTTTGTTGCTGTCCTGAGAGTAAGATGCTGAGAGCTGGACGAGCCCCTTGGCCTCCTGAAGGCCCCCGATGAATAGGGGCAGCACCCCGTCTTTCCCCTGGGTGTTAGGGGTGACCAGGTGCAGGCAAACAGGTGAATCACTAGGTGGTAGGAGGCCTGACATGAGACCCTTGTGTTGATGAGCACAACTGATTGGAGTCTCTCCTGGACATTTGGGCTGAGGAGAGGAGGCTGGGTGGTGGCTTTGCCTACCCCTCTCCTGTCCTTTGCTGGCCACTATGCCCTTTGTGCAAGGAAGCAGTGTGAGGTAAGTGGTGAGATTCCCAGACGGGTGACAGGAGAGAGGGTGACCTGGGGAGGCACCGTGCACTGGAGCACAGCCTTGACCTTTGTAGCTGGACTTGGGGGTGACATCCTGCCACTCGCATTTACACTAAAGGGCTACTAGTCGTCAATCTGAAATCAAATGTGATAGCATGTCCTGTGTTTTTGTTTGCTAAATCCATCAACTCCACTTATAGTCCCATTTTTTTCACAGGTCTGAAAATCACAAATAGAAATAAAGAATGAATGGACATAAAAAGGGGAAAATGAAATAAAAACGAATGGAAAAGTTGAATGGTTCACTTTTTAGTATTTCAAAGATTTTCAAAGCAGTATTTGTTTCTGGGATCAAAAGTAGCATTGCGTCTATAATTTTAGGCATATTTTTTGTAAATATCCTCAACTTGCAGTTTGCGCCTACCATTTTAAAAGAAAAATCCAAACCACTTTCATCTTAAAAAAAAAAAAAAAAAAAAGCACTGCAGTGCCCTCCGCTGTAAAGACCAAGTCCTGAAAAGCAATGGCTTCATGTCTGTCTGCTGTCCCGGAGCTCAGCAGTTGCCAGGCTGGGGCCCAGGCAAGTGTGAGGGGCTGCGGGGTCAGCGCCAGCACGGCCCGGCTGTCTGCAGTGGAGTTGGGGCCTGCTGCGGCCTTCGTGATCCAGGTCTGTGTGCCGCAGCTTCTGCGGGTGGGACCTTCTGCACTTTGAGATTCTGAGCCTTGGGACCTTTGTGGCTGGTATCCTGATGTGACCAGTTCCTCTGCTTTCTTGTGGCTGACGGCTCCTGTCCCTGCCCACAGGAACGGGTCCTCCTAGGGGTCCTCCTACCCTTGAGGGTACCTGTGTGCCCACAGCACTGATAGAGAGCCCTGGAGGCAATGGTTCCAAGCCACGCACAGCGCAGCACAGTGCAGGCCCTGCTCTGCAGGCAGGTGCTCAGCACGGGTGGAAGGGTCTCCAGGAGGGGGTGCTGCTGCGCTGGGGTGCTGGGGGAGGAGGGGAAGGGCAGTTTCAGAAGTCATTATGCAGATGATGCCCTCCTGCACATCCTTGCCCGAGATCACTGGGCATTATGGTCTTGGCCTGTTCTCTGAGATTCCCAGTGGTGACTGGTCCTGGGGTGGGTCATCCCTGGTGGTTTGCCTGGCATGGACACAGAAGCCACTCAACAGTTTGACTCAGTGGTTGGGCAGGTAAGTCACAGGCCATGAGGAGAGAGTCCCCATGGGGGGCCTGGGAGGTATGCAGAGGGTGGAGGTGGTCCAAGGGGGAGGGGCTCTGGGGAGGGACAATAAGCAGTGGCTGTTCACCAGAGGGAAGGTGAGGGCAGGTGTAGGTGGCATCAGGTGTGGCCACACTCAAGGTGACGGGTTGAGGACCAGACCCCCTGGGTGACAGTGAGTGCTGATTGCCAGGGGCCCACCGGTCCTCTCCCACTTGCCTCCTCCCCGGTTCTGGCCCATGCCATCTCCTGTTAGAAATTTGGCTGCTGTCTTCCTGTGAGTTGCTTTTCTTGCCTTAAGGGACCCTTTGTGAGTCCTTGGTCTGCACAGCGGTGTTAGTAACTAATGTTACTAACCAAGTATATCATTTGGCTCTCTTGCCTCGGTATCTTTGGGACCTGGCACACTGCAGGGTGCTGCAGTGACTGAGAGCGTCAGGCTGGCATGTGGCAGGAAGGCCTGGTTTACCCCTACGTGTGGTCTGTTCCCGATGGTGTTGCCGTCTGACTGCGTGTGTGTGTGAACCTAGTCCAATGTGGCCGCCTGTCCAGGCCTTTTGTTTCTCCAGTCACCAGTGACCTTGCATTTGCACCTCTTTCTGTTGGATGGGGAGCTCGGGTGCATTTGTTTCCGTGAATTGGTTAGCCTTTGGATCTTGTTTGATGTGAACTTCACATTATAAAGGACTAGAATCACTTGGAGAGATACAATATTTAAATTTTTTTGAATCAGAAAAACAAGACTTAGTAATTGAAGATAGTCTTTTCTGCTCAATCTGGAATCTCGCCTCCACCCAAAGGGAGGTGCGGAGCTGGACACGGCACCAGGAGAGCGTTGGGGCCCTTCCTCCAGAGACCCTGCATGCCGGGTCTCCAGAGGGGGCTGCCACTCAGGAGTTGGCTCCTCCTTGCTTTGGGTCCTGTGCGGCTTGACTTGCACTTGGGGGAACTGAACGCCCCTGAGGAACAGGTGAAAGCCACGAGATGTGCTGTCTCCGAGGTCAGAGGGGCTGGCGAGGCTTGGCCGGTGCCTCCCACTTTCTGTGCGGATGAGTGTGACCTCAGTGTAACTGCTTCTTCCTCACTCTGCCCTTTTCTGAATCCCACTGCCCTGAAAGTCACTGGGCTGTAAGGATGGTGAAATGTTCCCTGAGAAGCGAGACCTGCTTAAGGTGGCCTGTCTTTAGCTTCTCTGCCTCTGTCATCTCTTTCTCCTTTTTAAATTCATGTTTTCCATGCTTGTGGTTCTGCGAACTGCTTACTGTCTGGGTGAGTTCTCTGTAAACATGAGTCTCCGTGTTGCTGTTTAGCTGTGAAGGGAGTCTTTCTGATTGAGACTGAGACTGACTGGGAGCAGGGCGGAAGGGGTTTGCTCTGGGAGACCAGGCTTGAGGCATCTAATGCACATGTCCCTGACGCTTGGCCTGGAATATCAAAGCCTCAGAACGGACAGTTTCAAAAGGCCCATGGTGGCCCTGCGTGGTGAACGTGCTGTGCTGGAGCCTGCCTGCTCCCAGACTTGGTCACTTGTGTTCTGCTTGGAGACGCAGATTTGCCAAGGAGTTTAGCCAGACCCAGAGGCACAGGGAGCGGTTCTTGTTGGTGGAGATTCTCAGGGAACTTGGTGCGTTTGCCCACGTGCTACCTTCAGGCCTGTTCTGAACTGCGCTGTGCGTTGGTTTTCTCCTTGGCCGAATGGGATGCATACTCTCAGCTGGTGAGACTGGTGTTGGAATGGACCAGGCAGCTAGCCAGTAGCACTTCTGGGGCTAGTTCTTCCACTCCGTAGTTGGTTTGTTTCTGGTGCATGCATGCGGTGTCATCCTATTACAGACTTGATTTTGGGGAATGCTTTTTTTTTTTTTTTTTTTTTTTTTTTAATTAGAGCTGTATAGTTATACATAGTAGTTGGGTTCATCCCAACAAACTCCTACATGCGTCGAGTTCAATCTCAGCTCATGATCCCCCTTTCCCTTCCCAGGGAAAACGCTTTTGAAAACACCCAATTATGCATTGCCACCTAGAAAGGAATACACTGCTATTTGTATGTGTTTGTAGTAGGAATGGTAGCATATCCAATGGTGGTATTCGTACTTTGCACTGCAAACTGGATGATCTCTTCTACACAACAGATGGCCACTGACAGCACCTTCTAGCAGCTCCTGCTCATGATCTCACGGTCGTGGTCAGGGATCTCGGTGAAGCCTCAGTGAGGCTAGGATCTAGGTGTCGGCTAGGCTGCAGTGGACAGGAGCCCTTCCAAGCTCACTCTGGGGCTTGTTGGCATTGGCAGGAGACCTGCCTCCAAGGTCGCTAGCATCGCTGTTGGCAGGCATCCTGGCAAAGGCATCCGTTCTTCATCATGCAGGTGTCTTATCAAGGCGACTCATAGACCTTTGGGTGCGGGAGAGGGTGAGCAAGACAAAAGCCACAGTCCTCCTGTAAGCTGATCTTGTGAGGGACATCTTATCACTTTTGCAGCATTCAGCCTGTTGCTAGGTCGGCCGCACCCACTAGGAGGAATGCCAAGGGCAGGACAACCAGGAGACTGGATCACAGGGCAACCCTCTCCACGACTGGGCCCTACCACTCATATCTCTCCCTCTCTGCATCTGAGTCTGCTCAGGGGTGGACGGGTGCCTGGCTCCTGGAGAGCACTGTATTTTGATCTGTAGATGAAACTGAGGTGAGCTATCAGCCCACCCACCCATGCCCAGGACACAGTCACTGCTGTGACCGTGAGGCTTAAGTGAGGCACAGTGGGAGACCGACAGCAGTCAGGGTACAGGGATCCTGAAATCCAGACTGGCATGTTGGCAGTCGCTTAGGCCTCAAGCTTTGTGAACAGTGGCCTCCACTCAGCCTCCTAGCCTCCTGCCCTCCTCCTCAAAGAGAGTACCTGTTTGCAACTAAGCTGTTTTCCCAGCTGACTCTCTGCCAGGAGGATTTTCAGGATCCAGGGGCCACTTTCCTCTTGTGCCACTTGTGACCCTTCACTCACAGCTGATGGTCTTTCTGCAGACAGTTTTCTCAACAGCCTTATGGGCCTCCCCCAGATCTCCTTGGCCTCGCTCTAATCAGACTGAGCCATGCCCTGGAATCTCCTCCAGATAAACTCTCACCACGTGGCCTCCTGCAGGGAGGAGTTGTGCCGAGAAGACTGTGAGGCACACTGGGCCCCTCTCAAGGCATGACCATCTCCTCAGCTTGTGCTCACATGGTGCTTTTGCCACCTTGGACCAGGCCTGCTGGAGCACAAGGGACCATTGGGGTGGTGGACGGCTCAGCAGGGTTGGTGGCAGAAGTCGATGATAGTACCATGCATCTGGAGAAGGGTGTGGACAGGAGGAGACGTGCAGGTGAGCTTCCTGGGGGATGGAAAACAGGTCTGATAACAGGTCATCCTCATTCAGGGTCCCCACTGTCCCCTCTCCTGTGCCCTTTAGATTCCTTTTGTATGATTGGGGCTTCTGCCCTGCCTTGCTTATATACTTGTGGCCTCACATGCTCCTCAGTTACTGGGAAGGCACTGCTGTCTGCACATGTGGGTCACACATAGCCAAGCAGTGTGGGTGACCTGGTGGGGGTAGGGAGTGGTCTGGTTGTCCGCCCCAGCACTTATGCGCTGGCTGGGAGCATCCTGGGGGTGCAGGTGGATAGGAGCCACGCCTCGCTGGCTGGTTATCCTGGCAGGTGGGCTGGCAGTGTTCATGGGCCATTTGGGTCCAGCTAGGTAGAGGGATGATGGGTGATGGGTGGGGTTCAAGGATAGGGAGTGAGGGTGGGTCCTAGTTCCTTTCTTGGAGGTTAAAGGTTCCTGTTACTGTAGTCTCCTGGAAAATGTGCCCTGGTTGGTTTTCATGTCAGTCTTCTCGTGTTTAGTTCCTCCTCCATCCTTCTGTCTTCTGAGTGTGCTGGTCAGGGCTGCTGTGGACTGACATGAGCATGTGGGGTGAGCCCTATGCTCCCTGCTTCCAGCCTCACACCCATAAGGCTTGGGCACCCCCATGGTGGCCACATTGTCCCTGCCCAACCTTCAGTACTGGGCCTTGGCCTTTTGTGAGCCTCCTGTGTGGGGTGGGAATACAACTGAGTTTTATTGTGGCTCACAGTTTTGGAGGTTTCGGTCCATGGTTATCTGGCTCCACTGCTTTCGAACCTGTGGTGAGGCAGCACATCATGGCAGGGAGTGTGTTAGAGCACAGCTTCCACCTTACACATCTGGGAATCAGAGAGAGAGAGACAGGAAAGGACTGAGGTCCCAGAGTCCCCTCTGAGGACACAACCCAATGACCCACTTCCTGAAAGTTCTGCCACCTCCCAATAGTACCATGGGCTGGCGGTCAGGCCTTTACCACATGGGCCTTTGGGGCACATTCAAGATCCAAACTATAACATGAACAAAAACAATAAGTTCAGACACTTAGAGAAGTCTAAGAACATTGCGGCTGAACTGGTTCTTGGAACATCCCTTCATCCCTGGCTCAGTAGCTGCAGATAAAGTGCTTGCTCAGTGCAGGGATTTGCTTGGCCCTCTCAGGATCATACACTGCTGTGGGGCTCTATCTCAGTCCCTTTTCTCCTGTAATAACAAAAATACCTGAGGCTGGGAGCTTTATAATATTTTTTTAAGCTTTATAATTTTAAGAGTTTTATGTAGCTCACAGTTTTGGTGGAGTCTGAAAGTCCAAGTTCGAGTGGCCCCGTCTGATCAGCCTCTGGTTAAGATCTTTTGACTGTCATAACATAACAGATGACAGTATATGGCAAGAGAGGAAACAGGAGTGGGGACTAGGCTAGCTCTTATGACAACCTGCTCCCAGGGTTATAACTAGCTCACTCCTGCCTGTAACCCATCACCTCCTGCTTGGCCCCCCACCCCTTAAAAGATCCACCACCTTTCAATACCATTGCCCTGGGGAGTTGAGCCTTAACATGAGTTCCAGTGGGGACAAACTGCATTCAAACTAGAGCAGGCCTCTAGAAACCCCGAGGGACCACACGTCTGCGCGCCAGGGTTGGGAAGCAGGGTGCTGTGGTTTGGGCTTGTGGTGGAGACCGTGCGGTCGGGTGGGGAAGGTTGCAGAGGTGAGTGCGGAGGCACTGGTGATGGCGTGAACCCATGTGCTCTGCCTTGCCCGTGGCCTGGTTCTCACTGTCCACAGCCATGTGCTCCATGGCAAGGGCCCTCAGGGCAGGCTCCCCAGGGCGGGCTGTGTACCTGTTGTTTCCCATGTGCCTGGAACAGTGCCTGGCACAGAGGAGGTGCTCACAGCGATGTGGGGTGGATGTGGGCACCACAGCTGGCTCCGTCATTGGAACCCTCTGAAGTGTTCCTGGACGCTAGGGCGAGGCTGCTGCATTTAGACCCAGAAGCACTGCCTGACAAGAGGCTCTTTAGAAGCCTCTTCCTTCACCCCACAGTTCCAGGCCTTCAGAGAGGCAGGTGGTATTTTCCCTCCCTGCAGGATCTGGGCCCCAGCCCAGCCCCACTGGCTTGCTGGGGTACCCGGAGCTCCGCGTGCTGTGGGTGTCGATCAGGTTCTTGGAGTTGCACCCCTTGCCTGAATACCTGGGGATTGGTTGGTGTGATCATGAATCGGCAGGAGGGCTGTCCTGGAGACAGTGTGTGCGGGCACCCGTCTGTGGCTTCTAAAGGAGGGGCCTGTGACCTGGTTGAAGAATTGGTTCTGCTTCATCTGCTGACGCTTCATCTGCTCATCTGTGAGGCTCATGGGATGGGGTGGGCACTGGCACCCCGCCTCCCAACTGCTGCAGGGCCCAGCCCTGTGCCGACAGGGCCAGACACAGTTCAGCGTGGATGAATAAGGAACAAGTGGCATCAGTGCGCTTCAGGATGGGAGCGATCTAATGCACTATCAGTAATCTGAGGAGGACAGGTGCGGGCGTGAGGAGCAGCCCGGCTCCATCTGCACTGTTACCCTGGTGGCCCAGGTGTGAAGTGCCTAGGGAAGTGTGGCCAGGCCACACTGTGGGTACTGTGGCCTGGACCTGGTGTTTGGGATGTGCAGGGCATGCCCCTGCTGAAATTCCCTGCCCAGCACTTTGCCCTTTGTATGTGGACGGTCTTGTCTGTCCTTAGTGCTGGGAGATAGGCTGCTACTTTTTGGAGCAACTAGTCAGGCAGGTGTTATTGGGCAAACACTAACTGTCATTCATAAGTTCAGCAGACAGTGGCCCCTCTGTTCCCTGCAGCTGCACAACCCGTTCCTCATGAGCAACCTGCTGTTGGAGGCCTGGTGTAACTGGTGGCTTCTGCTGCTTTTCTGTCCCTGGGGCCTTCATGCAGTGGCCTGTGTCCCTTGAATAGCAGGGTAGGGTCAGGGAGCCCCTTTGTTTTGGTGGCTACAAAATTCCTCCAGCACTTCTTGGGTTTTTCTTCCTCTCAGCCCTTCTCTCTCTCTCTTTCTTTCTCTCTCTCTCTCTCTCTCTCTCTCTCTCTCTGTCTCTTTCTTTTAAGTCAAATGAAGTCAAACTTCCTGCCAATTGCTAGAAACTGGCTTCAATCTCAGCTGCTGCCAGGTTTACTCAGGGAGAATTTTGTGTTCACCACATAAGCTGCAGTTTAAATCAGACAACCCTACACATCCCTTCCCAGGTTGGGAGCCCTCCTCCTGCCTTTGCAGGTGAACAGATACCTTCCACCTCAGTAATGCCCAGGCTGGTCCTCTTGTTCTCCTGACTTTCTGTGATGTCCCCCTACTGCCGGCTCTGTACTGTGCCCTTTACCTTCCTGCCCCATGTCTGGATCAGGTAGATCTGTGCTGCACCTGCTTCTTGTTTGGAGGGCCTCTGGATTTTTTTTTGGTGCTGGGGACTGAACCTAGGGTGCTCTACCACTGAGCCACACCCCCAGCCCTTTTTATTTTTAACTTTGGGATAGAGTCACTAAGTTGCTTAGGGCCTCACTAAATTGCTAAGGCTGGCCTTCAACTCATTTCCTGAGTTGCTGGGATTACAGGTGTGTGCCAATACGCCCAGCAATGCTTTTTTTCTTTTTGTTTCTCTCTCTCTCTTTCTCTCATGTGTGTGTGTGTGTGTGTGTGTGTGTGTGTGTGTGTGTGTGTGTTTGACTGGTTCTGGGAATTGAACTTGACCTCAGGCATGCTAGGCAAGTACTCTACCATTGAGGTTCATCCCCAGCCCAGGATGGCCTCTTCTGGAGGCTGTGTCCTCTCACATCAGTATGTCCCAGACTGGGGAGTGCTGTCTGGGACCACCCAGGGGCTGGTGCCTCCTCTGTCTGGGGAGATGTCCATCACCCACAGGTGGCATGGGGAGGGAGCATTTGGAGTCATTTGTGCTGTGAGCTGGTAGGAGAGAAGCTAAGGGAGACCTGGCCTTGGATGCCAAGATCCCCAGAGCAAGGAGAGAGCTGGGCCCCATGCTAGAAACCAGCAGAGAAGGAGCAGCAGCAAGCCAGGGGAGGAGGTGGCTGCAGGTCAGCATGGGAAGGGCAGGTGACTGCATTGAGGAGACTGGCAGGGTTCAGGTTGCTGTGAGTGACCAGAGAAAGGTCTCAAGACTGACGGACTGATGAGAGTGACTTCAGAGGGAACTGGGCCACTGGCAGGATGCCCTGCAGCATATCTGTGCCCAGCGCAGCACTGGGCAGTCACGGCCAGTTCCTACAGGGTGGGTGCCCTGGGTGGGCGCAAGGGACATGGGGTGGAGGGCAGTGTTCTTAGCGGATGCCTGACATACTGGGGCTGGGCAAAGAGGGGCCTTAGCGTGGGAGAAGTAAAAGGGTTAGTGAGGGTCCCCGGGGTGGTCACCAGAAAGCCCATGGGGTAGGGGGCAGAGGCTGTGGTCAGAGAGAGCTATGTGACCATGAGCAGAAGACAGGTCTAGAGATGGGGAGTTTCCTGGGGTGAGGAGGCAGCTGTCTGGGTAGGGTGGGCTGTAAGTTAGGGCCTCGGCCAGGGGCGGGGATGCTTCTGGCAGGAGGCCTTGGGTGTAGCTGCCTGGATGAGCAGCAGCAAGGTGGGCAGCAGTGGGGAGAGCTCAGGGCTGGGCTTTAGAGCTCAGGAGGAGCTCTTAGGCCTGGGGGAGGTGGTCCTTGGGGGTTGAGTGAGGGCTGAGAATGACTGGGCTGTCCTGGGCCTGGGTCCTGGGGCTTCTGCTGACCTTCAGGAGGGTTGGGAGCAGGCGGGGCAGGCTGTTGCTGCTTTCAGGGTCAAGGGTGTCACTTGCCTCCAGGTTTTCCTGGCTGGGCTGAGAGGTCTTGGCAGGAAGGCAGCGTTTTCTTTGCATTGCAGCCCCAGGCCTGGCTCGGCAACACCATCGAATGGTAGGCGGCGGGCCTGCTGACAGGAATGTGTGACCAAGGAGCTGGGCCCTGGGAGATTGAAGAGGACTCTCCACTGCAGGTGTTTGTGTCTGTAGGGATAAAAGTGTGCAGGAGGCATCGATTGCTGATGGCAGTTTAATGGCCCGGAAGTGGCCTTGATGATTTCAGGATCTGCCAGATCATCCCCTTTGGCACCATGTCGTGTTGTGTCTTGGAAGGCGTGGCCAGGTCTGTCTGGGCCACAGGACAGGTGGGAAGAGAGGCTGGGGCCTCAACAATGCTCTTCAGGACGGCCCAGAGACCTGGGGTTGTGATCCGGCTGCTAGAGGGGGTGGTAGGTGGCAAGACGGCTGGACACAGGGATGGTCAGTGCCTTTCATGTGGGGCACCAGGGGTCAGGTGTATGTCTTCCTGTGTGTGTGTTGCCGTGTGGGTGTTGGGGAGATGGCCAGGTGGATGTTCAGCAGCCCTGAGCATTGCTGGGTGGTGGTTGGGATGTGGGTCCCAGTTGGAGATAGTGACTTCATGGCACCTGTGCTGACTGGCCAGGCTGAGGGGAGAGACCACGGAAGCTGACGGCACCCTGTGTCTCAGGTCCCCTGGCTTCTCTGCTCAGTTGACTCTTACGACCTGGTAGAGAAGCAACAGGCCTCCTGCCCCTAGAGGAAGGGGTCAAGGCCTGGACCAGTGTGCAATAGTGACTGTCCTGCGGACCAGCAGGAGTGGCAGTACTTTGGTAAATCATGACTGCTGAGCCGACTGGATTCTGGGTGTTTTGGGTCTTGTATACTCTGCTCCTGCCCCATCAGGTGCTGAGACAGCCCCTTAGTTGGTGGCTGAAGCCCAGATCTGCTCTCCTCCAGGGCCCACCTCAGTCTGACCAGGCCCTAGTTGGTCTGGGCAGTGCTGGGCTTCTGCATCCCTGGGCTGGGGCCCATCCTTGGGTCCCTCCGCCTGCCTCAGTGGCCATCACCTCTGATGGACCCTCCAGCTCCCCCTCACAGAGACCCTTGGATTACACTGGCCTCCTGAATAGAATAACCAGGGTAGTCTCCCCATCTCAGATGGTCACTTGATGGCATCTGCAAAGTCCTGTGGCCATGGGAGGGGATGTTTTTGGGCACAGGCCATTAGGGTATGGACCTATTAGGGAACATTATTCAGCTATCACACTGCTAAAAAGATCCAGCGAGGAGGTCCTAAAAACATTTCTTGATAACTTTAGTATATGTTACCTTTTTAATTTTTTCTTCTATTTTCTCTCTTTTTCTTTTTTTCTGCTTCTGGGGATGGAACCTAGGGTCTTGTGCCTGCTAAATGAGTTCTCTGCCACTGAACCACACCCCCAGCCCCAGTAGGTACGTTCTTACTGATGAATATGAATCCATTAAAAGTTTGGTCCTAACATTTAAATTACTGATTTAGCACCACTTTGATATTAAGTAATACAGTATTTATAAATAGATTGCTGTTTTCACACACGTCTCAAAGCAGAGTGTTGTCACCAGGGGCTGCTCTTGGAGGTGTCTGGTCATGCGCTTCCCACCTCACCCTGCCCCAGCTTCTCTGTGTGTGTGTCTGAAAATTATTCTGACTCTGTCTATGACTGTTTCCGGAAACTTTATCCCAAGACACGAGAATCCCTTCTAACTACAGTTATTTAAAAATCATGTTCCTTATTGTTTTCTGGATCTTCACAACATAGCCACTGGCTGTATTGCTTTTTAAAGGGTCTGGTGCAGTGGAGAGTTCTCAGGGCGGTCGAGACCCGTCTGGGACAGGCTGTGTGCCGGCTTGGCCCCTGACTGAGGGGAGGCCCCTGCGCCTCAGGGGTCTGTGTAGACGGTGAGGTCTGTGTAGACGCCTGCCCCGCCTCTGGGAGTCTGGAGATTCAGCACGGACCCTCCAAGGTGCCCAGGGGACCAGCCCCAGTGAACGCCCTGGACACAGAGTCCCTCCTGGGCTCCCTGGTTGGCACTGCCACACGTGCTGCCAGGGCTCCTTGCTGGGGAGTCAAGTGCGTCCCCAGCCTCCACCAGGAGGGGCTCTGGACACCCGCCTGGGCTGTGATGAGCCAGGCTGTGAGTGTGCCTTGTGCTGAGTCCTGGGTCGCGGGCCCAGGGGTGGGCCTGGGGACCCTGACACAGGTCTGTTTTCAGTGACATGCAGTAAGTACTTTAAATGATAAAGTCTTGCCCTGGAATAATTAATGAGAATTATATTTCCTTGCTGTTTTGGGTCATTGTTTTATCTATCCTGTTGCGTGACCTCTGTAGCTTTATAAATTGAGGTTGTGTTCAAACTAATATGTTTTCTGCACACAACACTTTGTTCAAAAAAATTAATTGTGGGAGGATTGCGGGATATGAGAGAACATAAAGTGACCCTGTCTCCTGAGGGAAATGCTTCAAGGGGATTTGTGACCAAATCAAGTATTGGATGAAATGATCTTCAGGGCCTTTGACCCCAGGACAGCCCTGCTGTTCAGCTGGGCTCTGCCACTTGAGGGGCACCCCTGGATACTCGTGACCTGTAGTGACTCCTGGGAATGCTCAGTGGGGCCTGTTGCTGTCCCCACAGCTGCACATGGGGCTGCTCCGTGGAGTCCTGCTCACGCCTCCCCAGGGCTGAGGTGGCCTCATCCCTGAGAGGTGCTTTCTGCTTGAAGGGAGGGTTCTCTTTCCACTTTGAGGTGCGGCGGATGCAGACTCTGCTCTCCCTCCCATGGGCATTTACGTGGCAGCTGGGGTGGCGTTCCTTGAGAATCATCTTTTTATGTTTGGGTAGTATACCTGTCAGTGGTGGAGATGGGCCTATCGGTGACAAGCTGTTTTGTCTTTCCTCCTTAGGGCCTTGTTTCAAGAGGAACTGTGGTAGCCTCGAGCACCCCTGAAGCATGGATCCCCTGGCTTAGCGACATGCTGTCTATCTTGGGAGCGCCTCAGGATGTACAGGGCTGGCGAGCCAGGGAGGTGCGTGCGGAGTGTGGAAGTCGCCCGCGGCAGAGCTGGCTACGGGTTTACCCTCTCTGGACAGGCACCTTGCGTGCTCAGCTGCGTCATGAGGGGCAGCCCCGCTGACTTCGTTGGCCTCCGAGCCGGAGACCAGATATTTGCTGTCAATGAGATCAACGTGAGAAAAGCCTCTCATGAGGACGTGGTGAAGTTGATCGGGAAGTGCTCTGGTGTCCTGCGCATGGTGGTTGGAGAGGGTGTCGGCCACCTGGAGTCCTGCTCCAGTGATGAGGAAGGTGGACTTTATGAGGGAAAAGGCTGGCTAAAGCCCAAACTCGACTCGAAGGCATTGGGTATAAACAGGGCAGAGAGAGTCGTGGAGGAAATGCAGTCGGGTGGGATTCTCAATATGATTTTTGAAAACCCAGGTCTTTGTGTGAGTGGTTCAGAGCCCTTAAAGCTGAAGCAGAGATCCCTGTCGGAGTCTGCTGCCCCACGATTTGACCTGGGCCTGGAGGGGCTGAGTGCGCCACATCCTGGAGTGCTTTCCAAGGAGGAAGTGTCAAAGGTCATCAACGAGGATTCAGTTTTCAGCGTGGGGCTAGAGAGTCACGATGACTTTGGACTGGATGCGAGTATTCTGAACGTTGCCATGGTGGTGGGCTACCTGGGCTCCATCGAGCTCCCTTCCACGAGCTCCAACCTGGAGTGCGACAGCTTGCAGGCCATCCGCGGCTGCATGCGGCGCCTGCGGGCAGAACAGAAGATCCACTCGCTGGTGACAATGAAGATCATGCATGACTGTGTGCAGCTGTGCGCGGACAAGGCTGGTGTGGTGGCCGAGTACCCGGCTGAGAAGCTGGCGTTCAGTGCTGTGTGCCCAGACGACAGGCGGTTCTTTGGGCTGGTGACCATGCAGACCAGTGATGATGGGAGCCTGGTGCAGGAGGAGGAGGGCACCCTGCGCACGTCCTGCCACGTGTTCATGGTGGACCCAGACTTGTTTCATCACAAGATCCACCAAGGCATCGCGCGGCGTTTTGGGTTTGCCTGCACAGCCGACCCTGACACCAGCGGCTGTTTGGAGTTCCCAGCATCCTCACTTCCTGTGCTTCAGTTCATCTCTGTCCTGTACCGAGACATGGGTGAGCTGATCGAGGGTGTGCGGGCCCGCGCTTTCCTGGACGGGGATGCCGATGCCCACCAGAATAATAGCACCAGCAGCAACAGTGACAGCGGCATTGGGAATTTCAACCAGGAAGAGAAGAGTAACCGGGTGCTGGTGGTTGACTTGGGTGCCAGCTCCAGCAGGCATGGCCTGGGTAGCGGCCCTGGGTGGGAGGGTGTGGGCGGGAGGGGCTCCCAGCCCTGGGGTGTGCCCTGGAATGGGGCCTTCTGTCGGGACCCTGAGGCAGTCTCCCCACTTGAGGCTGGCTCCCAGATGGACAGGTTCTTGGACTTAAACAAGCATCTAGGCCCACCCTCTCACATGGAGGTGCCCCCGGCCTCCTTGCGGAGTTCCGTCCCTCCTTCCAAAAGGGGTGCTGTGGGTGCTGGCTGTGGTCTGAGCCAGCGGTGGCTCCCGGTCCACGTGCTCCAGGAGTGGCAGTGTGGGCATGCCAGCGACCAGGAATCGTACACGGATTCCACCGACGGCTGGTCCAGCGTCAACTGCGGCACGCTGCCCCCTCCCATGAGCAAGATCCCCGCAGACCGCTACCGGGTAGAAGGCAGCTTCACGCAGGCCCCATTGAGCTCCCAGAAGAGGGACTGGGCCAGGAAAGCTTTTGGGATGCAAAACATTTTTGGGCCCCATCGAAATGTTAGAAAGAGCAAAGACGACAAGAAGGTAAGCCTGCTGGCAGTAATGCAGGGCAGATGCACTTGGTGGCGTGGCCTTGGCCGAGGCTCCTGGTGGGTGCCACAGGGTATCTGCTCTGCCCCATGCTGCAGACTGCCTTGCCTGGAAGCCCTGGCTCTCCATGGCTCTCATTCTCCTGCTGCCGTGCGTGGCCCTGACGTCTGGGTGGGCAGGTGGGGTGAGAGGGAAGGTGACTCTCAGCCTGGGCCAGGTCCTCCTCCTGCTCCTCCCCATGGTGGGCTCCTGGCTGCTTGCGGCCAGGGCAGGATAGAGCAGAAGCCCTGGCTGGGCTGCCTGTGGTGTGCTCTCACCTGAGGCCCCTCCAGCTCTTGGGGCTTCCTTGTTATAAAGTGCTTCCGAGAGGGAAAGGACAGGTCTGCAGTTCCATCTCTCCAGAGTGACCCTGCAAGTGCTGATATATCTGAGGACAGACTTTTTTTTTTAAAGAAAAGCAGTTGTAATTCCATGGATTTCCAACCTGATTCTTTTCTTTTTATTTTCTAAAAGTAAAATGAAATGTATGTTTAATAGGTTGTTCTAGTAGGGTCTCACTTTTATTTTTCATGTTCCTGGCAGTTCTAAACCCCAACTGGGCTTCTCAAGGAGGGGTCCTCTTCCTTCCCTGTGGAGCCCACCCTGTGGAGGGGTCAGGAGCACTCTCAGCTGTAGCCTGGGGGCTGTTTTCATTGGGCTAGTCAGGGGGTAATGGGCTGGAAACTGTTACTTGAGATAGGACATTTGTGGTCTCTTGAGCACATATTTAAGAATGTGTTCTCTCCATTGTCCTTATGTAAGTAAGAGAAATATCTGGATCCTCCTGGCTCTTCGGGACTGTGGGGCCCTTACCCATATCCCTTGAAGTGTGGTGGCCTGGGCACTGTACAGTGTTGTGCTTTGCATGATTTACGGTGCTGGGTTACAGTCCTCAGGACGCCTGGGAGGCCTACAGTACCCTTGTCTGGTTAGCAAGTGAACTGACTGACTCTTGAGGGTTGGTGATGTGGGAAGTTCAACCTGTTGGGAATCAGCGGGTCCTGAGCTGCTCCTGGGGCTCTTTGTAGTGCTGTCTCCACTGAGGGGCATTTACAGCCACAGCCAGGCTGGAGCGGGGCAGGAGGATGGAGTGCCCCTGGGGAGCTGGGGCATCAGTGCTGGACAAAGGCAAGCACCGCTGCTTTATGCAGCGCCAGTGCCCGACCTCACCTTGGCAGGAGTTCTCCACGCCACCAGGCAGGTGACTTTACGGGACTTCTCCATGCCACCAGCCAGGTGACTTTACGGGAGTTCTCCATGCCACCAGGCAGGTGACTTTACGGGAGTTCTCCATGCCACCAGGCAGGTGGCTTTACGGGAGTTCTCCATGCCACCAGGCAGGTGACTTTGCGGGAGTTCTCCATGCCACCAGGCAGGTGACTTTACGGGAGTTCTCCATGCCACCAGACAGGTGACTTTATTTCTGTTTTCCTGGCAAGGAAGTGAAGCTTCATGAATGTCAAGAGCCTTGCCCACAGCCAGGTGGCAAGTCAGTACTGGCAAGTCGGCCCCCAGGGACTATCCTACTGTGAGGCAACAGGACCAGTTGACCTGGCCACAGCCCAAGTGTCCTGTTGTGGGAAACAGACTGGTGGAGAAGCAGCAAGCAGCACTCTGAGAGGAGAACTTGGACAGGCCCAGAGGAATACAAAGTCCAAAATTTGAGCTCCCACCCACAGTTTCTTACAACATTCATCGGCTATCTCTGTAGCATCATAAACTTTCTAGTCCGCCTGATACGTGGTTGTGCACAGGTTTCTAGCAGGAAGCACGTTTTCAGAAGCAAAGTGCATAATGGGAAAGAACTGGCTCTCTAGCCTTGAGTGGGCAGGCACTTCCCAGGGGAACTGACCTATAGTCCAAAAGGTAGGTACCCCTGGCCAGTCAGGCTTCCTGGAGTAAGGCTGCGCCAGGGGAGGGGACTGACCAGGTGACCAGCTGGGCTGGCTCCAGGATCAGAGGCTGGGCAAGGAAGGGAGGCCGGGCAGTCGTGACTGGCACAACCCTCTGTTTGGCCACATGGCACGCATACCCCCTTCTGCCCATACTGGGTCTCCTATACCACAAGAGTGGCCCAGGTGGACCCCCAGACAGGACCCTCATGGTGAGGATGCTTGCTTCTTTCAGCTCAGTCCCAGCAGTTGGTTGCTGGTTGTTGTGGTTTGTCGTGTGACTTCTCTGAACTGATTCTGTGAAGTGTATTCTGTTATGTGTCCACAAGGTTGGCTAGCCTTGTGATCAGCTAGTGACTGGACAGATGTGTCCTTAGAAGCTGACAGTCTCCCAGGCCAGCTGGGGGCTTGGTGTGCGTGCAGGGGTGTACCTTTAGCACTCTGCCCTTCTGTCACTTCCTTCTCAAGGTCAGAGGTGAGAACTTGGGGCCTTCTCAGGCATTCTCGAACATGTGGCTTCTAGATACCCAGGAATATGTTGGGGCTTCTTAACTTCCAGGGTGTCTTATTCCCCAGCTTTATCTCGAGCCAGCCTTGGCTAAATTGTCTCTGCTTAGAGTTTATTTGCCAAGTAAATTCCAATGGGTGTTTTATGTACCCAGCACTGGGGAGGGGTGGGGGCAGTGTGGTCAGGACAGACATAGCCTGGCCCTGCAGGGGCTGTAATCTAGGTTGGATTAGAGATTTTGAATTCTAGCAGTGGAGGCAACAAAAGAAAAAGTATACAGAAATCACATTACATCAACCATCTGAAAGTCGCGTTTATCGAAAGGCTCACCACCCGAGTGGAAAGCGGCACAGGGTGGGCGGCGCACTCGTGGACAGCACAGCGGGTGCCGGTTAGCCCAGGTGACGTAGGAAAACCCTACTCCGTGCCAGTGGCAAGCACCCAGCTAGAAAGGGGGGACAGGACCCAGACAGACGTTGCTCAGAGAAGGTGTTCACGTGGCAGCAGCATGTGGACACACGCTGGCCTCGCAGGCCACCAGTAGAGGACCAGCCCGGACCAGTGCAGTGCACGCCCAGCAGGAGAGTGACAGCAGTGGGAGGAAGCACTGTTGGACGTGTCAGTGGTGTGGCCACCCCAGTGTGGTGGTTCCCTAAGAAATTCAGAGTAGATCACCAAGTGATCCAGCGTTCCCACTTCTGACGTGTACCTGGAACCTGAAGCAGACTTGATGGGCCAGGGACACAGCAGCATTAGCACTACAGGTGGGACAGGGAGGTGCCCGGCGTCCACCCAGGGGAAGGAGCAGTGTAGAGCAGCCACCCTACTCAGAGCAGCCACCCTACCTGGAGCACCATGGTCCTCAGAAGGAGATCCTGAGGCATGCTGGCAGGATGGGCCCTGAGGCCTTCACCGAGCAGGATGAGCCGCTTCCACACACCCAGGACCCGGAGTCCTTGAGCCCATGCACAGGGGAGGTGGTGGGCGCTGGTGTTCATGGGATGGAGCTTCCACTGGGAAGACAGAAAGCTCTGGAGACAGTGTGGTGGTTGAGCAGCACCATGAGAGGCCTGGTGCTACCCCAGTGGTCAAGATGGCACATTTTGTGTTATATTCATTACATGGCAGAGTTACAAAAGTATCCCAAAAGCACAGTGCAGTAGTAGAACAAGACTCAGGAGCCAGCTGTGGTGGCGCTCACCTGTAATCCTAGTGACTCTGGGGACTGAGGCAGGAGGATCCCAAGTTCAAAGCCACCCTCAGCAAGTTAGCAAGACCCTGTCTCTAAATAAGAAATAGAAAGGGCTGGGGATGTGGCTCAGTGTTTATAAAGAACCCCTGGGTTCAATCCCTTGTCTCTCCCACTGAAAAAAAAAGGATCTGGACTTCAGACCAGCCACCCTGCTCTGACCTTGGACAGTCCTCTGTGGCTTCTGTTCTCATCTGTCGCCTAAAGATTGGACTAGCTAGTTACCTGGTCACTTCTTGCCCTGCATTGGGGGTCCCAGGGGAGAATGTGTTGTTGGCACAGAGAGGGGTTGATGGTTCGGCCTCAGGGCAGTGGGCAGGCGTCAGCAGACTAGGTTCCACCCTTACCTCATTTCTAGCTGTTTTCTATGGGGGGCCTGTGCCTTGTGGGCCTCCTGTGTGGTTGGCAACAGCAGAGAGGAGCCCTCCTTGGGAGCCCAGCCAGCACCTTTGCACTTTGAGATGGCACCTTTGCACCAAATGGGTGATTCCTCCTGGGGTCCTTCGGCAATCCTTGAAGCTGGCTGTCCTCCTGCCAACTTGGGCACTTGGGCTCGGGCCTTGTGTGGATCTGGGCAGTGAGGTGATGTGGCTGCCCCACGCGTCTGCCTCAGGGTGACTGCAGATGCTGCTGCTACTCCTGTGGGCCCTGCTGGCCTCTGGGCCTTCCCACCTTAGTCAGTGTTTGCAGAGGAGCCAGGGTCCTGAGGCTGCTTTACAGGAAGTGCTGTCTACTGTTTAGCCCTCAGGGGAGAGTCTGGACTGTGCAGGACCAGCAGGGGATGCCCACCTATCTGTGGAAGTTCACACCTCCGTCTCCTTCTGCCAGGATGATGGACTCTCAATTTGAGAAAACAACGAATCATGCTGGTTTCCTCTGTTGGTTAATGTCACTTCAGGCACTTGCATTCATTCCCGGAGTTGATTTAGTTCTTTGCAGGAATGTCTTTCTCTTTGCTGGACTGTTAGATTTGTCTTTCTTCTTTCCATTTCCAAGTCTCACAACCTGTCTGTGTGTAACTGGGTGCAGGCTTCCCCCTGCCTGCCCTGGGGTACAGGTTCTCAAGCCAATTGCAGCGGGGCAGCTTGGCAGGTGTGGCCATGCTGTCCTGTGCAGAGTTTCCTGTGCAGTCACCTGAGTTTCATGAATTAAGCTTTTTCTTATCACAAAGCCATGGGTTCATTACCCACTCCCCTAAATGTGGAAAGTACTGACTGTTGTATAATTTGTACAAAATGGAGTCATTTCATACAAGGTTTTGACCTTCTGGTGAGCGGTAGACTGTGGACGTTTCCTGTGTTCCACTTGTGCTGTGACAAGGCCATCTGCATGGCTGCTCGGCCGACCTTGGGCTGGGGTGACTCGCCCCCGCTATTAGCAGTCAGCCCCCACGTTGTTTGGCTTCCTAAACACCACTGAGCACCTTCTCCTTGGTCCTCTCAGCAAGTCCTGGGTGCTGAGCACTGTGCTGGGCGGCAGGTATGAGAAGGGAACAGACAGAAGCCGAAGCCAGAGGTCCCTGCTGCCCTTATGGATGTGCTGGTCCACAGCGGGTAGGTGCAGATGCCGGCAGTGTGCAGTCTTGGTGGTGGCAGGAAGGCAGGGGAGGGACCCTGGGGAGTCTGCCTCGGTCAGGGCCTGACCTAGTGCAGGAGGGGACGAGGTTGAGGGCCTGAGCTGGGAGCCCAGAGTCTGTGTGGCAGGACAGGCCCCACAGCTTCAGCAACAGCAGAGCATTGCTGGAGACCCTGAGGGTGTGAGCAGGCAGCCAGGGGGGAGAGGCCAGTCCCGAGATGCTGGTCCCTCAGACCAGATTTATTTTTAGAGTTAGAATCAGCTTTGAGCAAGTTTTTTTTTTTTTTTTTTTTTTTTAGTTGTCAATGGATATTTATTTATTTGTTTGTTTGCTTTTATGTGGTGCTGAGAATTGAACCATTGCCTCACACATACTAGGCAAGCGCTCTACCACTGAGCCATGACCCCAGCTCAGCTTTGGGCAAGTTTTTGAACAATGAATTTCTCTGACAATTGTGTCTTGAGAATCTCACGTTCTTTACTTGATAGCAAGGACCCCAGTGAGGTGACCTGACGCGGCTGTTCCAGTGTGAGTGCGGGGTGAGGTGTGGACCTGAGCCTGCCCGCAGCTCACAGCCTGCACCAGGGAGTGCAGGTTCCCTGGAGCCAGGAGTGTCATGTCAACAGCAGAGCTTTCTTGGTCGTCACAGCCAGGCCTGTGCCATCAGGGACGAGACACATGATAAGCCAGACGCTCACCACCCCCAGCAGGAGGCAGGAACCCATGTTGGTCTGGATGCCTGGCCTCTGATCACCTGGCGGGATGGGTGCCCAGGCTCAAGCCTCAGAGATGCTGCCTGTGCAGATGTGCCCTCCTCAGCTGGGGATAAGCAGGTCTTCCCGCACAGCTGTCTTGGAGTGAACCTGAGTGGCCATGGCTCTGGAGAGGCCCTGTGATGCTTAGCTCCACCCTGGCCCCTGCTGGTCTTGCTTTTGTGCTGCCTGTAACCGGAAGCCCTCTGGGGGGCTTTCCTTGGGGTCTGGCTGTGGTGGATGCAAAGAGGGTGCCTCTCCACATGGCAGCTGCAGCCTTGGGGCGTGGGGCCCCTTGCCTGCCCCAAAGATGGTGCCACCAGCTCCACCTGCCATCCAGGGCTGCCCTTTGCCTGCTCTGTACCAGAACTGCACTGACTTCCCAGGAAGCTGCTGCCTCTGCTTCCCCAGTGGGCTCCACCACGGGATGTGGTGGCTGTCCTCTGTGTTCTTGTCACACCTGGCACAGGAGAGGGTGTCCAGTCTGGCTCCTTTCTATGCGCCCAGCACATTCTGCCACCCTTTCCGTGGGTGGCACTCATGTGTGTCCCCCTAGTGGGAGGCTATTGTGTGCTCAGGACCTGCTGGTTGTGGGTATTGGCAGGTGATAGCATGGTGGGGTGCTTGCTCTGCACCCCCAGGTGAAAGGGTGTTCACTCTGTTGGGCAGTGGGATTCTGTGGGCAGAGGTGGACTTGCCCCTGTCCCAGGACCCCATTCCTGGTGGCGTTAACATCTTCTGAGAGGAGGGCCTTGGCCACCCCCTTCAGGCCCCGCTGTTCTCTGCAGCTATTCTCACTTCCCCTTTCCAACTCCACCCTCCCTTCAGCTTTCCTTTGCTCACAGATCCCCAACTGCCTGTCCATCCAGCTGTGTGTTCTGATGACCTTCGTCAAGTGCCCCCACAGCGTGGCCTTGCTTTGCCTGTCCCCGGCTCTACAGCCTGCCTGACTGCTGCTAGGGTTTTACCAGTGCGTGTGGGGTTGGGGATGTGAGAAATGGACTCCCTGTCCAAACCCAATCCACAGAGTGGACCGAGAGGCATGAGCTATAGCAAAAATCAAGGCTTGACGGTCTTGCAAGAACTGTGTCCAGGGATGCAGGACACCCAGAGCCGTTATATCCAGCTGTCTCCTCGTGTGCGAAGTCCCTCCCTGGTTCCTCATTGACTGAGTACTATGGGGCACACAGTCTTCCCGATGTTGCCTGGGGCTTACTGTCTCCTATTGGGTTATTTAAAGAAATGTACCTTTGGTTGTTCCCACCTCCCTGTTCTCCTGGTGAGAGTCTTCCTGGATCGAGTGCCCTTGGCACGGACACAGCTCTTACTTCTGTACCTCAGTTACTGTTTCTTAATGGAGAGGTCCTCTCTGTTGGTCAGGCCTTCCTGCTTACCTCCTGTTTGTCAAGGGCTGGTTCAGGGGCATAGGCTTTGGACCCGCCACATCCATAGGCTGGTGCTAAAAACTGCTGTAACTTTCCAATCTCACTATCTCCCCTCCGACTCCCTCATTACATTCCTGTTTCACAGGTAAGGCTGAACACTGATGTCTGAATGTGGACCATCAGACTTTGTATTTCTTAGAGGGGGACAGGGGGACTTTGTGTGCAAGGTCTGTGGTGGCCTGTGGCCCTGTGCTGGCTGAGGGGATGAGAGGATGGGAGTAGGGGCAGGGACTCTGAGACTCCAGGCATTGGTGGACTGGAGGTCCTGATAAGGAGTGTTGGGTGAGGTGCTAGGGGAAGAGGGTGGGAAGGCAGAGGCTGGTGGCTCGGGGGAATTTGGCATTGAGATGACCGAGGAGGGCGGGGACAAGAGTGGGGCTGGGTGGCCATGTGGGAAAAGGATGTATCCTGACGCTGAGGATGATGGAGGGGCCGAGGGTGGGGTCTGTGCAGGGCGTTTGGATCTCTAGAGACCTGGAGCCAGGACGAGCGTTGGGGCTGGGGGAGCAGCAGGAGGTGGGCCGGGCACATGGGTCAGGGCAGGTGGACCGAGGCTGTACTTGGAGGACTCTGGAGGCCAGAGCCTTGCTCCTTTGCTGCCTCTGTCACAGGTGGGGGTGAGAGGGCCAGTTCGTGGCCAGGATGTCACTCCTGTGTGGCTCAGAGCAAGGCAGCAGTGCACCAGAGTTCAACCGCTAGAGGTTTACAGGGAATTGCTGCAGGGGTTCCCATGGGTGGGCACCATCTTCAGGTGACCCAGAAACAACTTGGCACCCTCCTCCTGCCAGAGAGGGGCCTCAGGTTCCAAGGTGTTTGGGGAATCCCCTTGTGCGACTTTCGTTGTTGGCACCGCCGGCTTCCATGCTGGAAGTGTCTGGCGTGCTGAGCACCAGGAAGACGTCTGAGGCCACGAGAGGAGGAACTGCGGTCTCGCCAGCTGCTGTGTCACACGTCAGTGCTGGTTGGTCCCTGGGTCGGTGGCGTGTCCTGAAATGTCGGAAGCTCTGGAAAGTGTGGCCTCTGCCCCGTGCTTCCCACTCGCCACGCGTCCCCGTGCTCTTCCTTTGGCTCTTTTGGGGCAGGCGGTCCTGTGCCATCTTGGAGTTAGAGAGTGGGGCTGGGAGGCGTCATCGGGCACAGACAACTGGTAACTGGCAGAGCAATATCTGGAAGTCCTGAGACGCCTCTTCCCCAGCTTTGTGTTTCTGCGGGTGTAAAACGTATGGCGAAGCTCGCCCTGGGTGGCGCCCCGTCTGGTTGTGCCTCCTGGCCACGCGCTCCTCTACTCTCCTGCAGCCCCCGGGAAGAGCTGACGGCTCTCTGGGAGGACCTCCTGACACGCCTTTTTCTTTCTGTCTAGGGCTCCAAGTTCGGACGAGGAGCTGGGTTTGCCCAGACTTCTCAACGCGCCTCATCACGGAGGTCATTCGGAAGATCCAAGAGGGTCAGCATCACGCGTTCCCTCGATGACCTAGAGGTAGGTGGGTGCGTTCCTCTGCTCAAGGTGCCAACGCTGAAAGTTGCCCTAGAGAAGCTTCCTGCTCCTCATGGAGCGTGGCTTCCCAGGGAGCTCCCCACACGCTGCTTTACCTTTGCCGCCCTGGACGCGCCTGTGGGCACCCCTGCCCCTCAGCATAGCGGTGCCGTGTAGACAGGGCTCGCCGGATCCCAGGGAGCTTCCTGGAGGAGTGGTGTTGGCCCTGAGGGCGTATCCTCCTGGGGCCTCTTTTATCTTTTATTTCTTTTTAAAAAAATAGTGAATTTATTTTTTGAGAGAAATTTCAGTTTTACAGAAAACTTGAGTGGAAGTCACAAAGCCCCCACCCCCACCCTGCGCCTGCCCTCAGGCCACCGGTTGTCATCCTTACATGGCAGGGACATGTGTCGCAGCCGAGGCGCGTGCAGAGGCAGTGCTCTTGACAGGGGTGTGGGGAGCCGGTCGTGCCTTGGGCGTGTGGATGGATGGACGTCGCACCCCCACCTGGCGGCAGGGGCAGGACAGGCCCGGGGTCTGCCTGCTCTCCCATCTCCTGCCCTGGCCTGGCACATCCCCTTTCACAGTCCACTTCGTGTGTTTGAATGCTAGTAAACGCAGCCATGCTACGGGCCTCGTCCTGCCACTGTCCAAACATGGGCCTGAGTGTTCAGGACTTCCGGCGTGGCTGCAGCTCTGAGGGTTATTGTGGGCTAGTGCGGCACTCCGTTTGGAGTGTGCCCAGTGTTTGGTCCACCCTGCAGTGGTGGACACTTGGGGAGTAGGAGCACATGCTCTCCACTCCTGCCTGGCTCCCCGAGCACACAGTAGGACTGAAAGGAAGGGCCGCATGAGGGGCTGGCCACGGCCTGCCTGGCAGCTCCGACTTGAGGGCAGGGCTGTTGCTGAAGGCACCCAGCCGAGTGGGTGGTCTCCTGTCCTCGGGTGAGGCTTCTGCCAGGGAGGCTGTCTGGTTTGTCTGCAAGACGTCCTCGCAGGTCCGTCCCCAGGAGAGGGAAGCCTGCGTGCAAAGCTTTGTGCAGCGGGGAGGTCACAGGTCGCTGTGCCTCAGAGGTGGTCACCTGGGCCCTGACATCCTCAGCGCTAGAAGGAAGCTAGCTAGCTGGTGCGGGTCTCTTGCCTCCAGTCTTGGGAAAATCCCAGTTGGGGCTTCCGTCCTCGTTCCACGCCTCAGGTGTGGCAAACCCAGGCTGCGCAAATCCAGGCTCTCCTGCCTGTGCCTCCTCTTTCTTAGGGGGAAAGGGGGATTTGAACCCAGGGGTGCTCTACCACTGAACCACATTCCCGCCCTTTTAATTTTTTATTTTGAGAGAGGATTTCACTAAATTACTTAGGGCTTTGCCAAGTTGCTGAGGCTGGCTGTGAACTTGGGTCCTCCTGGCTCAGCCATGCAGTTTTTTTTTGTTTGTTTGTGTGTTTGTTTGTTTTTTGGTGCTGAAGTCTGGGATCGTGCAGTCTTCTCTGCCTCAGCACGAGTGGATGAGAGGCAGCTGCAGGCAGCTCTCCACAGGCTTGCTCAGTGAGCAGCGCAGTGTGCACTAACCCCAAGTTCAGAGAGGAAATTCTGAGAAGTTAAAAGATATTTTGAACCAAATAATAATGAAAATACCACCTGTCCAAATTTGTGGGACTTGGCACAGCCATGCTTATAGCTTCATGGTGCCTAGATTACTGAGGAAAGGAGGCAGAAGTCATCACAAGCATGGACAAGGGCCAGAGTAATGACTAGACAGTAACTGGTCAGAACAGCAGCTTATGCAACAGAAAACGAGCCAACTCAACTCAAAACAGATAGAGGATTACTTCCCAGCTCGCCTCAGGAGGTCACCATAATCTTGGTACCAAAAATCTGACTGAGACTTTAGAAGGAAGGAAAGTTACAAGCAAGCTCACCAACAATAGCCATGAGAACCCTAAACCACACATTAGCAAGTGGAGTTCAGCAGTTTATAAAAAGGGTAACAAACACAGTGTTTATTACAAGGATATAGTATTTTTTAATATTTGAATATCAGTCAATATAACTTACCACATTAGCAGAGTAAGGTAGAAAAGGTGTACGTTAATGTCAACAGAGGCAGGAAAGACATTTGGTAAAATTCAGAACCCCTTTATGGTAAAACAAACAAAACTGAACACAGCAAGAATAAAGGGCCCTTTCTTAATCTGATAAATGTATGGGAAACCCCATGGCCTGCATCCTGTGTCAGTTTGTCCTTGGAGATCTGGAGCAAGAGGAAGGCGTCTGCTCTTACTTTTCAATTTAAATTTTTACTGGAAGTCCTAGTTAATGTACTAAGGAGGTGAAAACAGTAGAAGCCTAAAAAGATTGCAAAGAAGAAATGAGAATGTTTTTCTCAGATGATATGATTGCAACCTAGACAGTCCAAACACGAGCACGAGTGAATTGAGCAGGTTGATGGACAGGTGCTGGTGGTGCTGGGAGGAGCCCAGGGCCTCGTTGGTGCTGCGCACACACTCCTCCACTCAGCTGCATCGTGTCCTGGAGCTGTGGCAACGCACAGTCGGTATGGACACAGTTAGAGAATGACTGTATGCATTTTAATCAAAATGCCAACAGGTGTTTTGTGGAAATTAAGAAAATGACTCTAAAATTTTCATGGAAGTAAAAAAAAAATAAAAATAAAAAAAAATTCATGGAAGTGCAAAAAGCTGAGCCAAGTAGTTTTTTCCATTTCTGACTGTGGTGAGGTACGCATGACCGGAATTGCCATTTTTACCACCTTAGGTGTCAACTCAGTGTTACGGAGCACTTCACAGTGTGCACCCCCCTCTCCATCCATCCCTAGTGCTGTTTCCATCTTGCTGAACTGGAACTCAGCCCCGTACACAGGAACTCCCCAGCCCTCTCCCTGGCACCTGACAAGCCCTCTACTTTCTGTAAGCAGGGATTTCGACCATGAGAACAGTCCTGCGGTATTCACCTTTTTGTGACTGGCTTATTTCACTTAGCATCCATGTTGTGGCGTGTGTCAGAGTTCCCAGTGAATACAGATCTCTTCCTGTGGCTGGTGATATTCCTCTGCAGTGCAGACCTCACTTTGCTCATCCATTCGTCTGCTGAGGGAGCCCTGGCATTGCCGTGAACTTGGGTGTCCAGATATCCCTGCTTTCCAACTCTTAGCAAATATGAAGACATAGCAGAAGAAATCAGGGATGAAATAAAAAATACTTAGAGGAAATGAGAATAGCAATACAACATATCAAAATCTCTGGGACTCTATGAAGTCAGTACTAAGAGGAAAGTTCATTGCATTGAGCTCATACATTAAAAGAATCGAAAGTCAACAAATAAATAACCTAACATTACATCTCAAGGCCCTAGAAAAAGAACAAATCAAAACCAAAAGCAGTAGAAGGCAGGAAATAATTAAAATAAGAACCAAAAATCAGTGAAATTGAAACAAAAAAAAAATTTTAAAAATCAACAAAAATTTGATTCTTTGGAAAAAAAAAAAAAATTGATGAACCGTTAGCCAAACTAGTGAAGGAGAGCAAAAACTCAGATTACTAAAGTTCATGATGAAAAAGGAAATATCACAATGGATACTACTGAAATAAAGACAATAATCAGAAACTATTTTGAAAATGTATATTCTAATAAAATACAAAATCTTGAAGACACCGACAAATTTCTAGAGACATATGATCTACCCAGATTGAATCGGAGGACACAGAAAATTAAACAGTTCAAATTCAAGCAATGAAATTGAAGACACCATCAAAAGCCTACCAACCAAGAAAAGCCCAGGACCTGATGGATTTTCACCCAAGAGAATTAACACCATTAGTTCTCAAATTATTCCATGAAATAGAAAATGAGGGAACCCTTCCAAACTGATTCTATGAAGCTATTATCACCATGATACCCAAACCAGACAAAGACACATCAAGGAAAAAAGACTTTAGACAAACATCCCTGATGAATATAGATGCAAAAGTTCTTAATGCAATCCTGGCGAAGCATCCAAAAACATATAAAAAAGATAGTGCACCAAGATCAGGTGGGTTCATCTCAGGGATGCAAGGTTGTTTCAATATACAGGAATCAATAAATGTGATACATTACATCAACAGACTTAAAGACAAGAATCACATGATTATCTCAAGAGCTGAAGAAAAAACATTTGACAAAATACAGCATGCATTCATGTTCAAAACACTAGAGATAGTAGGAACATACCTCAACATTGTAAAAGTTATTTATAATAAACCCAAGGCCAATATCATTCTAAATGGAGAAAAATTGAAAGCATTCCCTCTAAAAACTGAAATAAGACAGGGATGCTTGCTCTCACCACTCCTATTCAATATAATCCTTGAAACTGTAGCCAGAGCAATTAGAAGAAAGAAATTAAAGGGAATTGAAGAGGAAAAGAAGAACTGAAATGATTGCCAATGACATGATTCTATATTTATAAGACCCAAAAACCACTGGAAAACTTACAGCAGAACTCATAAATGAATTCAGCAAAGTATCAGGATATAAAATGAACACCCATAAAGAAATTCTGTTCCTATACAAAAGTGATGAATCAGCTGAAAGAGATATTAGGAAAACTACCCCATTCACAATAGCCTCAACAACAATAAAACATTTTGGAATCAGTCTGTCTAAAGAGGTGAAAGACCTCTACAATGAAAACTATAGAACACTAAAGAAAGAAATTGAAGAAGACCTTAGAAGATGGAAAAATCGCCAATGTTCTTGGATAGGCAGAATTAATATTGTCAGTATGGCCATACTACCAAAAGTGCTATATGGATTTAATGCAATTCCTATTAAAATTGCAATGATGTTCTTGTAGAAATAAAAAAAGCAGTCACGAAATTCATTTGGAAAAATAAGAGGTCCAGATTAGACAAAGTCATCCTTAGTGAGAAAAGTGAAGCAGGAGGCATCACAATACCAGAACTTAAATTATACTACAGAGCCATAGTAACAAAAATGGCATGATATTGGCACCAAAACAGACATGTAGACCAATGGTACAGAATAGAAGACACAGAGACAAATCCACATAAATACAGTTACCTCATACTAGACAAAGGGGCCAAAAACATACATTGGAGGAAAGATAACCTCTTCAACAAATGGTGCTGGGAAAACTAGAAGTCCCTCTGTAGCAAAATGAAATTAAACCTCTATCTCTCACCCTGCACAAAACAACACTTAAGTGGATCAAGGACCTAGGCATTAGACCAGAGACCCTGTGCTTACTGGAAGAAACTCTCGATCATGTCGATTTAGAAACTGACTTCCTCAACAAGACTCCTAAAGCTCAAGAAGCAAAATCAAGGGGCTGGGGATACAGCTAAGTTGGTAGAGTGCTTGCCTTGCAAGCACAAAGCCCTGGGTTCAATCCCCAGTACAACGAAAAAAAAAAAAAAAAAGCAAAATCAAGAGTCAATACACGGGCCAGGTGTGGCAGTGCACACCTGTTAATCCCAGTGACTTGGGAGGGTGAGACAGGAAGATTGTGAGTTCAAAGCCAGCCTTAGTAATTTAATGAAACCCTTAGCAACTCAGCAAGACCTTGTCTCTAAATAAAATACCAAAAGGCCTGGGGATATGACTCAGTGGTTAAGTGTCCCTGAATTCAATCCCCAGTACCAAAAAAGGAAAGAATCAATAAATGGGATGGTAGCAAACTAAAAAAACTTTTTCACAGTACAGGAAACAATCAGGAGTGTGAAGAGAAAGCCTACAGAGTGGGAGAAAATCTTTACCTCCTGCACCTCAGATAGAGCACTAATCTCCAGGATATATAAAGAACTCAAAACACCTCACACCAAAAAAACAAATGATCCAATCAATATATGGGCTAAGGAACTGAACAGATACTTCACAGAAGAAATACAGTCAACGAATAAATGCAAAAAATGTTCAACATCTCTAGCAAGTAGGGAAATGCAAATTAAAACTATATTGAGAGGGCTGGGGTTGTGGCTGAGTGGTAGAGTGCTTGCCTAGCATGTGTGAGTCACTGGGTTCGATTCTTAGCACTGCATAAAGGTAAATAAACAAAATAGAGGTATTGTGTCCATCCACAACTAAAGCAAAAACAAAAAGCAAAAAACAGTGGAGATTTCATCTCACTTCAGTCAGAATGGCAATTATCAAGAATACAAGTAACAATGAATGTTGGCAAGGACGTGGGGGAAAAGGTACAACTCCTACGTTGCTAGTGGGACTGCAAATCGGTGCAACCACCCTGGAAAGCAACATGGAGATTCCTCAGAAAACTTGGAATGGAACCACCACTTGACCCAGTTATCTCACTCCTCAGCATATACCCAAAGGACTTAAAATCAGCTTACGACAGTGACACAGCCACATCAATGTTTATAGCAGTTCAATTCACAATAACTAAGCTATGGAACCAGCCTAGGTGCCCTTCAACAGGTGAATGGATAAAGAAAATGTGATATATATATACGCAATGGAATATTATTTAACCTTAAAGAAGAATGAAATTATGGCATTTGCCAGAAAATGTATGGAACTGGAAAATATCACACTAAGTGAAATAAGCCAATCCCCAAAACCAAAAGGCCAAATGTTCTTTCTGATAGGCAGATGATAACACACAATAAGAGGGGGCGGTAGGGAAGAGGAAGAGTAGAAGTTCATTGGATTAGACAAAGGGGAATGCAGGTAAGGGGGCATGGAAACAGGAAAGACAGTAGACCAGTTGGACATAACTTTCTATGTTCATACATGAATATGCAACCAGTGTAACTCCATATCCTAAGAATGGCAAGTTGTTCTCCGTGCATGTGTAATATGTCAGAATATGCTCTACTGTCATGTGTATCTAAAAAGAACAAATAAAAAAATTTTAAAACAAAGAAACAAATGTCCCTGCTTCCGGTTCTTTGGGGTCTATTCTAGAAGTGGAATTGCTACATCATATGATAATCGCATTGGAAATTTCTGAGGGACCTCCATCCTGTTTCCCACCGGGGTTCTGCCACTTGAGTCCCCTTTCACAGTTCACAAGGTTATGGTCAGGTCACGCCTGGCCAGCGCTGGTCATTTCCTACTGTGTGCTAGTAGCTGCCCTCATGTGTGCGGATGGCCTCTCGTTTTGATCTGCAGTTCCCTAAGATCAGTGATGTTGGGCATCTTTCCTTGTGCTTATTGGCCATTTGAATATCCTCTTGGAGAAAGCCTCTGCCCATTTTTAATTGGGTCGTCCTGCAGAAGCTCTCGGCATGTTCTGGATGAAGCTTGGAGAGATGAGTCTGACCAGATGTGAACTTGGGTGGGACTGGGCTGGCAGCTGTGGCCCTGCGCCTCCTGGGCTCCTGCACGGAGATGAGGCGGGTGAGCAGGCGGGTGAGCAGACGGGTGCAGGGTTCAGACTGGGCTGGCACAGGCAGAGTGGGTCTGTGGCCCTGGGGCCCTGGCTATCCTGAGCGGCTGGTGCCGCAGCCGGGCTCCCTCCAGCTCCCGCCTGCTCCCACATCCCGGGGTGGATGGAAGGGAAGGCCAGTTGTTGTTAGTTCCTGCTCCTTCCCTTGTCAGGGAGCAGCAGCTGGTCCACAGAGAGAACAGCTCAAGGTTTTTCTTGCTAAGATCGGCTTCAGGGTTTCTCTTCCTTTGAACTGTTTTGAGGCTAAGTCCCAGGAGCCCAGAGTCTTGCCAGGCATGGCCTCCTGGTCAGAACCTCCCAAGGCTGGACGCAGCTTGCTGATCAGTGAGAAGCACGAGTGCGTGACAGTGTGGCAGCAGATGTCCTGCGTGTAGGAGGGAGGGTCAGCCTGGGACACCAACCTGTGACTGTGACCATGGCTGCGGGGTCCCAACTTGGACTCTGTGGGCTCTGTGGCCAAGAGGGAGGGACACAGGTGACATTGGGGGGTTCTCCCTGAGTGCTGCAGACACCGTAGCCTCCAGGATGCACCTCTATGATGCCTTGAAGATGCATTCAGGTGGCTCTGCTTTCTGGAGTGGGCGGAGAGCCTGAGGGAGGCGGATGGGGACACGCACAGACACGGGCCGCAGAGCCGCTCCTGACGCCTGCCTTGGCACGTGCCACGGGGCGAGGTTCAGTCTGGGCACTGGTGGCCACGGAGGAAAAGAAGCCCAGCCGTGGCTGTGAGTCCTGCGGGAGGCCACTGGCTCCCTTCAGGCCCTGCCAGTTGATGCAGGCTTGGCAGGAGCCATCTTGAAGGCTGGTGGTGGCTCTGAGGGAGCTGGTGCTCAGAATGGAGTGAGGGAGGAACACAGGGGCCTGCGCAGGCCTGGAGGCTTGGGGACTGCAGTTCAGCCTGGGCTCAGCCATGCAGGCCCGTGCCCCACTGGGGCTGGAACAAGCCAGGGCTCTCCAACCCCTGATCATATTGCCCATGGTTTGAAATGTGGCCCTCTCGGATTCTGCCAAGCACCCTGTGACAGACAGCAACCATAGCCTATTAACAGTGGTGGTCTGTGCACTCACCAGGGAAATAAGAAGCTCGGGTCGTACTTACCTCTCAGGCCTGGCTCCCCTCGAGGTCTCCTGGGCTCCTGGGAGTTGGTCAAGCCATGTCCTGAGAGTACCCTGCTGCAGATGAAAGAACCCCCTGCAGAGCAGACACCGCATGGGGTTTTGTTTTACTGCGGGAAGCATCCAAGGCCACCCAGCATGTGGATGGCAGACTAGACTAGCCAGGGCCAGGCTGGTCCTGCTGCTCCCAGCATCCTGCATCACATGCTGTTCCTGGGCATGGCAGCAAGGGCTGGGCAGAGGGCCCAGGGAGCTTGCTCCCCAGCTGTGTGAGATGAATGTGCTAACACCTCACAGGAAGGTGTCCTCCTGCAGTGGCAGTGGGGAGAGCAGGGTGCATCCAGGAGCAGGGGCAGCCCTGCTGGGCAGCAGGTTACACCCAGCCCTCCATGCCGAGAGCAAGGCCTCAGGATGAGCTGAACTGCCAGGCAGGGCTGCTGCCCTTCCCTGCGGCGTGGCAGTTGAGTGGTTAAGGCAGAGCATGGGATTGCCTGCACAGCTGAAGGGGTCTCTCTTGGGTCTCTCCTCAGAGGTTCGCCTGTCCCAGTCTCAGCCCCCATTGCTTCTGCAGGAGGCTGGGCGGCAGGAGGCAGAGCCTGGAAGGACCCCGGCCCTCCCCTCCCCTGACTGCTCTGAACTGTTCAGTGACCACCTGGCCCCTCTCTTGCTGGCTGAGATGCTCCCTTGGCTTGAGACACAACCCATTGGCCAAGCCTCCTGTCCCTAGGAGAAGCCCACATCCCAGACCCGATACACCCAGCCCTCGCTGTCTTGGCCCTTTGTGACCTGGGACTTTATGTTCACTGGTAGATGTGGCCCCTAGAGCATTATGCTGGAGGAACTGGGCTGCTGCTGACGGGGAGTGTGTGGGCCAGGTGCTGTGCACTGGGACTGGCAGTGGCAGGCAGTGGGCAGCAGGGGGCGCCCGGGCCTTGTGCGTGCCTAGGTCAGAACTTGTCTAGTGCTGGCTGCGTGTCAGGAGCAGTTGGGGAACCTGCAGGTAGAGAGGTGGGGACGGAGGGAGGACGTCCTACGCAGATGGCTTTGACACCATCTCGCCTGCTCTTCCTGCCCACAATCAGAAACCCTAGCACAAAGCAGAGAGAACAACAACTCCACATGAGATGCAGTTGCTTTTCTGCCCCCTGGCCGCTCTGGTTCCTTCTGTCCCTGTTGCTTGTTCACCTCCGGGGCTCTGGGCATTTAGCAGCCCATTACCTTCTTCGGGGACGAATCTGTACGGACATTTCAAAATGAACTCTTCTTCCCTTTTTTCTTGAATTTATGCTCTGCTACTCGGGAGAGTTTACCTTAGACGTTACCTGCAGTCTGCTCTTACACCGGAGGGCATCCTGATTTTCTCTAGTCTGTTGACCCAGAGGCACGGGGTAGGATTTCTCACTGCTCTGAGTGTTTTCTCGTGCAGTGACTCTGCTGGGCATCTGCTGCATGCCAGGCATTACTCTGGGCCTGGGGACACAGCAGTGAGCAGAACACCTGTGACCCCTGCCTCATGGAGCTGGCCTCCTGGTCAGGTTGTAGGAGCGGGAGGTGGAGGTGCCAGCTTTGGAGCAGCATCATGCTGGGCGAGTGATGGGGTGGCCTCTGTCATGCTGGGCTGCCACTGGGCAGGCAGGCAGGGGTTCAGCATCACTGGCCGTGCAATGGTGAAGTGTTAGACGGACTTTCCTCTTGCCAGTTGTCCAGTTGGTGACACTCAGATGAGGGATGGAAGGTGGGACGCTGGGGAGACTTGGGGGCCACAGCAGCCATAGGGGAGTCACAGCACAAGTGCTGGGCTGAACTGCTGGCGGCTTCCTGGCATCAGAGCAGAGGGGGTCCAGGACCTGCATGTAACCTGCAGGCAGTGCTTCCCGAGCATCTTCTGCTCCAGGCCTTGGCAGCCTCCCCCAGTTCAGGCCTCACATCCACTTTGTGAGCCCTGGGCATGTCTTGGGCACAGCTGAGTGTGTTGAGGTCTGATGTCCTCACCAGGAGGTGAGCCTGTGTCTGGGGCCACCTGTGTGTCCCTGCATCTGCTGCTCTGGGCTCATCTCCCCACCTTTTCTTGCAGTGCGGGGGTTTGAATCCAAGGGTGTGTGCTCTACCACTGAGCCACACTCCCAGCCCTTTTATTTTGTGGTAGGGCCTCGCTAAGTTGCTGAGTCTGGCCTCAAACTTGTAATCTTCCTGCCTCAGCCTCTGGAGTCGCTGGGATTACAGCGCTTGGCTCCTCTTTCCTTTTGTTTGGAAATCTTGAGTAGAGCTGTGCCCGGGATTGGGTGGAGGGCCCAAGAAATCTCAGCGAGGCCAGGGCACTAAGGGGCCAGGCCCTCTGTCCAAGGCTAGGGGCAGGGGGAGATGGGACCACTGCACAAAGCCCAGAATTGAGGAGGTGCTCCTTGGCAGGCCTGGAGACCCCATGCTCACAGGACTCCTGTCTTCACTAGAACCTCTGGCTGGCCCTGCTTCTGGCCAGGCCTCCGGCTGGCTTTGGACGCTTCTCGTAGGTTCTCACGTCTGTGCTCATCCCCTTCCCACTTGTGATGCCGCCACTTCCCCCGTCCCTGTGGTGCTGGCTTGACCCTTTGCCCACATCCCCAGCTTCTCCAGCCCCCTCATTCCCAAATGCTTGCCCTGGATTTCCTGGCTCAGGGCAGACCCCTGGGGGGCGGGTGTGGGCATCAACGGCCTCTCTAGCCCCCTGGTGCTCGGCAGGTGCCTCCTCGCTGTGCGTGTTGTAGGTGCTGGCGGCTGGTGCCAGGCCCCCACGTGCTTGCGGAGTCTGCCATATGGTGGCTTTTACTCCTCGGCTTCCAGGTAGCCGAGTGGGAGGCGGCAGGCTGAGCCCAGGGGAGGATGACTCATGCTCTCTGGCTGGCACCTAGCCCGCTTTCTGAACACCTCCCCTTCTGGTCCAGGCCCACTGGTGCTGCCTTCTGGGGTTCTGTGCCTGAACTGCAGTGGGTTTGTGACTATGAGGTGCCCTGCTGCCTCCCAGGGCTCAGGGTCTGAAGCCCACCTGCACCAGGAAACACAGCCTCCCCATCGGGGGCAGGAGGGAGGCCCAGCGGTCTGGTAGCAGTTTCTCCTGGGCGTGAGATCCAGCGGGCTGCGAATCTCTGGGGCCAGGAAGTGAGCAGGATGGCTTGGGGCTGTGGTATCACCTCCCTCTCTCCCAAGACTGTCCTCACCCAGAAGAGGAGGAGGAGGCCCGGGCAGCAGGGGAGGAGAGGAGAGGGACCTGATCCTGAGGCTGTCTAAGGGCAAAGATGAGATCCCGTTTCCTGCTTTTCAGCCCTTGATTAACGTGCCTGGACGCAGGTTTTCTGTCTGAAATGATTCAAATGAGTTAAGCTTGGCACTCAAGTGACTCCCCAGGAGGCTCACTCCTGAGGTCCGAGCAGAAGGCTCCCTGTGCTCCCTCGCTGCTCTGGCCCAGCGGGTGTTGGTCACTGGTGGCCGTCACCAGGGGCTGGTGGGCCTGCGGCGTCAGGATGCTGCTGTCGCTGCTCTGGCCTGCAGGCCTCTGTCTCCTCCAGAACTCTACAGGCCTGTCAGAAATCAGGTCACGGGCTCTGCTGACCCCAGGAGAACCAACACTGCCATTCCAGACCTCCAGCTTTCTTTACCTGTGTGTGTGCGTGTGTGAACACTCACGTGTGCCCTGGGCAGGGCAGCTGCAGGGGCCTGGGCCCTGGAGGGACGGTCGTGCATGGACTCTGCAGGTCATAGCTCAGCCTTGGGACTCCTTTGGGGGGGGGGTGCAGTGTGGACTGCCTTTTACCATGGGAGGCTGCCTTGTGGGCAGGGGAGGTGACATTGCCAAGGGCCTGGGAACTGTATGAGACGAGGCTTTCGTCACCCGACTGCTGTGTGGGACATAGGCTCTGGCTCATGGCATTTACAGGTGAGGCCCTGCCAGGGAGGAGGACTGTAGGCCACTCCAGGCCAGCTGGGCCCCTGTGAGAAGGGAGCAGCTCTGCGGAGGGAAGGGTGGGCCATTCCTGCCCACGGCCCCCTGGGTGTGGCGAGGAGCGCTGGCTGTGGGAGCCGGGCCCTGCTCTCCCCGCGAGCCCAGGCCCTGCACCGTCCCCTCCTCCTGCGCTCAGTGAGTGCCCCTGCTGCTCCTGTGTCCACTGGAGCGCTGGCTGCGGGGGTCTGTTGTGGTTACCTGGCAGGCAGCCGCTGCAGGTTTCTGCACTGTGGTGTGGTTCACTCCCTAAATATTCCTGTTGGGGTTGAGCATTTTGCTCACGGCAAAGCACAGGTGTGCTGAGGTGGGCGCAGAGCACACCTGGCTGGTGGCTTAACTTGCACCCAAGGCCCTGTCCCAGCCCATAGGCCAGTGGCACTGCCTGGCCACTCCTCAGGGTGCTCCCACAGAACAGTCTGGGACTGGGGCATTCCTAGAGCCTGTCCTGAGCAGACCCTCAGGCCCTGCGTGGTGAGGGTGGGCAGTGAGGAGGCCCTTGGCAAGCACCTCACCCCAAGTCCCAGGAGAACAGGAAATTTGCAGGGACACCCAGGTTCTAGAAGCAGTGTTTTTTCTTTACTCCTTCCTTTTTCCATCATGGCTTTTAGGTTGTTGAGCTGTTGGGAAGGCAGACAAAGCAGATCGCTGAGGGTTTTCAGGAATGTGCCGATTCCGCTGGCCATCACTGAGGAAGCCAGTGCACGTGGTGCAGGCTCATAATAGACTCTGTGGCAGCGGTGATTAAGGTTGCGAGCCGCACCGCGCTGCTAAAAAACAAATTCTCTGCAGCTGTTGTGCTGACTGAGAAATTACCCCTATTGGCCAATGTGCTATTCTTCTGATTTGGTAGAGGAAATACTTTAAAAATGATCTCACAGCGTGATTTATATAAACGGCCTTTTTTCTGTGCATGAGACAATTGAGATAGCGTCTGAGTCCTTGCAGACCACAGCTTCCTCCGTGTCCCGTTGCTATGGGTTACGGGGGGAGCACATGGAACTTCAGCAGAGACGTCTGAACTTTACTGACGTGCACAGGCATGCTGCCGTGTCCAGGGGTGTATTTTAGATCCGGGTGCCTGACTCGTTACGGAAGTTTTCTTGTCTTGCAATGAATTTGGAAAAGGGGTTGTCACATGAAGCAGACATTTCTACTGCCCAGCAGGTAAGTTATTCCGGCTGTTTCTTGCCATTTAAACAGGATTGTGGTAAGAAGGCTTGGCAGCCTGGTTCTGCTTTATTTCAGCCTGTTTTGTGAACAGTAGCTGTGGAATTTCTCAGTGCTTTTAAGTACAAATTTGCAACACTTTTCTCACGTCTGCATTGTGGAGATTGGAGAGAACCCTGGGGAGCCTGTGCAGGGCTCGAGGTCCCTGGTGGCACTGGCAGAGCTGGGCTGCTTGGTGGGGTCCAGCCTCAAGCCCCGGAGCCTGGCTGCCAGCGCTCTCATCAGCCTGCAGAGGGTCAGTGTCTCTTTCCCTGTAATAGATTTGAAAGATTCCAGTGAGTTAATTTTGTTGAGGTGTTAAATTCCAACTAGATAAATACATGGAAGTCATCCTACTCTTTAAATTACTACTCTGTAGCTTGGGTTTTTAATGTATCGAGTTGCTGTGTGCCATGCATTCGAAACTATCAGCACGCCTATTTAACGATTAATCAGCATATGTGCTTTGTGAAGTTAGTGTGGTATAAGGGTTTTATAGGGCTTGAGAGCAAATAAAAGATAAGAAGAGTAATTTTTATTTTCCTTTTGTGACTGTGCCTTGTTGATGTAAAGGTAAAAATTAATTCATGTGTAGATTTTCACCACTTACTGGGTACTAGTTTTAAATTCATTCTTTTCTGGGAATTGCTTAATCTTGATCTTTCCCCCTAACTTCTGATTCAGGTCTTCTGCAGCGATCTGAAGGAGAAACTCCTAGTTCAAAAGGGACCAGTGTGGGTGTCGGGTGTAGGGAAATGAACTGGCCACTTCCCTTAGGTGCAGAGTGGGTCTGCTGGACAGGGTGCAGGTCAGCCAGGTGACAGTATACGGGCTCCTGTGGGCTCTGAGTGCCCCGCACCAGTCAAGCTGCCTTCCAGGCTGGTTCCTGGGCAGGAGGAGGTGCTCCTGTGAGTCCCTGCACACCTGGGTGGGAAACGAGGCTTGTAGTTGGACCGTCCTTACTGGACTAGTTACTAGTGAGCTGTTTGAACACATGTAGATAGCACTTTCATTTCAATAGTACATTAAGACAAATTCTATGCAAGTTTGTTTTTTATTTTTAGTTAAGAAAAAAACAGTCACTGAAAATCTACTTTAGTATTTGCCTATGTAAATGATTTGGACTGCCTTTTCAAATTTTTGCAAATGCTTAAAACCAGCAAATGAGCTGTTCACGTGAGTGTGTGAAGATCTGGCTGCTAGGGTCCTGTTTTAAGCAGCAGACAGTAGCCCCCTGCTGCAGTCAGTCGTGGGATAAGGGCGGCTGCCATGGGGCCTGACTGGGCGTAGGGAAGGGGCCATCCGCTGCTCTGGCCCTTTTGTTCCTGAGTGACTGCAGGTGCAAGGAAGTAAGATGGGAAGGACTGTGTTAGAGTAGCTCCTGACGACTGCTCTGTGGTCCTGCGTGAGTGTCTCCTGCCTCCTTGCCCCAGGTGGCTCACCTTTGAAGCTGGGGGCCAGGTCTCGCTGGTCAGACACACTGGCCATGGCTTCCCACCTTATGTAGACTGAAGACATACGTGCTCCTTTAGAGGAATGTGACCCATCAGGATTAGCTGTCACAGTCTTGGCCCCTGGGAAGAACTGCTGGAGGGGACATTAATACCCACGGCCCAAAAGAAATCTGAATTGTCACAAGAAAGCCTGCATGCACCCTTCCAGCACCCCTGAGCCCTTCTCCCAGCAGTCCTGCTGTGGCTGGCTGTCTAGGAGAGGTAGGGGTGTGGCAGGGCTCAAGGCTCAGCAGCTAAGTGGGCCCAAGGCAGGCGCAGCCCTGGGGGATCCGGGCTTCCAGCCTGTCCTCCTGTTCTCACCAGGGACTCCTTAGCATCCCCAGAAGTGGGGCAGTGGTCTGAGGTGTGCAGTCGGCACCAGGATGGGTGGCTGGTCTCTAGGCGTGGTTCATTGGTGCCTCAAATTGTCCTTTTCTTCCTCACTCATGAAATATAAACCCTGCGGCGTTGGACGCTGGGCAGAGGTTTGTTTTCAGGGCAGAGTCTCTCAGTGTTTTGAGGCTTATCAGGCAAAATATCAGTGTGTCTGTTGGGTTGGGAAGTGCCTCGGGTAGCTAGAGTGTCAGGAAAAGAACTTCCTAGAGGCCACAAGCTTTCCCCTTTTAAGCTTTGGGGTTCTGTGATAGTTTGGAAATAAAGAGGAGTCATGGTGTGAAAGACAGACTGGCTGTTCTTTTGGAGGCAGCATGGAGTCTTGTCTCCTCAGGGCTGGCGGGCAGGACTGTGTGGGCTGACCTGTGGCGGTAGCTACCTCAGGGCTCCCACCTGGAGCTGGGGATGCTGAGTCCTCTGTGCAGCCACGGCCATGCCCACAACCCAGAAAGGGAGCTTTGGGGCTCGGGGAAGGCAGAGGGTTGGCCTTGGGAAGGGTGGGGCCGAGTGGGGCCTGGGGATTGAAAAGGTGCTAGGGACGGTGGAAGGGTGGCCAGGAGATGCAGGGCTGCTGTGACGCGTGTGGCAGCTCTGGCTCCGACCTCCAGCTTCCCTGCATCATTCCATTGGAACCTTCCACCCATCTCCTTTCATGGGTTTGCTGAGGGCAGCAGGGTTCCCTCCAGGAGCCAGGCGCCCTCCTTGCAGAGGGTGCCAGCTCTGCATGAGGACTGAGGCTGGCATCAGTGCCGGGTGCCATGGAGCAATGTCATGCCCATGGTGACTGAGCGTCTGTAGCAGGTGGTGGCCATGGGACGTGAGAGCAGCAGGGCAGGTGCCCTTAGGGGCTGACATGTCTGTGACACCTCTTCCCCACTCTCCTCGATCCTTCGGAGGCTGAGCTGGATCATGGCAGGTCACTGGCTGCCTCTCCCTTTGCTTTCCTGCTTGGGCTGCTGTGGCCTGACCAGTGCTGAGCTGAGGCCAGAGCACCATGTCTGAGGGTGCACTCTGCCCCCATTGTCTGTCTCCCTGGCCTGGTGGGTGCAGCCTCCCATGCAGCTATCACCCCAACTACCTATCGTCAGCACAGAGTTTGTCTCAGGTCTCTGTTGACACTGAAACCAGGTCACCTGCTTGCTGCTCCTCCTCAGCTTCTGCAGCGGGCACTCCTGCCCTGGACCCCAGACCTGTCCATGTGTCTTCTCGCCATCTTCCCTTGAACATCCCAGAGGCTGGATGTGTCTGGATCTCAGTTTGATTCCTCCCCCATCTCAGAAAAGGGCAGCCCTGGTCCTTTGGCGCTGGCCCAAACTCCCTGATGCTCTGCATCAGCAAACTGTGGGTTCGACCTTCAGAATCTACTCCACATTTACACTTTCTCAGTGCTTTGCGCCAGCCTCGCCCACACTCTGAGTGCCCACCTTATCCCTGGAGGCGTTGCTCCTGGGAGGGCTTCCTGCCTGCCTCCCAGATCCTGGGTGGGCTGCCCCTGCTGGGCTGCAGCTTTGGCTGTGTGTATCCCGAGTCTGGAGGGCTTCCCTTGTGTGTGAGGGAAACATCCCCCCTCTGCCCATCCCTATGCATGAAGGCCTTCTTGCATCCTGCATCCTGCCACCTCCAGAACCCTGGGTCACACCTGGACCCAGCCAGAGCGCTGGGGAGGGATCAGAGGCCTGCCTGACGAGGCTAACTGTGCTGGGAGGTTGGAACAGGTGCGGGATCCTGGCCAGGCCTCACCCTCAGGAGCACAGCCTTGCACTTTGGGTCCCTGCACGGCAAGTGCCATTTGCACTTTCCAGCTGGGAGCGTGCTCAGTGTTGCTTCCTGCACAAAGGCTGTAGGTGGCGGTCTCTGGAGCCCTGCCTTTGGGAGAGCAGCCTTGTGCTGAGACGCTGTTGCAAAAGTCCCTAGGCTCTGCTGCAGCTCACTGCCCCGTCCTCCCTCTGCCAACTCTCATCTTAAACTAGGCAAGCCCATCAGGAAAAAAGACTGCACTCTTTGTTTCAACCAAGAATTATCATAATGAGAACAACATTTCAAAGCCAAGATGTTTACACTGAACCCCTAGCCTCCTTGTGGTGGCAGGTGCTACCATGTCACAGTGTCCTTTGGACTTTTAAAAGTTTCTCAGTGAATCAGCTGACACTTCACCAAGGGCACAGGAGGGATAGTCCATGTCAAGTTCTTTGAAAGATGCTGTCAATGTGGGTTTTGCCCTGACTAGTTTCTTGTGGTCTTACTGAAGGTTGAAAGCTCTGAGGTCGTGCGCACACACTTTAGATCTCTTCCCTCTCCGAGTGCCGTGATGGCCAGGCTGTACTGGCCACTGCAGTGCCGACTGCACCTTCACAGCTCTGTCTCATGGTGATGCTTGACACTGGGTGGCCCTAGACAGAAGTGGGTGTCTGGCGTCTCTGGGGCTGCAGAAGTTCTTCACTGTGAACCTTCAGGCTTGAGCCTCGATGTGTCACCTCCTCCAGCCTGCTCCTTACCTAACTATTCTCCAGTTGTGTCTTTGCTTGTTAAAAAAGAAATTGTGTGTGTGTGCATGCGCATGTGCAAGTGTGGGGAGCAAACGGGAAGGAGCTGGCGTTGACTGTGCGTTGTGGGCTGAAAACCTTGAGTGTCCTGGTGCCGGCTTAGCTACAAAGTGCAGCCCTCTGCCAGGCTCCTGTGAGGTCTGCGGACTGGCCCTTCCTGGATACCACTGCTAAGCAACACCAGAGCTGCTCTGTGGGGACAGTCTTCACATCGGTGGTGGAGAGAACCCAGTGACCAGGCATGGCTAGAGGGTGGCAAAGAAAGCTTTACAGAGGACATCAGTGGACCTGGGCCCAGGCTAGGGTGCTCCATGCCGAGGTGGGAAAGATGTGGACTGCAGAGAGGGCTGGGTCCTTCCCTGCCATGGCCATCAGAGTCCTTGGACTGTCACCCACAGTTGGAGTCATACACCCTGTAGGACAGGTGCACATGATGTGCACATAGACCCAAGCTTGGAATCAGGATCCAAAAACAGCCCACACCCTGGGATAGCCTTTGTACTTTCCTTCTGGATTATTTGATTATTTGATATGCTGGTCAAGACCCATCAAACTGATTGGCAGCTCTTAGAGAAATGTGGCTGGAGCTGAAGATGCGTACTCACAGAGCCAGGAGCAAGCCCTGTGCAGAGCCGGTGCTCAGAGCTGGCTGGCTGAGAGGGCAAGGAGAGTGCCTCCTAGCAGCCTCAGCCCAGCCTCCTGGCCTCCTCAGAAGGCCCCCAGAAGCCAGCGAGGAATTGCCTTGACTATAAGTTGTGAAGGGTTAAAAGGCGAAAGATACCCAGGCGAGGTGGCGCACCCCTGTAAACCCAGCGACTTGGGAAACTGAGGCAGGAGGATCTCGAGTTCAAAGCCAGCCTCAGCAAAAGCAAGGTGCTAAGCAACTCAGTGATACCCTGTCTAAATAAAACTCAAAAAAGGATTGGGGATGTGGCTCAGGGGTCAAGTGCCCCTGAGTTTAATCCCAGTACCAAAAAAAAAAAGGCTAAAGATACGTGTTAGACACAAGTTGTACCGTTCAGTTCTTAAGGCCTTTATCACTTAGATCACTTGTATTTCATTTCTTCTCTTTGTCAAAATCTTCCCTACACCTGGGCAACTTGCAGGCCTTTGGTCTCTTCTTCAGGAATATTATGTGGTTATTTAAATATTTACTGTTCAAGATAAGAAATTTTGTCAGTGGCTAAAAATGGAAAATTTGTATTACTTTATATTATTATATACCAAATAATTTTATACTTTCTAATTGTCTTTATCTGATATTACAGGATAAACCTTGGCAAAGGTTAGCTTCATCATCTAACAGTCTTCATGTAAGTCATGGAAAACGTTCAGAACGTTCATTCAAAATAAAAGATGTCCATGGAGCGTGTGTGGTCCACACAGATTTCCTGCCAAGGGTAAATCCAGTTGAGTCTCCACTGAACTACCGAGTTTAGGAGACTGACTCCAAGGAGTGGAGCCTAAGCTTAAATTAAGACATGTAAAACACGGTGCCGGACAAGCAGACCCTCCTTCTTCTCCGTGGCCACGGAGCAGCTCTGTGACCTTAGCAATGTGGGTTTCTCCCTATCGCCAGCAAGCAGTTCTGTAGTGGACACCAGCTGAGTGTCCTCTGTCCAGTCCAGTTCTGACACTGCCTGGCTGGAGATAGCATCAGATCCCACAGGTCCCTTGTACTTCTAACTGACCAGCTACAGCTGAGGTTTCTACAACTTCCCTCCTTGAATTCATTTAATTTGCTTGAGTGACTCACACAACTCAGGAAAACACATTTAGTGGAGTTTTGTTTGTTTTATTTTCTGTGTGCTGGGGGTAAGACCGAGGGCCTTGTGCATGCGAAATATATGTGTTTATTATTTTTAGGATGCACATGAGCCCTAGGGCATAACATGTGGGGAGGGACACAGAGCCTCCACACCCTCTCCTGGGCCACCCTCCTGCTGCATCCATGTGTCTAGCTGTCTGGAAGCTCCCCAAAGCCAACCCTCTTGGGTTTTTATGAGGACTTCACTGCATTGCTGAGGCTAATAGACTGGGAGGGGAACCCAGCAAGGCCTGTCTGCTCAGTTCTTCTTGTCCTCTCTGCGGGTGTGGGTCAGGACCCTCTGAAATGAGGAGGGTCTTATGGCATATTAGATAAGGTGGAGTGGAGAGTTTCTTTATGAGCAGCTAAAGGCAGGGCAAGACTGGGGTTTCTATAGCTGCACTGGGCAACCTTGGATGAAAATACACATCTCTGTCTGTGTGTGTCAATAATATATTGGTCAATCAATTGATAGTGCTCAACATCACTCATTAAAACAGAAGTTTATTTGCTAAAGTTCCAATCTTGGAAAATTTTGAGGACTGTTTGATTATGGTCTGTGTTTAAATCATAAGCACCAAAACATGCTAACTTATTGGGATGCTTTTCATTGGTGCTTTTGTTTTTGTGGCTATACATTTTTTCTAAGTAAAATGTAGATAAGGAAATTTAGGAAGTATTAAATAAGTATAGTATAAGGGAAACAAGTTGCTAATGCCAATTGTCCTAGGTATCAGAAAAACATTAGGAATGGTGTGTTTCAGTTCATAAAAATGTTTATAGTGGTCCAGGTAGGCCAAGAGACTTGGGAATATCTAACTCTTAAAGTCACATTGAGGAGTCCGGCCTTATCACACTGTACACAGCAGTCAACTGAGAACGGATGAAAGACTTCGACGTTAGATTGAAGGCGGTGACTCCGGAAGAATGCCTGAGGGAGGGCTGCGAACCGTGGGGCGCCAAAAAGTCCAGGCGACAAACGTAAAAGTAAGTAAGTGGGGTTGCACCAGTTAGCAAGGATTCTGCCACAGCGGGCTGTCTGAGAAGGCAGAGAGCGTTTGCTGACACAACTCCAGTACGGGTAGTTCCCCCGATACCTAAGGAACTCGCCCAGTTGGATGGCAAAACCAACAGCCACCCAGGAAACTAGCAAAACCACCAGATCCCAAGCCGGCGAAGGCCCGAGTGGACATGCTGCCACAGGAGACGCACCGCCCAACCGGGACTCAAAACCGTGGCCCTGGGGACGTACAGTCCACGCCCCAATGGTGACCCCTTGCACCCGCTGCGACGGCGCGTCTACTCTCACAGAGGCAAGCGTGCTAGCAAGAGGGGAGAAGGGCAAGCCCTCACCACTGTCCGTGGAGGGACAGGCGGGGCCCCGTGGAAAAGAGCGGGGAGACTCCTTGAAAAAGGAAGTCTAGAACTACTAAGTGGCCAGCAGTCCCAGCGCTGGGCTGGGACCCAGAGGACGTGAGTCAACACCTCCAGGTCACCTGCGGCTGCGCTTTTGCCTCGGCGTCCTGCACTAGCCGAGGACGGCGACATCCTAAGTGTCTGTTGACAGGGGCGGGTGGTAAAATGCGGTGTGTGCACGGGGGACGGCATTCTGCCTTGAAGAAGGTGGGGCCCTGGTTGGTGACAGCCCCGAGGGCAGCATGCCAAGAGAAGGAAGCCCGGGCAGGAAGCGGAGGCTGCACGGTCTCACACACAGTCAAGGCAGAGGGCCATAGGTGGCTGCTGGCCCGCAGGGGTCCCGGGCTTGGGGGCGGTGGAGTCGTAGAGATCCAGCGTGTGGCAGGGAGAGGGGCTGGCGCACTCCAGGCCGTGGGAACATGCTCGGAGGATCTCATGCTCACACACACAGCCAGCACTGAGGCGAGGCGCGTGTCGCCGCCTGACTGCAGATGTATCACTGTGTACATCAGACACATCAGAACAGTCGCTACACACTTCAGGTTACAGCCTCAACACCAAGGACGGTGGACTGCTGTCATCCTCTGATGCCGTTCTTCTGTAGGTAGCGTATCTTTTTAGTAATTGAGAGTGTTTTTTCCACATTTTGCAATTTTTTTTTTTTCAAATTTATGTATTTGTGATCAACTCTAGAAATTATTTCCCGGTGACATTGTTGGTGTAACTTTTAAAATTGCTCATCAGCAAAGTGTATCTCTTCCAAATTAGACGCAGAACTGCGGGGTGCCCTCTCCTGCCCCTCCAGGTGCAGGAGGCCAGCCTCAGTCATTCTGGCTGCTCCTAACCTCCTCTCCCCAAGGGAGGCAAATCCAGTCCTGGCCGGGACCCGAGGCTGATGGTTAAGTGCTGTGCCGTCCTGGGGGTGGCACTGAGGAGCAGGGTATTCCAGCCGCCACATAATAAGAAGTCATGTTGGACTGCAGCGGGGCTCACTTATCCTTCTGAATGATGTGTTTTAGAAGCTCGTGGAGTCCCGCATCTCTGCCGCTCTGTACGCGTCCCCTGCCAGCCAGGCCGGGGGAAGTGTTCACGGTGTGTTGCTGCTGACAGGAGTGGCTGGGCTGCTGCCTCCGCTCCCCTGTCCCACGCTGCTCTCGGCACTTGCTTCCTGCTCCGAGCTGCCGTCCTCCCCCAGTTGAGGTGCCTCCTGCCTGCTCTGTCCCCTTGTGGGCACTGAATATTTCATCCATATCACTTCTTGCCCACGTTTACATGCAGCCCCTGAGATGTTCCTGAGCTGCTTTCCCTGTCCTAGTCACGGGCGCTGGCACGTGAAGCCACTCTGGCACTTCTTGTGCAGGGACCTGGGTGCTGGCTGGTGTGGTGCAGGGTGCGTTCTGCCTCTCCGGGTGCCTTCCCATAAGGAGAACAGAAAGCAGGAGGATGGATGATGAGTCTAACTAGCTTCTGCAGATCCACCTCATCAGGGAGAGCTACCACCTGCTCTTCTGGGCGTATGTGAGCCTGGAGGGCACAGTGGTCTTCCAGGTGGTACTGGAATATGTCCCCATGAGTTTTCCTTCCAGGTGAAGTCTTGGTTGGGATGTAAATAGGTGTCAGGTCCAGGGGTGAGCAGGGAAGTAGGAAGCTGGGAGAAGAGGGCCAGCCACTGACCCCAGAGGCCCTGCTGCTTGTTTGTGTGCCTTAGCAGCAGTTCCTGCAGAGTCAGCTGCTGGATGCAGTCTTCAGGGACCCCAAGCAGACTGCCTCAGGGCACGGGGTTCTCGTGACCTCGAGTTCTCACTGCCCACACAGAGTCCACCAGCCTGTGGCTCCACGGAGGTGGTCTTGGAAGGTGATTCTAGAATATCCACACAAGCTGGGGGAGGGCAGAGGCAGGGCTCAGAGACTTCCAGTCTCCTGCACATTGCTAACAAGGCACAGTGACCCGAAGCCTCTCTGGGAGCGTCCTTGGTGTTCCCGAGGGCTCTCAGGGTGGTGGGCTGTCCTCAGGAGCTGTCACTGGAGCCAAGCCCTGCTGCTGCTCCCTCCCACGGCCTCCCTTGCCTGGGGCTCCTCCTGCTTGGACGGGCTGCGACTTGCTGCCTCTGCGCTCTGCTGCTCACGCTCTGTTCTTGCCCGTGGGCCTCGTCACTGCTGCCAGCGCTTGGGTTTCCAGCACTGTCTTCTGATTCCCCTGCCCTCTCCTGGACCTTCCTCCCGTTCAGCCTCTGCTGAGGCTGCCCCCTCGGCAGCCGCACGTCCCTCGTCAGACGCCTGAGTGGCCGGCTCCTTCAGTCCTGCCCTCGCTTCCCCTTTGGTGGCACTTCTCCTTTCTGTAGTTGTGGTTGTCTGACGGCCGCATGATCTCCCCAGCGTCTGGGCTGCATGACTGCTCTCCTGCCTTCCCTGTGGGCTCCCAGGCGGCCTGCTTCCGTGGACTGGGGCTTTCCTGCCGGAGGGCTTGTGTGTGCTGCTGCCTGGAGCCGTGGTCCCTGCCTGGTCCACACCCTCAGGGTCCTTCTGGACTCACCTCCTTTATACCTGCTCCCAGTCCCCTGTCCTCACCGCCCTCAGGGATCACCCTGACTTTTTTTGGAGCAGTAGTCTGTTAAAAACTTGTTTGTCTCTGCATTGCCTTTTTTCTCTCTTTCTATAAACCGAGAACCATTTGAAAAAACACAGTTTACAAAAGTGCCTGTGTATCGTCACCTGCCTCTGTGGCCCTGCTTTGAGCGCCTCCTGGAGGCTCTGTCTGCCCGTGCTGTCAGGCAACACAGTGCCACTCTGCCCTCTCCCAGGCCTCTTAGACAGCACACCCCATTGCCCCTCCCACCCTGTCCCTTGCCTCTCCTGGGCTTCCGAGTGCCCTCCGACTCTGAGCATGTGCAGGTTTTCCAGTGCACTCTGTTTAGTCTACCAGAATCTCAGAACCTAGTTTTGATACAAGGGACAGGAAGAGTCCCTTATTTGGGAAGTTTACATTTGCAGATTTGTCTTTCAGTTGTCGACGGTGTTGCTGTCTGTGCACGGTGCTGCAGAGCTGCTCTCCGTCCCGCAGAAGCAGCTGGCTTCGGGTGTCGTGCAGGCTTATGCTGTGGGAGTAGGTGGCCCATAGTGGGCATGGAGAGGGCCAGGTTTCAGAGCATGTGTAGGTGCCTGTGGAGGAGGCCACCCCACAGTGGCCCCACTGCTTGCTGGGCGTCTGTTCTTCCTCCTTTCCATCTGACAAGAGGAAAGCTAGAAGCAGACACCTGCTGCTTGCAGTCAGGGCCCAGGACTCTCGGAACCTGGGTTTTTATGTTTCTGAATCAGGACCTGTGATGGCTTGAAGCATGATGGTTTGAAGGCCTGGCAGGCTGTTTTCCATGCAGGGCCAGAGGCAGGGTTTGGGGTCAAATAGGAAATGGAAAGCACCAGTCGATGTGTGGCACTTGCTTTAAAGTTTAAGCGGCATGTGTACCCTTTGGTCCCTGTAGTGCCGTGGGTGGGGGCTCCTCCTGTTTTTCTTTGGTCTGACCTCCCTCCCCACCCCAGTGGGGGTCCTCAGGCTTCACTTGTTTGGGTTTTGGCCTGAGGGGTCTTAAAACCCTAATAGCTTCCACTGATTGGGGTGGCCCAGGATGGAGGAAGAGGCCCTGCTCTGTTTTGGGCTGAACTGTTGAGTCTGGGTCTTCTTGCCCGCAGCCCTGCTTGCTGCTCTCTGGACATTTGCCCTCAGTGCCCACCCTTCCCAGTCAAGCCCTGCAGCAGGGATGGCTGGAGCCTGGGGGGCGGGTGCTGCAGGTGGGGGCAGTGGTGTGCTGGGTGTGGCAGACCCTGCGGGACAGCCTGGCTCCCTGGGCCTCTGCCCATGCCCCCTGCATTCTGCTTCCTGCCCACTCCCAGACCCGGGGCCAGTGTTGGGACCGGACACCTACCCAGGGGCAAGGCCCTACCTGCTGTCCTCCCAGCTCCTTCCCTCCACAGGGACCTTCCTGTGTCCCTGTATCCGTGTCCCCCTGATGCCACCTGCCTCAGCCAGACCCCTCTCCGGGCTCTTCTCCTCTCCCTCTGTCCCAGTCTGGGCTATCACTGCCTCCCTGACCAGCACCCTTGGGCCTGGTGTCCTGATGGTCTTCTAGAGCACCAGCTTCCTCAGAGGTGCCTGCCTGGCTGGCCACCTTCCCTCAGAGAACCATTTGTGGCTTCTGTTTTTTGATGTCTGCCCTTCCTGCAGCACCCTGCTGGCACGACAGCCTCCCCGCAGGACCAGCTCTCCTGCCCAGCTGTCTTTGTCCCTGTCTCTTTAAAGCAGTCCTCCTTGCTGCAGCCTCACACTCTCCCACGTTCCCTCCCACACTCCCTCCGTGGAGGCTTCTCCCTCCTGCCTGAGGCGGCCACTCTCCTTTGTCCTGGGGGAGGGGGGACTGGACACGCCTCCCTCCCAGCTGTCACCTGGGGGGCCCTGCCCCCTTCGGCCCAGGTCCTGTCCCACGGGGAGATGGTTCTGCTGGGTCTGGAGGGGGAAGACCCCACCCTTCGAGAGTGGACCTGGAGGCCAGCGGGGCCCTTGGAGCCTCCTCCAGGGTGTGTCGATTACAGAGCTCCACACTGAAGTGCAAATTGTGGTCACTGAGGAGGCCTTTACCCGGACTGTGATGTCAGACATGCTGGGATTTGTTCTTTCACAAATGGAAATGACGGTGACTTCCCCCTGCTGGAGTCAGGCTGGGGCGGAGTTGGCTGGGGAGGTGGGAGCCGCCAGGCCTGACTGGCGGCTGCTGGGCTGGTCTCCACACCTCTGGGACAGGCCTCTGGGAGCCATCCTGAGTCCCTCCCTGGTCGCGCTCGCTCCCGAGTGCTGTTGTGCGGCCTCATTAACTCATGTCTCTCTCTCTTTTCTTTCAGTCTGCAACTGTGTCTGATGGTGGTAAGTCACGATTTCTGATGTATATTCTTTTAACTGAACATTTCAAATTTTAAAATGTATTTGCCATTTGCTGCACTCAAGAAAGATGTTTTCTTTACCTTTCCTAGTCTGCTTGTGGGAGGCTGTTTGTCGGGCTGGGGGGAGCTTTTAGGTGGCCGTGCCTGTGTTCCGGGAGTGACTGGCCGCAGGCAGCAGGCGTCTGTGTGCGACAGGTTGAAGCATGCCCTGCTGCCTCCTGGTTGTACAACCAGCTGTTAAACCAGCCAGTTAGCGTTTCAGCCAGTTAGGGTTGAATTTGAGCAATTCTGGAAACTTGAGGGAGACTCAGTCGCTAAACCTCCTTCTGAGAAGTTTAGTGGATGCACCGGGAGCCTGGGTGGAGAGGAGAGGAATTGGGCACTCGCTTTCTGTCTTGAAGTGGGATTCTTTCAGTGTGACTGGTCCAAAAAGGAAATAGCCAGAAATGTCTTGTTTCATTTAAGATTCCTCCCAGATAATCTTATCATTTTAGTTCAGTGATTTTTTAAAAAACTCTCCAAAATCGCCTGGAGAGCATAACCCCAGGCCCCCTTGCTTCCTGCAGTACCTACAGAAACCCTCCTGCTCACATCTGCTGCTGTTTTCTGTGGTTCTGATCTAATCCTTGGCCTTTGAGAGTTGGGTTGCTGATGTCCCCAAAGGTGTCTACATTTTATGTTCGTCTCTGTGCTGGGCACGATGACAGCATGAGCTGCCCACTCTGGGGCGGGTGCAGCAGTGAGGATGGGAATCACAGAGGAGCTAATGTGCCATTTCATGGCGACTTCCGGGTGTCCCACAGCTGCTGGCTCCAGTCCTCGGCCTCAGAAAGGGCTGGCAGGCAGAGGTAAGGCTCCGAGGCCGCCCCTGTGTGGTGCTGGTGCCCCAGCCTACGGCGGGTGTCTGGAATGGCAAAGGTGCTGACGTTGGAGCCAGGCCAGGTGGACCTGCAGCTCAGGAAAGGAAGCGTGTCCCGTGTTCCGTACAGGGAGGATCTGGCCACTCAGGCAGCCTCAAGCTGGGAGTGGGAACTTCCTCAATGACAGAAGAGAGGCAGGGTGTGAGACAGACTCAGGCTGCACATACAGCCTATGGGGTCCTCCACCTGGGCTCTGCTCTGCTCTGCTTTGCTTCTTCTGGTGGAAGGCGTTCATCTTTGCAGGACGTGTATGAACTTGAGGGGCCTCCCGAGCACGTCCAGTTGAATCATACTGATGCTCGTTCCTGCAGACAGGAACCCTGGGAGTCTTGCTGGGGCACCCTTGCTATAGCTTTTAGAAGCTTCCCTTCCCAAGTGTGGGAAGTCCCTGGCTCGCAGCCCCATTGCTCCTAGCTGGTGATGGCCCTCCTGCTGCCCCCTGCTCCTTCTCTACCACAGGCCCTGGGCTGTCAGAACGGCCCTGCTCTTTGGTGGAGGTGCCTGGGCTTCAACAGCAATGCCACTCATCCATGGGTTTTATTTCATCACTTCTCAAAAATGCAATTATTTTTCCACCTTCACTTACTTTTCTGATTATAAGAGTAAAAACAAAGTTGCCTGGTTTAGAGTGCTTGTGAATTCCAGAAGGCCTTAGTACCTGCCACTGTTACAGGCAGGGACACTGGGGCGGAGCAAGCAGTTGATGGGGGTTCAGACACTGGGGACCCTGTTGGGGCTCAGGCCTGGAGGAGTGCTGCAGGCAGTCAGCTCTCTGCCTTCCCCGCCCTGGTCCTTCTCATCCTCCTCCCCGGCCTGGGTTTACCCCAGTCGCCTTGCTGCATAATCCCAAGGCCCCCCACAGGCGCGCCCAGGCGCTTGCTGAGAGGGCCACATGGAAGTGCTGAGATATTTTTACAGTCCTGGTCAGTGGTAGATTGAGGCTCATGCAGGGGGCCTGGGAACCATAGTACCACACTGCTTCTGTGGGAAAAATGTGCTCCACATGCCGGTAGGGCCAGGACCAGCTGTGCAGTGCCCTGCTCACGTGGCAGGGCAGGGCAGGGCAGGGCACCGCTGCCTCCTCACCACTGGCTGTGGTGATTAGTGGAGTGCCAGCCAGGCCAGAGAGAGACCTTGGCTCTGCTCCCGTGGGCCTTGTCCTGTGGTGCGTCCCATGGGCCCCACCCCACTCCCCACAGCTCTGCGGCTCCCTTCTAGGAAGGTGGACAAGGCTTTCCCTACCGTCTTGTCAGCAAGGGTGTGTTCTACCTTCTCAGATGGAAAGGGGTCTATAAAGTTCACCCCTGCGGGCAGAGACCACCCTGGGGAGGTAGGAGAGGAAGGTGGTTAGGGAAAAGAACGGCACATTCTGGCTCAGAGAAGGAAGAACATTCTAGCATTCAGACGCTTCCCAGGGATCTGCCTTATGAGAAATTATCCAGACACGAGGTGAAGTCGACCTGGAAGGAGATCTTAAGTTGTTAAGAAACATCCGGTGTGTGACCCGGTGTGCGGGGCAGTGCCTTGCCTAGCTCATGCTGGGCTCTGGGTTGGACCCCAGCTCTGCAGGGAAGGAGGAGGAAGAGAGGAAGAAAGCGTGGGGAGGGGAGGTGGAGGGCCGCCTGATGTTGATGCCAAAGAGAAACTTTGATTCTCTGGTTCTGGGTTTTAGCTCACAGTGCTGGATTGCCATGGAGCTCAGTTAACCCCAAGGGCTGGGAGTCAGTAGGTGGATGTGGCTTTCAGGGGACCGTGGGACATCTTTTCCTAAGCTCTCCTTGCTGCCTGAGCTTGTCCCTCGGCTCTCCCTCTGAGCCTGCGGCCCCGCAGTCTCCCAGCCCCCGCGTATTTGAGCCCGGACTCTGCCTCGCGGTCCTGGCAGCCCCTCCACCTGGCCCGTCCCTCGGCAGTCTCCCTAAGACATTGGCATTTTCTTGCTGGGGTGCTGTTGCCCTGCTCTCCTCTCCACTGGCCCCCAGGCAGCCCCTACCCTTTCTGTCCCTGGTTCCTGCTCCTGCCAACTGCCCCTTGCTCTGAGTGGTGGCCCACACTTGTCGTCCTCCTAGCACCACTGTCTGTGGCCCTCAGGAGAGCGACCTTGATGAGGCAGGTCAGGGCTGGCCACAGCTGAGCAAGGGAGGCAGGAGAGCTGAGCTTGAGGACTGCTGCACTGCAGTCAGCCAGGCAGCCTGGTGCCTGGGGTTGGCGCTGGCTCTCAAGAGGACAGGCGCAGTTCCTCTGGTTGGGTAGAGCCGGGGCCTCCCCTGGCCCTCCTGGTCATGGCGCCCATCTTCCTCCGGGGCTGGCTGCTGGGGCTCAGTTGGCTGGGGACACCTGTCGGACCTTCGTTTCCACTCTTGGCTCTCCCTGCTTTTGCCCTGGTCTTACCTGGAGTGTGGCTTCCTCATCTGCAGTCAGGACGGGCCTGCTCCCTGGCTAGGGCTGTGTGGCTGTGGGACAGGACTTGTTTGGTTTAGTTTTGGAATGGAAGGTTAGCTGGAATGGAGAAAGGACAATAATGGGCTCACTGTCCTTCCTCATCTCACCTACTCCTGCTGTACCCCATGAGAAGCTGCTCCCTGGGCTCGGCCAGGGCTTTGCTCCAAGCTCCCAAGCAGGTCACACTCCTGGTCTCAGCCCTGGTGACCCCCGTCAGGTGCCTGTGACGGTAGGGGTCAGGCTTTGGCCAGGTGTGGGAATGTGCACTTCCTATGCCCAGGCCTGGCTCCCCTCCTCCTCCTGAAGGGCAGCCCAGCCCTGTCTCTGGCCCTCCCGCCCAAGGCTGAGGCTGTTTACCAACTGCTCCATGTCTCCTGTTCAACTTTGGTTTTAGAAGTGACTCATCTGTCACGGGTTTGAGATTTGGAGGTCTCCCCCTTAACTTCTGTCCCTATACCCAGACAGCCTCCTTGTGGCCCTTGGTTGTCCTTGGAGTGATCTGCCAGCTTTATGCTGGCCCTGAGCTCCTGGACTGCAGTTTAATGCCAGGCTGTGGGCTGAAGATCTGGGCTCCCCAGAATCCACAGCTACGGGCTCATCTCCGGGATCATCTCGTTCTGGCTGTACCTTCCTCTGCGCCCAGGGCTGGTGAAACCCTCCCGGCAGGCTCCTGCGGGCTCTTGCAGTGCAGCACCCTGCTGCTGTAGGCCCGTGTGCCATGGAGATGGCTGCCTGGTGGTGCAGGGTGGCTCCTATTGTGGAGTGATTTTGAGGAATTGAGCCACGTTCATCTTTTCATCTTTAAAACATAGAGTATTGAAGTTGTTGATATTTTGGGCAAGTGACTTTACGTTCTGTCGAATTATGAAAGACAAAGGGAGATGTAAAAAGTTTGAGAGCAGCACCACGGCTGTGTATATAGCATTATTTAGTGAATTAACATTATTTTCTCATTAGAAAAACAGTATAGCCTAATTACACACTTTTCAAAAATGTCTGCTAAGTAGCGGAGGTGGACTGTTACTTTGTAACGTGCCATGTGGAAGCCTTGTTTCCCCAGAGCCCTGCGCCTGGTGTGTGCACTCCTCATGCTTTGCTTCTGGACTTGACTGGCTCAGCACTCAGCTCGCAGTGGCTTGGTCCCCACAGTGCATCCGGCTGGGTTTCTCAGTGAAGTGTGGAGGCCTCCGGCGTTTCGTTTGTTTCTAGTTCTACAAGATTTTGAAGAGAGTTTTTATTAGTAGATATCATGAGACTTTTTTTTTCAAGAGTAATAAAGCCAGTGAACACGTCCCTCCTTCCCTCCCTTCCAGACGTCTTGTCTGCTCTTGGGGCAGGAGTGCTTCCGGACTTTGTTGTACAACACTAGAGTGACTGTGGAGTCCCTCCTGGCTTCTTTCCTCAACCTCCTCCCAGAGGCCCCACCTGGATGCAGTGTGCACCCTCCCTTTTCCAAGGGAATTTGTGAGTGACTTCTTAGGGAAGACAAAACAAAGCCCTCCTTCACGAAGCCTTAGGCATGAGAAAGTCGAGTCCTTGCCCAGCGATCCTGGCGTTAGAGGTGGAGAGGGGCTTCCAGGGGACATCAGCTGAGAGGACCTACTTTGGAGTGGTCGGAGAGGAGGTGCTCAGGCCCCTGGCCTTGGCCGACTCCTCAGGGCCTCCAGCTCTGGGCCAGGACAGGAGGCACAGACTCCAGAACAACTGCTGCCCGCCAGCCTGTGCTGCGCTGGGCGTCTCCATCCCCTGAGTTTCTGTCACTCACCTGAGACTTTGTTCTGTGGTGATCGCTCTCCCAGGTGCTGGGTAACATGAAGGCACAGGTCCCGGCCTTGCTCTCCACTCCCCTGCCTGGGCGCACCGGCCTCCGTCCCCAGTGCTGGACGTCCCCCAGCAGGCTAGCCCTAGGGTTTTTCCAGTGACAGTCCTCCCTGAGTCTTGGCCAATTTGAATATGTCAAGTGTAGATACCATCTGGGAAGGAACGTGGATGACAAATGTCTAATTAGAACCCTTAATTTATGTCATTATGCAAATTACACCTCACGTAAGTGACACTGATTTAGGAAGGCCTTTCTCCTCCTCTTGTGTTCATGGTGCTGCCCTGTTTAGACACTCCAGATGCATTCTTGTTAGAACTTCCCTTCAAGCAGTGAAGAGTAGTTCACCTACTGCAAAGTGCACACACTCTCAATGAGCACACCTGCATTGCAGCCCCCGACAAGAGGCAGGGGCCCCCGGGACCCCGCTCCTTCAGCAGATTGCTGGCCTGAGTGCTGACACCAGAGCTAGTTTTCGCCTATTTTTTAACTTAAAAAAATGATGCGTTGCATGCTCTCTGGGGTGTGGCTTCCTTCACTTAGCATTAGGCTCCTGGGCCGTGTGCGCGTGCATGAGAGAGGCCGTTGGCGCCTGTGCTTATGCCCTGCCCACTGCGCAAGCAGTCAACTGTGCACGTACCTCCTGGTGGCTCTGCACTGCGCGGGTCTTGGTGGTCATCTTTGGCATTTTCTCTGTGGTCGGCTGAGCCACGGGGTCATGTGGAGCAACTGGATTCTGGGCGAGCCGCGTCTCCCTGAGTCTTGGCATTGTCTGTGTGCACTGTGGCCCTTCAAATGTGAGTATGGGCCTTGAAGTGCTTTTTAGATTTGCAGTTCTCTGAAGACTAGTCCATTTCCACATGTCTCTGGCCATTGAAAGCCCCCCATTCAAGACTTTTGCTAGTTTTCTTGCAGACTGTCTGTCTTAGTGATTTGTAGAAAATTAAAAAATATAAATTCTGGAAAAGATTTTTGTGTCCGGTTCACATAGGTGGGTAAGCCCTGCATTGGGGTTAAAAGCTGTTCTTCAGCTTACCTTCTGTTCTCTTGGTGAGTGTTCTTTTCATGACCAGAAGTTCCTAAATAACCCCGAGGGTTCTCCCTCCAAGCAGAGCTGGTGTGCCCTTCTGCAGCATTCTTTGGCTTCCCAAGAGCACAAAGGTAAAACTCTTACTGCTTCCTCGTTCAAGCATAAGCTGTGGATCCTCCCGCAGTGGATTCTGTGCCTGGTGTGAGGCAGGGAAGGATCGTTTTTTCATGTGCCACCAGTTGCCCAGTTAGCTCCCTTTATTGAAAAGATGGTGGTCTTCCCTGCTGACCTGAAGCCACACCTTGCTCAGGTGATCTTTCTGTGGGTCTGTCTGGCCTTCCTGGTTCGTTTGGCTGGTGTCCTGTCTGTTGCTGGGTCAGGACTTCCTTCATGATCACTGTCACTCTGTGCTACACCTGGCTACCTGGAGTGGAGCTTTGGATCACTTGGGCCACTCCCGGCTCATGCTTCTCATTACAGATTGTGGATTCTGTTTTTGAGTCTCTGGCAGCCTCTGGAGTCATCTGCTTCTATGAGCTGGTTAGGGCATAGTCCTTTTGGAATATATGTGTGTTGCATTTACCAGAAATGTCATCACAAGCCGCAGGCAGCCACTGACGTAGGACAAATGGGTTTCTAAAATTGTGTAATGGTACATCCATAATCTTCACTATATAGCCACTCACCATCTTACCCTCTGCAAATCCTGAGGCCTGTCCCCTAGGAATAAATACTAAATTTGAATTCGTTTTTTCCTGTTAAAAAAAAAAAAAATCTCTTCAAGATGAACAACCTCTGTAAAAACCTGAAACCAGCATGAACTGAATATATTTCAGGCCAGGTGTCACCCTCTGGTAGACTCTGGCTGTGGAGTGAGAGGAAAGCCAGCAGTGGACCAGACTCTGCAAGGACTTGCTTTAAGGGGACCTGTCACGTCCGGGAGAGGTCCGGGAGAGGCCTCGCAGGCATCTGGGTGACTGAAGCAGAGGCCGGTGGTAGGTGGTGCTGGTTTTAGTAGAAGAACGGGAGTGAACCACAGTGAGGGCAAGGCAGCGTGGCCCAGTGGAGCTACAAGCAGAGCCGAGAGCCAGGCCAACCCCGCCTGAGTGCGGAGATGGGAGGAACAGGAGTGCCAGAGGAGCCTGGGCAAGATCGGCCGAGTGTCTGTGGTCGGACAGGCAGCTGGGGCCAGGCAGGAGAGTCCCCAGTTGGGTCTCAGCCTTTTGGAAATGCCAGGTGAGTGGGGGTCTGCTAGGTCACCATGTTTGCAGAAATGACAAGGACCAGGACCAGCAGGGGAGAGCTGGACGTGGCAGCCACGAGGACTCTGCCTCTGATTTGTCAGTCTTAGATGCTTGTCCGTCTGTGTGGAGGCTGGAGACCGGCTGCAGTCTCTGCCTGGAGGTGTAGGCTGAGGGTCATCAAATGCCAATGAGATGGAATGTGCTTGTGAGTGTGGGAAAAGGTGAGGCACTTGGAGAGCCAGGATGTGGTTCAGTGGCGGAGGGCTCGTCTGGGCTCCTCCAAGGCACGGGAAACCAGCAGAAGCCAGAGGGCAGATTAGAGAGTAAGATGATGGAACCCCAGCTCTGCTGCTTGCTGGTGCATGCTTCAGTCCCTGCCTCTGTAACACGGGTTATGGGATTCTACTGTCCTACTCACCTGTGAGGATACATGCAAGGTGCTTGGAAACACCCCTGGTGCCGACAGCTGTGTAGGCATGGCTCTCAGCGTTACCATTGTTGTTTTAGTTCATTCCAAAATAGTTGACCTGGGATGGGGAAACCATTGCCTAGAGAGCATGGTGGGTGTCAAAGAGAGCCTAAGACGGGGCCTGAAAAAGGATGACAAGGTCAGCAGCAGGGCAGAGGTCACAGGCAAGAGACAGGCTCATTAGCTGGTGAGAAGTCTTCTGGGTGTGTTGGCACACGCATGTAATCCTAGCGCTTTGGGAGGCTGATCCAGGAGGATGGCAAGTTCAAGAAGTATTAATATCAGACAGAATCATCCAGAGTGAATGAGCAGAGCAAAGAGCCGAGCAAAGAACAGAGGGACCTGTGGGGCCCCACCTGACCAGGGGTGCCGGAGGGCACTGGCACTGGTGGGGGTTGGGGTGCAGCAGGCACCTGCGAGGCAGCAGCAGGCAGCGGACTTCCCTCCCAGTGGAGAACACAGTGTGTTTAAAGGCAAATGGGACACTTACCAGATTTAAAGAATATTTAGAGCATGCAGATCACATCTTTTGATAGCAGTGTGATTACATAGATACCAGCTACAAAAAGACATCAAAAAAGATCCATGCGTTTGAAAGTTTATAACCCACACATCTAGGTAATCCATGGTCAAGGACAAATTAAAATGGAAATTCTAGTGCAATTAGAATTGCTTGGGAATCATAGCACTTCATATCCACACCAGTGGAATATAGCCAAAGTGGTTTTCAGAGAAAATTTTGTAGCATTAATTGTATATATTAGGGGAAAAGCTTGAGAATACTGGAAATAAGCATTCAACAAAAGGAGGCAGGAAGCCAGGCGTTGTGGCCACACCTCTAACCCCAGCTCCTCAGGAGGCTGAGGCTGGAGGTGCAAGGTGAAGCCAGCCTGGGAAACCTAGAGAGACCTTGTCTCACAAGGACCAGCGAGAAGCGGACGTGGCCTAGGGAAAAGGCACTTGCCTGCATACACAAGGCCCAGGTTCCATGCCCAGGTTCCATCCCCAGGCTCCAAAGAAAAGGAAAGAATGACGTGAAGAGAACAAAACATAGCCAAAAGCTATGTCTTTGGCAGTTAGGAGTATGAAAATCAGGGAGAAGACAAAGACAGTACTAACCGTCCTCAGGACGGGTGAGGAGATCAGGAAATTCTGTGAGCAACCTCATGCTGACACACCGAGGCCCAGACCGTCAGCTGCTTATAGGAAAGCAGCTTGTCAGCTGGCCCGGGACGCAGACCTGACCCTGCGGCAGCAGGCAGCACGGCGGGCACAGGCCCTCTCCAAGGCTCCCTGCCCAGGTCGGCTGTGGCACGCGACATTGCAGTAAGCAGCCGTCCCAACCTGTGCTCCAGACAGAAGCCTAGTGCGACTTGGTTTTCCTTTTCTTCCAGGGTTTCCCCTTGAGGAGCCCCACTGTCGAGCCTGTCTGGATGGGATACGTGGGTCTTGGGGTGACGTGGCAGAACAAGACGAGGGTCCCCAAAACTGCTGCTCTGCAGGAGCACATGGTGTGACAAAGTACGTGGTGTGCAGCCTGGCCTTGGGGCAGAGGGCAGGGTGAGGCCCACTGAGGACCAGCAGACGCCTTGAGCTTCGCCTCACATGGAAGGCCGGGAGCTCGGCTCATTCCACAAGTTTGCTGGTGCTTGGACTAAAACTCGATGGCGATGGCACAAGAAAATCAAGTTCCTGCCAGTTTCACTACAAACAAATATGGAAAATTTCTGAATAAAATATTGGCAAATCGACCCCACCAGTGTTTTAAGAAGCACATTCCTCAGAGCCGTGGGTCCCATAAAGAAGGCGAGTGCAGCTCGCGTTAGGAAGTCCTCCTTTTTGTCTTCATGAGTTCGTTCAACAGTTGTTCCTACTTCGTTCTGAAAACTGCTGTAGACCCCGGGGCAGATGGGGGACAAACCTGAGTCCTGTCTCGGGGAGCCTCGCTGCAGGGTGAGCAGGTCCCCACATAGCGAGGGGGCAGGCTGAGTGATTCTCAGGGGCCGTGAACTTGGGCCCTCGGTGGGAGGTTGGAAGCACTGCTGTGAGAGTCAGGAACAAGACTGTCGTGGTCTCAGTGACTAGCACCCTGCACCACGGGTAAGGACCAGTGTAGGCAGGTGGACTCTGAGCTTGGAAGGGGAGAAACAGCCATCACTGTCCACCTGCAATGTTATCCTCCAGCCCCCAGAGTCAAGCCGGCAGGGCCCTCGTGCAGACCGAAGTGGCTCTCCTGATGCCGGCTTCTGGAAGCGGATGAGTTGCAGTGTGAAAAGACACTGGGGAAGATCAGCACCAGATTAATAAGCTGGTTTTCTCTGGGGATTTTAGATAGTGATCAATATAGATTTTAGATTTAAGTTAACTTTTTATTTTTATTTATTTATTTATTTATAGTGGTGCTGAGGATCGAACCCAGGACCTTGTGCTTGTGAGGCAAGCACTCTACCAACTGAGCTGTATTTCCAGCCCAGTGTTAACTTTTTAAAAGGAGAAAATGTTTTTTGAATGTGTATCAAAGCTGCAAGACATAGGTAATTTGAAGTTGTGCCTTAGGCTTGCTCTGTCTTGCTAGCTGGTGTTTGGGACAAATGACCTGCTTGTTAGCTGACATGATTGAGTGCCCTCTGCATGTGGATGCCGTCTTCAGTGTGGTCACGGCAGGTTTTACAGGAGGCCACGTAGCTCACTCGCAGCCTAGCAAGCAGCAGCGTTCCCGCCATGTCCTGGAGGTCAGCATGCTGTTATTACCACTCGGTCCTTACGGAGCCCTGCGGGTCAGTGTCCATTATGACCATGTTCCATAGGAAGGTGGCGTGACCCCCCCCACACCTGGAAAGGAGGATCAAGGGACTCAGAGCCCACATGATGACCACCTGCTGGGCCAGGGGAACAGGGCAGGAGAACCCAGTGCTTTGCACAGTGCTGACCATGGGGTAGACGTTCACTCGGTGGTTCCGGAGATAAGGCCTGCTGCTCACTCCTCTCATGTTTCCCACCAGCACTGGGAGAAAAAGGACGGAGTGGCTGGCTCCCCCACCTGTGCAGCTGCCACAGATGCCCACTCCAGAGTCCAAGGCTTTGCAGCTCCTCACGAGAGGCACAGGTAGGGAGAGAGAGCCAGGCTTCCGGGAGCCATCAGACTCAGGCAGCAGAACCTGGGTAGGGAAAAGTCACCAGTACCCTGGGCCAGGTGACACAGGACTGGCAGACAATTAGAGTTTTGGAACCCCCATTTAGGACAAATGACTTACATTTGATGTTTGATATTGGGAGCCATATGAAATGTGCCAACAGCCGAGTGCAGGAGCTCAGGCCTTTAGTCCCAGCTACTTGGGAGGCTGAGGCAGGAGGGTCTTGAGGTTGACCAGCCTGGGCCACATGGCAAGACCATGTCTCAAAAGGAAAACAGGCACGAGGCTCACATTTCAGTCTTGTTTCACACCTAATGTACGAAGTCATAACCACCCAGAAAATTTAGGCCCAGGAAGGCCATCGCTAAAGGTGCCAGAGTTGACCAGATATGCAGGAGGGTCTCTGTCCCCCATCATCACCTCTTTCATCTTAAAGTTGTGGCCTCTGAGAGTGGCCCTGATATAGGAGTCCCTCCCTCACAGGCTGGTGGCTTCGTGGCCTGTCCTCCCTTCCCTGTGGGGACACACCTCCCCTCCCTCTTGCCAGTTGTGCCGTGAAGGGCAGGTCTCATGCCGCGTGCTTAGTCGCCTGTGCTTGGCCACCCTTGGTTCTGGGCAGGGTCGAGACCACTGTCAGTCTTCCTGGTGAGCTAGAATTTGGACTCCTGGGCTTCTGCACTGGACGGTGTCCCCCATGGGGCAGGTTGTGCCTGCAGAGCTCAACTTCATGTGTGGCCAAGGAGAGGGAATGAAAGGAGGGTGTCTTCCCGTGTCAAAGCCATTTCATTCATGGAGACAAAAGAAGTCAATTTCATAGAGGAACCACCTGGTCAGCGAATCACGTAGTTCTTTTCTGTTCACTGGCAGAAGTGAATCTGGTCAGGGCTCGTCTTTGAAGTGTTCCGCCTCCTCTGTGTGCGTCCAGTGCCCTGTGGTCAGATGCCACTCGGTCTGCCAGCACGCATGGTCATGGTCACAGTTGTTGGCTCCGAGCCTGGAATCCCAAAAATGTGGTGTGACAAGTGACAGATCTGTCACTTCCCTGCACGACACTTCCCACACTGACCCTTCTCAGTTCCCGCTCTGCCCACTCTGGCGGCCCCAAGCCCACGGCGTTCGCCCATCTGCTTGCCATTTCACTCTCCAGAAGGGCTTGGTGTGGCGTCAGCACAGGGTTTGTTCCGCTGGGCTCTGCCAGACGGTTATAGATCAGACGCTCTGGTGCTGGCTCAGGACAGACCCAGGATAGAGTCCCCTACCTGGGCCTGCGGAGGTTTCATAAGTGTGTCTGGTCGTATGTCTTCCCGTAGGCTGTGAAGGCTGGCCGGTCCAGGGCTGAGTGAAGCCCCCAGGGGAGTGTGGGGCTGCCCTGCTCCATTCCGTCACTGTCTCCACCTCAGGCAGGTCGGAGGGTTTCCGAAGACCTCAGCAGCTTCACCTGGAAAATGGACAGGTTGAATTCGACCTATGGTTTCTACGCTGTGTTCTAAAGAGGTGCTGTAGTGTTCAGAAACACTTCTTTTTAGTTACTCTGTGGGCTCTGTAATTATTGGCAGAGTTTTGTTCAGGTGAGGAGCTGGGTGACCTCTTGGGCCTGCCCTGACTGGCGGGGAGCTGGGGCCTGTGGGCTTTGCTCCAGTTTCCATCCCGTGCCCTCCTTCTGCCTGGGTGAGCCTACACCAGTGCCCTCACCAGAATTCCTGGAAGATTTTCGGGGGGAAGGTCTCTCTGCTTTAGATATGAAAGGCATCCCCAGTCAGTAACTGGGGAGTGAAGTGGGTACTCTTAGCCCCAGAGGGTGATGTTGGGGGAGTATGTGATGAGATTGGATATGAATTGGTGAACTTGGAGCCCGGGGGAAGCTCAGGGGACTGGGCAGCCAGGACTGCCCTCCCTACACCTCCAGGTTTCCATGCAGAGCCCGGGCAAGGTCCAGATCCACATCCCCGCTGGCCAGCTGGTGTGTGATGGGGAGGGGAAGGATCTGCTGTGGTGCTGCGTCGAGATGTTGGTAAGGGGTCCTCCTCTGTACTCCAGCTCCGAGCCCCCAGAGTGTTGGTCTCTCCCTGATGAGAAAACCAAGGCATCAAGACGTGTGATGTGGTGTGAAGGGTCAGGGCCAGGAGGACCTGGGGCCTGGGCTCTGTGGGGCTCTCCCAGAGCTGAGTGTTGCCTGTGGCAGGCCTTCACACTTGGGACACAAGTCTTTTAGATTTCAGATAATTTTAAAATCTGGAATATTTGCATGTCCATAACAAGATAGCGTGGGGATGAGCCTAGAGGTGATGTTATACAGTGTATCAGTGCATCAGTGTCTGAGTGTGACCCGTCACATGACGTCAGGCATAACATTTTCTGCTGTGATGTCATGTCCATGGTCAGAAAGTTTGGATTTTGAATTGTTTCCCATTTCAGATTTGGGAATTAAGGATGCTCGACCTATAATACAAGGGGAGAAAATGAGGGTGCCCAAGCCGGGACCACTAGCCGCATGCTGGAGCAGTGGCCACCAGGGCGATAAACTGACCTCAGCCTCCTCCCAGGAGAGGTGGGAGCTCGCTCCGCCTCGCTTCTGGGTGCTCCCGCCAAATCACAGGGAAGCACCGGGCAAGTCCAAATCGAGACCTTCTTGAAAGATCACTGGCTCCCCCTGAGGTCTGGAACAGAGAAGGGCTGGGAGCCCCGTCACGAAGGCAGCTGGAGACTGGAGGCTTGGGGAGACTGGAGGACTCTGTTCGCTGGCCTGGCCTGGATCCTGTGCTAGCTCGTAGGCAGTGCACACAGGGATTCAGGGGTGAAGAGACACGCAGTTCCCAGGCAGCTTGGGATGCTTGCACCTGTGGGTGTGTGGGGAGGTGGGCTGAGAAGCACGGGGCCAGCAGTGCCAGCCGTGGGCACAGCAGGCCTGTGGGGGTGACGGGTTCCTTCCACCACTCTTCTCACTGAGCTATAAGTTAGAGCTTGTCTCAGCATACAAAGTTGCCCCTGAAAGCATGGCACAGACTGCCTGAGCAAGGGCCAGTTCCTCTGTGGGGGCTGCTGTCCCCGGCACCGCCCTGGCTTCTTAACTCTGCCTCTGTGTCCCTCTTGCACCGACTGGGACAGGTGACTTGTGCTTCACTCGTGTGGTCCCCCCAGACCCACAAGACCTCTGGGGACTTTGGGACAGAGTGTGAGGTCCCACAGCCAGCATGGGCCAGCCCTAGAGGGGGCAACCTTGGATCCCCGCGAGCAGTCAGAAGCTGCAGCCGAGAAGCGCGTCCACAGGAAAGGAGGCCCGCAGTGTGGAGATCGGCTCAGCAGCTCTCGACGCCGACACAGAGCTGTGTTTGTGGAGCTGGCAGGCAGCGGGCGGGTCGGCGTCTGCCATGGTCCGATCCAGGCCAGTGCCACTCTGGACAGTAAAGCCGGATTGGAGCACAGTCACCCGTCTCTGGAGTGGGTGGGACTGCAGAGACCTCAGCCCAGAGAACGGGAGATGGTTCTTGCCTGACCCTTCACAGAAGAATGTCACCATGCCCTTGCCTGCGGTGTTGTAGGGCGAGTTCTGACTCGAAGACCCCAGAGGTCCTCACAGGGGTGGACGGGGCCCTGGGCAGTGGGGACAGATGCACCAGAGGCACCCTGGGGAGCACTGGCCCTGCAGACTGACCTTTGAGCTGTGCCACCACTCCGCATATGGTGCTTGGAGAGTGTCCCTTTGGTGCAGGTGCTTCCTACCTAAGCGAACACATGCTCTTCAGGAGGGCGTGGGCATGGCCTTCTCGTGGAAAAGATGGTCTTGTAATGGTGGGATCAAGCTATATTAGGAAGCATACGTCCAGGAATGAGTTTGACACACCCACCTTGAGCAGCTCCAAGTGCTCCTCTTTCTCCTTCTTTGCTGCGCATTTCATGGAGAAAAAATTGCAGAAGGGGGTTCCATCCTCGGCGCGTACGCTGACTGCACGGTCACTGTCCCTGTGCTCTGCCAACCTAAATAATTCAGGCGGGGCTGGCAGCGGTGAGGCCTGGTGTGAATTATGCATGCAGGTTTCTGAGGCTTTGTGTGGCCGGCTCGGCCTCCTCTCAGGAGCCCGGGAAGGGCCAGCACTGCCTTTGTCAAGCGGCTGCCTGGATCCCTGGAGAAGCTGCAGTAACTTGCCCTCCCGGGAAGCTGAGCTAAGGAGCAATGTCCCCACGTGTGGCCCGAGTCTTTGCCCTGGGCCTCAGGGGCTGTGCCGGCTGACCCTGGTATGGATTCAGAGGGGTGGTTTACAGTGAATGGTTGGAAGTATTTGGTTAAATGGCATCACAGTGGCTCTTATCAGCTCTACCCAGGTAAAGTCCCTCATCCGTCTGTCACCTTGTCATGGCTGTCAGGGCAGGCTGACCTTCAGTTTTCAGGTATGTTTGCTGTGGGGGAGGGGGTCACGTTGGCTGGTGCAGGGGCCTGCAGGTGCACCTGTGTGGTGATGGGCTTGGAGTTGAGATCTGAACATTCGCGGAGTTTCAGTTATGGTTTGGGTGATCCCCGGCGAGATCGTGATGGGCTAAGGCACGAGTTGTAGGATTAAGTATAAATTTGAATCTCAAGGTGTTACTGGAATTTGTAACATGTAACCTGTGTGTTTAACCCCCAATATGAATGTGGTGGCTTTTTTGGTTTTGATAGATCTGAAGCAGGCTGTAAAACTTTGTTACCAGGAGAGCATTTCTTTACCAGACTGCCAATAGAAAGAGAAGCCCACAGAGGTAACAGACACCAGAGGCTGCAGCATGCCTGTGCCATGCAGGCGTGCTCTCCCTGGCTCAGAGAGCAAGCGGTGCCTCTCCCTGGCTCAGCCCACAGGCCCAGCAGGTACCACTGGGCGTGGTGTGAGAGCTCCTGGTCTTGTGTGAGGGGGAAGCCTGGTGTCCTCGTGCCCAAGTGCTGCTTGGTGCCCCAGTCCAGGCCTTGCATCCCTTCCCAGGGATGAGGACAGTTGTGGACTGAATTCACAATGGCAGTAGGTATCAGCGAGGAGCTTGGCATGTGTGGCCGAGCACGTGGTGCGTAGGTGCTGGTGGTGGGGCTCTGCTTTTACCCGGGGCTCTTGCATTCTTCTGTAAGTCACAGGTACACATTTTGTCCAAATAGAATAAAAAATTTCAGTGTGAGCTCTTATGATTACAGGAGCTCTGCAGGAATCTTTTCATTGGGGTGGTAACTCTCTCTGACTTTGCACTCCACGCGTGTGTGGGATCCTGGAGAGGCGCTGTCAGCACAAAGTGGCCAGGCTCTTGCCCGGCTCCCTTCTGACCGTCTCCCCTGAGGCTGTGATGCTGGACTTGAGGCCGGTGCCCTGTCGAACTCTCACATCAGGGGGATTTATAGAAGTGGTTGCCCGGTGAGCCAGTGCCTGCTCTGCCCTCCAGCAGCACTGGGGGCACCTGCCAGGGCTCCGCAGCCCTCCCCAGCCCTCCTGGTCCTGGTTGTGGTTGTGCAGCTCAGTGACTGCTCACCTGGGCAGGTGCCCAGCCTCGTGTGTCTGCACCCTCGAACAGGATGCTGCCTGCACCCCTCTTGCACCATATCTGAGCTCGGGAGACCCCAAGGGCAAGGATAGTTGCACTCAAGCGTCCCTGCGTGTTCCACACTGTGGGGTCCCTTGGTGAACGTGAAGCCCAGTACACCAGGTGATGAGTAGTTTGCTTTTTCAAAAATGTTACCTTCTTTCTCAGTTAAGCTTGCAAAGTGTCAGTATTGATTTGTGAGTCATAGACAGATACTAGTATTTGCCAAATCTCATGAAAGTGAGGTGAGTCAAGATGGGGTTCTCTTTGACCTCGGTATGAATCGGCCTGTGTTCACTCATTCCCAAACAGCACATCATGCACTCAGCACTGGGCTATGGCCAGCACACCCCAGCTAGCTGTACTCGTGTTGAGGAGCGAGGACAGGAGCCCGGACAGATGAGGAAGTGATGGGTGCTGAGCTCCGGCAGGCAACGGGGAAGGACCGCAGTTCTCCAGTAGAGGCTCAGCTGCCCTCCGGTGGGCCAGCCCACCCCCACGCTTCCCCTGCCTTCCTGTCCAGGTCCCCAGCACCTCAGCTGGGCCTGTGCCTGGGCAGCCCCTAGCTCACCCTCCAGCTCACCCTCCAGGGGAGCCAGAGGAGCCTGTGGTGAACACCAAGCTCCTTGTGGAACTCTTGTCTGGGTGACACCCCACTGCCTAGGTGACTGGTGCTACCTGTGCTCTGCTCCTGGAGCGCTGGCCTCTGGGACCTGGTGGAAATCATGTATCAGTTTCTTCTGCCACACAGTTCTGCACACGTGCACCCTGGGACAGGGGGCTCTTCCTGGCACTCTGTGCCCGCCTCTATTCTCAGTTCAACCTTTATGGTCTAAGGGAAGCAGGCTGGAGAGAAAGTGTCGGGCCACTCACACAGCACAGAGGGTTTTAAAAACAGTGCATTTTGTGAGGGTTACCTCTTTGATCAGCACAGAATAGAGAAAGCGGGCGATGCCATCACCCCCATTCTACTGGGGAAGCTGAGCTGCCGCAGGCCACATGCCCTCAGTGTGTGAGCTCCAGTCCTCCTCCAGGGCCTTTGTCTTTTGGGTTCTGGTCACTTCTCTTCCTGGGTTGGTGCTCATGGAGCCCGGTAGAGCCTGGACACCCCTGACCCCTAGTCCTTTGTGTGGTTTTTGCCAATCTTATTTTGTTTAAAAAGTAGTCTGTGCCCACAGGTCAGGATGTACACGGCAGGGTTCCTGTGGCAGGGTGCTAGTGTCATTTCTGTCCCTGGGCGTGCAGTCCAGGCTGCCCCTCTGTCATGCCCCCTGGCCAGCAGTCTGAAGCCTTCATCTTTGGATGCCCTGCGAGTGCCTCTGGCTTAAATGCTGACTGGGGTGTGGGGACATTGCTTCTGTTACCCTGAATGAACGGCCCCCGGCTATCGGCTGCTGCTCCCCCAGCACGCAGGCTGGGCTTCCGTGCACGGCCTTGCTGAGCTCTGCCCTTGGCCAGCCAGGTCTAACGTGATCCACCTTCGTAAACCGCCATGAGGCCGGGCCTGTGTCCACTTGTCCAGGAGTCTTTCTTTGCCTGCTGAGCAGCCAGCTGCTCTCCCGTCTCCTCTCCCTGCCCCTAGGTGTCCTTATGGGGAAAGGAGCGAGTCCGCAGTGTGGGGGAGCCCACCGTCCCCCGCAGCTTTGCACCGTCCTCCGTCTGAGCTTGTGGCTCTGCTCGTGCAGACTCAGATGCCAGCGCAGCACCGTAGCTGGGTCTTGTCCGACTGGGCACCCTGCCTTCCCTTCAGGGCTCTTCCCAGCCGGGTATTTCGTCTCCCAGGCGCTCCCTCTCTGAGTCCATCCTTTGCATCCAAGTTGCTGGGTCATGTGGGTTGGCTTCAGGGCCTTGGAAGGACGGAATCCAGCTTGAGTACCTCAGATGTGGACTGTTCCCCAGGACCTGGCCCTCCTGCTGGCCCCAGGGGTCGTGGCATGTGCCGTGGCCGGTGGAGCTGGCCTGCCTCCTGGCCCTGCCTGCTTTGTGCCTCCAGCTGTCCACGTGCAGTCCGGCACAGGCGTGGGCACACACAGCCTGTCCTTACTGATACCACATCCGTTAGGAAGTTTGGGAGATCACACCTGCATTTGCTGGACACGGGCCGCACGTAGTGGGCCAGCCCTGCCAGGACCCCAGCCCCAGAGAAGGGTGGTGTGCGAGTGAGCTGAAGCCAGTGCATGTGCTTGTGCACACGTGTGCGGGCAGAGCCTCCGCGTGGGAGCCTTGGCGTTGGGACCCTTGGAGTGAGGCAGAGAGTGGAGCACAGCCACAGCCTGCTCGCCCTCGCCGCCAACACTGACGGCGCCACCCTGCCACAGTGTCCCTTGTGGTGAGCCCGGCTCACGTGCCACGTCCCTGCCGCAGGCCTTCCCTCGTGTCCTTGGGAGCTCCGGTGGCCAATGCTACATGGATATTTATCTCAAAAATAGCACAGACAACATGGTGGTTAAAAAAACTAAAATTGTGTGAATGCTGATCCTATTTCATAACTTCTTTTGAGCCTTTTCTGTAGCAGTATAAATTACATGACTCCTCTTTGACTTTTTCTTTTCTTTTCTCATCTCGCTGTTGGTTGAGCTTCGCTGACAAACCCCGGCTTTGCTCCTGCCCTGGAGTTGTTTCCTCTGAACTGCATCCACGGCATGGTCTTCTCAGGCCCCCAGGCCCTGGGCTGAGTGCCCAGCGGGCTGCAGGCGTGGCAGGTGTTCTCCCTGGGGCTGCAGAGGACAGTTCAGAGGTTGGCGTCACTGCCGCCCCTGCTTTCCCCACGTCCCGCTCCTCCTCCCACCTCTGGCCTGTCCTCCCCAGCGAGGGCATGTCAGTGTGGCCTTGGAGCTGAAGTCCATTAACTAATCCCAAGGAATTCATCCGGTGGCCTTGACTGCGTGGCAGGCCAGCCTAGATGGCCTGTCCTGCATCCAGACTTGCTGTTCAGAACAGATGAGGAGCCATGTGTGAAGGACAACGTTTCGCTGGACTGTGAGAATACCGAGGAGGGTTCCTGAGTTAGTGGGCGTCGCTGCGCTGCAGCCCAGGCCTCCCAGAAACGCAGTGCGGTGGTGTCTGCCGCCTGGTGCCTGTGGCTACTGGACATGGCTCAGGGCTGGGCTTGCCCACGTTTAGGACAGCTCCCTGCGGAACGCACCTTGCCTGTAGGAGGGGCACTTGCTGTGGCAGAGTGTGCGAGGCTGCTCCAAGGGGGACCAAGGGGATGGATGGGGGCTTCCTGGGCACCTTCCGCTTGGTATCACCAGTCAGTGAGATGTCAAGTGACATGAAACTGAACACGCAAATCTGGACGTTGTGAAAACTCCAGGGTTTTCTTTGAGCGGCAGCGGTGTGCTGTGGCAAGCATCTGCTGGTCAGGCTCTGCTGCAGGAGCCCTGCGTCTGACCAGGACCTCACCTGGTGGACTTGGCACATCCCCTCCCAGCTTTTGCTCCATGGTGCATCCTTCAGGTCTGCCTGCACGTGTTTGATTGCCGTTCTCGTGCCCTGGCGTGTGTGCACCTTATGTCACTCACAGTTGCGCTGTTGAGGGTGCAGGTGTGAGAGGGCAGTGTGCAGCCCCTGGGGCCACGCCCGCTCTGCACCTCCGTGTGGGTCCAGTGTGCAGGTGCGGGGCATGTTGCTGACCGAGTGAGTGTTGTGGAGAACAGAGCTGGTGCGGGTGCCGTGGTCACCCAGGTGGGGAGCGTCTGGGCAGGAGAGGGCAGGGGTGCAGGTGCGCCTGTGCTGGTCTCGCAGAGTTGACGGGCGCCGACCTGAAGGACTGTGTCAGCAACAACAGCCTCAGCAGCAATGCCAGTCTCCCCAGTGTGCAGAGCTGCCGGCGCCTGCGGGAGAGGAGGGTCGCCAGCTGGGCCGTGTCATTTGAGCGTCTGCTGCAGGACCCCGTCGGTGTTCGCTACTTCTCCGTGAGTAGGGGCGTCAGCACTCTTTGCTGAGGCTGCGTGGGTGGGACCCATCACCCAGGGTTCGGCCGGTTGCCTCAGACCCCAGAGAGTTCACCTCCCTGCGGGCCCTGAACACCCTCCTTCCTGCATGTGTCCCCTCATTCTGGCCCAAAGCGGGCTGGATGCAGGAAGCCGGCCCACCTGCCCTCCTGCTCTGCCCTCCTCCCCCGAGACCCCCAGGGTCTGGGGTGTCCCCTCCCTGCCTGAGACGTCTGCAGCAAGGGGCGTGGGGGTATCTGAATGCTTGGAAGCCACGTGTGTAGCTAGGTCCAGCCATAGAGACACACGTGGCTCCCCGGAAGGTCGCTATGGACCAGAGGCGTGGTCCTCAAAGTGCCCAGGGCTCCCCAGTTTCCTCTCGAGGCCCTCCAGTCTGTTGCGGGAAGTGCTGCCGACTGTGCGAGGGCAGAAGTCGGCACGAGAGGATGGTGGGAGAGGCCAGGCCAGCGCTGAGGGGAGGGCCGGCACGTGCCCCCCACCCGCTCACCCCCACTGTCTTTCTTAGGATTTCCTAAGGAAGGAATTCAGCGAAGAAAACATTTTGTTCTGGCAGGCCTGTGAATACTTCAATCATGTTCCTGCACATGACAAGAAAGAGGTGGGTCCGCAGGCCGGGAGCTTCGTCGAGGGTGGGCTGCAAGGGTTGGCGTCTGAGGAGGGAGTGTTTTCACAAGATCTGGAAAAGGCCACTTCTGCAGAATGAGATTTTAAGCATGTGTGATATTTAATTTGCCTTAACACGCTTTGCACAAAGGCCTTGAGCTGCGAGCCCTGCCACAGATGCTCTGCACCCCATGTGGGGCGGTTGCGAGGAAGGGATGTGCTTTAAAGGGGAATTTGAAGGGACACTTTGGACAGTGCCCTTTGCGGGCAGGCCCAGACCTGTGCCCTGGTGCCCTTTCCCGCATGGGTGAGGGTCACCTCACTTGGAGGCCTGTGTCTGCCGCTGGCACCCTCCTGCTCCGCTGTGCCAGCAGCTCCTGGGCGACTCGCGCGTGCCGTCCTCAGGGTGTGGGTCCCTCCCTGGAGCCACTGAGGCCTGGCGCCCTGAGGGCAGCCTGGAAGCTTACAGGGGAGTGCGTTCTGTGGCTTCTCCTTGCCTGCCCTTTCTTTACTTCCTCAAGCCAGAAATACTGTTGGGGCCCAGGAGCGTGGATTCTTGTCCCCAGGGCTCCTCAGGCCTCGGAAGTGCCACAGGGAACGTGGGAGACGCACGGTGAGTGCTGTCCTCCTGCTCAGGCTCTGTGCCTTCTCAGCTTTCCCACAGGGCCCGGGAGATTTTCAGTAAGTTCCTGTGCAGCAAAGCCACCACCCCCGTCAACATCGACAGCCAGGCCCAGCTAGCTGACGACATTCTCAACGCACCTCACCCAGACATGTTCAAGGAGCAGCAGCTCCAGGTGCTGCCACAGGGCCCTGTCCTGGAATCCCAGCCAGGATCCCAGCCAGCCCGGAGGCAAGGGCCGCAGCTCTTGCCAGGGGAGCTCCTGACGGGCCTGGGCGTGGGTGGGTGGCTTTGGCCCCAGAGGAACACAGGTGGAAGTGGCGGATTTCCTTTGGGCCATGAATTAAGAGGTCTGCAGCACAGAGGCCTGGTGCTTACACTTAGGCGTGTGTGCGTGACGCAGCCAGACACGGCTGACCACAGGGTCGAGGCCTGATAAACCCATGTGAGTGAAAACCAGCCAGTGCACCCCACCTGCTGAACGCCTGTATTTGGCCGCAGGGCACACTGAGGGTCCTTGGCCGTTGGCCTGTGATGGCGGGGGCAGATGGGCACTGCAGCTTGCTGCTGCCATCCAGCGTCCAAGAGAGGATGGCGCTGCAGGCACTTGACTCTGGAAGCAGGTGGCTTGAGCCCACCTCCCTGGAACACAGCTCCCTTCACATCATCACAGTGTCACCAGGCCACCCTTCATCAGCTTGGGAGGGTGTGCGATGGGCCCCGGGGCGACCCAGCCGTGCGCTCCCTCGCGCCGTCGCATGGGGTTGCCGGAGTCCTGTCAGAGACTAGAAGGAAGCAGGTCTTCTCCAGGCAGCTCTCCCTCTGTGAGAGCCCCAGCTGCTGGCTTTACATGGCCTATTTTGAGAGTGAGAAAGGAAAAGCTGTCTTGGTAAGAGTAGGAGTGAGCTATGCAGGAGTGCTGGAGAGTCCGCCTGGAGCGCCCTGGGGGCCTGCGCGCTTGGGCTAAGATGCCACCCTACCCAGACCGGGCAGGTGGTGGGTCTGGGTTCGTGGCCACCTGGGACCTGGTCAGGGATGAGCATTCAGTTCCTTCTTTAACTGTGTGACAATGCATTTGCTCCCAGATTTTCAACCTGATGAAGTTTGATAGCTACACTCGCTTTCTGAAATCCCAGCTGTACCAAGAGTGCATCCTGGCCGAGGTGGAAGGCCGTGTCCTCCCAGACTCACAGCAGGTCCCCAGCAGCCCCGCCTCCAAGCATAGCATCAGCTCTGACCACTCCAGCGTGTCTACGCCGAAAAAGGTGCCAAGACCAGCCTCAAGCCATTGGCACATGTCCTGCGAGGGGCTGTTGTGTAGGAAGCGAGAGTGAGGCCATGACTCCTGACCCTTCACCAGCGGGAGACGTGGTGACGGACTTCCAGGGCTGAGTCGTGCTCAGACCTTACCTGCTGAGGGACTGAGACCACTCCGTAGAGTCCTCAGGCTTATAGCTCAGTCTTTAGCCCCTTTTGCATTTCATGCAATATTAAAATGGCTTTGCATTGTTTTAACTGAAGTTTCCATTTGCTGACAGTTAAGTGGAAAATCAGAATCGGGAAGACCCCTGAATGAGGATGTGGGGGACGAGGACAGTGAGAAGAAACGGAAAGGAGCCTTTTTCTCTTGGTCAAGGAACAGGAGCACTGGGCGGTCCCAGAAGAGGAAAGAGCAGGGGGACCATGCCAATGGTGCGTGCATGTCTGAGGCCTGCAGCTGCCACACAGCGAGGGGCTGGGGTGGGGGCGCACGCCTGAGCGGGGGCCAGTTCCAGCTCCGGAATTTACAAAGGTTCTGTGTCCCTCCCCTGCGGCTTCTTGCTATCAGTGATAGGTGTTTTGGTAGGAAATTCAGAACATAGGATCACGTATGAAGAGAAGCCAGGCGTGCTGTCCTCTGTCCACCCAGTGGCAGAGGCTTCCTGCCCCGCCGTCTCTAGGCCGGTGCGCTGAGCAAGAGCCTTTCACGTGTGTTAGGGACGGGAGGCCGTTTAATGTCAAAGCACTTTCCAGTCATAGCTCTTGGTCATCATGGACCTTAAAACTCGCCCCTTCCAATTGCTTTCACCTTTGCTTTTCTGATACCCGATGAGATTCCTGTGGCCACTGGAGTGTGAATGGCAGGTTCATTGATGCTGGGTGGCCTCAGAAGCCTGGGCTGCTGCTGGCTGCTGGCCACGCTCCATCCCTAGCACCATGGACGGGCAGGCTAGCAACGCCCCTGCTGGAGGCAGAGAGGTGGAGCTATCTGTGCCAGGCACAGGGGAGGCCCAGAGAGCTGCCGGACCCTTCCCTGGAGTTTTTTGAGAAATGGATAATTTTTCAGGAACGAGGGTTCTGCCTGAAGGCACGGGGCTGGCACTAAGCCTTCGGATCCTGTGTCTAAACTGGGCAGTAACTGTTTTGAGTGAGCCCAGGGACAAGACAGAGTGCCCGAGGGAGACGGCAGGAAGCCCCTGTCCTCTGCAGCTGTGCCAAGTGGCTGGTGCACTCGCTGCCTCTTCCCTCAGAGCAGCTGCCAGAGCTGCCCTACGTCTGTTGTTTGGAAGACCCTGGCAGGGTGCAGACCTGGCCACCCCCAAGTTCCTGGTCCTGCTGGGAGGTGGCCTTTTCAAAGCAAAGGCAGTGGGACCTCAGCAAGGGGGACAGATGCTGTTAGTAGGTGGTGCTGGGTCTCCCGGGTTCCTGGGATATGGGGAGTATGTGCCCCATATAGTCCATTGCACACCTGCCAGGCCGTAGAACCTTCTGGAAAGGGCTTTTAAAATCCTGGTGGCTAGTACTCTCCAGAGTTCAGACATTCTGATTCAGCCTTGCCGGGGCCTGAATGGAGCCTGGGAGTCCACTCCTTTGGGGTCAGCCGTGGCTCAGGGGTCTCTGGGACCCACTATCTTACTGACCTCCAGCCCTGACAACCCTAGAACCTATGCTCAGCAGCCTGACTTGGGTGCAGGGCCAGGTTTTGAAAGCCCTCTCTGTCTACTTACCTGGTGCACCAGGTCAGTCTAAGATGTAGTCAGTGCAGGTTAGCCACAGTCGGTTCTTGGCTCCATGGGACTTTTGCAGAAGATGTGAAATGAGTCACTGGTGAGACATGGTGGTCAGTGGGCAGAACTGCTGTCCACAGGGAGATCCATTCAGGCTCAGAGCTACATTTCGCATGTAACTGAACGCACCTGGCCTCTCTGCAGGGTGCCTGCCATGAGCTGGGCATAAGCCCTGGAGCAGGGCACAGGGGTGTCCCCACACCACTGGGGGGCTGTGTGACCCTGGCTTTCACATCGGAGATCAGGAAGTGCTGGTATCCCCCTTCTGTCCCGCTGTCATCTGTACAGCCTATAGGCAAGGGGTGGAAATGGGATTTCTGTGTTCAGTGAGGAAAACAAAGTCTGTTTCCCTCGTCAAGATGCCCTTCATGCCAACGGAGGCCTGTGCCGCCGCGAGTCCCAGGGCTCTGTGTCCTCGTCAGGGAGCCTGGACCTGGTGAGTTACCACTGCCCCTCGCCGCAGGGACACAGGCTGCGCCCACCAGTTAATGGATGAAGTGTGTCTCATGAAAAGCCCAGCAGCCATCTCATGAGTAGGCACGAGGCTTGTGCCTCTGCAGGGCACACAGCAGCAAAGAGCAGGTGGCCCAGGGTCCCCACAGGGTGGCTCCAGGCCTCATGGTTCTCCAACCCCAGTTTCGGGCTTCTGGAGGCAGCATGGGACACTTTGGTAGATGGGGGGGGGGGGCTTCTGGAGGACTAAAGTCAGCCTTGGTTTTATTTCTCAAGTCCTCTCGTTCTAACTTAGTTCACACTTTTTGAACTCCCACAAAGAGCAAGCCAGCTGCTTTGAATCCAGGTGCTCTGCTGCCCTCCCCCTTAACATCATCATGCCCGTCTGTGCCTCTGCCCACAGGGTCTCCAGGGCTCTGCTCCCCACCCCACCCAGGGAACCAGGCACAGCCTGGGGCCCCTCACCCTAACTGTCCCTCACACCCTGCTGATGTGCTCCGCCTAGCCCCAGGTTCCAGTTGTGGAGGGCGCTGTGTGGCATGGGGTTAGGACCTGCTAGTTTCTTAGCTTCTGATAAGAATTTTGGGAAACCTGGGCTGGGGTTGTGGCTCAGTGGCAGAGCGCTTGTCTCATGTGTGTGAGGCACTGGGTTTGATTCTTAGCACCACATATAAATAAATGAAAACATAAAGGTTCATTGACAATTAAAAAATAATTAAAAAAAAAGAATTTTGGGAAACCTTATTGGTTGCCAGCATCCTACCATTCAAAATCATCAAGCAGAATTAATTAATACATACTATCATTTCTTCTTCAGTTATGCTAAACACGATTTAAGTTAGTGGTTGCTGCCAACCCAGTGGTTCAGACCAAGAGTCGTTCATTACTATGCTGTGTCTGTGGGTCAGCTGGGTGGTCCTGCTGACCTAGCCTCGCCTCACAAGTCTCTGGTCCCCTGGCCTACTGGCCGGAGCTGCTGATCCCAGATGACCGCGCTCTGCGCCTGGCTGGCTGTGGGGCTTATGTTCGTGGTCATCCAGCAGCCAGCCCAGCCTTCCTCCTGCGGAGTTTCCGGGACCATGAATGAGCTGAGCAGGGAGGGCCCTGGAGACCTTGATGGGATTGGCGCTGTTGGTCCTGCCCCCTTCTGCAAGCCCTGGTTCCAGGCTGGTGGCCCTCTTCACGGGAGGAGCTGGGTGGGTACGGGGAAGGGCGTGGCTCAGCAATGACCCCAGCTAGCCCGTGTTCTGACACAACGCCTAGGCGAAAGGGACTGGAGGGCCTGAGGCCTCGACGGTGACGACGAAGGGATACAGGCCACCTGGACTGGGTCTGTGGGGCACGCTGATGCAGAGGGCCTGTGCCCTCAGGCAGCTGTCCTCATGACTGTTGCCACACATGTGGCTCTGTCTGCTTCTGGGTCAGGATGAGGTGTGGCCAGTGACCACATCCGTGTGGAGCCCTGTGTCTGCACAGGACAGTCTTGCTTAGATTGACAGACTGTGAAGAGCATTACCCATGTTCAGAGAGGTTGGTGTCCTTCCCGCCTGTGACCAGAAAACCCAGTAGCACAGTGGGGGTGAATCCTGGAGTTTGCATGTGTTGGAGCTGCACGTGGGATGGACAGGGGGCTGGGTCAGCTCCAGGAGGTGCTGCCTGTCTCCCTGCCCTGCAGCCGGAGACCAGCAGGACCTCTGCCCCCGAGAGAGACAAGGCTGCCAAGCACTGCCGTGTCCACCTCCCAGATGGGACATCCTGTGCCCTGGCCGTCAAGGCAGGCTTCTCCATCAAAGAGGTCCTGGCCGGACTCTGTGAGCGACATGGCATCAACGGGGCTGCTGTGGACCTCTTCCTGGTGGGCGGGGACAAGGTACAGGCCACGTGTACCCTGGGCTCCTCTCTTGCACAATGCATGTGGCGGGTTGGCTCTGCCCTGGGCGTGTGTGGGAAAGGCTGCACGTGACCCGGGCTGGTGTCTGGAGAGCGCCACGTACCCCGTGCGGGGCCGTTTCTGAAGCTGCTCTTCTGCTCTGCCCAGCTGTGAGCCCACTGCACATGGTTCTGTGCTTCGGGCCCACGTGCTCCCACTCTGACCTGGTCTCTGTCCACAGCCGCTGGTGCTGCATCAGGACAGCAGCATCCTGGCCTCGAGGGACCTGCGCCTGGAGAAGCGCACTCTGTTTCGGTAAGAGAACACGTGCGTGCCATGTCCACAGTTCTCTGGCGTTCAGGGCTTTCCTCACAGTCCCAGCCACGCTGTTGGCCTCTGCTCCTCCCCAGTGGATGTGCCGCTGTCCTGACAGGCCACAACCATCAGGTGATGGTGGGTACGGGTGGGGGCGCTCTCCCTTCCTTGCTGCAGAGTTGGGTGATGGTGGGTACAGGTGGGGGCACTCTCCCTTCCTTGCTGCAGAGTTGGGTGATGGTGGGTACGGGTGGGGGCGCTCTCCCTTCCTTGCTGCAGAGTTGGGTGATGGTGGGTACAGGTGGGGGCACTCTCCCTTCCTTGCTGCAGTTGGGTGATGGTGGGTACGGGTGGGGGCGCTCTCCCTTCCTGTGCTGCAGATGGGCTGCTCTGGCTGGCTCTGCAGGACGAGAGCTGTGCTCCTCGCCTGGCCTGGCTCTGTGAACAGGACGGTGGGCTGGACTGGGGCTCTGTGGAGCACTTGCCTAGCATGTGCGTGGCACTGGGTCCGACCCTCAGCACTGTGTGAAGATAAATAAGTGAGACAAAATTGAGTCCATCTGCGAATAAAAATAAAACAGAGAGAGAGAACTGTGTCCTGTGGGCCCAGTGGCCGGGGGTCAACCTGCCGTGCTGTCCTGGTTCTGCACTCATGCTCCAGAGATGCCCCAGCAGGGACAGATGTGAGTCTTGTGAGAATGTTTTCATGCTCCTTCCCCAGGCTGGATCTCGTTCCAATTAACCGGTCGGTGGGACTCAAGGCCAAGCCCACCAAGCCCGTCACGGAAGTGTTGCGGCCAGTGGTGGCCAAGTACGGCCTGGACCTCGGCAGCCTGCTGGTGAGGCTGGTGAGTGCAGGCCTGCCGTGGCCTCTGGGAATTGCTCCTTGGTGACGTGGGCAAAGTGGCCCTGCTGGCCTCCAGCTGTCTTCCCTAGTCGGGGGATGGTGCTGGTGCTGCCGTGGTCATTTTGGAAAGGTTTGATATTCGCCCTGTGGTCTTGCTCCAGGGAAACCCAAATGAGAGAGAGAGACACACAACCACCTGCAGGTTTGACCAGAAAGCAGAGGGCTCCGCCTTGCCCGACCACGAGACCAGCCCTCTGCTAGGCGGCAGTGCATGGTCCTTGTCCCGTCTGCACCTTAGGACAGGGAAAACTCCACCTGCCCCATTATTATGTGAAGGAGGATAGGAAGGGAAACACTGGGCAGGGGGACAGCAGCACCCCTTCCCCAGTCCTGTCCCATGGACGCTTACTGGCCAGCAGCAGGGTCCGTGGGCTGGCTGTGGGGTGCTATGTTGGTGAGTGCTGTGGTGTGGGGCAGAGTCTGCCTCTGATTTTCCAGGCCAGGCTGCGGCCGGGGCTCACAGTTAGCCCATCGTGCGTTTGGCGCTCTCCGTGCTCTCCTGCCTGCGGGAGTTGGGAATGCCCAACTTCAAGCTAAAGCGCCCTCTTGTAAGCAGTGGTCTTGGTGGAGGAGAAGAGCCCTGGCCAGAGGCGAGAGTTGGGGTCTCTCAGGTTGGCTCCTGTGGTTGCCTGTCTTCACTTTCTGCTTTGCAGTGAGTGTTTGCTGCTTTCAGCACCCAGAGCGGTGTGTGGGGATCAGCCAAGTGGTTCTAGGTCAGCGTGCAGGCTGTGAGTCATGTTGAGACAGGCCAACCGAGATCAATAGCCAAGAGTGTTGTGTTGTTTTTCTTTCTTTTTCTTTTTCTTTTCTTTTTTTTTTTTTTGTGGGATTGAACTCAGGGGCACTAGACCACTGAACCACATCCCCAGTGCTATATTGTATTTTAATTTAGAGACAGGGTCTCACTGAGTTGCTTAGTGCCTCACTAAGTTGCTGAGCCTGGCTTCAAACTCACCATCCTCCTGCCTCAGTCTTCCAAGCTGCTGGGATTACAGGCATGCACCACTGTGCCCTGTGTCAAGAGTGTTTTTCGGGTACTGACAAACACTCCAACTGTGGAACGAGGTGTTCCAGCATGTGCCAGGGGTTTCCTGCCTCCCCTCTAGTGACTGGTGGGCAGAGCCACATGCCAGCTCCTCAGGTACTGTGCTCCCATGTTCTACCCTGATGGGCAGCCCTGACCCCAGGGCTCCTGGAGCAAGAAGCTGTCAAGTCTGGGTCAGAAGCAACTGTCCCCAAAAGCCCCCATCTGGTCAATTATCCAATGCACCATCTCTGCCTCTAGAGTGGAGAGAAGGAGCCCCTGGACCTTGGTGCCCCAATATCAAGTCTGGATGGACAGAGAGTTGTCCTGGAGGAAAAGGACCCTTTGCGAGGAAAAGGTGAGCATGGGCAGCATGTCACCAGCCTACTGGACCGCAGCTGCCACCCAGCTGCTGAACACTGTCGACTCTTAACGCTCCCACCTGGTCGGCCCTAGGCTCAGGCCTCCTGGGCTGCTAAGCCTAACACGGCAGAGGACACTTATGGCAGCTTCTCCCAAACTGAGGCTGGTTCAACCCACTGAGGAGGAGGAACAGGACCGCTGAAGAAGGCTTGTAGCCTGGGTGCGTCCTCTCAGCTGTAGGAAGGGGTGACGGTCCCTGCCCCCCGCCCTAGGATGCTCATGTGTCAGAGCACTTTAGCTAGAAAGGGCTAGAGGCTGCGCTCTTCCTGGCAGGCCTGGGAGTCACTCCAAGACAGGGATGGCGAGGGCCATGCATCCTGGCCTGGGCTTCTCGTTCCTTCACTGAGTATCTGATCTGGGGCCTGTCCCTCTGACCCTGCCCAGCAGGGGCTAAGGCTGGCCCTCTGGCTTGTCCTGCTCTGCTGTCTGTATGTGCCATGAGGCAGGTGTTCACAAAGCTCTTCCTCACTGTCACCTCACTGCCACGTCCTCGCCCAGGTGCCTCCCTCCTGGACCGCAGGAGTTAATGAAAGCCACTTAGTCCAGGTGGTCGAGGCCTGCTTGTAGCAGCTGCAGGCAGAAGTGTGGCCCAAAGGACTGTCCAGATGTAGGGAAACCATGGGTGCTGATCTGGGTGGAGCAGATTACTTTGTCCATAGCTGCTCCAGGCAACTAGGCTATGCATCCCTCTCTGGGACTTGGGCCCAGGTGACTCCCAAGGACTGCATCTGAAGTGGGTCACACAGGGCCTGGTGCAGAGCACTTGTCCCCACCCCACGCTGTCCAGGTGGAAGAGGTGCTGTGGCCTTAGCTGGGTGCTCCAGCCCCTGCCCTGGTCCCCTCCTTGCAGAGGTCCCTCAGTCATCCTGTGCTCTGGAGTGCCATGTCCCTGCCCCAGCCCTGGAGCCAGCTGTGAGTAGCCCCTGGCAACCCCAGACTCACCTGGCAGGCTCTGCCCTCCCTCTGGGGCTGGGCCACATGGGCCCTGGCATTGCACAGTCAAGTCCTTTGGGGGAGCGGTGTGCACAGAGCAGGAATGCCCTGCTCCAGGGCACCTGGGCCATGCTGGCTGCCACTGTGCCCTGCTGCTCCCGAGGTGAGAGTGTGCTTGCTGAGTGGCACGCGGGGGCGGCCTGTGCGGCTCCCTCATCCCGCCACTGCCGGTGGTGGCGGGCCTCATGTCCTGGCTGCCCCTTACATGAGGGATGCGAGTGCCTCCCGGGCTCTGCAGCTTTGCTCTCAGAGACAGACGCGGCAGACAGTAGGGCGGGCACAGGGGCTCGTGGCTGGTGCCACCTGACGCTCACCTCTGACGTTCAGCGTCCGCAGATAAGCAGAAAGGCGTGCCTAGCCGAGTGAGCACGGCCGTGAACTCCAGTCCCAGGAACCACGCGGCTACGGTAATCCCCACATGGCTGTCCATCCCTGCAGCCCCTGCCCCTCTTGGGGCAGCTCTTGGCTCCCACCCCACTGCTGCGCACCCGGCCCCACCTCTCCCAGAGCCCCCTTGTCACCCTGGCGCAGGCTGGTGCTCAGGGGCCTCCTCCCACCCTGCCAGCCTGGCCCACATGCTGTAGCAGCAGGCTGGGTTTCCGCCCTGTGGTGGGCGACTGGGCCTCACCGCTGCCTCTCTGTGCTCTGCCCCTGCTCTTGGCCCTGCGGTGCACACGCGCCATGTCCCACGCACTGTCGCAGAGCCTTTACCCGTACCTGATGAATGCTGTATTGTCATGTATTGGAATGTAAGTAGAACTTTGACTTTCCTTCTAATGCAGGGAGAGGAAAGAACACTAGGCAAGTCTAATTCTATTAAAATAAAAGGAGAAAATGGAAAAAATGCTAGGGATCCCCGGCTTTCAAAGAGAGAAGAATCTATTGCAAAGATTGGGAAAAAAAAATATCAGAAAATTAATTTGGACGAAGCAGAGGGTATGTGTACTTTTTAAAACTTGCACGTTTTTTAGTAAACACACTACCAGTTTCTAGTACAGCCATGGAACCCACTCTGCCCTGTCCACAGCTGACAACTGCAGATCCTGTCACACTGAGCTTTTGCTATAGCTCTGCTAGAACCCCGGTTTTCTGACTGAGAGCCAGGCCTCCCGAGGCGTCAGAGAGGCCCCATTGTGCCCAACAGCACTGCCTGTGCTGCAGCCTGCTCCCTGACAAGAACAGGCCCTAGCTCGGGCGGTGGAGAAGTCGGCATTGGGGTCCATGTCACCGAGGGTCACCAGGCAGAGCTGGGTGCCAGCGAGAGTGAGGTGGGGTCCCAGGTTGGGAGGACAAAGGGCTTGCTAACCTCTGTTGGCCATTGGAGGCCCCGAGGAAGGTCTGCCATTCCACCCTGGGCCTCCAGGAGAGGCACAGGAGGCACCTGAAGGCAGCCTGGGAGATGAGCGTCCTGGGGGGCTTGTCTTCACTCCCAGGGCTCCCGGCAGAGGATGGCTGACAGCGACCACCACCAGCAGCTGCTGTGGGGCCTGAACTGCAGGCTAGGGAGTCCTTGCTAGTCAGTGGCTCGTCCCAGCTTGCTGTAAAGTCCAGCCTCACAATAAAACAACAAAACACGACTCCTTCAGCCTCCATGGCCACCAAGTGGAAGACTCATGCCCTTTGAACATGTGCACTTCTGAGAAGGATGGAGATGTGGGACTTTAAGTCTTAAAGTTCACAAATGCAGGGTGTAATTTAAATACTAGAGAAAGCTCAGTTCAGATACCCTGTCTCTGAAAGGTGAATTTGAGTTACAGGGAAAAGTCCAGTCTAACTAGGAAGGTTCTGGAGGAACCAGTGAGCAAGCCAGGGCTGTGCACAGATCCTCCACAGAAGCGGGGCAGGGGCAAGGCCCAGGGCAACCATCTTTGCCCTGAGCCAGCTTCCGGTGGGACAGGGAGGCCTTACAGGGCCTTCTTTCCCACACTCAGAAGCCCCACCCTCTGCTCAGCAGAAGTGGCCCTGAGAGGCAGGTACTTGGAGGACTGTCCTTCATAGCCACCCTGCTGGTCTCAGGGTGTGCAGCTGTAGCTGGGGCCTCTGGCTCTGTGGTGCCCTATTCTGGCCGTCACCTCTGCCTTGTCTCAGAAGGGAGCTGGAGTGCAGGTGTCCAAGGGCCTGGACGTTAGCCAGACACCCACAGCAGGGCAGCACTGGCTGCCTGACCCTGGGGAGTGTGGGCCGTGTGGGCAGGCCTGGTTGAGTGGTGCTCAGGGCCCACATCCTGAAACTGGCTCAGCTACACGCCAGGCATTGGCCTCCAGCCTGCAGGGAGGCAGGGAGGGCTGCTGGCCTGCGTCGGCCTCCGGGCCCCCTTGAGCATGCTGTGCTGTGGTGTGCATCTGGGAAAACCTCTCTAAAGAGGGTCAATGTGGATTTTCTTCCAATAGAGTTTTTTGAGCTCATTTCCAAGGCTCAGAGCAACCGAGCAGATGACCAGCGTGGGCTGCTGAGGAAGGAAGACCTGGTGTTGCCCGAGTTCCTTCGCTTACCTCCTGGTTCAGCAGAGCTTGCCCTCTCCACCCCAGCCCCTGCCAGAGGCTTTAGCAAGAGACCTGTGGCGGGCCGTGGCCAGGAGCCAGCAGCCCAGCCTCGTGAGAGCTGGGAGCCAGCACAAGACTCCAGCGACAGCCCCACCACCAGCCCTGGCTCCGCCCACAGCCCCAGCTCTGCCCACAGCCCCAGCTCCACCCATAGCCCCAGCTCCACCCACAGCCCCCCTGGGGGCTGTGGGACCACCCCACCTGGGCAGAATCCTCCTGGAGGGCCCCTCTGTGCCCCCCAGGGTCAGGAGGGCACTGCACAGATCTGGAAGAGGCAGTCAAGGGACGCGGAGGCTGGGGGCATCCAGACTGTGGAGGATGAGCATGTGGCCGATCTGACCCTAATGGGGGAGGGGGACATCAGCAGCCCCAACTGCACGCTGCTGCCACCATCCCCCAGTCCCCAGGACACACCCGGACCTCCGAGACCAGGTACCTCCAGGTTCTGACCCTGCACCCGGTGCCGTCCTGCCTGCTCCCTCCCGTGTTCCACTCGAGCGTTCAATAGGGAGACAGTGGTGGGACACAGCCTTATGCCTCCTGAAAGGAGGAACTGGGCAGCAGCCAGGGTCCACTCCTGACAGGGTGGTCACCGAGGAGTACACAGTCCCCTGGTGTTGGGCTGCTCTGCAGAGGTGCCACGGGAACAGCAGCCACGTTCAGTGACACCCTGAGCTGGGCGGGGACTTCTGAGTGGGTGTTATTTGTAAGGCCTACAGAGCCAGTGTTCTTAGTGTGTCAGTCTCAAGGTAAAGAAGAAGGCCTTGAGCCAGTGAGCCAAGGCCCTGTGGCATGCAGGAGGACCAGGGCTCTGAAGGGCGCCTGGTGGGCAGGCCGGGTGCACCTACCACCGCCCTGAGCCATTTGCATGTGGGCACCCTGCTTCGAGGTGCTGGCTGCCCTCCAGCAGCCAGGCATCCCTCAGGCGTGGCGTGGAGCTAGGTGTGTGGAGGTGAGCAGCTCGGCCTGCTGGTCAGATGCTCACAGCTGCACATACTAGGCTAGAAGCGAGGCCGCCGTCACCCGGAGCCAGCAGGGAGTGCGGGCTGGGCCTGCTGTGGTGACGTGTGCCCACACTAACGCCTCCATCGTGGTCTGTCCTCTGGGTCCCACTGCCCAGGCCGGGACACCCAGGATCAGGTGCTGTCGACCTCTACTGGGGCCGGGGGCAGCCTCCGCGGGTTCCACGTCCGCACAGCGGGACTTGGGAGGCCTGGGTGCTGGGGCTGGGCCACAGCACTCTGGGCGCCAGCCCTCCCTCTGCTCTGCTGCAGACGTCTCTCGGTCCACCCTGTGTCTGTTCCTCCAGGAGTAATAAACTCTAGGTCTCTTCGCTGGACTGGCTTGACTTTCCTTTCTTCTTCACTTGAAAATGTGCTTCCACTTCAGGACACTATAGGTGTATTTTAATCTAGGCAAAGTATTGCACATTTTGAGGAAATTAAGTGGATTTACCTTAACAGACTTAAAAAGATACCATTCACTGAACAAGTTCCTGAGCCCCTCATGCGTGCCTGCCAAACGTAGCCAGTGACGGGGTGGGAGTGGGCTTGAAGGTGGGGAGGAGCCCGCCACCCCACGTGGCCTGGTGGGCAGAGTTCCTCTGCCAGAGAGCCCCTGGTCCCCACGTCTGCCTCTGGCCCTCCTTGCCTGGTCGGTGGCGGGTGCCAAGTTGTCCAGTTGTTCCTGAAGCCAGAAGCCAGATCCACCCCAGCTGACGGAGGCGCCTCTTCCCCTCCACTTGCACCTCAGCGCACGGCTTGGCTGCTGGGGCTGGCTCTGCGCCCCGCGTCTGGATCATGGCTGGCTGCTGTGCAGGAGCAGAGCGTGCAGCTTTCCCACCCCAGGGGGCCATAGCACGGTGCCCGGCTGGGAGGCTCTGCGGCTTGTCCCTGGTGTTTCATGGCAGAGCGAGTGGTGTACAGTCATGTAGAGGGCAAGTCCCCGGCCCCGGGGGAGAGAGGAACCCAGGGTGACCCTGTAGCAGTCCTGGCAGTGACAACTGCAGGAGAGGGCGTGGGGGACTTTGTCCCCAGCGATGCTTGTCAGCTGTAGGCACCAATGGCCTGCCCAGTCTTCCTGGGCAACGACCCCCATCAGGGGGCCTGGGGCTCAACTCCCCTGTGCCGCCCACTCTCTGGAGAGCCCTTTCGAGCCCGAACAGCTCCAGCAGGGGTGCTCTGGAGGTGCACTACACTGAAGTCGGCCCTGGTGACGGAGGTCCAGTGTCCTCGGCCTCACGGCCGGGCATCATTCTCCAGTCGTGCTGGGTTGGTGGGGGAGGTTGCAGAAAGGCTAAAGAAGGTCATAGTTTGCCAGGAAAGCTTACAAGAGGCCAGGGACTGCCCAGGAGTTCCGAGGCACAGGCTGACGGCTCCTGTCCCCCACGGGGCTTCTCCACGCAGTGCCTCCTCTCCCTCACCGAGTTGGTGGCTGGCTGACAAGTGACACGTGCCCCCCACAGCACCCCAGTCCCATGCCATCCCCATTCGGGGAGGGACTCTGTAGGTCAGGTGAGTGAGCCTGAGCTCGCTCCGCCTGCTCGTCTGAGTGACTTCCCGGGAAGCGGCTGTGCTGGAGAACTTGTGAGAAAGTGGCCTTCTCTGGACGGCACTTGCTCGCCCTGGGCCCCGGTGCATAAGCCACGTCCTTCAAGATGGTGTATATCTTGCCCTTATTTTTCCCTTAACTTGACTAGGTCTGGGGAATGGAAAGGGGCCTGTAGGAACACGGTGTTGTACTGTCCTTCTTAGGGACAGCACTGTCATCGTTCTCACTCACGGGCAGCATGGATCTGCTCGTAGATCTGACTCTCTTGCTCAGTTCTTGCAGTCCAGGTTCCACCAAGTGCTCTCACTGATTCTAACTGCTGTGACTCCTCTCTTAGTGACCCAGTGGCCAGGTGGACCCCCGGGCCCTTGGCAGAGCCCCAGGTCTTATCCCCAGATCCTGGGCCTAAGCTAAGCTCCTCACCAGGACTCTCCATGTGTATGCTCACCCACCAGCAGGCACTGAGGCCTGAGGTCAAGGTTCAGGGGTCATGCCCTCCCCTTGCTCCACCTGGTCACTTCCCTGGCCCTGAGGCCTGTATGAGGACAGCCCTGCCTGGCTCCAGCTCTGTTCAGAACTTCTGAGGGAGGTGCCTCCCTGGCAGACCCTGTCCAGCCACTGTCCCAGGCACTGTGTCTCAGAGAGAGGTGGTCGGTGCCTAGATGGCCCCCCGACCACAGATGCAGAGCACTTCCTGTACCTGAGCCTTGCCCCGTGGCAGACCAGGACCCTGTGCCCACCCAGCCCATTCCAGGGGCTTTCCCATGGGTTCTGAGGGCTGACCAGCTGGGCCACTGTCCCCAGTCCCTGACCTGGGTTGTGACGACCTGGTCCACTAGCCGCTCCCACTGTAGCCCCTCCATCTGCTTTCAGAAATCCAGGACAGATCCCAAAGTGAGAGACCCAACCTGCCAGCGGCCCACAAAGCCACCTGCCCTCCAGGACACACTCTTCTGGCCCTGCAACTGGCCACCGCGGCCCCCTGAAGGAGGCCCTGCCAGAGCTCCTGTCTGTAGCCCCTCCTCAGTGTCCACTGGCAGCCAGCCTGCTGGGTGTCCCCCCTCAGCTACACTGTGCCCTCTCTGCACGCTGCCCTGTAGGATCTTGCCCCCACATAGCCACAGCTGAGGCCCCTGCAGGTTTGTGAGTGAGCAGCTCTCATCCAGCTCCGTCACTGTCACCACCTGAGGCGGGGCCTCCTGGGCATGTGGTGACCTCGGGAGTCCTGAGCCAGAGTGGGGGTTTAGTGGGGCCTCTCCCATGGGCACAGCAGGAGTTGGCGGGCCTCAGTGAGTGGCTTGCCATGGGAGGGCCCGAGAGGGCCTGGCCTCGCTTCCTCCACTTGCCCCTCTTCTTGTCATGAGTGTCTTCAGCCATGCCCAGGCCTCCTGTCCCCTCGGGCTGATGGGGCACACGGGGCACTCGACAGAGAAGGTGGCAGGACCAGGCTGCACAGATGATTTGGAGCATGGGGGCGGAGCTGAGGGCAGTGTCTCCTGGGGCAGCGGATGGGCAGTGCAGCTGGACCCTGGGAGAGTCTGCTAGTGGAGGCTGAGCCTGCACCCCAAGCCTGCCTGGCCTGCTGCCTGCTTTCCCTGTGAGGAGGGGCCTGCCCCAGCGTTGGGCCCAGAACAGGGGGTGGGAGCAACCCAGGGCCAACCAGGCAGCCGCGGGCAGCACGTGCCGGGGAGAGCAGAGGGGTGCGGGCCGACACAGCGTGGGGGCTGCCCCATGGGGCTTCCAGGCTCCCGGGCCAGGGCTGAGCACCTCCCCAGGGACCCCCGGGGAGGGCTGTGTGGACGACAGGCGGACCCAGCCCAGGGCAGGGAGAGGTGGAGGTGGGCTGCAGGGCTGGAGGCGAGGGTCTGGCATGGCCTTGCTCTGGGCCGAGGGAGTGTGGGCAAAGGTTCTGAGGGGCCCCCGGAGGCAAGGCCAACTGCTGGCGGCCCCTCGAGCCCCAGGGTCCTCTGAGGAGCCCAAGGCTGGGCAGGCCCTGGCGCAGGCTGGTGACAGGCGACGGCTGCATGGCTCAGGTGGGCACTGCCCTTGTGCACACTTCCTCGGTCCCTGTAGAAGCTGCCTGTCCTTGTCCTCCCATCCTAGCACACAGGACTGCCCGGGGCTGGTGGGCCCGTCCTCCCAGGGTACACACGGGAGAGCTGGCCTCCTGCTCTGTGGGGCTGCAGGCCCTTTCAGAGCCCAGCAGTGCTTTAGGCAAATGCCCATGACCATCTCCTGATCCTGTAACCTGGCATTTAGATCCATGGGGTCCCGGTGACAGGCAGGGGACAGGTGGGGCAAGGCTGGAGCCCAGCTGGCCCTAACGGAGTGTTGGCAGGACTGGCTGGGAGAAGCTTCCGGTCTCTGCTCTGCCTCCCGTGGGGGAGTCCCAGTGCTGGCATGTATAGAGGCCAGGACGAGCCTCTTCTGCTGCCTCGACTTGTCTGAGAGGAGGGCTGGGCACCCTCAGAGGGACACACCCTCTGCCCACAGGCCAGGACTTGCTCTGTGAGGCCTTCAGAAAACTTGGGGCGAGGGTGAGGTGGGCACGGTGCAATGGGGCAGCTCGGGTCCTGGACCTGGGGGCTCCCGTGCTGAGGGCTGGGGCTCCCCCTTCAGATGATGAGGGGGTCGTTGGGACTTCCTGCGCCCTGCCCCATGTGGCACCACACTGCTCTCAGTCTAGGGGTGCTCAGTGCAGGGAGCTGATGCCAATCTCAAACTGAGTCTCACCCATGAGCCCTGTGTCCACCTGCTGGGCCTGGAGACCCATCCTGGAACGATCACATCTCTATCTTTGAGGGACCAGCCAGATGCCAAAGGGTAGCCCCAGGGCAAGGTGGTTGGCAGGGAGATGGGGCCCGCCCACCTCAGGGTCCAGAAGCTTCTAAGTCAATATTGGGCAGCCAGAGCCTGCGGGGGTGGGGGAAGGGGCCAGGCTGGGGCTGATTTTGCTGAGCAATTTGGAAGAGGATCTCAGCAGGGAGGACTGATGACGTGGGGACGGGGACACTGCGGGCAGAGGGCAGGTGACTGGAGACATTGGAAATGGCCGAGGGCACTCTGGACCTGGAGGAGTCTGTGAGTGCAGGCAGCCCAGGCACCGGGCTGGCCAAGGTCCCTGTCCACCCTGGCCTGTAAGCTGCCTGCAGAGCTTCGAGCTGAGCTGTGAAGCCTCCTTCAACCCAGGCCTAAGGACAGGTCCCCAGGAGGAATTGGGGCACCACACTGGCCCCAGGAGGGGGTGGACAGCCAAGGGAAGGTGACAGGGACCTCGATAGGTGGCCCGGCCCTCTTCCTTAGCTGCCTCAAGGGAGGGCAGGCCGCCGGGGTGTGAGTGGGGCGGGCAAGACGCGTCAGGGCGGGGCTTCTCACGGACACGCCTCCCTCGCGCTGCTGGAGGCTGGCTGGACCCAGGGCACCGCCACCCTCTGTGTTGTGCCGCCTTTTCCCCTGCCACCCTAGCCCACACTGGCTGTTCCCACCTCCCCACTTAGTCCTGGCATCGAGGACCCTGGGAGAATGAGGCAGAGCTCGGGAAGGTGTCCCAAGCAGAAACAATCCCCTGGCCACTCAGCCGTGTGGGCAGGGCCCAGCGTGGCCTGGCAGAGACGAGAGTGGGATGCGGGTGTTGGAAGGACCTGTGGCCGAGGACTGCCCGAGGTCCAGCGGCACCCTGGGCCCTCCTTGCAGACCAGCCTCATGGTGCACAGCCTCGGGCCCGGCTGGTGCTGCACAGCGCCGCCTGCCTCAGGCCTGTTTGTGTCAGGCTGGTGTACAGAGTGCTGGCAGGCGGCACCTGGCACCCTGGACAGTTAATCCTGCCCCTGGCCCGGAGGCCCATGGTTGGAGGTCCCCTGCCCCTGGGGTGGATCTTTGTGCAGGGCCATCAGTGGGTCCTGGAAGTGGGGCAGGTCAGCAGGTGACAGCCTCTCTCCTCCCCGTGACAGGAGGCAGGGCCTGCGGCAGCCGAGACCTCCCAGTCAACAGGACCATCGACGTGGACCTCCTCACTGGTGTGGCGCCCAGGCTAGGCGGTGGCATGCTGGGTCCCCGGAGGGTGAGGGCTGGTGGGCCTCCGACCTCAGGGGCCCCAGTGTCAGGACGCCCTGGCCTGAGCCCTGTTCCGGGTGAGCCGGTCAAGCCCCAGGCTAGCACACACCGAGCCACCTGTGTCTGAAGCTGCCCCTGGCCTGGCCTCCCACGCGTGGCCACCACCTGGCCCAGCCGGAGCATGTGCCCCTTGGCAGCCACACCCTCGGAGCTGCCCTGGGAGAGGGCAGGGACACCCTTGTCACAGGGGCTGGCCTCAGATGCCCACACCAGCGCTCTGAGCCCTCTGCCCCACTCTGCCCAATAAAGCATCGTGAGGACTTGCCACGTGTCGGCTTTGTGCTGGGTGCTGGGGACATGGGTGCCGGGCCTGGGAGCCTTGTTCCCGTGGCCTCCAGGAACATACGTGGGAGACGTCTGGGAGGTCGGCAGAGGGCTCAAGGGGGCAGCCGGGCGGTGAGGCGGGCGGAGAGGAGAGGGAGCTCCCGGCACCAGAGGAGTGGAAAGCCCTCAGCCCTCTGATGTGCAGAGAAATGTCATCTCCGGGCCCTGGTCACCCTGTGGGTAGTGAGGAGTGGCCCTGCCACACCAAGCCCCCACCCCGTGCGCCTTGCACCGCCCCTCGCTGTGGGTCCAGGGTCTCCGTGTCTGTCCCTCCATCTCCTCTTTAGGGTGACCACTGGTGGAGCCAGGGCTCTTCTGGAGGCTGCGCTCAGCTGACCACATTTGTTCCCTTCCTGGTACACTGACCCAGTTTCCCTGCCCTTAGTGGCATTTGGGGGTGGTCTGGGGGGCTGCGGGGAAGCAGCTGAGCCTGGGCGCTGGGCAAGTGGGAGGCCCGAGGCCGCGATGAGTCTGGTCACACAACCGAGACCCCCACGTGGCAGGGGCCCCGAGAGGCGGGAGGGCTGGCTGAGGGGTGGCAGTCGAATCAGAGGAGCAGTGCCCTGGATCAGGTGGCCTGGGGGAGCCCTGCACTGACCCTCGGGGAGCTGGAGGTGCCCTGCCGGCTGCTCAGGAATTGCAGAAGAGGTTCCAGCTTGTCCAGTCTCTTGCCTGGCCCAGAGACACCCAGGGACAGCCTGCCAGCTCAGGTCATGCAGGCAGCCTAGGGGCCGAGCAACTTCCAGGAGGAAGTGCCCAGCCTGTCCAGGAGAGGGCAGGAAAGGCCTGTTCTGGGGTCATTGTTGGTAGTGCTCTGCCTTCTGTGGTGTGGGGACAGTGTTCAGGCCCCTCAGGCGGTGTGGGGCTGGCCACAGCCCTGGGCCTCAAAGCGCAGTGTGAGCGTCAGCTCTCATGACGAGTTCACCAACAGGAGAGGCCAGCTCCATGCAGGTCTGGCCCCGTGCTGGCCAGGGACTCTCATGGTCACCTGCCTCTGTGGGGATGACTTCTTGGAAGAGACCTTAAGCCAAGGCCTAAGGACAGTGTGGGGTCCAGGACCAGTTCAGGCTGAGTCTGGTGGGGGCAGCTGGCCCCCAGGCAAAGGCAGGGGACTTGGCAGCAGGGTGGGGGTGGGGACATGGGCTCCCTCTGCAGGGCCCAGCACATGGGAGGCAGCCAGGGTTAATCATTCCCACATGACCTTGACCCCACCTGTCCTGGCGGCTTTGCCTCTGCCTCCTGCAGCCCCTCACGCCAACTCAGGAGGAGCCATGGGGCGCTGGGCCTGGGTCCCCAGCCCCCGCCCCTCACCTGGGCTGTGTACCTTCCTGCTGCTGCTGCTGCTGGTGCCTCGGGGGACCCAGCCCCAGGCCAGTGGGGTGAGCACCGCTGCCCCCAGGCAGTGTTTCAAAGGGCTCCCTGAGTCCACTCGAGGCTTCTGGGATAAGGCCAGAGAGACGGTTCCCAGGGCAGGAGGAATGGGGTAGGGGCCCAGGGTGTGGCCTGGGGGTGAGAATCAGCCCTGGGGGGTGGGGGTGGAGCACGGGCTGGCCTGGGCGCTGATCTTGGACCTTGGGAGTTGTTCCTGGAGCTGTGTCGACTGGCCTGGGCCCTGTGGGTCTGGCCCCTCTAGGCCTTGGTGGGTCCCAGTGTTTGTGGTGAGGAGGAGGGGCCTCTGAGGGACTGCGGCTGCCTCCATCCTCCCTAGAACTGACCAGTGGTGGTATGCCTGGACCGGACTGTGGCTTGAGCTCAGGATGGGGAGGAGGCAGGCCCAGCAGAGGCTTCAGGGCGTCCAGTGTCCTCAGACCCTGCTCCAAGGTGCTTCCCAGTACAGGAGCAGGCTCAGGACTGGGACTTCCCCACCTACACTCTGCCTGCGTATTTGGTTCCTCCTAGAATGGTACGGAACCCCCAGGACCTAATGCCACAGCCAGCCCCAGGGTCCCCATGATCCCTGTGACCTCTGCGACTCCCAAGACCCCAGCACCGAGTGCTCCGGATGCAGAGGTGGAGGAGGCGGGACCCCAAGGTGCAGAGCTGCCCTCCCCAGCCAGGGTTGCTCCCTCTAGCAGCAGCTCTGGGGGCCAAGGTGGGTTGGGAGGAAGCTTTGCACTGCACCTGGAGGACATGCAGGGGGCCTATGGGCGTGGGGTGGGTGACTCGGTGGGAGGGTGGAAACGGGGCCTGACCCTGCTGCCCCTGCAGTGCTCACGGAGGCCGGGCAGCCCTGCAGGTTCCCCTTCCGCTACGGAGGCCGAATGCTGCACTCCTGCACCCTGGAGGGAAGCGCCCGCAGGAAGTGGTGGGTCCCTGGCTGTGGGCCCTGCCCAGCCTGCAGGGCAGGTGGAATGAGTGACTGGAGCTGCGTGGGAGGCCGGGAGGGGGCCTGGGGCCTGGGGCTGGCCCTTGTCACTCCCAGCATTGCTTCCCAGGTGTGCTACTACTCACAACTATGACCGGGACAGGGCCTGGGGCTACTGTGTGGAGGTTGCCCTGCCTCTGGAGGACCCAGGTGGGTGCGGGGTGTGTCTAGGTGGGGCTGCGGTGAGGTGTGTGAGCTGGGGGTGCCGGGGTCCAAGTGCTGAGTGGGGTAGGGCCAAGGGAGGCTGCTGACCTGGGCCAGGTCCTGCCTGGAGCGGAGGAGCAGCTGGGCTTTGGCCCTGGAGATGGCTTTGGGAAAGGAGCCATCAACCCTGGGTTCAGCAAGGGTGCCCCTTCCAGCAGGGCCTCACCCTCTCTGGGGCTGGGGCGCCCCCTAGTGGTGAGAGCCGGCCCTCTGGCCACAGACAAGCCAGGTGGCCCAGGTGGCCCAGGGAGTGAGCCTGTGGGCCTGGGGGCATGGTGGCAGCAGCCTTGTCCTCCCGGAGCTCTGGGGACACAGGGGGGACTGCATTGCCTGGCAGCTTCTTGGCTGCTGAGTGCAGAGCCGTGGGACCATTTGCCCAGGTGCCAGGTAGAGGGCTGGGGAGAAAGGGGAGGGTCTCAGGAACCCGGAGGGAGCAACTGGGAGGTGGAGGGCAGTGGAGGTCCTTGGCAAGCAGGGGAGTCATGGAGGGACCCCGCGGACTCTTGCCTCTCCTGCTTCACCCTAGCTGCCCTTGACCCCTGCGCCTCTGGCCCCTGCCTCCACGGGGGCACGTGCTCCCGCACCCAGGACCCTGTGTCCTATCATTGCACTTGCCCCCTGGCCTTCACTGGCAGGAACTGCAGCATAGGTGAGCGGCTCTGGGGCTGTGGGCTGGGCCAGCCCGGGCGGGTGGGAGGCAGGCAGGGCTCCTGCATGGGGCTGTGGTGCGGGGAGCGGGGGCTCACTGCGTGACCCCCAGAGAAGTGCTTCGACGAGACCCGCTACGAGTACCTGGAGGTGGGCGACCGCTGGGCCCGTGTGCACCAGGGCCGTGTGGAGCAATGTGACTGCGTGGGCGGCCAGGCCCGGTGCGAAGACACCCGCCACACAGGTACACCATGGCCAGCTCCGGGAGGCCTGGGCACCACGGTGAGGGGCAGCCGTGCCCCTGAGCCCCCACCCAAGCAGAAGGGACTTGCCCGAGGCCACCCAGCAGCAAGGGCACAGGAAGGACTGGGCCCTGGCCCCTGCAGGTGCTGGAGGCTGGGCCTAGCTTCTGGGCCCTTCTGCAGCTTGCCCGAGCAGCCCATGCCTGAACGGGGGCACCTGCCACCTGATCGTGGGCACCGGGACTAGCGTCTGTGCCTGCCCACCAGGCTATGCCGGGAGGCTCTGCAATGTGGGTAAGTGTGTTTGGCCTTCCTGCCTCCTGAGCAAGCCTGGGACAGCGTCGAGGTGGCCCCACAGCAGTGGACTCACGCCCGTCCTGTGCTCAGTGCCTGCAGAGCGCTGCTTCCTGGGGAACGGCACCGAGTACCGGGGCGTGGCCAGCACTGCTGCCTCGGGCCTGGGCTGCCTGGCCTGGAACTCCGACCTGCTCTACCAGGAGCTGCACGTGGACTCAGTGGGCGCCGCCGCCCTGCTGGGCCTGGGCCCCCACGCCTATTGCCGGTCAGCACTGGAGGCTACCCCAGGCACCTCGCTCTGAGTGGGTGGGTGGCTCTCAGGACCCAGCTGGGGCCAGTCCTGGGCAGAGAAGCCTCTGCCCAGGAGGCTGCCCTCAGGAGGCTGGGCTGAGGTGCTCTGACTAGGATCTGCTGAGGAAGCACCAAGGCTCTGAGTGAGGAGCCCCTGCCCTGTGTTCCCGAGGGCTCCCCCTCTCCCAGCCCTCTCTGAGTGGCAGTGTGACCTTCCTGTCCCCTCCAGGAACCCGGATAAGGATGAGAGGCCCTGGTGCTACGTGGTGAAGGACAGTGTGCTCTCCTGGGAGTACTGCCGCCTGGCGTCCTGCGGTGTGGGCTCGTGGAGGGCGCAGAGCTCAGCGGGCTGGGGCTGGACCCTGGGAGCAGATCCGGGGGCAGCTCCCCAGGTGGCCCAGGCGCTCATGCCGGGGTCTCTGACTCCTGGGGTGGGCTGGGTCACGGGCCGCAGGGGAAGGCAGGCACACCCAAGCGAGCGGGCGGCTCGGCTGTCGTGGGCCTGTGGCTGGGTACTCTCTTCCTGTGGCTGGGTACTCTCTTCCTGTGGCTGGGTACTCTTCCTGTGGCTGGGTACTCTCTTCCTGTGGCTGGGTACTCTCTTCCTGTGGCTGGGTACTCTTCCTGTGGCTGGGTACTCTCTTCCTGTGGCTGGGTACTCTTCCTGTGACTGGGTACTCTCTTCCTGTGGCTGGGTACTCTCTTCCTGTGGCTGGGTACTCTTCCTGTGACTGGGTACTCTTCCTGTGGCTGGGTACTCTTCCTGTGGCTGGGTACTCTCTTCCTGTGGCTGGGTATTCTCTTCCTGTGGCTGGGTACTCTTCCTGTGGCTGGGTACTCTCTTCCTGTGGCTGGGTACTCTCTTCCTGTGGCTGGGTACTCTCTTCCTGTGGCTGGGTACTCTTCCTGTGGCTGGGTACTCTCTTCCTGTGGCTGGGTACTCTTCCTGTGACTGGGTACTCTTCCTGTGGCTGGGTACTCTTCCTGTGGCTGGGTACTCTCTTCCTGTGGCTGGGTATTCTCTTCCTGTGGCTGGGTACTCTTCCTGTGGCTGGGTACTCTCTTCCTGTGGCTGGGTATTCTCTTCCTGTGGCTGGGTACTCTCTTCCTGTGGCTGGGTACTCTTCCTGTGACTGGGTACTCTCTTCCTGTGGCTGGGTATTCTCTTCCTGTGGCTGGGTACTCTCTTCCTGTGGCTGGGTACTCTCTTCCTGTGGCTGGGTACTCTTCCTGTGGCTGGGTACTCTCTTCCTGTGGCTGGGTATTCTCTTCCTGTGGCTGGGTACTCTCTTCCTGTGGCTGGGTACTCTTCCTGTGGCTGGGTACTCTCTTCCTGTGGCTGGGTACTCTTCCTGTCCTGCAGGGCGACCCTGAGGCTCAGAGGTGAGCCAGATGCCCAGAGCAGGGCTGGGCTGAGGAGGCCCTCCCTGCCTGTGGAACCCTGTGGTGTGACCTGGTGACCTCTGCCCCTAGAATCCTTGGTCAGAGTCCAGCTCCCGCCCCCTGAGGTCCTGGTGACCCTGCCAGAGCCCGCCCCGGCCGGCCGCCCAACCTGTGGCAAGAGGCACAAGAAGAGGACGTTCCTGCGGCCTCGGATCGTGGGCGGCTCCTCCTCCCTGCCTGGCTCCCACCCGTGGCTGGCCGCCATCTACATAGGGAGCAGCTTCTGCGCTGGAAGCCTCATCCACACCTGCTGGGTGGTGTCTGCTGCCCACTGCTTCTCCAGCAGGTGAGTGGCCCTGGCCCCGGGCCCACCCCACAGGGTCCAGTGGACCCCAGCCCACGCCCACTCCATCCAGCACTGCACCTGCGCCCACGCTGGCCTCCATCCATCCACTGGCCCCACCTCAGGCACATGCCGGCTGCCATCCCACATGGCCCATCCTGGGGCTCTGTGGACTGTCTCACGTGTCCTTTCACCTCGTTGGGACTGAGCACTTGGCCCTGTGCTAGGCACTGAGGCTCCAGAAACCCTGGCTCTATTTGGGGGGCCCTGGGACAGTGGAGGGGCTCCTGCAGAGGCAGTGGTTGGGACGTCCTGGCCTCCAGGTGGACCGCCCTCCCGGAGCCCAGCTCCAGACGGCAGGGTGGGGAGGAGGGAGAGGACGGGCACACATCCCTCTTGCCAAGGTCTTCAGCCACCCAGCTGGGTGTGGAACCAGGGGCACTGGAAGACACCCTGCAGCCCGTGAGTCTCCTGCCAACCGGGAGACTTGGCTTTCTGCCCAGGGACGCTCAGCCCTGGTCTGAGACCAAACGGCCTGGGAAGCAAAGCTGGATCACACTGCCCAGCCTGGAGGGGTGGTGGGAGCAGACGGGCCTGAGAGCCACCGGTTCTCCTCCTCTGTCTCATCTTCTGCCAATGGGGCCCAGGGGAAGACCCTGGCTCAGTCCTGCCCTGCAGAGGGACGCCGAGGTCCAGATGGGGCAGAGAGACTGACCCGGGCCTGGGCTCTGTGGCTTACAGGAGTGAGGGCCTGTCTCGGGCCAGGCCAGACCCCGATGGGAGAGGCCCTCGGGAGGACAGGTCTGCACCCTCCCGACCCCGTCTCAGCACAGTCGCCTGGGCGCCCTGGGGTGTTAGTGGGGTGGTTGGAGGTGGCACAGCGCTTTGGCTCCTGGGCCTAGGGCCTGGGGCTGCTGAGACCCCACCACTCCTGTCCCTTCTTCCTGCTTTTCAATGGACGGGGCCCACACCGGACACCTCATAGGCCGCTCCCTTGCTAAGTAGCTGTGGCCGGTGGGGCCCTGTCCCTGGTGGGGTGCTGACTGAGTGGCCTGAGGAGAGGCCAGGTCCGTGCTGCCACCAGACCCGGCCCCGCAGCCCCCCCAGGGAGAGCATCTCCGTGGTGCTAGGACAGCACCTCTTCAACCGCACGACAGACGTGACCCAGACGCTCGGCGTCGAGAAGTATGTCCCCTACTCCCTGTACTCAGCGTTCAGCCCCAGGGACCATGACCTCGGTGAGCCCGGCACTCGGTGGGCGGGGCCTTCCTGTGCACCCCAAGCCAGAGCAGGGCCAGGGCAGGGGCCAGGGCCCGGGCAGACCCTGGGGGCGGGAGGAGGCGGGTCTGGGGCAGGGCAGCCAGAGGGCCTGGTGTGGCCTCCTTTGGCTGGAGGGAACCTGGCCTGAGACTTGGTCTATCCTGGACCCCTCCCAAGGCTGACCTCTGACCTCTCCCCTGCCCAGTCCTGATCCGGCTGAAGAAGAAGGGGGAGCGCTGTGCCGTCCGCTCCCAGTTCGTCCAGCCCATCTGCCTGCCCGAGCCTGGCGTCTCCTTCCCGCCTGGACACAAGTGCCAGATTGCAGGCTGGGGCCACGTGGATGAGAGTGAGTGGGGACAGCCCCAGGGCCGGCCACAGCAGGCTGGGCCCTGCTGACTGCGCTGTGTCCTGCAGACATGGGCAGCTACTCCAGCTCCCTGCGGGAGGCTCTGGTCCCCCTGGTCCCTGACCACAAGTGCCGCAGCCCCGAGGCCCATGGTGCAGACATCAGCCCCAACATGCTCTGTGCAGGCTACTTTGACTGCAAGTTGGACGCTTGCCAGGTGAGCTGAGCTGCCCCAGTGGGCTGGACAGGTGGGGTCAGTGGATCCGCTCACCCCTGGAGCTCAGAGCTGGAGGGGACCCTGACCCACAGGGCCAGCCGGGGACCCCAGAACAGAACTTATACCCGCCCTGTTGGTGGCCGGCACCCCAGGATGGCTGCCTGGCCCCTGTAGGGAGGGCAGGTATCCTCACGGAGTCCCTTCCTCAAACATGGGGAAACCAAGGCAAAGAGACCTCAGAGAGGCCCCTCCGATACAGCCCAGGTATCAACCCGTGGCTAGGGCTGTCCACCATGTCAGGCGCTAAAGGCCGAGCCCCTTTGCCCAGATATCTCTCAGGCGGGCTCGTTGGCCAGCCCGCAGATCCCAACAGACAGGGTCTGACCCCTCACTGCCAACAGAGTGTCTTGGAAGGACTGCTGTGCACGCCATTTTATGGGTGGGGAAACCGCCCCAAGCAAGGCCAGATCACTCTTCCGAGTTTGCCCTGCTCAGATGGGGGGTGGTCTTGACACTGGACCCCAGAGCTGTCAGGGAATCGGAGGGCTTCCTGGTGGAGGGGGCGTTCGCCCTGACCTGAGACCTGCACCGGCCTCTGTCAGGATGCAGGGCGACCCTCAGTCCACGTGGGTATGCTTCTGGGCAGGAGGGCAGCCAGTGGACAGTGTTGTGGTGGAGGTGAGGGGCGGCCAGAGGCTCAGGGAGGCTGTGGTGAGGCCACTCACCTGGCCTGGCGCAACTGGCCCCTGGTGGCCAGAGGATGAGGAGGCCTTCCTGTGCGGCCTCGTCTTCAGCATGCCCTTGCTATCTGTCCCCGGCTGTCGACAACCTGCCTGGGCAGTTCTGTCACTGGCAGAAGACACCTCGGGGCCCAGGATCCACTCTCCTTGGAGGTGTTTTGGGGTGGAGGGATGGGGAGCCCTGAGCCGTGTCTCTGCCCCAGGGTGACTCGGGCGGACCCCTGGCCTGTGAGAAGAACGGGGTGGCCTACCTGTACGGCATCATCAGCTGGGGCGACGGCTGCGGACGAGGCAAGCCAGGCGTCTACACCCGCGTGGCCAACTATGTGGACTGGATCAGTGACCGGATCCGGCCTTCCAGGCGGCCTGCAGCTCCCTCCTGAAGCCCTCGGGGACACCCAGCCTCTCTCATTGCCTCGCTGACAATAAAGACGTTTCTAAGCACCCGCCTCCCTGGAGCCCCTCCCAGACCACACCCTGGGCCAGGGGCTGCAGACGGGGTGGCCTGGCCAGCGGCCAGCAGGCTCCTCAGTGGAGGTGGGAGCCTGCAGCCCCCAGGAGTGGACTCATGGCCCAGCACCTCAGGCGGGGGTCAGGGCCAGAGCCTCACCCACGCCCACGGCAGGGTCCGACACAGGCAGGTATGTGGTCAGCTCCAGGCACCCTGGGCTGTTCCAGGGCAGGACGTGGAAAGTAAGTCCTGGTCTCAGGTCAGGGACAGGGCCCTGAGCCAGCTGGGAGATGCTAGACCCTCAAGCAGACAGGCCACCGACACACTGCTGGTGCCTTTCGGCTTTAAGGTGGCAGCCTGCCTGGGTTTTCCCTGGCCGTGACCCCTCTGAGGGAGCAGGGGAGAAGGGCCCCTGTCCAGGTGTCATGGTTGGTGGGCTGCTGCTGGTCCAGAGTTCCTGGAGCCAGCCCCTGACTCCAGCCAGGCAGGACACGGAGGCTTACCTAGTGGCGAGGTGGGCCCGAGTCGGGGCCGGGCAGGGGGCGGGGCGCTGGGGAAGGCACCAGGCTGTGGGCTGGGTCTGTCCTTGGTGTGAAACCCCCGTGAGGGGGGGGCAGGACGTGAGGTGTGGTGCAGCAAGTCAGGGTGGCGTCCACGTGGCCAAGGCTGGGCTGAGGCCAGCAGATGCCTGGGAACAGCACCAGAGGCCAGGGAGAGGCCAGCGTCTTGCCCCACACCCGTAGCCCTGGGAAGGCAGCAGACGGTGCTGGGCTCAGGCTCGACCTGGGCCAGTGCCCGCTGGTGTCTGCCATCGCCTACCTCCTGCGACGGGGGGCCTCTCTCCAGGCTGCCACCAGGGTCCGCCTACCCCTCGGGGCTTCTGCCAACCCTGCCCTTCCTGTGCTGCAGCCCACCAGCCCCCTGCTCCTCGGCCGGGCCCGCTTCTGTCCCCCGGTGCCGAGATGCAGGAGGCCATCTTCTGCGTGCCTTCGCTGGGGCCACCCGGGTCCTCAGGAGGCTCCTGGCATGTCCGATGGAGCCCAGGCCCTGCCAGGCACTGCAGCGCTGGCCCTGCCTTGGCAGGCCACGTTCAGAGCAGGAAGACAGGCTGGCCTGCTCTGACAGCAGAGTCCAGCAGTAGCTGCTTGCTGGCCCTGACCTGCACTCGTGCCGGGGGCCATCCAGAGGTGGCGCTTGGCTCCCGCTTGCCTGGAGGGCCCACGGGGCCACAGCTGGCTGCAGAGGAAGTGAGGCAGGGAACAGGACCAGGTCTGCCCTCTGCCGTGGCCTCAGCGAGCTGGACATTCGCTGCCCTGGAAAGTCAGAGTTCGAGCAGAGGGAGAGTGCTGGCCCTGGGAGGGCAGCAGCGGGGCAGCCATGGGCCTGGGCCTCCTGGGCTGGTGAACAGGTGCTACTGCTGACCACCCCCCAGCCTCGTGCTGGCCACAGTCCTGGTGCAGCCGCAGTGCTGAGGGTGAGTGGCCCCTAGCGCCGCAACGGGGTCTGTCCCCTGGGCTGCCTGGTGCTCCTGCTGCTCTCCTGAGGTGCCTGGTACACAGTTGTCCTCATGTCAAGCCAGCGTCGCCCTGGAGTGGCCGGGTGGGGCTGCAGGCGACTGGCACCTCCACCTCAGCTCAGGCTCCCTCCACGCCTCCTGTGCGGGCTGTGCTTCGGACTGACCTGGGGTCAGTGCCACTGGCCTCTGTGCCCTTCTGTGTCCTTGGGGTCTCTGGGGAGCCCAGCAGGAGGTCAGAGGAGAGGATGTGCTGGAGGTGTGTTTCCGGGCCCCCCGGGTGTTGTGGGTTGAGCTGGGTCTCTGTCCCAAGGCCTCGACTCTGACTGTATTTGGAGGTGGAGTCTTTACACAAATGAGGTCACCAGTGTGGGTCCCGATCCAGGCCCATGGAGTCCTCCTAAGAAGAGGGGATCAGGACACAGATGTGTATGGAGGGGACCATGTGACAAAGCAGGAAGGAGACGGCTATCTGCAGGCCAAGGCCATGGACTGCAGAGGGACCAGCTGAGCACCCGGAGCCCAGCCTCCAAGCCTGTGAGACCCTCCACCGCCCACACGTCCTGGCAGTAGCTCCAGCAGATGAGCACCCAGGCTGGCCGCGTCCCTGTTGAAGGCCACGCTGCTCCAGACCTCAGGGCCTCCTCCGGGGTCCTGGACCAGCCGGACTTCAAGCCTGGCAGGGGTGCCCACTCCTCTTCCATGGCTACCCAGGGTCACCAAATGGTCCCTTGTGGCCTTGCCTGATTACACCTTTGTGAAGAAGTCCCTGATGGTCCCTCCACATGGGCAGCTCACTGGGACCCTGGTGGACACAAGAGGCATCACTTTTTGCTCACTTTTAATTTACTTGTTTTGTTCAGGATTTTGCATTTTTGTTTTGTGAGTGAGATTGACCTACAATCTTACATTCTTTGAGTGACTGTTACCACGGCTCATGTCATAAGTTTGAGAGGTTCCTTTTCTAATCAGAATCCACTGGGCAATTCTGTCTGAGCCTGGGGTGACTGTCAGTCTCCTGCCTGGTGTTCTCTTTACAGGACGATGGTAACTCCCTGGGACGATGACACTATCCAACAGTTCAGGCTGGGAACTTCTTGAGCCAGTTAAAGGAAGTGATTTTTATGAATTTGTCTCGTTTTTCACATGTATTACATAAGGTTGTTCATAGTTGTCTTAGGCAGTTTTCTGTTGCTATTACTGATTCCCTGAGACCAGGTCATTTTTGAATAACAGAGGTTTGTTAGCTCATGGCAGCAGCTCAGCAGCTGGCGAGGCCAGAGCCGCATCCCAGCCTGGCACGGGGCCCCCAGTGAGACGGGCAAGCTGCCACAGTTCTCTTCTTTCTCTCCTGTGAAGTCACGAGGCCACGTGGCCTGTGCTGAGGGCCTTGTCCAGCCTCCCTACCTCTGGAGGCCGGCCCCAAACATGGCCATCTGAAGACCCTGGATTGGACATCCACACATGGACGTCTGGTGCACACTGTCCACGGCAGCAGTACTCCACCGGCCTGCCTCGTCTGCGGGCTAGCTTGTCGTCGCTCTGGCGCTGCTCGGGAAAATGTCCTGCGGAGAGAAGAGGGTGTCTGGCTCCGTGGGGAGCCGTGCTCAGCTGCCTCCCTTGGCTTTGGACCTGTGGGGGCACGTGGTGCATCAGAGTGTAGGGGAGCCGCCCGCCTCCTGGTCGGGCGGGGGAGGAGGAGGGGCGGGGGTCCCACCCCAGAGACCCAGAGACCTGCCCCTGGGCCCCACCTCTTAGAGTCCCAAGGTGGCAGGGAAGCTGGAGGGCGAAAGGAGGGCCCCCTGAAGCAAAACCAGGCCCTGGCAGGGGAGGAGGGCCGCACGAGGCACCGGGGAGTGAAAAGGGCGGAATCATGCTCCACGTGTGTACCGAGCGACTGCAGTGACGCCCCACTCCCAACAGTGCCACAGGCTGGGGACCAGGACACGGCACATGGGCCTTGGGGACCATCCAGGCCTGGGCTGTGGCAGTTGCCATAACAGAAAACAGCAGGAGTGTGTCCTCCCACGGTTCCGGGGCTGGAGGCCCACAGTCGGGGTGCGGTGTGGCTCCTCCTTTCCGTGTGCCCTGGAGGGAGGGAGCTCCCGCCTCCCTGTCGCCTCCGGAGGGCCAGGCTGTGGGCCAGGGCCCACTTGGGACCCCGCTGGCCTTCAGCACCCTCACACTCGTGCTGGGGCCAGAGCACGGACAGATGCGGTGAGGGGACACTGGTCACCTTCATCTTGCCAGGTGACCCGTGGAGAGTGGACAAAGGCGTGGGGTGTCTTGCAGCCATCACGCCCGCCCACTCCCCACTGGTCAGACCTGTTCATGCAGCATCTCGCAGCAGAGGGCAAGCGAACGGGTGAGTGGGCACGGCACCTGGTCAGCCAGGACGCCCACGGTGCCACCTGTCCCTCGAGCCTCCTCACATATGTGGAGCCATGGTGATTGTGGAAGACCCTTGAGCACACGTGGTCCCCGGCTCCTGGTGGTAACGTCAGCCCAGGGGGAGGCGCGGCCGCGCGGGGTGGAGGTGCAGGGGCTGGCGTGGCTCCACGCCACAGAGCCAACCCGGCGGCAGTGCCCTGACATGGTCTCGGCTGCAGTGTGCCTGTCCCTGATGACCAGCAGCAGCGCTGTGGCCATGAGCTCAGCAGCGGGGTGGCCACTCTAGGGTCCCCCCTGGCGTGCGGGCTGGGCGGTCATCCTGTCTCAGTGTGACCCTGTCTTCTGGCTCTGCCCCTCCGGAAGCACCCAGTTCTCCAGCTTGCCCTCTGCCCCCGCGAGGCCCGAGGCCGGCCAGCCTGTGCAGGGGCAGGAGGGCCTCACCACGTGCACCACAGCCCTGGCAGCTCTGGGAGCCGAGGTGCCAACTGGGGCAGGAGCCAAGTCAGGGTCGCGTAGGCCCAACGGGGAAGGGAGCTCTCCCCCCGCGGCAGCAGCCTCCGGCGGCCACAGAGCTGCCCTCGAGGCCACAGGAGTGGGGGAGGGGCGCCTGTCCCCAAGGGCCTGCGTTCCGGGGGCCAGCGTGCAGCAGGTGCAGCGGCCAGGCGTGGCTGGACCTGGGCCAGGGCCAGTGCTTGGGAATGCAGCCCCTCCCTGCTGGGAAGAGCAAGTGCCAGGCGCCCAGGGCGGATGTGTCCGTGGCTACAGCCCCCGTCTGGCACCTGGCCTGCACGGCTGTCCTGGGCCAGCCCCTGGGGGCCTGCTGGGCAGGGAACGTGAATGGAGCTCTGTGGTCAGCAGCTGTTCCATGGAGGGCGCTGGTGAGTGGGGGTGCACAGGCCATGGGGGTGCAGGGCTGCTGCCTGGGCCTACAACCCCTCCCTGCATGAGGCCCCAGCAAGACCTCTGGCTGGCTCAGGACCAGCCCTATGCTCCCCCGAGACCTGCCCTCTCAGACCCCAGGGGCAATGGGGAGGGGACACCAGGGCTGAGCCCGGCTCCAGGGTGGGCGGAAGCGGGTCCCTGCTGGCCGTGAGCCTATTTCTCCTCCCCTGTGTGAGGCAGACAGAACCCAGTCTGCAACCCGGATGGACGAGATGAAGACTCACGGGGTGGTAGGCCACTGTTCGCCCTCACTCCTACCAGCACCCGCGTCTGCTTGTCTGGGAGCGTCCCCCTCCACTGCTGTTCCCTGGCTCCCTGCTGCTCCTGAAGTCCTTGGCTGTCTCATAGAGGGGGGGGCCCATGATGTAGACCTGCCAGGTCCCCAAAGAACTTGGGCTCCAGAAGAACCTGGGTGGGCATGGAGAGCTCAGGCCAGCCCCTGAGAGCTGCTGGGCTGGGGCTGTAGGGCTGAGGACAGGAAATCCAGACGCTGAGACAGGGCTGCAGGCAGGGCCCTCACAAGGCAGGGGCTTCTCCGTGTCCTATGCTGGGTTGGGGCATGGCAGCCTTTGGCAGGCCCAGCTCTTGGACGGGGATTGGGGGAGACCAGACCTGGAGACTGGGGCCAATGAAGTGGCAGAGTGGGTCCCGGTGCCGCTCACCTGCCCCAGGTGCACACTGCCTGAAGCTGATGTGTGGCAATGAGTGATGAGGGACGGAACCAGAGAGCCCTGCACCCCTACCCTGCCACTGTGTGGCCAGTGTTCTCTGGGCGTGGGGAGGCCTGGGCCAAGGCAGCCAGGGCTCATCTGCCCTCAGGAGTTTCTGGTGGTGCCCTGGGTGGGGTAGGAGCAGGTACCAGAGGGGAAGCCAGAGTGGCTGAAGACAAACTGAAATTGGGAACAGGTTCCCTGAGTGCGGACAACCCCTTCTGTTGGGCAGGTCCCCCCTGCTTTTGGAAGGGAAGCCCCCAGTCTGGGCTTGAGGCTGCCTCAGATGGCTGCAGGTGGCCACATGGCAGCAGGTGGCCACATGGCAGCAGGCAGGAACTGTGGGGCAGTGGCCAGCAGGGTGGGGAAGCCGCCCGGGCCCAGGCTCCACAGGCTCCCACCTGGCAGCAGGGGCGCGGGCTGGGGCGCCGCCTGCCGCCAGGTCCCTGGCCGCCCCGCCCGCGGCGCCGAGGCCCGCCCTCCTGGCCCAGCCCAGGCCCTCCCGAGCTATTTTGAAAGTGACCCTGGGCTCCGGCGCCCAGGGCGCAGGGAGAGGGCGCGGCGGGCGGCGGAACCATGACAGAAGATGACCGAGGCGGCGCTGGTGGAGGGCCAGGTCAAGCTGCGGGACGGCAAGAAGGTCGGGGCGTGGTGGGGGCGCGGGGCGGGGCGCGCGCGGGCGGTCGCTCACGCTGTCCTTGTCCCCGCAGTGGAAGAGTAGGTGGCTGGTGCTGCGCAAGCCGTCGCCGGTGGCAGGTGAGCGGGCGGCGGGCAGCGGGCGGCGGGCCCTGCGACCTCATCCCGGCCGGCGCCACTGGCCCGAAATAGCCGAGTCGCGGTCCCTGAAACCCGGCCTGGCGGTAACCGGAGAGTGGTGCACGGCGCGGCGGCCAGGACCTGCTGCCCGGGAGCCCGGTGGCCGGGAAGGCCGCATCCCGGCCCAGGGCAGCCGGGGAACAGCCCGCGGCCTCCCTCACTCGGCGCAGTGGTCCCTGTGCCTGGGACCTCGGCGTTGGGAGCGCCAGGGCAGGAGTCCCCAGGGCCCTTCCCCGCCCCAGCGGGCAGGGCGGGCCAGGTGGAAGAGGGCTGCTGTGTCCCAGAGAAGTGGCGTTGACCTTGTTTGGGGTGCACGGGCCTCCGGGCAGAGGGGTCCCACCCGCAGCGGCACCCCAGTGAGGTGGAGCCGGCAGGAGCCCGGTCCTGCCCTGGAGGGCCGCGTGCCACGCTGCAGCTGTCTGGGGAGACAGGTGCCCAGAGCTGCCCAGGCCCCGGGGTCTGTGGGGTGCTGGGCGGGGCGTGTGCCTGAGGCCAGCGTGTCTTCCAGGACGCGGCCTCGCTCCTCCCTGCACGCGGGTGTGTGCGTGGGGGGTCAGCTGGTTTTTGCGGACCCTTGATTCCTGCCTGGGCTCAGCCCCCTTTCCAAGGGGCCCAGCTCCGTGGGCTGCTCATTCCTCAGTCCTTCAAGCCCAGACCTGGCCCTACGCGGCTCTGCCCCAACCCTGCACTGTCTCAGGAGGAGGTGGGGGTCTGGGGGAGTGAGGGCCCCCAGCAGGCAGGCCAGGAGTGGAGGGCCATGGGGTGAAGGCCACGTGGGCAGGCATGAAGGCCGTGGCCAGCTGAGGCCAAGGGGGGACAGGTGCTCCTGTGGCCGGGGCTGCCCAGTGCCTGTGCAGAGCACCCGAGAGACAGGAAGTCCTGTCCCAGGCGCCCTCCCGGAGGAGCATCCCTGGGGCGCTGTCCGTGCCTCCTCAGGCCACAGAGCTTCCCAGGAGGCAGGGCCGGCGGCATGGAAGGGGTACCTGGGGCTGAGGGTGCCTGGGATTCCCCAGCTCTCCCAGTGTGCACAGTCTGCCAGGCTGGTTGGCATCTCTGGGTTTTCCATGTGCCCGGCAGTCAGGAGGCAGAAGGCCCCCGTGGCGGGAGGGGAGGGAGCCTGGGGAAGAAGCGAGCGGCTGGGACAGGGCGGGAGGTGGTGTGCGCCTCTCTGGTGGACCTTGGCCCTGCCCACTGTCCTATTGTTCTGGAGCCCGGCTCTCAGACACTTTCTGCTCTGGTTTCTATGGCTGCCCTGAATCCCACCAGGTGTCCTGCTACAGACCCCAGCCCACTACACTCTTGTCCAGTCCTCAGTCCCCACTGGAGACTGGGGTCTCCCCACCCCAGCCAGGCCCCTTCCTCAGGGTCCCAGACTCCCTGATCCTGGTGTGGTGGGAGAGGACGGCCAGCCCTGCTTTCTGCCATAAGACATCCAGGGTCCTTCGTTTTTAGAATCGTGACATCCCTATCAGAAAGGCCATGAGCCATGGTTAGGGGCAGGAGGTGGGGTGGTGGGGCACAGGCCTCTGCACTGCAGCCCGGGTGCCTCTCCCTGAGGCTGCCCCTGTCGTGGTGAGGCTTGTGGGCAGGAGAAAGGAAAATACCTCTTACCAGAGGTGTGTCCAGCGGTGCCCAGGGAGGGGTGGGCACAGGAGGCAGCAGCACCAGGCCTGTGGCCACGGTTTTCCACAGACGATGAGGAGCCGGCTCCTGCCCTGCTGCCACCTAGCGTGCTGTGCTCCTCAAGGCCAGACTGCATCCTGGCTCGGGGCTGTCCATCTCCTCTCTGGGCCTCTGGGAGGGGGATCTGGTCCAGTCCTGGCTGGGGTCTCACTGAGAATGGGACTGAAGTGGCATGGCTCCCCTGCTGCCCACTGAGCTGCCCCTGGGGTTCTGTCCTGCTTGGAAACCAAGTCCTGGAGCTGGCAGGGCCTTGGGGGCATTAAAGACTGAAAAGTTCAGGGCCAGAAACCTGGAGGATCTGGCCCAAGACACGGGCCTGTGGAAGCAGCCAGGCTGCCCAGGCTGCTGGAGCATCCACCTGCCTGTGGTCTTGGCACCATGTGTCCCAGGGCCCTGTTCTCAGTGCCTGGAGGGCTGGGTCCCCAGCTGGCCTCACACCCAGGCAGCCTGCCAGGGGCTGGGGCTTGGGCAGAGAGGTTGGGAAGGCCTGCCTGCAGGAGGGCACCTGTCTACATGGCCTCGAACCCCTGCACAGGAACGAGTGACCCTGGGGCTGCCGGTGCAGCTCTGCTGGGGACCCCTAGCCTTGCGGTTGGCAGCTCTGCTGACCAGTGCCTCCAGGAGTTGGGGTCTGTGGGCCCTGGGGGTCCTTCTGGAGTTGGTGCCTCTTGCTTCTGCACTCTGCTTGCTTCCCTGTGGGGATGGGGTGACATCTCAGCCTCTGGCTAAGGACGGAGTGGGTGGTGGCCAGTCTTCCTTTCCCATGGCAACGACACGGGATGGGGCCACACCCAGGGCCCAACTTCCTGCAAGCCCCATCTCGGGACAAGGACTTGGGTCTCCTGGCCCCGTGCCTGCTCAGCTCCCGTGTGCTGTGCCCAGGAGAGCCGCACCCCTCCCCGCATCTTCGTCTCTGTCTGGCAGCTCGGACCAGCCCCTACCTGGCCTGCTCCCAGGTCTTAGGAGGGAGGATGGGGCGAGGCTGTGGGCTGAGGGCCTGCGTGCGGGCCTGGCGGCTGCTACTGTCCATGCTCACTGTGGTATGAGCGGCAGTGTGGGTGGCCGCCGGGAATGCAGGCAGGGTGCTGCCTCCAGAGTCAGAGGGAGCGAGGCCTGGGGCTGCCCTCATCCTGCCCCACGTGTCCTGGGAAGCCCCAGCCAGTCTGCCAGGTCAGAGCCCCCGGCCCCGCCTGGCCTCTCCTTGGGCTCCTCCAGGGCGCTGCCTCAAGGTCACTATGACCTCTGGGGGCGGGTCCGGCCACTGCTGCCTTGCCACAGCCTCTTGCTGGCCACTGGTCCCTGTGCTTCTTCTCCGTGGGAGGCCACGGCCTGCCTCTCCCTGCCCTCCCGGGCTCTTGGCCCTGGCTGCGAGGCTTCTGTGAGCTCATGACTCCCAGTTATTTTTACATCTCCAGACGCCTGTCCAGCTGCCCCATGTCCAGTGGGTTTCTCTGCCTCTCTCATCCAGGGAAGACCTCCACCCTGGCTCCTGGGAGCCTCCCCAGGCATCCCTTGCCACCCAGATCCACAGAGTCCCCTTGATTATTTGTGTCCTCCTCTCCTCTCATCCCAGAGGGCCTGTGGCCTCCTGCTCAGAGGGCAGGGGTGACATGGCCAGTGCTGTGTCTGGTGCAGGCCTCTTGCCCAGAAGGGCAGGAGCCTCCAAGGCTGCACTCACTCCATGCCCATCCTCCATACAGTGGCCACATGGGCTCAAGGACAGGCCAGCCCAGCCTCTGTGCTCAAAACCCTTGGGACTCTCTGGGGCACAGGAGCCTGACCTGCTGCCTGCATGCAGACCACTCTGCCCCCTGCCCTCGTGTTGCCTGCCCTGGGGTCTAATACAGTGTGTTCCCTGTGCACTGCTGAACCGGATCTTCAGTCGTTCCCTCCTGGGACAACCACCAGCCCAGCACAGGTGGTCCCTGCCCCACCCGTAGGTCCCCTGTTCCCTCCTCCTATGACACTTTGCTGATGGTTGTCTCGGTTGCCGGCTAGTCTGTCACTCCCAGGGCGACTGGGACGCCTGCTGGCTGCAGCAGGCGCAGTGTGGGCGGGGCTGAGCCCTGCAGGTGTGGGAGGGGCTGTGAACCTGAGGGGCTCTGGGGCCCAGGGGGCAGGGGTCTGCCATCAGCCTTGGGGGTCTTTCTTCACTCCCAGCTTCTGCTGGGCAGCCCGCCTGTCCCACCTGCCCAGGGCAGAAGTCACGGGAGGTGAGGAGTGCGGCCCGGGGTCTGTCACTGGCCCTCCAGCCTCGTGTCCTGCGGGCTTTCGTGCCAGCGCAGGCCTGGCCATGGTGCTGCTGAGCATAAGAATGTAAGTTTTTTTTCGTACTAATGGTTCTTTAGCAAGATGATTTTGCTCACTGAGGTGGGGAAGTTGGGGCACCTCAGAGGCTGAGGCCCCTGGTAGCAGGTGTGGGGCTGGAACCTGGCAGCTGCACATGGGGTTCAGTGGCCTGGGAGCCAGCACGGGTGAGTGTGGGCTTACACGAGTGAGCATTTGTGTGTGTAAGAGTGTGCAGGTGTGTGCATGCCCAGGTAGGCATGGGAGTTCGGTCCTTGGGGCATGCGAGCGTGTGTGCCGGCTGAGTGCGTGTGCCTTAAGCCACCTCCTCACCACAGGCTCGTGTCCAGCAGGGCCAGCTCTGGTTCCTAGCTGTCACCTCCTTGCTGCTCCTCACCTGGAGGGCCTCCCACCTGAGGCTCCACCCTCATGTTCTCGGCTCTGCCCAAAGCCCAGCCCCCAGTGCCCTGGGGACACACAGATGTTCAGCCCCACGCGCGTGCATCTGTGAGCATGAGTGCACGCCAGTGTGGGCGACCCTGGCCCACCCTGGCCTCAGCAGAGTGCCACTGAGCTGCAGGCTGGCGGATTCCGACCAGGTGGGCGAGATCTGGGCAGTGTGGGTGCCGTGTGCAGCCCACGGCCCGTGTCGCCAGCTTAGATGTCCAGGGGAGGTGGACCTGCTGGCAGCCAGCGGTGTGGGCAAGTTCCACTCATGAGTGGGCAGATGCCCCTCTCCGGGCCAAGTCCATCACCACCCGTTTCTGTACACAGTTTTATTGAAGTAGCACAGGGATGCAGCCCCCATGCCTGAGGCGCACCTCGAGTGGAGCGGTCCAGAGGAGGCTGCGCACCCGTGGTGCCCACAGCAGGAGCGGGGTGGGCACCGCTCTGGCCTGTGACTAGGAGCGTGACTTCTTTTGGACAGAGGAGGAGCCGGTCTCGTGGCACTGTGCTGGCCAGCAGCACCCAAAGCAGCGCCTGTCACTGGGCAGCAAGTTCTTGCCTCTGTGACCTCCCTCTGTGCCCCTGTCTGTGCCCATGCTTGTCCCTTGACCTTTCATTTCTTGGTGCTCTGGTGCCCTGGCAGGGGAGGTTTCCATGGGAACTTGCTGGTCGCTCCGGACCGGGCTTCGTGGCCCCTCCTGTGGGTCTGCAGCTTCCCCCGGGCTGCACGGGGCAGGGTGTCTGCGGGTTGGGTGCTCTTCTTCCTCAGACGCCTTTGCTTTTCTGTGGTCATGAACATCAGGTCCCAGCCATGGATTTTCAAGTGGTGGCGGAAGCCCCACTGCCCACAGGCCCCTGTGCTCCTGCAGGGCCTCGTGGCACAGGGCCTGCCACTGGCCAGCACCGTCCATGGCTCTTCTCCCACCAGGAGGGCACCTCTGAGTCGCCGAGACAGACACCTTATGGCCTGCAAAGCCCAAACTCTCGCTCTGGGCTGGGACTCTGGTTCTGGTCCGAGGCACTGGGGTGGGAGGGAGGCAGAGCACAGGACTCTCCTGGGTCCTGCTACAGCTGCGTGCGCATCCCACCATGGGGCCTGGGACCTCGTGCGGTTTGCTGGGCCTGTTGGAAGAGCCACGTCTGCTTGCCAGGGCTGAGCTCTCACTTCACCATCCTGGCCGGGACCCCTCCCTCCCGGTCTCTTGCAGGTGGACGGGGGTCTTGACTGCTTCAGTTTCATGCGGGATTTGGCGTTGTGCCACCCGTGAACGTGTTTGGGTGTCTGCACTAGGTCCCCAGGCCTACACCCTCCTCCAAGAGAGGGCACCTGGGGTCCTGGAGCTGCAGGGGGCCTGGGTGGGGGGGGACCTGCTCAACAAGGCTGGCCACGGTGTGGAGGGGGTGGAGGCCAGGAGACTGGCGCACCTCCTCCCGTCTTGTCTCAGGGCAGGAGATTTGCCCAGGGCAACCCAGGGGCATGGGCAGTACCTTGCTGCTGAAGCTGCCCCTGGGGCTGAGTGGGTGGCAGTGTTCAGTGACCATGTCCATGGGAACAGGAGCTTGGGATGAAGACCTGAGGGTCCTGGAGGGGCCGGGAGGTGAGACTCAGGCTTGTCCCTGCAGCCAGGGGGCAGAGGGGCCTGCCACGCTTCATGAGTGGGACCAAGGCCTAGTATATCCCTCTTCCTCCCCAAGGCTGGGGCTCAGGCCCCAGCCTGGGAACCAGGAGAACAGGAGGTGAAGCAGGTCTTGCTGTGTCAGGCCCGAGGGTGCAGCACAGGCCACAGGGTGGGTGGGAGGCCCGAGCTGCTGGGCAGGCACTGTGCCCGCTCACCTGACCGTGGACCATAGCTTCTGCAGCCCGAATGTGGCCAGGGTGGGCTCGCCTGCCTGGGCAGAGTGGACACCCTGCTGGAGTCCCGGCCCCGCCACAGGGTAGTCAGGTGGCTGGTGGGTCATCCAGGATGGGCGCACATCCCACTTTGCACACAAGACAGGGTGGACGAGTGACTTTCTTGGGTCACAGCTGGAGCTCCAGTCTCTCTCCAGCCATGTCCTCCCAGAGGGTGCTGGGGAGGGGGCAGTGGGCAGTATCTGGCATCCTGGTGGACGCAGCACAGCCTCTTGCCTTCTGTGCAGATTGCCTGCTCATGCTGGCCTACAAGGACAAGTCTGACCGTGCCAAGGGCCTCCGGGAGCGCAGCAGCCTGACCCTGGAGGACATCTGTGGCCTGGAGCCTGGCCTGCCCTACGAGGGTCTGGTCCACACACTGGCCATCGTCTGCCTGTCCCAGGCCGTCATGCTGGGCTTCGACAGCCGCCAGGCCATGTGTGCCTGGGACGCCCGCATCCGCTATGCGCTCGGCGAGGGTGAGTCCCTGGGGCAGAGGCCCGGGTGAGGGCCTCCCTGGTGGTCTTGGGGCCCCTCTCCCATGTGGACCACAGAGGCAGGTGAGACCCCAGAGCCTCACAGAAATGAAGAGAAGGTAGTGGACTCCCCAGATGGTGACCTGCTGGGCCCTGAACTCCGTGCTCCAGATGAGTGGCCAGGGAGAGTGGGACCCTGCCTGGGGTGTTCGGACGAAGCATTGGGGCGGGGTTCTCTGGGCCACGGGGCTTGCAAGCCCTAGCTCAGCCCTATTAGTTAAAACGGGCCTGGAGCCCAAGCTGCTGCCCATCCATCTCCCAAGTTCCCGCCCGTGGCTTCCACATGGGCCTGGGCCGTGCAGAGCCAGCAGCCACTGGGAGAGAGTCAGGGCCAGAATGCCTGGACAGGGAGGAGGTAGCGGCTGAGTGGCCAGTGGACAGCAGGGAGCTCCGAGTGCCAGAGGCAGCAGCTGCCCACAGAGGTTGTTCACGGAGCCGGGCCACCCCGGGGCGGAGTGCAGGGCTGGGGCCCTGGGGCTCACAGCGTGGAGGGGTGCGGAGGCCCGAGCTGGGGCCCGCTGCCAGGCGGGGGATGGCACGGCTGGGACTCAGCCGGAATGAGGCCCAAGCCTCGGGCACTGGAGGTCTAAGTGGTAAGGACAACGGGGTCTCTTGCTGTGTTTTCCAAAACATTAAAATGGGTGCCTCCGATCCAGGATGAGCCAACTGTGGGACGGTCGGTGATGGCAGGCTCTGGCCCGCGCCTGACCTGAGGTTCTTCCTGGGCTCTCTCTGTTTTTAAAATGCCACAAGGAGCATCATGGCCCACCTGCTGAGCTAATTGATTCAGGAGTGAGCTGCTTCCCTCCCTGACCTGAGGGATCAGAGAATGGGGGGTAGGAAGGATGAGCCCTGCCTTTCCAGAAAGTTCTCCAGTGAGGTTCTGGCTTGGCTATGCTGGGACCCATTTATCTGGGTGGGGCAGTGGGGTGGATTCAGGGGGGATGGCCAAGGCCACAGCCTGGAGATGCTGGGGACCCTGCAGCCACAGGGGTGGAGATGGAGTGGGCTGGAGCAGGGGTGGGCACTGGCAGGCAGGGGGCCGTGCCCTGAGGGCACAGTCTACCTCCCGAGGTGGGGTGACCTGGGGAGAGATCGAAGCAGGAAGTGCTCACGGCCATCCTCCTCTAAGGGGCTTTCAGGGGAAGGGGCCCAGCCGAGGTAGTGGGAGTCCAGGGGCACCCAGCTGCCCCCAAGGGGAGCAGGGGAGCCACCGTCCAGAGAGAGGCGTGTCCACAGCCTCCCGAGCACCCTGTGGCCAAGCTGATCTCCGTCCAGCACAGGCTGTGCTCAGACGGGGCCCCGCCTTCCACATGCCGAGCCTCGGTTTCCCCGTCCATGAAAGGAGCTCCCAGGCTGCCAGGGTGGGCAGGTGCTCTGTGCAGTCCTGACCCAATGCTGACCAGCCCTTGTCCTCCACTGGAGCCCCCTGAGGCCCTGTCAGTGTGGTTGGGCTGGGAGCGGGTGCCTCCCCCAGGCAGTCCTGAGGGATGGGAGGGGAGGTGGGGGCCGTGGCAGGCAGCACCCCCACCCTAGCACGGTGGCCGTGTGGCCCACTGGCCAGGCGAGCAGCTGCCAGGGCCTCCCCAGCCCGAGCCTGGGTGCCACTGGCCCTGCCTATCGCAGGTGATGAGCTTCACCCCTGCCACCCCAGTGCACAGGTTCCATGTGACGGTGGCTCCCGGCACCAAGCTGGAGAGTGGCCCGGCCACCCTCCACCTCTGCAACGACATCCTGGTCCTGGCCAGGGACATCCCTCCGGCCGTCACGGGGCAGTGGAAGCTGTCCGACCTCCGGCGCTACGGGGCCGTGCCCAACGGATTCATCTTCGAAGGCGGGACCAGGTGTGGCTACTGTGAGTATGCCGGCCGTGTGGGCCGCTGACCCTCGAGCCGCAGGATGCGCCTGCACGCTGTGGGCAGCACTGGGGCACCTGGCCGGGGCTGCTCCCTCTTCCTGGGGCTGCCCGGGAGTGGGAGCAGAGGTCCTCAGCGTCTCCAGAGCGAGGCCCAGGTCACAGCCGTTCCTGGCCTGTGTGGGGCTCACCAAGCATCAGCGCCTCCTGCTCAGATGGAATGAAAAACAGACAAAAAGAACAGGCGCGTTTTTGAGGGCCAGCGAGCCCCCGTGGGTGCCGACGTGAGGACACACCAGCCTCTGGCCCTGGGCCACTCAGAGCTGCCCTCTGCCTCCGACAGCCCAGTTGTGGTCCTGGGCCCTAGGGGTGTGAGGACTGGGACACCTGGGCCCAGATCCTCGCCAAGTGACTGTCCAGGAGGGAAGTGAGGCCAGCGTCCAACTGCCAGGTCTGGGAGCCGGTGGGTTGTGTGTGCTGCGGAGAGCCCAAGGTACCCACTGGGTGCTGCAGGGACAGGGCCGAGCTGTGCAGTCACATTGGCACCTGTGGCCCCGCAGCCCTGCAGGAGGGAACGGGCCCTGCCCCTCTCCAGAGGGGCTGCTGGTCTGCGCTGGCTGTTGTGAGGCGTGGCCCCAGGACCCGGCCTCCCGTGGGGCCTAGGTGACCGCAGTCAGAGCTCCGCGGGAGGAGCAGGCCTGCTGGCGCCCCATGTGGCGCCTGCCTGTGCCTCCAGGGCCCGAGTGTCATCCTCTGGGGTGGAGGAGGGGCTGGAGGCTGCCAGCCACCAGTCGGGACTTCAGAAGCCTCTTTGCAAGGGCTTTGACCGCGGCTGTGTGGGGAGCAGGTTGGCGTGAGGCGAGGGTGGAAGGGCTTTGCCCTCCCCTGCTGCTCCTCAGGCTCTGCATACCCGGCTGGGTCCTGGGCGGGTTCACCAGGCCGCAGGCTATGGGCAGAGCAAATGCAGGTGTGAATGTGGGCGGTGCTGGGTGCTGCCCGTTTGGGCCCCGTGTGAGGCAGTAGGCTGGGGTAGGTGGTGGGTACAAGCCCGTTTGGATTCTGGGGTCTCGGGGTGGGAGCCAGTCCTGCGGGGCCTTTGAGGCCCCACAAGTCATGACCCACAAAGGTGTTTGGCAGAGAGGTGGGTGAGGCGGTGGGGGGGGAGCCGCTGGTGAGCCGGGGCTGGGGGCAGTGTGACGTGGCCTGTCGTGAGTATGGCAGCTCCCATGCCAGCTCTGGCTTGGAGGGAGGGCCGGCTGGCAGGGGAGATGGACGTGCCGATCCTCTGCCGAGCAGCGCCTGGCCTTCCTCTGTGGCAGGTCTCAGGAGCAGGGGAGTTAGGCAAGACCTGCGGCTGGGTGGTGGGTGGGGTGCTGGTTCTCCGACTCAGGATGGCAGGCGCTGCAGGCCACAGCTGCTCGGCCTCCTCTCCTTGACGTGGGGCTTCCTGGAGCTGCTCCAAGCTTCCGAGAAGGGAGACAGCGTCCTTGCTTCTCCTCAGTGGAGTTCCCAGGCACAGGCTGCCCATGTCGGGGTGGTGCTGGTGAGATCACCCTCCCACACGGCGCAGGCGACCTGTGTCCTTGGAGACCTGTTTATTTTGCCTGGACAGAAGGAAGTAGGGCTCACTGGGCATTTTTCCTCTGGGTCTCAGAATCGGGATGCCCATCTCTTGGTGTGGTGGGCTCCTTCCTGCTCTAACCTCTGTCCTCTGGGAGGACAGAGGCCTGGCGTGTGCTGCCAGAAAGCCAGGGTGAACTCCGAGGGAGCAACACTCCCACACAAGGCCCTGGGTGAGCTCCGGCTGCCAGGACCTGCTGCCACCGTGGTACTTGGTGCCAGGGAGTTGGGCCCGGCTCGGACACCCTTGAGATTCTGTCTCCCTCCAGCGCCAAGCCTTGCTCAGACCCATGGTGGCTGACTGCTGACTGCTGGAGCGAGCAGCTCACCAGCTGGTGGCTCTGAGGGCCTGGCTGTGCTGGCCACCCCCACCCCTGCAAGTCTGCTGACTCCTTTCTCCTGCCTGGACAGGCTTGGTGACAGCTCTGGCTGGTGGGGTTGAGTCTAGCTGGTCACAAAGCCCCTCAACCCAACCCTGACACCGATGCAACATGGGGTGCTGGTGGCAGCTGAGGGTCGGTCACCTGCCACCTGTGGGCAGACCTAGGCTCTCCTGAAGTCCAGACGAGGGTGGTCCCTGGGCAGTGCTACCGAGTCCTGGGGCTGCTGTAGCACACTCAGCGCTTAAAGCAAAATTGTGGCCAGATCAACCTGGCTTTTGTCTTCTCTGTCTCCTACAAGGACACTGTCACTGGGTTTATGGCTCTCCTGGATGACCCAGGATGATCTCCTCTCAAGATCCTTACCTTAATGACATCTGCAAAGACCCTTTCACATCTTTCAGGGGCCACCATTCAGCCACAATGTTTCTAGAACTTGGATCTTCTTGTCTGTGTCCCTGGAGGATAGAGAGTGGGGGAGGTGGGAGGAAGAGTCATCAGAAGGTTCTGGAAGAACTTGGGGTTTATAATTAATCCTCTTCTTCTTCTGGTCCCAGCCTGGCCCTGTGCCTGCCCAGAACCATGCCCTCTGACCCCCACCCCAGACAGCAGTTCAGAGGGCAGAGGGGACCCTGACCCTGAGGCTGCTCTTCTCCCACTGCACGTGTCTACCTGTTCCGTGGGACTGGGGTGCCCTGGTGGTGGGAGGTTCCTGGCCACTCCCCTGGGACAGGCTTAGTGGTGGGCAGCAGAGGTGGCCCCTGGGGAGGTGCACCAGTGGGGGAAGGCCTTGGGAGGAGGGGACCTGCGAGCCAGGCGCTGGCGGGGGAGAGGTTTCTGCAGAGGCCCAGCTCAGGAGCCCTGCTCCTGGTCTGCCACCCCGGGAGGGCTGCGGGCGCCTCTCAACGCCTCGGGAGCCCCGCCCAGCCAGTCAGCGCCATCTTTGGATGCGATGTTCAGAATCCATCAACCCGGGCAGATCCCAGGCTGTTCCGAGTCCACTGTCAGAGACACCTTGGTGACCGCCCCTCGGGGACGCCACCCTGACACTCCTTGCCACCTGACTCCTCCTTAGAGGTTCCCCGGATGAGTTCTCTGGCATGGGACAGGGAGTACCTTTAAGAGGACATTGACCCACTTCCACTTCTAAGTATTGACCTGGTGCCGAGCACCATGTTGCTAGGGTTACCGTCACTTGGGGGTTTGTGGCCCCTTTGGTGGCAGGTTATAAGGATATGATCTGGGCTCTATGGTCACATGGGACTCTTACATAAAGCACATCTTCGTGGTCTCCATGGGCAGTGCAGGAGGAAGGTAGACTGGAGGGGTGGGTGGCTGGCCGCGGTGGGCTGAGGAGTGGCACCAGCAGGCCTGCTCAGGACGCTCACTGTGGCCCCGGGTGCAGACAGGTCTGGAGGAAGAGGTTGGGGGCCAGGAAGGCTCTGGTTGTGGTCCAGAGCGAACAGGTGAGGCTGACCCCAGCAGCAGCTGTTGGGCATGACGGCCTCATGGGTTCCAGGAACGCTAACCAGGCCGTGACGGACAGGGAGAGGGCGGGTGGAGGGGGACGGGCCCTTGCTGAGGTGTGGGTCCAGGATGGGGGCCGGGGGAGGACCATGTGTTCCCGTGGGACCCCCGCCCCATTCTGGTGCTTTGCTCCTGGGTGGGGGACAGGAGTTCTGTGCAAACACCCCATACGAAGCCCTGTCCCCTGTCCCCTTGGACTTGGCAGTGGAGGGACACTTAACTGTGGCTCTTTGTGTAACCCCTGCAGTTTTGTAGAGTAGACCCTGGCTTCCTCGCCCCTGCTGACTCAGGCCCCTGGTCTGGACCCCGTGTTTCTCCATGCGTGACTTCTCTGCTGCTCAAGCCTCTACCAGGCTGTGCCTGCCCGGAACTTCCTCCCTTAGCAGACATGCTGTGGGCCTGTCAGTGTCCAGGGAGCTCTTCAGAGCTGGCTGTCCTACAGGGCGGGAGCCCAGGCCGGCCATGGACCATCCCCACTGCGCAGACGAGGACACTAAGGCTAGGGCTGCCCTGGAGGGTGCGGGGTGCTGGTTGACATGGCCGGGCCATGGCTGCCCCAGGTCTCTGGGATTGCCCTGGAGGCTGGCCCTGGGCCCAGGAGGGGCTGCAGCTACTGCCCCTTCCCCAGAGGGGCTCCTGTCTGTGGTGAGCCTGTGCTGGCAGGGGAAGCCAGCCCCTCCTGTCCCTCTCGAGGAACAAAAGGCCCTGTTGGGCAGAGTGGGCAGCAGGCCGGGGCTCCTTGGAGCAGGACCAGCTGCTGGCAGTGCGGACACCTGACAGCTGTCAGTGGCCTCCCCTGGGACCGGTTGCTGCAGTCTGTGTGCTCTGGGCGGCAGGCAGCCTGAGGGGCAGGCGAAGTGCCTCCCTGCCCTCCGGAGAGGGGCGTGTGTATCTCCCGTGTGGGGAATCAGGTGCTGGATTTGCGTCCGTCGCGTTGGCTTCCGTGCTGTCGTGCAGCTGATCTGAAAGTCCGCCGGCTCTCTGGCCTCTCCGAGCTTCACCGTGCCTCTGTTGTGGGTCCTGCGGGGAATGAGCTGTGCCCACAAAGAGCCGCGGGGTCCTGGCCTTACGCTGTGTGGCAAACCCTCCGGCCAGCCTCCCTGGGCAGGAATTGGGTCCACTCGGGCCCTGGGCTGCTCGCACTGCAGAGCCACCTTGCAGCTTCCTGTGATTGTGGAGTGGCCCTCGGCGGCCTCTGGCTGAGGGGGTCTGAGCCCCTGCAGCACTCCCACAGCATGGCGGGGCAGGCCCACGGCCTCCGTCCCACTGCAGGGCGGCACCCACCCCTGGCCCAGGGCAGCACCCTAGTCAGAGGGTCCACAGGGGCCTGGAGAGGGGCAGCGGGGACTGGGAAACAGGCATGTGAGGCAGGTGGAGGAGGGGCCACTGAGGAGGGGTCCAGCTGGACCCTGCAGGATGAGCAGGGCGTCCCTGGGTGGACAGGGACATTGTGAAGAGCCCTGCTCAGGGATGGAGCCGGGCGGCATGGCTGGGTCTTTGGCTGCACTCCCAGGCTGTGCTAGGAAAGAGGCACCTGAGAAGGAGTCACTGTCCCCGTGGGTGTGAGATGTGCCTGGCGCTCAGAGGGGACACCGACCTTTGTCAACAGAGGGTGGCCATTACTACATGTCCTCTGAGGACTGGGACAGGGTGCGTGCCAGCCAGGCTCCTGAGGCCCTGGAGCCTGATCTGCAGCAGAGAGCGCTGGGCTCCCTGGGCGCCCTCCTGAGGAGGCGAGTCTCTGGCTTTCTGCTGGGTGTCTCTGGGGCTCTCCTCGCTCCGTCTGGCTTCCGCGTTCCTCGCTGTGTGGTGCAGACTCAGTGGCTGCTCCATGGCTGCAGTGATTCTGCGGGCCAGGGCTCTGGGCAGGGCTCTGCAGCACTGGTGTCCCTGAGTCACTTGGGCGGTAGCGTCTGGCTGCTGGTGGCTGGAAGGCCAGGGTGACTGTGGGACTGGCTCAGCTCCCCAGAGGGGCTGCCCCTCCAACAGTAGCCTGAGCTACTCCGCAGGGCAGCTGGTTCCAAGAGGCAAGAGGAAGTCGCTGGCCTCCATAAGGCCTCAGCCCAGAACTGGAAGAATGTCACCCAGGGCTGGCAGACTGCGGGGGAGGGCACGGCCTGGCCTCTTGGGATGGGCAGCTGTCGTGGACAGGGGCGGAGGAAGTCAGTGGCCACAGGTGTACAAAGTTGACTTCAAGGCCAGGCTCCGTCCTGCCTCCCTTGTGATAACCCAGCAAGTGAAGCACAGAGCCTGCTCCCAGGAGGGCGGGCGCCTTCCCCAGCAGAGTGCAGGGTCTCTGGGCACTGAGCACAGGTGGACGCTGGGGGACGCATACCACTCTGATGTGTCCTCTCCACTAGATGCTTGACTGGGGGCTGGAACTGCAGACAGACGAGGAGCCTTGTGGGAGGAAGCACCGTGGGGTCCCGAGAGCACTTGGGGTGACCAGCTGGCTTCCCGAGAAGGAGCCTGGGGTGGGGCAGGCCTCAGACAAGGGGCAGTCTAGGAGGCCAAGGGGCGTCAGGGAGTGTCCACCTCCTGGGGGTGGTGGCAGGAGAGCTGTTGAGGGCGCTCCGGAGCCGTGGGCGTGTGAGGAGAGGGAGCCTGCGGGTGCCTGTGGTGGCAGCTGTCCTGCGAGGCCGGCCTGGGCTCTGAGGGTGCAGGCTGACCAGCCTTGGAGACAGAGGTCCTCCAGGGCCCTGAGATCGGCCCTGCTGAGGTGGTGGAGTAGCACCATATGGGCAGCTGCTGTGCCCCAGGGTCTGCCCAGTGACCGTCTCCTGGGAGCGGGACACTGCAGACGCCTAGTGGAACGCAGGACCGGCTCGCTCCTTCTGTAATGTGGCTTTTTATAGTTGGGGGACTGATTGTCCTGCGGCCTCTGCCAGCTGTCAGTAAGCTGGGGATTAGAGGCCGCGCCTTTGCAGAGCTGGCCGGGTGGCCGAGCCCTTCCCTTGGGTGGGGTGGCGGCGGGCACAAGGAGCCACGATGAGGTGCTTCGTGTGAGCTGGCCGGCAGAGAGGCCTGCACGTGGCCTGCTCACCTGCCCTCCAGGTGCACGTCCTGTCCAGCTGCCCAGCTTGCAGGCCCCATTCATCAGGGCCTTCCTGAGCCAGGCAGGTACCCTGGGTGGGTGTCGATCAGGTACCAACCTCCACTCCACGCTGCCGCTGCTTCTTGTCAATGGCAGCCCCCTTGCCCAGAGCAGGACTAGAAGATCGTGGTGCCAGGTAGTGCCCAGTGGGCCCAGTGACCTGGCCTTGAGTCCACCTGGACTGTGACTGTGCATAAGTAGCTCGCTCTCTTTGGGTCTCAGCTGCCTCATCTCTAAAGCAAGATGGATACTGTCAAGTCTCCTGGTTTGGGGGTGTCATGCTTCCCTCCCCTGCATACCCTAGAGTGGCCACCCTGAGGCATAGCAGCCTTGGCGGGCAGGCCGACTCCCTGGACCCCACAGCCCACATTCCGTGAAGGCAGAGCGTGACTGGGAGGCAGAGCCTTTAACATGGAGGGAGGTGTCTTGACCCCCCCTCCTCTGCCTGCTCCTGGACGCTCTGAGACCTGGCCTACATGGCCCTGTGTGCCTTTCTTTGGGCAGTGGGCAGGAGCTCCAAGGGAGGGCTCCTCGTGTGCTGACGCGGGGCCGAGTGTTCGCACCACGTGCCGGCTCAGCAGGTGGGTGCCCCAGGCTGGCCTCCCCATTCACGCGGCCAGGGAGGGATTTCATTCACCCTTGGCCGGCTGGGTGCCTGAGCTGGGGCACGTGGCCGGGGCACGTGGCCTGGGGGCCTCCCTGCTGACTCACTGCCCAGGCTTCTCCTGGGTGTGGAGGCCCGAGGAAGCGCCTACCCCCAGCCCTCTGTCCAAGTGACCCTGGGCTGGTGGCATGCAGGTCCTTCCTTCTGTTGAGTGGGCAGCAGTGGGTGGAGGTGGCTCGGGAGGCCCCTGTGACTTCAGGGTGCATCTTTGCATGGTGACTCCAAGGAGAAGGGAGGCTGCTTACTGTGGGAGGGCAGTGCTGGCCACAGTGAAGGTAGCCATTTGTGGGGTGGATACCATCCTTCCAACATCTGACCAACATCTGTATGGGTGAGGAACTGAGGTCAGGGCCCCAGGGTGACGGGGGTCTGAGGTGGCCACGCTGGGATGTGACGCAGTCCTGGAGACCTGAGGAACCCTGAGAGTACCAGCCTCATTCGCCTTGAAGGGCCTTTGGGAAAGGGGCCTCTGGGCTTCTGGTGCACCTGAGGAAACTGAGGCCCAGTAGGCAGGAGGGGACCGCAGGTGGCCTGTGGCAGAGGTGTGTGCGGGGCCACCTTGGCAGCGGGACGCACTCTTCGACCATGTGACCAGGCAGGCCTTGTTGGATGCAGGGTCTCCATGTGCCAGCCACACAGTGAGGCCTGGACAGGCCCCAGGCTGTAACTGTCCCTGAGCTGCCCTGCCACGTCCTCAGGCATCCTCAGCTGCAGCCGCATCCCCCGTGCGTCGGGGAATGGTCCACGGGGAGGCTGGCGCGGGCGTCTGGTGTGGCTGCAGTCCCGTGACCACGGCCCATGCATGTCTGAAGCGCGTGTGGGGTTCCTAGGGTCCAGGACTCTGGGGACGTGGTTTCACAGGCCAGGTGAGTTGGGGCCTGTGGATTCTAACTGGATTTGCACCCCGACCCACTCTGCAAGAGCCCGCCTCGCCTGTGCTGGCCAGGCTGACCTGTCTCCGTCCTCCTTCAGGGGCCGGAGTCTTCTTCTTGTCTTCCACCGAGGGGGAGCAGATCAGCTTCCTGTTTGACTGCATCGTTCGAGGCATCTCCCCAACCAAGGGCCCCTTTGGGCTGCGGCCAGCCCTCCCAGGTTTGTGCAGAGTGTGGCCTGGTGAGGCCCAGGTGGGGTGGCCATGCTTGGGGATGGGGGCCACTCGGTGTCCAGTGGCCACCCTGACTCATCCACCAGTTAGGTGGCTGCCACTTCCTGGTCTGTTCTGTGACGCTCCTGCTGGGAAGCCCGGGGTTCTGAGGGATCAGCCAGTGTGTCTTGGGGCCTGGCTCACATCCCTCCTGCGTGGTGTCTGAGCCACTAGGACCCTCGGGGCTGAAGCCTTCAGGTTGGGGTGGGTTAGCCACAGCTGCCCCTGGCTGTGGGTCCAAGGCTGTGGTCTCGAGGCTCCCCCATGGTGGATCAGGGGTCTCTCCACGGTTGCTGACTTGTGGGCAGCTGACCTGACCCTGGCTCTAGGCCCTGCGTGGGGGCAGGAGCAGCCTCGTGGGGTTGGCTGGTGTGTGGGTCTCGGGTGGGCTGCTCAGCAGGCCTCTTGTCCCATGTGCTCCCTGTGTTGCCAGGGTGTCCTGCTTCAGCACTCTAACCAGGAACGTGGCTGGGCCCCTGTGGCCATGTAGTCCAGGTACTGAGGCGCCCAGAGGAGGGCTGGGCTCCTCCAGGACCTGGCGGGCCTGGGCAGGGACACAGATGAGCTCTGAAGCTCCCCTCACCCACGGGGACGGTGCTTGTCCAGTCTGTGGGCACGCGGACAGGGAGCTCACGGCCGCTTCCTTGCCTGGGCAGGCCGGCGGAGGCTCCCCAGGAGCTCATTGTGCAGCACCAGGTCCGCCACACCCGCTGCCTACCCCAGAGCAGCTGCAGGTGGGCAGCGGCCGGGCAGGGTGGGTGCCCAGTGGCCAGAGCCCTTCCTGCAGCTCGGACCCCCAGACGGTGCAGCAGCGCCACCTGCTGGTGTCCTGCCCTGAGGCTGCACGCCGACCCAAGTGTGTGCTCAGGGCCTGGGAGTGGACTTGCGTTTCTCCCAGAGGGTCCAGCTGTCTGCCTGTGAGAGCTCTCAAGTCAGTGGACATGGACTCTGGCTGCTAGGGTCCTAGTTCGAGAGGGACTTGGGCTTTGGTGGTGGCTGTGGGTGACAACTGCATGGGACCAGCGAGGGACCACACCCTGCCTGGATGGGAAGAGGTTCCCACCTCCCAGGCTTAGAAAACATGCAGGTGACAGCCAGAGAGGCTGCACTCCCTGAGGCAGCTGCCATGTCGAGGGGTGGGGCTGAGGACCACAGGTGACCAGCCGGCCTGGGGTGCCACTCAAGCTCAGCCTAAGGACCCCAGCATGGCTGGCAGTGACGGGGCTGGGGTGGTGTTTCAGACAGGGGAGCCCCATGGGAAGTAGGTGCGATAGACCAGGTGAGCAGACCTCTCCTGGAACTGGGGACGGCAGGACCAGAGGTCCAGTTATCTGGGACAGAGCCTGATACCTTGGTGGGGGTGGCAAGGGGTATAGCTGGCTTAGGAGGCTATTCATGGGCAGGGCACCCAGGCTGGAGACTGGGACCGTCCATAGGCACAGTGGCCTAAGAGGGGCAGATGGAGGACTGTCCGCAGGGATGCAGGATGGGCGACGGGGAACCCATGTGGGGCATTCCGAGTGTGGTGCCCAGGAGCTGGGATTGAGGGGCCCGGAGTGCTGGGGTGGCCAGTGGTCACCACTCACCTGAGCTCCGCATCAGCACTGCATTAGGGTGTGGCCTCAAAAAGGTGTCCAGTGACATCTGGCAGCATGTGGGCTGGGGCTGGAGGTGGGGACTGTGCACTGACCCCCCCCTCTGCCATAGACCCCAGCCCCGGGGGTTCCTCGACCTTGGAGGAGCGAGTGGCCCAGGAAGCCCTAGGAGCCCTGCAGCTGGAGAAGCGGCTCAGCATGCTCTCGCACTCCGGCAGGCCAGGCAGCGGAGGTAAGGCCAGTGGCCTGACCCGAGTCATGGGGACCAGGCTCTAAACCTGCCATTCCAGCCAGTGGTCAGGTAGCCCTCTTTCCTTCTCTGTCCTGTGCATGTAGCCATCTGGCCATTCATTCACTTTCCACTCACACTGTCTCCCTCCTGCCCCTTCCTTCTCCCTTTATCCAGCACCCATCCACCCACCCATCCATCCATCCATCCATCCTCCCACCCATCCATCCATCCACCCCCCCACCCATCCATCCATCCACCCACCCATCCATCTATCTACCCACCCACCCATCCATCCATCCACCCACCCACCCATCCATCCATCCACCCACCCATCCATCTATCTACCCGCCCATGCATCCATCCATCCACCCACCCATCCATCTATCTACCCGCCCATGCATCCATCCACTGCCCATCTATCCATCCACCCACCCATCCATCCACCCACCCACCCATCCATCCATCCACCCACCCACCCATCCATCCATCCACCCACCCACCCATCCATCCATCCACCCACCCATCCATCTATCTACCCACCCATGCATCCATCCACTGCCCATCTATCCATCCACCCACCCATCCATTCACCCATCCACCCGTCCATCCACCCACTCACCCACCCATCTATCAGTCCATCCATCAGTCCATCCACCCCGGCCTTCTCCTGCTCAATCATTTGTTCTCTCTCCTTTCACTCACTCACTCACTCACTATCCCACAGATGCTTATTAAATGCTGGCAAGAGGCGCTGAAGGGCGCATGCTTCAGGTGTGCATTCCACCCTGCCTGTGAGCCATGCGTGCAGGCCTCCTGTACTTCAGCTTGAGGTCTGTGCTCAGACAAAGGCTCAGGGGCAGATGAAGCTGCAGCTGCTGTGGCAGGAGAAGGACAGAGGAGGTTAGCCGCCCAATGAGGGCCAGCTCAGCTGGTGGCTGCACCAGTCTTCCCAGCCAGAGCATGGGAGCTCTGGTGGTCCTACCAGTACCCACTGCTGCCTGTCTTCTGGGATTCACAGAGGGACAGTAGCCCTCTCTCCTCCAGTCTGGGCCCTTCCCTGGAGCAGGGAGCCTCAAGTTTGCAAGGAAACTTCCCACCCTCCTGGGGGTGCATGCTGGTTCCCCTCTGGAGCCCTGGAAGGCAGGCTGGGCAGGCTGAGATGGCAGAATGCAAAGGCGGACGTGGCTTCCCAGGGGCACAGAGTGGGGGAGACGGGGGCTGGTCGTACAGGAGGGCAGCAGGGTGGGAGTCCCCGGCATGTCCTTGTCCTCAGGGGACTTCTGGTCCAGTGGGAAGGGGAGGCCAGGAAGGAGGCATGCCAGCGGGGTCAGCCAGGTGCTGGGCAGACCTGTGAAGCTCTGGGCTGAAGGTGGAAGTGGGCTGTCCCAGAAAAGGGCTGGAGGGCGGGGCCAGGGGGCTGGAAAGGGTCAGGGTGGCTGGGCACGTCTCTGGGGGTGGGGGCAGGAGGAGAGGGGGCAGGAGGAGAGACGCCAGGGGCCAGGCCGCAGGACCTTAGCAGAGGGTGGAGGACCCCTGCCGTGCCAGGGGCTCAGGGGCAGGGTGATGGGGAGGTCCAGGCGGGGAGGCGGGAGGGTGAGGGAGGGGCGCCTGGCGGGCTGCTTCTGCCGACCGGCACCCAGCGTCCTCAGAGCCTCACTCTGTCTCAGGGGACGACCACAGCCTCTCCAGCTCCTCCTCCGAGGCCAGCCACTCGGACACCAGCGCCAGCAGCAGGCTCACCGCGTGGCCGGAGCCGTCCTTGTCCTCGGCAGCCACGTCGCAGGAGGGGCTGGGGCTGGCGGCCGCCCAGGCCCCAGGGGAGGCCGCGCTGGGCGCCTCGAGGCTGCCCGCCAAGCCGCTGCGCCCCCGGCAGCTGCAGGAGGTCGGCCGCCAGAGCTCCTCGGACAGCGGCATCGCCACGGGCAGCCACTCCTCCTACTCGGGCAGCTTCTCGTCCTATGCGGACAGCAGCCTGGACGTGTGGCGGGCGGGCGGCGACGAGTTCGGCTCGCTGCTCAGCCTGCCGCCACCGGCTGGGGTACCTGAGCCCAGCCTGTGTGCCTGCCCGCCTGGGGTGGCCGAGTACCAGGTGCCCACCTCGCTGCGGCACCACTACGACACGCCCCGCAGCCTGCGCCAGGCCCCCCGGGACCAGAGCGCGGCCTCGCAGGCTGGCCCTGACCATGGTGCTGCCACGGACTCGGGCAGCCAGACATCGGCCGGGTGTCCTTCTGGCTGGCTGGGCACAAGAAGGCGGGGACAGGCGACAGAGGTCCTCGGCAGTGAGGCCACACTGCCCAGCCCAGCCCCCAGCGAGCCCTGGGAAGCAGGCGGGCCCCACCCTGGGCCGCCTCCGGCTTTCTTTTCGGCATGTCCAGTCTGTGGAGGACTCAAGGTAAACCCCCGCCCTGACTGCAGACCAGCCCCGCTGCCGTGAAGCGGCTGGATTTTGCCCCTCAGGAGAGAAGGCGGAGTTGGCCTCTTTGCAGATGGAGTGCCCTGGGCTGTTTCAAGAAGCCCTGGACCTGTGGAGAGGGCCCGGGTGGGCAGCAGCCCCAGGCTGCCCTCCCCCAGGGGCGCTCTGGCTGCGGGTGGAGGGTCTGACTTGGGCGTTCTAGAAAGCGGGGCTCTGGGGGGCAGGTCGGGGTGGGTCAGCAGAGCCCCCAGGCCTGGCTTCTCTGGCGCCGTCTCACCCTGAGCGAGGCCTGAGCGCTGGGGGCGTAGGGGTGCTGGGCCCCCGCTCGGGCTGACAGGGCCGCAGGTCGCCAAGGGCTGGGCCACGCCTGAGAGCTACCCGTCCTGGCCCAGCCCGCCCTCCTGGATGACCACCGCCCCCCCGCTCCTGGTCATCTCTGCGGCGCACACACTTCCCTCAGAGTCCACCCCTGCAGCACCTGTGGACGCCCAGTTCTGGGGGCCCCTCCTCCACAGGGGAACTTCCCTGGGCACTGTCTCGCGTGATCAGCTTTTCGTATTCGCCCCGCAGCACCCACGGGCGGGCTCGAGGCCGCACCCCACGGGGAGGAAACTGACGCTCAGGAGGTTCCTTGACTTCTGGGATCTGAGTCTGTGGCCCAGCCCCACTGCTCCCCGCGGCCAGTCTTTCCTGAAACCTGGCAGGCAGAGGCCAGCAGAGCCCTGGGTTCTTCCGGTTGGCTCAGGCTCTTGAGGTCGGCCTACCACAGGGTCCCTTTTAAAGGTCCCCATGGGGCTGGGGGTGCAGCTCGGTGCTAGAGGACTTGCCCGACGTGCAGGGCCCCGGGTACTGCAAGACAAGCAAACAATAAATAAATCTTAAAAATAAGTACAAAAATAAAAGAAAAGCTCCCCAGTGCCCTCTTGCTGGGACCAGGAAGCTGGCGGCCAGGACTGGGCAGAGGTGGCCGGGCTCCGAGGACTCCGTTGCCGTGGTCGGACGGCGGCCTTGCCTGTGGGCCCCTCAGCTCGGTGCTGTGGCTCCCCGTCCCAGCTCCACTCTCCAGCATGGGCTGCCTGTGCCCACCCTTCCTGGACGCCCTGGTGGCTCCGTCCTGCGGGCAGCTTGCCTGGAACCCTGGCCCTGCGCCGCCTGTCGGCTGACCTGTTGCTCTTCGGCTGTTTGAAACCTGACACTTTGTAATATGTTCTCAGACTGGAAATAAAACTCTTCTCTTACCGCCTCGTTCTCTTCGTGTGGCCAGCCCTCCCGCCTCCCCGCTAGGCCTGGGGCTGGAATGGAAGCCTGCCGCGCAGCCTGAGGCCCCAGGGTCATGTGGACCACGGGGAAGGCGGTGTCTGACAGCTGGGGCGTGGGCGTGGGTGTGGCACGCGTGCGCTGCCGGTTCCTGCGGGTTCCCTGGCAACCACAGTGGGGTCCTCGGCAGCCCCTTGGCTCAGGCTCAGGGACCCAGCACCCAGGCGAGGGAGGCGCTGGCTCTGGGGCTCCTCAGGCCCTGCCTCCGCTCCCGTGTCCGTCCGGCCTGCCCTGCTTTGGACATGGGCTGGGCTCCAGCATCGCGGCCACTGGGGAAGGACAGGCATGGGGAGCTGAGCTCAGACCACTTGCCACCCACTGTCGGGGGCTCCACAAGTCACTGCACCTCCCTGAGCCTCAGTTTCCTCTTCCATTTATGGGCCTGCCCTGCTGGGCTGCACTGAGGGTCCAGTGGGACGACAGGTGCAGGTGCCCAAGGTCCCCAGGGGGTCTTCCTGCAGAAAGAACTGGACTGCAGCTCCCGGGCTGGGGCGCTGGGGCCCTGGAGGGTGAGGCCCCTCTGTCGGAGCCTCATCCGGCCTCCTCTGCCTCTGGAGCCCCTTCACGCATGGCGGGTGGTAGGCAGGGAGTGGAAGTTTGGAACCCGACTCCCAGGACCTCAGTGTCCACCCTTGGCCAGAGGACACCTGTGTGTGTCGAGGACCTGGGCAGGTGGTACTGGGCTGGAGGGCACTCAAAGGAGGGAGGGGCTGCTGATACTCGAGGCCCTTGGAGGCTGCAGTGTCTCATGGGATGGGGTGGCCTAGGAGGACCCAGGTGCCCACTTCTGTTGACCCTCAGTCTTCCTGGGACCAGTGGAGCTCCAAGGCCAGGGCCTCTGCCCTGGAGGTACCTGGGGCCCGGGCTGGGGTCTCCGGACGCGGCGGGGACTGCCACCTTCATGCACTCCCTGCCTGTGTGTGATGGGCAGGCCTCTGGCTCAGCCATCCCAAGGTCCTGCCCCCTGCCCTGCAGCAGCCCAGACCCCCTACGGGCTGGGATGGGTGGGCTGGGGCATCCAAGGGGCAGACACTGGTCCCCTGCACTGGTTCCCCACTGAGGCCCAGCTGTGGGGAGCTGGTGGACTTCCTGTGCCTGCCCCAGTTGCTCTCTGCCATACTTGGGGTCTGGGTGGACCCTGCAGGACTGGCCCCCTGAGCAAGTACCATGTCTGGGTGCTGCTGGGGACTTGGCCCTGCCCGTTGAGGGGTCCCTGGGGGCAGGCGGCCAGCGGCCTGCATTGAAGTGACCTCAGAGGCCAGCTTGGGTCCACCTCTCACCCTGAGACCCCAGCCCGCAGCAGGCTGCTGTAGAAGGTGGTGTGCTCGGGCCAGTTGGCTTGGTCAGGGGCACACTTGTCTTTGGCCCCAGCCTGGGCCTATGACCACCCACCTGGACAGGCCTGGGCCAGTGCTGGGTGCTTAGGGCCCCTTTCCAGCCCCCGCCACCAGGTTGCCCACTTAGAGGTGCGAGGGTTGTGGGACTTTTCCAGCCACTTCCACAGGGGCCCTGGACTCTGAGGGGGCTTCTTCCTGGGGACTCAGGGTGTCTGCAGTTGCAGGCGGAGCCTCTGGTGTGGCGGCAGACGCACCTGCTGGGCCTGGCCCTCCGGCCCCACCTGTGCACCTGCCGCAGATTCTTCCCCGTCAGGCACTGACTGCTCAGGGCTTTGAACGGGGTGGCCGCCCACCTCACCAGGGGCTCCAGGTGGGCTCTCTAGGCCAGGAACTGCTGAGAGCAGGAGCCTTGGGCTAAGGCTTCTGTGGACCCTGTGCCTGCGCCACAGCTGCTCAGCTCTGCACACATCCCATGTGGCTGATGTGACCCAGTTGTCACCTGCAGTGGGCACTACACTTGGCCTGGGGGCCCTAGCGGGCCAACCGGCTCAGAAGGCCCCTGTCCCTGGGCATCTGAAGCCTCCAGCCTCCTGTGGGCTATCACGTGGGGCCACTGCCCGTGGGGCAGTCAGGGCTGTGGGCAGCTGGATCCCAGGGCCTGGAAGATATGGAGCTGCTCGCAGGCTGGTTTCCCCCATAGGTGGCCCAATTTCCCGACCTGCTCCTCTTGGGGTTTCCGTCCTGGTTCTTGGGGCCCAGGGAGAGGATGAAGGAGTCAGATGCACACACTGACCGTGTTCTCTTTGGCCTAGGGAGCAGCTGCTTCGCCCCCTGGACCCATGATGACCCACCCAGGTAGGCACTGGCTTTGGAGTCCAGCTGCTCCCAGGGAAAGGGGAGTTAGGCGGGGCAGCCGACAGGCCAGCTGGAGGGTCAGGCTCGGTGGCCCTGGACAGGGTGTGAAGTGGGCAGGGGGGAGCTCTTGCACAGGTGGGCAGGGGCCAGTGGATGGGAACTGGTAAGTGGCTCCTGTGGCAGGGCTGGGGACAGCCTCTCTCAGTAGCATCCACTGGGGCAGCCACTGGGCAGCTGGGCCATGGTCTGAAGCTTGGGACTCACAGCCTTGGGGCAGTTGGTCCCCAAGTCCTGAGTGTGGACAAAGCAGACAGAACAGATGGGGAAGCAATGACAGACTGAGGGGAGGCCATGTGCCTGGGCACGTAGTTGGGGGCAGAGGAGGCCTGGGGTCCTAAGGCCCAGCTTCCTTATCTCAGGCCCCGTGCAGCTGCTAGGATGTCACCACGACTGGACAGCGCGAGTGCCAGCACGTCCCTTCCCTGCACCCTGGACCCTGGAGCAGGTCTCCAGCAGGGCACCAGTCTGCTTAGGCCAGGACTCCCCAGTTTTAGCACTGGTGACCAGGAGGTGGCCACCTCATGACTAGCAGAGAGCACCCTTCTCTTGCTGAGGCCCCAGCTCAGCCCAGTGCAGCCACCTCTGGTTCTGACCCAGGTGCTTGGTGCTCACTGCACACACAGGGTGCAGTTTGCTGTGCGCTCTGTCCTCCTGCTCTCTGCTCTGGGGCCCTGGGTGGGCCATGGGCAGATCTCCTCCTTGCGGTCTGGCCCAGGGTGATGAGTCCGGTCCTCGCTGGAGGCCAGGCCCAGCCCCTGCTCTCCTGGAGCCCAGTACAGGCTGCGTCTGTCTGATCAAGAAGCCGGTGGGGACTGGGTGCTCGGAGCCCAGCGTACCTCGGCCGCTGCCAGCCCCGGTGCAAGCAGCCCCTCCCTGGGCTGCCCCAGGAACACACATCCTCCAGGCGGGGGCTGCGTCAGGAGGAAGGGTCGGGGGGAGCGCTGGGCTCGCATGTCCTCGTAAAGGGGTCTTGGCATCCTGAGAGGTGGTCAGCCTGCATCAACATCTTGGCCACTGGCTTTGTGGCCTGGGGACCTGGGGTCTCTGCCTCAGCCTCCCCTCTGAGGAGACAACACGCTCCGCCTGTCTCACTGGGGGCAGTAATGGGGAGGGGTAGGACCCATGTGTGGACGTTCAGGGGCGTACTGGGGACTCCAGCATCCCTGGCCAGAGACCGGCAGAACCAGGCCCCCTCTGGGAGAGGGGTCAGAAACAGGCCAACTATGGGGGCTTTCAGTCCCCTGCTGAATTCCAGTGCCCACCTGAGTCCTGTGGTGCTGTGCTGTGGGCAGCCACGGCGTGATCTGTGTCCCAGGCCTGGCCGTGACTCTGGGCACTGCCCTCCAGGAATGGGCTGAGGGCGCGGCTTCACCTACCACCCCTTCAGGGGTGCGTTGCTTCCCCAACCCCATGTGGCTGACTAGCCCTACAGGGACCCTGGGGACAGGTCTTCTGTGGCCAGGGGTCCATCCTGTGGGACGCTGGCCTGTGGAGAGGGGCCAGTATGCAGCTAAGCCCGATAACTTGGGACTCTACCACAGCCCTGCCTTGCCAGGCATGGAGAAGCCCCTCTGTCCCTGTGGGGACTCACCGTCCAGAGGGGTCCCAGGAGCCTGTGGCAGGCAGGAGGACCTAGGAGGACATCAAAGGGAGGGTCAATGAGGACAGAACAGGGCATGATCCTGGCCTGGGAGGGACCTGAGAGGAGGAGATGGGTTGCCGGGTTTGGAGGGCTGGGAGGCTGGGGTGAAGGCCGAGGGACCCACAGAGAGCAGGTCTTGGGGATCCATGGAGGATGGGTGGTCTCAGGACAGGGCAGTGCCCAGCCAGAGGTGGATGGTCCAGGAGAATTGGGGGGTCAGGGAGGGTCCACGACTGGGGAGGTGGGGCGTGGGAGGCGGAGCTCGGCCATGGTGGGAGGGCAGTTCTTTGCGGACGGCCTTCAGGTTCACAGCCCTGGCTGCCCCTGGGGACTCATGGCCCTCTCCCCAGGATGGCTGGGGCCCACGGCAGCTGAGGGCCCAGGGCTGGACGGACAGCGCAGCAGCGCGCCTGCCTACGTGAACATCCCGGTCAGCCCCTCCTCCAGTCGCCAGCTGCACTACATGGGCCTGGAGCTCCAGGAGGCCGGCGTGGGCGTCCGAGGTGGGTCCATGGGAGACCCCACAGGGCTGGGGCCACTTCTCAGGGCCTCGACCCCAGCACATCAGCCCCGTCAGGGAGCTCCTGCTACTAGTGCCCAAGTGAGAACTCCAAAGGCAGCCCCTGACCCCCAGCGACATCCACTGAGTCCCCTCTGAGGCTGCAGGCCCAGGGCCAGGTGCTGTCTGGCTGGGGGACTGGTGGGGACAGGAGTCGGCGTCAGAGCACCGCCCAGCCGGTCACTAGGGAGATGAGCACCCGCAGGCGGGCTGGGAGCTGGGTGGGCGCCAGCACCTCCTGCGCTGGGCTCACAGAGGGCTGCTCGCAGGGGCCGGCACCGCCCACTACGCACAGATCGACATTGCGGCCACAGAGACGGCGCATCGGGTGGGGGCCCAGCACGCGCAGACCCGGGAGGAGCGGCTGTCGGAGCTGGAGCAGCGGAGGAAAGGGGCCCAGCCGTGAGGCCCCTGACCTGCACAGCTGGACTGTCTGGCCCTGGCCTCTGTGGTGGTCTCCACCACATCCTCTGCTGGCCTGGCGTCGAGGGTGACTCCTAACCACCCAGCTGCGGGAGGGCACGACTGGTCTCGTGCCCCGGCGGCGGGAGGACTCTGGGCCCACGCTGGTTCATTCCGGTTCTCTACTCCTGTCGGGGTCTCCCACCCCACTGGTGCCCAGGGCTGACCCTTTCTTCGGCCTGATCACGTCTCCCTGGACCACAGGCCTCCGAGGCAGCGTTAGGCACCTGACACAGCACCTCTGGCATCTGGGGCTGAGTCGCCAGGGTGAATTTGAGAGCGGTTTCCACGGCCTGGGATGAAACTGTCCCCCCCCTCCTGTGTGTGACCACCCAGGTGACAGCTGTGTCCTTGCAAAAGGCATGTCTTTAGATAGGGCAGGCAACTCCTGAGGCCTGGGCTGGGACACCACAGCCTCCCCACAGTGTGGCCTCCAAGCCCCCCTGGGGCTCCCCCTGCTGGGTCACAGTGCCCCGTTCCTTGGGTTGGAGGCCACAGCAAGGACAGGCTGTCCCGCCGGTCAGCCACCAGTGACTCTGCTGTGCAGAACCGTGGCTTACCTGAGTCCCGCTTCTCAGGACTCAGGGAGTCACATGAAGTGCAAACCGCCCCTGTTCTGTGTTTAACGTGTGTGATCCCCTGCAGGGGTGCAGACGCACCTGCGCTTTCTGCCTCTGGACTGGGTCCGGCTGGTGTCTCAGTGCTGGGCCTGAGGCTGGGGGTCCTGGGGGCAGATGGAGTGCCGCCCTTGCTGGAGCTAGGTCAGGGTCTCCATGTGGGAACTTCTTCCAGATGCATTGGCCTTGGGGGAGCCTGTGGCAGTTCTGTGACTCGGACAATGGATGGGAGGTTTCCGGGGTGGTGGGTTTCCTTCATGCCCCAGCCTGGGCTGAGGAAGGCTGGCGTTGGGGGCCGGGGGCTCTCCTAGGCTCCAGCTGCAGACCATCTTGGCTGTTTCTTCTTCCATCTCCCTCCCCCACCCCAGGAGCCCAAGGGTCCAGAGGGTCCATGCTTAGCTGCTGATGGGGATCAAAGGAGACTGGTGCTACTCTTCTTTTGGGGTCCCTGGTGTTGGAAGGTTCCAGAACACCTGCCCTCCTTGCTCTGCTGGCCCCACATGTCCCATGAGCTGACAGGCTGATCAAGTGTGACTGCGTGGAAACCCAGGAGAGGGAGCAGCTCGACTCTGAGCCCGCTGGGGGTGGGGGCAGAGGCCCCCATGGGAGGACAGGCTCTGGCTGCCCCACCAGACCAAGATGGAACAGGTGTCCAGCCTAGCCTAGAAGATCCCCTCTTGCCCCCTTCCCAGATTTTCTTCCAAGCCAAAAGTGTGGTCACCGCCAGTCCCAGTGGTGTCCAGGCCCTCCATGCGAACCCCTGCTTGTCTGGGGCTGGTTGGAGCTGCCTCCTGGTCCACAGTGGTTTGGTGGGTCACTGAACGTTGGGCATTTGCTTTAAAGTTGTTGACTTTCACCCTTCAAGGCAAGGCACCAGCCCTGATACTCCTGGACTTAGCCAGCAGGGAGGGCAGGTGCAGGCACAGGCAGGGCCCCGTGAACCTCTGGGCTGAGCTGGGGCCTGCGCCAGGGGGTCTGCGTGCACCTGGCCTCAGCACCCAGTCCTCCCATGGCACAGGCTCCAGAGAGACCAGGCCTGGGTCTGCAGCCTTAGGAGGGACCTAGGGAAGGAAGATGAGGATAAGGTGACACAGAGGGACATAGCACAGGAGGCAATGTGGAAGGGCAGCTAAGTGGGCATCACTGTCAGACAGGCGTCTGGCAAAGCCCAGGGGCCAGAGAAACATCTTTCAGCCCAGGACCAGGAGCCCATCAGTGACTCCTTCCCAGGACCAGAACAAAGGCCAGGGCCCTGAGACTTTACGGTCACCTAGTAGCCCTGGCACCACCTCCTCTTGGCTACCAGAACTTTGCAGAGAGGACCCTGAGGTCAGGCTCCAGACGCCACCCAGCTCTGAAGGGAGGTCAGGCATTTGGCCAACTGGCTCTGGCCTCAAGCGGCCATCCTGGTTGGCAGAACTCCCAGGACCCCGAAGGCTGCCTGGGCTGGAGGCCATCCTCCCCTGCACAGCTCAGCCTCACGGGGGAGTCCCTGCTGGAGGCCTTGTGTGCCCGGACCTCCCTGTGGCACCTTGGCCAGGTGGTCGAGCCTGCCCCCTGGTACAGGTACAGAGGGTAGGCGGCCCACACTGCAGACACCAGGCCTGGTTGGAACCTCTCTTACCTGACCCCTTGGGCAGCACAGAAACTGGCTTCCTGCTCCTTTCTAAGTAGGAACCTGAGGCTCTGGGCAGCCAAGGCCGCAGGGCTGAGGAGCTGGCACGTGCTGCCTGTAGGAATGGCCAGGAAGGGCTGCAGAGCGTGGTCAAGACCCTGGGAGGGGATGGGGGCCACAGCTCTTGGGGGAGGCTGCCAGGCAAGGGGCGGGTGGGGAGCTTTCCTGGAGCTTTCTCTAACGCACTTAGCAACAGAGACAGGTCCGAAGCGTGTGCTCAGGGCCCCAGAGCCGGCGGGAGTGAGGGGCTGCCTCCTGGCCCCGTCAGCGGTGACTGAACCCGGGCAGCTCCTCCCCACGCAGCTCCTCAGTGCCATCGCCTCAGCGGGCTGAAAGCCACCACGAGGGCGTCATAAAGGAGGCCCGTGGTCTGTCCTCTAGTGTGGCTGGGCTGCAGCTGTGGCCTGGCTGCTGAGGTGGTTCCTGCTGCAGACAAGGCCGCTGAGTGGAGCCTCCTCCCGGCTGCCCGTGTGGGCAGGCGGCTCGCGCTGCAGGGCTGGGGAGAGTCCCATCTTTGAGGTTCCTAGATTTTTGCCAAAGTCTGTATTCCTAGTTGACTGTAAAAGTGAGAGCGCCAGGATGCAAGAGATTCCCAGAGATGAGGCCGGGGGCGGGGGGTGACTTCTGCCGCCAGCTTTAGGTTCCTCTGACTTCCTCAGGACTGGTGAGGCCCGGCCTGTGTGCAGAACAGGACTGTGCAACACTCACGGCCAGATGACCGCTCCTGTGCTCTTGCTCTCTGGTGCCGGCCGAGGCCACATCTGTGATCCTGGCAGCTCAAGGGCAGAGGCAGGAGGACCTCAAGTTGGAGGCCAATCCCAAAAATAAGAAGGGCTGGGGTGTAGGTCAGCGGTAGAGCATCCTTGTTTTCCATCCCTGTACCAGACACAAAATTAAAAACCAACTGAGCGACCCACTGATGACTGTGATTTGTCACTGTGCACCCTGCCTGGGGACTGAACCCAGGTGCATGGCCACTGAGCTGCATCCAGCCCCCTTTCCATTATTCCGGACCACAGGCTCGGCCACGGCTGGCCGTCAGTGTTCTTAACTAGACGTACTTCTCAGGACCAGGAAGCCACAGGTCTGCCCGGTGTGGCAGAGGCCGCTCCCCAGGCCCCACCCACGCACTCGGTGGCCTCATGGTCCTTCTGGCATTTGCATCTGTCACTACATAAACGTGCTCATGCCACGGCCAGTTGGCCCCTTGGCCAGGTTCCAATCGCTGCCCCTGTGGTGGCACCCTGCCCTGGTGCTCACTGCGCCTCGGCGGGCGCTGTGCCCTCTGGTGCCCATGCTGGCGTGGCTCTCCCCAGAGCCAGTCCCACAGGCAGCCCTGCGGCTCTTCTGTTGTCTCCTGGCGCCTCACGGCGGCTCCAGGCCCCGGAGGCCCACGGTCCCTCTCCTGGGGCAGCTTCCTTTTTTGGTGGGTCCCCAAAACTTTGCTTCAGTGAGCACTTCCTGTACGTGAGTCTGCGATTGCACACACTGGGAAGTACAAGCCAACTCCTCCCGTGACCGCTGGCCGGACACTGCTGAGGGCTGGCGTGCATCCGTGGCCCCTGGAGTTGCTGCTCTGCAGGGCCTGCCGCCCCTGCCGCGAGCTCCGCCCGCCCGTGTCGTTTGGGAACCATCTTTGCCTCCACTGCTCTCGACCCCACAGCTGTGACTTCACGCCACCTGGGGCCTTGCATTCTGGAAACTTGTTTCCACGGTGACTTGGAATCCACTGTGCAGATGGCGGGCCGGCCACCCTCTGGACTTCACCTCCCATGTGGCTGGCCCGTCTGCAGCACTTCCTGTGTGACGGCCTGCTTACTCTCTAACCTCGGGCATCTTATTTCTCTTCCAGGCATTTGAATATCAAGAGCCGACCCTTAGTGACAGTTTAAGGTTTTTTTGTAGTTGTAGATGGACAGGATGCCGTTATTTTTTTATGTGGTGCTCCCGTGTGCCAGGCACGTGCTCTGCCAGAGCCACGTCCCAGCCCTAGGGACACTGGCTATGGCGCCCTGACCAGAGGACTCCTCGGTTGTGACGTACAAACAGCAACTTCAAGAGATTTGTCCATGTCGTTGCACTAGCAGGTCATCCACTTTAAAAGACGGCTGGATGGACGTGCAGGCTGTCCCCAGTTCTGGCTACGAGAAGGCCGCTGCGGTGGCCTCTGGCGTGGCAGTGGACCCCCGCCGCTGCATGTGCCCCCACCCAGGGAGCGTCCGGGCACAGCCAGGCGGTGGTGCTGACTGGAAGCACCGCGTCTGCCCGGCGCCTGCGGCAGCAAGTGCCTCTCCACACGGTGCTGGCCACATGGATGTGGTTAAGGGCCTGTGTGGTCCTTCTGTCCACCTGAGCATGGGCAGCAGAACCCTTCCGGGGGCCGAGCCCTCAGACAGGCTGTGAGGCCGTCCTTGTTCTCTGGTTTCCCACTTTCTCAGCCATCTCTCTTGATAAGCAGAGTTGAAGTTCTCATGAACCCATTTTGATTTCCTTTGTGACTGGGTTTCCGTCTTGCTTCCTCTCGTGGCCTTTTGAGACGGCTGCCTACCTACCCTGTCCAGAAACGCCACTGTGCTTTCTTCCAGAAGTTCCTGTGAGCGCGGTCCTCGCCCTGGGCGGTGCCCTTCTTGCATTGTTTCTGGGTGTGGAGGAAGTTCAACTCCCCAGGCACGCCAAAGCCCCGGCCCAGAGGCCTCTCTCTCCCCTCTGCAGTCTAGAGGGGCCACCTGGGCCTGCAGACCCTCCAGGATGTCCTGTCTCTGTTCTGTAAATGTCAGCAAGATCATGTTCGGAGCCACCTGTCACCTGCAGCTCAGTCTTTCCCGCCCGATCTCGCGGTAGGGCCGGGCTGTTCTGTTGTTCTTTCCAACGAGCAGCCACTCAGGATTCGAGAGAAGCTCCTCTGGGGTTTAGTCGAGAACCGGGATACAGACCATTCTCCCAGGGAGGGCTGTCTGTGGCCACTTTTCCAGGTGGCAGAGCACGGCCAGCAGAGTACCTCCGCTGGGTTTGTGTCCAGGTCCCCTAGGCCGCATGAGTGACCTTTATCCAGGTGGCAGCTGGGGGCTGGCCCTGGTCAGACCTATTGGGACAGCCTTCTCCCACCAACACTTGGGGGCGGGTGAGGGGTCTGGTATGGACCCTCAAGGCCTGGGCTTCCTACACACAGGCCTGTCCCTGGACTCACCTGGGTCGGCTGGGACCCGATGTGCACCCTGCCAGGCCAGAGCCCGAGGATGCTTGGATGGGGAGCATCTCCAGAGGCAGGCGCCCAGGCTCCTGCTGACCCCCACCCCCACCCCCACGAATGTGAATCGCCCGCTGTAGCCAACAGCTTCTCCAGTGGGAGTCGGTCCCCATGACCTGTCCAGCATCGATCCTTCCTGCAGCCTCTGAGGTCAGCGGCCTCCCTCCAAATACCCCCACAGGTCCCCTGTCCTCGGTGTGCTCCACCAGCCGCTTTTCTTTTCAAAGATGCTGTCTTCCTAAGTTTCTAAAGGTGTCCGTCGTTTCGCTCCAGACTTCCTTAACTGCCCGACGGCCAGAGCAGAGCCGGACGCGCCCTGCATCACCCGTGCTCTCGCGCTGCACTTCACATGCACACGTGCCCCGCCAGGGCCCCAAGTGCAGAGCTCCCTGTGCCTGAGCTGCAGGGGCCCGGCAGGCTGCCACCCTCCACCCCGACCACGGGGCCGAGCTCCCATCTCGAGAGCAGCCAGGGGACCAGCGCAGGCAGGAAGCAGGGAAGGGAGCCCCAGCGAGTGACAGGGGCCAGGTCCACAGACCCACCACAGGTGACGCCACTGCCCCGGCCAATCACTGTGAGACCTGGGATGGACTCCGGCAAATCCTGCGAGAATGACAGTGGAGGAGATCGCCTGGACAGCCTCGCGTCCACTTCCACAAGCCGGGCAGAGGCCCGGGGCCGTCCCCGGCGACACGGCAGGCGTTAGCGCGACCCGCCGAGATGCCAGCAAGCCCCCAACACTGAACCTGAAGAGCACCTGGAAACAAGGAAGCGCACAGGCGTGGGCGCCGGGGAGGGCAGCCGAAGGCGCAGGGCCAGGCTGCGGCAAGCCCGGCAGGTCTGTCCAGCAGGGCCCAGGACACAACGGCCCCAGACGGTGGCTGGGGAAGCTGCAGAACAACGGGCCTGGGCTGCACCGCCAGGGCCCAGTGCTCCTGAGGGCGGCTCCTGCAAGGAGCCACAAGGAGCGCGGCGGCAGTGGGGGCAGCGCTGGCCTGGCGCAGCCTGGACGCCACCGCACGCGCCATCCTGCCAGTCCAGTCTTGAGGCCAGAGGCCCAGCAGAGCCTGCAGTGGGGAGAGCACAGCCACCTGGGGTGGGGGCCACGCAGGGTAGGACCCCAGCTCACCGGCCCGGGCGTGTGGCCCGGGGGGTCTGCACTCCCTGCCATGCCCTGTTCCCAGGCCCAAGACGGACAGACCACCGTCAGATACTGCTGATCACACCGGTGCTCCCGCGAACAGGCTGCCAGGCCTTGGCATCAACTCACATCCCAAACCGTCCGGCTGCTGAAGCAGAAACCTGTACCGCCACTCCGGAAAGATGTTTAGAATCACCTACCATTTGAATAAACACGCGCTGCAGGAGCCATCAACATCACTCCCGGAGCCATCAACATCACTCCCGGAGCCAGACAGTGCGCACAGAAAGCCCTGATGTCCAAAGCTGGGTGTTTTACCCGAGTGGAGACAGCTCGAATGTCAACCAACAAGACAGATCGCACAAAGGAGTAATACAAGGCAATGAAAAGGAACATATTCCTGCTAATGGACAACAAAGTTGAATCTCACCAAGTCTGACTGTAAGAAGCCAGACGTGATACCACACACAGGCACACAACGTGTAATTTTACCCGGGAAACCCTGCCTGGTCAAGGAGAGGGGAGTGGACAGCTTGGGGAAAGGGGTAGTGGCAACATTCCACACACCCACTGAGGAGACTTCCCTGGGTGTGTGTGACGCTGGAGTGCTTTTATGGACATGTGCTTTCCTTCAGCAAAATACTTCAGGAGTTACAAAAGCACCCAGACACAGCCTTGGCCCCAGTGGCAGGGCCATAGGACACCAAACCTTGGAGAAGCAGCATGTTTCTCCTGCACACTTCAAAGTGTATCCCTGACTGCAGAGGGCAGACTGACCTTGGTGTCCTCTGTCCCTTCCATGCCCTGTGTCCAGTCCTATCTCAGGCCTTGCACCCCCAAACCCTGGACTGTGAACCCCATGAGGGCCATGCTCTGTATATGGGCCCCTTGCTGGGTACCCAAGTATGTGGCCGGGCACTGCACACAAGCACTTCCTGGCCTCAGATGCTGCCGCGGTCTCTGGGTAGTCCGTCACCCAGCTGGGGGACACACCCAGCTGGCCTGGACAGTGGCACATGCTCTGTGGGTGGGGAGACCTTGCACTATATGCTCTGCCCTGCAGGGCACAGAGCCCCTCAGGGTGCGACCATCGACCTTGGTGTTTCTTACAAATCGAGGCTGGATGACCCTCCTGTGGGGCAACCTCAGCTCTCAGCCGAGACCCAGACGCTGCCAAGTCCAGCGGGCCTCTTCCAGGCTCAGGTGTGGGAGCCACGCTGACCCCGCCTGTGCCAGGCCTGACCGTCAGCCGGGGGCAGAGAAGCCTCAGCAGCCGTGCTTCCTGGGATGGCGAGTGATACTGAGGCTGGGGGTGGGGACCTGTCAGGGTCTCCCAAGTCCCTAAAGCTGCAGAGGTGAAAGGAGAAGCCTCCCCTGACCACAGCCTCTGGCCCTCCTCTGCGATCTGCCCTGGAACCTCAACTCTCCAGGCCACAGGGGTGGACAGGGTGACTGCAGAGACCTGGGGGCAGAGGCCATCAGGGGCCAGAAGAGGAGAGGACAAGGGTGCTCAGGGGAAGCGCCTACTGGTGGAAAAGCGCTGGCTCCGGTCAGCGTGTGGCCACAGACCCTGAGACGAGGCAGTGACGGGACACTGAGACACCACACCGTGGCTCTTGGGCTCCGTACTCCATGTTTCCAGGGAAGATTCACAGGGCCTTGATGTGGACCCAGCTGGACTCCAGTCCTCACTAGGATGGTGATGGCCACCTCTGCTTGAGACACAGGAAGCCACCACCCAGAGGCCAGGCCAGACGGTGGGCTGAGAATGCTGGTTCCAATGGGCTTGAGAAACATGCTCCCTGCCACCCTCACGGCCAGTCTGTCCTCGCAGGTGACACCACCGCAGCCCCTGGGCAGCGCCAGGGGGCCTCTGCCCTCAGAGCTCGTTGTGCCGTGCCCTCGAGATCCTGCTGGACAGGTCCTGCAGATGCTTCTTCACCTGCAGACGGAGACACTGGTCAGCGGGCACTGGCAGGGGGACGCACTGAACCAGGTGCCCTGCCTCCCCTGCTGCCGCAGGCGCCCTCTAGGACGCGCCCCTCCAGAAATGGGGACGCTCTCCCCAGCGTCCACTGAGACGCTGTTCTTAGAAGCTGTGACCGGGAGTCCCTGGCGGGCTGAGTCTGCAGGGCAGGGTGAGTGTGCCTGGACCTCCACCAGCAGGAGGGCCGCAGGACCCTCCCCGGCCTTCCAGAGGCAGGGCCTGCGTGTCCAGGCTGGCCTTGAACTTGTGATCTTCCTGCCTCAGACTGCGCAGCTGGGTGGCAGGCACGGGTGTGTGCCCCACGCCTGGCCAGCGACAGGCTTTCTCAGCCAACGCTGCACTGCTCTCCAGGGCCTGGGGAAGCTGGCACTGCACGGGCAGGTGAACCCTCTCGGAGGCCTGCACGCCCCCCTCAGACAGGAGCCATGCGCCAGCCGCTAGGTGCTGGCTCCCCCACTGCCGCCTGCGGGCACAGACCCCGGATCCCTCCTCCTGGCACTTCTGCACGACTCAACTCGTCAGGTTTGGCCTAGTTTTGAGGGGACAGTCCAGACCTCGGTTCACGCTGAAGGAGGGAAGGCCCCCTCCCAGGCCCGAGCCCCAGCCCCCACCAGGTGGAGATGGCCCACAGGTCTTGTGGGCCCAGTGCTGGATCCTCGGCCACAGCGCCCTGCCCCCCTGCTCACTGCGCTGGCCCGGGTGGCCCCGTGGGGATGGCTCCCAGGGGAGGCCAGGTGCCCGCTCTGCGGGTCCACCACCAGCAGTCCTCCACACTGTCCTGGTCAAGCCCTGGTGTGGCCACTAGAGGACAGGGCAGTGGCCACGAGTCCGGGCTCCACACGGCCCACCTTGTAGCCCAGCTCCTGGGTCCGCCCCTGCAGCAGCGCGTGCCTCTCCCTGCTCCGGCTGACGTGCTCGCTGTCCCCGAGGCTCTCCACGTGCTGCAGTTTCTGGTGCGAGACCTCCAGCTGCTTCTGGTAGTGACTGTGCTTCTCGATCTTGGCCTCGAAGTGTCTGAGCTCCTCCTGGAAGGTTTCTGCACTTACTCTTCTGCAGTGTGACCCGGGCACCCAAGGGCCTGTCTCTGCAGGGATGGTCCTGCCAGGTGCCAGGCCAGTGCAGAAGTGGCTCAGGCCACTGTGGCCAATAGTCACAAAGCAGCATGCTTGAGGACAAATGGCGGTGCTACTGCTAAGGGTCTCCAAAGGAAGAGGCGCCCCACCAGGGCCTAACGGTCTTGGAGGACCTCAGAGGACCTGGGTGTTGGCCCTGGGCCCCTGGCCAGAGTCCGTGCCTCTTGACTGCACCGACCCCCAGCCCCAACCGCAGGCCGACACCTGAGCTCTGGCTCTACCAGTCGCCTCTGCACCTGCCTTTCCCCCTCCCTGTAGCCCCTGCCCACTCTGGGACAGCACCCCACTGGCATTGCTGTCCCAGCTCCTGGTCACCCTCACCCTGTCTTCGACTGGCCAAGGCCCTCTCCAGTTCTGCAGTGCCCCACTGGCTCACTCCCACACAGGGGCTGACAGGAAGCCCGTGACTCGTCCTGCATGAGCTGAGGACTCTTCCCAGGGCCACAAGTGGGCACGCATGACCCCTGCCGCTCCCCTCCTCCTCCCAGCCATTGGCCCTCCCTCGGGGCTCCCGCTGCTCACATCCCTGCCAGGACCCACTCCCTCTGGGCCCAGCACTCGCCGGGAGCTCAGGAGGGCCTTCAGTCACTCACCCTGGTGCACACAGGAAACACGTCCCCAGCATGCAGAGGGACACTGAATCCTCACGCTCCCCAGTTCAGGACCAGCAGCACTCCCAGACTCTGCTCCTCCCCGGGCCCATCCTCTACCCGTCAGGTGACACACTGGCATGCAGTGGCTCTGCTAGGACAGGCCTGGAGCCAGGCAATGCTCAACTTTCATGGCACAAGAGAACCAGAGCCCCTTCCCTGGTGAACAGCGCCTGACCGTCTCCTCTCTGGACACCTGGCCCCATCAGCATCCCACAGCCCCTGTCCCACTGGAGACCCCAGCACCTCCCCTCTCAGTGCCTAGTGGTTCCTCTCCTCACAGCATGGCCAGCCAGGCAGATTGCCCAGGCGCAGATATGGCTCACCCTGGGTGACGGGCCGCGCTGGCTTGAGAGGCACGTCCATGTGTGCACACAGCCCCACCTGGCCACCAACCAGGACGCAAGGGCGTGCAGAAGTCAGCAGGGAAGGCAGCCAGAGGGAGCAGGTGGGGATGGAGACATGCCTGGGCTGTGGTGGGGAGGCGGCAGGCCTGCCCCACACCAAGCTGGACGGGCCCCAGGAGGCACACAGCGGGGTGCAGTGGGGTCTGGGGCCTCCTTACCCGGAATGCCTCCAGCTCCTTCTCAGTGAAGTTGGCAGACTGGGCCAGGTCCCACAGGTCAATCACGCGGGGCTCCTCGAACTCTGCAGAAAAGCAGGAGCCATCTGTTCCATGGGCAGCAGGGCAGTATGTGCTCAGCCCCAGGGGGTGGTGTGTGCCCGCGCACAGGACTTCAGGCTGCCGCTGCGGACAGGGCCGCACATGAGCTGGGTGCGCGTGGTCTGTCTCTCAGAACCGGCTGGGATGTGGCCTGAGCGAGGCGGCATGGTCCTGGGGAAGGTGCTTCTCCTGGGCTTAGAACCTGGGCCCACCCATGACCAGGACCACCAGCTACTCCTGGCTGCCGGAGGGGCAGCGTGGTAGGTGGCTGTGCAGAAGTACTCAGCACCTGGTCAGAGCTGTCCATCACAGACAGGTCCATAGAGGGGGTCGCACTGTTCATCGTCTCACTCCTGAGAAGACCGTGGGGCTCCTTGATCCCACTGGGCTCACGTGTGGATGCAGCGACGCTGCCCAGCGGGGGTCACCGACCTCTGCCCATCTGGCCTGCCTGTGAGCCACAATGGTGCCTGCTAGTCCTCTCTCGGCTGACCTTCCTGCCGAGGACCTAGGGACCCTGGCTGTGGGAAGGGACGGAAGGCCCTGCATCCATCCTGACGGGGCGCATGGCAGGCGTCAGAGTCGCCACCCGCCACGCTCACTGTGGCCAAGTTCTCTGCTCCCGTCAACCCAGGAATGCCGAATCTGCCGGGTGGTGCCGTCACCTCCACGGGAGGCTGAGTTCAGGTGGGGGAGGGAGGGTGACACGCTCACCCGAGGGAGCTGGGACCTGGCCCTGCAGGGCACGGGGCCACTGTGTCTCGGGAGGCCCTGCAGGTGCTGTCTGGGAGTGGCAGACTAGGTGAGCATGGGAGGCGAGCAGGGCCAAGGTGAACCAGGGTGGCTGACCTATTGCCCCACAGCCCCAGGCCAATGAGCAGCAAGAACAGGCAGGAGGGGGCAGACCAGACTCGCCAGACTCGCCAGACTCGCGGGCACCCAAGAGCGCTGGCGGTTCCCAAGACCTGATTAGCAGGAATCTGGACCAGCAACAGTGGCCAAGCGCTCCACAAACCCCCAGGCGAGCACGCCCAGGGGCAGCCCTGCCTGGTCCCCGCCCTGGGAGCCCTCTCTGTTCGTCCCACTTGAAGGAATCCTGCTCTGCACTCACTCTTCCCTGTCTGTGGGTTTCGTTCTTTGGAACGAAGAGAATGGCGGTGAGCTGCTGGGGTCTGCTGTAACCCTGGAGGGCACAACCCCACCAGGAGCTGCGACAGGCCACTTGACCTGCCCGGAGGGTTGTCACCTGGGGCCACCGCCCCACTGCCTGAGTCAGGGCTAACAGGGCAGAGGGCCAAGTGCTGATGGAGTAGCTCAGGGAAGCGGGCCCTGGGCCAGCCTTTCTCCAGCACAGAGGAATGCACACGACAAGGGCCCCCGTCCCATGTGCCCGTCCCCAAGCACTGAGGACACACCCTGCCAGTCTCACTCTCAACCGCCACAGCCCAGCAGACGTGGGCAGGCGCCCATCAGCGTGTGGAGCTTACCGGCCGTGGGGCTGTAGCCCTGGTGGCTGACCCTCCTCAGGCGGTCCAGGCCCTGGTGGATGCTGCGCAGCCTGTCCTTCAGCTCCCCGTGCTTGCTGTACAGGACGTCGTCCTTGACCTGGCTCAGATCGGGGCTGATGGCGTTTTCATAAGACTCTGTGAACCAGAAGCAGAACGCCTGATGAGGGCCTCCCGAGGACCTGGTGCCGGGACCCCCGTGGCCAAGGTGCCCTGAGCTCCCACTGGCCCGAGGCACAGCCTAAAACCACACCCCTTGGAGCTGAAGGATTCTCTCCTGGAAGTATCCGCTCCTCGGCCGCCTGTGAGGGCAGTGATGGTCAGCTGACGTGCCCTTTCAAACAGGACACCTGGGTTCCCAGGTGACTGCAGGATGGACGGCAGGGCACCCCGTGCCCTGGAGGCTCACCCCAGGTTGCACAGCCCCTCCACTCCTCCAGCCTCCAACCTGCTCTCTCTCAGGATCCCATACCTAGGGGAGGGTCTGTGGTCAAAAGTCCTTGCCAGTCAGAAGGCAGCAGGTGACTAGGGGTGAGGACAGAGCTGCTGTTACCAAAGCAACGTTCCATCTGACTGGTGGGTTTGTGCAGTTAAACTACCTGTTCCCACTGGCAAAACTGGGTGGGAACCTGAGATGAGGGCGTTGGGTGGTCCCCCAGGCAGGTCACTGCACGGAGCAGTGTGGCGCCAGCCAGGGAGGGGCAGCTGGGCGAGGCACCTTCGGTCCTGCTCAGCGTCTCCAGCAGGACATTGTACTCGGCCACCTTCTCTTTGTGGTGCAGAAACTCTTTCCACAGCTTGTCCAGTTCCTCACTGGAGAACTTCCCCGAGGTCTTCGCCTAGGAGGGAAGGGGGCTAGCCACAAACACCTCTGGGGGCACGTCACCCCTCTGCCCTCCATCCTTCTCCCAACTGCGGTAGGCGAGCACAGCAAGGCCATCTCCTGGGGGACCCGGGGCCAGTCACCTTGCCGTCCCACCTGCCTCCCGGGCTGGGCAGCACACGAGGCCCACTCCACAGCACCCTCTCCCTTGGCCCTCTTCCCACCTTCCGCCTGCCCCCTTCCCCACAACCCGGACAATGGGCTAGTGCAGAGCTCCAAGGCTCCAACCTGAATTGGCGTGATCCAGATAAGCTGCTCTGGACCAGGTGGAAGACAAGGGGAGCCAAAGTGAGGGAGCCTGACACAGGCCAGCCAAGCACCACATCCCAACACCTGACCCTCCCAGCACCCCACTCTGAGGCCTGCAGCCCAAAGAGCACACCAGGCCAGGCCAGGCCAGCATGACCAGACCCAGCAGCGAGAGCGCAACACACTCTTGCGTGGGCACGTTCACACACACCAGGCTGCAGGCACAATTAAACATCGACACAAGGCAGAGAACCCAGCCACGGGGTGGTAGAGGGCTTGCCTAGCAGCTGAAGCTCTTGGTTCGATTCTCAGTACCACCATAAATAGATAAATAAAAAGAAGGCTGTTTTAACCCTGTGCAACTGAACTTATGCTGCTAGGCACATTCTTAAAATTTGACGGTCTAATAGCTATAAGCCGAAAGAAATCACTTTGTAGAGAAAGCAGGAATGTTCTAACAGGAAGCAGAGGCTGAGTTGCCGGAAGGAGAGAACGATCGCCAAAGAGCAGCACTGTCCCAAGAAACCAGAGACTCCCACACGGTGGATGCCGTGCAAGGGAACGGGGGCCCTGCAGGGGACAGCTGATATACCCACCACCCAAGCCTTCACTCTAGACATACAAGTTCCGGAGGTTAGGAAAAACTGAGGGGTACCTTGTGCCACAGCTTTTCCAGCCTGGGGTCCCCCAGCCCGTCGTCCTGGGTGCTGTCACTGAGTGAGTTGCTGTGCACCAGCTGGGCCTCCTTCCTCCCGTCCAGACCATACCTGGCCAAGATAACTAGAGAGGGGAGGTTTCACTGAACATGGTTCTTTGAAGGACCGTTGGGAGTCCACTCATCTCAGAGACTCAAGTGGGTGACACAGGTTTGCTGCTTACTTTCCAGAATTTTCCTTTTACCCCTGGTTTCCTGGGTGCCCAGACAAGATGTAGTGGGAAGAATACAGTCCAGCCCCTCAGTGTTTATGAACATGCCCAGGGACCTGAAGGGCAGTCCTGGTTTCTACCATGAACACACCCTGCTTGTGTCCTCCTGAAAGCAGAAGTGGCTCGTAGGAACGCCAGGTGTGGCCTGCATAGGCCATCCCATGGGCTCTCAAGGACCGATGGTGCTGCCCCGGTTTCTGACAAGCCCCAGTGAGGACAGACAGCCCACTAGGGGTCAGGCGATGGGTGGGGAGCCTGACAATTCTGACGTGCTCATCTGTCAGGGACAGCAGTGGCAGGGCTTCCAGCAGACTGAGGCAGCTGGGAGGGGAGGCAGTCAGCAGCCTGCTGCTGCCCAGCCCAGGGACATGCTGGCCCTGTGCACCAGTCCTTCTGCACCATGAGGACTCAGTTCCTCTGGCCATCAGCACGCAGCAGGGCAGGCCCAACAGCTGACCCTGCTGTGGATGGGCTTGGTGCTCTGCACGTGAGCAAATGGGGCACAGGGACTGGTCTCTTGTCCCAGGAAGCAGCTCTCCAGAGGCCAGGAATCATTCAGCTGTCCAACGGCTTGGGACAGTCACTCGCCCACGAAGACTCTGGAAACTCCCTTCCCCTCTGGACCTCAGGACCACAGGTCTCACTGTGTCTGGAAGCCTGGCTGCCGGGGCCTCTGGCGCGGGCAGCGAGAGCACTCCTGGCCTCCCTCAAGGGTCAGGGACAGCCTACAGACTCCGCTCAAGTGCAGGCTGTGGTCAGGAGTGGCCTGGGTGCAGGTGGGGGTCCCGTGGGTGCACACTCAGCAAAGCCCATCAAACTCTGGGATAAGATTTGGATTTCATTATATGCAACTTATATCTTAAAAAACAACTTTAAAAGTCAGGCCCAAACTACTTGGGAGGCTAAGTGGGAGGCTCACTTGAGACTTGGAGTTCAGCGTCAGCCTGAGTAACACAGGTAGGGAGAGCCTGTCTCTTAAAACAGAAAGACACAAAAAGCTGACTTAAGTAAAGGATGTGCAGCCACCCCAGCGGCAGAAGACCAGTGCCTGGCTGTCTCCAAGGTCCAGCCTGAGCCACCCACTCTCCGAATACCAGGAAGGGCCCAGTCACCCAGGCCTCACGCTCCTGACCCACCTGGACAGCTCTAGCAGCCCACAGCCAGAGAGGGGGAGGCTCAGAGCCGAGGGCACAGGAAGCACCAGACTCCTGACCACAGTGAATGGCCCAGGGCTGAGCTCAGCAACCAGGACCGAGGAGGTTTCTGGATCTTGGGCTCTGCCTTGGGTGGAGTCCCAGAATGCCGAGGGGAGGAGGCTCACAGCATGGAGTCCAGCCTCTCCTGAGGTGGCACGGGTTGTGTGGGGAGGGCAACAGGTGCATCCCTGAGCAGACAGAGCTGCGGAGGCAGGACCCCTCCTCTCAGGACGGAACCACGTGGGCTTTGCCAAAAGAGCCACCATCATCAGCGAGGCTTGTGCTTAGGTGCCAGGCAGAGCCGGGGTAGAGGGCCCGGAGGGCTCCCGCCGTCCTGCCCTTCTCACCCCAGCCCCGTCTGTATGACACAGTCCCCCTGGGTGTGCCTGGACATGGCCCAGGGGATGGGGAGGAGGGCCACAGACCACACCTGGAAGACAACGGGCCTGTACAGCTTTGTGGGTGGCCAGCATCGGCGTGCACCACCTCCTGGACCAGCCCTCTCCAGGAGTGCTCAGGAGGTCAGCTTCCAGAGTTCCACTAAGTCTGCTGCAGGCACCAGAGACCAGTGTCACTCAAGCAGAAAACTCTGCCTTACTTGGGTCATGGGCCTGGACTTGCTAGGCTGGAATAAGCCACTCCCAGTGAGGACACTGGCCAGCAAGAGGGAGATGGTCACCAGCTCACTTCTCTGAGACCTGGACTCCTCTGGCAGCTGCAGGGCCCTCCATCCTACACAAGCCCAGTTCCTTCTGGTGGGGTGGGTGGGGTGAACCCCACACAGGCTCCTGCCCTGTCCATGGGGGTGGCCTCCCCAACATGCTGCATGGGGTACAGGTGTCCCAGCTCACCTCGGTGCGTCTCCTCTAGCCTGGCGGTGCCCCTCTGCCACGGCATGTGGGTTTTATGTTCCTGACACACAATTTGAACTTGGCCATGTAAAACGGGAGAAGTGAGGTTGGGCCTAAGTCTCACCTGGACGCTACACTGTGAGGGGATGCCTGAAGCAGGGAAAATGGACGGCTGGGGACGGAAAACCCCACACAGATTACTCGCCCCCGAGCCTGTCAAGTGGGGACTAGAGTCAGCACTTCAGTGAGGTCTGAGGAAGGGGATGGTCCTGCGTCAGACACAGGAAGGGACCTGCTTCCTCCTCCAGCTGACTGGGTGTACTGTGTCCCCAACCTGTTCCTGGGCTGCGCAGCTCTGGGGCTGTCAGGTGCCTGGGCAGCTATGTGCCTAGAGCTACGGTCCTGGTCCTCCTCCAGCATGCCAACAGCACTCAGGAGACAGGGCGAGAACATGGCCAACGTGTCCTTGGGGGTGACCACCATGCAGGCCACACGACACCCTCTCCCTCATCCTCGCCAATAACTAAGAAGCTAGCACTGCACGGCTGAGCAGCTGCCTCCCCATTTTTAAAAGAAAGAAAATAAATAAATAAAAAGCACCATTGAGATTGCGAACCAGCTTTGCCTCTTTCTCCCCGTCCTCGTCTAAGCCCTCAATCTTCAGTTTCTTCCAGTTCAGCTCGTCCCTTTCTTGAATCTTCAGATCAGCATGGAGCTCTGCCAGCTTCACAGGAGAGAGGTGGAGCTGCCCAACAAGAACAGAGCGAAGTGTGACCAAAGGAGGACAGAGCCCAAGGCTGACGTGGGAGGCTGGTGGTGACTAGGAGACCCTGGAGACGGGGCGTGGAGTTGGGGCCACGGGCAGGAGCTCCCAAAGACAGCCAGTCTTACACCCAGGCCCAAGCTCCAGGCACACCTGGAGACGTGCTCTAGAAACCCAAGTCCCCGGGAGCCCGCTCCTCGTGGTGCTTCCTGGAGGCAGGGGCTCCTATGATAGGCATCCTATGAGCCACCTCCTGGCACCTGGTAAAACTCGCCAGGTAAACAGGGCAGGGTGGATGCTGGGCACCAAGGAGGGGCCGGGCCTGGTAAAGAAGTGCATTATATTTTGCACATGCCACACACTATGAAAATAATAACTGGAAGTGACCACAGAGAATAGAAGACTAAATTTACAGAAAATAAGATCTTTATTTAACTTGCCTGTTCTGATGGGCACACAGCCACCACACACAGCATCCCGGCCGCCCGGGTTGCACTGCTTATGACCGAAGCCTGCACTGACTTAGTTTCTGTTTGTGTCACAAAACCCTGGAGCAACAGACAGGTCTGCTTCCCCACAGCGTCTTACAGGCACTGTCTCACCAGCTGGGCTGTGCTGCAGCAGGGCAGCACACGGGGGAAGGGCTGAGGCTCTGTTTTTGCTCTCTGCAGTGAGAGCTGGCCGTGCCCTCACCCCAGATCTGCCCTCTCTGGGGCTGTTGGGGAGGGTCTAGGTGTTCACCAATGGCTGCTTGGTACCTCGCTGGAAGGCAGAGCTAAGGATGGCTATAGTCTTCCTCCAAGGCTCAAGCAGGGCACTTTCACCTGCAACCTGTGGTGGCCTTCATGCCCCCTGCCCACCTTTCCAGAGCCCTGGGAGAGTCAGTGGGTGAACATGGGAAGGTGCGCTGTGAACTGCAAAAGTAGAGCCACACAGGAGAGCCACCATCTGCCTCAGAGTCACCTGCTCTCAGGCCCAGACCTGGCTATCTAAACCCACCACCCATATCTCTCAGAAGTCACGACATGCCTACTATCCTCTGAGATACCGCTGCCTACAGGCTCAGGGCTGAAGATGCAGAGCCCAGAGCCACAAAACCAGCAGCCATCAGCTCTACTGGGAGGGAGACAAGCAGGTCATGCACAAGCACCTGGCTCCCACTTCCAGATTCCTTTCTCTCTTTTAAGTTAGAAGTTAACGCACCAAGTTAAGAAGTACTAGTTAAAGAGAGCCAAATGAAAAAACCAATCTATGAGGGCAGGGGTAGAGCATGTGCCTAGCATGCACAAGGTCCGGGGTTCAATGCCCAGCACTGCAAAAATAATAAGTAAGGCAAAGCAGACTCTGTCAAATATTAAGCAGTGAAGTAAATCACTGACGACCAGGAGACAGGCAGACAGAGGGGAAGCCTGTCTGCAGCATGGGGTAGCCCAGAGCGTGGAAAGACAGCACGTGCACTTCAGACACCATCTCCAATGGCTCTGAGGGTGAGCGCAAACCCTAGGAGCTGCCTAGCCACTTGACACCCTCCCTGGAAGCCCCAGTGACACCCAGGACCCCCTGTACGCCTAGGAGCCAGCGGGACTCTGGAACTTTCCAGTAACCCTTCTCTGCTTTCTCAACCCTCTGCCCCCAGAAACCCAGACCCAGAATGTGTGGTCTCTGGTGTCCACCTGAACCTTGGCCCCTGGGGTTAGGGCTGTGGCCAAGCAGAGCTGTGCAGAGCATGACCACTGATCCAAAGAGTGGCAGGTGCGGCCATGGGCTGGCTAGACCACGCTGCAGCCTCACCAAGTGCTGACTGAGGCAGTCGCCAGCCAGGCAGCAAGCTGCCATGGCCCCGACTCGCAGTCAGTCTCACGCCACTCAGACCCTTAATGTGCAGCAACTGTGACCCAGCTTCACTCAGCTGAATGCAAGGACAAGAGCAGGGCTGAGCGTCCATGAGGCCACGGGCTAGCTGGTAGGTGGCAGGCACCATGTGGAGGCAGGAAGGCCATGGCTGATCCTGTGACCAGCCTTTCCTCAGAGTCCCTGGAAAAGCGTGACACAGGTCTTTCTAGGGACACAGAGAACAAGAAAATGGAAACACTCGGCAATAGGGATGGGTCTCTGGTGTCCTCTGCTCTGCACACCTGACCTCTAAGGACAAGAACTGCTTCTGTCATGTCAGAGGTGAAAGATGTTTATCTGGGTCAGAAATAGGAACTCTGAGCTTAAAGACCCATTTCCCAGGTCGAGAGTGACAGTGCACCCTTGCTGCAGGAGTGTCACACAGACCTAGGGGGTCTGCTCCTCAGGAAAAGGGAGAAGCCCCAGGTATCTGCGAGCACGTGGCTACTGCCACGGAAGCACCCCTCCCCCACGCTAAGGACGGCCCTGGGCTCCTTGGGTGCTGGGAGTCTTGCATCTTGCAACACATTGGGTGTGGCTGGGAAACGGGGATGGGGTGATTTGAGTCAGGGTATGAAGTCAGGATGGACTGTCTCCCGGGATGGAAACAGTCTCAGCATCTTTCAGTCTCTGCCCCACTGGAGTCTCCCAGTAGGTCTCACCTCCTCAAGAGGAGGGTCAGAATGAGGAGGAGGCAAACATCTTCGTCACACCTGTCTCTGACCCTCAGATACTAAGACACACTATATGGTATTGTCTGCCATGATACAACTATATATTTAGAAAACAAAATGTGAAATGCTTTTGTCAAGCAAATCAGAAAGGACAGAACCTTCCTGGCTGTGAAGGAAGGTCATGAGGCTGAGAACACTGGTCCCTAGAGCTCCCTCGGATTCTGCCACAGTTCTATTCAAAGAGATTCCAACTCAAGAAGGGCCTTGCAGTGCCCCTCGCTCCCACCTGAAGCAGCAGATAGGTTTTAGGTAAGAAGTGACATGAGCTTCTGTCCACATCAACAATCCTCTGCAAGCCGACCACAGACCCACCTGTCCCCTGTCCACCCCAGGATCCAGTGCTCTCAGTAGCAAGAGCAGAAGCATGAAGCCCACGTTGGACAAAGTATCCCACTTAAGCATTCCTAATAGAGAGGACAGCACCCAGGGGCCATGCCTCCCCAGCTGGGTCACAGTTCCTACCACCACCATGCAAGCCTCCAGGTCTAGAAGGAAAACCAGCAAGAGTCACTGTGCCCTCAACTACGAGGCTCTCTGGAAGTGAGAAGCCCACCCTGGCAGAACTTCCCACGCAGTTCAGTGGAAAAGGCTTGCACACACTACTGCAGACCTTCAGGGCTAGAGGGACTGGAAAGGTCATGTGAGGCAAGGCCTGGACAGGGCCTAGGGGAGCCAGCACCCAGCAGTGACCACAGACAGACAGTGGAGAAGCAGACTGGCCTGACATTGAAGTAGATCAGGTGTGGACAGAGCACAGGAGAACCAGGGATGGTACAGTGCAGAATGCGGGCAGGTGACTGCCAAAGGTCTGAGAAAGGTGCCCAGCCTGACAGATGCAGAGGGCTGGCCTAGGGGCAAGTTTAGATGGGCAAGGGGAAGGACTGGGATAGTTCCCAAAGCAAGGGGAGCCTCTGGGCTCATGGACACCAGAGCACATTCCCCAATACTGCCTCCAACTCAGGCTAGTGTCTTCCTGTTGCCCCACCTCACCCTGTGGGAGAAACTCCACCTGGTCAATAGCTGCTGGCTCAGCACACCCATCACAGTAGACAGTGGGGGACAGTGAGGACATGTGCTGAGCTCTAACCACTCCTGGTCCCTGCTGCTCAGAGGATTCTGCCACATCCGACCCCAACTGTGCCCCTGGCCCCTTTTTCTAGGAAACCACCTTGCCTCTCTAGCCTACAGGCTGTCTCCTGTCCCATCTCTATCTCTGTAGGCTAACCATTATATACTGGGATCCTCTCCAGCAGAACCTCAAGGACACTGGCTGGGAATGAAGCTGGACACAGGAGCACCTTGTGAAGGACTTATAGGGCTATACTCACTGGACACCACTCCCCAAAGATTCTGCACTCTTCCAAAACTTACTCTTATTTTGCAAATAATTTACTCAGAAATGCTAAAACTGGACTACTTAAGGGAAGAGTTAATTGGACTCCGTTCTACTTAAAGATGAAGATACTGAGACTCAGAGGGGTGGGTCTTGATTTGTAAATAACTATTTCCATAAATACGAGCCCATGCCAAATAAATAAAGTAATCATTATGTTAATGTAGAGTGTGGCTCGCCCAGGGTCATTCCAGTTAGGAAGCTGGCTGACCTTGGGATGCCCTTTCCCCTCTGGGCTTTGGTACCTTTATCTCCAAAATAAAGAGAATCAGATAAGATATCTACTAACTCCCAGTTTTGCATTCCCTGGGTCTTGTGTTCTAAATTGACCTCTCCTCCACCTCTCTATATCCCTCACCCAAATTAACCAGCAGCAGCCTGCTTCTGGGACTTCTGCTGTCCCTAAAAACGTCTGTGTCCAACATCACCTGTTTCTCCATAAATGGAGAGGTAGGGTGGGACAAATGGCAAAGTCCTGCAAAAGGCAAAAGCCTAGTTCTGCCTCACTTTGGATAACTAGCTCGCTGGGCAGAGAAGGCAGGCGTGCGGGGGCCAAGCTGATGGGTATCCTTGGGGGGTGGGCCTTCAGCTGCTCTAAGGCAGCGCAGGCTCCGCACAAGGTCTCCGAGGACTTCAGCAAGTCCCGCTGCCCCCGGGTCCCCTTCCTGCTGCAGGTAAGGTAGGGGTGACCACCTGACACTGGGGGCTGCAGTGCCTGCGGGCCGCAGGAACTCGGCCAGGGCAGTGCCAGGCACCGCCGCCCCTGCTCCCCGCTCCCGGCCCCGATCCCCGCTCACCCTCCGGGCCTTCTCCCACAGCTGCTTCAGCTTCTCCATGCGGAACTCCTCCCCGGGCTCGCGCTGCGCGGGCGGCTCGGGCTCATTCTTCTCCCGCGAGTACTTGCCGCCATGGGCCGCCGCAGGCCAGGGCCGAAGCAGCAGAAGCGCCAGCAGTAGCGGCAAGGACAGCTGGAGCCCGCGCGGCCCGGAGAGCGTCTCCCTCCGCGACGCCATCTTCCTCTGCGGCTCCGGGCCCCGCCCTCGCCAGGCCCCGCCCTGTGCCCGCCCATCAGGGTTGCAGGCCCCGCCCACCTCCCGCGCGGCCTCCTGGGAGCTGCCAGAGCGGCGGGAGTGCGCTGATTGGGCCACACGCGGGCGTTTCCTAGCGACCCGCCGCGGGCCGGGCCGGGGCGGAGCCGGGCTGGGCGGGGGTCCTTCGCTGCTGCCTGCTGGAGGGCGGGGGAGCTGGCGGTCGGGCGCGCCCCCTGTTGTTCGTCCGACCCGGAAGCTGGTCCCCGCCTGGCCCCGGCGTAGCTGCTGACCGCGGGACCTGGGGTCCTCTCCTCGCAGAGCGGAGGGTGCGCGGCGGCCAGGGCTGAGGCACCTGCCGCAGCGCGGTCGCGGGGCTGCGTCCCTCGCCCTTAGTCTCCCCGCAGATTCGTGTACCTGTCCCCTCTCCTGCTACGCTTCAGTAGAGCCACCCGCAAAACGAGCCCGGCCTGCGCGCCGGGGCTTGGCCGCGCTGGAGGCAGAGTGGGGGCCAGAGGGAAGGAGGGGCCGCAGATGACCGGCCGAGCGCGGAGGAGCTAGTAGGGGCGCCAACGCCGTGCTGACCGAGAGCCGGCAGGGAGGATACTGAGGGCCTCAGGGTGCAGGGACGCTGAGGGCGGCGCGAAGTGTGGCTGTCTTTGGAGGAATCATTTATGTAGTGTTAGCCGCATCCCGCATCTTTCCGGAAAGGGCTTACCTGTCTTGAGAGTCATTGCTTATTTCGTCCAGCCGTTGATTTGTTTCAGGCAAGAGGGTAAGTTCAGTCGTCGTCACTCCGCGCTAGCCAGAGTGTGCTCCCAGCTGTTCCTTAGGGCTTAGTGCATGGCCGCTTTATCACCTAGGTCCGTCCGACTGCCCTGGCAGTAGCTCCGGAGAAGGGCGCTCTGTTTCCGCTCTAGGTCTGAAAGATGGCATTCCTGATCTGCAGCGGTTGTGCTCCGGTTGGTGGTTCTGGGATCCAGGCCTCCCCATCTTCCACGCAGCTTCCAAGACTCCATCCCACAGGCCGAGAGGGATGGAGCATTGAGGGTAGCCCTGTCACCGCTGCTCAGAGGGCCACACCTGATGCAGGAGGCTGCGAACAGTCTAGCTGTTCTCCCAAGCGGGAGGGATATGGGTGTGTGCACACCGACTAGTTTTTATTTTTATTTTTGACTGCCTAACGGAAGAGCTAATCCAAAGTGTTCAGGATACTATGGCAGGTGGCTTCCCATCAACTTTTTAAACCTCTCCTTATCATGAGCGATCAGCTAAGGATATTTTAATATTCTAAGGGAAGCTCCTTGTGTGAAAGAGAGAAACCAAGACAGACAACAGCAAAAAAGCAACAGAAACCATGTAGGTGGGGGTTGGGGGTGTAGCTTGGTGGTGAAGTGTTTGCTTTACAGATCCTGGGATGGACCCCCAGCACCACAGAAAACAACAACAAACAAACAAACGAACAAAAATAAACTAAATGAAAAATATACACAGGGTAAAGAAATTGGGAAAAATAACTATCATTATTATCCTCACAGAGACCCATGGAAAACATACACACACAAAATATATGTATAAAATGTATAATGTTATGCATAACATATAAGAATAATATATGTAGGTTGGAGAACAAGAACCAAATATAATGATAGGAAGATATTTGAAGAAAATGCTGAGTAAGAGGATTGAAGTAATGAGATGGTAAATAAGATAGAATAGATAAGGACAAAAAATTAGATTTCCATTTCAGGAGAACTATTATTTGATTAACATAAGTTTCACAAAGAAAGGTCAGATAAAATGGAGAGAGATAAAATATCAAATAAATAAATTATGACATTTCCAGACCTAAAGAGGATAAGCAGCTGTCATGTTGAAAGGACCCACCAAATGACTCACAATGAGCCAAAATAGACCTCCAACACCTGGACATATTGTTGTGAAATTTCAGAATATTGGAGGCAAAAAGATTTTATAAGCTCTTAAAGAGAAAAATAACTACATGAAAAAGGTAGAAATATCTTTAGGCTTCACAACAGCAACAATTGAAGTGAGAAAGCAGCAGAGTAGTAACTTCAAAATTTGGAAGGAAAATGACTTCCAATCTAGAATTCTATACCCAGTCAAACCATCAAGAAAATATGAGAGTACTTACTGAGAGTCTCTCAATAAAAGACATTTCACACACACAAATGGTCCACCAAAGAAAGGAAACAAACCAAGAAAGAGGAAGATGGATACAAGTACAAGATCCCATGTGGAATATATTGGGGTGGGAGAGGGATTAAAAGAAATCCCTCAGGGGTTTTGATCCAAGATGGCGGACTAGAGGGAGGCTGCATTCCTTGTCACTCCGTAACTCCAGTTTCAAGCAGAGGATATCTGTTTTTTGGTAAGGCAGTTTTTGCTGCTTATTGATCCCCTGCTGTTTACCCCATTTGTCTGCTGTGATCACCTGCAGTCTGCCAGCATATCGACGCCTTTTTTGATTGCAGATTGCTCACTGTCAGGCGTCTATCATCCGTCATTTGCCTACCTCTAGCCTGTCCATCACCTGCCTTACACCTATCCATCACCCAACGCACGAGGTTCACCTCCCGATCATCCGACAACAGTCAGCAAACTGATTGCCGACCGCCAGTGGAGCACCAGCTGCCTGCTGTTGCCTGGAAGTTCACTGTTACAGTACCTGCAGGTTTGATTACACATGGCTGCCGCCATTTTGAGACAACAGCCAGGTCCCATAGGACCCCTGGCCAGATTAACTGAGCCCCGTGTCCAGGATCCCTCAGCCCGACCAATCACTCCCTGCCTCTGGGGCCCTCACATTGACTGCTCCCTGCTGCCAGGACCCCCAGACCAACTGACTGCGCCCTATCACTGGGACCCCAGACCGACTGATGTCACTCGGCCTCCAGGATCCCACAACCCACCAAGCATACCCAACCTCCAGGACCCCTGCCTGACCAACCGCATCCCGCCTCCAGGACTTCCAGCTGACCACATCCACACCCTGAGCTGCAGCTCCCCATTTGCCAACACATTTGGAAGCCAGAGAAGCCATCTTGGATAATCCTGGAAGCCATATCTCCCATCTTTAGGTGGGGCAAATCCCATCCTGAGACACCTGCTGGAGACCTGAAGCTCATTGTCAGGTACCTCTCATGCATCAGGCTACTGAACTGGGAGGTTTCATTACTATATGACTGTTATACTGTAGATTTTCTTTTCTCCTTATTGAAAAATTTTAAGTTTTTATTTCTTTACTTTTCTTGCTCTCTTTTCCTTTTGTTTACCTGTTCACTTAGAGTCTCTTTCTCCCTTCTTTGCATGCTAACATCCAATTTCTTTTGATTACACTCTCACCCTTTCTATTATCTAGAACTTCTGTGTATTCTTTTCTTATCCCATTAACAGCCACATTCTACATCCCTCTGCATCCTCTTTGTCCTCCATTAGAAACTGCAGACCTTATTTCAAATCTGTTTGTTTTACTGAAGATAATATTTGAACTCATTCTGTTTATTATGACAATATTGTTTTTGTCCTCATAGGGGCTATTGGGTCTAGGATTGCATAGTGTATGAATTGGGTACTGCTAATATTGATCTCCCCTTAAAGAAAAGGTTTTGGAAACCTATAGGGCCACTATAAGCCTATAGGGGGAAATCTGCAATACCCCACATCTGCACTGCTGGAGGGGAAGATACATGAACAACATGAAAAAACAAGGGAAGAAAATGATCCAAACAAATCTAGATTCTATATTAATAGAATCCAATGACAGTATGTTAGAAGAAATGTCAGAAAATGACTTCAGATTATACATGATTAAGATGATTCGCGAAGCAAAGGATGAGTTAAGAGAGCAAATGCAGGCAATGAATGATAATACCAATAAGCTGAAAGAGCAACTTCAGGAAGCAAAAGATCATTTCAGTACAGAGATAGAGATTCAAAACAAACAAACAAACAGAAATTCTTGAAATGAGAGAAACAATAAACCAAATAAAAAACTCAATGGAAAGCATCACTAAAAGACTAGACCACTTGGAAGATAGAACCTCAGACAATGAAGACAAAATACTTAATCTTGAAAATAAAGTTGGTCAAACAGAGAAGATGGTAAGAAATCATGAACAGAATCTCCAAGAACTATGGGACATCATGAAAAGAGCAAATTTAAGAATTATTGGGATTGAGGAAGGCACAGAGATACAAACCAAAGGAATAAACAACCTATTCAATGAAATAATATCAGAAAGTTTCCCAAACCTGAAGAATGAAATGGAAAATCAAATATAAAAGGCTTACAGAACACCAAATGCACAAAATCACAACAGATTCACACCAAGGCACATTTTAATGAAAATGCCTAACATTCAAAATAAAGATAGGATTTTGAAGGCCACGAGAGAAAAGCATCAGATTACATATAGGGGGAAACCAATACTGATAGCAGCAAACTTCTCAACCCAGACTCTAAAAGCTAGAAGGGCCTGGAACAACATATTTCAAGCTCTGAAAGAACATGGTTGCCAACCAAGAATCCTATACCCAGCAAAACTAACCTTCAGATTTGAAGATGAAATAAAATCCTTTCATGATAAACAAAAGTTAAAAGAATTTACAAATAGAAAGTCTGCGCTACAGAATGTTCTCAACAGACTATTCCATGAGGAGGAAATGAAAAACAACAATGGAGGTCAGCAAAGGGAGGAACTACCTTAGAGAAAAACCACTCAAAGGAGAAACCAAGCCAAATTAAAAACCAAAAATAAGTCCAAATGACTGGGAATACAAATCGTATCTCAATAATAACCCTGAACATTAATGGCCTAAACTCATCAATCAAAAGACATAGACTGGCAGAATGGATTAAAAAGAAAGACCCAACAATATGCTACCTGCAAGAGACTCATCTCATAGAAAAAGACATCCACAGACTAAAGGTGAAAGGATGGGAAAAAACCTACCACGCACATGGACTCAGTAAAAGAGCGGGGGTTTCCATCTTTATATCAGATAAAGTGGACTTCCAGTCAAAGTTAGAAGGGATAAAGAAGGACATTTCATACTGCTTAAGGGAACCATAAATCAGGAAGACTTAACGATAGTAAATATTTATGCCCCAAACAATGGTGCATCCCTGTACATCAAACAAATCCTTCTCAATTTCAGGAATCAAATAGACCACAACACAATAATTCTGGGTGACTTTAACACACCGCTGTCACCACTGGATAGATCTTCCAAACATAACCAACCAAAGAAACCATAGAACTCAATAACGCAATCAATAACCTAGACTTAATAGACATAAATAGAATATTCCATCCATCAATGAGCGGATTCACTTTCTTCTCAGTAGCACATGGAACCTTCTCAAAAATAGACCATATGTTATGCCACAAAGCAGCCCTTAGGAAATGCAAAAAAATAGAGATACTGCCTTGTGTTCTATCAGATCATAATGGACTGAGAGTAGAAATCAATGACAAAATAAAATTACTCCAACACCTGGAGACTAAATAATATGCTATTGAATGAAACATGGATAACAGAAAACATCAGGGAGGAGATAAAAAAATTCTTAGAGATCAATGAGAACGATGATACAACATATCAAAATCTCTGGGACACTATGAATGCGGTACTAAGAGGAAAATTCATTGCATGGAGCGCATTCCAGAAAAGAATGAAAAGTCAACAACTAAATGATCTAACATTACAGCTCAAAGCCCTAGAAAAAGGAAGAACAGAATAACAGCAAAAGTAGTAGAAGACAGGAAATAACTAAAATCAAAGCTGAAATCAATGAAATTGAAACAAAAGAATTCAAAAAATTGACAAAACAAAAAGTTTGTTCTTTGAGAAAGTAAACAAAATAGACAAACCCTTAGCCACACTAACAAAGAGAAGGAGAGAGAAAACTCCAATTACTGAAATTCATGATGAAAAAGGAAATATGACACCACTGAGATACATATCATAATGAGGAGCTACTTCAAAAATCTGTATTCAAACAAAATAGAAACTACCGAAGATATCGACAAATTTCTAGAGACATATGCTCCTCCCAAACTGAACCAGGAGGACATACACAATTTAAACAGATCAATATCAAGCAATGAAATAGAAGAAGCCTTTAAAAACCTACCATCCAAGAAAAGCCCAGGACCAGACGGATTCTCAGCCAAGTTTTACAAGACATTCAAAGAAGAACTCATTCCAATACTTCTCAAAGTATTCCAGGAAATAGAAAAGGAGGGAACCCTACCAAACTTATTCTATGAAGCTAATATCACCCTCATACCCAAACCAGGCAAAGACACATCAAGGAAAGAAAAATTTAGACCAAAATCCTTGTTGAATATAGATGTGAAGATCCTTAACAAAATATTGGCAAACCGTATCCAAAAACATATTAAGAAAATTGTGCACCATGATCAAGTGGGGTTCATCCCTGGAATGCAAGGATGGTTTAACATCCGTAAATCAATAAACATAATCCATCATGTCAATAGACTTAAGGATAAGAATCATATGGTTATTTCCATTGAGCAGAAAAAGCATTTGACAAAATACAACACCCCTTCATGCTCAAAACACTAGAAAAACCAGGGATAGTAGGAACATACCTGAAAAGGCTATTTATGCTAAGCCCATGGTCAACATCATTCTTAATGGAGAAAAACTGAAAGCATTCCCTTTAAAAACGGGAACAAGACATGGACTTCCTCTTTCACCACTTCTATTCAGCATTGTCCTCAAAATTGCTCTAGCCAGAGCAATTAGACAGACTAAAGAAATTAAAGGGATATGAACAGGAAAAGAGGAATTCAAGCTGTCACTATTTGCTGATAACATGATTCTATATTTAGACAATCCAAAAACCTCCTCCAGAAAACTTCTAGACCTCATCAATGAATTCAGCAAAATAGCAGGCTATAAAATCAACTTGCATAAATCTAAAGCATTTTTAATATGCAAGTGATGAAACATCTGAAAGGGAAATGAAAACAACTCCATTTGCAATAGCCTCAAAAAAAATAAAATACTTGGGAATCAATCTAACCAAAGAGGTAAAAGGTCTCTGCAATGAAAACTACAAAACATTGAAGAAAGAAATTGAGGAAGATCTTAGAAGATGGAAAGATCTCCCATGTTCTTGGATAGGCAGAATTAATATTGTCAAAATGGCCATACTACCAAAAGTGCTGTACAGATTCAATGCAATTCCAATTAAAATCCCAATGATGTACCTTACAGAAATAGAGCAAGCAATCATGAAATTCATCTGGAAGAATAAGAAACCCAGAATAGCTAAAGCAATCCTTAGCAGGAAGAGTGAAGCAGGGGGTATTGCAATACCAGAACTTCAACTACACTAAAAAGCAATAGTAACAAAAATGGCATGGTATTGGCACCAAAATAGACAGGTAGATCAATGGTACAGAATAGAGGACACGGACACAAACCCAAATAAATACAATTTTCTCATACTAGACAAAGGTGCCAAAAATATGCAATGGAGAAATGATAGCCTCTTCGACAAATGGTGCTGGAAAACTGGAAATCCATATGTAACAGAATGAAACTAAATCCCTGTCTCTCACCCTGCACAAAAATCAACTCATAATGGATCAAGGACCTTGAAATCAGACCAGAGACCCTGCTTCTTATAGAAGAAAAAGTAGGTCCAAATCTTCAACTTGTTGGCTTAGGATCAGATTTCCTTAACAGGACTCCCATAGCACAAGGAATAAAAGCAAGAATCAATAACTGGGATAGATTCAAACTAAATAGCTTTCTCTCAGCAAAGGAAACTATCAGCAATGCAAAGAGAGAGCCTACAGAGTGGGAGAAAATCTTTGCCATTCATACTTTAGATAGAGCACTAATTTCCAGAATATATAAAGAACTCAAAAAACTCTACACCAAGAATACAAATAACCCAATCAACAAATGGGCTAACGATATGAACAGACACTTCACAGAAGATCTACAAGCAATCAACAAACATATGAAAAAATGTTCACCATCTTCAGTAATAAGAGAAATGCAAATCAAAACTACACTAAGATTCCATCTCACCCCAATTAGAATGGCGATTATCAAGAATACAAGCAACAATAGGTGTTGGAGAGGATGTGGGGAAAAAGGAACACTCATACATTGCTGGTAGGGCTGCAAATTAGTGCAACCACTCTGGAAAGCAGTGTGGAGATTCCTTAGAAAACTTGGAATGGACCCACCATTTGACCCAGCTCCTCGGCCTATACCCAAAGGACTTAAAATCAGCATACTACAGAAATACAGCCACATCAATGTTCAGAGCTGCTCAATTCACAATAGCCAGTTTGTGGAAGCAACCTAGATGTCCTTCAATTGATGAATGGATAAAGAAACTGTGGTATATATATACAATGGAATATTACTCAGCTATAAAGAATGATAAAATTATGGCATTTGCAGGCAAATGGATGAAATTGGAGAATATCATGCTGAGATAAGCCAATCTCAAAAAACCAAAGGACGAATGATCTCGCTGATAAGTGGATGATGACATATAATGGGGGGTGGGAGGGAGGCAAGACTGGAGGAAGGAGGGATGGTATAGAGGGAAAAGAGGGGTGGGAGGGGAGGGGGGGAAGGAAAAAAGAATGAATCAAACACCATTACCCTAAGTAAATGTATGATGACGCAAATGGTATGCTGTTACTCCATGTACAAACAGAAACAACCTGTATCCCATTTGTTTACAATAAAAATAAATTAAAAAAAAATCCCTCAGGATAGCAATGGAAGGGTGACCTGTGCAGAGATTATTCAAGGGACAGACAGACCAAATGCTGTCATTATCATTATTTTGTATTTTTAAACCTCAAGACAATGCTCAAGTGGGTCTGGCCAACACCCTCACATGCATGTGTGCTGTGACCAGCCTGGGCCTTAATTTAGAAAACCAGCAAGGGGCAATGGGGGAGTGAGAAAAGACACAAACATAGAAAAAGCTGGGGCTCGAGGGGACATTACCCTCTGGTGGAGGACTCATGACCAAGAGCTAGCTCAGCATGTTTATTACGTAGGTTTGTCATCAAAAGGTTATTTGTGGGAGTTTTGGCAAAGCAGGCAAACCTGAAGTTCGCAGTGCAACTTGCGAGACATGGAGATTGTCTTGTTATGCCCAGAATTCTCTTTCCCTGGGAGTTGTGCCTGAGCTCAGGGTTCAGACTGACAGAGCTCTGCGCCTGCGTGAAGCTTCCTCAGACCGGGCGCCACCAGAGCAACTGGGCCATCTTGACCTGCACCTTTGTGCAGGAAGTTGCCAGCGCGAAAGCAGCCATTAGACACCAGAGGCCAGGTCACGTCACCACTGTCCACACTTGTGTTCCCCGGTTCCTGACGGTTGGACCTCAGAGGCTGCCCCTTTCTCCCTGCATGATACTTTTCTTGACTGTACCCCTGAGAGCTGCAGGAGAAGAGGCTCCAGATTGTCACCCCCATGTGCACATTCCTGCTGACCACTGGGTGCCTTGTCTGCACCATAGCTTAGGAGTGTCCTGGCTTTGACAGACCCTGTTTTCCCTTTGCTCCTGCTATCTTCAGAAAGGACCCTTAGAAACTCACAGAGAAGTGGAAGCCAGACTGGAACCAAAGCCACCTCCTTGGCTACTGGGTCTCCTGGTGGTGTAGGGTCCTGCAAACCCTTTATAGGTACAGCCACCTTTGCAAGCACTGCTGAGGTTTCCAGAGCTAAGCAAATTTGTGTAGGAGACACGGAGGCAGAGATGAGAATGTGCATGAAGCAGGTTGGAGTAGTGGTCACCTGGCCCGGGGAGGGGCAGGTGTGAGGGGAGCATGTGGGGAGAGGCTTCTGAAGTCCTGCCCATGTTCTCTTTCTTGACCTGGGTGGTGGGTACACGTGTGCATTCTGCTGTTCTTCCAGTTGGGTGCTCACATTGTATAGATTCATTTGTATGCATTTATATATATATATATATATATATATATATATATATATATATATATATTTAATCTTAAAAATATCACCTTAGTTAATAAAATGTGTACAGAGGCCTGACCCACGGCAGGGGTCCAGGTGAAGGTCCATGCTCTTCCTGGGCTCATCCTACAGGGCTGAACGTTGATTTTCACTTTCTCAATTCAGTCAACTATCCCCAGGCCCCAGCCAGCCCCATGCCCAGCCCCTGCTGGATGCCGAGGATCCTGAGCAGAGACTCTGTGAGTGGTGAGGGGCTGTGAAACAGACAAGCCCGGCCCCAGGGAGTGCTGGGGGGCAGATGGCGAGGCTGTCCATTTTGAAGGAAGGGTCACGAGCAAGCAGAGTTTCTTGCTGGAGCAGAGGAGTGGGCTGCGGCCTGTCCCTGGGAGGAGCGCGCTGCTCATCCTGGGAAGCTGCGGCTCAGGCCTGTCCGGGCTGGCCACTCCAGCTGTCCAAGGGCGCTCAGGCGAGCGGGCACCTGATCTGCAGCTCTCGGAAACTCCCAGCACTGGTTGGGGTGGCTGAAAACTGACTCTGAATCTCATTCTACTACAGCCAAAGAGCAGTATTTTTTGTCCTTGAGTTTGGAATATAGATTGTCATTCTCACCAAGCAAAGGCAGGGAGGCACAGTGAACAGGTGAGCGCCAGGTGACTACAAGGCAGGTCGTGAGGTGGGAACACAGTGCAGGAAGGCAGAGCAGGTAAGAGGCGGGCAGGCCTGGACGAGTGGAGACTGCTGCTGCGGAGAAGACCTTGCTCACAGGAAACCGGGCGTCCTGCGTGTGAAGGCACAGAGACCAGTGAGAACACGGTGCTGTCAGCCAGGTGGGAGCTGATGGTGACCTGGATGAGACAGACACCCCAGGGTGGTGAAGATGGAGCAGCCATATGAGGGCAGAGGGACAGAATTCAGTGATGAAAGTCTAAACTGATGCCAGGCAGTGGGTGGGGACATTTCCCAGACGAGAGAACACTGGGAAAGGGCATGTTGGGGAGGAAGAGAGAGGCCAGAGCTACACACTTTAAGGAGGGGGGTCCCTCAGGACATGTGTGGCTCTCCAGGGCATTAGCCAAATAGATTCAGCACTCAGGAGAGGGGTCAGGAGAGGAGAGGAGATGGACACATGGGGGAGTGGACACCGTGAGATGGGGTGCTCTGCAGGCCAGGGAGGGCAGGGAGGTGGAGCTCACAGCAGCCGGACAGGGGGCACTGGAGGAGTCCTGCTATAGACGGGTGCGGGAGCCAGGAGGAGAGCAGCAGTCGCCACGGCAGGGCCGGCCCCACAGGGCGAGTGAAGCCCAGGTGCACGGCTTCCCTTCTGCCTGTCCAGCAGCCTGCGCTCTGTCTTGGGAAGCAGGGTCTCAGGTGGGATTGTGTGGGCTGAGTGGACCAGGCGAAGAGCACTTGTGTGCTTCAGGGGTGCAGCAATCTCAGCTTGATCCAAGGGGAGCCCGAAGGTAGGAATCACATCTGCCAGTGCCCCTGCCTTGGGGCCAGGGCCACCTGAGTCTCTCCTCCCTCTGTCAGTGGGCCACTGGGTTACGTGGGCATTGACCTCCTGGGTCAGGCAGTTTCCATTTTGGCCGAGGCAATTCTCCAAACACAGCTATGAGTAGCTGGCAACTGGGGTGGGCATCTGGGTGGGCACTGAGAACACGCCCCTCTTCTGCCAGCCACCATTACCGGGAGACATGTAGGACCCCAGCTTCCATGCTTCTTCCAGCACCCCAAGTGGGTTCTTGAAGTAGGACTACCCTCAGCTGGCCTCCCCAGGCAAAACCCAAGACCCCCACTGCTTCCCACCACTCTGCCACTCCAGACCCTAGGGCAAGTCTCATTACGCTTCTTGCTCTGCAGGTCAAGTTCAGAACCCCCAGGTTACCCCGTCTCATCCGGCTCTGTACCTCCCCTCTCTGATCCCTCCCCAGCACTCCACTCCTGCGTTGGCTTTTCATCGTTATGATCAAAACACCTGACAAGAACAACTTAGAGCATAAAAAGTATATTTTGGCTCATGGTTTCAGAGGTGTCAGTCTATGGCCAACTGACCACCTTGCTCTGGGCCTGAGGTGAGGTAGAACATCTTGGCAGAAGGGTGTGGTAGAGGAACGTTGTCAGCTCATGGCAGCTGGGGGAGCGGGCGGGGGGAAGGGACCAGGGACAAATATGCTCCAAGGCCACTACCTTGGTCACACATTCCTCCAGTCATGCTCCACCTGACTACAATTACTACCCAGTAGTCCATTCAGCTTCAGTGGATTAATCCATTTGCTGGATTAAGCCCTCGGTGCCCAAACCTTCCCACTGTGCCCTCTTGAGCTTGTGACCATCAGTGAGCAACCTCCTCACACCCCAAACCTCTGAATGTGCCCTTGGCCTTCTTCAGGACAGCACCCAGCACTCGCTCTTGCCACCGTGGTGGCTCCAGGTCCTGGGGTGAGCCTCTAAAACCTGGCGTGCTCTGCTTTGATAATCTTGGCTTCCAAGCTCCTCAGCCATGACCACGTGCTAGACTTTGTGGCCTGTAACTATAAAACCTGCCAGGAACACTGTTGCACGCAGCCACTCAGCAGTTACACCTCCTCCCTCCACTGTCCTGAATGCCACACCTCAGCAGTCCTTCAGCTTCTGGGGCTGATAGTCACTGGTCTGCTAGACCCCCACTGAGGATCCCTCTTGGTCTTCCTCTCCCCTTCCTGCTGTTATGGTAGACACCAAACACTCTCAGTGGCAACTGCAAATTCCCCCAAGTCTTTTCTCCATCAGACAAACATTCCTGGCCCTCAGTTGTCCCCACTGGATGTGCACCACCATACTAGCCATTGCTGTGCATCTTTCTCTGGTGCTCTGCTCCTGTCTTCTTCCCCCTAGACTGTGTCTTCTCTGAGAATGAGGACTGTATTTCCTGCATCTGGGTCTCCTTTGCCTAGCACAGGGTTGACTCAGAGTTGGTGCTCAATGAATATATGTGGAATGGATGGACGGGAAGGTAGGAGAATGGGTGGATGGGTGGGTGGATGGGTGGGTGGAGGAATGGTGGATAGGTGGGTGGGTGGACAGATGGAAAGATGGATGGACGGTGGGTGGATAGGTAGAGGGGTGCATGATGAATTCCTCCCTGTTTCCTGTCATAGTATATGCTGAATCTGCCACAAAGCCTCTGGTGACATTGTGGTGGAGGAATAGATGGTGAGTATCTCACACTGTCCTCAGATTCGGAACAGGACCAGGAGACACCCAGGTAGAATCTGCTGCCACTGAAGAGGGTTGGAGTTGAGGCTGGGGGAGAGGTGGCTCCAGGCTTCTCAGGTCAGAGGGTGTCCCTCCCTCGTGTTTCCGCAGATAGACATGGAGGTGCCAAGGCACAGGGGTGGGCCTGAAGCCTCCCTGCAAGGTGTGCAGCGAGGAAGTTGTGGTGGCCCTCGCCCGGAAGCCCCACGCTCCTGCCCCTGCTCCCCGGTCCCCGCTGCAGCTCTCCTCCCTGCCCAGCATCCCTTCCCCTGGTACAGGGACCATGGCTCTGTATCTCGCCCCTACACAGGTGATTAACTTGTCTGTTATGAACTCCTACTTAGTAATTCCGACGTGAAACTCCCACCAGGCTGAAACTTGACACGGAACAGCAATTACTGAAAACACAGTTTTAAAAAAGTTGCTGTCTTTGTAAGAGTTCATCCTCCTCCGCTCCCTCGCCTCCCCCGCAGAGACAGGTATGTGGGTCCTTCCTGAGTCTGACTTCGCGAGCTGCAGCTTAATGAGCTCTAGCAGCCCTTTGCTGGCTGCGGGCAGGGGGGTTCTCAGGCTGTTGCACCAGGAACTGTCCTTGGAGCCCCTGGTGCTGCCCATAGCCCCCAAGCTTTGCTAAGGGGCCAGTGCCCAAGTCCTCACTTTGGACTGGAGTAGCCCAGGTGTTCCGCAGCCCCTTTTTGGATGACAGGAGTGACGTTTTGTGGCCGCAGGAAGGTCACATGGGCTTAGCAGCCCTACTGAGTGGCAGTTGCAGCAGGCCCTCTGTCTGCAGGCATGGGAGTAAGGACAGGTGCCCCGAGCTGTGGCAGTCTGCACTCTGCAGGAGCATCTGGGGAGGGCGGGCTACGCCTGCTTCTCGGGGGAAGCTAAGGTTTGAGAGGGGAGGTCACTCCTGCGGGTCAGGAGGCTGCGAACACCAGGCTGGGGTCAGCGTGGCAGTGTGGCCCTCCTGTTTAGGTCCCATTTCTAAGCCTGTCTCCATGTCTCAGGGGTTGGGCTGTAGGTCACATTACCGGGCACCTGCTGTGTCAGGCAGAACACCAGGAAGGCCCTGCCCCAGGGACTCACATGCCACGGTAAGTGTAGACAACACTCAGATGAAGGACTCCACCAAGCAGTGGCCTCCCTTGGCCTGGATGTCATCTCACGGTCCCTGTGGCTTGCTTCCGCTGTGTGTGGGTCTGCTGCAGGTTAGAATGTCCCACTGCACAGCAGAGGGATCTCACCTCTCTCCTCAGGAGTGCTTGAGGTCACCTGTAGGCCATCTGTGACCACCCAGGGCTGCACGTAAAAGCAATCTACGAACAGGTGGAGCCCTGCTTCCTAATGCAGGTGAGACTCTTCAAAGGCCCAAGGGTAAATCACAAGATGGAAGGTAACATTAGTAAAATATGTTCCAAAGGGCAGTTCTTGGTTTGGGGCAAGAATTAAAGAACGATGCATGGGGCTGGGGTTGTGGCTCAGTGGGAGAGTACTTGCCTAGCATGTGTGAGGCACTGGGTTCCATCCTCAGCACCACATAAAAATAAATAAAATAAAGGTCCATCAACAACTAAAAAAAAGGAACTACACATGAAGCTGGGTGCAGTGGCGCATGCCTATAATCCCAATGGATGACTCAGGAGGCTCAGGCAGAAGGATCACAAGTTCAAAACCAGCCTCAGCAAAAGCGAGGTGCTTAAGCAACTCAGTGAGACCCTGTCTCTAAATAAAATACAAAATAGGGCTGCCAATGTGGCTCAGTGGCCGAGTGCCCCTGTACCAAAAAAAAAAAAAAAAAAAAAAAAAGAAAAGAAAGTAACTCTACCTGCTTATATAAATCCATGAGCTACATGCAAGGTCTAGCAAATAATCACAATACTGACAGTGACTGTTAAGTTAGAATTGCATTTTGAGAGAGGAAATGACATGCTCTTGAACTAAAATATTCGTTAATATTAAAAAAAAAAAAACTATAAATGCTGAGGTGCACACTGGCACGACTCTCTTCGGCCTGTGTGGCCTGGCCCTTGAGCCTCTTGTGTTTAGCAAGAGTCCCCAAACAGAAAGGCGATGGGACACCTGGCTGGGGTCCGCACAGCTGCCCTGCCAGGGTGTCAGCCTTGAGAGTCTGAAGCAGCTGCCGAGGGCCCTGAGCCCAGGGAGCCCTGCCGTGTCTGCAGCTGTCGTGGGCTGCTGTGGGCAGTGCCCAGGGAACTCACTTCTACAGGGATGCAGGGTGTCTGGCTCCTCATGCTCAGAACTGCAGGAGCTATTTCTACCTCTGGGCGTCACACAGTGTGAACTGGGAGAGTCTCTTGGGCCTTCCATCAGGTCACAGAGGTGGCCAGGTGGAAGTTTGGCTCCTTGCCCAGAGCACTGGCATGGGACCTGGGCCCAGGGAGGACCAGCAGGCAGCAGGCAGCAGAGGGTCTTCTGAGGAAGGTTAGGGGCCTGCCCCAGGCTCACCCCTCAATCTGTCTTGAAAAAATCTTGAGTGATTTATTCCCTCAACGAGAAGCAAGGGGTGGGTGGACCCTCCAGGCTCAAGCAGGTCTTGTCCAGCCCATGGTGACCACGTGAAGACCACGGAGAGGCTCAGCTGTGGCCTCCTAGAAGTGCTATTATAGCAAAGAGTACATTCACGCCATGGAGAACACGGTATTGGAAGCGGGCACACAGAGAAAAGCACAGAGCACATGCGTGCAGACAGATAAAATAGTGGGTGTGTGCCGGCATGCCCGCCAGCCGGGTGAAGCCTCAGAGCATCCCTGGCACCCCAGGAACCCCCCAAATCCTGACTCTCCTGTTCCCTCAGCAGTAGTCACCATTCTAGTTTTTTATTGTATCATTTCCTTGTGTTTAAACAGCTTTGATTGCCTCCCTGAGCCACATGGTTTGGCTGGAACTTTGTACAAATGGAATCACTCTGCGTGTGTCCTTGACGCGTTTGGGCTCCCCGCCCCGCCCATCGGTGCTTTTCTGGTGAGGCAGCTGTGTTAGGTGCAGCTCTGGTCCACGCACTCTGCAGCTGTGCAGGTTCCTCTGTGTGAGTACGCCGTAGTCACATACCCATTGGTCTGATGATGGGCTTTTTTATTTTTTGTACTGGGGACTGAACCCAGGGCTGCTTAATCACTGAGCCACATCCCCAGCCCTTTTTATTTTTTGTTTTGAGACAGGTCTCACTCATGCTTAGGGCCTTGCTTAGTTGCTGAGGCTGGCTTTGAAGTTGCACTTCTGCCTCAGCCTCCCAGGTCACTGGGATTACAGGTGTGCGCCACCATACCTGGCTTTGTTTCTGATTTTTGGAAATTGTCAGCAATGCTGCTAAGAACAGGTTCACATGAGTTTGAATTTCTTCGGGTATTTATTTACCTAGAAATGGAATTGCTGGGCTGTAAGGTTTGCATTTCTTCAGCTTTGACAGATAGTTGAATGTTTTTTTCCAAAGTGGCAGAGTGTGGAACTGTCCACCCTTGCTGCCCAGCCTGCTGCCCACTGGGGGTCTGGAAGAGCATTTCACTGTAGGTTAATTTGCAGTTGCTGGTTTCCAAGTCAATGACCAGTACAGCAGAGTCCTTTGTCATCTGTGTCACTGGCTCAGATTTGCCCCCTGTGAAGTTCTCTGTGAAGTTCCTTGGCGGGCTCTCTGTTAGGGCTCCTCCTCTTCCATCGACTTCCGGAAGATCTCCACACATCCTGAACGCCAAGGTTTGTGGGTTGCATATTGCAAACGTCTCCTCCCAAGGTGGCTTGCTTTTTACTCTTACCAAGGTGCCCTTTGAAGTGCAGACTTGTTAGAATACTTGACATCAGCAGCTTCCTCTCATTGCTCGTGCCTTCGTGTCTCTTAAGAAATCAGCTCAGGAGTAGAGCGTGTCCTCCAGGTCTTCGGACAGCGCTCTCCTTGCCTTCCCTGTTGAGGCTCTGATGCACTTGACACTGGTTCAGTTCCATTCTCCCCTCCTATCTACAGCCTGTCCACCTCATGGCCACTATTGGAAAGTCCCTTCCCAGAAGGGACTCCTGCTGCCGGGTGCTGTCCTCCAGAGGCAGCATCCACGCAGACGAGGGTCTGCTGCTGAGATCTTTACTCTCTCTCTCTTTTGCTTCTTCTTCCCAGTGCTGACCCCACTGTCTTATTACGGAAAGAGTGTGACATGCTCTGTATTTGACTGGGTACGTTCCCACCTCTTATCTCTTCAAGACTGCCTTTGCTGATCTTGTGTTTTGAAAATGCCCACTTCAGTGGGCCACCTGCTTATTCTGCAAACTGCCCCACCCTGCTAGTGTCCTCAGTCTTTCTCCCATACTGGATGATTGCTTACTTATTGCTTATTGTTCATTGAGTGTCTCACTTGTGAAAATGTGAGCTCCATCAGGTAGAGAACAGTTGCACCCTTCTCTCAGGCACTTGAGGTCTGACAGTCCCAGGACTGGACATGGTGTGCAATCAATGTTGACTTAATTGGACTCATACTTCCATACTAATTTTAAATTACACAAAAACTAGGTTGGGGTTTAGGTTGAAAATTCTTTGGTTTGATAAATCATTTTGGAAAAAAATAGTTTGGGGAATATCTATGTTGAGTCTTCTAATCCATGAACATGGTATATCCATTCATTTAAACCATCTATAGTATTTCTTAATAGCATCTTTTAATTTTCCTTATAGTGATTTGTGCATTGTTATGGTCTGGGTCTTAACTATCCCCTAACGGCCATGTATTGAAGACTTGCTCAGCAGCCTGTGCAGTCACTGGGGAATGGGGTGGGAGGAAGTTAGGTTACTTGGGGTGCACCCTCAAAGGGGACATTGGGACCTCAGTCCCTTCCTGTCTCTCTTTGTTTCCTGAGGTGAGCAGCCTCCTCTGCCATGCACTCCAGCCACAGTGAATTGCATCACCACAGGCCCAAAGCAACAGGGCCAAATGACCATGAGCCGAAATACGTGTTTGCTCCTTGTAAGTTGGCTATTTCAGGTATTTTGTCACAGCAATGGAAAGCTGACTAACAGATGTGTTTTTCCTACATCTTTGATATTTTATGCTATTATAAAGTGTCTTTTTGTAAAATTTTATTTTTCTAACATTATTGAGAATACATAGGAATGAACTGAATCATACATATGGATTTTGAATCTGATAACTTTGCTAAACTCCTTGTAAACTCTCGTAATTTCTCCATGGATTCTTTGTACACTGTGGTACTCACAGCCGTATCATCTGCATACAGGGAGTTTTTTTCTGTCTTCTTCTGTCTTCAGACTCCACTAGCTCACTCACCATGCTTCTGCTGGGCTCCGACTGACCCTGAGCAGAGTGGTGCTGCTGTGCACCTGTCTCCTTGCCAAGGTCACAGGCCAGCTTTCAGCACCTCCTCATTAACTACCATCACTTAGTTTTGCTGGCCAGCCTTTATGGAATGAGCAATGTGCCCTTCTCTTCCCAGGTGCCCGAGACTTTTTCTTAAGAAGAGAAATGGGGTTTCATCAAGTGCTGTCCTGTATCTGTTGGAATGTTCCCAGGACCTGAGTGCGGGAGAGTGTTTGTGGCTTTGGTGGAAGATCACTGTTTACTCCAGAGAGGGAGAAGAAGAAATACCCAAGTCACCTCCTCCCCTCCAGCCCCTCTGGCTCTTCCTCCTCCCGTGTTTTCTTGGAGTCGGAGTTTCTCTGCTTTATATCCACTAAGCACAGGACCAGAGTTGCTCTCATCTCTCCAGCAACCCAGAGCCCATGCCCGAACCACACAGCATGTACTTCGACTCACACAGCGGCACCAATTCACTCCACCCTAGATCCTCCAGACAACCAGGGGACAACCCAGCACCCCCTAGAATGGTCCAAGCTATGAATCTGAGCTGTTTCTCCCGCCTGCCTTGCCTTTCCCCCAGGAATCCCAATAAAGGCTCTGGCCGGTACTTTCTCCTCCCTCCCACCTCCTGATGGACTCTGCTGCTTCCCCTGGAGCCCTGTGGGGCCAAGCCTCTCATTTTAGGGGAGCCATGAGGAGCACTAAACTTTCCCTTCAATAGCACTGACCTCTGTCAGTCACCTTACAGGTTACAACCAGGCACAAATCATCTCTGTAGCATCATGATCCAAAAGTGCAGGGCCAAAGCTGGCCAGCACCCTGCAGCACCTGGCACTGTAAACCAATGGGAAGGACAGGAAGCCTGACGTGGAAGGTACAGGGCCCGATGCCCCAGTGGACCCCGGCGGTCCTCAGAGGTGCAGGTCCTGAGCAGAGGCTGCAACCCCCCGAGGACCCAGTGGGACTGGAAGTGGCTTCTGCCATGGCACGCAGCATCATGAGCGTGCGCCAGGCGCGGCGCCTTTTAAAAGGAGACACTCGTAAACAGAGTCGATCAGGGCTCCTGTTGTTCAGAGTGCAGGGACTGTTCGCTGTTCAGCAAATGGTGTGTATGCTGTGCTCAGAGTGGCACCTGCGGTGCATCCTGACTACAAGCACTAAGGGGTCAGTCAGTGTTCGGGGAGGGCGGTGACCCTGCTTCCGTGCCTTCTGTAAGGGAGGTAGGGCTGGGTGCAGCTCAGAGCCAGGAGCTTGCCGAGCATGAGCAAGACCTGGGTTTCATCCCCAGAAACTCAGAACTGTCATGGAGATGGCCATTCTGCTAATTAATGAAAATATGCTGTTTTTCTAGATTTTTCATGTTTGTGGTATTTGTCAGCTTTTTAAAACGTTTGTCTTAATTTTTCTCATTCTAAACACTGCTAGGCCTAATTTTGCTTCTGTAGTTTTTATAAAACCTGGGTCAGCCTTGCCCACTGCCAGTGCTCGCCCCTTCCTCCAGGTGGGCACTGTGGTGTGGTGTGAGGGCTGGGGCCCGGCCAGGAGCAGTGGAGTTGCTGGGCCTGGGAGGCTGTGCCTCGGCCCTTTTCTGGGTCTAGCTTGGCACCAGTGACCCGTGAGGGCAGAGCCACTGTGGAGTGTCCTGTGAATCCTCAGGTTCGGGAGAACTGGCCCCCATTCTGGAGCATGGAAGGCAGGCTGTCAGAGGCAGGGGGTTGCTCCCTGTGGCGCTGTTTTAGTCAGCTTTTGGCTGCTGTGACTCACTGACCCGACCAGCACACTGCAGAGGAGGAGAGTTTATCCGAGGGCTCACGGCTTCAGAGGTCCCAGTCCATAGAAGGCCGGCTGCATTCCCCAAGGCCAGAGGTGAGGCTGGACATCATGGCGGGAGAGGGTGGCAGAGGAAGCAGCTCACATGGTGGTCAGGAAGCAGAGACCGCACTCTCCAGGTATAAAATATATACCCCAAGGCCCTGCCCCAGTGAACAGCCTCCTCTAGCCACACCCACCCTGCCTCCAGTTAGCACCCAGTTAATCCCACCAGGGATCCATCCACTGGTTAGGTCAAGGGTATGACAGCCACTTCTCCAGACCTTGCATTTTCTCACAAGTGAGCTTTTGGGGACACCACATCTAAGCCATAGCAGGCAGAGTGGCTCTGGTGTCCCCTCCTGGGCTCAGTGGGAGGAGGGCAGGGATGCCCACTTGGGCACTGGCTCTGTTACTTCGTTTCCATTGTTGTTCTGAAGGCAAAGAGACCGACCTGCATGCTGTGGGCACACATCTGGGCAGCCCTGTGTGGCCACGGACAGCACCCTCTTCCTTGTCCTGCACAGGCAGTGGCCCAGGGCAGTGGCTGCTGTGAGGCCTCCAGCTGTTTGGACAATTCCCTTCACTCTCCTGTGTTGAGAGCTCCTTGGTACCAGGCGTCCAGAAGCTGGGCCTCGTGGGGGACTCGGGGAGGCAGAGAGCACAGTCAGAAGGCCCAGAACTGGCCCAGCTGCCCAGGGGAAACGGCCATCTGGAGAGCTGTTCCACCTGCCTGGAGGTAACAGGGGCAGCTGTGAGTCGGCCACCGGAGCATGCCCTCTTCTCACTCTGCATCTCTCCTGACGGGAACCCCGTGTTGGTGGCCTGAAGGCAGCTCCAAGCTGGGCTGGGTGGTGCTCAGAGGGCTGGAGGTGGAGAGGGGTGGCTGGCAGGGGGCATCTCCATCCCTCTGAGGCCTGGGCTGGCTCTGCCCACTCTCAGCTCCCTCTGGCTCCCAGGGAGCCCTGCCTGATGCTGGTGATGCAGGGCTGACTTTGGCTGAACCTGACCTAGGGAAGGAGAGTTTCTGGGGACAACAGACAGCCCACGGCTCTGTTCTGAGTCCCCAGTCATGGGGGAAAGGGCAAGGAGGCAGAGAGCTGGAAGCCCCCACCACCTTTACTGGGACCAATTGCCCCATCCGCACTGGAGGCTTGGCACTAGGGTGCATAAGACGTTTAGGAGCCACAAAAACATTTGAATTTCCTTTAAAATCAGAAGAAAATACAACACAGCCTGGATTATATTCACCTTTGTACCAACACAGTTGTGAAACATGATTTTTAATGTTTTTGCACAGCGGGAGGTGCCCTTGGAGGTCACAACACAGCTCAGCCCTCATTCCTAACAGCCTGGTTGGAGGTCATAGCTTGGAGCGAAGGCCAGGCTGGCAGCCTCCCAGCTCCAGAGTGGGAGGGACAAGCTGGCCCCAGGTGGGGCTCTGGAGGAGCCCAGGCAGGGAGGGCTGCCCCTGCTGGCTGCAGAGGGAAGTGAGTGTGGCGCTCAGGTGCAGCCCACCTGTTTGCCACCCCTCCAGGCCACGGCGGCCACAAATGGTGGGCCAGAGGTGCAGCAGAAGGAACCACGGCACTGTGCAGAGTGCCCCAGCTCCCCTGGCCTGTTACCATGCACCAGCCCCCTGTGTCCCAGCTTCCAGTGTTTCCCAGGTGTCCCTTGACGCACCAGGCAAAGTCTCTGGAGGGGCAGCTGTCTGCTGACTGGCCATGGTGTCCTGGTTGGTTTTCCTGCTGTCCAGTTCAGACGGGTGTTCCCGCTGCAGGGAGGGGCATCTGCTCTCTGTAGGTGTGGCCTGGCCTGCTGTGGTGAGCGCCGGGCGCCCCTGGGATGGAGTAGGGTGCAGGGCTGGTGGGGGCTGTGGTGGGGGCAGTCCAGGCTGCGTGCTGGGACTCTGTTCGTGGGATGGGGACCTGCAGGGGCTTTCCAGCAGGAGATTACTTTAAAAAACCATTTTGTTTTATTTTATACCCTACTTTCTAAACTTAGAATTTCAAGGAGAGCTTGTGAAGATGGTGCAGAGTTCCCCATTCCCGCTCCGGCTTGTCCCTCGCCGTCACCTTCTGTTAGCATGACACTTTGGTCATGCAGACGAATCCCACTGCATGTCTGCAGCTGAGGTCCAGGCTTTGTCCTGGCTTCCTTTCTTGTCCCTAATGTGCCTTTTCCCGGTCCCGCCTGGGACCCAGCTCCCTGAGGCGTCTTCTGCCTGAGATTCCTCCAGGTTGTGCCTGCGCGTCGTTCCCTTAACCAAGACCCTCTGGGAACAGCGCAGGATGTGTTCATGTCCTGGGTGCCAGTGTCCTTGGGGGCTTGAGGCTCTGGGCACCCAGCATGGCTGGAGGCTGACCATGCCTGGGGACTCGGGCTGCTCCTGTCTTTGGCATCTGATTGGCATGTGGTTTTCTGGCCTCCAGTCCTAACCCTGCGGGGAGCGGGGCAGACAAGCAGTGGGACCCTGGATCTCCCCGGGTGGCCCCCTCACTTGCATCTTCCACTTTGCCCCGATCCTAGATGGGGCGTCGCCAGCTTACAGGCTGTGCTGCTTTTCCCCGAAGGGCAACCCTCCCTGGTCCTTTACTGAGGGTCCGTGGGTGCTAGGTACTCTTGATAGCTTCCATGAGTCTGGAATTCCAGATGGGCCTTTATCTTCCCAGGACTCCGAGTTGGGACTCCAGCATCTCTGGCTTCCATTGGCTGTTGAGAAGCCGCTGAGGATCACCGCTGACCAGTGGCCACTGCTCCACCCTGGGTTCCAGTGCCAAGGTGGGCTTCACACTCCGGCGCCTCCTGCAGGATCTGGCTGAGGAATCCCAGCTGTGCCTGGCTTCCCCTTTTCTGTCCTGCTCCCCCACCTCCCTCGCCAGTGTTCCCTGGGAGCTGCCCTAACTGGGCACTGCTCAGGACTCCTCCTCGGGGGTGTGCAGCCGAGGAGGGCGTAGGACCCGCCGCCCGGACTGCCCTTGATGTGCACCACCCATTAAAACTCACTGGACAAACCCCAGAAACTCCACAGGAAAGGACGCGGACCACTTGCAGACACATACAAACAAATCGCTCGGAAATACGTGGACACGATGGAGAGATGCAGAGAAAGCTGCGAGAGGGAAGCTGCCTCCCACCAAGTTGGCAACCAGCGGGAGTGCGACCAGCACGGCAGGCGGCTCTGGGAAATGCGCTGTCCTCAGCGAGACACGGGCCCCTCCAGCCCCGAGGGACCGAGGCCCAGACGTCTGCCGGTCACATGGGCGTCGACCTTTAGCCAGGGGGTTCCCCTGCTGGGAGCTCCCAGGCAGCCTCTCTGTGGAAGGGAGGCCAGGCTGCGAGGCACGGCAGCCTGCAGGATCCCAGCTGAGGCCCGGCACGCGGGGTCTGCCTGGGAGAAGCCCTGGGGGCCCGAGACGCGGAGACCTGGGAGCTGAGGTGGTGAGGCTCCAGCAGAGGCCCTCAGGCCGGTGGCAGCGGCAGGAGCATCTGAGGGGCCACCCTCTGGTAGGAAGAGGTGTCGCAGGCTGGGCCTTCTGGGACACGGGCCGTGCGAAGGTCCTGCTTCAGGCTCTGATTTTTGCCATCAAGTCAGAACGATCTCAGACACGTCCCCCAGAGTAGCGGGCAAGAGCTTGTTAGAAAGGATGGGAAAGGGAAGAGGGACACTCTCAAGGGAGAGAGGGGGCCTCTCAGGAGAGGGACGGCACACCCCTCCTGCACTCCAGTTTTATTGGGGTCCCAGGGAAGTTTCCAGAGAATTCTGCCCAGTTCCACCTCTTGGCTTTAGACTGACAGCAGGGTGACATCAGACTTTCAAGTCCCCACTGCTATGACCTCTCTCGGTCACCTTGGCCCATGCTGGCAAGTTGTAATTGGACCTGTTCTTACAGATTTTATGGTAGGGGAAACATCCTTATCGCTCAGAGTTTCAGGATCTGGTCTGTCAAGAGTCATGGAAGTCCCCGCTGGGGTCACTTGGGTTCCTCTGACTGACATCACCCTAGGCCTGCGTTTCTCCTGCAGGCAGCAGGTAGTTTGCTGAGGAATGTGGCATAGCCTGTCCACTGAGGCCAGGCAGGGCTAAATTGCTTCTTGGGAAAAAAAGCTTGTGGGGGTCGGCACAGGGGACCCGGTTTGTAGAACTGTCCCCTTAACCTCCTGTTCCCTCTGCAGGTGTATGTGTGCATACGCACACTCTACATACCACACACACATACCACACAACCTGAACTACACCCACTATACACACACCACACACCCACTGCACACTACACACACCACACACACACACAAACCACACACACACACACAACACTCAGACCATACACGTACACTACACACAGAAACCACACACACATAAATCATATTTTTCCACAAAATACGCACATGAACCACATCCTCAAACCACGAACACACTACACATATGTACCATACTCACAAACTACAGGGAAAAAAAGATACACACAAATGATACACAAACCACACACGGACAAACCAAACACACAAACCAGTGCACGAAAATTGAACACATAAACTACATGCACATAAGCTATCCACATACACAAAATACACAGGTTTACCACATACACAAACTATATACACACTAAGCACAAACACACAAATCATACACACAAAGCACCCACACAAATGACACCTATACAAGTAATATACACAAAAACAATACAATACAAACCACAGAAACAAACTATATTTGCAAACCACACATGTCACACAGAGACTACATACAAACTACACTTGCAAACCACATGCACACACACAACCACCACATATAAACCACACACAAGTCACACATAAACTATGGAAACACAGCCACACACGCCTCACACACAAGCCGCACGTGCCCGTGGACGACACACGTGCAGGTCAGCAGTACGCAGGCATGCCCTGGGGCTGAGACTGGGGCAGACAGGAAGGCAGGCGGAAGCCCGCAACCCTGGGGAGAAGGGTGCCCAGCACCCCAAGCAGCTGGGGCTGTCCTCACTTTTGACCCGTCTCTGTCTGTTCAGAAAATCAACCGAGATCACAAGGACAAAAGCTCTGACACTGAATTCAGCAGAAGCCAAGAAGCTAATTACGTGGACAGGAGGTGGTGGCTTTGGACGGCCCTGCGTGAGAGGCTGGGCCGTGTCCTGCCGCCCCGCGTCAGGGTGCAGAAAGATCCTGGGCCCGCACCTAAGTGGAGGCAGTGGTAGGAACTTACAGCCAAAGGATCTGTTTCCCAGCTCCTTGCAGGGAACCTGCTACGAGCCAGGGTCCCCCAGGGGAGGGCGGCGCGGCTTCTGCAGCTGCCCTTCTTCGGGGCAGGGCTCCTTGCAGGAAGGTCACCTCCAGACCCCGCGGGGAGAGCACAGGGTGAGCTGGGGCAGGGGGAGTGCGTGCCCGCCACAAGGTATTGGAGTGCCACAGGATGGGCAGGGACCCTCAGGACGCCGGCCCGAGCCCCGGGCTTGCAATGGCCAGATTCGGGTTGGAGGTGAACACTGGATGGCGTGTCCTGAGCCACCGGACTTGGGGCAGGAGGAGGACTTCTGTACGGAGGGCCAGGGGTGAACGGTGGGCAGCACGGTTAGACACACCCCGTTGGCAGCCCCGCCTGGTGATTGGCAGTCAGGCTAGAATCGGCGGTGGGTGCCGAAGTCGGCTCAGTGGTGGCCCAACCTGCCCCCATCCTGACCCCACCGCATGTGACAGATGCGATCTGCAGAGAACCTCGAGACGGGAGGTGATCCCAGGTTACCCAAGTGGCCCAGTGTCATCGAAGGGACGTTGTGACCCACCAAGAGGAGCACAGGAGCAAAGCAGAGGTGTGAGGAGAGGCCATGGAGAAGCAGGGAGGTTGCCAGGACCCGCAGCCCAGCCAGGAGGGAAGGGCTTCCCTAGGACTGGGCGCCACCTGCTGCCACCTCCCCAGCCCAGAGTGACCCCGAGACACCCTCCCTGGGACCTTGGCTACAGGCCCCAAGTTGGTGGTGATGTTATGGCAGCCACAGGGAGTTGACTGAGGCGCTCAGACCACTGAGGGAAGGAGTGGGGGCAGGGTATTTGCTGTCCTTGGACATGGGTCACCAGGGCACAGGGGACTTCATGGTGGGACAGCTGGCAGCCCTTCCCTGGGAGGTCATTTAGTGTCCACCATGCAGACCAGGCCAAAACCAGGGTCCCGGGAGTGATAAGCTGGGAAGGGTGTGGTGTCCCTTAGGATCAGTGTGGCTCAAGGTGCTTCACCTGCGTTGCACGTGGGGCCATCCCGACTGGACAGTGTGCTCCCAGAACCACGGTCTGACTCCTCCCAAGCTGGCCGTGTCCTTAAAGGGCAGGAGCTGTTCTAAAGTGGAGGAGACCAGCCAGCCCCGATGCTCCAACACAGTGCATGTTCCTTGATGGGGTTCAGATTTTAAAAAGTTATGTTTGTGTAACTGGAAGGACATTTAAAAAAAATTTGAAAATGATCCAGGGAAGTTATGTGTGTGTCTATCTCTGTTCACAAACAGTGGTCTCTCAGCACCCTTGGGGGTCGCGAGGTCCAGGAGCCCATGGATGCCCAGATCCTCAAGTCCTCTACCCCAAGGGTGTGGTTGTGCACACACCCTGCACGCTCCTGCACACTTCACACCACTCTGGGCTACGTAGTACCCCAGGCAGTGTAAGTGCTGTGTGAGGAGTTGTTACACCATGTTGTTCAGACGATATGGCAAAGTCTGTGCATGTTCAATATAGGTGCGAAATTAGTTCCCAACATGTTTTTGCACCAAGCTCTGTTGAGTCCCCAGATGAGGGTCAGCTGCACGTGTCAAGGGTCAAGGGCAGAGCATGGGGCCCGGGTGGTCGCTGTACTATTCTTGCCCCTTTTCTCTGGGTTGTAAGGCTGAAATGTTCAGGAAGCGAGCTTGGGAGCCCCTGCCACAGACTCCGGGCGCCCGGGACTGGCGCTGATACTGGTGGGCGCTGCGTGCTGTGCACATCGCATTCTCCTCTGGGCCCTCCCTGTCCGCAGTGGCTTCGTCCTTCGTCCTGTTCTGGCCTCAGCCAGGGATGGTCATAGGATGAGTCGGTGGCCTGAGCCTGGGAGGTTTGGGGCAGGACAGCCAGGACGAGGAGGCACACGGGGGCAGGAGTGCTCCTGAGCTGCGGAGCTCTGTCCTGGCCTGGGCGTCCACACACCCTGCCATGGCCCAGGCAGGCGGCAGCCTGCACTGTGGGCCCCGACCTGAGGAGGAAGGGTGGCTGAGTCTTTGTCCCCGGGCTTGGCCAGCCTGAGCCCCTGGCCGTGCTGCTCCTGCTCTCTTCTGAGTGCATGGCTGTGGGGTGCCGCCCCCTCTCCGCCTGCTGTTCCTGTGACCTTCCTCTTCGGAGGTTTCATTGAAAAGCAAGGAAATGAAAACCTCCACACCATCTGCTCCTCAGACTGGAGGGCGGGCGGGATGTCAGATGGCAGACATCTACAGCCACTTGGAATTCCTCATACCAAGCAAGCCCGTCAGCTGGTTCTGTCCCACCACCAAGGAGCCAGCAGCTGAGCTGGTGGCTGGCGGCTGCAGCGCCCGGCTCCAGGAGCAGGGCTCCAGGTCAGGTTCCAGCCTGTGAGCCCGGAGGAAAGGTGCTGGCAGCTCTGGCTGCACAGAGTGCTGCCCAAGCTTGGGCAGCCAGGGGGCCTGACGGGCCTCCTGACCTGTTCGGCTAGTGATTGGACCAAGTGGGAGGCTGCTCTGGTCCGACTGGCTGGCTGGTCTCTGCCGTCAGCGGATGGCTCGGCTGGGATGCTTGCTTAGATGACCTCCCGTATCTGGGCTTGAGTCAGCAGGTGACATGGGGTTGGTGTGGCTGGTGTCTCCCTCTGGGGCAACCATGGCATCTTCTCTCCCAGGGAGGGGTTGCATGCTCCAGGAGCAAGGGAGCCTGCCCAGGTGCTGGCATTTCCCGAGCTTTGTGGGTGGCACATTGCCTGTACCTAATTGGCTACAGTGACCCACACAGCCGAGCTTCCATCCAGGGTGGAGAGACTCCGTGCAGCCTTCCTTCCTTCCTTCCTTTTCTTTCTTATGCTGGGACTGGACCCGGGGCCTAGGCAGGCTAAGTGGGCACTCTACAAATGGGACCCTACTTTGGTGCATGCGTGTTGGGAGGAGGGAACCCATGGCCTTGTGCATGCTGGGCAAGTGCTGTACCACCAAGCTACCCCTTTAGCCCTTTGTATTTTATTTTGAGACCGGCTCTTGCTAAGTTGCCTGGGTTGGCCTTGAACTTGTGATCCTTCTCCCCCAGGCCCCTGAGCAGCTGAGATTACAGGTGTGCACCACTGCATCCAGCTGATACTACCTTTTGAGGCACAAAATTCTTAACTTTTCAGAAAGTTCAGTTTATTTATTTGTTCGTTCGTTCGTTTTATTGCCTGTCCCTTTGGTATTATCTAAGAGATCTCTGCCGGATGGATTGCTTTGAGGAATTTAGGCTTCAACTCATGAACCTTTGGGGCCAACACCTGAAACCAGAGCAAGAAGGAGAGGGATCAGGCCCAGCTTGTGAGCTCTGTGCACACATGCAGTGAGCCTTCCGGAGCCCCTGATTGGTGGCAGCCTCTGCTGGCCTGGGAACACCACAGGGCACAGTGCAGGTGATGTGGTGCTGGGACCTGGGGCAGGCGGGCACTTCTGGCTTCTGTCCCAGCTCTGCCTCTTCTGGCTGCAGACCAGGGCAAGCTCTGGTCACTCAGCTCCATCTGGTGACTTCCTGTCTGTGCCCCCGGGCTCTCCCCCCCCTTGCCAGGCAGAAGCCAGTGGTCTGCTTGCCTGACCTCATGCCGGGCCTTCCAGGGCTGCAGTCTCTGTCCTGAGGCTGTAACCAGAGCCCCAGAGGGAGACTCAAGCTGACTCCATTCACTAATCTTCGCTGTCGTGATCGTCCTTGATTTACAGCCCGAGGGGCGGGGGAGGTGCCTCGGGCAGGAGCAGGCTGCATCTCTGGTCTGTGAGCCTCCAGCAAGGCCAGGGCAGCGGGGTCTTCAGATGGGCCCCCTGGGTGGGCTGCAGGGTCAGTCAAGGTCTGGCCCAGGGTGGAGCCTCTCTGAGGTCACCCACAGCCCCTAGGCCTCAGTTTACTGCCAGGAAGCCCCTTCTAACCCTGCAGCAAGGCCTGATGCTGGAGCACCTGGGGCCCAGGAGGGAGGCGGTTGCTGTTCCCCTGCATCCTGGATCTCATGGACTGCTGAGCCCCTCCAGATACCTGGCCCCACTCCCTGACTTGCCCTCGGGCCCAGAGGGAGCTGTGGAGCCTTGCAGTGTCCAGGGCCGCCAGGCAGCTTCACCGCCCCACCTGCTTCCCAGTGGGCCCCAGGGCCTCTTCCCTCTGACAGGCAGCCGTCTCCTGTCACGTGGGCCCAGCAACTCCACCCTGGGCGAGCCTGGGTCGGCTGCTGCTGTTCGGCTCCGAGTCTGGACAGTGGGCCAGGGTGGTCCTGGAGGCCCGGGGCTGTGGGCTGCAACTCACACAGTGTGATCTGTGTCAGGCCTGCACGCTCGCCTGCTGCCCCAAGAAGAACCCTGTCCCCTCAGTGAGGTGGAGTTTGCTGAGAAGTGCCTTGGTTCTGAGGCGAGGTGCCTGAATCTGCCCTCTGCTCACCCCGTCAGGAGCAGCGGGTGGCAGCCCCGGCGGCAGGGCCCTGCTGAGCTGGGTGTGTGGGAAGAGCAGCTGCGGCCCTGACTGGGCTGTCAGGCCTGGTAGGGCACTGGGCAGGCTCGGCCGCTGGCCAGACTCACCATCAGAGACAGACCAGGGCTGGCAGCAGGAAGCTGCCTGCCGCTTGGTTCTTCTCCCCTGGGCAGACTGCCCAGGCCCCCGCAGGCCCGCCATGCTCCCCGTGCCCTTGCTGACTGGGCTCCAGCAGCCCCTCTATGAATTTATCACCTTGTCCTGCCTGAGGCCATCACGATGCTGTTCCCTGTGCCTTCGATACTGTTCCCTCAGCTCTTTGCTAGATTCCCTCTTCTCATTCTTTAGGGGTCTCTGAAATTCCACCTCCTCCTGGATGCCCTCCCAGCTGCCCCGGCTCTCGTTGCCTCACCCCTTGACAAGACAATGGCTGCCTAGTTCTCTGCTTCCCAAGCAGAAAGACCCCAGAATCCAGAACTCTGTAAGAGCATCAGGGTCCCAGACGTGGAGTTGGGAGGGAGCTGCTGAGCTGTTGCCTTCCGTGTCCAGGGTGGGTGCTTGCGGCTCCCGGTGGCTGCGGCCAGCCGCTCTGCTGGGAACTGTGCCCTGGGGTCCAGGGAACAGTTTGTTCTCTTGCCTGGTGACCATTATCTGGCTCCCTTGGGTCCCGACTCCTCTGAGACAGGACCCTGGCCAGGCTAGATCCCCTTGAGGGACCCACATCAAGCTATTTGTGGCAGGAAAGGCCAGCTGGCTCTTGGGAAGTGTCGGGGTAAGTCAGAGCTGGCCCGTGGCAGGGCCCAGTGATGTGTCATTTTACAAGGCTCCTTCCTTCATCAGCCAGGGAGAAACACAAGCCATGAAGGGTTTCCATAGCAACCAGCAGCAGGGACAGAGTGGCTTCCTGTCTGAGCTTGTCCCACCCCAGACTGGGGCGGCCAAGGGTGCCGACCCTGGCCTCAAAAGTAGGAGGCAAGTGTCCCCAGTGTGACTCCAGGCCCCTGGCGAGGGCTGGAGGGGGAGCCATCTCCGTGAACCCGACCAGATGGCCCTGCATTCGGAGCAGTGGAAAACAGAACCCAGAGGGGAGCAAGTCACAGCAACTCTGGAACAGCCCGCGAGAGAGCTGCCCTCATCGTCCATCCGTCTGTCTGTCCTCCCGTCCGTCCACTTACCCACCACACCCGTCCACCCGCCAGCGTCTGTCCCTGCACTTACTCAAGTGTCCCTCGCTTGTCTGCCTGTTTCTCAGGCCCACTGTCTCCTTCATCTACCCACCTAGCCATCTATCCACCTGCCCCCAACACCCCCGCCGCCCTTCCTCACCACGGGCCGTCTGCCCTTCCTGCGTTCACACGGCCACACACGCTCTCATGTCCCTTCCCACCCGGCATCACGTCCTGGGTGCCTGCCCACCTGCCTGTCACCACTCGGTCCCCACCCACTCACACACCTCAGAGACCTTCTGGCGTCCACACGCGTGCGTATCCATGCAGTTGCTCCCAGCTCACCGACCTGCAGGCGGCCCACCCACCCGTCTACACCCCACCCAGCAGCAGTCCACACATTCCGGCTCAGCTGTGGGATCTGCAGTGTCCAGGAAGCATCACCTCACATCTCCAGCGTGTGTCTCACCGGGAAGGTCGTGAGAGTCACAGATGAGTTCACTGAACACGAGTCCAGTAGAGCCCTGGGAAGGTGGGCCCGCGTGCCTGAGGAGCAGGATGGTGTTCTGCCTGTGGCCAAGGGCTCCAGACCCGCCTCCAGACCTGAAGCCCCATAATGAGGTGTCGTTAGCGTCGCCTCCCTCGGGAGTCCCAGGCGTGGTGGGTGGAAATACCACCTGCTGGTATTTTGCAACCTCAAAGAACCCTGATGTGCCCCCTGGTGTCTTGGCCGTTTAGTGAAGAAGCAGGTTTAACCTAAAAGGCCATTTGCAGTCAGTACAGGCAAGCTTCACCCCCACGGTGCTGCTGGTCTGTTGAAGGGTCGTCTGGTGCCGTAAGCAGCTGAGATGCTCCAGAGAGTCTGGGCTGTCAGAAAGACGGGTCGACCTTTTATTCACGACTTTAAAATACACGTAGCTGCTTGACTTAGACTTAGGAATTTTCCCCAATACTGAGAATTGAACCCAGGATGCTCTACTTGAGCCACACCTCAGCCCTTCTTATTTTTTATTTTGAGATAGGATCTCACTAAGTTGCTTAGGCCTTGCTCAGGTGCTGAGCGTGGCCTTGAACTTGCCATCTTCCTGACTCAGCCTCCCAAGTGGCTAGGATCACAGACATGTACACCACGCCTGGTTGGACTCAATTTTTAAAAAAATGTGTGTGTATATATGTGTATATATACACACACATACATATTTATATATACACATGCACATATAAATATATTTATTAGTTGTTGATGGACCTTTATTTTATTTATTAATATGAAGTGCTGAGAATTGAACCCAGTGCCTCACACAGGTTAGGCAAGTGCTCTACCACTGAGCCACAACCCCAGCGCCTAGACTTAATTTTAAGTTGAAATTTCATCAGGTATCTGACGGGTGCTGGGACATTTAAGAGAACCTAAGTTCCATCATATTAGATAGTTACATTTTTAGATTTCTGAGAACTAATTTGGAAAGTTTTGTCAGGCAAAATATAACACATTAGATCTGCTAATGTAATTAATTTTTTGAAAGTGTTTTATTAAGTAAGTTTGAAAGTGGGACTTAATGTTAATGAAAAAACCCTTTAGAAATAATTTTGAGATTTATTAGATTTATACATACAAGAAGATTTGAAGATTCAACTTAATAGCTCAAGGGGAAAAACCATAGTTTTCTGACTTTTTAACAGTAATAAATGAAAATTTAATTTTTAAAAATCCAAAGTATTTCTGAATAATCTTTTCTTTGTACAAAAACATAACTTTGAGGACATGCAAAGCCCGCATATGCACCGTTCGCCCACCCACCCGTTACCCACCCACTTGCCCACTCACCCTCACTTCCCTCTGGCTCCTGTCCACCACCCGTCCCTCCTCTCCTCCCTTCTCTCCACCATCCACCTGGATGACACTGCTCTGTGGAGATTAAGAGGCCCTGGGGTCCCTGTGTGCCTGGCTCATGGTGAGGCCGTGGGACAGCCCTTGGCTGTTGCTATGCTGGGACCATAGCCAGGTGTCCTGGACGGGCTGATCTGCGGGGTGAGGGACACAGCGAATGCCAGACTGTGGGGGAGATGCGGGGTAGGGGGGCGAGCACGCGGCTCTGAGACTCCAGATCCAGAGGCGGCTCTCCCTGCAGCACTGGACTTCCTGCAGCTGGGCAGGAGCTGGATCTGGGGGCAGGGCTTGCCCAGGATGAATGAGCTGGCCTCCAGAGGCAAGCGAGGCAGCCTTGCCCACAGCCTGTGCCTGGTGCGCACCAGAGAGGCCGGGGCAGCAGCACAGACCAGTCCCACGCCAGCGGGCCGGTCTGTTCAATGTTGCCCACACAAGAGTGGCAACAGCAGCAGACGCCGCTCACAGGTGCCCGCACCTGCTGTGACGGGGCAGGACGAGGGGCCCGCCTCCCCAGGGGCCCCAGGGTCTGCTGGAGGGGCGGGCTGGGGTCCCCAGGGAAGTGCGAGTGTGCAGGGCACTGGGCAGGCCCCCTGGAGGAGGGGCGCCTGTGCAGCTCTCGAAGGCACGATGTGCACTGAGTGGTACCGCGGCCGCTCCGGAGCGACCCGGCGGGGTCTCCCTCCCCTCTGGATCTGCAGTCGCTGGCCCAGGGCTGCCTCAGGGGAAGCCTGGGGCTGAGAGGAGGAGGAGGAGAGCAAACGGCCCACAGGAAGCCCAGCCATCAGGTGGAGGACAGTGCGTGGCTGACCAGCTGCCTGAGGAGGAGCCCTGGAGCCCCCTGTGTGCTGGGGAGCTGGCCAGGTGGGGCAGAGCAGGTGGAGGGCACAGGGCCTGGTGAGGCGGCTGCTGCTCCTGGTCCCCCGGGCGCTCTTGTCCCTCTGAGAGGGCAGGGAGGCGAGGCGTCAGGAGTCTGCGTCTGCGCTCTCAAGAGCCCCTAGGAGAAGGCAGCCAGGCCGCCCTGCAGGAGCACCCTTGTCTCCTTATGTGGTCCCTGGGACAGCCCTGTGGCCTCGGGAAGGGGCGAGTGTCCCCGCAGGGTTTGTGAAGCTGCGTCTTCTCCGCCTGGTTGCCCTGCCCCGCAGCCCTGGGGCTCCAGTCCTCACAGTGAATATCGCCTTCCCAGCATGAGGCCAGTCTGAGGCCTGCCCAACGGCTACAGGGCACAGCAGCTGTGCAGGGACACCCGCTGTCCTTGTCTATTTCGATCTGTTGACCTGGTCCGCCCTGTGCGGAGCTGTCCTGCCCCTCGTCCCAGCCCCGCCTCACCGAGTGCCTCCACTTAGGTGGCAGGACAGGGCTGCTCCCACCTTGCATCTCAGCACAGGGCCAGGCCCAGGCCAGGAGGCGGGGCAGCAGCGCCTTCCTGACCTCCCGCTATGTGCCTGGGGCAGGTGTAGAGCTGACTGAGCCTCAGGCTCTTGCTTCTGCCAAGGGAAGTGACTGAAAAGCCCCCAAGGGGACCTGGGTCTGAGCTTGTGGTACAGGCCTGGCTGACAAGAAATCAAGACAAAAGGGTCCCTCCCACTTCTGTGGTCAGGACGTGGCCACACCTCGGGCCGGAGTGCCTTGTCGGGGCTCCTTCCCCCTCGGCCCTTTAAGAGAAGATACCGGAGGAAGGGGCCTGTCAGACTGGTGGAAGCCTCTGTGTCTGGCCCAGGGACACGGCCTGGCCCCCTGAGCTTCCCGGGCACTGTCCCGCTGGCCGAGGTCAGGCTGGGTTAGCATTCTGTGCTCCTGGCCTCCCAGCAGTGCCTCCTGGACGGACTTGCTCTGCTGGCCCCCTGGGACCTGGATTCTCTGGCCATAAGGACTGGGTGGTCCCTCCCAGTCCATGGGCAGAGAAGGTGGACGTTGATTTTATTTTATTGTTGTGAAGTAGATTGCAGACACAGGAGGACGGTGGTGTGAACCTGGGCTTCTCCCCAGCCCGGAACCACGCACTGGACCTGAGTGATGGTAATTTCCTGCCTTCCTGTGGCACTATGACCCCCCGAGCACACACCCTTGGTGCGTCTCTGAATTCTGTGTGCATGGATTGTCTGGGGTTCTGCTGTGACTCGCTTCCTCGGACAGTCTTGGCTGGGGGAATGGACCTCTGGACGCATGTGGCTATGGCCCGCTTGTTCTTGCTGATGGGGGTCGTCCGCCATCATTTGCCTGGCCTGCCTTTAAAACCATACCACCATGAAATCTGACAGTGGCCTCCTGCTGGGTGTGGTGGCTTGCTCCAGGTCCCAGCTCCTCAGGGGCCAAGGCCAGAGGTCCACGGGAGCCTAGGACGGGAGGCCCAGCCCAGCCCAGGTAGCAGAGTGAGGCCCCCTCTCAAAGCAGAGGGAAGGAAAGAAACGCTTCTTCCCAGCGTCCGCACTGTGGAGAGCAGCTCACTGGAGACACCGAGGCGGAGCTGGGTTTGCAGGGTCACTTGCCGGTGCTACTGGCTGCATTCTGCAGTGGCGGCTGCCACGTCCCCACCCCACAAAGGGCTAACAGCTACCAGAGGTGCGATAGCACCACGCTGGCCTTTGCCGGATGGCGACTTCTTTCCCGGGGAGGAATGGGGTCAGCATGCTTTAGGCCAGCCCTGCTCACTGAGCTCTGACCCTCAGGTCTGGACCACGTGCAGGGAGCTCGCTCCTGTTCTGATGTGTGTCCCTGGGTGCCAACGGGGCTCTGCAAACCACTTATTTTGATATGCCATTTGAATTTCCTTCTCTGTGAAGCACCTGCTCAAGTATTTTGTCCGTGTTAAAAAAAATGCTTTTGTTCTTTTCCATAGTGAATAGCTAGGAGTTCTTTATATATTTCCTAAATGAGTCTTTGCCAATTATCTGCACCGCAGAGTCTCCCAGCTGTGGCTTATCTTTTCATTTTGATGCCGTGATGATCAGAAAGAAGCACTAAATTTTAATGTCGTCCAATTAATTCTTCTTTTCCTCCCTGGTTTGGGTCCTTTGTGTTCTGCTTAAGTGATGCTGCCCTCCCCTGAGGCCGTGTGAGTTTCTTCTGCATGCTTTCTAGAAGATCTATGCGTTTATCTTTAATCCACCTGGTGCTGATTTTTAATTGATTCATTGTTTTTTTCCTGGCATTGATTTTTGGGGACAGTGTGAGCGAGAGTCTAATTGATATTTTCCTTCTCTATGGATGATCAGTTCTCCAAAATGATTTTAGGTGTTTGTTCCAATTGTTGCCTCTCTTGGCCAGAAAGTAGGCAAGGTTCTGATTCCATGTGTGTGCAGGATACACTTGGGCCACACTGTGTTTTGTGACAGTTTTATTTTAATTAGACATTTTTTTTTGCAGTGCTGGGGAGGGACCCAGAGGCTCCCATGTGCCGAGCCCTCGCTGGTCACCCAGCCTGGCGCCCTGGCGCCTGCTCGGAAGCAAGTCTTGGGCTCCTGCAGACAAGCCTTCTCACTCATTTCCAGGAGCGTCCTGGTTATGCCTGGTTTTTTGTAATTAATTCCATAGAAATTTTAGAACTGATCGTCAAATCCCACACACGTGCACACACCCACCCGCGCCCACGCCTAGGCACACGTGGGTGTGCTCCACTGTGAAGGCCTCGCCCTGGCTCTACCCATCCAGGGAAATGGCGTCTCCGTGGTGTCGCGGAGTTCTACCGGCCGCGCTGTTCAGGCCCGCCTGTCTCCTCGCTCCCTTTCCTGGGTTCCCTGTGGTGACACGCACTCGCATCTGTGTTTCTTCTCTGCGTGTCTTGCACGTGTGCTGTGGGTCTCATCGAGCCCTCACGCCGCCAGTACTGAAGAAGTGCGCTCTCTGAGGCGGAGTTTATGGGCCGCTTGGCGTTTGGTCAGGATGTTTCTGTGAACTCTGAGCAAAGCAGATGGTCGTCTGTCAAGAGGTGGGTCACATCAGCTGAAGGGCTGAAGAGAACAAGGTGACCTCTCCAAGGGAAGAAAGAATCCTGCAGCACGAGGGCTTTGGCTCATGGCAACTGTTCCCTGCGTCCCCAGTCCGCGAGCCTTCCCTGCGCATGCAGGACTCACCACCACGCCACGATCCTTAAGCAACTGCCTGTCTGCCTGACGATCATCTATTATCTATTTATCATCTATCGATCATTTATCCTCTATTATCCATCCTCTATTATCAATCTACCAATCATCTATCATCTATAATCTATCTTCTATCATCTATTGTCCTATTATCTATTGTCTATCATCTATCACCTACTGTTAGCTGTCAGTCCTCTCTCATCTGTCATCTATCTACCTACCTACCTACCTACCTATCTATCATCTTCACATCCTGTTGATTCTGTTTCTCTGGGAACCCTGAGTAGTCATCCTGAACTTTGTACAGTTTTGTACATACCTAGGACAGTGTAATTCTTAAACTAGGCACAGTTGAGATGAACAGCAATAATAAAATACAGCAATCAGAACAACATCTTGTGATTGTAGTTACATGAATGTGCCCTTTCCTAAAATATCAGGCTGCCTGCCTGCCTTCCTCTGACACACATTTCTCTTTCCTTCTTCATGGTTTCACAGACAGACTGGTTCTCACTGTCGACCTTCGCAACCTCAGTTTTTGGTCTTTTTTCTTTCTGTATTAAGTTAGGAACTTTCAACTTTCCACTTGCAGGAAGCAATTTTTGGCTTCTCTTTGGCATGTCTGAACAGCCAACATCTTTGCTCTTGAGATTTAGGGTCATTATTAGGTAAAATAAGGCTCACTTGGACAGGGGCTGCAACAATTGATCTGATAGGTGAGGTGTGACCAGTGTCCTAGGGTGGGTGCAGTACACAGCAGGGGTACTCGGAGTACAGGATGATTCCAAGTCTGGTGGGATGTCACAGAACATGCTGCTCAGTCAGTGAACAAAGTGAAAATTATCAATTGCTTATTTCTGGAATTTTCTATTTAATATTTTTGGACTACAGTGACCTGTAACTGAAACTAGGGAGATGGCAGTAGTTCATGTAGGGTTTGGTTCTTCCTGGGCCTTCAGGTGTCCACTGTGGGTCTTGGCACACATCTCCTATTGATACGGGGTAGCGGGGAGACTCTATTTAAATGTCACTTTCTAGCTCAGTGTGGTGGCGCACACCTGGCGTCCCTGCTACTTGGGAGGCTGAAGCAGGAGGATTGCTTGGGTTCCAGAGTTCAAGGCCAGCCTGGGCAACCTAGTGAGGCCCATCTCAAAACCAAAAAGGTCCATTTCTAACAGAGCAGGCAGATGCTTGCTCTGCACCCAGAAAGGCCGGTACCTCTTCTGAAGCCTGTGCTTCACCTGCAGGCTCGGCTGAACTGTCCTGGACACAAGTTACAGTCACATGCTGATCCTCTACCCCTTCTGGGGGTCCCAGCAATCGCGTCAGGCCTCTCCCCTCTCCCCTCGGGCTCTCTGTGCTGCGGTCAGGTGGGGTCTTCAGCTGTGCCCTGCTCCCTCCTCTGCTGTGCCTGGTCTGCAGTGAAAGGTGCTCCTTGAGTTCAGTTTCAGTTGTCATGGATTTTCATTCTAGAAGGCTTTTTTGGGGGTGTATTTTTTACTTATTTTTGACCTTTTGGTTTCTTGCCCTCTGTGTGTGATAATGCCATTATCTGAAGTTCTTGAGGGTCTTCCTTGGCATTGGTGTTTTCCTTTCTGTTGACTAATTCCGGTGTGTTTAGGTATTTTTGATGGTGAGGCACTCATAGAATTGAAATTGTATTTGTGGAAACCCTTTAAAGCCTAGAAGCAAGCGAACTCAAAGGGGGCTCTGTATGGTCGTGAGGGCTGCGCACTGCCCTACTGCAGGGGCACCGCGAGCATTCACTACGGCACAGTGAAGGCCTTGGGGTGCAGAGGGATGTGTGTTGCTTCTCTTCCACCAGTGTCTGCTGAGCTCTGCCATGGATTCCAGGACCATCAAACTCGGGAGTCCAGCCTGCTTACCCACTGTGGGATGAGCTTGCGGTTCCTGGTGCTGGGTGGTGGTCTCCCCATGCCCACTGACATGTCCTTGTTCTCCTGGGAGTGGGGTGTCAGTGGGATGGAATGGTGGGGGGATTGGCAGCATGGTCAAGGTCTTAAAGGGCCACACACGATGAAGCTCACTCTTGGTGGCTCTCGTGCACTGGACATTTGCATCACCCCCATGCACCAGCTGGCGCACCAGCCTCCAGTGGGACCGTGTTTGGAGAGGGGCTGCCTGGACCCTGATCTGATAGGACTAGTGTCCCCGCAGGACGAGGCACCGGAAAGAGCTCTGTCCCTCTGTCCCCTGGGGTGACACAGTGAGAAGGCAGGCGGGAGGAGTCCCCATCAGGAACCAAATCACCTGCGCCCTCTGGCCTTCAGCACTCTGGGAAGTGTTTCTGCAGCGTTATGGCAGTTCGAGCAGATTGACGCGGCGCCATGCGGGCTCTAGGTTTTGACAACCCCGCCAGCCTTAGGCACTAGCAGGTTCTGCACCCTCAGTCAAGGACCGATGCCCGGAAACCCCTGGCAGAGGTCTCATGGGCAGTGAGCGGGGAGGCTTTATTCTCCTCCTCGTCTCTAACAAACCAGCCTGGCAGCTGTTCATAGAGCATCTCCAGCTCCTGGTCCAGACGTGCTGGGAAGTGTGCAGGAGGAGGGCGGAGGCCGAGTGAGGGGGGCGGGGCCGCGTGAGGAGGGTGGGGCCGCGTGAGGAGGGTGGGGCCGCGTGAGGAGGGCGGGGCCGCGTGAGGAGGGCGGGGCCGTGTGGAGGGGGCGGGACCGTTGTGGGGGCGGAGGCCACGTGAGGAGGGCGGGGCCGCGTGAGGAGGGTGGGGCCGCGTGAGGAGGGCGGGGCCGTGTGAGGGGGCGGGACCGTTGTGGGGGCGGAGGCCGCGTGAGGAGGGCGGGGCCTTGTGAGGAGGGGCGGGGCCTTGTGAGGGGCGGGGCCGTGTGATGGGGGGCACCTTTTGCACAGGGGCTGGAGCGTCTTGGATTGTGGGTTGGGGTCCAGGAACAACTCCCAAACCCTGAGGGATCACTGGACATGGAGATGTGTTGCTGCCATTGCTGTGGAAACAGAATCGCTGCATTGTCCCCTAGGTTCCCGTTCACAGGTGGACGTTGGGTTGGGCAGTAGCCACAGCAGAGCCACAGGGACCTGAGGACTCTCAGCTCCGTGTCTGCCCACGCCTTCTTCCCATTCTCCGTGTGCGCCGAGCCCGGAGCCGCCTGCCCAGGCACAGGCTCTGCCGACGTCCTGAAGGTGCAGGCGCCAAGACAGTGGGGTAAAGCTTGGGGCAGCAAGGTGGCCACACCCATCAGGCCTGGCCACTCGGTCTCCAGCGACAGCTAGGGCCCTGTGGGGACCAAATCCAAGGCAGGAGAGAGGCACACGTCCAGGGAGGTCCCCCAAAGCACAGGACCCTTAGCAATGGGCAGAAAGCTGCCCACACTGCTGGCAGAAAGCCTGGCCCTGTGACCGGTGTGACCTGGAGTAGGCAGCTTCCGTGGGCTCAGCGCTCTGCCAGGGGTGGGATGAGAGCTGGCAGCCTAGGCACAGACCTGAGGGGCCAGCCGTGACTCCAGTCGGGGAGATCTCCCGCGGCACCAGCTCGCTCAGGGGGCTCCCAGGTGAATGTGGGCAGAGGGACCAAGGCCACTCCTCCTACGGCCAGCCTTTGTGGCCTTTGACCCTGAGCACAGTCAGGGGAGGAGTGGAGGGTGGGTAGACAGCACGGAGGTGACAGACGCAGAGGAGGAGCCTGCAAGAATTTGACATTGGAAGGAAGAGGGGACAGGGCCACCTGCCTGGAGCTCTTCCCACTCCACATTCAGCCAGGAGTCCAAGGACTGGGGATGCCAGTCCTGCTGTGCCTGGAGAGGGGCGCTGGCCGCTGCAGCTCACCGTCCCACCTGACCCAGGCTCCAGGCTGCCTTGCCTGCACGGCTTGTCTCAGGCTGCGCAGCGTGGCAGCATGGTGGCCTAGCACTCCACTGGCCCGGGATGGGTATGCCCTTTCCAGCCCTGCCCTTGAGGCGGACCCAGGGTGCCTGTGGGGAGTTTTGGAGAGGTCAGGCCTGGAGACCTTCGAAGGGGACGGTGCTGAGCAGCCACGGAGGGGGCACTGGGTCAGCCCTGGCCACTCTGACCCAAGGCATGACCTCGGCAGCTGTCGCCGGCACGCGAATGCATTGCATTGACTATTTTGGAGACCTTCCCGCAGCACGCCACGCCGCGGGCTTCTGGCCTTCAGCCCTCCTTTCCTGCAGGTGGCCGCAGTCTCTTGGCAGTGGTGGCTTCTAGCTGGAGCCTCCGTCTGGTTTGCAGGATGCCACGACTGTCCCTTAGGTTAGGGGTCTGTTTTATTTAGTGCTATTGTTCCCTGATTCTGCGCATGTTTTCCTTTCTTGTCGTCCTTCGGATTCCTTTTCCCAGCTGTGTCTGAGGATCTTTAAGCAGCAGAGGAGTAGAAAGTACTGAGTCCCGGCCCCTTGCTTGCCCTGTAGATGGGACCGCCCTTGGATCGTCAGCACTGCACTTATTTGTGCCCAGTGCACGTGCACCTGCTGCCACGCACACCATGCACACGCACGCACCCATGCAAAGTGGGCCTGTGTGTCCCACGCCTGACGCTGCGGCAGTGAGTGAGCATTGTGGCTGTCAGACACTTTGCCAGCACTTGACACCGTCCTGGGTTTGAACTTCTGCCAGCCTGGTGGGCGGGAGGAGGACGCTTGTCTGGCTTTAATTTGCATTTCCCTGGTTGCGCTGCGAGGCAGGGTGTCTGGGCGACCTCGTGAGGGGCCATCTGCTCATGTGCTGTCAGCTCTCCCTGCTCCAGCCTGCCTGCAGCTGTCCCCTCCTCTCAGGTCTGCAGGGCCCACACTCTTGAGTTGTGGAGAACAAGATGCAGATTAGAAGAGTACTGTTTCGAGCCTATACGGGAGGGCCGAGGAGTGTCCTGTAGAACTCTAAGATGTCACATCTTTTGGTCTCAACCGACAGAAATGCAACAGATCAACCTGGTGGTAGTGATGGCTTCAGGTGAGGCATGCTCCAGGGGTTTCGTGCTGCCCTTCTGCAGGCTGGGCTTTGTCCTTGGTCCCTGATGTCCCTGAGCTGTGTGCCAGCACCTGTGGGGGCTGTGGTGTTCATATTCATTCCCACTCTCAAGAGACTGGTTTGGGTCACCTGGGTGTCCTTAATCTCTGGTCAGAGGCATGAAATGTCCAGATTGGGTTGGAGTCTCCTAAGCCACACAGATCCCCCAGCGGAAAGCAGAGCAGATGGGAAGGGGTGCAGATGGCGGGCTCCAACAACAGATGCCCAGGGGGAGCTGCCGGCTGGAGGCTGGCTGGGCCCTCCCGGCGGCCCCTCGGTCCTTCTTGCTTACTTCTGGGCCTATGCCCGGCACCAGACGGCTGAGTCTCCTGGAGACCTGATCTGGGGAAAATTGGAGGATTTTCCTTAATTATGAGAGAGTGGCAGGGTGAGGGGCTCAGCAGGCGCCAGCCTGTGGCCAGGCGGCCCTCTCCTCCCTCCCTGCTGGCCCTCCCTTCTGGCTGAGCCTTGGCCACGGGCTCTGGGCTCCGCGAAGCTCACTCCTACTCCTTCACCTGCACCTGCTGGACAAGACGCTCCACGTTCCACACCTAGGAAAACTGACAGCCGAGTGTCACCGAGTGTCCTCTCCAGAGTCCAAGTGGCCAAACACCCTGAATCCCTCTTGCCCTTTAAGGGGACCCAGGTGTCCCCAGTGTCCTCCACTCACCGCTGGCGTGTCTCCAGCATCTTTACCCAGGGAGCTGCGTTTCCTGCTGGACTCCAGGTCTGGGCCAGCTGTGGTCCACCCATCTTTGATGCTGTTGGTTCTGAGGGTGGTCCACTGCCCCGTGGCATGGCTCGGCGGCTGCTGCGCCCTCCGTCTTCTCTGTGAGTGGGAACTGAGGCCTTGGAAGGCGAGGGTCTCCCCTGGTGGCAGTGCCGGGCAGCAGCAGGGCCCACGGCCTTCTCTTGGGCTTTCCCCTCTGCGTGGCCATTTTTTTTTTTTTTTGGGTGCTGGGGATCGAACTCAGGGCCTTATGCTTACAAGGCAAGCACTCTACCAACTGAGCTATCTCCCCAGCCCCTGCGTGGCCATTTTTGATTGTTCTGTTTTTTCTCCGGCGTGGCTCACTGATGCCTCTGTAACCAGCGTTTCGCTGGCTTTCCCACAGTCCAGCCCGTTTCAAACAGTCCGAGCTACCTTCAGATACTGCGAGTGGTGCCCCCCGGGGTGGCGTGCGGGCGGGCAGCGCCAGCCCGGGGCCTTCCGAGCCACTGCTGGGGTCCTTGCTCTGCCAGGCATCTTGCTGTGATCGGCCTCCCACGGCCCGTGGTCCTGCAGAGCAGGCAGAACTAACCATCCACGTCGTGGGGTTCACGTGCGGCCGTCCCGTCCCGGGCACCTCTTACGTCCTTCTGCCTGAGGACCCCGCTCAGCATCCTGGCTTGCTGGGCAGGCCAGGCAAGGGGCCTCAGGTCTGCTCGAGGATGAGTCACTCCCGTTCAGTTTTCAAGCCATCTCCTCACCACCCCTTGCTGCAGGCTTCCCACCAGGGGTCTCTGAGACCTTCCCCAGCTCCTCCTGGCCCCTTCTCCAGGGTGGCTTCCTCCTGCATCCGTCTGCAGTGGTCTCTGGGCTTCCTGGCCGAGACCTGGTGTCCACCCGGAATCACTTCTTCCCCCTTTCTCCCGAGCCCTGCGCTCTCTCCTGGCTGGTCAGTGCCCTGCATGCTAGAGACCTGGTGTCCCCGCTCTTCCCAGGGCCGCCCTGTGAGTTGGGCCTGCTCTGTCCCTCTTCTCCCCTCCGCCCACCTGACGGGACCTCTGCCCGTGGTGCTGATTTTTCTCTACTTTCCCAGGATTCCCGGGGAATTCTCTGCCTTCCAGTCTCTCCCAGTTTTGGCCTGGTGTTTTTCCTGTGACCTCAGGCAGTTGGTTCAGCTCTCTGTATCTTCAAGCTGAAACTGGAAGTCTCTGTTTAACTTTTCTTTCATTTTTGAAGGTATTTTTGCCAGATTGCAGGGTGATAATTTATTTCAGAACTTCAAAGATGTCACTCCACTGTCTTGTGTCTTACGCAGTCTCCCGGGAGAAGAGAGGGGCGTGTTTCTTCCTCCTCTGTGTGTGAAGTTTTTATTTTCCTCTGGCTGTTCTTCAGATTTTATTTTGACCACTTCTATTCAACATCGTCCTGGAAATCTAGCCAGAGCAATTGGACAAAAGAAATAAATTAAAGGGATATGAGAAGGAAAAGAAGAACTCAAGTTATCACTATTTGCTGACGACAAGATTCTATATTTAGAAGATCCAAAAAATTCCACCAGAAAACTTCTAGAACTCATAAATGAATTCAGCAAATTTAGCAGGATATAAACTTAACACTTATAAATCAAATGTGTTCTTATACATCAGATGAATCCACCAAAAGAGAAATTAGGAAAATTACCCCATTTGCAACAGCCTGAAAAAAAAAAAAACTTGGGAATCAATCTAACAAAAGAGATGAAAGACCCCTACAGTGGAAACTACAGAACACTAAAGAGAGAAATTGAAGAAGACCTTAGAAGATGGAAAGATCTCCCATGCTCTTGGATAGGCAGAATTAATATTGTCAAAATGGTCATACTACTAAAAGCGTTACAGAGATATAATGCAACTCCTATTAAAATCCTAATGACATTCATCATAGAAAAAGCAGTCATCAAATTCACTTGGAAAAATAAGAGACCCAGGATAGCCAAGGCAATCTTAGCAAGAAGAGTGAAGCAGGAGGCATCACAACACCAGACCTCAAACTGTACTACAGAGCAAGAGTAACAAAAACAGCATGGTATTGGCACCAAAATAGACACGTAGACCAATGGTACAGAATAGAAGACACAGAGACGAACCCACATAAATACAGTTGTTTCATTCTAGGCAAAGGGGCCAAAAACATACACTGGAGAAAAGATAGCCTCTTCAACAAATGGTGCTGGGAAAACTGGAAATCCATAGGTAGCAAAGTGAAATTAAACCCCTGTCTCTCACGCTGCACAAAACTCAGCTCGAAGTGGATCAAGGACTTAGGCACTAGAACAGAGACCCTGCACCTAATAGAAGAAAAAGTAGGCCCAAATCTCCACCATGCCGGCTTAGGAACTGACTTTTGTAACAAGACTCCTAAAGTGCAAGAAGCAAAATCAAGATTCAATAAATGGGATGGAATCAAACTAAAAAACTTCTTCACAGCAAAGAAAATAATAAACAGCATGAAGAGAGAGCCTACAGAATGGGAGAAAATCTTAACCACACACACCTCAGATAGAGCACTAATCTCCAGGGTATATAAAGAACTCAAAAAACTTAATGCCAATAAAACAAAGAACCCAATCAATGAATGGGTTAAGGAACTGACCAGACACTTCACAGAAGAAATACAATTGATCAACAAACATATGAAAAAATGTTCATCATCTCTTGCAATTACAGAAATGCAAATTAAAACTACTCTAAGATTTTATCTCACTTCAGTCAGAATGGCAATTATCAAGAATACAAGCAATAATAAGTGTTGGCGAGGATGTGGAGATAAAGGTACACTCATACATTGCTGGTGGGACTGCAGAGTGGTGCAACCACTGTGGAAAGCAGTATGGAGAGCCCTGAGAAAACTTGGAATGGAACCACCATTTGACCCAGCTATCCCCCTCTTTGGTTTATACCCAGAGGACTCAAAATCAGCATACTTCAGTGATGCAGCCAGATCAATGTTTACAGCAGTTCAATGCACAATAGCTAAACTATGGAACCAACCTAGATGCTCTTCAACAAATAATGGATAAAGAAATTGTGGTGTATATACACAATGGAATATTACTCAGCCTTAAAGAAGAATGAAAGTATAGCATTTGCCAGTAAATGGATGGAACTGAGGAATATGTTAATCAAGAAAAGCCAATCCCAAAGAACCAAAGGTCAAATGTTTTCTCTGTTGAGCAGGTGCTAGTTCACAACAAGGGGGGTGGCTAGGGAAGAAGAGAGGTAGTTTGGATTGGACAGAGGAAAGTGAAGGCGGGGAGGGGCATGGGGTAGGAAGGATAGTAGAATGAATCGGACATTATTGCCCTATGTGCATATATAAGGGCTGTTGTGATCCTATGTCATGTACAGTCAGAAGAATGAGAAGGTGTACCCCATTTATGTATGATATGTCAAGTGCGTTCTACTGTCATGTGTAACAAATTAGAACAAATGAAGAATAATTAAAAATTTAAAAAATTTTAAAAAAGATTTTACTTTGATCTTTGCTTTCAGTCCTTGATCACACAGTGCCTTGGTGGGGTGTGTGCCCGAGTGGGCCTGTGCAGATAGAGACCCTTGTACCCTGTGGCCCTCTCTCCCCTTTTCCAGGACCCCAGGGGTGCCTGATGCTCTTCCACCTGTGCCACTCCCGTGTTCCGTTCCTCAGGGTTTCTGGCCACCTCCTTTGCTTTACAAATGAACTTTGAACTTGTCTAGGAAAAGTTGGTGCTATTTTAATTGCAATCGTGTTGAATGTAGGTCTTGGTTTGTGGAGGATCTGCACTTTGTCCACGTGAGTCTCTCCATGCCAGACGTAGGATGTACTTTTAATTGTTCAAAACTGCTGTGTTCACTTGATCATCTGTATTTTTTTTTTTAATTGTGCTTGAATCCAGTAGTATGTAACCACTGAGCCACATCTAAGCCCCTTTTCCATTTTTTATTTTGAGACAGAATCTCACTAAATTGCTTAGGGCTGTGCTAAGTTGCTGAGGCTGGCTTTGAATTTACGATCCTCCTGCCTCAGCCTCCTGAGCTGCCGGGATTACAGGTGTGTGCCACCATACCCATCTTCCTTGTTCATCTTTAAAAGTTTTTAAAAGCTTTCCTCTGTAAAACAGAGTTTACAGGAGGCCACAGTTTTGGACTGAGGTCACAGGAGAACAGACCAAACCAGAATGGAGTCACTTTTGTCAAGTGCTACCTCATCAAACTGAGCTATGAAATGACCTGAGCTAGGAACTTAGGGTTACAGAGAGAACACTGAGTCTTAGAAGGAAAATGTTCATAAATGGTTGCAATGCAGAACAAATGGCTCCTGGGCAGCCCACCCCACGTCCTGGTGCCTGCAGCCTCGCCCACGGCTTGCCAACTGGCTGATGAGAAAGCCACGAATCTGCGAGGTAACCATAGGCATCAGGGAGCCATGAAGACATTAAAGTCTTCAGTGGCTGAGAAATGACCCCAGCCTCATTATAGAATCATAAGATGTGCGCCCCCACAGGGGATTTAGGATGCTAATGAGACATGCTGTAGGAAGTAGCAGGATTAGGACATGCCAGGACAAGGCAGGAGGGCAAGAAAGATGTGAAATTACGTAACCAGGCACCAATCCCACCTCTAGCTCAGCCCCAGTCACTGTCCTCTGTAAATGCTAAACCTCAGGCCAAGACAAGGTGACACGCTCTCCCTCTCTGTCCCTGATTACCTGTACTCCTTTTCTCCAGAGTGTGCTTTCCCCTTGATAATAAATCTCTTGCTCTGCTCTACACACCTGATATGTCCTTAAACTCTTTTCTGTGACATGTTCAAGAACCTGGAAGTTCTGAGTAGAGGTCTCCTCTGCTCCTAGACACAACCTCACCCTGTGCCTTGATATCTTTGGTGAGCCAACCAGGAGGTAAATGAAGACAGCAGACCCTGGCGAGGGATCTGCTGGGTCTTTCCCACACTCTTATAAGAAACTGCAACTTCTTCTGTCCTCTTTCTCTCTCCTGGGCTCTAGAACACAATCTCAATCTACCTGCCTGGTCACATCTCCCCTTCTTGGAGGGTGGTGGAAGACTAGTTCCTTATGCAGAGCAATTCAGGGTCCACCTGGGTGACAACTGACATCATCCTAGAGTTTGACTGGTCCCAGGTTGAGTAGGAGCTCACTGGCTCCTTTCCCTCTTTCTCTGCTCCTGCCTGGCTGCAGATTCCTTCCTCAACTTAGGGAGACAATGTGCATCTGATCATAAAGACACCAAAGGTAAGAACACTGTTCCCTTCAACCCAACTGAGTGGAGATGTCAGGGGAACACTTGGGGTGTGCAACATCCTCATAGGGAAGAATTCAAACAAAGTAACGCATTGCCGGGCCAGATGGAACTCAACGAGCTCATCAGACAGAACACACGTAGGGGCTGGTCACCAGTGTCTTGGTCACCCTCACGTTTCATCAAACATGGGCGTCCCGACCAAGACCCAGCCTTGGGATGTAAGAAGGCCCCCTCCCAAACCAGCACCCGTAGGTGGATCCAAAACATACAGACTACCAGACAATCTGAGGAATGGCATGCAATCCTTCCCTACAAACACTTTCTCCTGCTCGCCCTCTTCCTTCTCTGCTGCAATCCCGACCTCGTGTCTATTTTCAAGGCGAGCTGAGCTCTGCCTGGAGAGCCGGTTCCCTCCCTAACTGTGCCCATATGTTCACCACATTCTTTCCCCACCTATCTCTAATCGCCCCCTTTGTCACCCTCTTCCCACGAGCTCTCGTTTGTGGGTTGATGTGGTTTACCAGGGACGCCCTCCGGAGCTCCCTTAGCCCTCCCTGTCCCCTCCTTTTTTGCTCAGCCCTTTACATAGGCAGCCAAGATAGGCCTCTGCCGTGCCCCTAAAGGCAGCCATTTTCTTTTCATCCATGAACACCTGCTCTTGAGGAATCATCTGGTTCCACTTTAGAACTATGCCGAAGGACACGTCTTGTTGGAAATGTCTTTCATCAGTCAGTTGGTCTCAGACATTGGTGGAGAGCTGCAAAACAGATTTTTCCAAAGAGCGCACCAGGTTTGGGGTAGCCTGGGGGGAGATGCTTTGTGGCTAGCCTTTGTCTCACTTTAAACAGGGACAGCTGGGCTGATACAAGGACAAGGGGTCACTCTTGCCATTGCCGGCGGAGCTCTTGACCCTATGCAGGTCTTTTTATTCATTCTCATGAGGGACCTACAGCAGGCTTGATGGATCCTGGGGCTCTGGGACACCCGGAAGCAAAGGTGTCCGTCAGAGGTGAGATGTGTCAGGTTTCTGAGGCAGGACACCAGTTATGGTAACGTAAGTCACACCTGGTGATCAAAACTACACTTCTCTCTCCCTCCCTCTCCCTCCCTCTCCCTCTTTCACTTCTACCTCCAGACCAGAGGGCACAGACATGGTGGAAGAGCACGAAACTTCCCAGATGGGAGCGCTCTCTTCTTCCTAGCTCATCCCTCTGTGGGTTGCATTTTAAATAATTGGGATGCCACGGAATAGAGGTCGATTCTCTTTTGTAACACTGCAGGGCCTCAGTACAAGTTGGGAAGTAAGGAAATTTGGTCCAAAAATGGGGCCCTAAATTTTAACAATTTTTTGCAGTTGGGTCTCTTTTGCAAGAGAGAAGAACAATGGATGGAAGTTCCTTATGTCTAGGCCTTCATGGTTTTATGCCAGGACTCAGAACTCAAAGGTCTCTCCATGCCCACGCCCCTCACCTAGGGTCCAGGAGGAAGCAGACCTCCTGGAGGATGTGGCCCTAGAATGCCCAAGGGGCCCCCCTCAATTGCAGACCCTAATTGGACCTGTCCTTCAGGGCACACCAAGGTCGCTGTGCAAGGCTCACCTAACCGAAGGAGTAAAGAAGATGTAAGTTGTGAGAAGGTCAGAGAAGCACCCAGGAGAGGGTGACAGTCCTGTTATGCTCTCAGGACAACCGAGGCCCTCAGTAGGTTCACTAACGTTGACCCTAGCTCTGCCGGGACACGTCTTATTGGAAATATATTTCATCAGCCAGTTGGTCTCAGACATTGGCAGAGAGCTGCAAAAATAGACTGATTTTTCCAAAGAGCAGATCTCAGGTGACCTGGGTCAACCAAATAAGGAACTCCGGTGTTTAACCTTTATGAAACACACTGAAGTGTCCAGCCCAGGGCTGCCCTCCAGCCTGCCCGTCTGTAAGTCCGGTCTTCACAGAGTGAGGCACTGCCTGATTCTGGAATCTCAAACAAAACCAAGATCTTTAAACCCACTGGTTGTTCCTTTGTCTCTGACACCTCCTAACACACCTCTCTAGGTGAATTGCAGTGTTGTCCTGCTAGTGGCTCTTGGACCCGGAGGGCCCTGAGTGTCAGGTTGTCACCTTCCTTCCTCTTGGAGCTCTCTTGCTGCTTTCTGATGGCAGTTTCACTGATTCTCTGGCTTCTCCAGAAAACTGTCTTGCTTCTAGAAATGGAAGTGGTCCTGCTCTTTCTTTGTGGACTTGAAGCCGAGGCCCTTCCTGCTGGGTCTGCAGGGCAGACTTCTGGGTCCTCTGATGTCACCTGCTGGCCTTGAGCTTTCCTTCCAGCCATGGTGAGGCTCCTTCCCAGGAGCACCAGCCCTCTTAGGCCTTGGACCTTGTGCAGACCGGGTCCTCAGCAGAAGCTGTTCCGCTGTCCCCGCATCTCCTTCCTGGGCAGCGAGGAGCAACTTTCCTTCCCAGCAGCCTCTCCTCTGTGCCTGCTGCATCGACCCTGGGACGGAACGGGTCCCTGAGCGCTCACCATCCCACAGTGCATGCTGGGCCACCCTGACTGTCATCTGGGGCACTGGAAGTTTGGATGAGCAGGGAGAGAATGGGCTCTGGACTCCACGTGGGATGTTCCTGGGCTGTTCCCAGGGCAGGTGGGTCCAAGACACCTTGGACGTTCCTGCCCCAGCTGAGGGGGTGCCTACCCCATCTCACTGCAGACAGGAACACCCACCTGGGGCTCACCTGGGACACCTGGGGGCTGCACCTCTGCCTCTCAGTGGAGCCAGGTGTTGGGAGGAGCACCATGGCTTCCAGGACCCCATTAACGTGCCTGGTTCCCACGGGTCCCCAGGCTGGCTCCGGGACACGAGCTCTTGTCCACCTGCTTTGTAAAGGAGCCCTGGGCATCGTTAATTAGCCAACATAATAAATGGATGAAGCAAAGAGAGAGGGCGTTCTGGGAAGCCTATAACCTGAGCCTTTCCAGCATTGTCGACTGATCAGCAAAGGGGCTGCGTCAGCCTGAGGGTCCCGACTGCCAGACCCGGGATCGCTGCGCGATCACCAGGCCGATGCCTCCCCACCAGTGTCTTCTGGAAGGAGATTCTGAGACATCCTGTTCAAGAGAGCCCACGTGCTCCTTGATGGGGTCTTTGCTGTCCTGACTGTGCCCTGACTGATGTGTTTAAATCCATTCCTGGGACACCTGCCAACCTCACCCGTCCTGAGTTGAGGCCCCCTGTCTTGGAGCTTCTCCTCTGGAGACAGTAGGAGGCCAAGGGCCAGGTGGACTGTGTTCCCTCACAGGGCCAGTACCTGCGCAGAGGTGCTGACCATTCAAGAGTGGTGCTGGCCGAGCCCTACTGCTGTGCACAGTGGAGATCTCTGCCCGTGGCAGGAGGTGGGTGGACATGGGCTTCCCTGTAGCAGGTGCAGAGCCGGCTGGGCCAGGGCAGGGTCTGGGCTCAGGGAGGAGCTGGGGCGGATGGATCGGGGTAGGGGAGGGGCTCAGGGCCACGGTCGGGACATTGGTCCCAACCACCCTTGGCCAAGCAATGACACCTGTTCCCAGAGCTGCCGGCCCGAGGTGTGGGGTGGCCAGCAAAACTGAGGCTCACTGGGCCACGTGACTCTTCCCAAGCAGACAGGCCCTGTGCCAGCTCTGCCGTGGCACCCTGCCCACGATGACGTGTGGCGTGGACCCTCCTCTGGGCCCCAGGCCAAACTCTCCCATCCTGCCCGTGTGGACCGCAGCCACCACTCCAGGTGGGGGAAGGCTGCAGTCGACCCTCTGCGCGTGCAGGGCTGACCCAGCCTGCCCAGCTGGGATCCCCGAAGCTGAGGCTCTGGGAGGCCGCGTCCTCCAGGCAACAGCGTCCTGGGGTCTGCTAATCAGCCCCAGGTCCCCATGGAAAGCGCCACCTCCCCTAGAGTCATCAGGACGCGTGCAGGAGGTTGCCAAGGAAACCGGCCAGAGAGGCGCTGGCTCCCATCCCTTTCCACAGCCTGTGGTGTAGGAGCCAGGGAGCCCAGGAGTGCATGTACGTGCCCACGTGTGTGGCGTAGGCCCGCGTGTGAGATGCGTGTGGGCGCAGCTCTCCCAAGCACGTGGCGGCAGGGTCCCGGCCGCTCAGGGCTCTCCCGTGGCCAGGTTCTGGGAGGCAGGAGGGCGGCTGGTGTGTGAAGGCTTGAGAAGGACCCCTCCCCACGTGCTGGGGGGTCACTGCAGGGACAGCTCCGGGGACCTAGAGCAGAGGTGTAGCTCCTGCCTGCTCAGGGTCACTCAGGTCCAGCTTAGCCACCAGCAGCACTTCACACGTTACCCCTTTGCTTTCCTCTAGCTCAGGGCTTGGTGTGCAGTAGGAGATCCATAAATGCTGCCCTGCACGGCTGCCTCAGGAGAAGTCAGAGGAGGGAGGGACGCCGGTGGGAGCCCAGCCCTGCGGGGCCTGGGGAGTGTGGTCTGAAGCCCAGAGTCGATCAGGAGGGACAGGTCATCAGGTGGACCCCAATTAAAGCACATCTATTCTATGGTGGCGTGGACCCCAGTGGGGCAGGTTGCCGCTCCCTCCGAGCGCCTGGGAGCCTGCTCCCGCCTGCCTCTGTGCGAGGTGTGGATTGCACCTGCTTCTCTGGGGCTTCTGGTGCGGAGCTGTCCCCTGTGAGTGCCCACATGTGCCCCAGCACGGGACTCCTCACAGCCCCTTCCTGTCTTGGGGAGTCTCTGAAGCAGAGGCCATTGTCACTTCTAGTTGCTGCAGGGCCCTCAGCTCCTGGCATGAAGTGACGAGTCTGCCGTGGGCAAGCGTGGCATCTGCTGAGGGATGGTTCCCAGGGCAGCTGGGTGTGGGGAGCCAGCAGGGGGCGGGGAGGCCCCTGGCCTGAGCCTGGAGGAGCTCAGCAGAGTGACCAGCTGGTCCCTGGCAGAGGCTGGTGCTTTGCTGCCCTGTCCTTGCAGGCTGTGCCATTGTGCTGAGTGAGGCCCTGGGCCTGCCTGAGAGCACTGAGGACCAAAGGCACAGGGACCCGTCAGGACTCAGACCGGCACGTGGCTCAGGGCCAGCCCACAGCCCCTTGTCTTGGGGGGGAGGGGGGTCAGTCACTTTAGAGGGACCCTGCAGCTGCCTTGGGGAACTTGCTCAGGGCAGGGAGGCCTGGAGCCACGTGACCAAGATGGGAAGTCCCATCCCTCCAAGGCTGGAAAGGACACGCAGGGGTTGGTAAACTCTAGAGTGCGGGGTCGATAATATTAGAACGCCAAGCAGAAGAGCCAAGGAGAAGCCTCTCTCAAGTCCCTGCAGTGGACAGTCTGGCAAGTCAGTGCAGCTCTGACCCCTGGCCCCTGGACCAAGGGCTCACCCTGCTCCTCTCTCCCCGCTCTCTCCTGTCCCTCTCCACCAGGCACTGGATCCTGCCCGGCCCCCACCTCAGCCGCAGCACAGTGTCGCAGTGGCCACCTCCCCACCTGCAAAACCCCACCTCACCTTCAGGACGTGAAGTGGGGGGCCGGGGAACAGCCAGCCCCAGACAGAGCCGCCCTGGGCCTCTTGGTGGCTGGTGCTCTGCATGCCATCTGCCTCCAGCTGCCCCCAGTCCAGGCCTTCGCCTCGGCCTTCTGCTGCAGTGGCCCAGCTGGGGAGATGGCCTCGTTCCACCCATTCCCCTGGAGGCCTGAGCTGCTCATCTCCCCTGACCCTCTGTCAAGTGGCTAGGACACGAATGTGCCCCAAGTGTTGAGCCACCGCGGCTCTCAATGTCTCTTTCCTTATCCATTTGCCTTCCTGGCCTGGGAGCCCCTGGAACCTTCTGGGGCCTTACTGGTCCTCATGTGCTTGTGCAGACTGAGGCTGGGGCTGGACCTGGCTTTTGGGCAGTGGTTGCCTAGTGAGGGGAGGATCAGAGGGCAGGGGATCCAGTCCTCTACCACTTTTGGCCACCCCTCTGCACTGGGAGCTTCCCCAGGGCACTGGTGCCCGGCCGGGCTGGCAGGAAGGAGCTACCCGGGGTGCTGTGGAGGGTGGCAGGGTGGCGGCTTTGGTGGGCTTGCTTCTACCCAAATAGTCCTTTGTTCCTGGTGGGGGTCTCCGGGGCCGTCCCGCACTTGAGGTTGGTCCCTAGAGATCATGCACGCCTCCCAGCAGCACGGCTCCTCCCACCCCGTCCGGACCCCTCCTCTCTGAGCACCCTGCAGAGCCGTGGGTGCCGCCGTGGTGTGGGGGGGCGCCAGGGCTGGGTGTCGGATGAGGAGGCGCTCTTGACATGTACGGCCAAGAAAAGAAGTGACCCGTGCTTTTTATTTTTGCACCTTCTTAAAAAGAAAACAGCAGCATCAATATGTTAAAAATAAACCATTTTTACTTTAAAAGGGCAAAAACAGCCCAAACAAACACACAGCTAATGAAAAGATGTTGGCCGAAGGCTCCAAAGGCTTACTCATGACTCCCAGGGACAGATATAGCAGGGCCCCAGCAGAGTGCCAGCCCACTGTGTGCAGGGGGCGGAGGGGAGGCCCGGGTCGCACAGGGTCCCTGCACAGAGTGTCTGACAAACCAACAGGGCTGCCCTTGGAAAGGAGACCCTGCAAAGCAGCCTGGCGGACAGACAGTCTGGGAAGGCTTCCTGGGGGAGGCAGCCATCAGTGCTGTGGTCTGGAAGGCATTCTAGCAGAGGGAACGCCTGGAGGAGCCAGGAGTGTGCCTGGGGACCCGCGCAGTGGGCCACGGCAGTGCCCTCAGCCTGAACCGGGGGTTCAGACTCTGCCCCCTCCCCAGGCAGCCCGACCTCTCTGGGTCTGCTCTTCTCAAGGTCAAAATGTAAGTAGCAAAAGCACATTTGAGGCCAAGTCCTTAGCACAGGGAGCCCCGTGACTCCAGAGAGGGGTGTGGAGCACAGAGCAGGGGTGACAGGCAGAGGGCCCATTGGCCGCGGGGTGGTGCTGGTCAGCAGGCCTGTGTGTGAAACCTCCTGGCTGGAGGCTGTGTATCACGCATTCCCCAGGAAACCTCGGAGTTGGTTCTGCCTCCTGTTTGACAGATGACCTCTCTCTCAAACAACCCGGGGAAACACATGAGGCTTACAGACCAGAGAGGCTGAGTTACCATCTCAAGGGCACACAGAAGCAGAACAGGCCTATTAACCCAGTTGCTCTGTCTCTGCCAGTTTTACCTCTGATGTCTTTGATCAGGGCCCAGCAGGGTGGCACGGGAGGAGGCTCTGAGCAGGAGGGAAGGGCCCTCGGGTCAGGGGTCATGCTCTTCCAGGCAGGCAAGGATTCGCTCGGGGCTGCGGGGAGCAGTGCACTGCCAGCTCTGAAGGACATTGGTCCCTCACTCAGAACTGCCCGGTGGGGCCTGCGGACCTGGGGTCCAGCAGCTTCAGGCCGGGCTCTGGACCGACTCTGCTCTGTGGGCAGAGGTCTCCTGAGGCAGCTGCAACCCTGGGCACTGGCCCTCCTGGCTCACTGTGTCCCCTGGTCCCTAAGTGTGGCCTGCATACCCGGAAGTGCACATTCACAGCTCCAGCAGGACATCTGGGGCAGCAGGGACTGGACCTGTGTTTAATGCACTCCCTGGACTGCCCTGACCGCATGCGGGGGGCCAGGGGGTGGGGCATGGGCAGGACCTGCTGAGGAGGCACTCGCGGCTTGCGGGCCCGGGAGCACTAGGAAAGGCGGCTGGCAGCAGCCAGCAGCAGGGCCGGGACTTCGTCTTTCCACACTGGTCCCCACTGTGTGGAGGGTTTGGGAGCCCCGCTGGCCCCGCTGCCCCCCTCCTTTGCAGGCCCTGGGAGCACGTTAGAATGGGCGGGCTTGCTGGGACCCCTGAGGGCCAGAGGCTGGGCCGTGGGAGGGCGGGAGGGGCCTGGGGTCTCCGGGTGGTCAGAGGGCCTGAGGCTGGGGAGCCCTGCGCTGTGCAGGCCTGGAGCCCCGTCATGCTCACAGGCAGGCCTGCAGGGGCCAGGCATATCCGGCCTGCAGGGGAGGGCTTCTGGGCCCAGCCTGGCCATCCCTCCAGGTCTGGGGCCCAGGATGCCATTGTCCTTGGTGAGTGGCCTGTGTCCCCATCCCAGGGGGCTTGGAGGGGCCCAGTCAAGGCCTCCCGGCTGCCCTCCGCAGGGGACCCTGGGCCTCTCCAAGCCTCAGCCATGGTGTGTGAACCCTGAAGACCTCACAGGTTGCAAGGAGACCCGAGTGAGCTGAGGACGGAAGTGCCGGGGTGGACACGGAACGTAACTCCTCCCTGTGCCGTCGCCCCGAGCATGCAGACGGGAGCAAGGGCTGGACAAGACCTGAGGCTCGGTGCCCCTCTGGGCTGCCCCCCATGGCTGCAGGGCTCCCTTGACTTCAGCTCCTTGTGTCTGCCATCTGGAACCTCTCGGCCAACGAGGATCCAGCCCCTCTTGGCAGCCCTTGTCCTTTACGCTGGCCTGAGGCCAGGACAGGTGGCCCTTTCCCGTTTCCCAATCTGCCGTGACCCTGAGGCCAGGCGCCAGGCCCTGCCTGAGGTCTGGCTGACCAGCCCCTGCTTGTGTCCATCTGCCCAGGCCTGCCAGGCTCGACAGGACACGGCCCTGGCCCGTCTGCCAGCCTCTTGGCTCAGCAGTTGACGAGCGTCTCGTGCTGGCTACCAGACGAAGCCGCATGAGGCTGTGTCCTGTGACCTCACTCTGCAGCCAGGGACATGGTTGGGGGAGGGCTGTGGGGCGGGTCCAGTGTCCCTGAAGCACCATGAATGGAAGGAGTTGTGGGGTGTTCATCACACGTGTCCTTTGACCCCAGCCCAGGACAGAGGCCTCCTGTGAGCTCTACTGCCCCTGGACGGGGCTCCTGTTGTCCTGTCTGATTCTCCAGGCTGCTGACAGCAGGGATGCCTTCCACTCTGCTAGGCCCAACGAGGCGTGGGAGCAAGGCTGGACTTATTGAATAGACGGAGAGTGAGCAAACAGGGAATGAGAGTGAGAGTGTGTGTGTGAGTGTGTGAGTGAGTGTGTGTGTGAGTGTGTGAGTGAGTGATTGAGTGTGTGAGTGGAGTGAGTGTGAGTGAGTGTGAGTGTGTGTGAGTGTGTGAGTGTGTATGAGTGTGTGTGAGTGAGTGTGTGTGCGAGTGAGTGTGTGTGAGTGTGAGTGTGAGTGTGTGAGTGTGTGAGAGAGTGTGTGAGTGTGTGAGTGTGTATGAGTGTGTGTGATTGAGTGAGTGTGAGTGAGTGATTGAGTGTGTGAGTGTGAGTGAGTGAGTGTGTGAGTGAGTGTGTGAGTGTGAGTGTGTGAGAGAGTGTGTGAGTGTGTGTGAGTGTGTATGAGTGTGTGTGATTGAGTGAGCGTGTGAGTGTGTGTGAGTGAGTGTGAGTGATTGAGTGTGTGAGTGTGAGTGAGTGTGTGTGTGTGAGCGTGTGAGAGAGTGTGTGAGTGTGTGTGAGTGTGAGTGAGTGTGTGTGATTGAGTGAGCGTGTGAGTGTGAGTGAGTGATTGAGTGTGTGAGTGAGTGTGTGCGTGACTGTGTATGAGTGAGTGTGTGAGTGTGTGTGTGTGAGTGAGTGTGAGTGTGTGTGTGAGTGAGCGTGTGAGTGTGTGCGTGACTGTGTGTGAGTGAGGGAGGGAGTGAGTGACTGAGTGATTGAGCGAGTGAGTGACCGTGTGAGTATGTGAGTGTGTGAGTGAGTGTGTGAGTGACTGTGTATGAGTGAGTGTGTGAGTGTGTGTGTGTGAGTGAGTGTGAGTGTGTGTGTGAGTGAGCGTGTGAGTGTGTGCGTGACTGTGTGTGAGTGAGGGAGGGAGTGAGTGACTGAGTGATTGAGCGAGTGAGTGACCGTGTGAGTATGTGAGTGTGTGAGTGAGTGTGTGCGTGTGAGTATGTGAGTGAGTGAGTGACTGAGTGAGTGACTGAGTGAGTGACTGAGTGAGTGAATGAGTGACTGAGTGTGTGAGTGTATGAGTGAGTGTGTGCGTGTGTGAGTGTGTGAGTGAGTGAGTGTGTGAGTGTGAGTGGGTGAGTGAGCGAGCCCTGGAAACCTGATGTTCCTGGACACAGGTGCCTTTTGCTCCGCGTGCTCCTGGTTGGTCTCTGAACAGTGCTGGGTGTTTTGCCATCGGCTGATGGTACACAGCCCAGATGGGGGTCCCCTCCTGGGAGAAAGCCCCGTCAGGGAATCGAGCCTTGTGTAGGGCTGCTTAGCCGGTGACTCCAGCCCGCGGGCTCTGCCCTGGGCCTGCAGTGTGGCCCTGGGCAAGTTACTCACCTCTCTGTGCTTCTACATGGCGGCAGAGCTGGCATCAAGTGTGTGCAGATGGCGAGACGCTTCCTAGTGGAGGAGGCTGTGGCAAAGGCCACCTGACCTCTCTGGACATGGAGGACCGGGCGGGCCTCCTGCGTCTGTGCAGACTCTGCGGCTGGCCCCCACCCAGGGCTGTGCCTGCGGAGGGCAGAAGCTTCTGCCTGCAGTTGAGGGCTGGGCACTGTTTCCCATCTCGGTGGGCAGTCCTGGGCAGAGGGGCAGAGCCCTGGTGCGAGGGAGATGGCAGGGGAGGGGCCTGGCCGGGCAGGGCAGTCCTGGGTAGCCTTCGCACCCGCAGGTGGCTGGCTCGCTGCTGGGGGACTGGGGGTGGGGTTGGTGTAGGCAGGCCTGAGCCCCGGCCAGGGCTAACGTGCCCCTGTTGGGCATCGTCTCTCCTCCCAGGGCCAGGCCAGGGCCAGGGCTCGGCCGCAGGAAGGAAGGAGGCGCAGGGCTGGGGGCTCGTAGGGAGCAGTTCTCACTCTTGGCATCCAGCGTGGTGCTTGGGACGGAGTGGAGGAGAATGAATTTTCGGTTTTAGAATGCACGAATGCATGGCACCACACTTCGGGCTTCCTGAGTCCACGCAGCACACTTCACTGGGGGACTTGAGGATAGATGTGCAGCTCTCGTGAAGTGGAGGGTCGGGGGTGCTTCCTGCAGGCAGCACGCGGGGAGAGGTCCTGGGGCACCGAGCTCAGAAGGTCAGCCTGGCTCCAGAGCTGCATCCAGCAGGTGCTGACCTTGGGGGACCCCTGACTCTTCCCTGCAGAGCCTTGCTGCAGCCCTGGGCCCCCACTTAGAGTTCTGCAGCCCAGTGTGCCAGACAGGACTGAACAGGACTTTCCAAGCTGGCCCCAGATTGTGCAGAGGGTCAGAGCAGGGGTCCCAGGCCACCATGGGAGGCACCCAGACCAGGGAACTAAGTGGAAGGGGGTGATGGCAAGCCCGCACTGGCTCTCAGGAGCCGGCCACGCCTCTCGCTGCCCTGCCTTCAGTGCCCAGGGCTTGAACCAGCCCTAGGCTCACCTCTAGGAAACCAGCTGGCATGAACTCAGGCTCCTCAGCCTGCCTCTGGAGCCCGTCTTTGAACATTTCCAGGACAGCACTGAGACCAGGGAGGGAATAAAACAGGAAGGGTCCCTGTCACAGATAGGAAGAGGGCACCCGAGACACACACACACACACACACACGCAGCTGTCTGTGTCTGCCCCTGCTCTCTCCTACAGGGTGTGCTCTGACAGCTGACCAGCCCTACTGGGGTTCTGCTCTGGCCCTACTGTGCCAAGATGGACAGATGGAGCCAAGACCCAGTCAGATCCTTTGACTGCCTTAGTACCAAGTGTCCCTTATCATCACTTATCACTCATGCCCCAACACTCCCACCCACCATCCACCTAGCCTGCCGTCCACATGCTCTAACCAACCACCCACCCACCATCCATCATCTATCACCCACTTACCCATCCATTCACCTAATAATCCACCTACCCACACATCCATCCATCCAGCTACCCACCCACAATTTCATTCACACACCTAAACATCCAACCATCATCCCATTGACCCAAGTATCCACCCACCCATACAACTAACCAGCCATCCTTCCAGTTACCAGCTGCCCACTCATTCATTTGTCCACCTAACCTTCCATCCGTTGTTCATCCATCATCCATCCACCATCCATCATCCATCCATCCATCATCCATCCACCATCCATCATCCATCCATCCATCATCCATTCACCATCCATCATCCATCCCCCACCCACCCACCCACCCATCCCTCCACCTGAATGCCTACTTCCCTCCTGCCCCACACTTCCCCTGCCACGCTCTGGTCCTCACCCTAGGAACCCTCTTCCCTGGCTCCGCCCTGTGCTGTGTGTGCACATGGCACCGGTTGCTGAGCTGCCCGAGCACAGACAGGCAATGGACGGGAGGCTGCTGCGGCTTTCTCAGGTGGAGCCTGAGCAGGAATTGTGTGCCCGGCCCCCGCTTCCTGTGTGAGCCTCGAGGGGTCTGTGCCGTGTGTGCAAGGCAGGTCTGTGGGAGGTGTGTGCCATGTGTGCGTGTTGTGGATGGAGCGTTGCGTGCAGTACGTGTCCTGAGTGTTGAGTGTTGTGCATGTGTGTGTCGTGGGAGTGAAGTGATGTGTGTTGTGCATGCTCTGTGTTGTGTGTGGTGTATGTGTATTCTGTTGTTGCTTGTGTGGTGTGTGTGCATGCTGTGTTATTGTGGAGCACAGGAGTATTGTGTGTCTTGTGTCTGTGTGATGGTACCGAGTCATGCGTGGTGTGTGGGTGGTGTATATGTGTGCCTGTGTTGTTGCAGTGTGTATGTGTGTGTTGTGTGTGTCCCGTGCATTGTGTGTGCTGTGTGTGTGTGCTGTGTCTGTGCATTGTGTGTGTTGTGCATGCTACGCCGTCGTCCTGGGCAGAGCTCTCTGGGAGTCCACACTTGGGAAGGACATTTGGGGTCCGCTCCACTGTCCAGTGCCACCCTCCGCCTCCTCCCCTCCTGCTGGACCTCTGCCCGGCTCTGGCCCTCACTGTCTCTGCCCAGTGCAGGCTGTCCTGTGGCCCCTACGTGGTCATCTGTGGCTGTGCAGTGCAGAGGGGTTATGGGGGCTGCTGGATCTTCTGACGGTGCTGCCTTGGGACTGTCCAGCTGAGCAGGACAGGGAGGGCCCCTCTGACCAGCTTCTCCAAAGCCAGGGCCCAGCCTGGCCGGCCCACAGAGCCTGTTTGCCCTGGCGGTGTGGGTGGGTGGCACCCGAGGCTGGAGCCCTGTGGGCTGTCAGGCCTAGAGCAGAGGGTGAGGGGTCAGAGTCCCCCTTTCTGCTGGGGGTGTCCCAAGGGATGGGGCCGGGCACCCACCTAGAGGCTGGAGAGGCTGCCGGAGTGTAGGGGGCCGAGCTGGGACAGGCAGAGGGGTCCCTGTGGGGTGTCCTCACCCAGGCCCACCTGGAGAGGCCCGGTTCCTGTTCAGCGCGGGCCTGTGTGCCCTGGGGGGGGGCGGGCAGGCGGGCAGCTGGTCTCACTGACCTTCCTGAGGGGCAGGGAGCTCCGGGTGCTGCTCAGGGACGGGGGCACCCGCTCTGCAGTGGGCTCCCTGTCTGGGCTCATTCAGGCAGCAAGGAAGGTGGTGGCTGTGGGGAGCAGGCTTGGGGCGGCACCTGGGGCTGGAAGCTGTGTGTGGTAGAACAGGACAGGGAGGACGATGCCGCCGTCCCTGCTGTCCACCCTGCTTCCTCCCGGGGTTCACTGGTCGCAGAGGCCCCAGTGGCCTGTCTGAATCCCTGTTCCCAGGGGCTGCGGGTGCCAGGGACCCATGGGCTCCCCCCTTCTGCCCGGGGCCCAGGCAGTGAGGCCACGGGTCGGGCCGGCTGGCCTTCGGGCTGCTGTGGAAACTGGCTGATTCTTTCCTGCATGGTCCACTGAGGAGATGGGCAACCTGGGGCCCGGCGACCCCCAAGATCCTGCTGGGGCAGGCACAGCCCACCTCCTGCATCGCCTCCACCGCGGTCAGCGCCTTACCTCCCGTGGCTGCCTCTGGGCCCCGCCCCTGGCGTCCCTCCGCGCATGTGGCCTCCCCTGCCTCACCAGCGGGTCTCCAGTCAGTCTCCAGTCCAGAGGCCCCACCTCCAGCCCCTCTGCTGCTGTCCCTTGCCCTCTCCTCTGTCCCCCGCCCAGGCGTCCTTGTCTCCCTCCTAGATGACAAACGGCAGCAGCCTCCACCAGGCCTCCTGGCCTCCAGCCTCCCCACTTTGCAGCCCTTCCTCCATGACGCTCGCAGCCGGCTCCCTGTTGCCTCCCGTGGAACTTTCTCGGGCGGGCATGGTGGGGGTAGTAGTGGTGGCAGTTCCCTCTGTCCTGCGTCCAGGCCTTTCGCCAGGGCCTGTTCGTCCTACTGAAAGAAGAGTGCTCCGCGCCCTGGACTGGCCGACCACATGGAGCCTGGGCAGAGGAGCAAATGCCGAGTCCCAGGCCTGGGAGGAGGAGTTCCTCCTGTCCCCTACCTCTGTCCCTCTGCCAGAAGAAGCATGTCCCTCCAGCCTGGGCTCCAGGAAGGATGAGAAGTGGCAGAGTGACCCCGGCCCACGTGGGGTCCAGCCAGCCTGCGCAGGTGCTGTCCTCACCAGCTTCTGCGGATGTCGTTACGCAGCCGTGGCTGACGGGCGCAAGGTGCTGCACGGCCTTGGCCCCTGGCTTCTGCTTCCTGGGCAGCCTGCACATCCTGGGCACTGCTGACCACCTCTGCCCTGGTGCCCACCACACTACCACAGGTACGGGGGTCTCCGAATGCTCCTCTCTCCACACCTCACTGTCCCTTCTGGGGACTGTGGCCAGCATTCTAACTGTCCGAGGGTTTGGAAGCTCCCAGTGTGGTGGTCGGGCCTGGGTCCCCAACTGCTTGTGCCAGGGCACTGCTACATCGGCTGCCCGGCCGTTGGGGCCGGGGTGGTGGAGACGTGGGGTCCGGCTGCGGGTTTCCTCGTGACTCAGTAGGCTCGGCTGCAGCAGGGGGACCGAAGCTGGCAGCGGTGGGCAGCAGCGGCCGACTCTCTCCCTCTGTGGGTCCCAGTGGCTCAGCTGTGCGGGGCAGGGCCCTCCGTCCTGGGTCCTGCGTGGGTGCCCGTGGGGCCAGGTGGGTACTGGACTTACGAGGCCTCCTCCAGCTGCCGCTTTGGTCCTCCTGTGCGACCTGAGGCGGGGGTCACTGCCCCAGCTTTTGGTTGAGAAACCGTGGCTCGGGGACGTCCAGTGCCTGGCCCAGGGTCTCAGTTGGGAAGAAGCAGAGTCAGAAACAGACTCTTGGTCTTCCCGGGACCACCTCTGTCCCCAGGCACTGTTCCAGGGGGCGCTGCAGGCTCATGGCCAAGGAGCTCCGACTCTCTGACCTGCCCGGCCGCAGCTGGACTGGATGCAGGTGGTCAGCCTAAGGATCGTTCCCTGGGCCTAGGGCTTGGGCCACTCAGCCGGGTGCCCTGGGGCCTCCCCTGAGTCCCTCTGGAGGCTCCATGGCTGCTCCTGGCCTTCCTGCTGCCCTTCCTCCTGTCCACATCATGCTCTGGCCTTTCATTTTCAAAGTTAAAGCCAGGGCTGTCCCCTCTCTCCTTGACCATCCCCGTCCTAGTCCAAGGCCTCTCTGCCTGCTGCCACCCCATCTGGAGTGCCCAGGGTGGCCCTTGCAATCTCCAGCCCTGCTCACTCAGCTCCCGTCCCAGAGCCTGCCGAGGCTCTGGCTGGCCAGAGTGGGTGGCTGCCAGGCCACCCGGCCCCGCCTGGGCCCCGCCACGCGGGCTCTGAAGGCGAAGGTGCGGCTGCTCCTGCTGGCCTCCCTCCAGGTTCCCTCCCCTCCTCCTTCTCCTTTCTCCTCAGCTGCCTCCTCCGGAAGCCGCCCTGCCCTCGCCTGCTGGGCTGCCCCGGTGTGGCCAGGGTCAGGCGAGTGCAGGAGGCGCTTCCTGCAGAAAGCCGAGCCCTCGGCTCTGCCTCCCACACTCTGCCTGCAACCCGCACACTCACTCCTTCCTCAGACCCGCTCACCCCGAGGCCCCAGCTGTCCTCTAGCCCTTCTAAACCCACAGTGTCCAGTGGCTGGGTGAGCCTTTGGATGAGCGAGGAGGGCACGTGGGTGGGGTGGACCCTGGGCCAGCTGAGGGCACAGAGTGGCCACGCATCGGAGCTCAGTGTCAGCGGGTGGGGCACAAGTCTCCAGCTTCTGCAGCAGGACCGGCGTCCTGGGTCAGGGGCGCTGTGGCCGTGGTCGGAGGGTCTGCGTCCCTCCTCCTCCTGGAGGGAGATGGTACCCAGAGGAGGGGCCCAGGGGCGCCGGGGGCATGGTGCCCTTGTTGTGCCCAAAGGCTTGAGACCCCACAAGGACCACCAGAGACCACGATCAATGCAAGCAGCAAAGAGTCATTTATTAGCGAGTTCGAACTCGGTCCTCTGCGTCCTTAATCAACGACGCTAGGAGAGGGGCCCCGAGCCCTCGTCAGCAGGGTTTTTATAAGGAAAAGCAAGCAGTTTTACAGTGTTCTTCTAATTGGCTAACATTCGAACAGCTAAACCTCCCCTGGTTGGGTCCGGTCAATCTATTTGATTTTCATTGGGTCCGGCCAGAACTGGATGGTCCTAGAGGAAGAAGGGGGGAGGGAACAGGTGAACTATTCAGGAGCTGAGTCGGGGCTAGGCCCTGCTCTCGTCCTTGACGGATAAGGTCTCCAGGCAACTGCACATTCCTCGGACAAATATCTCTTAACAACCTTGGTAAGCCCAGGGGCCCAGCAGTCCTGTTTGTCCTTGAGACAGTTAGCAGCACAGATACCACCCTGCTCTCAACACCCTGACCAGGGGCCTGGCGGGAAGTCCGCGCCTCCTTCCTGGCCCTTCCGCCACGTGAGGACGCTTTGGTCCTGGACTTGAGCCTCCAGACGCAGGACAAGTTTCTGTCCCCGTCCCCACTGCTGGCACTTGTGCTGCAGCAGCCTAAGGGGCCACCTCTGCCCGCTCTGTGAGGCGGGCCGAGTGAGGGTGCAGGGGGCCAAGGCCTCCCTGTTGAGGCCCAAGCCTCAGCAAGGGTGGGGGGCCTCTGCAGCCCAAGAGTCAGCAGAGCTCCCCTGATGTGTCAGGGCCCAGGACGCAGGGGGGCACCTCGGCCTCCCTGGGTCAGAGCTGCCCGCCAGCAGGTGACACTGGCCCTTCCTGTACTGGAACTGGCTGTGTGGCTGCACGGAGGGGCCTGTCGGTGGGAGGAGCTGAGGCCTCAGTGAGGGGCTGGGGCTGGAGTCTGGGCAGGGGATTCTTCGAGGGTCTTTGTGATAGTTTTTTTTTTTTTTTTTTTTTTTATGATTTGATGGGTGCCCTCAATTTTGGCTCGGGTCAGATCTCTTCCCAGGGTTATTTTTGCTATGAGCCAGCGGCTGGCTGCTTCATTTAAACTCCATTATTTGTAGCTTCATTGCTGTGTGAGGGTTGTGTTCTGCTGTTTGTTGAGGCTGACTTTGCACAAAAGTGAGTGGGAGCTGCTGGGTAGCCCAGCGCCTCCTCTTTCCCTCTCTGTTCTTGGAGCCTGATCGCTTCAGCCTTGGGAGCAGACTTGGTCCTGGTGGGTTCACACTCAGTCTCCTTTTCTGGTGTCTCCTTGCCTCTCTGCTCCCAGATGTTGGTCATCGTTGGCAGTCTCCGTCTTCACTTGCCTGTTTTGGGGAAGTGAAACGGTCATACAAAGTGACCCCAGCAGACTGAAGGTGGTTTTGGCCCCGTGTTCAGTTGCCCACGCACAGTTGAGGCTGGGCCCAGCCTTCTTGGATTGCGCCTCCTCTGTGCCTCCATCCTCTCTGATGCCTCTCAAGGGTGGCTGACCTTGGAGCTCTCCTTTTCATGAACAGGGATGGTCCCGCTTCAGTACCCGAGGGAGCCGGACGGGGCTGTCCTCTGCCCTTGCGGAGTGATGGCTTCTGTCTTTTCGTCTGATTTTTCCGTCTGTTTGACTGGGAAGGTAGACGTGGCATTTTGATTCTACACCTGGTACCTTTCTGGAAACTTAAACTCCTATTTGTCTAAGGATCTCAGTCCAAGCCTCGCTGAGGCTCCCTGGAACGGGGTGGTGCCGCGCCTCTGCCCTCCGGTCCCGCGGCCCCGGTCGGCTTCCTGGGACCTCAGATCCCGTGCTTCTCGCCTTCATTTCGAGTCGCCCCGCGCTTTCCCTGCGGCCTGTTCTGCTGGTGTCCTGAGACTGAGTTTGCATCCTGTCCGCTCTGCCTCCTCTCCCAGTAGTGCTGAGTGCTGTCCTCTCTCCGACCGGCCCAGTGCTGTTTCGTGACACAATTCCACCTGGTCGGAAGGATTTTCCCCAGGCTCCTGACCCCGCTCTTGGGCTGTGCCGCTGGTGGCTTAGAAGCTGCTGTCTCCACCTCGGAACTGGGGATCAGGCCAGGGGTGCTCTACCACTGAGCTGCATCCCTGGCCCCTTCTATTTGATTTTGACAGGGTCTTGCTAAGTGGCTGAGGCTGGCCTCAACCTTGTGATCCTCCTGCCTCAGCCTCCTGCTGTTTTGTGGACTTTGCTCCCCAGGAGGCCTGGTTCTCTTTTGCCTCGAGAGGCCCAGCCCTGCCCAGGATGACCGAGGGGTGACCACAGCTTGCTCAGCACAGGAACTGCTCTTCCTCTGTGCGTGTGTCTCAGAGAAACCCTGGGATGGCAGAGGGATGAACCCGGCAGCCTCTCAGTGCGGGTCGGTGGGAGAACGTCACCTAGGTCTCTGTGAGTACTTCTGGGTTCTCCCACTTCTTTGGAAACTGACACTAGAGCCCAAATCAAGGGGAGGATCCTGGCACGTTCCCTCCAGAGCAGATCTGGCAGAGGCGACTTCCCTGTCCGCTGAGAGCCGTGTCCTGGGCGGCCACCTTGCTGGGTCCTGGGGGCGATCAGCCTGGCTCCTCTCCTGCCTCTGCGCCCGGGTTCTGGTGCCCCCTCAGCCTGCCTGCCTCTCCCCACGGACGCTCTAGCTCAGGCCACCCCCTCTCTTGCTGCCTTGCCTGCCCAGGGCTGTCGCAGTGACCGGCGATGGTGGCCAGAAGCCGGGTGGCTTGGGTGCAGGACAGGGAGGGCTCTGGGGGCCTGGGTCAGGACGGAGGGGCTCGGTCAGGTTCTGGTGGAGAGAAGCCAGGGCAAGGGGAGGCTGAGCGTGAGGGGCAGGTCCGTGGGCCTGGGTGGGACTTGGCGCTTCGGGGGGAACTCTGCTCTGACTGGACATCCGGGGGTGTCCGAGTGTCAGCGTCCACCTCGGAACGAAGCCCCGTTCCTTCTGGAGCAGGTTCGCTGGGCTGGCCACACCCCTGTTCAGCACCCAAGTCCCCACTGGGGGTTCCCCTCCCTCTCATTCGAAGACTCACCTCCATCCCTGTCCCCAGCCAGGACACCAGTGAGCCCAGCTCTGGGGGACCAGCCCCTCTCCCTTCCCTGTCTCCCCAGGACTCAGGGGCCCTCACCTAGCCAAGTTCTCCACAGAACCCGCGTCCTTGGCCTGGAGGCACAGCCCAGGGGCAGAGCCACCCCGCCTTTGTGCTGGTATTACCAACAAGGGTCCAGGTCCCCAATAGGCCCAGGTGGCACCGGTGAAATAAGGAGGGAGGGAGAGGGAGGGAGAGAGAGGGAGGGAGAGGGAGGGAGAGAGGGAGAGGGAGAGGGAGGGAAGTAGGGAGAGGGAGGGAGGGAGAGGGAGGGAGAGAGAGAGAGAGAGAGGGAGGGAGAGGGAGGGAGGGAGAGGGAGGGAGAGAGGGAGAGGGAGGGAAGTAGGAGAGGGAGGGAGGGAGAGGGAGGGAGAGAGAGAGAGAGAGAGGGAGGGAGAGGAAGGGAGAGAGAGGGAGAGAGAGGGAGGGAGAGGGAGGGAGGGAGAGGGAGAGGGAGGGAGGGAGAGGGAGGGAAGTAGGGAGAGGGAGGGAGGGAGAGGGAGGGAGAGAGAGAGAGAGAGAGGGAGGGAGAGGGAGGGAAGTAGGGAGAGGGAGGGAGAGAGAGGGAGGGAGGGAGAGGGAGGGAGAGAGAGGGAGGGAGGGAGAGAGAAGGGGGAGGGAGAGGGAGGGAAGTAGGGAGAGGGAGGGAGGGAGAGGGAGGGAGGGAGGGAGAGAGGGAGGGAGAGAGAGGGAGGGAGGGAGAGGGAGGGAGAGAGAGGGAGGGAGGGAGAGAGAAGGGGGAGGGAGAGGGAGGGAAGTAGGGAGAGGGAGGGAGGGAGAGGGAGGGAGAGAGGGAGAGGGAGGGAGAGAGAGGGAGGGAGGGAGAGGGAGGGAAGTAGGGAGAGGGAGGGAGGGAGAGGGAGGGAGAGAGAGAGAGAGAGAGGGAGGGAGAGGGAGGGAAGTAGGGAGAGGGAGGGAGAGAGAGGGAGGGAGGGAGAGGGAGGGAGAGAGAGGGAGGGAGGGAGAGAGAAGGGGGAGGGAGAGGGAGGGAAGTAGGGAGAGGGAGGGAGGGAGAGGGAGGGAGGGAGGGAGAGGGAGGGAGAGAGAGGGAGGGAGGGAGAGGGAGGGAGAGAGAGGGAGGGAGGGAGAGAGAAGGGGAGGGAGAGGGAGGGAAGTAGGGAGAGGGAGGGAGGGAGAGGGAGGGAGAGAGGGAGAGGGAGGGAGGGAGAGGGAGGGAGGGAGGGAGAGAGAGAGACACTGAGAGAGATCGCGAGCGCGCGCACCTGTGTCCGCCCTGTGGCCTCATCTTCCGTGTGGGCCTGGGCTCTAGCAGCCGTCCTCAGGGCCAGGGCCCGGGCATGCTGTCCATGGCAGTGGTCAGGGTGGGAGTGGCAGCTCCTCCAGGGCCTCCCCGCTGGCAGTCCTAGTCCTCACCTGCCCAAGGTCGGGCCTCAGGAGCCCCCGCTCACCTCCAGGCCGCCCCTGCCAGCCTGGGCTCCAGGGTAGGACTGGACCCAGGAAAGTCCTGGACAGACTGCCCACCCTGCCTGCCTCGCGACCTTGGGCCTGCCTCGGCCTTGGTGGCTGTTCTAGCCAGGCTGTGGTTCCTGGGAGGCACCACACGCCCCCAGCCCTGCGGTAGAGGAGCTGCTGCCCAGGCTGCTGACCCCGGTGTCCCTGGCGTGCCTTGGCAGTGTGTGGGAGCTCTTGTCCCCCGTCGAGTCTCCCTGAGGTGCCCTGGAAGCGTTAACCCCTCTGTGCCCGCGAGTGAGGAGAGGGATCTCAGAGGACGGAGCTCAGACACCGCCAGCCGCGCCAGCCGCCGTAATTAGGACGATCTCGTTAGGGAGAGACAGCTGCTCGGCTGACGGCTTCGGGTTCACAGCTTCATGTATTTCTGAAAAGATGTAAGAGAAATATGAAGCAGAGACAGCCAAACGCCATGGGGGGTGGTGTGCAGAATGGCCTCTCGGGCTTCTGGGACCCCAGGAGCGGGCACACGGACAGCAAGGGGCTACTTTTGGTGACAAAGGAAGGACATGTCCACAGAAGGGGAGTGCGGGGCTGGGGGCCAGATGTGGTGTTCCTGGCCTAGGCCCAGCCGAGGCTGTCTGCCACCTTGCCAGGCGGACGTCAGGGGGCCCCTGGACCCCTGCTGGCTCTACCTCGCCTCACCCCTCGCAGGCCACTGCCCCCGACACCCAGAGCCTTTGAGATGCCCTTCCCTGCTCCCTTCTTGCTCCTGGACTCCAGGCGCATGCCGGCCCGGGCCTCCGCCCGCAGAAGCCTGTGCCCTTCAGGACCTTGTTTCAGTTCATGTGTTTTTGTGCTTCTCAGGTGATGTGTGTGTGTGTGTGTGTGTGTGTGTGTGTGTGTGTGGATTCCGTGCTTGTCTGCCTCACCCCCCTGGAGTGTGTGCTCCTGGTAGACTGGCCTCTGCCTGCTCTGTCCTGCGGTATCCCTCACTCACCAACTGATCACCCTTGACCAGTGAACTCGGCTGAGCGAATGGGTCTGCGGGTGGAGGAGCGGATGGAAAGAGGAGCCAGAGATGATGAGTGGTTACAAAGAGAGGTGGATGATAAATGAATAGACAGGTGAGTGGGGCATTCATTAAGCATGCTTGCCTGGGTTTTTGGTGAATTGTAACAGAAGGACCAGGTGGTCAGAACGACGGTTTGGTGGGTAGATAGACGATGTGTTGATGTGTTGACGGGTGGATGAGCAGGGGGTTGGGTAAACGGATGGGTGACAGCTGGTGAGATAGATGTGTGGAGGAGGGTGGACACTGGCAGGATGTAGATGGGTGGTGGATCAGTTGGTATGCGATTGCATCGTTGAGCAGGAGGTCATAGGGAGGTTAGAATTCGGGTGGATGGATGGACTGTGGAAGGGACGGGCAGTCTGACGGCTAGGTGCGGAGTTGGACGGACGTATGGTGTTACGTGTTGGTCACTTAACACTGAATGTTTCGTGGTGAGTGACTGGATCATTACTTGCGAGGTGTGTTTGGTGGATGGATGGCACCTGGTTGTTGGTTTGGCAAGGCGGGGCGTATGGCTGGCTGAAGAGTGGGCATGCAGGTAGGTGGTGGCTTGATGAAAGGAGGGTGTGATGTGGAAGGACCGGGCTGGGCTTGTGCAAGTGTGGACCGGGGCGAAACGGGCCGATGGTTTGGGATGTGTGTGGTAGGTGGCGAAGGACTACATTGGTGGAGTTGGGTGGGGGAGGGCTTGATGGCCAGGTGAGAGGTGTGTGGCTGGTTGGCTGGACGGAGCAGTGTGTGGATCCACTCGGTAATCTACCCCGTTCCCTGCCTCGGGGTTCGTGGGATCCGGTCCTCCTCACGTCTCCTTTCCTGATTTCCCAGGACTCGTGTGGTTCTGTGGGTCTGTGTGACTTTGCAGGGCCACTCTTCCAGGGAGCCCCGGTTCAACACTGACCTTAGCTGGGCCTCCTGAGCTGGCCCCAGCTGTGAGGTGGTTCACAGCTCTTGCTGCAGGAATCTCAGGGGAGCAGGAGGTGGGCAGCTGTCCCGTCAGGGGCTGCCGGACAGGGAGCGGAGTGAACGAGGAATCCGCACGCGTTTCCCGAGTGGACCCACTCTGGATAGTGTGGCCAGGCTGACCTGCAGAGGGTGCTGACCGGACAGAAGACACCCGCCTTCCGCTTCCTGAGCCCAGAACCAGAGTGGCCCCGAGAATCCAAAGGCAAAAATCCGGTGAATTTTTGGGAGCTGGAATTCAGCCCTCTTAGACTAGTGGTAGCTTTAGGCTCTGTCTGGAAGGTTCTGAGGCTTGCCTGGCTGCGTGTCGGGGATGTGGCTGTGCTGAGCCCCTCCCGCTTCCCGCTGTGCCCTCTGCAGTCTCCCCTGGGGACCCGCAGGCTTCGCTCTGGCAGGGGCAGCTCCGGGGTCCGCCTCCTCCCAAGCCGTGTGGGCTGGCTTTGCCAGGGCAGCAGACACCCTGAGGCTGTGCCGGGACCAAGGGCTCAGGACGTCCCTCCTGAGTGCCCATTCTAGGCGGAGCACAGCCCCGTCTGAAGGTGGCCTCGCCTTATCAACCACGCATGTGTGCCTTGTGCACTGCCCTCGTCTCCGTCTGTGGGCTCCTCAGGGCCTGCGACGTCTGATGAGTGAGGGGACGCTGTCTCTGTGGTGGCCCTGTGCTCCTGACGCTGACCGGATGTCCACGCAGGGATTCCAGAGCTTTCTCCTCACTCCCTCCTCCCACCTGGGGAGGTACTAATAAACCTAATGTGCAGCTGGGGAAACCAGGGCTCAGCCAGTGTGTGACCGCCCCAGGCAGGTGACTGCCCCAGGCAGAGGGGCGGGCGAGGCAGGACTGGCCCGCTCTGGGCTCCGCGTGCAGCCCTGTGCTATCCGCAGGCTCCTCTCATTGCCCTGGACACCAGGCCCTGCTTACCATTGGGGAAATCAAGGTGCTGCCCCAGGCTGCAGAGGTGGCACACAAGAGGCAGGGCCCTACATCATGGTGTGGGCAGGGGCTGCAGGAGAGGCCTTGGGATGGGGTAGGGAGAAAGTGCCCGCAGGGCAGCATGTGTGCGAGACCCCACCCTGCCAGCTACCGCCTGCCCAGCGGCCACCTTGGGATGATGCTCGGCTACTCTGCCCAGAAACCAGAAACGTAACAGCCACGGCAGAGCGTGAGCTACTCCCCGGGAGAAAGTCCTAAGGTGCGTGTCCAGCTGCAGGGACACTCTGAGTCAGTGCAGAGGCGGCCCTGGAAGTGGACCCAGGGAGCAGGCGTGCTCAGGGGCCTGGATGGCAGGGGCTGGGGACCCGATGGGCAGCCAGACCCCTGTACCAGAAGGAGACAGGCAGGACCCAACCCCAGAAGCCACAGTGCTGGTGGGAGAGACAGACAGACCCAGATACTGGCAGTGGCCATTTGGGGAGGTTGGAACTGTGCCAAAGGGACACACAGGGCTGCGGGAAGGGCAGGGAGTGGGGAGGGAGGAGGGCCAGGGAGGCCAGGGAGCACCCACAGGGGAGGCACAGAGGAGGGCAGGGGTCCCAGGTGAAGGAAACTGCATGGGAGGCTTCGAGTGGCCAGCAGAGGCCAGAGCCCTCGGAGGCCCACAGAAGGGCACCCCCAGCACGTGCAGTGTGGCCAAAGCAGGGCAGGACACGAGCCTGCGTGGAGCCCGCCACAGCCGGCCTGGAGTGGGGTGGAGCCCTCGTACATCCTGCCCTGCCAAGCGCTCCTCTCCCTTCTGAGGCTTGATGCTCCCAGAACCAACACAGTTCATCCAAGAGAGGGGCTTATGAGGACCGGTTCTGACAGGCCCGAGGAGACGGGGCCCGGGCTGACTCAGGGGGGCTCCCACGGCCACGTCCATCGCTCGCCTCACGCCTAGCAGGTCCTCCTGGCTGCCTGTCCCCTTCTGCTCATGGGTGGCCTGGCCCCAGGGCCCGGGGGCCCAGAGGATAGTGGTGTACTCTCCCGGATGTGTGAATGGCCCACCACTGGTCTAGGAGGGGACCAGAGTGGGGCTCTGGGCATTTGTAAATGGGACGATGGCTTCCAGCACAGCCACCCTGGGGTCCAGGGGGAGGAGTCCTTGCCCTAGGTTAGAGGGTAAGTGACACCAGGGTCCTGTGACAGGGTGGCCAGGACCCTGACAGAGCGGGTTCCTGCTCAGGAGATGTGAGCCGCCTGGGAAAATAAGAAGTCTGAAAGGACCAGTAAGAAATAGGACAAAGATTTAAAAAGACTTAAAAAGCGGAGCGCCTGATGGCTCTTCCAGTCCTGATAGGAACTGGCACTGAACAACTGAGGAAGGCCCCCATTCTTATTTAAAGGGAGGACATCAAAGGCAGGGTGAGGGTTCAGTGGGCGGAGTCTTGTTCCGGTGCTTGCTTCTCCCTGTGGGAGGGGTCTTGCAGGAGACAGGCTGATGGGCGCTTGGCAGGCGACTCCCACCCCGGGAGGCTGCGTGACCCTCAGGGGGCCGCGTGATCTGGGCATTCTCGGACTGGGCGATTTCAACCAGCAGTTCCCAGAGGAGCAGCCTCCCTGCCTTAACGGCTGGAACAGACCATGATTTATGTACATGGCCCCCAACAGTCCTGGTGCCAGAAGACTGGTGGGATGGGAGGGGGCAAGAGGGGCCAGGGCTGTGCAGCCGGTATTGCTCTGGCTGGTCCCTGTGTAGTGGAGGAAGGCGGTCCCCTGTATGAAAAGGGTCAGTACCCCATGGTCTCCAGAGCTGCCGGCCTGGGTGGGTGGGCTGCAGCGCCCGGCCTGGTGGACCAGGAGAGGCTGGGAGCCACCCACGGCTGCACACTGACCGATTCTCTGCACAGGTGTGGGCAGCCCAGCCGGAGGTGGGCGGGCTGCCCCTCCGCAAGGACGCTCCCCCTCCACCCGCCCTCCAGGGCCCTCAGGAAAGCATCCTGCCGCCTGTTGGGAGATGGTGGCTGCCCCAAAGGCTGGGGGCACTGGGTGTTGGGGTGGGGAGTCTGGGGTCAGAGTGAGGCTGGGGAGCAGGGTTCCTGCTTTGTCTACGCAGGCTGGCCTGCCCCGTGCGTGCAGCCGTTGGGGTGTGAGAGAGCGACCCGCCAGGCAGGCGGTGACTGAGTGTGGGCAAGGTGAACTGTGGGATCCGTCTCGCTGAGTGGGCTGGGGATGCACGGGGTGGAAGGCCCACAGCCCTGATTTACAGCCTGACACGGACCCTCGTGGCTGTGGCCACTGCTTACCCAGGACAGGTGAGGAAGTCAAGAGGGAGGCCTGCCCTCCAGACACAGGAGCTGTGAGCCCGTAGAGGTGGAGCGGCTTGCTCAGGTGGGAAGCCAGGGGTGTCGGCTTGCGCTTCTGATCTCGCCTCTTGACCCCCATGCTGCAGCTGGGAAGCACCCCAACCGGGCCCCAGGCCCCCTGCCTAAGGCCTGGGCCCACAGGAAGCCAAGGAGTCTCCAAGTGCAGCCTCGTCCAGCTGGCGTGGAGCGGGGAACTCGCTTTTCTTTACTCGACAGTTGGGTTCTGAGCAGGCTGGAGACGTCTTCTCAGAGACAGCCCCCTCCCACCCCGTCCGCCCCACTCCACGTGACCCTCCAGAGCCAGCTGCAGGTTCTCCTCCCTCCTCTCCTACTCTCCAGAGTCATTTCCCCAGCGGGGCCCTTGCTCACCTAAAGGTGACACCCACCTGGAACTTTCCCCTGGAGGGTGGGGGAGGTGGCTGGGGGAGGACCAGCAGCAGAGTCCCGGAGCCTCCCTGCCCACCACCCTCCTGCCAGGGCTGCTACCCAGGGACCCTGCTTGGAGTCTAGGCTGGCAGGCATGTGGAGGCTCCCTGTGGCACCCAGGTTGGCCTCGGCTCCTGGTATTTCCTCCAGAAGCCGCAGGTCCTGGGTTGAACGGGTTCCCCCAAATTCACGTGGCCTTATTTTGAAATAGAGTCTTGGCAAGTGTTAAAATTTGATCCTGGCTTGGGGGCACCCCAAATCCAATGGCTGATGACCTTGCAGTGGGAGATTAGGACGCAGGGAGGGAGGAAGAGGCCACGTGGAGACGAGAGCGCATGCACAGGACACCTAGGGGAGGCAGGAAGGACCCTCCTGGAGCCTGAGAGGGGAGGCGGGGCTGTCCCGCACACCCTGATTCCTCCCCCAGCCGGGCCGGGCGGAAGACATTCCTGTAGCTCTAAGGCAACTGTCCCTGCAGCCTGGTCAGCCACCCAGGCCGGCCAGCACCTGGGCCTCCATGTGGAGGATGTGGTGGGGCCACTGCCCCTCCGGGTGCTCCTCAGCCTCACTGCTGCGGCCTTCTCACCTTGAGCCTGAACGTGATGGTTTCCCAGGCAGAGGGCATGGGGAGTGCGGGCTGGGTGGTGGGGCAGCGGGCCAGCCAGGCGGAAGGACAAGGGCTGAGCCCCTGGAGACTGTGTTGGGCTCTGCCTCCTGGGCCTGCCTCGCACCGAGGGGTGGTGCGCAGAGCCAGCTGTATCGCCCACTCTGCTCCCTGACCTGAGGGGCTCTTAAGATCTGGCCCGAGGCCCAGGCCCAGGCCCTTCAGGTCATAGCAGGAGGGGGCTGTGGCCAAGGCGCAGGTGTGGCCCACGTCTTCTCTGACCCCGAGGAAGTGCGGGTCCTTGTAAAGGCCAGGAGCTGACTTTCCCCTGTCCTCACGCTGGCCACTGAGCTGGGCGGCGTCAGCTCCTGCAGCGTGAGGTCAGCTGCACAAGCCTGGGCCCCGCTGGGGCCTCTAGGGCACCCCTCCCCCTGCTTTCCCGCGTGCCCTCCGTCCTGCTCCCGCGGGCCTGGCCTTCTCACAGTGTGCAGCAGGACGGCTCGCCTGCCTGCAGGCTTGGTTGCTGGGCTGTCCCTGCAGGTCTCCCTGTGGAGCTGAGAGGTGGGGGCAGCAAGGACAGAGGGCTCCACCTGGCCCTCTAGTGCCCAGGAAGGGCAAATCAGCTGACTGATAAACAAACCACGGTCACACGACAGGCACAGCACCAGGCCCAGGGACAGTCCTGCTCTCCAGGAGCCTACGGCTTGGTGGGCGAGGCAGGTGGGAAGCAGGGCATGAGGAGGGCCGGGATGGAGGCGGCATCATGGGGGCCGTGGAGACAGAGAGGCGCCCAGAGGAGCCGATGCCTGAGAGGCACACGGACGAGCAGAGGTGGCCAGGCCTTGTGTGGGGTCACTAGGGTCTTTGGTGGGCAGGGGAAGCTGACTCTGGATCAGTTTTAAGAAAGGGCTTTTCAGGACTGCCACTTCACCCGCCGAGGACCACGTCACCAGCGGCAGAACCCGCAGGGAGCCAGCTCTGCCCGCAGTCAATGTCCAGGCACCAACCTGGGCTGTTCCTGCCGACAGAGCAGCCAAGGAGAGAGTGGAACGAGAACACGCCCTGAGCTCGTCCCAGAGAAGGCAGCAGAAGAGGAGAAAGAAACCGGAAGACTCGCCGGACGAGGGCCTAGACCCAACCATCGACAACCAAGTCACAGCACTCGGGTGTAAGGGCGAGGCTGAGAGGGGAAGGCACGGCCAGGGCCGCTTAGAAGAAGCCTCGAGCAGGAGACAGGCAGGATCCAAGGAGGGACCCGGGCCAACGGCCATCAAAGGGCAGCCCGGTGGGTCACCAGACATGGCCCGCTCAGGGCACAGGGTATCTGCAGGACAGCGGGGCCTTCCCCCACGCACACCACAATCCTGAGTTCATGTGCCTTGGAACTTCGAGCCACGCGGAGGGGAGCGAAAAGTTCCCAAGACGAAGCATAGAGATCCGCATCACGATAGTGCTTCAACACTAGGCTCCTAAATAGATAAGGGTCGACAGGAAGTCAGCGAGGACAGAGAGGCTTGACCGACACTCCGCCCAGCACCAGGGAGATCTTCTGGTCAAGCGCATGCAGGTCCCTGGCCAAGAGAGACCAGATTCTGAGTCATGAAATAAGACTTAATAATTTAAAAGGACTCAAATCTTTTCAAGTATGTTCTCAGACCACAATGGAATTAAATTAGCAATTGATATTGGCAGCGGAAGGCGATCTGGAAAATCCCAGATATTAACCCCAGAGTCAAAGAAGAAATGCAAATGAGACTCAGAACTCGTGTGGAACTGGACAAGATGTAAGCTCCGGTGCACCGTGGGCAGGGGCAGAGGACACCCAGTGTGGACAGGCTGGTGTCAGGAGGAAGGAGGTCCCACTCGCGAGCTGAAGAGAGGCTGGAGCCAACACAGACAGAAGGAGGAGGAAAGGAAGGCAAGCGCAGCTCAGCAGAACAGCAAACAGGAACAAGAGAGGAAGCGGAAGAGACGAATGGGCTCCTGAGGGCGACAAAGCCCATCAGCCTCTCGCTATGGCGATCGGCACAAGAGGAAGACGCCCAGTCCCCAAGCCAGGAAGCAGCTCCCTGGGTGATGGCGGGGAGCGTGGTGCGCAGCTCAGGCAGCAAATCTGACAGCTCAGATGGAACGGACGTCGCCTGCAAGATGCAGCTGCCAAGCGTCCCTGGAGGAGACGGAGACCTGAGCAGCCACAGCCACGACGCAGAGATCCAGCCTGCAGCGGAAGCCCTTCCCCAGCCCTTCCCCAGGCCCGGGGCCTTCCACGGTGACCAGGTGTCTAGGGAGAAGCTATCCACCATTCTCCACTTTCTCTTCCAGAACATTCAAGCAGCAGCGCTCCCCGCCTGCTCCCCACCTTCCCGGGGTTCAGCCACGCTGCAGGCTGTGCAAAGCCCTCCTGAGGGTGGGTGGCCCAAGGAAGGCGTATGGTCCCTTCTCCAGGAGGTTTTGGCCTGTCAGGGGCTCTGGGCCCTCGTGCAGGTGCACAAAGGGCCCTGCTGAGTCCTGTTCACTGCCATGTTGTGAGGTGAGGGGACTTCCCTTTGATGAGCCCCAGCCTCATCCCGGCCTCTGCACTACGTGAGGCACACATCACCTTGTTGAATGTGCACAACCAACCCGTGGTGATGAACTATTTCCCTGACTTTAAAGACGAAGACACCGAGGTTCAGAGAGGTGCAGCTGCTTGCACGTTGGCGTGCAGCCAGAGGGCAGGTGAGGCAGGATTCCAACCTCATCTGTCTGAAGCCACCACAGGGCTCCTTCCTGGCTATGGGGTTAGCTGTGGGGCTCTGTGTCCCGGAGGCTGAAGGGACATGTGGTGTTGGTGTAGGGCTGATGGCAGGTGAACCAGAGTCAAGGAGGGAACACTAGGACCGTGTCAGTGCAGCTCTGCTGAGCACAGAGCCCAGGGTCTTGACCAAGGGTGGCCTGGAGGACTGGCGGCCCCTGGAATTTGGCTGGTTGTGGGGTTGGGGGAGGTTCTGCAGCCAGTGGTGAGGTGTTCGGGGATGGAGCCCTGGGGGAGAGCGGGGAGTACTGCCCACCCGCATTTCAGGTGCCCCGGAGGAGGCTAGGACAGAGGGAGAGAAGAGAGTTGGGGCCCTTCCTGGGGTTCTGGCACATGGAGAGGGGTGGGACCAGCAAGGCATGCTGGGAATTGGAGTGAGGGGGAGAAGGACCCAGCAGGGTGGAAGTCAGGCGGGCGCGGGTCTGGGAGGGCAGAGAGCCATCAGCAAGCTCAGGAAAGCAGGCTTGTGGGCAGCAGGCTCCCAGGCGGAGGAGACACTGAGGACACAGACCCAGAGGGAGAGAGACTGAGGGACTGGGGGAGAGGGCTCGGGAGCTAGACAGAGGGACAGAGACAGAGAGGGACAGAGGGGCTGGGTAGTCCCCAAAGGCCAGGCAATCAGCCTCTGGGTGGGCTTGATGCATTAACTCATCTTTTGAGACAAAGTCTCACTATGTTGCCCAGCCTGGTCTCCCTTGGACTCAAGGGATCCTCCTGCTTCAGCCTCCCCAGTAGCTGGGACTGTAATGTATAAAGCTGCTCCCCCGCCCACCAGGTACAGCCGTTTTGCCCGCCTCCCAACCACTTGTCAGTCTGTGAACATCCTAGCTAGCTATTGGTTCATCAGTCAGCTTGCAAGTGTCCTTCTCCGATATTGGTGCCCTGTTAGCCCGGCGGAATTCAACGGTTTTACTGTAGCTTCCCCACCATCTTTTCCATTCTTCTGTCTGTCCTGCACACTTTTCTCTATCCTCCTGGCTTTCCACTCTCTCTAGTGCACGCCCTTTCCCTTTCCTTTCTCTTTTCCTCTCATTTTCTCTCTTACCCTGCAGGGAGACACTGTTTGCTTAATAAACTCCCTGATGTGATTTCCCGTGTCCAGCGTGGTTCCGTGGGATTCCTTACAGGGACCACCAGTGCACGCCACGGCATCTGACTTGGGGCAGGTTTTAAAGCTGCCAGGTGACTCCAGGGCAGCCCGCAATGAGAAGGAAAAGGGCATGGACGGGAGGGCCACAGGCTGGCAGAGGAAGTCTCTGGGTGCACTGGGACAAGTTAATCACCCTCTCTGTGCCTCTGTAAATGGTGCACGTGATGGCTGTACTTCCAGAGCCTGGTTCTTGTGAGGGACAGGCGTGCTGATGCCTGACGCGTGGAGAGCCGCCGGGGCTTCCTTCCTGTGTGCTTCTTGTTTTCCTTGGAGCCAAATGACCTTTCCTCGTGCGCTTATTTTCTATACCTGCGTATCAGTTAAGTTCTCCAATCAACACACCGGATGTGTGTGTGTTGCACAGATCACACACGCAGGGACTGGCATACGTGTGGACCTGTGCCGTCAGACAGTCTTTCAAGGACTTGGCTCGGGACGTCATGGGGCTGAACAGCTGGAGGGCGGGCAGCCCGGCAGGAGTGGGGGCGTCTGCAGGCAGGGTCTCCCGGGAAACCTGCTTGTGCTCTGGGCCCTGGAGGGCTGGGCGAGGCCCCCGCGGAGGGGAGTCTCCTTGAGCAGTCTCTGCGAGGCCTCCCCGCCTCTACGGGAGGCGCCAGCGCAGCGCCCATCGGGGTGTTTCCTCCAGAATGTGCCCTGGGCCCTCCAGATGCCAGTCCAGAGGGCTCCCGCCCCTGGCCTCGCCCTGCGCGGAGCCACTCCCGCGGTGCTGCGGGCGGCCTGGGCTGGGGCCCCCTTCCCGCCCTGCCCCCACTCCGCCTTCCTGGGCATCACAGCTCTGGGGACTTCTTGAGGCCGCGGGCAGCGTGGGAGGGCGCTGGACCAGGCCTCGCTTCCGTTTTGCTCCTGCGAACTCTCGCCCTTCGCAGTGACCGTTTTTCCCGCCTGGCCGCCTGGGCCTGGCTGGGGACACACAGGGATGCTCACCACCGGCCCCTCCTGAGGGGGAGGGGCTCGGGCTCTTTTCCAGGGAGATGCTGAAAAGCTCTCGCCCATCTGCTGGAGTAGCCCCTCCCTCCATTTCTCTTCTCTGGAAATTTCTACCCTGTTAGCTGGCCTGCTGGGCCTCACACGGGCTGCAGGATGGTCTTTCTTGGGCTCCAGACTGTGACTCACGACCCGCCCCGCTCCCCATCCCCTGGGGTTCCTCAACTCTCTCTTCCCCTCCTTTTCTTTCCTGAGTTCTTACAACTCCCAAACAGTCAACCATGGGATGGAGGTGGTGTGGAGGGTGGGTTCAGTGCAGCCACCCTGAGCTCTGAGCCAGGTGTTTCTAGGGATGCTGTCTTGCTGGCTGTCAGCTGCCTCACTCTGGCTCCTGGCTGGAGCATCCTGGGTCTGCCAGAGGCTGCTGCCATCTCTCAAGCCACCTTTGCAGACAGCTCCGTTGCCTCTCCTCCACGTCCCTGTGCTGGTTCCTCCGTGTCTTTCCTTTGGGTTCAGGGTGGGTGCAGTGCCTCACCAAGTGAGCTCCTCAGGCCTTGTGCCTCCAGATGCCAAGTCAGGCAGAGGGGAGAGGGGCCTTGGGGCCTGCAGCCCCCTCCTCTTCTGCCCTTGCCCTGGATCCTGCTGGGGCTGCAAGTGTCTCTGGCCTCGGGGGTGGGCTGGCTTGTCCCTCTGTGTTCTCCTCTCAGGCAGGAGCTCTCTGCCCTGTGGCCCCCTCCTCCCTGCTTGCCTTTTCCCAAACCTGGCTGCCTCCACTCAGCATTCCTCTCTCTGGGCCTTGGGCAGGGGCAGCTTAGCCAGACCCGCTGGAGGGCGATGCTGGGGACATCAGCAGACTCCTTGCCCCCCCAGCCATCTGCCGGTGCACACCCTCCTCCCTGGCTTCCTGGTGTCCCCAGTCCTCTTGTCCCCCCTCAACCACCTGACCTCCAGTGCAGGCTCCTGGTCAGCCCCTCTCCTCTGTGTGGCTCCTGGTGGGCAGCCCGGGTCCTGATTCCATCTTGGATTCTCCCATGGCTCTCAATACACAAGCACTGGAAGATCTCAGTCCCCAAGGCCCGCGTCTCCCGGGGCCGCGACCTTGCCCACGTCACAGAGGCAACCTTGCGCTCCGGGCAGCCGGGCAGAACGTGTCACCTCCACACCTTCCCGTCTTCTTCCCTCTCCTGTCTTCCTGCCCCAGAGGGCTCTCTGCGCCATCCTGCTGGCCCACAGGGCCGAAGCCACCTTTGCCCTGTGCCCTGGTGGGGTGCACCCACCCAGACCAGAACAGGGCGGCGTCTCTCTTGGTCACTGTGACGCCCTCCGCAACCAGCAGGGCACCTACTTTGTTGGGTGGTGATGAGCGGATTTAAAAACCAACAGATTAATTGTGCAAAAATGCCCGGTGTAAAATGAGCTGTGGTTGGTGTTTTCGAGAGCAGGGTTCAGAGGCACGGAGCAGGTCTGCGTGGCTGTGCAGGGTCACACCACCCCTCCAGGAAGCGCTGGCCCACCTACGGGAGACCCCCTCCCTCTCCAGCCTGGCAGCCGCCGTTCTCCTGCCCCGACGGCACCAGGGACCTCAGCGGGAGAAGGCAGGGATTTTCCCTGGCTTGTTTCATTTACCGTGACCCCAAGGTGAGCCAAGTCAGGGTCAGTCAGAGCTTCCTCTTTCAGGCCAGGCGCTGTGGCGGGTGCTTCTGTGTGACCCCTCCAAGGAGGCCACCGAGCCTCTGCTTGAGGCGGCTGCCTCCTCACCTGGCAGCTCTGACACCCAGGTGGCTCTTGGTCTGTGCTGAGCAGGTTCCGGGATGCCTGCTCTCCTGCCCTACCTGCTTCCTTTGGGGGCCTGGAGACCAGCCCTGGAGCCCAGCAGCCTCTGGTCCTGGCCGACTGCTGTTCAGGGTCCCCAGCTCCCCGGGCCGCCAGGGGTGGAAGGCTCTCCTTCTGCCTGTGAAGCTAGAGGCAAGTTCTCCAGGGCCCACGCTGGCCTCGCAGCCAAAGCAGACATGCTGGGGGCTGGCCAGAGGCCACGCTGGAGCCCCTGCAGCCTGTTTCCCTGAGCCTCTCCGGGAGCAGTGGAGCTGTACCGGCCCCGAGGAGAAGAGGGGCAGTGCTACTGTGTGGATGGACGTCCCCTGGCTGGAGGCTTGGTCCCCCACCTGTGGCACTAGGGGGGATGTGGGCCCTTTAGCAAGTGGGGCCTGGTAGGAAGTTAGTGAGGGGCGTGTCCTTGAGGGGATCTAGGCCCTGGCCGCCCCGTAGCCGTGGTCCACGTCTGCTGTTGAACACAGCTCTGGGGCTTATTATTAAACGGGACACGTTTTCCTTTTCCTCTTCTCCCTATCACACTCCCCAACTGGGCGCGGAACGAGATCACCCTGAACTATGGTGCTCCACCTAGGAGCTGCCTAGACCTAGGTCTGCCAGGACATTAACAAGTGAATGTTGACCACCAGCCCCAGGACCCCCTGCCAGGCAGCCTTTGAATGCCTCCTTTAAAGGCCCCCTGTTCCTGCCCATGGGCAGAACCACAGCCTCTGGGACTGGAGGCCCCTGTGCTTCTCCTTTGCTAGCAAAACAATCAATTCCCACTGCCGTGAGGGAGGTGCATGAGCCGCCTGGGCCACACGCTCCCCTGTAATGGGCTACCTCACCACAGGCCCAGAGCAACCCGGCCAAGTGACCTCAGACTGGAACTCCCAAATTGTGAGCCAGAAAAAACCTTTCTTTTTTAGGTGTATCATCTCAAGTATTCTGTCTCAGTAACAGCAAGCTGGCTGACAGGAACGGACCCGGCACTCTCCACGCCAGGAACTTCGCCACGGCCAGCATCTCCTGTGCAACCTCTGACCTCTGGACTCTGGAGATGGCTTCTCTCTGCATCAGACGTCAAAAGCCGAGCTGGCGGCGGGTCCCATCCCTGCCTGCTGGGCTGCTCCTCCCCCAGCCACCTGCGCTCTGGCCCTGTGTGTGGAGGAGGTGCTGTTAGGTGCTGGGGTGCCCCCCAGAGACCTCAGCAGCCCCCCTTTGACTCACCCAGGGGAGCAGAGGCAGTGCCTTTCCAACCTCAGACAGAACATGGACTCTGCGTTGGATCCTGGCTACCCCACAGTGGAACTCACACCTTCACCCGTGCCTCAGTTTCCCTACCTGTGCCAGGGCTGGCAGTCCCTGGGTAGGGTGGGCAGTGGGCCAAGCCTCATGTGGGGCTTCTGTGGCCACTGCTGCGCCGTCCTGGTGTGGGGTGAGCTCAGTGAGGTGCTTCTATCTCCATCTCCTGCTACCCTACAGAGCACCTCACTCTCAGCCCCCAGGGCCTGTCCCTGTCTCTGCTCAGGCCTTAGCCCCCTCCAGAGGGTTTCTTGGGAAAAGTAAAAGATCACTTTTGAGTAAACTGGTGGCAGATCCCCCTCAGCAAATTTCAGCCTAATTGCTTTTGAAAAATGACTGTGTGTTATTATGGTTTGCAAGACATCAAATGATGTGGAGAATCCATCATAAATACCAGGAGATGCGGCCTGCCTAGGGCCAGGCAGGGAGCAGGGTGGGGCTTGGGTGGCGTGGGGAGGAGCTGGGTGGGGGCTTGGGTCTGTCCTTCCTGCTGCCCTTCTGCGACCTCAGGCAGGACCTCCTCCCTGGGGCTTGGCCAGGTGGACAAGGTGCCTGTCTGAATCTGTCACCTGCATTCCCATGCCCTGGGCTACTGCTGTGACCCAGCCTGGGGTGGGGGAGGAAGTGGCCATGCTGAGCGGTCAGAGCGACCAAGGGAAGACAAATACTCTGAAGCTCTTCTCGGCCTGGTGATCGGCATCTCCTGGCATTTCAAGAAGTGCTGATGGGAAGAATGTGGCCCTGGGGTCACAAGGTCTCCTGGCAGTGAGCTGCACACACGCAAGTATACAAGGCGCACACACGTGTGCACTCTCAGAGGGGCGTGCGGAGTTCACACGCAGAGGCTGGGCAGGCCTGGGCAGCACTGTGACCTTGAGCCGCGTGCTGCTTCTCCTGCCTGGGCTTCGGTTTCCCCTTGTGCACAGAGGCCTCGGCCCAGGCCTTGAGCCAGGCCAGGGGAAAGAGAACTGGCCTTGTCCCAGGACCCCTCCTCCCTGCCTGAGGGTCCTCGGAGTCCCTGTTCTCCTCTGGTGTCTGACGACATCGCAGGCTGTGGGGGGCAGTGGCTTCTGCACTCTGTCCACCTCAGGACCACCTGTCCCCCTCCTGGAGCCCAGGCCTGCCTCTTCCCGGCTGCCCGCTCATGAACACTCATAGAGCGCCTGGCCGATGTGGTTGGTGACTGAGTGAGTCAGGCAGAAGGGCCTCCTGAGATGCAGATGGGACCGAGACCCAGAAGCAGGAGGAGCTGAGTGAAGTAGGAGTGACCTGGCCTGATGGCACCCCACACGTAGGAGCAGAAATTGTCATTCCTTTTCCCAGGGTGAGACTGAGTCCCTGTGACCGGGTCCATTTCTTGGCCATCTCTCTGGCAGCTGCAGGGGACTGGCTCTTTCCGTCGTGCTGGGCAACCTCAGGCAGTTCCAGGTGTACGGGAGGAGGGAGACAGTCAGGCTGGGCCTCAGGGAGATGAAGGTTCCAGAAGCTGCTGGCAGGTTCTGGCAGTTTCCAAGGTCCCTCCTTGGCCGAGGCCTCTTTCCCGCCCATGCAGGATCCAGCACAGCCAAGACCCTCGTCCTCCACAGTGTGGAACTTCTGCTCCCATTGGTCGTTTCCGTGACCTGGGCAGCTCCCAGGATCTCGGGCTCTCCCAGGCTAAGGGACAAGAGAATGCAGGGAGCCGAGAGCCGTCCTGCTGGCCGCAGCAGAGGAGCAGCCCCCACCATGGACAGGACGAGTTGGAGCATCCTCCCCGGCAGGAGCACAGCGCAAGCACGCTGGCACCACGCCCACCCTGTCCTCATGCAGGTGTCACTCACGGTCGCTGGCCCTCCATCTTGGGGTCTGTGGAGAGGGCGAAGGCTGCACCCATGGGGGTCTAGTGAGGATGACAGGAGTGTCCGCCCTCTGGAGGCCCGAGGCCTGCTCTGCCCTGCCCGCTCCCATCTGCGGCCCTGTGGCCCTCCAATGGGTCCTGATCCCACTTCAGCCCCTTGGACACCTGCTGCCCAGGGGTCGGCCTGGTGGTCCCCCCACACACTCCAACCCTCCCCTTCCTGTCCACCAGCTCTGCAGAATGGCAAAGCCTGAGTACTTTTGCCTCTGTGTGGACACTTGTCCACTGTGGTCAGCCTCTCTTTCCTGCTGGTGGTTGCCTGGAGCCAGGACCTTGCTGCTCTGGCCTCCCTGCCCTGCTCGTCATAGCAGGCCACTCCGTCGAGACAGCGACAGTCAGTGCCGGGGCACTGGACTTGTGCCCCGAGGGGCCTCTGCATCTTCCTGTTCTCCCTGCACCCCACGCCACCCACTGTCCCTCTGAGTCCTGTCCTACCTCCTGCACATCCCAAGTGGTCACTTTCCAGGGCCCCAGACAGGCCTCCATTGCCCTGCTCAGGCCCCTTGCATACTTCCTGTGCAGTGACCTTACAGTGACCTTCCCAAGGTCCACCCAGGCCCTGTGCTTCCCCCAGAGGACCTCTCCTGGGCTCCTATCCTCCTGGCTTCATCTCCTTCCCCTTCCAGATGGGCCTCTGCCACCGAGCGGGGTCTGGGAAGGGACTGACTGGATGGGCTTGCCTGGCTGACTTCCGGCCAGCCGGGCTCTGGGCAGCACCTGACCAGGAGGCTGGGTCTGCATTCACCCGCGCCTGCTGCCTCCCAGTGGCTGCCACTTCAAGGCCCCCACTGCTCTCGGGCCGGAGGGATTGGCGACTCGGGTCGTTCAACCCCGTGACCCACAGGGCTTGGCCATGAAGTCCCTGGTCTGCGGGTGGGGGTGGCATCCCTTGTTGGTATGGTGACCAGCATCTTCAGGGCAAGCCTGGTGCCATCCCCTGGGAGGCTCCTAGGGTCACCTACCTTTGACCCAGAGAGTAGTTCATAGGCCAGACATGGGCCTCCCTTGTCGCCTCTGAGACTCAGCCGACCAAAGGCTGAGCCACCAGCTGATCTGTCCTGAGACGGCCCCACTGGGCCCCGGCCCAGAAGCTGCACTCCGCAGGGTGCTGTGGCAGGCCACAGTGGCAGGTGTGGGCTGCCGGTCACCTGGCTTGGGAAGGCTGGGGCCATCGGAGGGTCGGGCTGGCAGAGCTGGGCTGCACGCAGGGCTAGCGGGGTGCCGGCTGGGTCCCGCCCATGGAGAGACCTCCTCAAGAAGCACAGGCTTGAGGGCTGCTGGCCACTCACATTCGAGGCCACGTGGGCTGCAGCCCAGCACCTGAGCTCGACTAAAGCCGAGTGGCGTAGGGCGCAGCTGGGGCCCAGGGATGTCCACCGCAGCAGCCTGGGGAGGGCGGCCTCCCGGTGGGGCGACCCCGGCCATGAGCTGCCCTGCTCACCTGGGCCCTGTGGGGATCACTGGTCGGGTCTGGGTGGGTGACCGGACCCCGGGCCCCCTCTGCAGTTCTCGGTCCACAAGTGTCCTTGCCAAGTGGCACAGGGGAAGAAGCGGAGCTGCTCCCCTCGCCCTTGTTGGGGCACAGCCCCTGGAGCCCCGTCCCCTCTCTCACCAGGAGGACCCCAAGGCTCCATCCTGCCTTCTCCAGAGTCGCCATCCCTGCCACCTCTGACCGAGCCGCGCCAGGCCCAGGCTGAGGGCTGAGTCAGGAGGGCGGCTCGGACTCGCAGGCTCTGAGGGCGCCTGTGACTCACCCTGCCCCTTGGTGGACGGGGTGGCAGGGTGGCCTCTGCCTCTGTCCCTCTCCTCCCAGTTGTGTCTGTGAGTCGCGTTGCTCGGTTCCAGATATGCTGTTGGCAGCCCCTGCCGTGCGTGATGAGAGAGAAAGGAACCGGCTGAGACGCAGCACCCCTGCTCGCCCGCCCAGGAAAGGGCGCTGGGCCTGCCCAGCTCACCGGCCAGTCCTGGTGTGGCCTGGCCTCGGAGGGGAGCAGGCGCGGCTGTCCTTGCAGCAAGGCTTCCTCTTCTGTCTGGGCCGGGGCGGGCGGGCGAGGCAAGTGAACGCCCAGGACTCCACAGTGAGGCCCGGGACAGTCGGGCAGACGGCCTTCCCAGGGTCACGGCTCATCTCTAAGGAATAAGGCCTATTTTGGCTAATGGATTTGGGGATTTCAGTCTGTGGTCACTTGGCCAGGTGCTCTGGGACTGTAGTGACAGAGTTCCTTCCTGGTGGGGACACATGGAGGAGCAGCTGGGGATGCAAGAGGGGCCGGGTGTCAGCGTCCCTTCAGGTGCACCTCAGTGACCTGACTTCCTGCCACCAGGCCGCGCCTCCTGAAGGTTCACCACTCAGCAGCGGCAAGGGCTGGGACTGAGCCTTAACGCCGGGCCTTTGTGGGGCCTTCAAGATCCAGCCCAACAGGACCCAACCTTCGCTTGCCTGAGCCCGGGGGGGCTCCTTACCTTGTGTTCCCTGAGAGCCTCTTGCCTCATCCTTGACCCAGCTGTTTCCCATCGTTCCCATCCGTTCATCCATCTGTCTGTCCGTCCATCCACCCACCTGCATCCATCCCTCTGTCTGTCCTGTGTGGAAGGCACGCTGATGTCTGAATGCGGGAGTAGAAGCTACCTGTAGAGGGCTGGGGTGCTCCTGGATGGGGACAGCTCTGCAGCTCAGTTGCCAGGGCATTGTGAAGCAGCCACGGGCAGCACTGTGTGGTGGGTACAGTATACATGGAGCCCTTTCCCAGTTAGGAGGGCAACTGTGTGCTGCAGAGTGTCCCCAGGTGGAAGAGCTGGGCAACCATAGATGACAGGCGTGAACCCCCAAGCTCTTTACAGAATCTCCTCAGGGACAGTCCTCTCTGTTCCCCCCTCTAGGTGACCCTGTTCTGGCCCATGGTGGTGAGAGACTGGTCCTTCTAGGCCCTGGGTCACGGGAGCCCGGGCAGAGCAGGAGGTACCCTATACCCAGCTGTGAGTCCATCTCTGGTACCATCCGAGCTGGGGGGACAACCTGGACTCATGGCGAACAGCCTGGGAGCCCCTGCTGCTCAGGCCCCTGTCCATTCCGTGAGCCCTATGATGTCTGGGAGGTAGGTCCTGGGTTCTACTGGCTCACTGTCCTGTCTCTTCCTTTCCTTTTTATTTTCTAAAAACATAACTTAATCCTTACAAGAACTCAAGCAAGTAGGGAACTGAAAAAGAAAGCAAGCCACTCCAAATCCCATCGTCCAGAAACGCCACACCTGCCCACTTAAGTCCAGTACTTTGGTGGTGCTGTCCTGCATCGCGCAATTTCAAGTCTGTCCGTCCAGAAAAGTCTTTGCTTGTGTCATGGAGTGGTTTTCTGTTTTCCCCTGAGGCATCAGCCTCCTGCCTGCTGGGTGCCATGTTTCCCCTGGGGTCAGTTGCTGCGTGAGGACAGTGTGGGGCCTCCTGGGCAGCTGGGCCTGGATGGCAACTTCCTTCTTGTCTTCCCGGCTCCCTGCCTGTCTTTTCCACTCTGACGAGCTTCCTCTGCTTTCCCCGCTTCCTTTCTGCGCCCCTCTCTGCCGTATCACAGAGTCCGGTCCCTGGCCCTGACTTGAAGACTGACTACAGTCTCTGCATTAGTTGGGTTCTCTAGAGGAACAGAACCTACAGGAAGCGTGATTACAAAAGGGGATTTATTGGATGGGCTCACATGACCAGAGGCTGCATTGTCCACAATGGCCTTCTGCAGCTGGAGAGCTGGAAGAACCAGCAGCTGCGCAGTCCAAGAGGTAGAAGCCCCAGAACAAGAGGGATCAGCACTGCTACCCTAGTCTGAGACCAGGGCTTCTGGAAACTACCTGAGAATCGCTGGCAGAGTCTGCTTTGGAAGAGTGAAGAAGCGAGAGTCCGATGTCCTCAGATGATCAAAGCAGCGATCAAGAACCCGTTCAAGAAGAGCCGAGCTGCATTTGCATCTGCTTCCTTGTCTTCCACCTTTATTCCAGCCTACTGGGTGGTGCCGCCCTCTTAGGGAGGAGCTTCACTTCACTTGGTATCCCACATGCCAGTCATTCCCAGACACACCCAGATGGACACACCCAGAAGCCTCTTAATCCTGGGCATCTCCTAATCCCATCAAGTTGACAATTCAGATTAACCATGGGCCTCCATCTCTCCTGAGGAGTCTGGAAATTCCTCCCTGATATCCTCTTCCTCTCTCTTTGGCCCTGGGATGAGGGATGGCTCCGCGTCCCTCTGCCCTCGTCTAGGGGTCCAGCAGGTGTGGAGGCAGGGCAGTCTGAAGACCTGGGCCCTGTGGTAGGGCTGGTGACGATGCTGTGGCTGGCTTTCCCCACAGGGTTGTTTGTAGGGGCATTTGAAGGCGGGCAGGTTGTGAATGTGGTTTCCTGGTGTGGGTCCTGCCTCTGCGTCCCTGTGGCATTCACTTGGGGCCCCCTGGGCTTCCCTGCCTCTGGCTCTGTGTCGGCTCCCTCTTGAATCTTGGCGACAAAGAGCCTTGATTTCCTCGAGATAGGGCGAGCTGTGTCTCCCATTTTCCTGCGTCTCAGAAATTCCTCCTACAGCACGGTTTCTTTTGGCTCCTGTAAAGGCCAGGACTCTCGACAAAATCTTCAGGCTCCTCCGCTTCCCTACATGGGGTGAGGCCCCAGCCTGAGCTGAGTCCTTTTGCCTTAGGCCTGCCCGGCTCCGGCTTAGTCAACAGTGGTATGATTGCTGCATTTGTTATTGGGAACATTTTTCTTTGGACACAGTGGTACCAGTGGCTCCCAAGTTGTCCCACCAAAGGCCTGTTATGGTCATGATTGTGGAAACTGGTCCCCAGACCACTCTGACATTGGAGCTGCTACATCTCTGCAGAGGCCGCGAGGCCAGAGCAGGCAGGTGCCCGCCCCAGACCCAGCTCCCTCCACCCTTGGTCTTTGAAACACACCTTCCATACTTGGTCATTCACTGGACGCTCGTGTGCTGCAGCCCGCACCGGGTTCTGGGGTGACATGGTCAGACAGCCAGCCTCGGCCCCTGTGGAGTGAGCACCACTGTGAGGCCCGGCGGAGCCCAGGGCAGGGGCGTCTAGGCCTGACCTGTGCCCGGGGCTGCCCTGAGCCCTCTGTGCCCGGCTCCAAGCGGAGCTGAGCAGTGGGTGGAACTGCAGCCGTGGGCTCCGGGTGGGACACCTGCAGGGAGGGCCATGCTGCCACTCAGGTCTGACCCCTGCAGCCCATAGATGACCCGGACTCCAGATGGGTAGGTCTGGCCCGGCCACGCAGCGTCTAAGTACCCGTTTCCTCTCTGTTTAGTGCCAGAAAAGGGAGAAGATGGGGGTCCTCAGAGCCGTTCACCAACTCCCCCCACCTGCCCAAGGGAAGGAGAGATGAGAAGGCAGCCGTAGGAGATGCGGCGCGGCCAAAGTTTAGAAATAGTCTTGGGCTTTTGTTGTTTTATAAAAATAAGTTGGCCGTGCCTGCTGGAGAAACACGACTCATCCCACCCTGAGCCAGACTCCTGCCTCAGGCAAATAAGGATGTCGGGTGAGTGTGGGGACAGTGCTGCCTCCCGCCCCACCCCCTCCCGCCATCCCACAGGACAGGCAGGCACAAGGGAGACTTCTGGTGCATATGTTTAGCTGATCCCCTCCCATCCCCGAGGATGGTGCTAGTGTGGCCCCATCTCCTGATGTGCAAGGTGGGCCCCAGGGCCAGGCTCTCTGGTCTGCGTGAGCGAGATGGGCCAGCTCAGCCTCTGGTCCCCCTTACTGGTCGTCCACATTGGGGGCTGAGGCTCTCCTGGCCTTAGATGGCTCTGTTGTTCCCATAGACTCGCTTCCCTTGGTTTCTGTCAGATGGGAATCCCTTAAATTGGCTAGGAACAACATTCCGAGCTCGCTTTTCCTAAGAGGAGATGCCTCAAAAATAATCTCTGAGTCTAAGCCATCTTGTTGATGGGGAAACTGAGGCCCAGGGACGGAACGGGGCTTGCTCTAAACGTGGGAGAGCTGACATTGTCTTGGGGGTTTGTTCTGGGCTTCTTCAAGTGTTTTGCTGAAATTCTTAAAAATAACACACTCTTCATTCACTTCAGCCATCAAGCATGCACACCCTGGCACTCTCGGGAGGGCCAGTGCGTCATGAATTCCCAAATGCTGATGAGGTGCTGGGCTCAGAATAGGCCTGAGTCACGGGCGCGCAGGGCTGCCAACCCTACGCCCGGAGAATAACCCTGGGACACCACAGTGTCCTCCCCACGTAGCTGCTGTCACGCACACTCCGGCACCCATACGTGGGCACACACAGGCACGCCCGCGTGGGCACGCACATGTGCACCCATCGCCTTGGAGGCCAGCGGCATTGAGATCCAAGCTCTGTGTTTCCACATTGAGGAGTCAGCTCCTGGCCCAGCCTCTCTCTGGCCCCACTGGCCTGGCCCAAGGGACCTCAAGTACCCTACTCTCTGGGTCCCCCCTCCCCTGCGTGCAGCTCCTCCTCTCTGACCACCCCCACCTCCCATGTCCCTCCACCTTGCAGCCTTTCCAGGGGACACTGCCCAGCCCACCCCAGGGCCAAGGTGCCTGCCTCCATCCCTGTACTTCAGAGCATCGCCCACCTGCAGGCAATAGCCTCTTCCTCCTCTGAGGCCTCCCGGCCTCCTCACCCATAGCCCTAGCCTTTCATGGCCTGAGGACTGTGCCTGACTCCTCCGCGCTGATCCTAGGCTTACTGAGGCCATGATCCTACTTGTCCTGAACCAGTCGGCGTGGGGGCCCCTCTGGAACCCACATTCTTGCACTCCGACTTGAGTCACATCTTTCAGTTTCCCGGGGCTCCCACATATGACCCTCTCGGCCCTCAGGACTTGAGTTCCTCATTCTTCCTCAGTGGACCCCATCCACTCTTGAGCAGGGACTCCAGGGTGGCCTCCCCTCCTGCCTCAGGCCCCGGGAGCCTTGTGACCCGTCACACTGCTCTTTGGGTATTTGCTAGTTAGGAAGTCAGAATTCAGTTTGCAGTCAGTCTTGCTGTGTGTGCAGCACTACTGCACACAAGTGCACCAAGTGTGCATGCATATGTGGGGCAGCATGTGCATACTCTTGTGCATTATTTACCTGAACAAATGCACACCTGGCGCACACACTGTAACTGAGTGTACAGGTGCACCTGTGGGTGTTAGCTGTGCGGGGTGCTGTGGGTGGGTGCTGTGGAGGGGTTGTGTTTGGGCCTTCCCTGGCCCCGCCTCCCCCAGCCCCGCCTTCATGACCCTGGCTCCCAGCCCCACCTTCCCTGGCCCCGCCTTCCCTGGCCCCACCTTAACATTTTCTTCTACCCTGGAGTTAGTTTCACAGGTCTCTTATCCTCTTCTGAACCAGGAGGAACACAGACGCTGCTGCACAGCCTGGCTGCCACTCCAACTATCTCCCCTGCAGCCCTGGAAAGCCATCTTCCTCCCACTGTCCAGGAGCCGACGGGAGCCCTCTGGCAGCCTCTGGGTGCAGCTGGGGCACGGCTGCAGCCTGCTCTCCCTAGCCTGTCTCTGTCGTCTTATGGCTGCTCTGTCCTTCTGTCCTTCCCTGCTCCAGGACCTAGCTGGAGCCCCTGCACTTTCACGCTGGTGGAGGGGCCGCCAGACACACTCCATCCCCATCACGGCCTGCGCTCCAGGTTAGGGGACGAGGTCCCTCCTGCGGGCTCCTGCCTCCTCGCCTCAGAACCATCGTCCCTGTCCCCAGCTCTCCCTCCTCTCCCCGTCTACACCCCAGTCTACAGGCTCCCCACAACCCCCCAAAGGCTGAGGGCTGTGAGGCCGCCCCTCTCAGCGGACAGCCTGCAGGGCCGCCCGCCCTGCTGCCCCTCAGTCTGCTCTGCTCTGTCTGGCCCTGTCTGTCTGGCCCAGCCTGTTCTGCTGAGTTGCGAGAGTATCCTCCCGCTTGACCCCCCACCCGACCGGGGCTCCCCTCCTCCCTGTGACCTCCTCAGGGTGGCTCCCCAGCCCAGCCCCAGGCACTTTGGCTTCCACAGCCTAGAGTGACCTGGATCCCTGCTGGACAGCCCAGTCTTCCCCTGCCTGTCAAGGGGTATGCGGGGTGCAAAGGGGGGGCGTCCTTCCAGCAGGCAGAAGGGGCAGGCCGTGGTTTTACTCAGCCTCACAACGCGCCAGGCGTTGGTTCTGCTCCCTCCTCCCTGTGGCCCACTAGTTTAATGGAAGAGGCCCCACCAGCAAGGCAGGAGTCTGGGTTTCTCAAAGCAGGGACCTCAGCCTCAGAGCCAAGTGACTGATGGTCACCGACTGGGGAGGCAGGAGACAAATGGACCTTACTCCAAGTTGGCTAATCTTCCAAGGCCATGTTACTGCCCAGGGTCCCAGCAAGGTGACACCTCCTCCAGGAAGCCTGTGGGTGAAGCCCCCTGCCCCTCCCAGCTTCCCGTGGTTCTGAACTACATCATGGGCCCCCACTGGACCAGGAGTCTGGGAGGCAGCTTGTGGGGTGGCTGTTGGGCTCTGCAGGATGCCTGTGAGTACTGCTCTGACAGAGACCAGCAGGGAACCAAGGAAGCCAGGAAAGAGGGGGTGGGGCGGAGGGCTCCTGCTGGCTGCCCTGGAGCTCCCTGGGTGACCCAAGACCGCGGGCCCTGGGCTGGATCTGGGTGAGGGTGGCCAGCTTGCCACATGAAGTTGCAGGAATAGGAGGAGTGGACAAGCTGGGAGCTCTTCCTTCACCCACACAAAGACCCCATGTTCTGGCAGAGAAAGGACTTCCTCTCTCCTGATTTCTGCTTCCATGTTCTCTATGCAAATGCCTGAAATGCCACCTCTCGCTGTCAGGAGGGACTGGTCCTGCCTTGGACCAGCAGTCAGGGTGTGTGTCGGGAGGATGTTACGGCTTGGATGTGAGGCGTCCCCCAAAAGCTCCAGAGGAAAAGTGAAGGGGCTGCGAGAGCCTTAACCCAGTCAGTGAACGAGTCCCCGGTGGGATTAACTGAGTGGTAGGCGTGGCTTTGGGTACATGTCTGTATCTGGAGAGTGCAGTCTCTGCTTCCTGATCACCAGGTGAGCTGCTTCCTCTGCCGCCCTCTCCCGCCATGATGTCCAGCCTCACCTCGATCCCCAAGGAATGCAGGCGGCCTTCTATGGACTGGGACCTCTGAAGCCGTGAGCCCTCAGATGAACTCTCCTCCTCTGCAGTGTGCTGGTCGGGTCAGTGAGTCACAGCAGCCAAAAAGCTGGCTAAAACAAGGGAGAATCACTTTTTCTGTCCTAGTGAAATCAAAAGACTCTCCTGTACTACAGTCAGACCTGGGGTCCCCGAGGAGGATCCTCCCCAGACAGAAAACCAGCAGGAGCCAACCTGCCCCGCTGAGGCTGAGCTGCAGCCTCTGCAAGGGCCTTGATGCTTTGCCTGCGTCCCAGCTGCTTCCTTCCTGGGCCAGGAGGCAAGGGGTCTGCCAGGCAGCCTGGGAAGCTTGAGGTCCCCAAAGGGAACATCTGCATGGGAAATGTCTGGGTCCCCAGTGACCCGGAGATATGTGCCCCTCAGCTGTGCAGAGTGAGCACCAGCAGCATGACACAAGGTGACACCTGGACAGTGGCTGTGCTCTCCAGGCCTCTCCAGGATGGGGGCTGGCGGCAGCTCTGTTCCTGCTGGCCACACGAGAGCAACGAGAATTCAGCTGGCGTGTGGGAGGGGAAGGCACTGTGGACAGGAGCCAAGCTGGCCGTGGAAGTCTCTGGAGCCATCCGGGTGGCCATTTGCATGACCTAGGGGTCGCCTGCCCCCGCGTCTCAGGAGGTGAGAGAACAGCAGAGGGAGGCTGACATGGGTGATCCAGTCCTGGAGAGAGGGCAGCATAAGCCCCAGAGCTGGGCAGTTTGCAAAACTGAGATACTCACTGGGACATGGCCACTTCTAAAGCCCTGCTCTGCAATCTACCAGCCACATCCTCACACACACCATCCAGATCCTGTGGTTTTGAGCATCCTGCTCTTTGGGAAGATTCTGTACAAATCAAAAGACTCCAGGGGGAATTTGCAAACCTTGCAGAAAAAAACGTCAAGATTTTCCGAAGATGAGGAGAGCCGTTGTAGGATGCTTTCAGCCACAGGGCGCTCCTGAGCATGCGCAAGTCAGACCTGGGAACAGTGAAGGCCCTGGCTGGGGTCTTGCGGCCTGTCCTACAACTTAACCCCAAATCAACACTTGGGCCTCTTTCTGTTCATCTTAAGAAGTGGCTCATAAGTGCGTCATGAACTTAAGCTTATTAAGTGGAAGAAAAAACCAACGTGTTCTGGGGCTTTCTGCTCACGTTGGGGACACACCCACCAAGCACACTTTGGACCTGCTGAGAGGCCACGGTCCCCGATGCCAACGAGCCTCCCTTGAGCTGGCAGCATCTTGCAGGGTGTCCTGGGCCAAGGAGGCTACTTGTGACCACGGGTGTGTTGGGTCCTCAGCAGGGCTGGGCTTGGAGCCACCAAACGTGGACAAAGCACTGTGGCTCCATGTCCAGGCAGCAGTGGCCAAGACCAGTGCCATCTTCCTGACCCTCTGCAGCTGTGTCTTCTTCCCTGGGATCGCCACGGAGCTTGTCTTAGGAGGAGCAAGGCTCTGGAGTCAGGGACAGCATGGCCAAAACCACGTCAGATCAAGCCACCCCGATCACACTGAGCTGCCTTGTGGGCAGAGCGAGAATCTCTTTCTTTCTCTGCCTTTGGGCTGCCGCCTCCACTCTCTCTCAGCAGAACGGTGTGTGCGTGTCGGGGTGGCTGTCTGTCGACGCTGTAAACACCCACGAAGCTGAAGTGGCAGGGCCCCTGGAGAAGGCCGGGTGCAGGGGGCCCGGCACCCATCTGTCGGGCAGGTGGGGTAGGCGGAGTGGAGGCGGGTGGCAGCTCCGTCCCTCTGAGGTGGGTCCAGTGCTCTTGGAAGTCAGGGGGCAGAGCCCACTCCCTGGTCCCCTTGCCCCCTTACTCCGTCCTCAGCAGGGCAGGGTACATGACCACCCATCAGAGCCACTGTCCTCTCTCAGGAGCTCAGTAATTGGTCCAGCCAGATGCCAATCATCATCCTTGGGCGAGTTTTCTCCTCTGGGAAACCATTTCCCCTCAGCTTTTCTGTGAGGCAGAAGTGAACCATCAGGAACCCAAGAGGTGATCAGGAAAATGTGCCCAGCCCAGCCACGGGCACGGAGGCTCACGAACCAAGGTGATGCAGGTAGGGGCGGTGATGTGAAAAAGGAGCAGGCCTCATAAATGGATGGTGGGACTGAGAAGAGCAACCGAAAGACGCAGCAGGAAGCAGGACAGCCCCAGCCTCCAAGGACGGTGTGGAGAGGACCCCTGGGGAACCACAGCCCTGCAGGAGTGGTTGGAGAGACCCCCACATCACACTCCAGATTCAGAGGACAGAAATGACGTTGATCCGAGCCAACGCTAAGTGCAAAGATAGAGCCACGACGAAGCAATAGTTAAAACCCAGAGCTGGTTCTCTGAAAACGTGCTCTAAAATGAACAAGCCACTCGAAAGCTTGATCAGGAAGAGAGCAAGCGCCGGGGCGCAGACAGCAGGCGGGGACACCGGGGGCTTCCGGGCTCGGTGGGCAGCACTCCTTGTCAGCCAAGTCGGGAGGTTCGTCTCACGCTCTCCGGCTGGGGCCTGCTGCACAAGACTCATGAGTGATCAGTGTGATCAGAGAAGGTGCAGCACCAAACTGTGGGAGCGTCCCGGCGTGCCCGCTCCTGGGTACAACCTCGCCTGAGCTCAGTTGTCCCTGGGCATGACCATGTCTGGGCTCACTCGCCCCTGGGCACGACCATGCCTGAGCAACTTGTCCCTGGGCACAACCATGTCTGGGCATGCTCGTCCCTGAGCTCGGTCCTCCCTGGCACACTGTCCCTTGCGGGTGTCCCTGGGTGGGCTTGCTTGTCCCTGGCTGCCTCCCCTGGGCTTGTGCCTCCTCTCTCTGAGGCCCCACCTCTTGAAGAGACCATCACCTCAATGCCACCCACTGGGGACCAGCACTTGGGACTCCAACCACACCAAACATGGCGCCTCCTCCACCTTCTCTACTTCCTCCCTCTGCCCCCGTCTGTCCAGGCTTTCCCACGTGCCTGCTGAGTGTGCAGCCCCTGCTCGGTGCTCAGCACTGGCTAGGCACCGCTGCCCGCGGGAGGAGCCGGCGGGGCTGGAGCTCCAATGGTGCGGACACCTGGGGCCTGAGTGCAGAGGGGGAGCTGGGCCAGCAGGAGGGCAGTGACGGCCCTCAGGAAGTGGTGCCACGTGGCGTCTGCTGGAATCGCAGCTAGAGCCAAGGGTGAGTGGTAGCCCCTGCTGCTGGGGCAGGGAAAGCCACATGGGAAGAGGCCCGAGGCCGAGGCGGCCAGTGAGCACCCAGGCCTGCAAGAGCGGGCACGAGGGCTTCCGCTGGGGAGGCCCAGGCCTGGGGGTGCCGGCTCCCATGCCCAACCCAGGCAGGCCACTGGACGAGGGCACGGCCGTCAGTGCAGGAGAAGGTCGATGGCCGTCTGGAGCTCTGGGTGCCCCAGGCTGCAGGGCTAAGTGCAGACCAGGGCACAGCAGGGAAACCAAGGCAGGGGTCCAGGAGGGCCCTGGGAGTTGCTGCCAGGTCCCTGGCTGTGGACAGCAGCATGAGGCGGGAGCCCGGGGACTGAGCGGTCTGGACGGTCTAGGGCGCTGAGGGCCTGGGGTCTGGGAGCGACTCAGTGCTCTCCTTCCTCGAGGCTGCTTCGCGCTGCCTTCCTTCTGCACCTCTCTCCTCTCCCTCCCCTGGAGCCCCCTGAACTCCCATCCTCTCTGAGTCCCATCCCTGTGTCTGAGCTGACTGCTGACCCGGGGTGTCCTGGTGGAGGAGCCCCCTTCCCCATGGCTAGCGCCCACATCCCAGCTGCACTCAGTCCCCACCACTCGCATCCCTTCCCTGCAGTGTCCGTGCCCAGGAGTGGGAAGGAACCCCTTGCCCAAGTGGACTCATGAGGGCTCAGGTGTGCAGAAGAGCTCCCCGGAGAGGGTCTCAAGGACAGGGGTCATGTCCATCACTAGGACAGGAGAGGCCATGCTGCGAGGTGGGCAGGCCGAGTCAGGGCCCAGGGAGTGGGTGGGACCCCAGGGCATCGCCCCTTCCTGAGTCTCAGGGCTCACCGGGGGATGCCAGGGACTCTGCCGTGCCATCAGGCTGGAGCCACCTGCGCACACACTGCTGGCCCTGGGCCGCCTTGGGTCTTGTCTTGGGGCAGCTCCCAGCCCTGGCCTCAGGAGGCCTCGTGGGCTGCTTGCCTTCCTTGGGCTCCTGCCTTGGCCACATCACCAGGCTGCACTGGCTTGCTGGAGGGTGGGGCAAGGAGAGCATAACTGGGCCACCTGGTCTCCTTGCCGAATCCCCCGAGGTGGGCGAAAACCCAAGTGAAGTCAGGAGCCCTCTCTCAGCTGGCCCGGGATGACAGGCACCTGGGGATCCTGGCCAAGAGAACCCCAGGGGAGCCCGGTCTAGACGGCCAGCCTCAGGACCAGGAGCTGAGTGCATGAACCCCAGGGGAGCCCGGTCTAGACGGCCAGCCTCAGGACCAGGAGCTGAGTACATGAACCCCAGGGGATCCCGGTCTAGACGGCCAGCCTCAGGACCAGGAGCTGAGTGCATGAACCCCAGGGGAGCCCGGTCTAGACGGCCAGCCTCAGGACCACGAGCTGAGTGCATGGTTGCTGTTATAAGTCATGAGATGATTTGTTACACAGCAACAGCTGACTGAGAGAGAAAGGAAAACTTAAAGGCAGTGCTTGAATTTTTCAGGCCACCAACAGTGAAGAAAGGAAGGAAAGAGAAGGAACAAAGGAGGCGAGGTACGGAGGAGAAGAAGGCTTGATGTGGAGCTGTTGCTTGCACTCCTCCCAGGTTAGTTTGTGCTAGTCTTGCCAGGACGCCCTCTCCTGCAGGCCCCAAACAGAGCTCCGTGACTTTAAAATCTTTGAGCCCTTGACCTGGAGTGCCGTCTCCCCGCAGCCTGCCTGTTTGGGATCTGGAGTGACCTGGAAAAGGTCAGTGATGACATCCGGGTCCTGGGGCTTCAGGTCAGAGGTGGGGCTGTTAGGCCAAGTCAGGCTCTGACCTCATCAGCGGATCAATCCATTGACAGCCAAATGCAATCGCGGGTGGCAACTGTAGGCAGGTGGGGGTGGCTGGAGGAAGTAGGTCACTGGGACGGGGCTTTGGGCTCTGTCTGTCCCTGGCCCCTTCCTCTCACTTTCGGCTTCCTGCTGCCATGAGCTGAGCAGCTTCCCCTCCATCCCTTCCACCATGACGTTCTGCCTCACCTCGGCCCAGAGCAATGGAGTCGGCAACGAGGGACTGACTCTGAAACTGTGAGCCCCAGATAACCTCTTTCTCCTCTACGCTGTCCTCATCAGACATAGTGGTCACAGCGGTGGAAAGCTGACTAACCCACCTGACAAAGCCTACTCTGCAGAGCTCCCCCAAGACACACCTTCTCCTTGGGGGTCACCCAGCCCCCTGACCCCAGGGAGCTTCTCTGCCCTCACCTTGCTTTGTACATGAGCTCCATCTGCGGTCTCCCTGCATCCTGACCGCCCTGCCCTGCAGAGCCTTCTGGGGTCCCTGGCTTCATCCTCCCGGAAGCCTTTGACCGCAGGCACAGCAGCAGCTGATGTCCACAGGTACTGAGTGGCCGGGAGGCTCGGGGCAAGAGGTGGGGCTGGAGGGGGCAGCCATTGGCCTCGCAGGAGCTGGCGGGAGCTGGATGTCTGTGGACCGAGTGAAGGACAGGTAGTCAGAGATGGCTCTCCGGGCCTCGGAAGACCACAGATGCTCGCAGATAAGACTCGAGGGCTTGAACTCCAGGTTGCTCTGGAAGGCCGGCGTCGGGTGTCGCTCACAAACAGCCTCACCTGGACGCGGCTTCCCACTGCAAATCCCCATCTGGCTCCCTGGGCTGAATTCAAAGGCAAAACGTGCAAAGCCCTGGCCTGTGGAGACTTCCATCCAGACAGTGAGCACAGGCGCTGGCCGGGGACACCGCCCGGGCCAGTGGGCGTCCTGGTCCCGGAGGGTCCTCTGACGTCAGTCTGGATGTGCCCCGGTTGCAGGTCTGGCCTGCTACTTGGGCTTGGGGCCCGGGGCGGGGACAGCAGTGGAGTGGAACTGCAAGCTCTCCAACTGATCTGTCCCTGCGATGACGGGCGTGTAGGGCTCCTGGCTGGGGGACACTCGTGGTTGATTTTCTGGGAGGGAAAATGCTTTTTAGTTCATTTCAATCTTGTGCATGAGTTAGAGAAATTCCCCATTTCAGACAAATAGTCTAAGAAGAAGAAAATGACTCAGCGTGCACTTTATATAACAACCATTAGGATAATCGACAGTCGTTCTGATTCAAGGTACAACATTCTCTGTAAAAAAAAGACATTCTCTGCTTTCTTGAACATTTCTGAAAGGCTGAGAATTGAATCTCTTCCCCAATAAACACCCAGAAACCTGGCTCTCCATCAAAAGAGAAAAATGTAGCAGAAGCAGGAAACTGTCTTTCAGAGGATACAGGGCCCTCTTCAAAGCCCAGAATTCATGCAAGGAAAACAGCTGGAGTGGTCAGTATTCACCTGGCCCGGGGGGCTGCCCCGGTCTGGCCCCTGAGGCCCTTGCAGACCTGAGGTGCCGGGGAGGCCAGTCCAGGTGTGCGTCTGGAAGCTGGGGTGCTCCTCAGCATCCTGCATGCTGCTCCCCTCCCAACCTGGATCACTTCACTCTGTCCCCCGTGGAGGCCGGGGACACCGTGGTGGCAGGCCCACGTCCCTTCCACCCCTTACCTCCTCCAGGGCAGGGCCGAGGGAGGGGCTGGGGGGCCTACAGACCCTGAAGTGCCCCGAGTGCAGCCCTGGTGGGCTGTTCCTTGAGGGGAGGGCACCGAGCCCCTCGGAGGTGACGCGCTTCCCGCCTTTCCGCCATCCCGGGGTGGGGCCCAGGCCGCGGGAGCTGAGCTGGGAGCTGAGTCCTCCCACTGCCCTCCCCCCCCAGACGTCCTCAGCTCTTCTGGGCCACTCGTTCCTTCTGTGGAGAAGGCAGGCCAGGCTCCCGCGGGCTCCAGCGGGGTGGGGCACCACTTGGGAGCACGCAGCCCTGTCTCCCTCATGACTGACGTCCTCAGGCCCCCCTCACACCTGGACGCGGGCTGGGTGGGCCTGAGGTGTCTGGGGGCTTGGCCGGGAGGGCGTCTGCACCCACACGGGGATGGCACCCGTTGGACGTTGATCTCCTCCTCTGCCTCTCCCTGGGACTCAGGGCCCGTCTCCCACCCGTCATGGCGTAATCATTATCCTTATGCTCAAATGGCCGCACTCCTCAGGCTGGGTCCTTGGCTGCCACACAGCCCCTGGCGCCGTGAATGCATGCCCGCTTTCTGGGAAAACGGTGTTCCAGGTCTCTCCGGATGTTTCCTCTGAGCTCAGCTGCCCTCCGGGGGTTTCCCTTCTCTTTCAGAGCACAGATCCGTCTCCAAATTTTGGGCAATGGTTCCGGGTGCAGGGAAAGTGCCCTGTGGCTCTTCCTGGGGACAGGGCTGGGGAAACCTTGTCTCCTTGTAAATACCGATGACTCGTACTAGCTCTCCCATTGACGTCCTCGGGCCAGGGATGGGCAGGACTGAGTGGCCTACGCCAGGCCCCAGGGTGCTGAAGCACCAGCGCCAGCTCCGCTGACTGTCCCGCGTCTGCAGGGCCTGCGCTAGGAGGCCAGCGGGGTTTATTGCGGCCCCGTCTTTACTGTCTTTATGAATTTCTCCCGTGGTGTGTCCGGGAGGAATGGCCACTGGCAGAATCAGGCCTCTCCTAACCTCCTGCTCCACAGGGGACCAAGAGAGGGTGCCAAGCAGGCTCTGGGAAGGGGCCCAGGCCCACTGCCCGACCCTGCAGCCCTCCCCGGAGGCTCAGGAAGTCCAGCCCCACATAGGGAGGTCACGGAGCAGGGCTTGGGACATGCTGCTTGAGGCCTTATGACCTCGATGGACCCCGCTGTGCACAAGAGCAGAGACCCAGGTCCTCAGGGCCCTGCGTGGCCAGGCTGCAGGACAGGCTCCCTGCCCGCTCCCTCGTCCCTCCCTCCCACCGTTTCTGCATGACTTCAGTAATCAACCAGGAGCTATTGAGCACCTACGGGAAGCCAGCGGGGTCACAGCCTGTGGCTGGGCTGAGTCCCCCGGGCACAGTCTAAGGAACAGGCGAGCCCTCCTGGAGTGCCTGCTCGAGGTGACTTGGCACACCTGAGGCCGAGGCACCCCAGACAGCCGTGCCTGGGGAGGGCAACCTGCCAGCAGGAGGGAAGGATGAACAGAGCGCTCTGGGCAGTGCCCGGGTGGCTGTGGGCAGCAGGTGTCTCTTGAGTCTCCACAGAGTGCAGCTGCCTGAGCGCTCGTGTGTGTGCTCAGGTGTGTGCACAGGTGGGCTGCACGTGGCTGTCTGAGAGGGGAGGGCTGTGAGCCCTGGCCTCTGGCCAGTCAGGGAACGAGGGCCCTGATGGCCGCTGTGAGGCAATGCACAGGTGACTCAGCCCCTCTGAGCCTTGGTGCTCCTCCTCTGTGCAGTGGGGTCGCTGGGGAAGCTGGCTCGAGCGAGGGTTAGACGTGCCCATGCCCTGGGCCCTGGGCCGGTGCAGAGCCAGGGCTGGGGCCCAGCTGCACTTTCCTCTTTTGTTGCTCAGACTTTGTTTTCACCACTTGGCCATATGTTCCTCACAGAGAGGGGAAGCAAGGGAACCCGGCCCGTGTCCAGCAGCGGCTGAGCAGGCCCAGGGACGGGCAGCCATGGATTTGACCATCCAGCTTGACGAGGCAGAGGGCCCTGCAAATGTCGCAGTTCCACAGGCACATGGAGGGGCCAGATGGGGACCGCAGGGGATGTTACCGTGGGCTGAGATGAGGTCCTTATAGCTCCCTGGAGGCCACCAGAGTGGAGGACGCGGTGCTCAGTACAGGACCGCTGGCTTAGGCACACGCTAGGTACACAGCAAGCAGCACCCTGGACGTTCCTGCTCCCCATGGTTGGGTACCTGTTCCTCCCTCAGTGACAGCTCAACCCTTTGGTTCTGAGAGAGTCCTGGGTGGCCTGGTCTTGTGCAGCCACCAGCCTGGGGCCTCCCGAGACCTCACGGCCTCGTCTTCCATAAGATGAACAACCGCTGCTTCTGGGCCTCAGGGCCATGCCAGGAAAGGCACTGTGGCCCTCGCTCACCATGACGCGCCGGCTGCAGCTGAGAGGAGCCAGGCTGGGCGTCACCCCTGGAAGGTGCCGGCTGCTGGGTGGTGCGTGTTGTGCCCCGGGCTGCCCCTTATTTTAATTTTTGTCCTCCCTATGCTCATGTTTACTGGGAGCTTGCTGGGGTGGGGTGCTCTGGACCGTCCCAAAGAGTGTGGCGTCCTGTGGAGTCTGTGCGCGCCCAGCTCAGCATCCAGCTGGGAGGAGGCGGGGCAGCCTGGCTGCCTCCAGCTTGTCTCCTTGGTGCTGCATCCAGGCAACAGGGACTCACGGAGGCGCTGGGTCCCAGCAGCAGTCACAGCGGGTGCAGGGGCCAGCCTGCCCAAATACGCGGACAGCACTGCAGGGCACACAGTGCCCGGCCCAGCCGGGTGCTGCTCGGGGAGCTGGGCAGGGTGGCAGTGACCTCACCCATGTGTCTTTGCTGGCAGGAGGCGGGCCTCTCGGTGGCTCATCCCCACAGGGCCCAGTACTGTCCTGGGCATCTGCTGTGCAGAAGGCCCCGCGGCTGTGACAGCTCCGTCGTCCCTGGGGTGCGGGGCCACCACAAAGCCCAAGCAGGTGATGGGCGCCCTCTGGCCCAGATCTTCATGGCGACCCACCCACCCAGAGGTGGCCCCGCCACGGGCCAAGCTCAGGGCTGATGAGCGCTGGACCAGCCATGCGGATGGCCACCACACCCCGGGCACTGCGTGTGTGGCTTGGTGGCGCCAGGCTGGCTTGCTCCAGGGTGGCTTCCTGAAGATTCAGAGCACCCGTCACCCAACCTGTGACAGGTGTGCCCCAGAGGACGCCCCAGGGAGGAAGCCCTTGGCCCTCCAGGAGTGGAGGGAAGCGACAGGGCCAGCGGCAGAGCTTCCACACGCAGGAAGCAATGGCAGGAGGCAGAGTCCTCTGAGAGAAGCAGCGAGGGACTGGTGCTCCTGGGACTCGGCCTCCGTAGCTCCAGGGCCCTGCCCGAGCCTGGACCCAGCTCTCACCTGAGCCGTGGGGGACGCGAGGCCCTGAGGCTCTGCTCTCTCCATGACGGCAGTCCTGGGATGTGGAATCAGTGTCCCATCTTGTCCGACCCTCACCCCTCCTGTGAGGATGCTCCAGCTGGCCTGTGACCACCATGGGCCACAGGGAAACAAGACATGTCTGCAGAGAAGCCCAGGTTCTGCAGGAAACAGCTGGCCCAAGGTGGGGATTCGAGGAGGTGAGGTCAAGTGAGGAGGTGAGGAAATGAGGTGAGGTGGTGAGGTGGGGTGAGGTGAGGAGGTGAGGAGGTGAGGTGAGGTGAGGAGGTGAGGGGAGGTGAGGAGGTGAGGAGGTGAGGGGAGGTGAGGTGAGGAGGTGAGGTGAGGAAGTGAGGAGGTGAGGAGGGGAGGTGAGGAGGTGAGGCAAGGAGGTGAGGAGGTGAGGAGGTGAGGTGAGAAGTGAGGAGGTGAGGAGGGGAGGTGAGGAGGTGAGGAGGTGAGGAGGTGAGGGGAGGTGAGGAGGTGAGGGGAGGTGAGGAGGCGAGGAGGTGAGGAGATGAGGAGGGGGGAGGTGAGGAGGTGAGGAGGTGAGGGGAGGTGAGGAGGTGAGGAGGTGAGGAGGGGAGGTGAAGAGGTGAGGAGGGGAGGTGAGGAGGTGAGGAGGTGAGGAGGTGAGGAGGTGAGGAGGTGAGGGGAGGTGAGGAGGCGAGGAGGCGAGGAGGTGAGGAGGTGAGGAGGTGAGGAGGTGAGGGGAGGTGAGGAGGCGAGGAGGCGAGGAGGTGAGGAGGTGAGGAGGTGAGGAGGCGAGGAGGTGAGGGGAGGTGAGGAGGTGAGGAGGTGAGGAGGTGAGGGGAGGTGAGGAGGTGAGGAGGTGAGGAGGTGAGGGGAGGTGAGGAGGCGAGGAGGTGAGGAGGTGAGGGGAGGTGAGGAGGCGAGGAGGCGAGGAGGTGAGGAGGTGAGGAGGTGAGGAGGTGAGGAGGGGGGAGGTGAGGAGGTGAGGAGGTGAGGAGGTGAGGAGGTGAGGGGAGGTGAGGAGATGAGGAGGGGGGAGGTGAGGAGGTGAGGAGGTGAGGAGATGAGGAGGGGGGAGGTGAGGAGGTGAGGAGGTGAGGAGGTGAAGGGGGTGAGATGAGGAGGGGGGAGAGGGGGAGGGGAGGAGGGAGGTCGGGAGCCCAGGCACCTCCCAGGTGCACTGGACGGTTGCACCTTGGGCCACACTCAGCTCCCCTGACCTGGGCCAGGCCTGCCACCTGCCAGCTCTGCCTCTCCTCCCAGGAGGCTGAGGTCACAGCCCGTGGACCCCCAGCCCCGCTCCTCCTTAGGGTGGGCCTCAGTGGCCTCCTGGCCTGCAGCCGTGGGCGTCCTGGAGAGGCGGCCGCCTGCTCACGCCTGGCCCGAGCACAGCCGGGTGGTAAGAACCGAAGTCCCAACTCCGTGGCCTCGTGCCCCGGCCGTGCCCTCTACATAATTCAGACACGCACGTCCCTTCGCGCTGCCCGAGCCCTCCTGGGGAAGCCAGTCGTGAACGGCGCCTGAGACAGGAGGTGCGGGAGCTCTGATTTGGGGAGACGACGCGTGATGCAGGAGTGGAGAGGGCACCCTGGCGCCCTGGTGCCCCCACAACGCTTGGTTCCGTGGAGTGTGATTCTTACTGGCTGGAGGTTTGGGGACACTGGCCCTGCCCCCGTAACACAGCCCCTCACGGGGGGCCATGGAGAGCATGGTCCCTTGGGACCCTCGGCTGGGGCAGGCTGAAGATGCACGACGCCATAATGGCTCCACCACCTGGCCTGGCCTGGCCTTCCCAGAGAAGGGGGACGCTGGAGCATGGAGGGCTTTGCCACACCAGTGGCCTGGAGTGGGTGGGTCACTGCTGAGGGGCAGGGGTCTCGTCCCAGGCTGGCGGGTCTTGGCCGGGACGTAGTTCATGCACGTCCCGTTTGCCGTCTGCCCCGGGTGTTGGCTGTGCACAGAAGGTGAGGGGTCCTGGTTTCCTTTGACCCCTGGACACTGTGTCTGTGGTCCTCTGACCACTTGCCGTCATGGGCCAAGGCAGCGCTTGGTCCTCTGTCGGGTGTTGGGGGCTTCAGGATGCGCTGTCCTCTGAGGTTCGCCTGCTCCCCTCGGGGGGCCAGTGCCCTCTCTGCCCTTCCGGAACGGTCGCCTCATCCCGTTTGGTTCCACGGGCCCGCCGTCGCCCTGTGGTGGCTGTCCCTGACCTGCAGGTTCTCTGTCTTGTGAACTGGAAGAACGCCATCTGCGGGCAGGAGGGTCACAAGTGAGGGGACTTACTGGAGAAGCAGACAGCGGAGCTGGAGGGGACACTGGTCAGCGCTCCCAGCACAGGGCGCCTGGCTGCCACGAGAGAGCCCGAGTCGCAGCCTGCCCGGGGTCACCTGGGGACCCAGGGCTCTCCTCGTCCCCTGCAGGCCGAGGCGCTCTGCTTCCCACGGTCACGGCTGGCCAGCTCTGGCAGCCACTGCTCAGAGTGCCTAAAAGCTGTAAGGGCACGTGGAAGCCAAAGCAGCTTTCCCAGAGCCCTGGGGACACAGAGGGAGTCTTCCACTATCGATGAGGTAACGCAACGAGGAGGCCGCTTCACAGACGCAAGAGGCCTCTGATACCTTGACCACAGCTGGAGGAGACCTGCCATTATGGAAGCCAGAAGCTGGGGACATGTGGACGAAGCCTTGGAGTGGCCTCCACTCACAAATCGGAGAACGATGAGTGCGTCTTGTTTATTGTCCTGGCAGGACCCCTGCACCTGGTCCAGGCCCTGGCCAGCCACCACTGTGACCACCGGGCTGCCTGATGTGAGAGATGCCAGAGTCCTTCAGGCTCCAGATGGTCATGGGGTGCAACCCTCCACAGAAGTACCACCTGCTTCTGCAGGGGCCAGGACGGGCCTCTGGAGAGTCTCCCTGACCCTCACCCGACGCCCCAGCCAGCCTGAGGAGGCTTTGGGTCTTTGCCAGAATTCCCTGATGGCAGTTAGGGTTTTACTTCTTCGGAAGAGGAAATGAGAGCAGGGGACGGGAGTGTGCGGGCAGACGGGCATGGCCCTGCGGGAGCCCACACGCGGGTGGACAGCTCCTGACCAGGACTCCACTGGAGCCTGAAGGAGCCCCAGCCAGGCCCTGAGGCGAAGCGCGTGTCAACACCCTGATCAACAGGCGCATGGACACCAGGTGCCCTGGTGTGGCTGGACCCAAGGACCCACTTCCTTAAACCCTCAGCCTGGCCTTCGGGCCACCTACCCCTTCATCGTGGGAAGGCCTAGACGGCAGCCCCCAGAGCCCTCCCGCGGACCCTCCCCTGCGGCAGCTCGCGTTCTCTCTGCTTCTCTAGTGAACCCGTCACTGTGCTCTCCCCTCCTGTCTGCGGCTCCGTTCTTCAGATTCCTGAGACGGGACCTGAAACCCTGGCGGCTCAGGGGCTCAGGGGCTCAGGGGCTCAGGGGCTCAGGGGCTCAGGGGAGTGCTGCTCACCGGACCGAGGTCTGGGGAGAGCACAGACCGCTGGTGGCGCCCACCTGGGCCTCTGGACGCGGAGGGTCCACACCATCCCTGAGGAAGAGACGCTGCCCCGCCCTCAGCAAAGCACCAGGGCCCTCTGTGGGTCGAGTGGTGGCTGTCCAGGAGTAGCCACGTCCCAGGCACTGGGATTTGAGGACATGAGGGTCTTTGCAGGTATAATTAAGGATCTTGAGATGAGAGATGATTCCAAATGACCCAATGACAAATGAGGAAGACGTTTTTATGTAAGAGAAAATATGAGAGGAATCTGAGGTGGACCGGGCAGGAGAAGGGCTGGAAGAGGCCAGGCTGGGGGGCAGAGGCCGGAGCCACCAGCCGCAAGCCAAGGCTGGAAGAGGCACCGCCCTGCTGGGCTCCGCTTGTCCTGCCGGTACCCAGGACGGTAGAGGAGAGACGCGTGCAGCTGCAAGGCCCGTCTGGAATTCCAGGACAGGTCCTGCAGCCTGGCTCCGCTGAGCCCGGCCTTTGCACCTGAGCCGCTGTGCTTCCCTCTTGTCCTTCGCCTCGTCACAGGAGCAGCTGAGAGGCCCCAGCGTCCTGGGTGAGCACCGCCCGCACCCTGCAGCACGTCTCTGTCTGCTGGCTTAGAGCGAGCACGGTCAGGGCTGAGGGAAACCTGCTTGCCATCGAAGGAACCGTGGCTGTTTCCTGCAGGAAGGACTCTCTCTGTGGAAATGAGAGCCCTCAGTCCCTTGGAGCCGAGTCCTGGAAGTCAGCAGCAAACTCTCCTTAATAGGCCACTTGGAGAAACCCCGAGGAGGCTGCCCACCACGTGGCTCCCAGCCCAGCACTCAGAACCGGGGAAATGGCCCCAAATCTGGACCATTGACTTAAAAAACGCTGCACCCACAGGCGATATCCTAATGCTCCGGACTGGGTCTGTGGTGGCCCTTTTTGGTCTCCCATCAGGTCACCGTGTCTGGGCACAGGTGCCCAGGGAACGCATGGACACGAGTCCAGAGCTACACTTCTTTCAGCATTGAGTGAGCTTCTCAGTCAGAAATCCTGTCAAGAGACAGCACAGTGGCCAATGAGCCTCTTGTAGGACCGGAGAGAGCAGTGCCGGCAAAAGCTTTGAACTTGGGGAAGGCAAGCCGCATCCTGAGCAAGCAGCTATTCCCACGAAGGCACGTGGTGGAGAACAAGACCTTGACTCTCTTTGTGCCTGGTGCAAAGTCACGGCGTCAGTGTTACTGACTCCTCCTCTGTGGAAAAGTCCTGTGAGATCGGCTTCCCAATATGGTGGCCCAGGGATGGCGCCATATGGGGTGGTCGTGTGGGCCTTGGTATCGACAGGTTGGGCACACAGCAGTGACGGTGACCAGGTGGCCTTGGTAAGAGGCCCATGCGAAGCCTCCCTCTCTCCAGCCTGAGCACTGAGTCTGCACCAGGCTGGTGGGAACAGGGGGACTGACTTCTACCTGAGGAAGTGTCCTGCATGGTTGACCACAGAGCCCTCTGGTGAGCGTGCACAAGGACACAAAGACCTCCACGCTCGTGCTACTCCCAGGGGCCAGCCTCCTGTTCTCCAGGTGAGCCTCCTCCCCACCCTCCAAACCTGCCCTTCCAGGTTCTGCAGCCTGGCTGTGCCCACAAGCGGGTGTGATCGGAACCCGGGCCCCCTGCCCTCTTGAGAGGATGACAGGGGCCTTGACAGGACCTGGACGGCTGTGACGAAGCTGAGGTGGTGCCTTTGCAGCCTGCAGAGAGACTTGTCCTCAGTCAGGGGGCCTGGAGGAGGCGCTTGGAGACAAGGCCAGGACGGTGAAGGTCAGAACAGAATCAGGGGAAGTCAGTCTAATCAGCAGCAGACTGACACATGGCTGACAAGCTTCACCTTGTACCACACGCGTGTGCACGCGTGCACACATGCCACGCATGACAAACTTCCGACTAACTTAAACAGGAAGAAGAACTCTAAGCTAAATGGAAAAGGAACACAGAACAGACACAAAGGGTTATAAATAAATGGCCTGAAATTCTGATAAACTGGGTTTTCTCTGGGAAAACATGGATCATCCTGGTCACCTCAAGACTGAGGAAAGTCAGGCTCCGTCAGAGGTAGAAGCACTGCCTGTGTCGCCTCTTCCCTCAGTGCTGGGCCCTGTGGCTTTCCAGCAAGTTCTCTGCACTTTCAAGGACTGAGAACACAGAACTTACACATCTTTCCAGAGCAACAACTGAGGTGGAAAACTACCTGATTAATTTTTATGCAGCTTGGTTCAAATCAAAATCCGTCCACACAGCAAGCACATGCACCCAGGATCCAGAACTGCCAGTAGAGACATGAGGTCCCATCAGCACAGCAGCGGCTGAGACCCAGCACCCCTCCCAGCAGGGCGAGCCGGGGTCACCCAGGGAGCTCTGGGGTTCAAGGCTCTGCAGGCAGCTCGGGACAAGAGAGCAGTGCCGTTGATCAGCTCCGACGCGGGCCTACGCGCATCGCTGAGCGTGCACAGAGGCTCGTTAACCCCAGACGCTGCCAGGCGGCGAGCAGGTCCAGCTGGGGGCACACGCTCTCTGTCGTCACATTCAGTTCCTCTTGTTTGAATATCATATCAATAATATGATAAAAGCAAGGAAAGATAGTTCTTAAATATGATAAGGAAACTGTCTCAACAGCAACCACTGGACGTGACCTTGGGCATGGCGGACACTGGAATGGCTCACAGGTGGGGCTGGCATCGCAGTGTGCTGGGTACCATTCCTTGGCTGCTGGCCAAGGCAACGTGACCTGAAGTCCAAATGCAAGCTGTGAGCGCTGTCAAGAGGAGCTACCTACCATTACTAGCCCTTGACCAGGCTGTGCACCCAGAAAGCCAACACAGACCAACAGCAGGGAAGGGTCCAGAAGTGCTGAGAACGCGGCAAATGGTGGGGTCATCTCCAGAGATGCTGGCAGAGCCTTGTGCTCCATCAGCAGCCAGCTCAAGAGACCAAGGCAGCCGGAAGCCCCCGGGCAGAGGGAGGCAGTGAAGCACCAGCAGCGTCTCAACGCCACACGGGACCTTGGTGAAGAAGCTGGACCCTTTCTGTGAGGCCAAGGACTCCTGGTCTTCCCACCAGGCGAGGCCAGGCCTGCAGGAGTGGCAGAGCCCAGATTGCTGGACCCTGTGCTGCGGAGAGCAGGCTGAGGCTGGGGAGGGGCTGCAGGGACAGTGCCAGTGGGCTGGGCTGTGGGCCAGAGCCACGCTGAGTGAGCTCAGAGCCAGTGGGCTGAGCCTGAACCTTTCCAGTGAAGCCAGAAATTCAGATGCTCGGAAAACGTCCTTGTTTTTAAATGGTGATGAGTCAAATTTAAAACAAATAAACAGACACTCTATGTAGGTCGAAGTGTGCAGCGCAGGCGAGTCGAGCCCGCTGTCTACGTTCTGCTCTCCACCAGGTCAGGGGGTCTGGGCTGCTGTCCTTTGAGCCAGACAAGCACCCTGGGTGTCTCAGTGACGGCGTGTTCGGAGGTTCACCAGGCCGCGGCTCCATGGGGCGGGGGTGCAGTTACGGTTTGCTTAGCTGATTCTGAGTCCTCTCTGGGTGCGTCCTAGGCGCTGGGGCCCCATGCACCCCGGGAAGCTGCAGGCACAGCCCCCAGCAGTCAGGGTGTCCTCAGTGGCTGTGGTGGGGACAGGTCTGACCTGCTCACGGGGTCCCAAGTGCTCTGGCGGAGGAGGTGGAAGAGGTGGAAGCCCTGGCGGGAGAGCTCCTGGTGGCTCCCAGGAGGCGGGCTGCGCTCCTCCGTCCTGAGGAAGGTGGAACTGGCGGAAACCTGGGCCTCAGGTGGACGGAGCAGCCTGTGCAGAGGCCTGGCAGGGGCGGGGAGGTGCCGGCTGCAGGTGACTCTGGTGTGGGAGAGCGGCCATCCAGAGTTCCTGTCCCCATGCCGTTTCCTAGCTGTGGCTCACACCTCCAGCCCCACCTGTGGCCTGGGTCACCAGGCCCCGTGGAAACTGGAGGTACTGCTGCTGCCTCGAGAGGCCCACAGAGGGTCACAGTAGGAGCCCGCCGTGGGGCCAGCTGTGTCCTTGAAGACAGTGTGCTTTCCGTCCATGCAGAAGTGGAGGGCAGGGTCTGGCGTGGGGGAAGCGCCCTTTGCAACTCAGATGGGGGAAGAGGCCAGGGGTCTGCTCCCGAGTCCTGTGCACAGCACAGAGCGGGGACGGGCCTGCCTGGGTGAGCCCTTGCATCCCCGGGAAGCGCCCAGCTGGATGAGGACTGGCTCTGGGCGGACCATCCAGCCTGCCCCGCCCTGCCTGGGCCACAGCTGCCAGGGCTCCCGCTCACTGCCCTGCACCCCGTTCCTTGCACGCCAGCTCCAGCGTGTGGCGTGGCTTCCCCTGTGGGTCCCCAGAGCAGTGTCAGGGCCCTTCTTTGGCATGCACTGTCAACAGGGAGGAGGGCGCTCCAGCCTCACTACGGGGAAACGTGGCCTTGCAGGTGAGGGGAAGGTCCAGCTAGGCCAGGTGGGCCCCGGAGTTCCTTTAGCGGCTGAGCAGCAGCTGCCAGTATGTGACTGTGCTCGTGGAATAAGGACAGGTGTCCCAGCCACGTGCAGAGGACGTGTGTGGTGCAGCCCGAGGGTGTCCGCGCTGGCTGTGCCGACCCTAACCCTTACGGCCAGCCCCAGAGCCCGTTCACACCAACATCTACGGGCTGGCCAGCAAGCCTTCTTGGGTGCCTGTGGCCACACCTAACATTGGCTCAGGGGACCAAGGTGGTCCTGGCCAGGGTTTCAGTTCTGCCCTGAGCTCCGTTTCCAGCTGGGTGGGCGGGGGCTGACCACTAGGCCTCTGTGGGGCCTGTCCCTGGAACGCTGCTCATCGTCTCGTAAATGGCTTCGATGGTGAAGAGAGAAGCATCCAGCGTAGTAGCTGCTCAGAAAACACCACGGAAAGGTCAGGCTTCCTGCTCAAGGAGGGGGTGTGGGACTGTGGGCCCTGGAGGCGGGCATGTCCACGCCCCAAGCCCTGCGTGTAATTCACACCGGCAGCCTCCCCGAGTCCCTGTGGGTCCTCAGATGTCTGGCCTCTTGCTGCCTGGCGGGTCTGGCCGAGGCATTGTCTGCTGAAGGAGTGAAGCCGGTAAGTGTCCATCTCCTGGGCCGCCCCTCCTGTCGCTGTCCGCCTCGCTCTTGTTGATGTGTGCGGCTCTTTGCGTGTTCAGGACCCTGTGGTGCCCCCGGGGGCGGTGCCTGAGTCGTGCCTTGCTCCTCGTTCCTCCCGCCCTGTTTTCACTGGGTCACTCTAACCCTTTCAGGGAAAGGCGACTCCTCCGCGTTCGCTTACAATATTCAGCGTTTTTAAAGCTAGGAGAGGATGCGCTGGGTCACGCTGCGCAGGAGGGCTCCCCCATGGAGCTGGACGAACGAGCCGCTCAGCTCGGGCCGGCGGGTGGGTGGCCGCCCCAGCGGGCCAGCCGGGCCGTCCTTTGTTCTCTTCCAGTTTTCAAGCTTGGCCCCTCACGTTTGAATCTTAAACTGCCGAGATTTGGCTGTGTCTGCTGTGAAGGGAGCGTCCATGCTCATGCGCATGGTGTTGGCGGAGGAAGGAGCGGCCTGCAACGCTGTGCTCACTTCCATGGCCGTCGCCTCCACAGCGGCCATTTCCATGGTGGCCATCTCCACAGGGGTGGGAGCCCTCTGGGCGCTCTGCTCTCTTCTGTAGGCCATGCCGCTGTCCCTGCCCAGCCGGCACTCCTGGAAGACCACAGCCCTCTGCAGAGGCTGGTGCTCTGGAAGAAGACTGGCCCTTCGTTCATAATTGGTCACTGTGAAGGGTGTTTGCTGAGACCCCCCATGGGCCTGCTGGTCCGAGGCTCTGGGGCCTCCATCAGGGAACAGAATGTTCCTTGTTGAGGAAGGCAGACTGAAAATCGAAAGTACGTAAAATGTGTAGGATGCTCAGGTCACTAAGTTCTACAGAAAGAAGCAGAGAAGGGCAGGCGAGGGGTGGCAGGGTGCATTTAGGGTTCTTGTAGTGGTGTTATTTTTCTGTGTGTGTGCTGGGGATTGAACCCTGGGGTGCTTCACCACTAAGCTGTAATCCCAACCCTTCTGATTTTTTGTTTTGAGACAGGGTCTTTCTAAGTTTCACCAACTTGTGATCCTCCTGCCTCAGGCTCCTCAGTGGCTGAAGTCAGATGTGTGCACCACCATGCCTGGCTTAAGGGTTTTTGGGGTTTACTAGGTGTGACTTGTAGTAGAATGCACCCCTTTTACATCTAAAGTGGGTGATCAGGATGGGGAGGTTTCCATCTCTCCAGAGTTCCTCGTGTTCCTTCCTGGTCCCTCTTCCCCGGCTTCAGGCACCGGTGACTTGGCCCCTGGGGCTCTTTGCTTGCTGAGCTCCTTGGTGTCTGGTTCAGGGCCCCTGGGGCAGGCAGAGGCAGCCCAGGCACCTTGCCTGGCTTGCTGATGACCGTGTCCTCTTTTTAACTCCTGAGGAGCGGCGTTGGCACGTGGGTCTTTTTGTAGATGTGTAACTCTGTAAGGAGCCGAGGCTGTGTTCTGGAGGAGCTGCACTCCTTAAGGTCCCACGCTGATGGCCGGCACTGACTTCCGGAGCAGCAGAGGGTGCCGCACCGGGGCCCCTTGCTTTGATCGCTCACGCTGCTGAGCGTGATTTGATGCCACTAGCTGTTCCAATGTTCTCTTCTGTGAACCTTCTGTTCCAGCTCCTGGTTGTTTAGACCCTTTGGTTTCTCCCTGCTCCCAAGTCCCGTTTCCGGTCGAGCTGGCTCTCTGCCGTCTGAAAGCCAGTGCTTGCTGGAGATGGAGTTGCAGGCGTGTTTTCTGGAGACCGGGCTTGTCTTCCATTTTCCTGGTGGTTTCCAAGGTCGGAGATTGTGCTGTGCTGGGGAAGCACAGCGCCATCGTGTTTCGCGGTTTGGGTTTGTAGGTGCCGCCTGGGACGTTTCCTTAACCAAGTGTGGCAGGGCTTCCCCTCTGTACCCAGTTTTGCAGGCTGAGACTGGACCTTCAGGTCCATGATCCACTTCGCGTTGTCCCGGAGCGTTCCCTGAGGTTTGAGGCCATGACGGAGTGTGGGTGTTGGGTGGTTCCAGCACTTTCCAAGGAACACTAACTTCCCGCTGTGTGCTGGGCACTCCCTCTTGAGAGCCAGCTGGCCATGTAGGTGTGGCTTTATATCAGGACTCCCCATGACACCCCTGCCAGACGGCCTCGCTGCTGCGGCTGGATAACGTGCTGAACTCGGGCGGCGGGAGCCTTTCCACCTGGCCCCTGTGGGCTTTTCGAGTTTGTTTTCCACTGTTTTCTAAAGCCACGTCGACAGGGTCTATCCCGACTCTGTCCTTTGCAATTCAACGTGATTTTCACAATCAGCATGTCAACTTAAGCCTGTGGTGCCATCAAATACAGACTGATTTTGAGGAAACTGTTCACATCTTGATAACACCAAACCTTCCCAGCAACAAACTCCACATATCTCTCCATTTACTCAGATCCTTAATTTCTCTGAGCGAAGTTTTGTAGTTTTCAGCGTATGAATCCCACACAATTAGAGTATCACTTTCAAAACAGTATCGTGGAAGGTGTTCGCAGACCCCGCGCTGTGAACTCCAGCTACCGCGTGTAGAGCCACAGCTGCTGTCTGGCCGTGCTGGACTCCCCTGCAGGTTTCCAGACGCGCTGTTCCCTGCCCTGTGGGCACCCTGAGCAGCACGGGTCGCATGTCCAAGTGCAGGACAAGCGTCCTTCTGCCAGGAGGCGTGGCCTGGCCCACCGACCCCTGGGCTTTTCACCACCCCACCACCAGGCTGAGCCAGTTCCCACGGGTTCCTAACCTGGTGAGTGAGTGTAACTTGGGACTGAACTTTGTCACATGCATTTGTTTTTCTGCATCTGAGACGATCCTGTCATGTCCCTCCTTTGTTCTGTTGATGTGGAGAGTCATGCAGGATGGCGTTCAGCGTTGAAGGAGCGGGTTCTCGGGGTGAAGTCCAGCGCACTGAGTCTACGGCAGAACCCACGGCTCACCCTGGACGCCGTTTGGTCGTGCTGTTCGGAGGCTCTGGGCGGAGGAGGGTGCTGCCCTGTACCTCCTGCCTGTGCCTGGTCCCCACAGCGAAGTCGGGAGCGCCTTCTCTTCTGTGCCCTCCGAAGGCGCTTCTGGACCATCGCCACTTCTTTACGAGGTTCTCCGTGGTCTTAGCTGAAGCCCTCCCGCTGGGCCTTTGTGGAAAGATGTTTTTAATTAATTCAACAGCTTCTTTAATTAATATAGTCCTCAACTAGCTTTTAGTTTTGTGATAGAGAGATTGCAAGGTCAGTGCCGAGTCTCCAAATGCCCCTCCGTGTTCCACATTGCTAGCCTCTTCCATTAGGAGGTGACGTGCACTTTTGTCACAGTGCACCATGTGGACACGCCACTCTAACCCTAGTTGCACTGCTTTCAGTTTTCCTTGGCTTTTGCCCGATATCCCTTTTTTTTCCCTAGAATCCCACCTGGGATCAGAGTTGCTGTCACTCACAACGAGTGATTTATGTCTTCTCTTTTCCTTGATCCAGGGCGCTGTAGGCCAGGTGAAGAGCTGGATCCCCCAGGGCGGTGCAGGCCAGGTGGGGGGCTGGATCCCCCAGGCTGCTGCAGGCCAGGTGGGGGGCTGGATCCCCCCAGGGCGGTGCAGGCCAGGTGGGGGGCTGGATCCCCCAGGCTGCTGCAGGCCAGGTGGAGGGCTGGATCCCCCCAGGGCGGTGCAGGCCAGGTGGAGGGCTGGATCCCCCCAGGGCGGTGCAGGCCAGGTGGAGGGCTGGATCCCCCCAGGGCGGTGCAGGCCAGGTGGAGGGCTGGATCCCCCCAGGGCGGTGCAGGCCAGGTGGAGGGCTGGATCCCCCCAGGGCGGTGCAGGCCAGGTGGGGGGCTGGATCCCCCAGGCTGCTGCAGGCCAGGTGGAGGGCTGGATCCCCCCAGGGCGGTGCAGGCCAGGTGGAGGGCTGGATCCCCCCAGGGCGGTGCAGGCCAGGTGGGGGGCTGGATCCCCCAGGCTGCTGCAGGCCAGGTGGAGGGCTGGATCCCCCCAGGGCGGTGCAGGCCAGGTGGGGGGCTGGATCCCCCAGGCTGCTGCAGGCCAGGTGGAGGGCTGGATCCCCCCAGGGTGCTGCAGGGGGAGCAGAGGCCAACACACGCAGGGACGCCATATAGACAGCAGAGAGAAGGAAGACATCGTGGGGCTGCTGGGGTGGGCGCTGGCCTGGACAGACGGGAGGCTGCAGACTGGGCAGAGCCAAGCAGCACAGCTAGAGCCCGGTGCACCGGAACCCATGGCCAGCAGAGAGGCGAGCGGGGAGTCTGACTCCGGAGCCTGAGAGATCACGTTTCTGCCATCCCAGCCTCAGGGCTTGTGGTGCTTTGTTGCAGCAGCTGCAAAAACTGACACAGACGCTCTAAAGCAAATCCCAAACACAGATGGACTTGGATTTCACTGAGTGCTCGCCACGCACTCTGAGCTGCCGAGAGTAGGGGCCGCAGGGTGAGCCCTCCATGACGGCCCGTCCAGAATTTGTCCAGGAAGGCGGACACACGGGCTGGACCATGCATCGGAGGAGAGGAGTCCACAGCGGCAGTTCTGCTCTGCCTTGTCCATGAGACGCAGGGCTGCTGAAAGTCCAGGGCCTGTGGGCAAGCCCACCTGGGGCCAGTCACTGTACGGGTCAGCAGCTGCCTCATCTGTGGACAGGCTGTGACGCCCCCACAGGGCTGGTGGCCTTGCTGGCCTACAGGACGCTCGAGCCCCCGCCACCATGATGGCCATTCAGGATGTTCCCTGTCCTTCCTTCATGTCTATTTTCATGATTTCACGGGGCGAGGGGGACCTGGCGCCCCGTCTGCAGGTGGTGACGGGCAGCCCTGGGTGCCTCGGCTCACCCTGTGGAGTCCTCCTCCTGTCCGCGCCTCCTGCCTATGTCCCCCCTCCTCCCATAGGGTGCCTCCTGCAGGGGGCTCCAGTGACCCCACATCCACAGTGACCCAGCTCAGCTAGGGACGTTCTGGGGTCCTGGGCACTGGGACACCAGGTGTCCTTGGGGGGACAGTTCAACCTGTAAGAGAATCTACCAAAGCCAAGACAAAAACAAGGGTAAAGGCGGCCCAGGCGGATGGAGACCGTCACAGCAGCTGAGGCAGAGGGGCCGGGGCTCCCCACCCGGCTCTCTGCATGTTCAAAAATGTCCATCCTGAATTTTTTTTTGTCAAAAATCATGCTTTCGATGAATATTTAATAAACTGGAAAACAGGAGTGCCCAGGTGACAGTAACCACTGCCCCAGGCTCTGTGGAAGGGCCGCCCGCAGCTTCTCTGGGGCGCTTGGGGTTTGTTTTCTGCGGCTTACTTTTCACTTTTCTGTATTTTATAAATTGCTCACACTCGATGTAGATTGTTTGTATGACCTTAAGTAATTAAAAAAAATTGCGGGACCCCTTACCTGCTCGCAGGTGCTCACGGCCGACGAGCCCAGAACCAGGTGGGCTGCTGGGAGTTAGGAGTCACCCCCAGTGCCACAGCGGTGGCAGGGGTCTCCGGGCAGCTCCCCACCCCGCTGGCTCGCCTGTTTCCACTCTGTCAAGTGGGGCTGCGGTGGCAGGGTTGCCGGCGCACAGGGCACGTCCGGACGGGACCTCCACCCCTGCAGACCAAGACCTGAAGGTGACGGTGTGAGGAAGTGGACGAGGGAGAGAAGGATGCTCTGCTTAAGACGAAGGTGACAAGGACGAGGTAGGGGAGACGACTGGGCAGCAACAAGCAAGCCGCAGGGGCAGGGGAGCACGAGTGGGCGGAGTCCGTCCAACCAGGTGGCCTGGGGCTGGGAAGGCCCCCAGTGGGCGGAGTCCGTCCAACCAGGCGGCCTGGGGCTGGGAGGGCCCCAGTGGGCGGAGTCCGTCCAACCAGGCGGCCTGGGGCTGGGAGGGCCCCAGTGGGCGGAGTCCGTCCAACCAGGAGGCCTGGGGCTGGGAGGGCCCCAGTGGGCGGAGTCCGTCCAACCAGGTGGCCTGGGGCTGGGAGGGCCCCAGTGGGCGGAGTCCGTCCAACCAGGCGGCCTGGGGCCAGTGGTGCGGGTGGTCCTCTGGTCTCTGCCCTTGACTGTCTTCCAAGTGCTCTGGCGCTCAGCCGTGCTGCTGGTGTAGCGCTGTGTGTGCTTGCGTGTGAGATGTGTGTTTGTGGGAAGTGAGCACGGGGTGTGCACGGTGTGTGCATGGTGGGGAGGTTTGTGCAAGCGTGCGTGCTGCCAGCGTGGGCTGCGAACCCTTCTCCTTTAGGGAGAGGCGTCTGGACTCTGCACTTTGAGGCGAAACCCTGTTGTCACCTCTGGCCCTGGTCTGCAAGCTGCCGTCATCCAGGGCCTGGGCTCCTTCGGTGAAGCCCTTGAAGAGGTGGCTCCTCCTGGAAACGTGAGGATGGAGGGGAATGGTGTTCGCCTCCTAGGAAGCTTCAGGGGAGGAGGCCAGACTGAGTGCTCTGTGCCAGCAAGCGAAGTGGATGCTGGTAAGTGGGAGCCATTCCTGGGTGCGCTGGGGCTGCCCGAGCCGCTCCCATAGCTAAGGAGGTTCCTCTGGTCACAGACCTGCCTCTTCAGGGACTGAGGTGCAGACAAACCAGGGTTCAGCCATGAAGGGCTTTGGGGGAAGGCCGGCCCCTGGCCCTCCCTCCCTGGAGACCCTCATGACACAAGCTGAGTCGCAGGCTCCACATTGCCATAGAAACAGACTCCTCTTGCTGCCTGTCCTCCCTCCTGGATGGCCCCCTGAGGGATCAGGCACTGTGTGTGGGCACCCCCAGCACCAGGCCCATGCCAAAAATGCATGCCACTAGGTGAGCGCCTGGAACTGAGAAGAGGCCACACACAGAGAGGGAGAGCCACCAGAGCAAGGTCACACAGCTCTACAAGCAGGGCAGGGCCTGGGTCCAGGGCTGACTGCCTGGCTGACCTTGTTCCCTCACAGCCACGATACAAGTGCTTCCCAGGGGTCTGGGCTCTGGGCGCTCAGCGTTCAGAGGTAGATGTCTCTGCTATCAGGGACCCCCCTCCTGCCACATGGCACCCTCCCGTGGCCCTGACTGGCTGTGTGACTCCAGATGGACCTGAGTCTCCTTATCCACACACTGGGAGAGGCTCCTATGACAGAGCCTGGGTCCCTCGAGGCATGACAGAGCCTGGGTCCCTCTAGGCATGACAGAGCCTGGGTCCCTCTAGGCATGACAGAGCCTGGGTCCCTCTAGGCATGACAGAGCCTGGGTCCCTCCAGGCATGACAGAGGACCCCCAGCGGGCACCCGACGCACTTCCCCGCCCAGTGGCAGAGCTGAAACAGCTCTGCTCAGTCTCCCTGGGGTGGAGCCGGGTCCCTGACTCCAGAGGCGAAGGCCAGCGGCATCCAGGGTCAGCCTTGGGCAGGAGTCAGCGCTGTCTCCAGGTGGGAGGGGACTGCAGATCCCAGGGCTGCCCTAAGGGCCAGGCGCCCTCCCTGCGCACCAGGGCCTCAGCACAGGGCAGCCATGGGCAGAGACACAAGCCCAGCTCAGCTTGGGGGAGCCACCTGGGACCCTGCTGCAGCCAAGAACCCCAGCTCCCCCGGGGGAAGGACTTGCACCTTTTGCCCTGGTGGCACAGGACAAGGGCTTCAGGGAGAGGGCCCCAGGCAGAGCTGGATGGAGGGAGTCCACCCAGAGTGGCGGGCTGGGGCGGCGTGAGGGCGGCGGGGAGTCGTGGGAGCTGGGCTGGGCCGAGGAGAGGCCTGGCGCAGGAGGCGCGGTCACTGCTCCAGGGAGTTGTAGTCAGGGTGTCTTCAGCAGGTCAGGTGCACACCTGGCGTGGGCAGAGGGCGCCCCAGAGCCTCCCGCAGGCCTTGGAGGCTTCCGTGTGGCCAGCCAGGCCCTGCCGAGCCACAGGCCGCTCAGGCCCATCCCCTCCCTCTTCTCTGAGTCCTGGTTCAAGCGCCCCTTCACCTGGGCTTGACAAGAAGGTCCCCAAAAGAGGGGTGACCAGGAGGAGCAGGGGTGTTTGGGGACGAGACCGCTCTGCGAGGTATTCTAGTGTGGAGAGGGGACATTTGTCAAGACCGCCGATGGCCCGGAGCAGGAGCCCTGGCAACTGCAGGCCCTGGTGGGTCCCCTGCTGCTCGGGCCGTCAGTGGCAGTGGGCACAGCAGCAGTGGGCACGGTGCCCACGTGAGATACTCCAGCGAGGGCGCTGGCAGGGCCTCCATTGCCCACCCAATTTTTCTGTAGACCCCAAACGACTCTAAATACTTAACTTATTAATTGCAAAAGGGGACAGGACAACGGGGCTGGTTCTTGAGAGAGCCGAGCCGAGCTTCTCCCTGCCCCAGGCCCCTTCTCAGGTACCGACAGCGCCAGGGTTGTCGCTGGCATGGCAGCAGCAACCGCCCCAGGGTGGGGGCAGCTGCCTTCCAGGTTATCTGGCCTCGGAGGCCCTTCCAGCTCCCCAGCCAGAAGAGTGGAAGATGTGGGTGAGGGTTCCGCTCCCTGGGGAGGGGCTTCCGCGGCTAAGGAAGGGTGAGGCTGGGCGGGTCCTGGAAGAACTCCCCTCCTCCAGGAGGTGCGGATGCCTGGGGGGAGCCTCAGCCAGCCCTGTGGCGGGGCAGGTCAGTTTGGGCTTGGGGTTGCCCTGGGGTCCGGAGCTGGCCAGTGGCCACCAGCAGGACCTCAGAGGGCACCTCCTCCCGGAGGTCTTCTGCCTCCGTGGATGGGGCCTCAGACAGGTGTCACCTGCCCAGGCAGTCGCTGTGTGGCCATGCGGCACAGTCAAAGCTCCCAGGATTTCCAGTTCCTTTAATGCACCGGGAACCCGGAGGTGGGCTGTGCCGCTCTGATCTGTGATTCCTTGACTTCAGTTTTCCCCTCTCCCCTGTAATTATCCCATCGTGGGTGAAAATAAACCTCTGCAAGGAGACAGCCTCCTGGAGGAGGGCCTTGGGGCGCAGCCGCCACGGGTAGGGATGCTCCCAGCTGCTCGCCCCACACAGCCCCTGTGCTTTGTGACCAGTGGTCATGGTTTGCCCAGCGCTGTCCTGGTCGGAGCAGGGAAATCCCGTGTCTCTGGAGGCCCGCAGTGCCAGGCAAACAGGAACGGGCCACCCAGCATAGGCCCCCGAGCACCTCTGAGCCCTCCAGCACAGCTGGAGTGACCGCGGGCCCCGAGTCAGCCTCCCCCTGGACTGGGCACCCTGCACAGGGCACTGGTCCCACCCTCGACGGTGAGTCAGAGGCCTCAGCCTGCTCTGGGGAGGCCCGCTGGGAGCCGGCTGCCAGTTCCGGGTGATCGCTGACCATCCCACTGACCGTTCGGGGCTCCCAGACGTCCAGCTGCCTGGACCCGCAGGGAGCCATGCCCTCTGCTTCCATTCCCCACCTGCAAAATGGGAATCTTGACAAACTGTCCTGTGGGGTTTGCAAGGACTGAGTTATGAGTAAAGTGAGGTGCTGGCCCACAGCCTTGTCACCTACAAGTCACCAGTAAACGGCCCTGTTTGTCCCCTGGGCAGCTCTGTGTTGTTTGATTTTCCTAACCACTTGGAAAGATGTTCCTGGAAGTACAGTTTAGAGCCGAGGCTCAGAGAAGTGGAGCCGAGGCTGGAGAGACAGGGCTGGGCTCACGGTGCTTCTGCCGGGTTTGCACCCCACCCACGACTGCAAGCCGGTGCCCTCCTCTGCTCGGGCGCCTGGCGTGTGGGTGGTGATTATGATCATCATCCTCGATCGTCATTTCTAGCAAATCAAAAACCCTGCACAATCCCACATTAGAAGCTCTTAGAAATGTCTCCTAATAGCGAGATTAGAGAAACAGACCCGAGTGGATTGGAAACAGAATTCATTTATTTTGCTGTGGAGCAGTTAAGCTGTTTATGTGTTATTTAGATCTTGAACGAGATCTCTGCTTTTTTCCTGCATGGATTTTTTTTTCCTTTTTGCAGGGCTGGGCATGGAACCCTGGCTTCGTGCATGCTAGGCACGGGCTCCACCCCGGACTGCACCCCAGGCCTGGCAGATTCTTGGTTGCTGTGCCGAGAGAGCTCCTGGGGTGGGCTCATGAGCTCCGAGTCAGGTGCCACGGAGGAGTCAAGTCACTCCGCCTGCTTGCTTAGCCTGGCTGCGGCCCCGAGCTGCCCCCACGAGAAGGCCCAGCTCTTCCTTGCCCTGCCTCTTAGCGAAGCTCATCTGGTCAGCAGTCCTCAGCCGGCCTGTTCCTCACCCTGCGACATTTGCAGTGTCTAGTGACAACGTGCTTCTGACTGTTGGCTTCTCACGTGGGGCCCAAGCTGCTCCTCAGCACCTGCCATGCTCAGGAGTCCCGTCCACGGAGCGGCTGCCCTCCGCACTCTCCCCAGGCTGCGGACACCTGCCACTCTTAGTTCTTTATTCCAGGTTGTTTGCCAAGTGTCCATGTGCCTGGCCCTGGGGATGTGGCAGGGGGCAAGGATGGGGGATACCTGCAAGAGCCCCTGTCCAGCAGGGCAGGACCCCATCAGCAGGCCAGGCGGAGGGGAGGACCTGGGCCTGAGGAGGAGCTAACCCGAAGCCAGGTCCCCTCAGACTGCCCGAACCAGTCCCACCTGCTCACCCGCATCCCACAGCTTGTCCTGGTCTCTCCCTGGATTTGTCCGCGTCTTCCAGGGGGCAGGGTGGCCTGTGCCTCCTGCACCCTGAAGCCCCAGCGTGGGTGTGACCATTGGTCATCGGCCCCCCCGGCCACACACACGCAGCCCCTCTACTTTGCCCCACCAATTCTCGGGTGCCTCCCACTTCTGAAGCCCTCTGGATTTCCAGCCGTGGCAGGTGGTGACCATGGTGTTCATGGGGTCAGTCCTTGGCCATCCCTCACCCTAAATTGACTGCTCACCCACTCGTGGTGACTGTTGGACGCCTGTGCCACATTCCAGAGCGACCCCTCTCCAGCTTCCAGCTCGCCAGCACATGTCCCCAAGCCCCCCCCAAGGTCCCCCCATCTCCCACCTTCTCAGGGTCCACCCTCACTCTCCTCCATACCTGGGACCTAATCCCTGCGGCTCCCTCCAGCCCTTTTACCCCTTTCTCTTTGCTGAACCCCAAACCTGGCTAAGTCCAGCCCTGGCTGGGCACCTGTTCCCTCAGGGCTGAGTCTGGCCAGCTGTCCCCCTGACAGGCAGGCCTCAGAGCACAGAGGTCCTGAGCGTGGTGGGTGCCCTGCCCTGGTGCTGCTCCGCTCATCCTGGACCCCCCTCCACGCCCTCCTCCGACCAGGCAGGGCTGGCAGGAGAAGGTGCCTGGGTAACCCGAGAGGAGTAGGAGGGGAGGCCATTGCAGAGCCCTGGGCCGGGGACCTGGGGTGGGCTCTGCCTGGGCTGCCGGGAGGGAGGGCTAGGAGCAGGCTCGTGGCAGCTGCTGCAGCCTGGGGCAGGCGCTGGCGTGGAGGAGGAGCCTGCCCTTGCCTCTCTCTGGCCAAATCCTGCCATGGCCCTAGGGGAAGGAGCGGGGAGGCTGGGACAGGTGGGAGGCCGGGACGGGTGGGAGGCCTCACTACCTTAGCACCTGGACACGCCCCCCCACCTGGGTCCCCAGCCTGGCCCCACACCCTTGGGGTTCTTGACCCAAGTCCTCTCTGCTCTGCCTGGGGTCCTCCCTCCCTACCCTTTCTCATCCCCAGACAAGCTGTTGGTCCTTCCATCTTTGAAACCCTCTTCCGCTCAGCGTCCCTCTCCTAGTGGGTGCCCTGGGGAACTGAAGAGAGGAACCTAAACAGCCATGTGGACGCCCAGACTTACAGGATTTTATTCCCAATTACCAGCAGGTGGAAGCCACCCAGTGCCCACAGACAATGCTTCAACAAAGTGTGGTCCCTTTGGGCAGTGGAATAGTATTCAGTCCTAAAAAGGAATGGAATCCTGACTCCTGAGACAACGTGGATGGACGGACCTGAGGGAAATCACCAGGCACTGAGGCCCCTGCTGTGAGTCCAGCCTATGGAACATCTAGAACAGGTGAATCTGCAGACACAGGACCCAGAGCGTGGTCGCCAGGGCCGGGTAGTGGAGGGACTGCCGGGTGAGAGGGGGGGGTCCCTTCAGGGAGACAGAGGTGCAGTGGAGGGGACAGCAGTGTGGCTCTACGGCTCCGTGAAGCACTTGCCGGCTGCAGTCCAACGAGGCTAACAGCGAGGACGGGTCAGCTCAGTGGCAGGCACCAGGTCCTGGGTTCCATCCCAGCACCCCAGAAAACAAATCTAAAAATCAGAAGGACGAGACGCTCTCTGCCCAGAGTCCTGTGGTTTCCTGCTTCAACAGCACTTGGCCAGAAGCCGGTACTCCACCTGCACCCTGGCTGGCGGCTCAGAGCCTCCATCACCTCCACCTCCTTAGCGCCTCGGGTGGCCGCAGGGCCTCCGCCGCCCGCCATGACCAACACGGCCCCCTTGCAGGTGCACCACAACTCCCACCAGGACTTGGAGGCCACCAACCGCCTGGCCAACCTGGTCCTGGTGTGCCTGCCTGTCCACGTCTCACTGCTTCGACCGCGATGCTATGGCTTCGAAGAACTTTGCAAATTCTTCACCAGTCTCGTGAGGAGAGGCCATGCCAAGAACCTGAGGAAGCTGCGGGACCAACAGGGTGGCCGAGTCTTCCCTGGGAGGTCGAGAGACCAGACCCTGATGACCAACAGGGAGAGCACTGAACGCGCTGGAGTGTGCTCACTGCTCGGAGAGAGGGTGGACTTCTGGACTGCACGGACTGGCCACTTGTGTGACTCCACTGAGACTGTGACCTGAATGAGAGGGAAGTTTCTCAGATAACTGGGCACCACGTAACCCACCTGTGCAAGAGGGGAGCCCGGCATCTGGCATGCAGAGTATTTCCAACAGCGCACCCGGGAGACAATGAGAACCCCGCGAAGCCTCAGGCAGACCCCCCACAGCGTGGCCGTGACCCCCACAGCGTGGCCGTGACCACCCACAGTGCGGCCGTGACCCCCACAGTGTGGCCGTGACCTCTCATAGCGTGGCCGTGACCCCCACAGCGTGGCCGTGACCACCCACAGCGTGGCAGTGACCTCCCACAGCGTGGCCGTGACCACCCACAGCGTGGCCGTGACCCCCATAGTGTGGCCGTGACCTCCCATAGTGTGGCCGTGACCCCCACAGCATGGCCGTGACCTCCCACAGCATGGCAGTGACTCCCACAGCGTGGCCGTGACCACCCACAGCGTGGCCGTGACCCCCACAGCGTGGCCGTGACCTCCCACAGCGTGGCCGTGACCCCCATAGCGTGGCCGTGACCTCCCACAGTGTGGCCGTGACCCCCACAGTGTGGCCGTGACCTCCCACAGTGTGGCCGTGACTCCCACAGCGTGACCGTGACTCCCCACAGTGTGACCATGGCTGTGACTCCCACAGCGTGGCCATGACTCCCACAGCGTGGCCGTGACCCCCACAGCGTGGCCGTGACTCCCACAGCGTGGCCGTGACCCCTACAGCGTGGCCGTGACTCCCACAGTGTGGCTGTGACTCCCCACAGCGTGGCCGTGACTCCCACAGCGTGGCCGTGACCTCCCACAGCGTGGCCATGACTCCCACAGCGTGGCCGTGACCTCCCACAGCGTGGCCGTGACTCCCACAGCGTGGCCGTGACCAACTCCCTGGCACCACGGCAGTGCGTGCTTGCTGGGGTTACCTTCACCTTTTCTATAAGTCGTATCAAAACACCCACTTAGCTTCTTTAATTTGTAGCATTCTTTCAAATTAAGAAATTTGGGAGTCCTGCAAAATAATAAAATGGCTAAAATCATGTGAATCTCAACTCAGCAAAGACGAAGGTAAAACAAGAACAAAGGGGAGAACTCAGGTGCCCTCCCAGCCCCGCTCCCGGGCTGCTGTGCCCTCTGCTTCCTCGGGCACAACCCCTGACGGCGCCCGACTCCAGACCCCGCTAGGTCCTCCTCCCCAAGCAGCCCATCTCCTGGCCTGCCCAGGACCTGCCCAGGGCTGCCCACAGCTGAGTCTCCGTCCCCAGCAGCTGAGCTGGTGCAGCCTCACGCAGCCCCCAGGCTCTTGGCCCTTCCTGTCCCGCACGCCTGCCTCCGTCCCCAAGCAGGTCCCGTGGCTCTGTCTGCATGTGTCCACGGCCCTCCACACGGCCAGTTCTCACACTGCGGTCGCGCCTGGCCCAGGCCCATGGCCTTTCCGCTGGCTTATTGGGGCAGACCCCTGGGGGCTCCCCAGCCTCCTCCAGGGTCCTGCCCTCTGCGTCAGCGCATCCACACCAAGCATCAGGGTTTGCCGCTGGTGAGGGAGCCTCCGCCATCTGCCAGCTCGGTACCTGAGGTGACAGCTCAGGGACTTCCCCAGCATAGCAGCCCCGGAGGTCTGGGCTGGGGACAGGTCTGGAAGTAACCGACCTGATCTGCCATAGCCTCTCCTGCCCTGCTGCGCCCCACGGTCAGAAGCCCCCTCCCCGTATCTGTTGGACCCTGCTGGGAAAGCATCCTCAGATGTGTGTGCCTGGGCCCCCTGCAGCCCCCCGCAGCCCCCCACCCCCCGTGGCAGCCTGTGTGTCCCTGGCGTCCTCCCTGTGATGGCCTGTGTGTCCCTGGAGCCCCTCCCTGTGACGGCCTGTGTGTCCCTGGAGCCCCTCCCTGTGATGGCCTGTGTGTCCCTGGAGCCCCTCCCTGTGATGGCCTGTGTGTCCCTGGAGGCCTCCCTGTGATGGCCTGTGTGTCCCTGGAGCCCCTCCCTGTGATGGCCTGTGTGTCCCTGGAGCCCCTCCCTGTGATGGCCTGTGTGTCCCTGGAGCCCCTCCCTGTGACGGCCTGTGTGTCCCTGGAGCCCTCCCTTGGCAGCCTTGGGGCTTCTACTCCGCGGTGGAGAGCCATGAGTGTCTTTACGTGCTCTGCCTGCTGGCCGTCCCCCCTCCCCTGGAGCCCCTGGAGGCGCTGCCCTGCTCCATCCCTGGGTGAGGCTGAAGAGAGGTGGGAGATTGACAGCAGACCAACAGGAGACAGGCTTCTCCACATGTCCCACTTCTCTCACGCCCTTTCTGGAGGTGCTGGGGCGTGGGGTGCACGCTGCGCACACCCTGGCTCTGCAGAGAGGAGCTGGGGGCTGCAGGAGGTCACAGCCCTGCACAGCCCTGCGCAGCCCGTCCCCTGCCCTCACGTCTACATCCGCCAGGCGGGACCCAGCATAAGCTCCGCGGGGCCTGTGCTTTTCCCTTAGCTCTGAGAAATATCTGATAAATTTTTTGGGAACCAGTATGAGCAGGAACCATCTTCCCACAGATGGGGTGGGATGGGTGGAGGCGGCTGTGTGTCCCTGGAGTCTGTGCCCAGGGCAGTGGAGGTCCTGTGTCCCTGGAGTCTGTGCCCAGGGCAGTGGAGGTCCTGTGTTCCCTGGAGCCTGTGCCCAGGGCAGTGGAGGTCCTGTGTGTCCCTGGAGTCTGTGCCCAGGGCAGTGGAGGTCCTGTGTGTCCCTGGAGTCTGTGCCCAGGGCAGTGGAGGTCCTGTGTCCCTGGAGTCTGTGCCCAGGGCAGTGGAGGTCCTGTGTTCCCTGGAGTCTGTGCCCAGGGCAGTGGAGGTCCTGTGTCCCTGGAGTCTGTGCCCAGGGCAGTGGAGGTCCTGTGTTCCCTGGAGCCTGTGCCCAGGGCAGTGGAGGTCCTGTGTTCCCTGGAGTCTGTGCCCAGGGCAGTGGAGGTCCTGTGTCCCTGGAGTCTGTGCCCAGGGCAGTGGAGGTTCTGTGTCCCTGGAGTCTGTGCCCAGGGCAGTGGAGGTTCTGTGTCCCTGGAGTCTGTGCCCAGGGCAGTGGAGGTCCTGGTGACAGTGACAGCCAGCGCCCTGGGAGGCTGTGGAGCTTCCCTGCAGCGCAGGACCCTCATCCTGCCTCGCCCCCACCAGCCCGGTCAGTCTCTCCTCCAGACTCCTCTAGGATGAACCCGAGGGACGCCGCTTCCAGTCTGCCGGGGAAAGGCCCGGCCACCTGCGGAGGCAGAGCGGCCTTCAGAGAGGTGGGGAGGGGGCCCTGGCAGGGTGGGGAGGGGGCCCTGGCAGGGCAGGGCAGGGCAGGGCAGGCGCCTTGGGGAGGCCCGGGCACGGCGGCCTCCCCCGCTGGCTCTGCACCTGCAGTTGGGGTATTTCTGGAGGCAGGGAGGAGCCCTCTCTGCCCATCGGCTCCTGGGGGGAGGTCTCTGGGGCAGTCCGAGCAGGGAGTGGATGCCAGGAAGGTAGGGCAGCAGCGCTGTCCTCTGCTGCCCATCTCTCGTGTCCCATGGGCTGTGGAGGCAAGGCGAGACCCCCAGTGCCCTGGAGGCCTGGGCCCTGATGTGGGAGCCGCCAGCAGGGGCATGAGGGCCCCTCAGAGACCCCAGTGAGGCCCAGGGCAGAGCCCACCTGCTGGGATGAGGCCGGCCTGCCCGGGCCAGGGCCTGGGTCGCAGCTGGAGACGGGCTACAACAGCACCCACGGCAGGTGAGGGCCAGGCTGCCGTCCAGGGCTGTGCGGGCAGGCGCCTCCTGCGTGGGGGCCGCGGGGAGTGCCAGAGGGGCAGGGGCAGGACGGGGCAGGGCGGTGTGGAGCCTGGGTGGTGAATGGAACAGGAGGGGACCCAGGTGACGCGATTCCACCAGGTCTCCAGCTTCCTGGAAGGAGACCAAGCGGCACTGTGCTGGGGCCTCCTGCAGAGCCTCGGTGAGCGTCCCAGAGACGAGGAGGACGAGGGCCACGGGAAAGGCCCAGCAGCTGCTGGTGGGACGGCGGTTTGGGTTCCTGCTTGGGACAGCCACCCTTGCTGGGCTCCAGTTCCCATCTGTGGGGTGCGTGCCCCTGGGCCCTGGAGACCAATGGGGGAGGTCCCAGGGGGCGTGGCCGCAACCCAGCCCCAACCGTCACCTGTTGTGCTTGCTGTCCCCTCCCATCCGCTGGAGGGGGACCAGAGGACTGCACTCGGGTAGCCTGTCCTTGCCTTGGCCTCCTCCCTGGGTCCCCCAGGGCCCAGCACATGGGGCCCTGCCAGGCGGGCAAGCCTGGTGGTCCTGGGAGCTGCGGATCATGTGCATAGTCCCCCTGCAAGGCCTGCAGGAAATGGCTTTCAACCCCAGGCACAGCTGGGGGAGGGGCCCAGCCTCGCTGAGGTCAGCATGGGCCACTCCTCAGGGGTGGGTCTCCCAGCTGGCTTCACTCACAGGGAAAGCGCACGGACCGGGAGCCCGTGGGGCTGGATCGGCCTCCCGGACGCAGCTTCTTACTGCTCCCTGAGCACGTAGACTCTGGGTGGACTCCTGCCGCCTGCTCTTGGCAAAGCCACCTGGTCCTGGCAGGGAGAGCCAGCAGGTGACCCTGGGCAGGAGCCGCTCCCCATGCTGGACACCCGAGCCTCCCCAGAGCCTGTCTGGGGGTGAGAGTCACCGGGATCTGCTGTCCAGCAGGACCTGGGCCTCAGCCAGGCCTGGCTGCCTGGATTGATTGGGAAGAAAGATAATGCTTTGGAGAATGATTTTCTTTTGTTTTCTTCTTCTTTTCAAAGAAATTGAAGAAACCTGTGGTTAGCAAATCTGCTGACCCAGCAGGAGGCCTAAACCGAAGCAGCCGGTGTCAGGGACAGGCCAGGGCCAGGGGACAGGAAATACCTGCAGGCAGATTCCAGCCTGATCTGCAGAGAAGTGGGTCATACTGTGGCTGTGCACAGGACACTGTGGCTGTCCAGCGTGGACGCCAGCTAGACCACGCCTCCTCCTCCAGGGCAGGTCACCCTGGGCCTGAGGGACAAGCCTCACCTCATGCCCACTCAGCCCTGCAGGGCACCCACAGGTATCCAGGTCCTGCTGCCTTTGGGCAGCTCTGAACAGGCCAATCCTGCCGGGACTGGTTCTGCCAGAATTTTTGGGTGTCCTGGTCTTCCTTCCGGGAGGGCTTGACTGCGCCAGCTGCCCTCTCCTGGAGGAGGCTCCTGGGCCCGGGAGCCCCTGCCAGCCCCCGAGGACTTTCCGCCTCCCTTTGTTCCTCAGCCGCGCCTGCCCCTCCTCCCCAGCTCTGCCCCAGCTCCCCGTCCTCTGCCCACCTTCAGGTTGACTGGGAGCTGCCGGCTGGGCTTCCCTGGCCCTGACCTCTGCTCCTGCGATTGTGCTGAGGTCCCACCTCTCATCCCAGGCCTTCAGACCCTCCTGGACCGTCCCCGGGTCTGCTGGCGTGGAGCTCAGGTCCCACAGACCCGCCCCCGCCTGCCCATCATCTCCTGGGGGCGGGGGGCATGCAGAGGTCCCAGGTCCAAACGCCTGGAATCAGGGGGAGGCTGCTGTGGGGCGGGCACAGCTGAGGGAGCCGGGCTCACTGGCTACTTTGGGTGGGGGCGAAGCCTTGGCCTTGGAGGTGAGGTGGCCTCCTCGTCTGCTCGGGTGCTGTCCTTGGTGCCTGGAGGCTGCCTGCCGGCAAATCGACAGAGGAGTTCCCTGAGCCACAACCGGCCCACAGGGCTCAGCCGCCTGGTTTGAGGTCATTTCTTTGCTTTGTTTCTAGCTCAGAGTGTGCGAAGCGGGGGTCTCGCACCAGCCTGGCTCCAAGTCCAGCCTCTCTCCACCAGACCTGGGCCCTGTGCCCCACTCCACCCGCCTGGTTCCCTCCTCTCCTTAGTCCTCTGTGGGCGGGGGCTGCGCCCTGCAGGGCAGGAGCCTGCGACCCCTCTGCTGTCCTGAATAGAAAGCAGCTGGCTGCCCCGCCTCAGGCCCACTTCCTCCCAGGACAGCGCAAAGAGCAGGACTGGTCAGAGCAGGCGCTCTGGCCTCCGTGGGGTCCTGAGACCCTGGGGCCCAGCTTCCTCTTCCCGGGACTCCATTTCCTCTGCCTTCTGATGGGGATGGTCTCTTCATGCCATCCGTCGGCAGGCAAGCGGGCCCCCCGCACTGCAGGACCAAGGGCCCCAGGGCTCCACAAGGGGCCCCCACACCAGCACCCTCTTCATTCCCAAGGGTCCTGGGGATTGATCCAGACTGGTCAAGGTCTCTGTTACCTGCCCCTGTCCCCTTCTTGGGGGACTCACTTGGGATGACATGGGTGCTGCCTGGGAGCCTGTGACGTAGGGTCAGCCAGGATGGAGCCTCCAGGGTCATCTGTGTGCTCCACCTAGAAGCAGAGGCAGGGGACAGGCCTCAACCCTCGCCGGGTGGCTCTGCTGCTCTGAGGCAGGGGACAGGCCTCAACCCTCGCTGGGTGACTCTGCTGCTCTGGACTGGCGGGAGCTGATGGGGCTGAGGGCCTGCCAGCTCTTTCATGGGCTCATGTCTTGGAGGCAGGGTCACTTGCCCAGTGACCCAATCAACCACCCCATCCACCACCATCCACCCATTTATCCATCCATCCCCACCTCCATCAAATCACCTATCTCCTAGTCCATCCAGTCAGCAATCCATGCCCCATCCATCCCCCATTTATCCATCCCTGATCCATCCACCCCCGATCCATCCCCACACCCATCTATCCTCCATCCATCCACCCACCCATTCACCCACCCATCCAACTCCCACCCATCCATCCCCCACCCATCCATCCCCCACTCATCCATCCACCCACCATCCATCCATCTCCCACCCATCCATCCACCCACCCATTCATCCCCCACCCATCTCCCATCCATCCGTCCCCCATCCATCCATCTCCCATCCATCCATCTCCCATTCATCCACCCACCATCCATCCATCTCCCATCCATCCGTCCCCCATCCATCCATCTCCCATCCATCCATCTCCCATCCATCCATCTCCCATCCATCCGTCCCCCATCCATCCATCCCCCATCCATCCATCTCCCATCCATCCATCTCCCATTCATCCACCCACCATCCATCCATCTCCCATCCATCCGTCCCCCATCCATCCATCTCCCATCCATCCATCTCCCATCCATCCATCTCCCATTCATCCACCCACCATCCATCCATCTCCCATCCATCCGTCCCCCATCCATCCATCTCCCATCCATCCATCTCCCATCCATCCACCCACCATCCATCCATCTCCCATCCATCCGTCCCCCATCCATCCATCTCCCATCCATCCATCTCCCATTCATCCACCCACCATCCATCCATCTCCCACCCATCCATCCACCCACCCATTCATCCCCCACCCATCTCCCATCCATCCATCCCCCATCCATCCATCTCCCATCCATCCATCTCCCATCCATCCATCTCCCATCCATCCGTCCCCCATCCATCCATCTCCCATCCATCCATCCCCATCCATCCATCTCCCATTCATCCACCCACCATCCATCCATCTCCCATCCATCCATCTCCCATCCATCCGTCCCCCATCCATCCATCCCCCATCCATCCATCCCCCATCCATCCATCTCCCATCCATCCACCCACCCACCCCCAGCCACCCACCCATCTGTTCATCCCCCACCCACCCATCCACCCTCCTCTGCTCCCACCACAGCGCCTCCACCCACAATCCACCCACCTTCCCAGGTTTTCCACCAGAAGGCACTTTCCCAGGCTCCATGTCATGGAGGAGCCACACACCCCCCACCCTGGCCTGCCTGCCCCTCCGCCTGCTGTCCCTTCCGCCCGCTGCCCGCTCACGTACCTGCTCATCCGGAGAGGAGTCATGGACCCCGCCTGCTGCACGCCAGCCCTGCTCAGGTCCCAGTGCAGCAGGGAGACCAAGGTCAAGGCCTCAGAGACATCCTGAGGTCGCGTGTGCTGAGGACCCTCGACACCCGGAGGTGGAGCAGGGAGCCCCTGCGGGCAGGGCTGCCAGGCTTCCGGCGGTCGGCGCTGGCCGGCTCGGGCGGGTTGTGGTGGATGTTGAACTCCGGAATGGAAACGGGGTTGTCGCAGAGGCCCCAGGGGTGTCCTGCCTGCGGGAGCCCCTGCCTGCAGTCCTCGGGCTTCCTTCTGAGGTGCGGTTTGCAAGGAGGGGCTGGGCCCATCTGGGCCTGGTGCTGGGCTGGGTCAGCGGGTGGTGTGGTCAGGGCCTTGCGATCGTGTGGCCTGGCCCAGTGACCCACCACCGTGAAGTGAGGGGCCTGGGGGCTGGAAGGAGCCCTCCGCCACCTCCCTGGGTTTGGATGCACTTTGGGGGACCAGGAGCCGGCATCACGGCCCCCAAGGAGCTGTGGCCTGAGGGGATGAGGGCAGACAGCAGCACCATGTTCTCCACCGGGGTCCCCAGGAGGTAGGGACGGGCTCCTGCCTCGACACCGTGTGCTCCTGTGAGGGAGGAGACCAGACAACCCCGGGCTTCTCGACCTGGATTTCCATCCGACCGCATCCCCCAACCCAGGGTTTGACTAATGATTGTTTTCTAACCTAGTTACAGAGCTTCATGCTAATTCCCAGGATGCTTCAGGACTGTCTGCAGCCCCTCCCTCCCCCAAATGCTGACGAAATTGCTGACCAGGGAGTTGGAGACTGCTTGGGAGTTGGAGGACCAGGTCTTCTGTCTCTGCTCTGTGCTTCTGAGCTGTGTGACCCTGGGCACAGGCTTAACCTCTCTGAGCCTCCTTTCCTCCACTCTGAAATAGGGAAGATGCAAACATTCACCCCTAGGGTGCGTGCAGATTCCACACGGGAAAGTGTTTATCACCCTGCACCGCAGGTTCCTAGGACGGCTCCCTCCCCCTCCTCCTGGGAGCGGTGTGTCCAGCTCACCCAGGGCACCCAGGGCACGGGCAGTGCACAGGCAGAGCGGAAGGGGAAAGGGCTGGCCCTCCTGCACTTCAGCGTGGAACCCTCAGCTAGCACATCAGGAGAGGAGAGGATGCGGAGCTGCCTCGGACAGGGCGGAGCTGCCCCACCACGATTCATTTCCTTCTTTCCAGAGCAAACCTCAGCGCCCAGACAGCTGTGTGGGGCAGCCGGACACAGGAAGGAGGGCTGGCGAGGAGGGGAGCTGCTGGGCACAGCATGGAGGGAGGGTCTCTCGCTCCCGCCAGGCGACCCCACCTCCTGACCACCTCAGGCCTCCCCTCCACCCAAGCTGCAGGTCCAGGAGGCTGTGGTCCTCACCTCTGGGCCTGCTGGCCTCTCTCCCCAGCCTCCTCCTTAACTCTCCCTGCATCCGTTGGGCCCGAATGGCCAGCCTTGCCTGGTGTTGGCTGCCCCTCCTTTGATGTGCCACCTGGTCCCCAGACCCTGCACAGCTCCTGCTCCAGGTCAGTCACCTCCAGGGTGACCCAGGAGGGCTGACTCCTCTGGTGCCCGCCCTGTGCCCAGTGCCGTTCCAGAAACTTCCGTGCACACTGCCTCCCTCAGTCCTCTGCCGAGCTGCCTGGTGGAACTGCCGTGAGGAACTCAGAGCTGGAGAGAGCAAGATCCTCGGTCACAGAGGGGACGCAGGCCCGGCAAGTCCAGCCAGGCCAGGAGGCGCGGGCCATGGTGCCACACGCCCCGGGCGCCTCCAGCCTGCGCTTCCCGTGAGCAGGTCCAGACACTGCTGGGCAGTGGGGGGAAGGACAGGGTCCTGCAGTGTGGACAGCGAGCATGCTCCTGCACAGCGGTCACCTGGCAGCGGTGCCCAGCATGGGCCAGTGTGTCCAGGACAGGCGGGACCTTGTGGCCACGGCCACCCCTGCACATGCCCCGCAGTCCTGCCGCTTCTCACTGGGCTGCGGGGGCAGCAGGGCGGGGACACGTGTCCACCCCAGAGCACCAGCCTGGCCCTCTTTGCTCAGGGCCCTGTCCCTGCAGGTCCACGCCGCCGTCTTGAGGGGGTCTCAGTCCCCTCACCTGGGGAAGAGGCTCCCTGAGAGCCTTAATCCAGGGAACGGCCACTGTCCCTCCCGTGGGCACTCACGCCTGCCGTCCCAGCTCAGGTCCGTGGCTCCCCCTCAGCGGGCTGAACGGGCCCCAAGACACGCCCCTTCCTAGTTCTGAACCTGGAACTGCGACCGTGTAAAGAGAGTTTGCAGACGTGAGCACGCTGAGCCTCAGCACCGCCGTCCTGGATCGCCCAGAGGGCCCTCCGCCCAGCAGCGAGGACCAGCAGGAGGCCGGGCCCGTGTGGAGCAGCCGCCCCGCCCCGGCTTGGACCTGCCTCCAGAACTGGGAGAGGACGAATGTGTGTTGTTTTAAGCCTCTGGTTTGGGGTGATTTGTCACAGCGGCCACAGGAAATGAATCTACCTCCCTAAGGAGGCTCTACTGTGCTCTGCAGATGAGGCACAGAGAGGCTGTGCAGCTCCCCCAAGGACGCACAGCCTCCGCGTGCCAGGCCTCTCCTGAGTCTGCAGTGTGCTGGGACCTAGCGTCCCTGCATCCTCCTGCCCCTGGGCGGCTCCTTTCTCTCTGCTATATCCACTGTGGCCCCTGGGGGCACAGCAACACAACACGCCTGCTCCTATCATGAGGAAGGGCCCAGTGACAGGCTGGAGAGCGCGGGGTCAGCACCCGATGGGACCCTTGGCCACAGAGGGTGTTGGGCCACGCCCCCTCCATTGTCCCCTCTAAGGCAGTGCCCATGTGGGCCCTGCAGACAACCCCTCCGGGCGGAGGCCCCTCAGTGAGAAGCCTGGCCGCCCTAGGCCAGGAGGAGCCAGCGCAGGCCTCCCCGAGGCTGGCGCCTCTCGCCAGCCAGCCCTCCTGCCCGCTCCCTGCTGCTACCTGGGCGGCTCCACCCTCTCAGGGCCCGACCTGGATTCCCCAGCATGCCCTGGACTCCTGTTTCGCCCTCCAAAGTGGAGCTTCCCCTGGCCTGAAGCTGGAGAACGGTTCCAGGGTCCTGTTGTTGGTGCACCGGTTCATTTCTTCCTCCAGCTGTGGCAGTTTGGCGTGCCAGGGAGCAGATGCCAAGTCAGGGTTAGAAGTGCCAGAGACTCTGGGGCCAACTCTGGAGAGATGCAGAGGCGGGCGCAGGGTGACAGCTGGCTAGGGTGGGGAGGAGAGCAAGTAGGGCCCAACCTCCAGCTCTGGCGCCTGAAGCATCTCGGGCAGCCCAGGGCAGCTGGGGCAAAGTCTGCGAGTCCAGCGCTGGCTGGGCCCGGACATTGCCGCAGCTGCCGGGGGGCACGTGGCCTGGACTTAGAGGCCAGAGCAAGTCCCGTGGGCATCGTGGCTGGCAACCGGTGGCTCTCCATGCAGGCTGTCTGCAGAGAGCTGGGCCTCGCTCTCCATCCACCCTGGAAGTATGTCCCAGCCGTGTGCCAGCTCTCAGGCACCTCAGGGGCCAGTCGTGGCTGCTTCCAGGAGCCCCAGCCGGGAGGGGCCTGGCTCTGAGGGCCAGCTGTGGATGGGCACCTTGATCGGGAAGGGGAACTTTGGCCGCTCCTGTGTCTCCAGGGCTTCCTCGCCCACGCTCCTCTGAGCAGCCTGCTCTGCGCCTCCTGGCTCGGCTCCCGCCGGATCCTGGGCACCTGATCCTTCCAGCTCCCTGCGGCCTTCGGCTGCTCAGTGCAGGTGGCGAGTAGAGGCCTGGCTTCTGCCACACTGGGTGGGCGGGCGGGCGGCTGGGGTCAGGCTGGAAAGGCCTCCCGCTGGTTCTTACTCCCCAGGCTCCCCTGCTGGCGAGACCTCAGACACAGAGTGGCCACTGTTGGACTGAAGGAGGTCCAGCCTGCTGACCCCCAGGAAGCTGGCAATGGCCAGCCGGGCCACAAGCCAGACGTGTCTAGGCCACACGCTTGTCCTGCTGGCACAGTCCTGCTGTGCCCCTCGCCAGCTCCTCCGGTGCTGACAACCCCGCTGCAGCCCTGTGGGATGGCCAGGGCACTTCCAGATCTCCCGGGACCCCCACCTGCATGGCGACTTCTGCATCCCGGGATCCAGGGGGTCCTGGGAGTGGGGCTGCCCCAGCCAGGGGCTGAATCCTCAGCTGTGGGCTCCTCTCCCAGAGGCTTCTCCCAGCCCAACCGCTTCCCCAGGAGCCCACCTCACAGCGATGTGGTCTCTGAGAAAAGAGGAGACGGAGGCTGGGGAAGCCTAGCCGTGCGGCTGCTGCTGTGTCTGCCCGAGGTGTCCCCTGTGGGACTGGCCACGGTGCAGTTTCCCTGCAGAGCCAGGCCCCTCAGCCAGCCTTGGGCTTGAGCCCAGCCCACTGGGGGCCTGTGCACAATTCGTTCTGGTGAGAAAGAGAACAGAATAGACTGCGGCAGAGGCCGAGGAGGCCAGAGGTGCCCACCCGGGTCTCCAGCATGGCTGTCCTGGCCACCTGTTGACCCTCTTGCCCATGGACTGACTTTTCAGATTGTGGTCTATTGCCTTCCAACCCAAGAGGGGCTCTGTAGAGGCAGGACCTGAGCTGCTCCTTCCCGTTTCCCCAGAGCCTGAGGCCTAGCCAGAGCAGGAGGCCTGGGCCTGAATGTCCAGTGGGTGGGTGGGTGTGTGGGTGGGTGGGTAGATGGGTGGGTGGGTGGGTGGGTGGATGGGTGGATGGTTAGAAGGATGGGTGGATAAATAGGTGGATGGCTGGGTGGATGGGTGGATGGATGGACGGATGAGTAGATGGATGGATGGACGGATGAGTAGATGGATGGGTGGGTGGGTGGGTGGGTGGATGGATAGATAGGTGGGTGGGTAGATGAGTGGATGGGTGGGTGGGTGGGTGGATAGATGGGTGGATGGGTGGATGGTTAGAAGGATGGGTGGATAAATAGGTGGATGGGTGGAGGGTGGGTGGATGGGTGGATAGATGGATGGGTGGATGGATGGATGGGCGGGTGGATGAGTGTGTGGGTGGGTGGATAGATGGGTGGGTGGGTGAGTGGGTGGGTGGATAGATAGGTGGATGGATGGGTGGATGGGTGGATGGTTAGAAGATGGGTGGATAGATAGGTGGATGGGTGGATGGATGGGTGGATGGATGGACAGATGGGTAGGTGGATGGATGGGTGCATGGGTGACTAGAGGTGTGGGTGGGAATCCTGGTGCTTTCCGGCCATTTCCTCTCATCAGCTGGTGGAGTGAGGCCGGGTGTGTGGGGGCCACGTACTTGCCACTCTCCCCTGTGACATGGAGCACTGAGGCTGCTGCCTCGAGGAGCCTCTGAGATCGCCTCCCTCCCACTGTGGTCATCCTGGGAACTGGGTCTGGGCTCCTGGCGAGCGCAGGTTGATGCCTTCATCAGTGCCCCTGGAAGTCATTTGTCTTTGACCAGCTGGGAAATTATGTGGCCACATTTGTCATTCAGAAAAAGTCCCTCCCATCCCCAAGAGGGGGCGGTGGCAGGGAGTGCGGAGGAAGCCAGCCCTGTGCTTTGCCCAGGGAGAATGCGCTGAGTGGGGTCCCTGGGGGCCCCGGGTGACTGTGCAGGGAAGGGTCGTCCATGAGACTGGATGCGGCCCGTGACGGGGACTGGCTCCAGTGATCCCAGAGGCTGCCAGTTCCCACATCTGCAGTCGGACACAGAACAGCTGCTGGCTGAAACCACAGTCCCGGCTCGGCCGTCGGAGGGGATGTCCCACTCAGCTTTGGTTCTATTTGGATTTTCGACTGACAGCAGGAGGACCACCCGCGCTGGGGAGGGCGTCCGCTTTACTCACTGCACGATTCCAATGTTACTCCCATCCAGACACACCCGAGAGACGTCCACCAGATGTCCGGGCACCCGGCAGCCCAGTCAGGTGGCCAGAATTGACCGTTACACTGATGCAGGGCTGAGAGCCATCCCCAGAGTGGGGCTCCCTGCTCCTGGCTTGCCCCAGGCCCTTGCTCTTCTGAGCCTCGGTGGCCCCCACTGCACCAGGAAGCGGGTGCAGCGCAATCCTGAGCAGATCCTGGCTCCCCTGTGCTCTTGGCAAATGGCGCTGCAGCTGCTGTCGGGGAACAGAGAAGCCTGAGTCTGAGCCGCGGCAGACCAGCAGACGCTTGGCTGCGACAGCCAGCCTGCTCCGGCCTCCACTCGCTTCCTCCCCTCCTGTGCCCTGGGGAGGCCGGGAGTCTGCAGCTGTGTGTGTGTGCACGTGTGTGTGTGTGTGCGTGTGCGCACACGTGGGCGTGACGGGATGAACAACTCGCCTGGAGCTGTGAGCCTACCTTGAATTCCTGGCTGGTTATTTTGGTTATTTTGACCCAAACTTGAACTCCACACTTTCCAGTTCACTAACCTTGTTTAAAAGGAAAAAAAAGTGGTTTCCTGACTTTGAGCAAAAAGAAGTGATAAACTTGAAAGAGCAGAGGATGCTGGGTGGCCTGGCCAGGGCACAGCCCCGGGCAACCAGAAACAGCTGGCTCGAGTCGGGCGAGGCCTGGCTCCAGGAGGGCAGCCCGCACAGCCGTGGGGAGGGCCGCAGGACGGGCCGCCTCGGCTCGGGCTGACCCGGGCTCCGGGCTGGCGACCCTGCCGCTCCTGAACTGGGCCCGTGGGGCAGGAGCCAGTTAGAAGGCAGGAGCTGGAGTCCCTGGGCCCTGCTGCTGAGGGCACCTCCCAGTGCCTAGTGATGTGAGCAGCGGTGTCACTGTCACTGAACCCACCCCCAAGCTGAGGGTGACGGGATTTCAGAGCCGCCACTGTGAGCTCAGAAATGGCAAAGTCAGGATAGACCTAGGGTGGCTGACCAACGCCTGGACCCGTCCCTGCGTCCAGGAGGCCGTCCATCCAGGCGTCCCCTGCAGGAGGTCTCCGAAGCGGCCCAGCCGGCAGAGCTCGGAGCAGGCCGCTAAAGGTTCCGGGCTTGCTCGGCTCTGCGGGCCCGCTGTGGGCCGGGGACCGGCCGCTGTCCGTTGACGGGGGAGCCAGGCGATGCTCCAGGACAGCGGTCGGGTGGCACCCTGCCTGCCCCGGCCTTGCAGCCCTCCCTCCGCTCTGGGCAAGACCAGCCTCCAGGCTGGGCGTCGAGAGGGCCTGTGCTGCTGCGTACCCACACGGACACCCTCACACACCCACAAGCACGCACACTCCCTGCCACAGCCCGTGAACACGTGCAGCGCACACACACGCGCACACACATGCGCACACACACATTCCCTGCCATAGCATGCAGACACGTGCAGCCCGCACACACATACACAAACACACACACACACACTCCCTGCCACAGCATGCGGACACGTGCAGTGCACACACACACACACACACTCCCTGCGACAGCATGCGGACACGTGCAGTACACACGCACACACACACACACACACACTCCCTGCCACAGCATGTGGACACAGGCAGTGCACACACACACACACACACACACACACACTCCCTGCCACAGCATGCGGACACGTGCAGTGCACACACACACTCCCTGCGACAGCATGCGGACACGTGCAGTACACACGCACACACACACACACACACACTCCCTGCCACAGCATGTGGACACAGGCAGTGCACACGCACACACACACACACACTCCCTGCGACAGCATGCAGACACGTGCAGTGCACACACACACACACACACACACACACACTCCCTGCCACAGCATGTGGACACAGGCAGTTTGCACACACACGCACACACACACTCCCTGCCACAGCATGTGGACACAGGCAGTTTGCACACACACGCACACACACACTCCCTGCCACAGCATGTGGACACAGGCAGTGCACACACACACACACACACACACACACACACTCCCTGCCACAGCATGCGGACATGGGCAGTGCGCGCACACACACACACACACACACACTCCCTGCCACAGCATGTGGACACAGGCAGTGCACACACACACACACACACACACACTCCCTGCCACAGCATGTGGACATGGGCAGTGTCACACACACACACACACACACACTCCCTGCCACAGCATGCGGACATGGGCAGTGCGCACACACACACACACACACACACACTCCCTGCCACAGCATGTGGACACAGGCAGTGCACACATACACGCACACACACACACACACTCCCTGCCACAGCATGTGGACATGGGCAGTGTCACACACACACACACACACTCCCTGCCACAGCATGCGGACACAGGCAGTGTGCACACACACGCACACATGGGCGCACACGGGCTGGGGGCCCGCAGGAGACGCGGCACTGTCCTGGCCATCTCACTTCCGGGCTGTAACTGGGAGCCAGCCTCTGCCTCGCTGAGCCTGGGTTTTGCCTTCTGTTTCTGAAAGTGGGCGTAATGAGGATGCCAGGCAGGCGCCCGGGTGAGGGCTGCCCCACGCCTGTCACCCGCCAGCCTGCAGGGCCTCTGTGGCCAGCTCCCTCTCTCCGTGACTTGGTTCGAGCAGGCACGTCAGTGTGGGGAAGCCAGACTCCCAGGAAGAGCTGGCCCGTGGCGGTGCAGGAATCTCAGAGGCCTCCCGAGGAACCGGAGGATAGAGCTAACCCAGGCGCTGTGTCCTTACGCCTGTGTCCAGGGGGGTGTGGCCGGGGGCATCTCAATTCTGAATGGAGTGGAGGTCCTGGGCATGCCTGGGAGGGGACCCCCAACCCAAGAGCGGAGGCAGCAACAGGGCGGCCCTGTTCCCACAGACCTCCTGCTTGGGAATGGAAGCCCAGGGGCCTGAGGGGCTGCTCTCAGGGTGCGTGGGCAGGCACGTCTGGTGGCTCAGGCTGCAGTGACCAGTATCAGGAGGGGCAGCTCAGGGGACTTGTTAAGAGGGGACTTTCTGCCCAGCTTCCACGAGGGTGGTCAGCTGACGGCCTCCTGTTGTGTCCAGGGTAGACAGTGTCTCCCACACTCATGTCCACTCAGAACCTCAGAAGTTGGCCTTGAAGCAGGGTCTTTGCAGGTGTGGGTTTCCGTGGACCAGGGCGAGCCGCGCACCCACGCAATGGGTATGAGGGAGGACGGACCTGCAGGGTGCAGCCACAGCCAGGGACTCCAGGACGCCTGGCAGTCACCGAAGCCTCTGGGAGCGTGTGCCCAGCCCGCTGTGACTTTGAGCTTGCAGCCGGCAGCACTGTGGGGGTAAATTGCTGCTCTGTGGAGCCGCGCACTGGGCCCTCTCGCAGGTGGCTCCTGAGTTTTGGGACGGCCCAAATGGGCTCGGTTCCCTGGAGCAGCCACCATCTGGGTAGTGGGCCCTCTTTCTGCCAGCTGTGTTTGACTCCCCACCTGTCTCCTGGCAGGGCCTGGTGGCAGGCAAGGTGGCCCTAGAGCGAGGGCTCCAGCGTCCCTCCTGGGACCCTTCTCTCTGGTTGGCCTGTCCTGGGAGGCAGAAGGCATCCTGGGCTCTGGGCATAGATGGGCCTCCACACTCCTTCTTCCAACCAGGAGCTGAGTGGCAGTCAGGGACCCCTGGGGGGCACACTCCAGAGGTGCGTCCCAGCCTCCAAGCTGCACCTGGGGCCTTGGGACTCGGGGCTGTGTCCTCAGGTGGCCTCAGCAGCAGCAACTGCCTTTGATCTCAGCCACTGGAGAGCAGTCAGGAGGAAGGAGCTCTCGGCTACTGTCCTCGTCCAGCCTCCCCCGAGTCCGGGGGACTGTGGCAGATCTGTGGAGACACTGTTCTGGATGAGGGGTTCCCTGAGCCCAGGGACGTGCAGGGGCACTGGTCAGCCCAGGGAGTCATAACAGGCCTCCCGAGTGGTCCTGAAGCGGGTCTTGAAGTTAGGTTGAGACGGGGCACATGAAGGAAGGCTGCTCCGGGCAAGGCTCAGTGTGGGCCCCTGTCAGGGCTTCCTGGGTCCCGCCCAGGACCCCACCTGCAGCATGTGATGCCTGCTCTTCTGCGTAAACCTGACTGGCCACGGGATGTCCAGATACTGAGTAAAAAGTTATTTCTGGGAGTGTCTGTTTCTGGACGAGGCTGATACTTGAACCCTGGGCTTGGCAAAGCGGATGACCCTCCCCAGCGTGGGCGGGCTTGTCCAGCATGCAGCCGGGACTGGGAGTCAGCCCCGGGGAGCGAGTACCACTCCTTACGGCCATCTCCCTCCACAGCCAGCCCATGCTGCCCTCCTGCTGATCCTGCGTCTCTGGGGAGCTCTGAGTGTCAGGGGGTTCATGACATGGACACGCACATGCTGGACACCAGACCCGCCCACTCCAGGGCCCTGGATCAGAATCAGCAGAGTGGGGCCTGAGAATCTGCATTTGGGTTTCCTGCAGTCTCACTGAGTGAACGGCCCTAATGCCCAGGCCGTCTCCCTGCCCCGAACCAACAGCAAAGGCCGTGGAGCATGGGGCAGGGCCCAGGCCAGCAGAGTGGACTCTGCGTGTCCAGAGAGGACCCACACTGGCAGGTGCCCAGGGCCTCTGACAGGATGTGGGGTAAGAGTATGTCACTTCCGTGTCCCTGTCCTGGACAGCAGTGGAAGCTCTGTGGGGCCTGAGCTCGGGGCAAGCGCCTAGGAACTCCATGCCCCGGTGTTGGCAGGTCCCCTGGAGACCCAGCCTCCACGCCCAGGGCCTTGCTTCACCACCCAGGAACATTTCGGACTCTGACCGGAGGCCTGCTGCACTGCCCCCTGGGGTCACCGCCCCACTTGTGAGGACCCCACCCTGTAAGCAGGCACCTCTGAGGCTTGGACACATGCGACCTGGGGTTTGGGGGGGCGTTCTTGGGACCGTCTGTGGTGGCACCTCCGTGGCAGCTTCTGGTTGGGCGGGGGTTGCTGGGACCCTTGGAGACGAGGGACGCCCGGCGCCCGCCCCTCCAGCCCATGAGGGGTCCCTTCCAGCAGAGGCCAGCAGGTAAGCCGGCAGCCCCCATGCTGTGGGAGTCAGCCCCGGTGTGCAGGGCCGTGCCCTGAGCAAGCCTGGGCCTCGTTAGGTGCTCAGACCGCAGGGTGGGCGGGGGGCCAGGACATGCTGAGTGGCTGGACGGAGGGCTTGGGGAAGCACTGTCCTGTGTCCACATTCAGAGTGAGGGGCGGGCCCCAGAGGGCATTTCTGAAAAACCCATTTTAAAGCAATTGGCACGGGTGCCTCCCAGCCCAGACTCCGCAGGGATCCCGGGGAGGCGAGCGGACTGCCTCTGGACACTGGCGTCTCTTCTTCAGGCCAATGGGCTCAGATGTCCACCAGCTCTGCCCGTGGGCCCTGGTGGGCTCTGCCCTCTGCCTGAACGGTATCTGGGCTCCATCTGGCTGGTCCCGCATAGCTCCTGGAAACCCCTGGCCCAGCCCAACTCTGCCGGCCTCCTTTCTCAGCTCCTGCTGGGCACGCCCCGGCCCGCACTGAGTGAGTGAGACCGGGAGCGTGTCTCTAGTGGTGCCCAGGGCCCAGAGGGACTCGGGGCAGGAGCTGTCCTCACGCGCCATGTGTGAACAGAAGGCAGGCCCCTGGCGGTTGCTCGGGGAACAGCTTCCCTCCCACACTTGTTTCATTGAAACAATATGTTTAATGCATAATTTAAAAAACCAAGTCAGCTGGACGCAGTGGCACAGGCCTTACTCCAAGCTCCTTGGGTGGCTGAGGCAGGAAGGTTCCAAGTTCAAGGCCAGCCTCAGCAACTTAGAAAATAAAACATAAAAGGGCGGGGTTGCAGCTCAGGGGTGGAGCGCCCGGGTCGGACCCCAGCACAGCCAGGACAGCCCAGTCACTCCCCAGCCCACTGGGAACACACCACCCCCTGGCCAGTGCTGCCCCCGGAGGCAGCGGCTTCCTACTTCCCTGCTTCGTTTGGTTTTGTTTGGTGTTTTTCTCCATGTTCCAAAGGGCCTGCTTGTTCCGACCTGGGTTGATCTTCCAATCTCCAGCATCACCTCTGGCGTCTGACTTCTGACGAGGGTGGCCGGGCCCTGAGTCCTCCCAGTGCCCCGTCCCTGGACTCTCCCACCGGCCCACACAGTGCAGTCAGGGGTGGGGTTTGGTTACTGCCCAGGGGTAATCAAGGCATCAACTGATAAATCTACAGCCGCAGGAGTCGCTCTGCGGTGGTCCTTGGTACCTTGTGCTGATGCTTGGAGTCTGGACACGCCTATTCTGGGATGGGCAGGTTATTTCTTTAACCCTGGCTCCCTCCAGGTCCACTGGCCTCCCCTCTCGTCTCATGGGGGCCTCTGAAAGTCCCCTGCTGTCGTCGGGCCCCTCTCTGTCTGTCCCCACAGTCTCCCTCCTGTCCTTGAATCCCCTTCCACTCTGTTCTCCTCCAGGCTGCCTTGCAACCACCCATTGGCGGTCAGTCTGCCAGGGTCAACCGCGGGCTAGCTCAGAAGGCCCCGTCCTCGCTGGAGCGCTCTCCGGCTCTGCTCTGGACGTTGTTTCTCTGTGTCCCCGTCTGCTTTCTGTTTGGGTGTGTCAGGCCTTCTCTGACGTTGCCACACACAAGAGGCAGGGTGTGTGGCGTGCTGCCCCTGCCCTGTGCCCGCCGGGCAGAGCCTGGCCCCATGCGGGTCTGGGCAGGGACGGGGAGCGCCTGCAGTGTGAGTGCTGGACACACCTGGGTGTGCTTTGCCAGGGGCCCGTCCCTGCCAGGAATTCCTCCGTGTGAGGGGCTGGGGCTGGGCACTGCCACGGCCACCTCAGGACGCTCCGAGGCTAACGGGGGAGCAGCAGAGGCTAGCACAGAGCAGACGCTGAGCCCGCTCCACGGCGGCCCGGGGCCGCGAGCACCCCAGGCCCGTGGGCAGCGGGACGTGCCTCAGACGGCTCCTAGTGACCATGGCTCCCGGCGGTGAGGTTCGGAGTGGTTCCCACTTCCTTTATGTTCTTCTCGGTTTCCTGGACTCCACCACACACACCCTTGGCTTGTGTGAGGCCGTGTTCACCCGGGATAAGGAAAACCACTCACCAGAGCGGCTTCCCACTGCCTAGAACCCATGTCACTCCCTGGCTCTGGAAGGCGGGATCTCGGCTTCTGGGCAAGCTGCTGCGAGCCTCCCTGACCCCTCAGCCTGCCTGGACCTGTCCCTCTGCCTCTGCTGCCTGAGCCAGGCTCTGGCCGCCCGGGCCCGGCCCCGCGCGTTTTAGGGTCTCCTGGAGGCCCTTTCTTTCCAGCACTATAAGGACTTGGAGCCACTTGCTTCCTCTGGGGCTTTTCAACTGGATCGAAGCTGTCCATTAAGTTTAGACGGATGGCAGGTGAGCTGCTGGCTAGCGTACATCCCTGAAGCCAGTGTGGTCCCCTGGTCCCCGACACAGAGGCCGGCAGCTGTGGAGAAGGGGAAACTAAGGCAGTGACCCTTTGAGGAGGTGGGGAGGTCTGTCTGGGAGCCAGAGTCTGGTTTCCTGTGTAAGAGACAAAATGAGATCACACTGCAGCGTGGCGTGGGTCTCAGGGAGCGGAACCAGCGCACGGCGGAGTAGAAAATGACCTATCTGAGAAACGGCACCTTCCTTGACAGGCAGGGGACGGTGGCCTTGGAAGCAGGGACTGGGGTTTGGACTGGGGCTCCTGTGCCTGCGTTCCTGGGCAGGAGGAGTCGGTTCCGTGCTTCCTCTCGCCCTTCCGCTTCTCCCCTCCCCCCATCCCAGTTTGAGATCTGCTGCTAATTGGGAGTTGATTTGTTTTGCAATGATTCAGGCCTTTACTGTTGGAGCCCTGGGAGTAAAAGTCTCGCTTCCAAGGCATAAAATTTCCACTCATAGTGCTGAGAGCTACAGGATTGTTGAATAACAAAGACAATTAGGAAGAGCCAATTTGAAGTGCCAGTTTTTGCTCTTCAGGGTTAAGTGTGGTAGTCCCACTTATCTGAGGGGGTTGATTCCAAGACCCCCGTGGACACCTGAAACCACATAGTACCAGACCCAATGTATGCTGTGTTGTTTCCTGTATCTGTATGTCTATGATGTCGTTTAATTACTAAATTAGGCACAGTATGAGATTAACAACAAGCTTAAATACTCTCTGGAGCAAGAGTATTTAAGCAAAATAAGGGTCACTTGAACACACACACTGTGGCACCAAGACATCCATCTGATAACCAGAATGACTGCGAAGTGACTAACAGGCAGGTGGTATACACACTGGATACGTTGGACACAGGAAGACTAACGTCCTGGGGGGCAGGACAAGGTGGTGCACGATTCCATGCTGCTACTCAGAAGGGCATGCAACTTAACACTTACGAATTGCTTACTTCTGGAATTTTCCATTTAATATTTTCAGATCATGTTTAGCAGCAGGTGACTGAATCCAGGGAAAATAAAGCCTTGGACAAGGGTGGGTACTGTGCCTGTGCCTCCTCTCAGTGTGTGTTGAAAAGCCAGGAGAAGAAAACTTCAACCTATGTACAGCAGCAAACCCCCAACTCAGAGGAGGAGGAACAGCCAGGCCCGTGGTGAGCAGAGGGGGCCTGGGCCCCATCTTGGCTGGTGCCAGCTGGTTCTTTAGCTGCAGCATGGCCCAGTCCAAGCCCTGGCTGGGTGGGTTGGCAACAGAGAGGGAACTGATTTTACTGAGGATCCAAGGAGACCTGGACCCTGAGGACACTGGCCCTCCTGTGATTCTTCCGAGTTGGTGGCCCTAGGAGAGCCTATGTCTGGTAGAAGCTCTTCCAGCCTGAGGAGAATACAGGAGAAGGAAGCTCCCGCTGTTCTCGGCCCCATGGGGACTGGGAACTGCAGGACGGGCCAAGAGTGGAAGGGACTGTGGCAATGCTACTGTTGGGATGTCCAGTTGAAGTCCAGGTCCTTGGTGTCCTGGACAAAGGACTAAGCAAGGCACATAGCAGTAACAGAGAGAGTATGGATGGACTGAGGCAAAGAGAGGTAGAGGGGGGTGCGCCAGCAGGAGAGGCTCCGGGCCCAGTGTCTGCAAGTTAGGGTCTGAGGTCCTGAGCCTCACGCAGCCCTGACTGAAGACCGCACGCATTTGCCCCCACTGCTGATCTTACCATACCCGATGAGAGTGTTTCCCAATTTCCCCCTACTGGTTACTTTAGAAAATAATTAGGACACTGCCCTCTTTACCTGCATTGGTCATTTTAAAGCTTGAACCTGTGGCGGGAGTTGTCAAGGTGATGACCTGCGTGGCGGGAGTTGTCAAGGTGAAGGATTTCATGTAAACAGGGACAAGTCCTGCCCCTCATCTCTGTTCCTCCAGCAGCTTCTTCCTGACACCTGTCTGCCGTCTTGTTGTCCCTGAGCAGGGGTAGGGGGCGGTTTGTGGGGGGTTCCCAGGGGAGGCCTGCAGGACTATTGCCCACATGGCCTGTGGTCTCCCACCCGGGTGCTGGGCATGGGCTCGGGACACAGCGGAGCCAGTTCTCCAACTGAAGAAGCCAAATGGAGTGTCTGTTCTGAACAGTGCATTTTTCTTCATCTCCGAGACTGACCGTTGGAATGTCCTCCGGGCACAGACTCTGAGGGTCACTGGATACACAGCGGCTCCACAGCCTGCTGGGGCCTGGGCTGCCCAACTGCGGTGCAAGCCAGACACAGGCCCACAGGGGCCTGGCCGCGCCTTCCAGAGAGTGGCTGGGAACGGACTTGGCCCCACTTCTGACCCTGAGGTCGTTCTCAGGAGCCTGGGGTCTAAGCAACACCCATGCCTGTGCCCTGAGTCCTGCAGTTGTCCTGCTGCCCCACAGACGGACCCTCAGACCCAGACTGAGCTTCCACACCAGGCGGGAAGCGCTCAACTCAGGTGGGAGTGGAGAGCCGCCCACCAGGGGAGACGTGCTGGAGTGCAGCAGAGGGGAGGGTGTGGCGGGGGCTGGCGGGCAGGTAGGCCTCCTGTGGGGAGGCGCCTTGGGAAGACATGAGTCACTGGGCTGGAGTGGCCGCTGGGACACCTTGAGGACGCTCCCTTGTCTTGCTGCATATCCACGCTGGCTCAGAGGGGCCCAAGGATGCCTTGCCTATCCCCCAGGCACCCAGACCTGCACTTCCCCAGGATTGATTGGGCCTACTCAGCGCAGCCTCCCAGGCCTGGCCAGCAGGCCCAGGTGTGCGTGGAGCAGGGCCTGGGGACTCGGAGCCTGGGTGTGCTCCCAGTGTACTCTGTTCCTTCTGTCCTCCTCGCTCCCTGCCCACCCGCCTGAGCCTTGCTGGGTTAGAAGGCCCAGAGCGAGTGTCATCTTGCAGCAGTCAGCTCTGGACACAGGGAAGCTGCGTAACAAATTCTCACATGCAGAGGTGACTTGCCACGGAAACACTTCTTTCTTGTTCATGAGTTTGAGTTGCTGCTGTGGGTGTGTCCAGTCTGAGTGGTCCCTCCGGCTGTGCCCTGTGTGTCTGCCAGGCATCCCCGAGTCATGAGTCTCTCCCTTCATGTGCTCCCCAGGCCGTGGCTCTCGGCAAGCTCCTTGATGCTGGGACTGCCCCGGTTCAGTGCTGCTCCTGAGTTTCCGCACAGAGCAGAGAGACAGATGGAAGGAGGGAGAAGTAGAGTCTGAGAGAGAGGGCGGGAGGACAGAGGTGGCTTGCTCAGCGAGGAGGGAGGGGTGTCGGGCCCCTGGCCAGGCCTGCCCCGGGGAGCTGCGCCTTAGCCCTCTCCCCGTTTGGAGGCAATGCAGGCCAGTCGCCAGGAGAGGGACGGCTGCTGAGGCAGGCTGCTGGGGGAGGTGGCCCCTCGCGCTCGCCTGGCTCTGCCAACTTGCTCTTTCCTCTGCTGGGAGTTGGAAGTGCTGACTGGCCCTTCTTTGCTTTTGCTCTGATCCTGCAGCTCTGGTGCCTGCAGGCCTCAGGCGTGGGAGGCAGGCCGGAGGAGGGAGCAGGGCACAGGGTGTCCCAGAAGCACCTGTTAGGAAGGAGTCCCACCCCAGGATGGGCGGCACAAAGGGACTCGCTGTTATCTCGAAAAATAGGAGCCTGGATCTCAACACCTCCGAATGCCTTTAAAAGAAGTAATTGCCTGACTGCAATTATTTTAGGAGGTTTAACTAACCGCATGGGCGCTTTTTAAGAATACTTGGGGAATTTAAAATTCCACCCACGGCCCCCAAGGGCGGGGGCCCTGCCTGGTGCCTGAGACCCAGCCCCTTCCCTCTCTGAGAGGAGGATGGGGGTCTCCAGAGGGGCTTCTGGCAATGGAACCAGCTCTGCCCCAGGGGTGGGGGAGGCCTGTTGCCAAGGCGACGTCCCCTGGCTGACAGCAGGAGAACCAGGCACCTCCTGTGGGCTCTGCTGCGACGGGGGCGGGGCGGGTGGAGGGTGATGTCCTTGTGACAGGTGCCCCACTGAGGCCCCTTTCCTTATTGATCACGTGGGGAAAGAAGCTTCCTTATCAGGGCCCATGAGCCAAGAGAAGACAGGTGTCACCCTCAGTTGACATGGGAGGCCTGTGGCTGCCACTGGCTTTGAAGTGACCCCACCCTGGCAAAGGTCCTCTCCTGATTCAGGGAGAGCTTCCAACTTCCCAGAAACTCCCAACTCTACCGAGGTGCAGCCGAAATGCCAAAGTCAAGACCAAACACAGCAGAAATAAACCTACCCAGGCCCCCCAGGATGCAGTGCCTGATGCCGGTGTGGGCAGACGTGCCATAAAAGATTCTAGGTAACAAATTTATTTTTAAAGAATCAATCCAAAAACAATTAAATGCAATTTATGAACGTGGTAGGAAAAGATGAGCAATGAGCCCAATTAGTCCAAGTTATTTTAAATGTGTCAGGATCACGTCTTAGCCTGTGCTGGGATGTCGCCTTGCTTTGGCATCTGGCTGCTGCAAAGGGCATTTGAGGAAAGAACTGCCCTGGGCGGGGACTGAGGGGGCCCTGAGGTCAGAGGGCAAGGGGCACTTTCCAAGCCCCGGGCCGAGTCCTTTCTTAGGAGAGGAAATAGGTGCTGGGGAGCGGAAAGCAGGTCTTAGGACTGGCTGTCCCGGACCAGCCTGGCCTCTCCAGTGTCCCCAGCCACGTTTGGACAGAGTTTGAGGTGTCCCATGGTGCCCCAAACCCAGACCCACACTAATAAGTATGGCTTGGCTCGGGGTCTCGGCCTGGTCATGTTGGGCATGGGGCTGACGGGCCAGGCCCTGCCCTTCCCATGCCTCCTGCCGCTGCGGATGCGTCCCAGGCCTGGCCCCCTTTGGGGCTCAGCACCTTCTTCTCCCCAGATCCTTGCTTTCCACCAGGCCAGAAGCTCTGGAAGCTGAGGGTCTTTTGACAAGGAGAAAGGCCAGAGTGCAGGAGGCAGGTGAAAGGCACCGGAGAGGCTGGCGTGGGCGTGCGGCAGGCGGCCAGCTCCTCACGCTCAGCCCAGCCACCGGCGTTCTCGTCCTTCCTCACAGAGGGAACCCAGGGTGCTGGCCCAGATGGGCGGCAGAGCAGGCTCTGTGCCCAGGCCGCCAAGCCCCAGGCCAGAGTCTGCACATTCACCCCCTGCTTCGTGGGAGGAGGTGGGGAGGCCCAGCCCTGACCTGTCCCCATCCCGTCCCCATCTGCAGGCCTGGAACTCTCCCTCGGGATGGACGTAGCTGGCTGAGTGTCCCCGGGAGCCTCCCCTGGCTGTCCGTGGAGGTCGTTGGTAGCGCTCATGCCTCAGGGTCCCTCTGCACACTGGGGCAGCCCAGAGTCACCCACCCAGGGCTGCTTCCTGCAGACCCCCGAGAGTCTTTGGTGAGCACCTTGATCCGAAGACGGAACGAGGACAGAAGAGGGTGGAAGGCGCCAGGCTTGAGGCCTGCGGGCTCAGGTACTTGTGCCCTCTTCGAAGACAGAATCCGCCCAGCGACTGCCTCTGGGCCTGTTGTGCTGATCGGCACAAACTCCTTTTCAGTCGACGACAGTTCAGATCAAAACACCTCTGGGTCCGCCTCGCCCGCTGCGGAGACTTTCAGCTCCTTCTCTAGCAAAAAAGTCACGACAATTCCCCAGCGTCTCGAGGCCCCAGCTGCTCCTGTCCAGTGCCTGTGGCAGGGCTGGGGTGTACAGCAGCTGCCCCGGTGTCCCAGCCAGCCTGTGGCCGTGAGGGACAGGCAGCACCATCCTCTCTCAGCCCGGCTCTGTCAACTGAGAGGAAAGGTCATGGTGGGGCAGAGTCCTCGGCTCCTCCAGGAGACTCCTGGCTGCTGCCCGCGGGGCGCCTCTGCCTGCGGACTCAGCCGGGAGGAGGCCGAGGGAGCCGGGCGGCGGGGTCTGCCACCTCCCCGCTCGCCCAGTGACCACCGGCAGCCCGTAGGCCCCCAGCTGAGGGCACGGAGGAGGTCTCCCCACCACCGGGAGGCCGGCGGGTGCTCCTGCGGGGAGATGTCTCGCGGCTGCCTGTGGAGGGTTTCCGGCAGCCCCAAGCTGCCCAGCACAGGTGAGGGCAGATGGTGTCTATTTCCCTTGCTTTTCTGAGGTTTTCTCAAATGTCTCCAGTGCCAATGATGTGTTTTAATTGGAAAGGAAAAGCAAGGGCCAGGTCTTGCTCGGGGTCGGCCCTGTGCAGGCAGGCGACAGGCCTCCGCTCAGCCTCTGCAGCCGTGGGGAGAGCGCAGTCACCACCTCACTCGGCCTGTGCTCAGGATGGTGGCCTCCCTGTCCTACGGTAGGGCCAGGATGGCCAGCGGGTGTCCCAAGGTGAGCCCCACGATGCAGAGTGGACCTGCAGCCCTTCTCTGCCATGCTCCCAGGGGGCCCTTCCCCACTGGCCCTCCAGGGCCTCCTCCAGTGTCCTCTCTCTGCTGTTGCTGTGGCTGTGCCTCAGCCAGCCAGTTTCCAGGACTCAGCTGGACTCCCCTGCCACAGCCTCTGCCTCCCACGGTGCTGGGCCTGCTGGGTCACCTGGGCAAAGCCTGTCATGCCTCTGCCCTGGCTGGGCCTCTCTGGGGCCCACGGGTGGGCCCACGCCCCATGCTGCGCAGAGGAGGGACCTGAGGCTCAGGAGACCAACTTTGCCTGGGCCTTACAATCAGCATTGGGAGCGGAGACCATGGTGGTCAGACAGAGGTCAGCACCTCCCTGACTCAGCTCCCCTGCCCTCCAAGCTTGGGAAACCCAGGCTGGGCGCTGGTCAGGGCCTCCCCGGGGTCTCTGACCCTGGGTTGTGGCAGGGCCTCATGAGAACCCAGGAAGAGTCTCCCACTCCCTCAACCACAGCGATGATGGTCACGAGCCTGCCTGGGCAGCCCTGCCCTTGGCCTGCGGGCCTCTTGGTGCCCCCCGCCCCCGTGGCTTGCTGTTTTGGGCTCTGCCTGGGCAAAGTGCATCTGCTAGGCCGCTTCTCCAGCAGGGCTGTGGCACCTGAAGACCCTGGCAGGCGCAGTGCCCTCTCCCCTCTAGGCCAGTGAGGGAGCAGACATGGAACCAGGCCCAGAGACACTCCTTGGTGACCCAGCAGCTGTGTGGCCCAGCTGAGGAAGGTCAGGCCTCAGCGGGTCCCCTGTTGATGCCTGTAGGCAGAACAAGCCTCGCCTCTCCCTGGAGTAGTTGAGCCTGGTCCACCCGCAGCACTCCACTCACTCTGACTCCATGAACTCAGCGTCCCTCACTAGCATTTTCCGGCCATCCCCCTGGGTCGGGATTAATGAATGAATAGTGAGTTCTGCTCTCTCCGGAGACCACAGAACCATCTGAGGCTCCCAGTTCTTTGACACCAATCCCATTCTCCCTCTTTAATTCCAGAGATGGGCTGTCTTTGACTTGTTTACTCACCCTGGGCCTACCTTTCCCTGGCTATTTAACCTAACTAAGCTGTGGTTTTGATTACATTGATTTCAAAGGAGAAGAAAATAATATTCCATTAAAGTCACTGAAAAATTGATCATCCAATTTCAGTGCCATCCCAGGGGTGGAGATGCTAACGGCTGTTCGCTCTGAATCTCCATCCATGTGGCTACAGCTTTTGAGTCTCTCCAGGTTGACAGCTGCTCCCAGCTGCACAGGACCGGATGCGAGGAGGACTGGCAGGAGGTGAAGATCAGAAGCTTTGGGATTCCTGCACGCAGTCTTTTCAGCGTGTCTTGGCTGACAAGCTTCTTGCTGTTTCCACCCTGTGAAGCAAAGAGCTCAATTATGGAAGCCCTAAAACCACGGTCCCACTGGGTCTTCTGGGGAGCACCGAGGGTGGTGTCAGGCCCGGAGGGTATTGCCCATGGTGGGGTGGCCGGGGCCCCACCTCTGCCTGAAGCCTCTCCCAGCCCACAGCCTGGGGGTCTTTTGACCCCTTCAAGGTGCCACCACTTGCTGGGATGTTATTCGTACATATGTAATTCGTGCATTAATGCACTATCCACATTAATTAATGGTCCAGTACAATAAATGTAAAAAGTACATAGTACATAACATGTTTAATCAACATTAATATTATGTCCTCATGCATATAAGCATGTCCATAGATACTCATATAGTACATAAAACATACAGTCCCCCTTCAATTTTACATGTTGGGGTTCTGCCCCTGGCCTCAAGGGCAGCCGCCATGCCACTGTGTCCCTGAGGAGCGGATGCACACTGACCTTCCTCCTGCTTAGAAACTCCCTGTGCTCGAGGCCCCGCCCTCTGCTGCCCGATCCTGGGCCCTCGGCACGGGGGCTGCTTCTCCCCCATCTCTCTGAGAGCACACCAGCCCTCGTCCTCCCGACATCCCCTGGCTCCTCTGGGACACCCTCCCCTCTGCCCGGGACTCCTGTCTTTTCCCCACAGAGGCCCTGTGGTTGTGTTAGGGCGACTGGAAACCACCCCATGGGTCAGACAGGGAGGCTGCCGGGCGGGCGGGCAGGCACACTGCTCTGGCTAATCTCACTGTGAACTCCAAGTCAGGTGCGAGCAGGCAGCAGGTGTCCCAGGTCAGTCCTGCCACAGTGGGGGACCTCTGTCCCATGACCCCTTGATGCGGTCCCTTGCCTCTGTCCCAACCCCCACATAGCACATCACAGGGCGGTGCCACAGAAGAGCCAGGGCTGAGGAGAGTTGTACTAAGTCCAGCACCTGCCCGGTGGCTGGGACCCGCTGCCCAACCAGGCCCCAGCCGTGGCCCGTGGAGCCTCTAGGGGTCCCCAGCCCTGATCCAGCAGCTCTGATTTGAGTCCCCGGGCTCTTGGTTCAAAGTCAGAACGCAGTCTGATGTGAGACTCCTGTGTCCAGGGTCCTGACCCCTGGGTACTCTTCTAGTCGCCTCTGTTGGACTCAGAGGTGACTGACCCTTCCTGGGCTGGCGTGACCTGAGAACAGGGCTGGCGTTAGATTCCTGTTCCATCAAGTAAGAGCTCCACCGGCCTGCCGAGAGCAGCGAGGACCTGCCCTTGCTCCCTCCCGGCCCTGCTTTGAGGAGCCTCTGAGGGGACTTGGGCAGAGCGCTTGGGGGGCCCTGGCTCTGAGCCTGAACCCCAGGAGCCTCGCTCAGCGCCGGGCTGGCCAGGGCCGGGAACTCTGTCTGTACTGGGACTCGCCGGGCGGGTTGCACCTGCAGGCAGGACAGCCCTGGCCGTTTCTACAACAATGCTAGCCGCTCTGTGCCAAGTGTCCATGGGCTGCTTTCCGCGGTGTCTCCAAAGCCTCAGGAGGGAGATTTTCCCCCTGAGGATCAGAGCAGTAAGTGGGGCGGTCTCCCTGCTACGGAGGCTCCCCAGGAGGGCCTGCCCAGGTGCGGCGAGCCACCCACGGGTCATCATGAGCAGGTGGGTGCAAGGCCAGGATGGGCCACCCCCACCCGGCATGGCCACAGCTGCGGAGGAGCCCAGGCAGAGGAGCCCGTGTCCTCTCCGGAGGGCAGCAGGCCGGGGAGGAGTTTGCAGGGGCAGCAGCGCAGGCTCTGTGGGCCCAGGAGGTGGCCACCCTGTGTCGACTGTGGCAGGGGCACTGCCCTGTCTTCAGGTGGCTCTGAACCTCGCTGGACTCTGTTCCTTCTCTGGGAAATCGGGAGTGATAGAGCCTCCCTCAGGGGTTGATCTGAAGGTGAAACGAGTCGATGGGAAGAAACACCCGCCTCGCCTGAGCAGGCGCTCAATAAACAACAGCAGGCGCTGGAAGAGACACTCACCACCCGCGGGGACGGTTGAGGGTGACGCTCACCAGGACTCACTGTGCACAACGAGCAACAGGCACCGTGTAAGTACAGGCTGGGGAAGGGGCCCTGCCCTCCTGGGGCACCTACTCACCAGGAAGACCCTGCGACCCTCCCTCAGCAGGGCCTCTGGGTGTTCCCAGGAGCAGAGGTGAGGAAGGCTTTAGTGGGGTCCCTGTGTCCACCAATTGTCCACTTGGTCCTTTTTACCACCCAGAGCGCTCTCACTCCCTTCCAAGGTGCGGAAGTTGGCTGTGTCTTCCACCGCAGGCTGCCTCTGTCCCTCTCCAGCTCCTGGACACCGTGGACCGGTTATCCGGCTGTATTTCTTGGGGGTCTCAGGAGAAGAGGGACAAGCCCAGTGGCCTGCCATCTTGAACTAGAGCTCCTGGAGGCAGGGAGAAGCCAGGAGGGACGTGGAGACTCCCATTAAGGTGTTCCCTGGAGGCCACTCTGTAAGTGGGCAGGAGGGGCATGCCCAGGGTGAGGAGGGCAGTAGGGAGGCCCCACAGGTCCAAGGCAGCGAGGCTAAGGCTGACCACAGCTGCAGAGGGGACATCCAGCATGGCCGGTGTCTCGTTCCCGTTCAGGACGGGAGCCCAAGACCAGGCTGGGCCCAGGGCAGGCAGCGCTGAGAGTCAGGAGGTAGCGGGAGCTGGACAGGCAGGCCCCTGCTGGCCTCAGGGCACAGCAGAGCGCGGGCTCTCCTCCCACCCAGGGGGTGTCGTGCGAGTCCTAGGCGACGTCCAGCACCACATGCAGCCCTCGGCCGGGCAGCCGAGCGGGCCTGACTGGACGGCTTGCCGGGGCCCTGTCTACACGAGGCCCCAAAGCTCTGGCAACGCAAGGAGACACTGACAGGAGGCCTGCACTGTCCAGGAGAGCCGGGGCCAGGCCAGGCCTGAGAGGGTGGCTCAGCCTGGAGGCCAAGGGGAGGCTCAGGGGCTGCGCGGCCTGGGCCACCCTCAGGGGACTTTAGCTCTGCCACTGAGCTGAGCAAAGCAGGGCTCAGCCAACTGGCTCGGGTGTGTGTTGAATGGTGGCCTCTCACCCCCCAGTTCACGGCAAAGTCCTCACCTAGTACCCCGGAGCGTGACTTTTTGGTAACAAAGTCCTGGACGGTATCGGTTATGAGGAGGATGGTGGGCTCATCCCCACCTCGGGTGTCCTTGTAGATGGGGAGCTCAGACAGACTCGCAGGCAGGGAGAGGGCCCTGTGGAGATGGAGGCAGAGGTCGGGGTGCTGGTTCTACGAGCCAAGGAGCCCCAGGGGCTGGAGAGGCCGGACTCTGCCTCCAGCCTCAGAGGAGCAGCCTACCGACGCTCCATCCTGGGCTCACGTGCTCCTGGGCCCTCCCTGCTCTCTCTGCCATCCAGCGCATGGCACTCCGTCACAGCAGCCCTGGGGACTCCTACACTTGGGGTGCAGGGAGGAGTTCAGGCTGCCCCAGGGCCCTCCCCACCGGCCCCGGCTTGCCTCGTAGGGCTTCCCGCTGGCTGGCCACCCTGGGCCACCAGGGAGCAACAGGCCTGGGGTGAAGGGGAATCTGGAGACAGGAAACAGCCAGGGCCCTGGAACCTGCTCTCCAGCAGGAGCGAGGATCTAACATCTGACCGAGTGAGCCGGTCATCTGTCCCTGACCTGGGTACACCCACGAGGATCCTAGTAAAGATCCCAGGGAGCCTTTCCTTTAAACAGAGCTGGAATTGATACCAAAGTTCGTATGGAAAAATAAACATGCAGGAGGCGCCAGGAACAGCCCAGAAGAAGCCTCTGTGGGGTGGGGTGGGGTGGGGCAGCCCTGCGACTTCTTAGACAAAAGGCTCAGGTCCTCAACCTGCCAGTGACTTTTAAAGCCTGCAAAACCACGAAGCAGGAAGGCCACTTTGGTCCCACGGGGGCTGAGAGGGCCCCTTCCCATGGCTCCCGGGACATTTTTGCCAGTCTGATGAGTGAGAAGTGGCTTCTTGGTGTGGGTCCACTGCACTTCCCTAGCTCTCGAGGGTGGCCTTCCCTGGGTCCAGCACATTTCCACATGCCTCCTCGGGAGCCGTGTGTCCTGTGGTTTGTTTATGTTCCTGCATGATTTCTAGGAGGTGTTGGTGGGTGAAAAACACGTGCACAGGGGCCCAGGCGGGTGCCTCTGTGGTGCGGGAGGAGGGAGGTGGGAGGGCTCGGGCCACCCTCGAGAGCGGCTGGCAGGACGAGGCCGCCAAACAGGAGCCCTCCCCAGGGAAGTGCCGACCATGCCTGCTGACCCTGGACGATGTTCATGTTCCACCAAGCAAATTAGATTACAGTAACGAGCATGAGAAAGAGGAAGTGTGGAACGGAGAGAAAGGAGACCAGCTATACCTCAAATGAAGAGCGGAGCCACAGGAAAATACAAAGGAGGGAGAATTGATCCTAGCAGCTCAGGAACACGGGCTCAGCTTTCCATCTGGGAAGGGGATGGGGGACGGTGTTTGCCTGCAGCGTGCGTGGGTGCACAGAGTCACCCTAAAGGTTTTGCGGGTGTGCTCTAGGTCCGTGCAAATGCACAATGTATCCACCGAAGTAGAGAGATCGCTGAGGAAGGCAGAGTGCCCGGGATTGGCGTCCAAGTGAACTGGCGATCTCCAACCAAGCACGTGTGTGTACGTGTGCACACTCAGGCACATGTGTATGAGTGTACGTGTGGATCTGTGGGTCCGTGTGCATGCACGTTTGTGTATGTGTTTAATGTACGCACTGTGCGCGGGTATGTGTGTGTGCGTGTGCTTGTGTATCTGGGCCATCTCTAGACCTGTCCACTGAAAGGCCTCAAAACCTTGTCTTTGACCTTGGCACATAGAATTTAGTTCTCAAACATTCTCCACTAAAAGGAGCCAGGGCTCCTGGGAGAAATAACTGATTTTAGGGCTGGGGCAAGAAAAGTACAAAATTAGACTGGAACATCTTGTTATGCCAGAAAGTAAGGAAGTACTCAAAAAAAAAAAAAAGAAGTGGCATGTCATAAAGACTCAGGAGCCAGCTTGAAGGGGCTCCCTTGGCCAAACATGGAACAACTGGGTACCAGAAGAATGAAGCCCAGTGGCAAGTGATAAAGCATCGGAAATAAGGATCCAAAGTTCATACTAAAAATAGATGATGGATGATAGATCGACAGATGATAGGTAGAGACAGATAGGTCTACAGAGAGATGAGACAGATGGTGATAGATGATGGAGCACGGACTGATGGCAGGTGAGTGGGCAGATGGATGGTATTTGGAGGGATGGGTGAGTTGGTAATAGATGGGTAGATGGGTGGATGTATGGTTGGATGGATGATGGAGGAATGATGGATGGATGGATGGATGGATGTGTGGATGGATGGGTGGATGGATAATAGATGGGTAGGTGGGTGGATGTATGGGTGTATTATGATAGATGGACAGATGGATGGAAGTCTGAATGATAAATGGAGGATAGATGGATGGATGCATGCATGAATAATGGTTGGGTAGATGGGTGATGGGGGGTGATGGATGGGGGACAGGTGAGATAGAAGGGCTGTAGTTTCAGCAGGATGCCAAGGTACTGAATGTGGGGAAGTACTGAGTAGGTGAATCATGGAGAATGCCAAACCTAGGGGAGTGTGTGATGAGGAGCAGATGTTTTCTGTGTCTTGGAGTGTCTCCCCCAAGAACGTTTATAAGTTTCTAGAAAATAAAGAGTAATTGTTGAGCAGATAAATCAGACAACTCCTTGACCGACTTGTCAAAAACACCGTTAGCAGGAGGTCGGATGGACACTGTGTGCCTGAGAAAGACAGGAACAGTGTGGTACTGCAGCTGAGAATGTGTCCACTCAGTTCCTCGGGGGAACTTGGACAAACCCGAGTGAGGACCGCCCAAGGGAAGAGGGCACTGTGTTCTTCAAAAATGTCTGTGACATAAAAGACAAAGACAGGCTGTGGACATGTTCCAGAGGACAGGAAATGGAGAGTGAGGTGGATACTGCATTGCCTGGCCCTGGAGCAACTGTGCTGGGAAAGAAAGCTGGACAGGAAGCCTGGGGTCGGCGGCAAGATGGCAGGTCCACTCAAGGGCAGATCCCCTGCCTTGGTGTGGGCAGGTCACTGAGGGTATGCAAGAGATGGTCTCTGCTTCTTGGAGGGTAAAGGACTGTGATGTCTGCAACTTAATCTTGAATGGTTCCGAAAAAAAGTCACACACATGCAAAGAGAGAGACAGTCACACACATGCAGAGAGAGAGAGAGAAACCAGATGGTTGAATGAAGAGGGTAGAACGTAATAATTGAGTCCAAGTAAAAGGTATATGGTGTTTTTATACTATTTTTATTTTTGTAACTTTTCCATAACTTGAAGCTATTCCTAAACAAAATGTCTGTGAAAACCAACGGAAGCCCTGCTGTCCATGCAGTGTTGAGCGAGGTGGCGGACACCGCATGCCTGCCAACCTCGGCTGTTTGCAGAATCCTGTAAGGCAGCCACCTGTGCCCCGACAGGAACCTGGGGATGATCGGGGCCAGACGTGCAGCATGATGGTCCTGAAGCTTATGGAGTAACGATGGTGATGATCCACAGTAAGGATGAAGCCAGTGAGCACAGCACTCAGCAGTCTGAGAAGCTTTCGTAGGCCCGTGCGACCTCCACAGCAGTTCAGGCATCCACGATGGGCAGAATCGACGTTCTGTAAGCTGCCTCGGTGAGATGGCCGGGCTGTTAAAGGAGGTTCACCCCTGAAGCTCCGGGAGCTGGGAACCTGGCTGCAGCAGGCTTGCCAGGGGCAGCCTGGCAGACAGAGGTGTGGAAAGACCCCGAGGCAAGATCCCATCTCGGCTCTGCACAGCTGGAATGGGTGCATGGAGCATCACCCAGGAGCCGTGGGCTCCGAGCCACCAGAGAGGGCTGCGGCTGCTCACACTCACTGTCACCTGCCCTCCCTGGTAGGAGAGCAGAGCTGGCAAGCTGCTACCACCCGGCAGCGCTCGGCGGTCGGGCCCCACCCCACAGGGACCTGGGCCCTTGGCACCGCCGCTGAGGCTGGACGGGGCCAGTGAAGGCCAGGGCCAGAGCTGGGGCCAGGGAGAGAGCTCACCTGCGGCCTTTGCCTTTTAAAGAATTGTTACTTGTAACAAAGTACATGCGACATCCAGTTGAGGGTCCTGATCGGCTCTGCAGTGCGCACATGCAGGTCGCTGCACAGCCAGGTCGCCATCCCTCTGCAGAGTGTCCGTCTTCCACCCAGCCCTCTGCACCCTGGCCACCAGCAGGCCAGCCGCCTCTCACCGTGGACCCCAGCATTGGCCCTTTGAAGGCAAGGGGCTTGTTTCACCAGCGTGTCCTTGAGGTCCATCCCTGCGCCACGTCGGGGTTGCTCTCCTTTTTAAAGCTGAGAAACGTTCCACTGCTGGGACAGGCCACACGTGTCCGCCATCCCTCCCGGGGGCCTTCCTTTGAAGTCTTCTGGACTATACCCAGAAGGAGGATGCTGGTGTGTGGGCAAATCCGCCCTCGAGCCTCGTGTGTCAGATGGGGTGCTGGGCAGGCCCCTCGCCGAGTGGTACCCGCCCATCTTGATTTTCGAGGAAACTCCGCACGCTTTCCTCGGGGCCTGAGCTGTTTCCCGCATCCTCCTGGCGTCTGCTGCCCTTCCTTACGTCATTCCCTGTGACTCGTGGAATTCAAGAAAGTCCTGCGCAAGTAGTAGCTGTTGATTTAAATCCTGGAGGAAAATCAGGGACTATTGATCCGACCCCATCTCGAACAGACAGGGACACTGAGGCACAGACCTGCCCTGGCTCTTGCTGAGGCGCAAACAGGCAGATTTCCCGTCCCGCGCCACTGGACCTCTGGTCTCCCAGGAGGTGCCGCAAGTTTGCTGCAGCGGCCCAGGCAGTGCGGAGCTCAGCATGGTGATCTGCGTCCCCCGCTGCAGCCGCCCAGCTCTGCCCCGTCCCAGGAACGCAGCCAGAACTACGCTGTGGGTAATGTGCGCTGCTGGATTCCAATGAAACTATGTAAAAAATCAGCAGCAGGCGCCAGTTTGGCCCACAGTTTGCCGATTCCTGTTCTAGAGCGTTCACCGGCAAGCACCGCGCAGGCCTGCAGTGTGCTGGGAGTTGCCCTGGGTGCTCGGGACACGGGCAGCTGAGAGCTCCCGGTCTGCAGGGCCAAGGGCTGGGGCTGGGGGCGCAGGTCAGGTGACCGTGGACTTGTGGATCGCCAGGCCCCTGTGATGTTGGTGAGGTCCTTAGACGCTGCAGTGTGGTGGGGCGGGGGTCTGGGGGCACCTGCCCAGGTCATCAGGTGGGCTGGCAGCAGGTGGGCCTGCAGGGAGGAGAGAGAAGACTGCAGCCTGTCCTGGGGTGTCTGCAGTGTCCCTGCAGGGGTCCTGGGCGCTGGCCTTCAGGATCTTTCAGAGGGAGGGTGGGCCATAGGCGCAGGTCTCTCTGCAGGGAAGGTGGGACAGGAGGGGGCCTTGCAGTTCCCGGGGGACGGGTGTGACGCATACAAGGGCCAGGTGGAGGTGGGAGGCCTGGGGTCTGACCTGGGACCCCGCTGCTGGTGGTTCTTCAGCAGGGACACCAGAGGAAAGGCCAAGAGGACCCAGGCTTCAGAGTCTCCTCAGGCAGTGTGGACAACGTCCTCTGGCCTCCAGAGCCCTGGTCCTCCTGGAGCAGAGGTGGACACCCTTCACCTCTGGTTCCCTCTTCTCCCACCCACTCCTCTGCTGCGAGTTTCCGTCGTGGCCGTCACTCCACGGTCTCGCTGGCTCTCCTTCAGTATGTCTGTCCCTGCTCAGGGCGGGCTCTGCTGGTTTGCCTGCCTCCTCTGACGCCTCAAGGGCATCTGGGGCGGGGTCTTCCTCCAGAGCTGTCCGGCTTGGACGGGGCAGTGGTTCCCCTGAGGGCTGGGGACTTGCGGCCACGCCTCAGACTCCACAGGGTCAACTCTCCAGGCGACGGACGTGCTGGGTCTACTTTCAGGACTGAGGCTGTGACCATGATGTGCCCGTCTTGGAGTTCCTGGGGAGGGAGGGGCCCAGCGGGGCCCTGGCTGGCTCCCTCGTGGAGAGCATCCCATCCCCAAGTGTGGCCCCCCCAGGCTCCCCATCCACTGCACCCACCTGCACCCCAGCCATTGTGCTAGTTCGTGTCTCCAGGGGCAGGAGGGACATAGGGGGTCTGTAAGGCATGTCCTGGAGCCCTGAGCTGGGCTGCTGGCCTCCCACACTCAAAGGGCAAGTACTCAGTTGCCCTCTGTGTGCTGTGGGCCCCTGGGAAGAGCAGGACCCACCCCTCTCTGCCCCGTCTCAGCTGTCGGGGTGTGACGGTGGCCCACCACAGCTCTGGGTAAGCCTTGGGAAAGGGGCTTTGGAGTCTGAGACCTGCCTTCCTTTCCCGGCCACCTACCTTGGATGTGATTTCTTTTCCCCCAAATTCTGTTTTCCCCAGCAGATAAGGACATCCCGAGGGTGTCTGGCCTGTTCCCGTCACAGGGTCCCCATCACTGGAGGCAGACGGGGCCACGCTGGGGACTTGGGGTCGGACAGCTGGGGTAGGCACCTCTCAACTCCTGGAGCAGGGATTCGGGTGGGAAGGTGCCGGGAGACTCCAGGGCTGCCTGTCGCCCTGCCCCTCCATGAGCCCTGATTCTGGGCTGCCCTTGGAGGCTTTGACCACCTCTCAAGAGGGCAGCTGGGGTGCCAGACGCCCTGACCCCTGGCGGGGAGGGTGTTTTCTCACCTGCATTTTCTCCTAAAAATCTGTAGAAAGGGGTATTTCCCAGGCGGTTTGCCTTCTGTCCCCAGCAACGGTGTTGTGATGTGAGCAAGGAGTGACTGAGGGGTGAGACGCAGCTGCTTTCTCTCCCAAGCTGAAGCCGCCTTCCTAGGGGACCTGGAGCAGACCCTGGGGTCTAGAGTCGTGGCCGGAGAGGAAGAGCAAGTGTGATCTCCTGAGGGACTCAGCCACCTCTTCAGGGCCGTGGGGACAGACCCACCAGTGGGCCCAGGACACAGAGGACCCATGTGGGGCAGGGCCTGCTCCTCCCGACTGCACTTACCACACACTGTGCCAAACCTGCCCCACGCCTTCCACATGGACGGAGGTGTTTGCACGGCGCGTCTGCATCACCACACCCATCTTGCAGGGAGGAAACCAGGCAAAGCCAGGACTCCATGTGACCCAGGGCCTGCTCTGAGGCAGCCCAAGTCCTCCTGGATGTGTTGGTGGCCGCCCCACCCTCAAGACCCGTTCCAAAAGGATTTCAGGCGCTGGAGCTTTGCTGGTGGCCGGTAGAGTCAAGTGCACATGTTCTCTTAAACATGTGACTGGCACTGGAAATGGTTGTGGCTGGAAGGGGGCCACCCCATGCCATCACAGAGGCTCACCAGCTTGGTGCTGGGCCACCTGCTGCTGGCCACAGTCCCCTCCATAGTGCAGACAGGGCTACGCAGGCATCTGCGGAAGGTCAGCCCTCTGTGGGGGTGTGCACACACAAATTCACACTCAAGCACATGCACGCTCGAGTGAAAGCAGACGGCAGAACCACCAGCCACAGCCTGTGCACAGCGCGGGGCAGCAGCAAGGCCCCCTGCGCAGGACCCCCCAGCACAGAGTGGACCTCCGCTGGCCCGAGCTTGTGAAGTGCTGAAGGTGGTTCCCCCACACCTCCTCCTAGACACTAGGAAGGGAGCCGGGCACGCCTGACAGTGCAGCAACACACAGGTGTGCACGCCGTGTGCTCAGAGCGGGCACAGACTCCCACGGCAGCCGTGCCGTGACGCAGCTAGGCCAGGAGTGTGGCCCTCGCCCTGAGCGGCTGGGGACAGTCCTGGGCCCAGGCAGCCCTGGCTGCTCTCTGTCTTTCCAACTGGAGTCCTACTGTGGAGCACCTACTGTGCGTGAGGCTTGGTCCCCATGGGCCTCAGCTGCCCTGTGGCAGGTGGACCATCCTGGAGGGCAGGAGAGTTCCAGTGTCCTGTACCAGGCCTTGGGCACCCAGCCCGTAGAGGGGCCTGCCCTGCCACCCAGCCCTGCTCTGGTCCACACTCCACCCTGGCTGCCCTTCAGCTCCACAGCACGGGACAGCAGCGGCCAGCTCAGAGGTGCTGTGGAGTACTAAGGTCATGGAGGTGGAGGCCCAGCAGCAAGGGTCCCCCAAGAGAGACGTACCCTTCCAGAGGCCCCGCTGTAGTCAGGACCATAGCCGAGGTCTCTCTGGCACCCCAGACCCCTCTAATTGAATAAATATTCCGTGTCAAGTGCCCAAGTACATAGTTTCCATGGATACCCACTTCTAATGGCATAATGAGACCAGGGGACGGGCTCTCCAAAGCCTACCTGGGTGCACCCCATGCCAGAGGACTTCTTGCTGAAGAAACGGAGACTGATTGGCCGTGGGTCCTGGGCGGAGCGAACAGGCAGGAATCAGCTCCTCCCACACCTGGCTTTGACACTGTGAAGCCCCAGCCCAAGGCCAGCCTCACAGGGACCAGCCTCCAGCACCGGCCTGGACGCCACCCACTCTGCCTCCCTTCCCTGTGCCAGGCATGTCAAATGCAGGGAACGGGGGCCTTGGCTTCTGCCACGTCCACCTTAGAGTTGTGTCATCTGTTCGTGAGAGCCACTCAGTCCTTCCCCCTGGGCACCTTTTAAAGGAGCCGTTCGACCTCCCACCTAGTCCTGCTCTGGCCTTTCCCCTGATCTGCCCTTGCTTCTCTGCTGAGCTGGTCTCTGATTCTCTGCTCATCTCCCAGCTAACCCCAGAATGTGCCCCAGGACCTAACCCTCAGAGCAAGGGACACCAAGGACCCCACTCACGCACCTTCCCGCCCGTGGCCAAGAGGCCCCCACCCCCAGTCCTCCCATGAGTGCTCCTCACTGGTGGACTCCAACAGAGACCTGTCAGGGAGGCCGGCTAGGCGTGTGGGCCTGGGAGGTGGAGAGGAGGACGGAGATGAGTGCCAAGCTGCCACAGGTCTGCCCTGCACTGCCTGGGGCTGCTGCTCGGGAGGGTTCTGCTCATGGGCAGCCCCCAGCCTGCCGCCATTGCTGTGGCTTTCTCAGGAGCTTCAAGTGCAGGCCCAGGCTTGGTCAGAGAGTGTAACATGGCAGGGGCAGCTCCCTGTGCAGACAGGGCAGTCCCCCGAGGCTGAGCCGTGAACGTTGTGCACAGAGGCGGGGGTGACCTGCAGCCCGTGACCTCCTGCAGTCCTGAGGGAGCTGGCCTTCCATTCACTGTTTTATGTAAACAGCAGGTGCTCAGGCCACTGCTGCATGAGCAGGCCAGTCATGTGGAGAGATGCCCTGCTGGGGAGTGTTCTGTAGCAGGATTTACAATCGAGCTGAGCAGAAGGGCAGCCCGGGGCCTCTGGGCACCTGGGTAAGGTTGCAGGTTGTTAGGGGGTCACCTCCTCACGTGAACAATGGACAGAGGCACCTGTAGACCAGAGCTTGGACACAGGCCCTTGCTCGGTCCGCACAGCTGTGGGTGCAAGCAGGAGCCGAAGCCCAGCTCTGGGGTCTCCGGGCCTGGACGGGCCGTCGTGGGCCTCACACTGGCTCCCTCAGGGCAGATTTTGCTGTGTAAGAGCGGGTCTTCTGGGGAGAAGCTGGGCAAGCTCATGCAGAGGGACTCACAGGGTTGTGGCAGCGAAGCCAGAACCTCTTGGACCTGAAGGACTGAAGCAGAGCTGGAGTCCCTGCGGGATAGGGCTGTGGCCTTCAGAGAGGGATGAGGCCCACCACGCCTGGGCTGGCAGGGGGTGCCAGGAAGCGATGCCCACCTCCCCACACTGCAGACTGCCAGGGCCAGGGACCCAAGGCCCACCCAGATCACTAGGGACACAGGGTGGACTTGGAAGCCCACAGAGAGTGACCTGGGCAGGTGAGCTGAGGCCTCTCAAAGAGAGTCATTTCCACCAGAGGAAGCTGCCTGTGTCCTTGGGGTTGACTCTGAGGCCATCTTGAGAAGACGGTCCAGCAGTGCCCCAGAAGCAGGGGTGCTCAGAAAAGGAGCACAGTCCAACTTGACCCCATCCCATGCTGCCATACTGGGTGTCCTCCTCCCCAAACCCAAGGAGGCACCGGCAGCTTGGCCCCACCACCTCTGTCCCGGAGCAGAAGCGTGGCAAACACTGGCTGGGGTTGGCACAGTACCTTCACTCGCCCCAGAGTCCTGCAGCGACCATCACGGCACGCTGAGGCCGGAAGGAGGCTGGGGCTGTGGGGACTGCCCCCTGCAGGTATGGCAGGGTCCGTGTGTCCCTGGGCAGTCTAGTCTGGACTCTGAACCTCCCTGGAGTGGGAGAGGATGACACCTGAACCTCCTGGGGACACGGTGAAGACCTGTCTGCCACCACCAGCCTGCTGGGTGGGGCCTGGGAACAGTGCCCCCTGCTGGACACAGCTGGCCTTGCCGTGCACCAAGCAGGACACTTCCCATTTCCAAAACGCAGGGCCTTCGCCCCAGGATCTCACCCAGCGCAGGGCGGAGGGCGGGCCGAGCAGGCCATGCGGGCTCCCGAGCGCGGGCCTCTGAGGTCGGGAAGGGCCCTCCTCGGTAATGAAAAGCAGGTGCTTGCCTCCGCGCGGGATTCATGTATTTTTTTTGTGCTGTAATTGAAACAATATCTGGAATGAGGCATCTAATTACCGCCCTTTCCTAGAAATTGAACGGTAACATGTCCTGTCGATACAAACCCTTTGTTCAAGTCAAACACGGTTTCCCAGGGCGACTCTGAGGAACGCCGGGGGAAGAGCACTTTGGTTTTTAAATAGTTGCTCTGAGTACGATTCCGAGTCTGATGCCAGGTACCTGATCCTTTGTCTCATCTCGAGTGCATCTTCCTGCTTCCTTGCTCCTGCATGACAAAGGCTCACAGCGCAGTCACCTCGAGAAGCACTCGCCTAATCAGGGTCTCCAGAGCTGGGGGCCTCGGGGACACCAGAGCCAACACACTCATTTGTCAGTGGGACACACCGAGTCCTGGGAAGTGGCAAAGGTCACAGTGTCAGATTCGGGTGAGCCCTGGAGCTCTGGGCTGGACAGAGAGCACAGGGGGCAGAGACCCCAGGCTGGGCGCAAACCCCAGCTGGTTTTTAGGTCATTAGCATGCTGATGCTGACCAGAACCCCACCTGGGCCTGACCTCAACAGCAGCCCTTTTGCAGCAGATGCCTGTGCTTTGCAGAATGCTCACTCTCAGTCCTTTGCAGGTTCCCAGGTCCCTGAGAGTCACCAACACATCATAGCTGCTTGATAAATGTGCCAGGTTCACTGAGTGACCAAGGACACGGGTGCCCACTCAGCAGCACTTGCCTCTGGAGATTGTCCAGTCCCTCCCAATTCTATCTGGGGCTGAAAGCAATAGAACTGCTTCTCTCACAGTCCTGCAAGCCGGAAGCCGGAGGTCCAGGTGGGCAGGGTGGTGCTCCCCAGTGGCCCTGGGGGAGGCACTTCCTCCTGGCTCTGCGGCCCCATGCCACACGGGCAGGGGCTGCCACCTCCACAGGGCCTCCCCACGTGTGTCTAATAAGGAACCAGTCACACAGGATTCGGGCCCACCCTAATCCAAGACGACCTCATTTAACTTGATCGTCTCTGCAAAGTCCCTGTTTCCAAATAATGGCCTTCACAGGTTCGGGTGTTAGGACATGGGTGCCTCCTTCTTTGGATGGGGGATTCAATTCAACCCATAACACCCACATGCCTTTCTCTCCGTTTACCAGATGCTGTCAGTACGCACATGACAATCCAGGTCTCTGTCTCTTCCAGCAAGAGGACTAGCAGGCCGGGCTGGGAGGAGGCTGCTCTCCGACAGGCATGCTGCGTGCATCCCCGCTGCCCGCCCAGCCCGCCTCTGGTCTGGATGCTGGATGCTGCTGTGTGCGCTGGAGGCCGGGCCCTTGATCTAGAGGGTGGAGAGGGATCTTGCCTCTGGAGACTTCTGCAATGTTTGAGGACATTTTCGGTTGTCACCATGAGATGCTCCTGGCAGCTGGTAGGTTTTGGCCAGGGGGGTACTAGCCAGCCTACCATGCACAGGACAGGCCAAGGCGGAGAAGCCCTGTTGAATGGTAATGGAATACTGAGTGGATCTTCTGGCTTCCTTGCGGTGGGTATAGCCATGTGATCAAGTTCTGACCAATGGAGGGTCAGCATAAGGGCCACAGGCAGCTTCCCTGTGGAGCTGCCCTGTGAGTAGGGGCTTGGGGGGGACGGGCTGTGGCCTTCTACCCCGCTGTGGGGACGTGGATGTGATGCCATGAGCAGACCTGGAGAAGCCACTTGAGACTTCCAGGGGAGGGTGCCCACCTTGGTTGGTCAAGGAACGAGGTGGAGGGGCCCAGATCCTCGTCCCTGACGGTGTCCTGTGCAGGAGAGAAGGACATTCTGTCTTGCTTAAGTCAAAGCATTTGGGGTCTTTTTTCTCAGCAGCATCGTCTGTACCTTGACTTACAATCCTGAGTGCCAGGCTGGTGGTGTTCTGGAACAGCTCCCAGGACAGATCGGTAGCTGAAATCAGAGAATCAACTGGGCCAGCTCTGTTTTCTTCTCGCGGCTTCTGGGAAGGGAAAACTTGAGGAGAAAACGGCCAGTCTTGCTGAGTGCGGCTCCAGGTGCCCAGGTTCCAACCCAAACATTCCAGGACCGTGGGCAGCGCCGCCCACCCTGCGAACTTGGGACAGGCTGGACACTGGAAGCCGGAGGGTGCGTCCAGGGTCAGGGTGAAACGTGAGCACTCTGATTTTTCCAAACATGTTAAGGACCCTCGGGCATTTTCCGATTTTGAAAACCCCACAGCCAAACTAAACAAAAGAATCTGAAGCTCCTTCTCACTCTGAAGCACTCGTGGGCTATGGTCACTCACACAGTGGACAAGAAGTCGCTCCCATTTAGTGGAGCACCCCCAGAAGCACCCCAGGGCCCAGTGGGGGGCCTCGGGGCAGCGAGGGGCCAGGGTCATGCCCTGTGAGCCCAGCACTGCCCTCCTTCAGGTCCAGCCTCTGCTCCCATTTGGGTGAGAAGAGGCTGCATCCTTAGCTTTGGTCATGAGCAGCCCTGGCTGGGGACAGGCTCTGCACCACTGAGGCCCCTTCAGAGCCCCCACATACCTGGCGCCCAGCCAAGAAGCAGCCGCTGAGTAGGGCAGAAGGAAGGTGGCTGGCTGGGGTGTCACGGGACCTCGGCCATCTTAACTGCAGGGGAGGGAAGGCGACCCCGCCAGGAAGGAAGGGTGGATCCACAGTGGGTGCCTGACCCTCATGGGTCTGGGAGAAGCTACAACTCCCAGCAGGGGGCCAGTGTGGTTAACTGGGGATCTTGGGGAGACCACTCGGGGAAAGAAGCCTGGGCACCAGGAGGTCTTTGTAGGAGTGCGTTAGCAACCCAGAGGTGTCCTCGATGGGCAGCAGGCTTGGGTAGGGCAGAGGCTCTCTGCAGGTGTGCTCCCAAAGGCTGGGCCCCATCTACAATGTGGCTGCATTAATAGCACTCACCTCTTGGGCCTCACGAGGGGACCTAAAACCAGAGACTTCCAGAGACCACTAGGCGTCCCTGCAGTCCCGAGGAGACAGACCCCGCAGGAGCCTGGGAACCTCCCTGGGGAAGGTGGGTGTGGCATGGGGGTGCACAACTGCAGGGAGCAGCGGGGAGCTGCAGGACCTACTCGCCTAAGGAAGCCCCTACTGCTGTCCAGACTGGGTAAAACTGCCCTCTGTAGAAGGCCCTCTCACTATCCCAAAGCCAGCTGATGTAACACTCATGCTCAGGTGGCCATGTGCAAGGCTGCTTGATTTGGGACCCCCGAGTCCAGGAATAAGCCCAGAATAGACATCTCCTCTGTGATCCTCCCGCATCCCTTTTGCTGGTGAGGACCCGTGTGATCAGGTGCAGGAAGTCTGTGCCCTGAGTTGAAATCAGAGCCTTCTAGGGAAAAGGGGTCATCTCTAAAAGCAGAGAGCTCCCTGTCACTTTGATGTACAAGCAGAGGCCAGGGAATGGAGGGATACTGTGAAGCAGACCCACACATCATCCAGGAGCAGGTACAGATAATAGCAATGATGGGGAGGGTGATGATGGTGACTGTGACAATGATGTGGTGAAGGTGATGGAGGCGATGGAGATGGTGGTGATGGTGGTGGAGGTGATGGAGATGGTGGTGATGAAGGTGAAGGAGATGGTGGTGGTGGTGGAAGTGATGGAGATGGTGGTGAAAGTGATGGAGGTGATGGAGATGGTGGTGAAAGTGATGGAGGTGATGGAGATGGTGGTGATGGTGGTGGAGGTGATGGAGATGGTAGTGATTAAGGTGATGGAGATGGTGGTGATGGTGGTGGAGGTGATGGAGATGGTGGTGATGAAGGTGATGGAGATGGTGGTGGTGATGGAGATGGTGGTGGTGGTGATGAAGCTGATGGAGATGGTGGTAGTGGAGATGGTGGTGATGAAGGTGATGGAGATGGTGGTGATGTAGATGGTGGTGATGAAGGTGATGGAGATGGTGGTGATGGTGGTGGTGGGGATGGTGGTGGTGGTGATAACGATTGTGACAACGATGGTGATGTTAACAACAATGGTGATGGTATAGTAAAGCGCAGGTGTGACTAAATGTCAGGAATTGTTAATATCATTTCTTTTTATTATAAAATTTTATTTGCCAAAGCAACTCAAGGTCTTCAAACAAGTTTAACAATACCACCTGTCAATTCATAGGTGCGAGCAGAGAGGGCATGTGACTGACAGGCTGAGCAGGACTGCCGGAGTGACGATCCCTGGCGTCCAGAGCCGGTAGCTGGTGCTCGTCCCACCTGGCGCCCGCTCACCCGTGGCTGCCACACACATTATTGCAGGCATGGCGGCCTACGGCCACACGCACCCGTTCTTACGGTTCTGGAGGGAAGGCTGGAGTGTGTCAGGGCTGGGCCTTCTGGAGGCTCTGGGGCTCTGACTCCTGGTCCCGGCTGGCTGCGGAGGCCACTGCATTCTGTGGCTGCGGCCCTCCCACTGCTTTTTCGAAGCACACCAACCTGCTTCCCCATCACATCTCCTCTGCGATCCTCCCGCATCCCTTTCGCTGGTGAGGACCCGTGTGATCATGAGGCCTCCTGGACACTCCAAGCCACCCACCCCCCTTTTGCTAGATCCTTCACCTAATTGCAAAGTCTCCGTGGTGTAAGGCCACATGTCCAGAGAACACGGGCGGCTTGGGCCAGTCGGCCAGGAGAAGAATTACTGTGCCGCTTTCCAAAGGAGGCAGCCTGGGCTGTCAACAGTAAATCCTTTACGATATGCTCAGCTACGAGTTACACAGACTTCTTCACAAAATGCCTTATGAATAAAATCACCTTGTGACTCCCTCAGCAGGAGGAAGTCTAGCCAAAGGGTGACTCAGGGTGGGTTTATGGAGGCTTAGGAACAAAGGCATTAGGGACACAGCCTCTTCTTTTGTGGCTTTCATTCTCACTCTCAGCTCCTCCTGGTCACAAGACAGCTGCTGCAGCTCCTGAGTCACATCTTTACAGGTGACCTGCAGGAAAGAAAGCAATGGCCTTTTGCACATTTCTTGCTTGTCATCAGGGAGGTCTCATTGTCTGGACCTGGGTAACAGCCTTCCTCCCGCAAGCCCTACAATGAGCAGGCCCCCAGGCAAAGCAGCCTTCTGCAGAGATTGCACAGCAGCCAAGAGGCCGTAAAGAAAGGTGGCTTCCCAAGGCCATGTCGGCAAAGCCCACCAGCCAGCGTCCAGGCCGTGGGCCCAGCACCAGCATTCTCTCCAGGCCGCCAGGAGGGTGGGAGAGCAGAAGCCACGGCCATGCTTGGCAACGTCTGGGTTGGGTGAAGAGTGAATATGCAGGGCTGTGGAAGAGCCGGGCCCTAGCGGGCCCTGGATGGCTCAGGTGCCGGGGGCAGCTCCTAAGGGAGGAGCCAGGCAAGACTGGTGCAGGCTGCAGGGGCGGCCTGGAGGCCAGTGTGGGGCCAGGACAGCAGAGGAGGATGGGAGCCAGTGCCAAGGTCCTCAGCAGGTCCTCGGCAAGCGTCACGGCCTCTGCTTCAATCCATTACCCTCGCCGCCAACCCAAGTCAGTCCCCGGAGCCGCCCTCCCTCCAGAGGGCCTCAGCCGCTGTCTGTCGGAACTCAGCTGTGCCAACCCATCACGCTGATCAATATGCAATGGATTTGGTCTGCGGGCTGGTGCACGAAAGCCAGGCCTGGGCCGCGGATCCCTGCCACGTTCTGACAAGACAGATTGGTTTCTGGAAACCTTCGGGGAGGGGTAGGGAGAAAAGTAAGCCTCATTTTTTTTTTCCTGCTGCATCTTTAAAAATGAAATTTCTCATAAACATAAGGGGAAAGTGCTTAGCTTGGCTCAAAGCAGAAAACCTTTCCCCTTGGCATGGATCAAGAAGAAGGGCACCAGCCAGGCTAAGGAAAGGGGTCTCTCCCTGCCTTGCAGGCACCCACGGAGGGCCAAGAGGGGCAGGCCAGGCTGGACCCCATCTGGGAGCTCCTGGCCATGTGCAGGAAGAGGAGGAAACTCAGAGCCACTGCGGACCTTGAAACCACCTGGCCTGGAGCCTCCATCTGACAGACAGGGAAAACAGGCCCAGGAAGGTGGGAGGCACACACCACATCCTGCGAGGCAGGAAGTACACGTTCACACCTGATGGCTCCAGGGGCCAAAGAGCCAGGCAGACAGGGCCTGCTGAGTGTGGGGCGCCAGGGTCAAGGCCCCTTTCTTCTTCTGGGCCACCTGCACCCAGAGGACATCCAGTGCATCTGAGGCTGGAGCACAGCCATGTCTGGGCCTTGCTCGTTGCACCCCCCCACGTTAACTGAGCTTCAGAGGGGCACATAGGACAGCAAAGGACCCAGATCTAGCCAGGGCAATCAGGGAGGCTTCCTGGAAGAGGAGCCTCATGCAACTAGTCTTGAAGGAAGAGCCCAGGGACAGACAGGCCAAGGATGGCTGAGCCACGTGAAGAGCATGCACCAATGCCCAGAGGCCACGAGGCGGTGACAAACAGCCTAAAGCACGAGGGCTGAGGAACTGTCTGAAAGCACAAGGGGAAGGGCGTGTGTGCACCTCTGTGCACGTGTGTGCACACAGTATATGTGTATGGGTATGCTAGTATGCACACTCACATTATGAGTAGATTTGGGCACTGTGTGTAAACAAGCAAATATGCATACACACATGTGCATGCACTCACATGCATACACCTATGCATACATTACATGTGTGCCTGGGCATATACGTGGGTGTCCCGCAGAAGGACATACGTAAACACACATGCAGTGTTCATGCACGATGTGTGGGTATGCACATGCATGTGCATGCATGCACATGATGTGAATAAGTACACACATGGACACGTGTACCCATGTGGGGTGTGCATGGGTACACATATGCACGTGTGGACACATACGCGTGTGCAGGTGGTGCACGTGTGTGCATGCACAGCTGTGTAAGCCAGGGTGGTTCAAGACCAGCTCCCCTCTGCGCATGCCGAGGCTGCTCATGAAGTATGGTGCACAGCACCCAGGGTGGCCCTCGCCCTGGCACAGCAGCTGGCCCAGGATCCAGCGTCCTGTGGCTGTGTGGCCCTGGGTGGACTCGCGCTGACTTTCGGGCTGGGTGAGGCACGCCTCTGCAGCGGCAGCAGGCTCCAGCTCCACGCAGCTTTCCTCCTGGAGTGCACCTGCCCCCCACACGCTCCCACACACGTGTGCAGACACACCCACCACTGCCACCAGGGCAGCCGACCCCGCAGCACTCTCCCGCCACCCCACTCAGGTCCAGCCTGGGCCTGGCCACCAGCCGCTCACAGGACAGGCACCTTTCTGGGCACACCCCATTGGTTGACTGCGGACGTCTGGAGCAGAATGGCAAGCCCGGTTTTCAACATCTGGACAGAGCTTGCTCTAGCTCCTTTGTGAGCAGCCACACTCATGGGGTCTTGGCCCAGGAAGGCCACATACCATGCAGCCCCAGCATAGCCCAGGATCCCCAAAAGGAAGGCTCCGTGCCCCTCCACCTCACACCCCTCAGAGAGGCCCCTCCTGTGCATTTTAGGCAACAGCAGCATCAGGCAACAGGAGGCCAGTGTCCCTCCCAGGGCCAGCCACTCATAGGCTGGGCACTCCAGATGCCCTCGGCCGACCTGGCCTTGAGAGCGGCTCCCCCAGCAGTGTGAAGTCTGTTGGCTTCGGGCCCAGGCGCTTGCTCTAGTCCTCCTCCTGTGAATGCCTTGTGCCCGGGCTGCCACTGCCTGTAAACATGAGGCTGTCCATGGAGCCAGGGCCCGGAAGAATTCTCCCCATGGCCCCACCTGTCCTCTGAAATGCTTCTCAAGACAAGAGCCCTGGTCTGGGGAGGCCCACAGGGTGGGCGGAGCTGCTGGGGGAGGAGCCATCCCTTGGACCTGACCATCTGACCATGCCACAGCCTTTGCCTGGCTCCTCCTCTGGTTGCCCCTCCTCCAGAGCAAAGCCCCCTCCCCCAGGGAGCAGACTTCTCCACCTCTGGATCTCATTCTCCAAACACAGCGTGGCCACCTCCCCGGGGAAACCTTCCTGCAGGCTGGAGAGGAGCCCTGGGCCTCCATGGTGCTGGCGCTCCCATCTCAGAGTGGGCACAGTCCCCCAGACAACGGGCACCACGGCAGGCCTCCCTGCTCCCTGCACGTGATGACAGAGCGGGCTCCAGCACGCCAGGGACAGAACACGGCTCGGGCAGCTTCCACAGAAGATGCACCCCAGGGGCCCTGGTCCTGGCATTTATTATCCTCCAGGACCAGAAGGGCATCTTAACAATGACACTGGCCCCCGCCCTGATGGCACCTCTCACGTGCCGGTCAGGACTCTTTGCATAAATGCCCAGGACTAGCACAGGAGGCTTGGTCCTTCACTACGAACCCTGTCTCTCGCAAGCCCACCATCCAGAATGCTTGATTTCTGCCTGGCCATGGCTGGACACCTACTGCCCCAAGTGTACCATCTGCTGGTGACAAACACGGTGCACAGGAGGCCAGAGCTGTACAGTGGCATCTGCTCTGATGGCAGTGCCCCCTGAGCCTGAAAGTCCAGACTAGAGGCTAACACTGGCCCCAGTCAGGAACTCCGAAGCAGACTCCAAAGCAGGCACAGTTAATCTATGGGGGAGGAGAGACCACTCAAAGACCTCCCACAATGCCTCCTGGGCACAGGCCATATCACATCTGAGGGCAAGGGACAACCCGCGACCAGGGGGCATGCATTCCGGGCTGTGTGAAGGGTCCTCACTTCCACCCTGCAGCAAGATGCAGGGCCTCCAGCTTGTCCCTGGGCCACCTCCTCCCTAGTCTGCCTCTCACAGACCCAGGATGCCTGGGGGTAGGGACCAGGGCCCAACACTCAACCCAGACCCCGTGACAGTGCATAATGGATGCACAGGGGCGGTTCTCCCTAGGGCGCACTCTGGCAAAACTGCCCTCATCCGGCAGCTCAGTTTGGGGATTGTCAGAGGCGGTGATTTTGAACATTCCCCCAGCCTTTAAAAGCAGGGTCATGCAGCGTAAGAAGTAAACTTCAATAATTGCCAACATGGGCGCAGAGCTCGGCGCTTGCCCTGGGCTTTCACAGGCACCGCCGTTATGAATCATGCTCCAGCAGCGCTGGGAAGCTGGCAGAGGAGGGAACTGAGGCCGGTTGAGGAGGTGGCTCTACAGGGGAGCACCGACCCCAAGCCCGACAGGACCAGTACGCACTAGGCGGTGCCGCATCGTCTGCCAGGTTGTGAGAGGCTCGCCCTCCAATCAGACCACGGACCCCGAGCTAGCCAAGCTGCGCGCTGGTGTGCACGCCGGCGCGCGCCAGAGACTGCGCCGGGGGAGGTGCAGGAGACGCCCGTCTTAGAAAGAGCAGGCTTCTAGAACTCACCGCCCAGGCCAGTCGGTGATCAGCCCAGTCCCGCAGGCTGCAGTCGACCCTGGAGGGGGCGCCCTAGCGGAGCGCGCGCCCCGCGCCGCCGCCCCGGACTCCTCCCCGGCGCCGCGCCGGCAGGTTCGCCAAGGCGGCCGCGGGCTCGGGCTCCCTGCCCGCTCCCCCCGGGCCGGCGGCGCGGGCCTGCCCGGCGCCCCGCCCCGCCCCGCGCGCCCTCCCCGCTGCGCAACTCGACCCAAGTTGGAAACCGAGCCCGGCGGCTGCACTCGCGCCGAGCGCACGGCGGTGGTGGTGGCGGCGGCGGCGGCGGCGCAGCACTGGCGAGCAAGGCAGGCGAGGCGGCGCCCGCACGGCCGAGCGTGGACCGCGGGGGGCGCCCGCGCCCGGGAGCAGCAGGAGGACTGGCGGCAGTGCCGGCGCCCAGTCTGGGAAAGTAAAGTTGGAGCAGGAGGCTGGGCGCGGGGGTCCGGAGGAGCTGCAGCCCGCGTCCCGGCGCTCCGAGCGCTAGCTGGCTGAATGGGAGGCGGAGCGCTGGGACCACCGCCGCCTGCAGCCTGCGCCCGAGCCGGGCGCCGGGACCGTGGAGTCGCTCAGGCTCGCCAACTGGGGCGCCGCGTCGCCGTGGGCTCGTGGCCGGGACGCTCCCAGTGAGCGGGGCCGAGGGCGGGGCCGCGTGAGGACCCCGGGACCTGCCCCCCTTCCCCCCGCCACCGCGTCTCCGCTCGCTCCGGGCGCCTCCAGCTCTGCACTTACCCGCGCGGCAGCTGCGGGGAGCCCGGCAGCCACGCTCTCCGGCGCGCCGCCCGCCAGGCCACCACGGCCAAGGGCCGGCTGCGGGGCGCCGCTGTTCCTGACGGGCACACCCGAGGAGCAGGCGGCGATGCGGGCGCCGACCCGGGCTGGGGGGTGCCCGAGCTGCCGCGGCTGCGCCCGGGCTCCTGGCTGGACCGCGTAGCTCGCGGGAGGACCATGGCGTCCCCGGCGCTGGCGGCTGCGCTGGCGGTGGCGGCGGTGGAGGGCCCCAACGCGAGCGGCGCCAGCGACGGGGGCAGCGGTGGGGGCGTCAACGCCTCAGGGGCCACCTGGGGGCCGCCGCCCGGCCAGTATTCCGCCGGGGCTGTGGCAGGGCTGGCGGCCGTGGTGGGCTTCCTCATCGTCTTCACCGTGGTGGGCAACGTGCTGGTGGTAATAGCCGTGCTGACCAGTCGGGCGCTACGTGCCCCACAGAACCTCTTCCTGGTGTCGCTGGCCTCGGCCGACATCCTGGTGGCCACGCTGGTTATGCCCTTCTCGCTAGCCAATGAGCTTATGGCCTACTGGTACTTTGGGCAGGTGTGGTGCGGCGTGTACCTGGCACTCGACGTGCTCTTCTGCACCTCCTCCATCGTGCACCTGTGCGCCATCAGCCTGGACCGCTACTGGTCGGTGACGCAGGCAGTCGAGTACAACCTGAAGCGCACGCCGCGCCGTGTCAAGGCCACAATCGTGGCTGTGTGGCTCATCTCGGCTGTCATCTCCTTCCCACCGCTGGTTTCCTTCTACCGCCAGCCGGACGGCGCTGCCTACCCTCAGTGTGGCCTCAACGACGAGACCTGGTACATCCTATCCTCTTGCATCGGCTCCTTCTTCGCGCCCTGCCTAATCATGGGCCTGGTCTATGCGCGCATTTATCGAGTGGCCAAGCTGCGCACGCGCACACTCAGCGAGAAGCGCGCTCCCGCGGGCCCCGACGGCGCGTCTCCAACCACTGAGAACGGGCTGGGCACGGCGGCGGGCGAGAACGGGCACTGTGCACCCCCGCGCGCCGACGTGGAGCCGGACGAGAGCAGCGCAGCTGAGAGGCGGCGGCGCCGGGGCGCGCTGCGGAGGGGCGGACGGCGGCGCGCGGGCGCCGAGGCGGGCACGGGCAGCGCAGATGTGCCCGGGCCCGGGGCCGCGCCGGCTGATCCCGGCACCCTGGCAGCAGCCAGGTCCCCGGGGCCTGGCGGGCGCTTGTCCCGCGCCAGCTCGCGCTCCGTCGAGTTCTTCCTGTCGCGCCGGCGCCGGGCGCGCAGCAGCGTCTGCCGCCGCAAGGTGGCCCAGGCGCGGGAGAAGCGCTTCACCTTCGTGCTGGCCGTGGTCATGGGCGTGTTCGTGCTCTGCTGGTTCCCTTTCTTCTTCAGCTACAGTCTGTACGGCATCTGCCGCGAGGCCTGCCAGCTGCCAGACCCGCTCTTTAAGTTCTTCTTCTGGATCGGCTACTGCAACAGCTCGCTCAACCCGGTCATCTACACGGTCTTCAACCAGGACTTCCGGCGCTCCTTCAAGCACATCCTCTTCCGACGCAGGAGAAGGGGCTTCCGACAGTGACCTGTGGTCAACTTGCCCTCATTCCTGATCGGTCTGGCGGGGTGTGGTGGCTTCTCCCCAGAGAACCAGGGATGGACTGGCCTCCAGGGCACAGGGGAGAGAGGGTGCAGCAGGGCAGAAGCTGGACCGACAGCTGGGCCTCCGGGGAGTGAGAGGGAGAAAGGGGAGACCCTTTGCCTTCCCATCTCAGCCAGGGGCTGCTTCTGGGGCTCGAGTTGGGGATCCAGGTGCTGGAGCCTCGCCAGGGTCTGACTGTGAGGTGGGCGTTTACACAGCAGTATGGGATGCAACCCCCTACCCCAAATGTGGGGAGAAGGAGTTCCTCCCAAACACACACCACCTGGTATTCCCAGGGACCAAGGGCTGACTTCCCAAGACCTGGGTGACGGCTCTCTGGGGAGAAGGAGGAAGAGGGCACTGACCATCTTTGATTACTGAAAGTATTTAAAGTATGTTTGCCAAAAACAAACAGCCCAAACAGCCAAACTATTTTCTAAATAAACCTTTGTAATCTAAGCATTGGGTGCAGCCCTCAGTCGTTAAGCCCCTGGGGTACCCTCCAGGCCCTCCCCTGCCTAGCCTACCCCCAGGTGGATGAGAGCTCTGGGGGCCTCCAGATGTCGGCTTCCTCTCTTGCATGAGCACGAGGGGGTCTTTTTTTAAAAAAAAAAAAAAAAAAAAAAAAAAAAAAAAAAAGCTAAATGCTTTTTTTACAAACAGAATGAATACTCAAATTCTTGTGCCATAAGTGGCTAAGAAGCAAAGTTGACTCCAGATTTACACCCCCGGGGAACTGTCTTCTCTACATTTCCCTTCCTGTCCTCCTCCCCTGCCCCTCTCAGACAGCTGCCACTGAGGGAGGAGCTGGGGCTCTCCCCATGTCCAGGCTCCCAGCAACTTCAGGCCAGTCCCGGGGGCGCTGGACACTTTCTGGGTTTGCCTCTTTGAAGCAGGTAGGGTGGGGCGAGACCTGCCCGGAGAAGCAGGACCCCTCCTATGGGGTGGGGCTGCAGTCAAGGCTGCCCTGAGACCTACTCCAGACCTGAAGCCTGTGCTTGCTGGGCCTGGCCAGTGTGAGAGGAAACAACCCTGTTAGCAATGCTGAGACAAATGAAGATGGAAGGCCCCGCAGCCGAGGGGGAGTGGGCTGAGCCTGCCCGCCCTCCGGTCCCCGGGCTTCCTCCCAGGGCTGTCCCCCCGGCCCCTGTCAGAGTGACTGGAAGAGGGGAATCCTGTACTACAGTGGGCCTCCTGGATGCTGGGCCCTCGAGCCAGGACCCTGCCGGTTCTTCCAGCCCCTGGCAGCTCCTGGGGTGGAGGGGTGGAAGCAGGGCCTGGGCAGGGGACACGGAGGGGGATCTCCCGACTCGCTGCAGCTCTGTGCGGCAGGAGGCTCCTGCTGGGGACCCCCTCTGGGACCACCCGTCCTCGCCCTCCTCCTGGGCCCCACGTTTCTCCACGTGTGCTCTCCCTCTGCCAGCCCCTGCTGCTCGGTCAGCCCGCGTCCCTCTCAACTCCACATGTCTGTTCTTGTCCCGGGATGGCCCAGGGTCTGTCCCAGGGAAGCGAAGCCCTCCATCCTGCCGGTCACTCCTAAGCCCCTCACCCCTGAGGCAGGCACCAGAACAGGCCCTTCCTAGTCTGACCTGCTATAGCTGTCACTTGGAAAAAGACCCTGAGCTGCTGCCTGTCCTTGTCACCCTGCTTTATAGATCCTCAGGATGCCTGAAGTGGCAGGTGCTACCCCACACTGTGTCCACATAGAGACTCATGCCCACTGTGTGCTAGGCTCAGACATGGGACCAACAGAGCAGAGTTCTGGTGCAGAGACGAGCTGGGGCTGGGCTGCTGAGGGGGACCAGCGTGATCCTGACCTCCCCCACCAGGCCTGGACTGACAGACCCGGTTCTCGTTGGGCTTCAACAACTGCCTGTGAGGGAGGGGTTGCTGAAAGCTCCCTGAGCCCAGCTGGGTCTGCAGTCCACCCTGGCAGTCCCCTGGGAGATGGCATGGCTGATACCACTGAGAAGAGGGAGGGGCCCAGGGAGCCACCACATTCTTGTAGGAAGGACTCCCAGGCCCAGGGCCTCAGTTTCCCCCCAGGATCTGCATCTTACCAAGCTTGCAGGATGCACCCAAGCCACTGGCCAGCTGGGAAGGCAGAACCCTGGCCCAGCACTCCGACGCCTGTCCAGTCCAGGACACCCTCACTGTGAGAGCATGACATCTTTGGAGCTCATGATTTTATTATTAGCACATTGCACAGGGCTCAGAGAGATGAATAAACCAGCCTGTGGCCACACAGCTGGCAACAGGACCCAGGCAGCCCTCAGGCGCCGTCATAGAGTAACATGCTAACGAGCACGCTTGCACCGCCCTGTGCCCCTCAGGAGGTGATGGGGAAGGGGGCGCTTCCTGCAGCTGAGAAGGGGACCCAGACAGGGTCCAGGCATGTCTTGGGAAACATCCTCGTGGTGGGGTGGAGCCTCTGGTGCCAGTGTCGGGTGCTGGGCTGCAGAGGGGCCAGGACCCCTGTAGTCCAGGGCTGCTGGTGCCCTGCTGGGGGCAGACATGGCGAGCGCTTCGGGCCTTCACTGGAGCCCCTGGGCTTGCAGGGGACATGCATTCACCCTGGGCCAGCACCTGCTGTCACTTGGAGCTGTGTGGTCATGAGCAGGTCACCTGTGGCTGGAGGGCCCTTGGTGCTGGGGTTAGTGACTGCCCCCTGTTGGGGCTCTTGGGGGTCAAATTGCAGCAGCATGCAAAGCGTCATTTGCTCACCTCGAATGCCAGCATAGCCACCCCTTTCCTTCCTAATCCCAGGACCTGGGCCCTCCTGCCTGCTGGGACTGCCGAATGCTGGTTGGGGACAGCTGTTCACAGCTCAGTGGCCTGCTATCTCTTAGGCAGGGTGAGCTGGTTCTTACCCTACCTGATGGTGACATGGGCCTGTCACCTTGCCAAGTCCGGTGTCTTCGTGGATGAAGGAGGAGTGCTGACCTCCATCCCAAGGGTGCTGGGAGCCCCAAGGGCCCCCCTGCAGGCCAAGGAGACATTTCTGTGTGGAGAAATGGCCCCACTGCTGTGCCCCTGCCCCACCCCCGTCGGGCAGCAGGTCTGTCCGTGCCTGTGGTGGCTGTCATCGTATGGAGCAAGCCTCAGCCCACCTTCTTTTTTCATGTCTACTGTGCAAAGCCAGGCGTCCATTCCTGCCTGGGTTGAGGAAATGGGCCAAGAGGCATCTGTGTAGCCTGGACCCTCTGGTGCGTGGGGGCAGCACAACCAGGAACCTCAGAAAGCCCAGACACAGAGAACCAGCTCCGAGCCGTGGTGCTGCGCGGCACGCTGGGCCGGCAGCGAGGCCTTGTACACAGGGCTTCCCTCAGGCTCTCAGAAGAGCTCAGGCAAAATGAAACGCAGGCTGGGCATGGGGCCACGTCTGTGATCCCAGAGAATCAGGAGACTGAGGCAGGAGGATGGCAAGTTCAAGGCCAACCTCAGCAACTTAGCAAGGCCCTAAGCAACTTAGTAAAACCCTGTCTCAAAATACCAAAGGGCTGGGGATGTGGCTCAGGGGTTAAGTGCCCCTGGGTTCAATCCCTGATACCAAAATAAAAATAAAATATCCAAACAAAATGGAATCACAGGGGCATGTGGAAGGGCTGGCATGGGTGGGGCTTGCAGCTGGCCTTCAAGGGTGCCTGCACTGGCTCAGCCCGCCCCTGCTGGAGTGCACACAGACACACTGGTGTGTGAATTAACGGCATATTCATTGCTGAGCTTCGGGGCCGGGGGGCAATCCAAAGGTCCCCTCCTAACTCAGCATGGAATCCAAAGGACGATGTTCCCTGGAGCAGGCAGAGCTGCTAATGCTCCCAGAAGCGGCTCCGGCTCCTGCCCCCGGCTCCGGGTGGGGGCTGCGGCTGGGAGACACGTTGCGAGGCACTTGCTGGCAGCCAGCTGTATTTTTATATCACATCCGTCGGCAGGGCTCGAATATTCCAGTGCAGCAGCAGATCAAAACACATGGCGCCCGCAGGCCCGTCCCGTCTGGCTCCACAGCTGCTGCCCATTGTGGAGCCAAGCCACCTCCCCAGGCCCACAGCTGCCCCCCACATGCAAGGGTGGGGGGTCGTGTGCCCAGGTCCTGTGCCACACACCACGGGCACCTGTCACTCCTCAGCCGCGTGCTCCCCACAGCCAGGCATGGACTGGGCCCTACTTCCAGGGGCTCTGAGGGGCAGTCTGTGGGTGTGGGTGGGGCTCCTGTGGAAGGCAGGGTCTTTGGAGCTGAGAAACAGGAGAGGACGCAGGAACCCAAGTCTCCAAAGGCCAGGAAAGGATCTCCCACCTCAGGATCCCATCCTGCAGCTGAGCCTGCTGTGAGCTGCTGGGGACCCCTGCACACGCACCCCTGAACGTGAGCACTGTCTGAGCAGCAGGCTGCTGCATGCATCAGTGCTGCAGGGGCAGTGGCAGAGCTGGCGGTGTCCGCCTTGCCTGGGGGGGACCCCTCTGGGAGGATGGTTCCCTGGGTCCATTCCCCCCGGCTCCCACCAAGTGCACACAGGCGGGGAGGGGGCAGGGTGTGAAAGGGCCTGGGCCCCCTCGGTTGGGCACAGCACCGTCCTCTGGAGTTGGCCTGGGAAGCAGAGTCAGCTGCGGACTCCGGGCCAAGAGAAAGCCCTGGGGGCCAAAGATCTATTTCTTTCCTGCCAAGAGGATTTGTGGCTGCTCCCAGTAAAAGCCTGGGTACAATAGGATCATTATGGTCAAGATAAGAAATCGGGCCCTGCAGGGCGGAGTGGGAGCCCTGGCACCGAGCACTGGTTAAGGGGGTCCTGCCCTTGAGCCTGAACAAAACGTGCCCAGAACTACCTGGCAGCCATGGAGACAGAGGAAACAGGATCTGTACGCCCCTCTCTTGACTTCATGCAAGATGGACAGGAAAAGCTGGAGCCACTCTGCAGCTGACCCGCCTGGAGGACTGCTGCTCCTGGAGGCCTCCTCGCTCTACCCAGGAGAGCCCAGCGGGCGTTCGTGTCACAGCAAAGCCCAGCCCGTCAGCAGCCATTCGGGTTGGGTGGCAGCAGTGGCGAGGACCCCAGCCCGGCCTCAGAGACTGGCCAGGGAACTCACTGCCTCAGGCTCTGCGACCTGGGCTGGAGAGCAGTGGGGTCCCGGAGCCTGGCTGGCTCCGGGCCCCTGCAGACCCGCCCCTGTGCTCCCAGGCCAAGGCCCCTCAAGCGCCCAGACATCATGGCGGCCTTCGCCGCCCCCCTTCTCCCCGCTCCGGTCCTGACTCTGCCCCACCCTGGACTCTGCAGTGAATACTCTGCTGGGCTGGGGCAACCTCCCACCTGTCTTTCCTGATCAGCCCTTTTATCTCCAGAGAGCCCTTTGGAGCCTCCAGCCCCCGAGGCTGACCAGGCCCTGGCCCCCTTCCCCTGAGCAGGCAGGCACTCGGGGGCACAGGGAGACTGGAACGAAGACAGGCATCCTCCTGGCCAGGTGGCAGTGGGCCAGCGCAAGCCGCCCTCTCCCATGCAGAGGTCTGGAAGGCTCAGACCTGGCCTCTGAGCCTGACGGCTGGCTGTGGTGTGCCCACTGAGCAGGGGCTGCTGAGGACCCCCTCACGGGGCTCTCAGGCTCTTCATGAGAAGCTCTGTGCAGCAGGAAGCCAGGGCCTGGGGCTGCTCAGGGCCGCGGCTCTAGCTCGGCTCTGTGCTGTGGGGGATTTTCCGCTTCACGTGCAGCCCCGGCTGCTGAAGCCGTATGTTCAAATACGGGTGGGCGGGCCTCTCCCCCAGTTAATCGGCTCTTAACTGACTGCAGCACATCAGAAATCAGCGCTCTCCACGAGGCCTTGGAATGGAGACTGGACTCTACACACAGCCCCGGGACAATGACATACCAGAGGGGACGTCCGCTTCAGGAGCCCCCTCCCCAGTTCAGAGAGGCCCCAAGAGGGGCGTCATGAAGGGTAAGGGTGACAAGCAGGTGTGATGGATCCCAGCAGCAGGCATATGCCATGCGCCCACTGCGTGCCAGGCTGGGGGTGGGCACACAGTGCTTTTTCCTGTCACAACCCTGCCAGGAAGAGGCACATGCACCCATTTTGCAGAGGAGGAAACCAAGCTGCAGAGAGTTCGGGCCAGGGAGAGAGGCTGCACTCCGAGGCCCTCCACACGGCCTCTCCGCCTGCAGCTGACAGTCTCCTGTACAGGTGGAAAGAGGCTGTGTCCAGGGCCACCCCCAGAGCCCCCACGTCCTGGGCCTGCAGTTGGGGCTGCTGCCTGGGCACTCCCCTCTCTTCCTTCCCCTTGGATTAAACGTCAGCCGATGTGATGAGATGGCCCAGGATTTGTACGTGGCTTCAATGGCTTCGACTTGGTCCTCAGTCCAACCCTCCTGGCTGTGTGAGCGGCAGCGAAGAGCCCTTCCCAGGGCAGGGCCCTCTCTGCTTATCCTGTCGCCTTAGAAACTCTGCCGAACAATGAGGAGGCTTTGGCGATCACCCCACCCAGGATATAAAATGCCAAAATGTTGGTGGAAAAAAATAATCTGGTTACCAGTTTCCTAGAGTGTGCCTGCCATCGCAAATCGAATCCAAAGCAAAATCAGTCCTCTTTTAATTGGCTCGAATGAAGCTGTTATTCAAAATTGATTGTTGTTTTTGCTTCCGCAAGGATTCGAGAGGGAGGCGGAACAAGACAGCGTCCCTTGCGTTCACAGCGCTCGCGGGCTGGGCTGCGGGCGGGGGCACACGCAGCGGGAAGCTCGGAAGCTCCAGGACGCTGAACCAGCCTGCGCTGGCGGCTGATGGTGTGGCAGAAGGCAGGACCTGGGTGACGCGGACGGCCGCTGGGCACCTGCAGGGGTCTGTCTCAGCCCAGTCTCCAGGAAACCTCTCTGCAGACCTCCTTGTGGGGAACGGCTTGAGATCTGACTGAGCACGTGATGCTCTGAGTCTCAATTTTCTTCTCTGAAGAATGGGCCTAAGCCACCAAACGCCCCCCAGGCCTTGTAGGTAGAGAGGCCATTGCTCTTCCGGGCCCGTGTCCCTGTGCAGCTCAGGCCCTGACCCTGAGCCCACAGCCTCCAGCCAGCTCTTCCAGGTGGGGCATTGGCCTTCCGGAGGCCTGAGGGCCTGGTGGGGGTGCAAGGTCCCAGCCCCTCGTCTCTACTGATGGGCCCTGGGGTTCACGCCCTGTTCTGGGACAGGAGGAGAGGCCCAGGTCAGGCCACGGCCTCCCAGAGCCTGCCTCCTGCCCTGCCTCACTTCACCCCCAGGCTGCACACAGAGGCCTGTGCACAGCGGGCACTTGATACATGTGGACATCTTGGCTCTCAGGGTGTCAGAGGCCCAGTTCTGTCCTCCAAGGTGCCTCCAACCAGACTGTGGACGCGGCACAGCATCTCACAACTGCACCGGCAGGTGTAGCCAGAGGGCTCTGAGCCCCTGTCCTCTGTCCACCAACAGAGCCCACGATGCCAGGTCTCTGGGCCTGGGTCACAGAGAGCACGCGCCTCTCCTCCTCCCTGACCCTTTGTGCTGGCCAATACCCAGGCAGCAGGATGGAGACCAAGCCAAGTCTCGGCCGGTGGAAAGGCTGACCTCGTGGTCAGGGGACTCGCACCCAGGCAGCTGCCTCGGACACTGTGAGGACCAGCTGAGCCTCAGTGACAGGGTTGCCTGCACATCAAAGACAAATGAGTCACCTGGGTGTCAACAATGGGGCAATGGCCTCAGTGACGGGGCAATGGCCTCAGTGACGGAGCCATGGCCTCGAGGCCTGTGGGGAGGGAGAGGGCAGGAGGCGCCTGGGTGGCCAGGCTCTCTCACGGGCCGCCGCTCCTGAGAGGCAACAGGGTGAGATGGGGACATGGGCTGCTAGACAGGGTGCCACCACAGAAAGGTGCCCAGCTAGCCTGGGTCCCCAGGTGCTGAGCGGCAGAGAATTCTGAGCAACCTCAGAATTGGAGCATCCCTCTCAGGGTCCGCGAGCTCCGGGGACTCCCTGTCTGACCGGCCAGCGCTGTCATAGGCCAGCCTGCTGGAACCCTACCCGAGTCCCTCCAGGGTGAGCAGCAGCCAGGGCTTCAGGAGACTGGACTGCATATACACCCTCTGCCCACTTGGGAGGCACTGCCCAGTGCCCACAGCGCTGCCCCGCTCTGAGGCCAAAGGCTGTCTATTTGCAGGGCCAGCTGAATGAAAATGGAAACCATAGGCCCCTTCCAGGAGTCTGTGGCTCTCATGCCCAGGTGGGCTTGGTGCAGAGGGCTGCAACCCAGAGTCACCCCCTGGCTGCACCATGGTGCTGCCAGCCTGGGTCCAGAGTGACTGTACCCAGCCCTGCCCTGGGATGCCACAAATGCCCATCTGCTGGAGACCCTCTCTGGGCCCATGCCCAGGCCCCCTCCAGGGGCTAAGCTGTCATGGTTGCAGGTCGGGGTGGGGAGGAGGAGGCCAGAAGGCTGCCAAGGGGAGGCAGCAGGCAGCCGTCTGGGTTCGGGGGTGTGATCAGGGCTGCCACTGCCATGGGATGTCACTTACAAAGCACAAAGTCAAAGAGTGTCGAGACGGAGAGCGTGTGGGCACTGAACCCCAGGCAGGGACCCTTCTGAGCAGCACCCCATGGGGCAGCAGTGGCCTCTGATCTCCCAGGCAGCAGCTCTGCCCTGAATATTAGTAGAGCATCAGGAAACCCAGAGCTGAGACTGTCCCACAGGACTTGTCTCCAGCGGCCCAAGCTGAGAGCGCCGGGAGGTTTCAGCTTCCTCCCAGGGACGCAGCCACCGAGGGAGCTGCCCAAGCTCCCCCGTGCTCAGCCAGGGGCCAGGGCGAGCGCCCGGGGCCGGGCGGACGGGGACTCCTGCCCTCGGCGGAGGCCCTCTGTGATGGCTGCCTCTTCACAGCAATCCCTCACAGCGTGCCGAGGGTCCCAGAGGCCCCGCAGGGCAGGAAAGCAGACTCGCCCGGCCCCTGAAACCTGTGCCGTCTCGGGGAGGGGAACGGGCCACAGCCCCAAACCGCAGGAGTCTCGCCTCGCAGCCTGTGCTGGAGGCCGGGGGATCCCACCCAGGCCCAGGGGCCCAGAGGTTGCAGGTGAGCCGCCACTGCAGGCAGCCAGAGGCCTCCTGGGGGCTGCAGCCGGGAGGCGTGCTCCAGTGGCCCCTGAGTGGAACAGCGTGGCCCAGGCTTCGGCCACAAGCCCCAGATCCGGGTGCCCAGGGCTGGCTCCTCCTGAGACCCTCTCCTTGGCCTGAGGAGCGCATCTCCCGTGTCCGCTGTGGCTCTCCTGTTGTCTGTGTCCTGGTCTTCTTTCTCGTGAGGACACCAGGCAGGCTGGAGGAGGCCACCTAGAGACCTCACTTAGCCTTGGCCTCTGTGAGGCCCTGTCTCACCTTCCGAGGTTAGGGCTTCAACATGTGAATTTAGGGGGACACATTCATCCCATAACACCCCCTCCTCCATGTCCCACCCATGCTGTGGACCAGGCAGCTCCCCTCCCCACCTCAGTTTCCCCAGCTGCAGCTGGAGGAAGGTATTGGTGCCTCCTGGAATCCAGCGGGGCACCCGAAATGGCCTAGAGGGTACCCGAGATGGCTTACTGGGGTACAGAAGCATCTGGGATGCCCCCAGCTCACTGTAGGCAAGGCCCGTAGGCTCGAGAGACTGTGCCACCTCCTGCTCCCCCAGAGGCCGTGCTGATGGCCATGCGGCTGCAGGGCCAGGCTGGGCTGCTGGCTCCGTAGAGGGCAGCTTCTGAGCCCGGGAAGCAGGGTGGACACCCTCAGAAGCCATGGGGCTTTTGCACTGGCTCCACATGGACCAGGCTTTGTGACTCCCCACCTGTGCGACCCTGGGGCACTTTGGTTTTTTGATGCTCATAACAAGTAGCCTTATTCAAAGCAGCCTAAACTGGAACCAGCCCAACGGCCCATTGATTGGTGAGTGGCTCAGCACCTGGTGCATCCAGAAGACAGAATATTCCTTGGTGATAAAAAGGGGCCGGCGGAGCTGCCCAGCAGCAAGGAGGGGTCTCAGAGCCGGAGAGGGGACGGGCGGAATGTTGGTGCCCCCGCCCCTCTGCACGGCGTTTGGCTGAAGAGCCTTTTTTTTTCTGAGAGGTTTCGAGTTCATAGCAAAACTGAGTGGGAAATACACAGCTGCTAAACGGGCCCTGGACATTGCTTAACCCCTTCTTCTGTAACTGGGGCACCCACAGGGATTGAGCAGGGAGGCAGGGGTCCGCGAGGTGCTGGGCGTGGACACCTCGTACTCAGGAGCGTGTGGCAGCCCGGACAAGGTTCATCCGCGGAGGCCCCACGGGTCCCAAGTGGGGACACCTGGGCTTGCAGGTGGTGGGACAGACTGGCCTTTGCTCCCAGCCCAGAAGGTTCTGGAAAGCTGCCCCCATCTCACTGCTCGGAGCTGAGGAGGAGGATCCTTTCAGCTCCACCTGCCCTCCTGAGAGTCTTGTCGTTTGCTGTGATGATGGAAAACTACCAGACTGTCCAGGAGAGCGTTATCTGCCATCAGCGTGCCAGAGGCGCTCGGGCCCAGGGGAACAAGCAGGAAGATGGGCATTTCCATGCCCGGAGGGGGAGGGGACCGAGGCCACCCATGCCCCCGAGCTGCTCAACCAGCAATAAGGGCTGGCGCTGGACTCCTGCCAGGCTCCACCCAGCGCCAGGAGGGGGATGCTGGAGCCTAGAAGAAGATGGAATGGCCTTCCCCTGGGGACGAGGGCTCCATCCTGGCTCAGCTGCCTCCCTGCTGTGTGGCCTCAACACATGCCTCCACCTCTCGGAACTGATCCTGCCAACAGCTGTTTCTGTAGCACTTACTACTCCGGGCAGCATGGAGGGACCACACCTCCCTCACCAAGGCCCAGCCTCCTCAATCTCCCTGGAGCCCCGCCACCTGGGGACAGGGGTGTCTGAGACTCGAGGCAGCAAGCCAGTGTCCTGCAGCAGGACGGACAGTGGCTAAAGCTGGACTCCAATCAGATTCCTGGGCCACACTCCACGCAAAGCGGGCCCAGGACCCAGCCTCTGGGATGGGCTCCGGTCAGCGCTCTTGAGCCTCGGGACCCCTCCCATCCCGAGAACCTGTGTCCCATCCCTGAGGCGCCTGGGTACCCTGTCAATCTGAGGACGGGGGCCAGGGCCAGCCCCAGGGGGAGGACAGGGAGCACGAATCCCCCTTGCCCCAGGCATGGTGGCAGGACCACAAGAGCCCCTCCTCTGGCCTCCTAGGGCCAGCACAGGGGGGGCAGTGACCACGTGCCCACCTGTGGGACGAGGAGATCCTAAGGTGAGCCACCATGCGCATGCCGGCTGCAGACCTCGAAGGAAGCCACTGCGCTGACCCGGATGTGCCTGTTCCACATAAATATTTCTGAGCTATAGGCGACTAAGAAGCAGCCAACAGAGGAAGGAGGCTCTCTCCCCGCCGCCGTCCCACTGAGGACATTCCCACGACAGCGCAGTACATTCTGCTTTCTGGAGGCGACTCCTCAGCTTGGGGTCGGCACCAGAGGGACCCACAGCAAGCCTCCCTGCGGGAGCTCCCTCCCCGTGTGCACCTTCGCAGGGCACCTGCCTCTGGACCCCTGCACTGCTTCTCAAGCTCAGGGCACTTCCAGGAAGCTGGTCTGTGAGTCCCCCTTCCAAGCCTCTCCGAGCCCCTGCATGCAGGGGAGCGTGGGACACCCGCTGCGCATCGGAGGACCTGCTTGCTTCTCCTGGTAGTCTCTTTGGTCAGAGGGCCATGTCCAGCTGTGTTTGGGAGGCGGAGGGGCCTGGTATCTCTTCTGAGGGAGTGAGGCTGGGGTGTCAAGCGCTGGGCAAGACTGCACAGCTCCCTGCAGCACTGTCCAGCCACGCCTTGGAGCCCGGCACCTCGGCTGCAGACAGCAGAGCTGGGGTGGGCATGCACACCGGTGTCCGGGGTGGAGATGCTCAGGCCCCTCACTTCATCTGCCTCTCCCCACACAGCCCAGCTTAGCACCCAGAGGGGTCCCACGTCAGATCCCAGTTGACCACATGGACAGAGAGTGGGAACCAAGAGGATTCTGCACAGGAAGTCGGGGCTGTGCCAGCATGAGGGCCTGGCCCCCCTGAAGCTTCTCTGGCTCCTGGGACACTTCAGGCTGGCCATGCATGAGGCCTGCTTGGTTCCACTTCTCAGGGTCCTGGTCTGCAGGGCAGCTCCTTCCTATATGGCAGGGACCCGTGCCCTAAGAGCTCTGTCCCTCTGAAACCTGCTTCCCCTGGAAAGGTCCCTCCCTGGCCATCCTGCCCAGCCCTGCCTCTCTGTGAGTGACACTGCTTCGGGCTGGGCCCTGGGCTGGGCTGAATAGCCGGAGGCTGGACCCCCATCCAGGAACCCTGACTGCCCTGACCGGAGCCCCCAGCCAGGCTGCAAGCAGCAGCTTCCAGAGACGAGAACTGAGCTCTGAGCTGTGGCGCGCTTCCAGCCCCCTGCGTCCTGGAGGAGATGTAAACGGCATTCGAGACGCGCGTGCAGTAATTTGCTCCTGTGCGCTGACAACAGAGAGGAAAAACCTCCACATAAACTCTTCCCACAGCCATTGGCACCGAAGTGCCGCCTGTCCCCTGCAAGTGCAACGGCTGCTCAGACACACGATTCCGCTCCTCAGGGGCACACAGCTCCCAGCCGTTCTCGCTGCAAATGGTAAACCTGTCGCTCTAATGAACAGCTTTCATTTGGAGCTCTGTAAGAGGGTGCACCGGGGACGGCGGCTTGTCGACGGTGATGCCGAGCCTCCTGCCCAGTGTTGGACTCCTGTGCAGGGCGAGCTGCCTGCAGCTCGGGAGCTGCCCAGGTGCCACGGGAAAGGGGCACAGCCTGTGGCCGTTGCCCGTCCACATAGCCCTCAGGGCCTGTCTGCACTCCAGCCTGGGAGTGGGGAGGCTTGGACGGGGCAGGAGGGCAGGGGTAGCCTCTGCTCTCTCCCTGTGTGCCGCCCTGAGCTCAGTGGCCTCCTGAGCAAGGGAGGGGAGCGGCAGGCCTGCAGATCCCTCCAGTCAGCGGAAGGGAGCTGGGTGCAGGCACAGGACAGGCGTGTGGGACAGGCGTGTGGGGCTGGGCGGAGTCCAGGGCACAGGCGCTCAGTGGGCCCGTGGGGCAGCACTGGCAAGGAGGCCGGTCCGCAGGCCCCAGGGACAGGTGCGCAGGCTGAGCCTGCTCTCAGCTCCCCTGGTGCCACAGGAAATGAGCAGGGAAAGCGTTTTTGTCAGCTTTCCAGACCAGACCGGATCAATGCCTCCTGGAAACATGAGGGCAGCTGACCTCTGAGGCTTCCAGCAGAACTTCAGCATGAGCCTGGGCTGCAGCCCAGACCCGGGGCCGGGCCAAGGTGCTGGGAGCCCCCTCTGCAGCGGCTGAGGCCTGGGGCCTGTGCACACCTCTGAAGGACAGACTCACACACAGACTCCAGCCAGTTCTGTGGAGCCAACCTGCTCTGCCTGTGAGCTGTGTTGCTGTGTCTCAGTTCTCTCTAGAAAGTTCTCCAGCAGTAGCTTCAGATGGGCAGCATCACAGACTTGGGGAGGGCAACACTCTGCAGGTGGGCCGATACCCAGAGACCCGGGCCAAGGCCCCAGGTGTGCTGGTCTGACTCCTGGACCCTGGTCATCAGCCTGATGCAGGAACATGGGGCCACTGGCCTCTTCTGCAGGGAAAACAGAGGCTACCTGGATCTGGGTGGGCAGCCCAGACCTAGGGGGTTGGCGGAGGGGCGTGTCGTGTGCAGAGCCGCCCGCCCACGGCACTTCCACGCAGACAGAGCTGGCAGTGGCCCAGCCTCCCAGCCAGTGGGCTCAGGGCAAACGTCCAGCTGTGCCGTGCAGCATCCTTTCCTGGCCAGTTTCTGTGGGTGCCCTTTCATGTGCCAGTTTCCTGGCTGGAAGTGGGTTTCTGGAAGCCCATGCAGAAGGAGAACTGATGGAGGGCTGGTGGGGTTGTACTGGGGCTTGGGCATGGGCCAGGGCTCTGGGCTTGCTGCCCATGTGGCTTCCCACTGCCCCGTAGACATGGGGTCCCCTGCCCTCTGTGCCACCCACTCCAGGGCTACTGGATCAGAAAGAACTGCAGGGACAGGTTGGGCCTCCTGCAAGTATCTGCAATGACCCCCAATCAAGCTGCAGACTGCCAGTGTCCTGGCCAGCCTTCCTCCCAGACAAGCTCTAGGGAAGAGCCCCCCACGTGCTGGTGGGAAATCATGGTCCTCGAGCCAGAGGAGGAAGGCCAGGCCAGTGGAGTCAACGGCAGCCAGGGGCCACCAGCCTCTCCTGTGGGTCACACTGCAAGGATTTATGCTCAAGGACAGTAGAACCCTCAGGTCTTCCCTCTCTAAAATTTTTTTTTTTTAATTAATGGGCTCAAGGGTGAACAGATGGCATTGCATGTTCCTAATTCACTGTCCCGAATAGTCCCCTGTTGACATGGTGAGCTGCAGGGGTCCCTGTGCTGCAATCCATAAGCCAGGATGGACACAGACAGACCGACTCTGAGGCCTGCAGCTCACTGGCCTTTTCAGGTGACTTCTGCCACTCAGTGAGGTACACTCAGGTTTCCCGTGCTTTTCATGACTCGGCAGCTCACTTCCTCTTAGTGCTGCATGACGTCCTACTGTCTGGGTGTTACCCTCCCTGTCCTGGTTACTTTGAAGTCCTGGCCACTCTGGAGAGTAGCTGGGAACATCTGTACGCAGGTCTCCATGCAGATGCATTCTGGAAACTTATTCAAACTTCTGCCTCACCAGGGCCTGGAGACCAGAGGCTGCAGGAGGTCTCACAGGTGGGTCCTGCATCTGAACTGCACCAGGGGAACGTGAAAGTGGACCTGTGCCCACAGAGAGGGAGTGGCACGAGGAGTCGGCTGGAGGCGCTCCGCCCAGGCTGGGCTTCCCAGCCGTGTCTGGAGCTGGGGAGGAGCAGTAGCTGGGCAGCTGAAATGGGGGAGGGAGGTCCGGCCAGGTGCACCGCATGGGCAGGCCGTGGGGAGCCTGTGGCGGAGAGGGCGGGGCAGGTGCAGTCACGCGGTGCCGGTATCCAGAGCCCCGGCAGGGAACTTGGGCTTGCTGCAGAGGGATGGGTCAGATGCGGGCTTCGGCTTCTGAGGGCCACGTGGACAGAGCTGGGCCGGTCAGAGAGCAGCCAAGAGGAGTCACAGCATAGGGGAGGGGGAAGGGGAGCAGCAAGTGTCCCGTGGAAGAGATGGGGCTGCTTCTCTGCACTCCTGGCCAGCTGCCCTAGCAGGTCCACGGAGGAGCGGCTGTGGCAGAGAAGGAAGCGCTCTGCCCATGTGCACTGTGGAACCCCCACAGCACAATGTTGGGGCCTTAGCAGGAGAACTGTGCCCGAGTTTAGGGTCCCCCGAAGCAGGCTGTGTGGAAGGGTTTGTCAGGAGGTGACCCAAAGAGGCACAAGCAGGCAGGGAGTGAGATGGGCTGGAGAGGGTCAGGGAGCCTGGGCCTGAGCAGCTCCCTGTGGGCTGCCCCTCCGTGGTGAGAGGCTGCCAGGGGGCAGGCCCAGTTGGAAGGCAGTGCCCAGGGGGCAGAGGGGACATGGAGGAGCAGGGTGGGGAAGTGAGCCTGTCCTCTTCCCTCTTGCCTGGGGCACTGGTCACCCCGGCCCTCTAGTGGGCTGCATGGTGGCCCAAGGCCACTCTTAGAACACAAGCTCGCCTGCAAGTGGTCTGAGTACTTGTGGTCCCTGCAGAAGTACTCACTTAGCTCTCGTGAGGCTGAGTCGGAGCAGGTGGCCCTGAGTCCAGTGACGGGTGTCTGAAGGAGAAGAGGGGAGGCCAGGGACAGAGACAGAGACCGGGACCAGTAAGGAGGTTGGAGTGATGTGGCCACAAGACAAGGAGTCCCTAGGAGTGGGGAGAGGCAGGACGACCCTCCCCAGAGCCTTGGGAGAGTGTGGCACCTTGATGGCTCCCACCGCGTGCTCCCAAGGGGGAAACTGAGGCTCGGGGTGAGAAATGAGGCTCCTCATTGGGGTTTCACCTGAGAGGCCACCTCCAGGCTGTGCCGGGACCCTGTGTGAAGTTGTCCCCAGCTTCTGCCCGGGGGTCCTCCCTTCTGTGGGCCTTTAGGACGAGCCCTCTAGAAGGCTTGCTCTGGACGGCCCTCCTCCTTCTCTGTCTGCTGTTGTCCCTTGATCGAGTCTCTTCCATGGTGGACAGTGACCTCCACACTGCCAATCAGATGGGCACGTCACCCCTCAGCATGCACAGCCCTCAGCTGAGCATAGATCACAATTCCTTCCCTGGGGTTCGGGACCCCGCCCTGCTCCCTGCACCCTGCCACTGGTCCCCCTAACACTGGGGGCTGGACTCAGGGCTGCTCTTTCCTCTGCATCCTGAGGGTCCCACAGTGATCTCCCTGGCCTGGTGGGTGGGAACCCTCTGACCCTGCATGCCCACGACCTTCCCAACTTCCCTCCGGGGGTCAAACAAGCACCTCCAACCACAGACCAGGTGCAAAGCCTGGCTCTCGGGTCTCCAGACAACCTGCTGCCCACTTTCCCACCACAGCCCTGGCTTCCTCCCTTCCTCCCATAGCCCTCTCCACCCTGGCCTCGGTCCTCTCGCTCCAGTGGCCTGAGGGAACAGCCAGAGGGGTCTTGCCTTTGGCTGGATTTGGGTTGGGGAGGAAGCTCAGTGTCTTGCTGTGGAGCAGATGCCCTTTAGGGAGACGGGAGGGTTGTGGGAGGGACGGGGGAGCAGCCAGGGCTGATGTGGCCTTGGAGAGTGGGAGGTTCTTTCACGGGTGAGGGGACAAGGAAGGGTGAACATGGGAGCTGTCCACACAGGACTGGTGCTGAAAGGCTCACGCAGCTGATCTCCAGGGAGCCCCCGGTGACTCTGTCTGTGCCCTACTTTTGAGCTCAACCAGGTCTTGTCTTGCCCTCACAGAGCTGCCTATGTCAGGTGAGCATAAGGCCCTGGGAAGGGGCCACTCTTCTCCCCAGGTGACAGGTATGGACACAGGCTGGATAAGAAAGAGCAGCTCGTGGCCTCAGGGGAGTTGTCCCCGACCTGGGTCCAGGTGGCATCCCACCACCCTTCATGGAGGCATCAACTCTCAGAGTGGACCCCAAACATGGCAGCCAATTAAATAGGACAGGAGACACCACCTCCCGGCCTGGCAACACCTGAAGAATAATCAGGAGTGAGCCAGCAGGATGGCTGATGGGCACCATCCTGGCCAGCTGGGTCCTGCCCTCCTGCTGACCCAAGGGTGTCAGCATGTGCCCTTCTGAAATGACCTGGGTTCTCCTACATTCTTCCCACCTAATCCTGGTTTAGCCAAATCAGTGATCTGGAGGAGGTTGCCCTTCCCCTTCACTAGGGAAGGAGCTCAGTCGGTGCAGGTCTGCACCTGCATACTCCAGCTCAGGGGAGGGCCACCTGGGGGCACACTCCTGGATCTGAGCGCTCACATGCGCGTGTGCCCGTGTGTGCCAGGAGCATGCTGGACGGTGCAGGGACTTCTCGGTCACATATCCAAAGGCAAGATGCAGGCAGCAATTTAAGTTCCTCTTTTCCCAAAGAGACGGACACCATGAAGTCTCCTTTCTGACCAACTGCGGGGGGTTTACGTCGGCAAAACAAGGTCCAGGGTGTGAAGGGACCTCATTGTCTCCCCCACGCGACAACTCACTTCCCCTGTCCGCTGACTGTCCTCCCTCCACTGTGCCCCTCCCCCACTTGCCCTCCCAGCTCTGTCCTCCTTGCCTCCGCCTCTTGATTGATCGTTGTTGCTGTTTGTAGGTAAGTGGTATCGGATCAGCCCTGTCCTGTGACATCTGGGCCTGGGGGACTGGACCCAGAGACCCCTCTGGGAGTTGAAAAGAACCAGACAAGACCTTTCACGATGCCTGACTGCGTATCAGTAGGACAAGGTTCACCTCCATCCGTGGGCAGCCGTGCGGGGTGAGAATCCGGGTCAGGCTGTTCAACAGGCTTCCCGACGCATAGCAAGGAATCTGGGCTGCTTTTGGGGTCTCAGGGAAGAGGGCCACAGCCGACTGTAATGTCTGCCGAGGAGTGGGCAGAAACAGTGGCCCAAACGCTGTTTCTAGACTGGTTTGGACATGGTGGGTATGGCCACGAGGAGGGCGAGGGCGGCCTCTGTTACTGTGACGCCCCAAAGGCTTTGCTGCCTCAGTGCCTTGCCACGTGTGGTTCCCACCCTGGGGTGCCTGGGCTCCCCTTCCCTCCTCACCCATCCTCATTAGTGTCTCAAGGGGCCGCCCATGTGCTGCCCCATCCCAGGCAGACCTCAGTCACCTGGACTCTCTCTGCCTGGTCTGGTGCAGGCCTGCCCCATGGCCCTGCTGGCCAGAGAGCCTGTTGGAGGGGGTTGGTGCCCAGTGTCCTCCCAGGAGTTTTGAGCCACTTAGGGGCTCTGAGCTTGTGGGATGAGTGGACCTGAGGATGCTCTCCAGGCCCTCCTGCCCCCAGGTAGGATGAGGTATCCTGGGTTGGAGGCGGGGACTGGCAGGCAGCGAGGGCAACCCTAGTCCCTTCCTGGCACAGGCCTGTGTCTCCAAAGGGACAAGGGAAAGCTGGGTTCTGCTCCAGGTCCACACTGGTTCCTCTTGTCCCCAAGTCAGCCTCCCAGGGTTGGCAGAAAGGGTGCGGCTGATGCTGTGGATCCCTCCCTTGACCTGCCCTGACCCCACAGCCATCCCCACATCCTGGAGGCACTGCCACCAGGTTTCCGTAGGCTACTCTGTGCTTCCAGCCTCAGAGCACGTCTCTCAAGCATTCGCCAAAGGGTAGCCAGATGGGGAACCCTCACCCCGCCAGCCAGCCCTGCCCGAGGAATTGGGCAGACGGCAAGGACAGTGACCGGCCACATGGGGCACAGTGGCCCCCGTCCCCTGCCCTGTCTCCTGCGAGCTCAGGGGAAGGTGTCTAGGGGGCCCTGGGGTTCTCCAGGAGCAGCCTGGCCTCTCTCTTCCCTGGCCTCGTACCAGGAGAGCTGCGGCGAGTGAGCAGATTGCTGGCTGACTCAACAGTTTTTAAAAACCGATGTCAGACAAAGTGGATTCCAGAGGAAAGAATGCTATTGGAAGGAAAGGTGAATCATGATTATGAATCATTTCATAACGATTTGAGGATCAATTTAATAAGAAGACATAACAATCCTCAGTGTGTATGCAGCTAGTAACAGAGTGCGAAAATAAATACAGACAATCCCCGGCAGAACTAAATAGAGAAGGAAAAAAACACAATAATGGTCTGAGATTTCAAAATGCTTGCACTGTGACAGAACCCGCAGAAAGCGCACGAGGCAGAGGAGACGTGAGGGGCCCGAGCCACCAGCTAGACGCTGGCACAGGACACCCTCCACCAGCTCAGGACACACCTTCTTCTCAAGAGCACATCCAACAGCGTCTACCTTAGATCTTATTCTGGTTATAAAACAGATGCTGTCTTGAAACCATGTAAGTCAATCAGGTCTCGTCCCTGACCGCAATGTGATCAAGTCAGAAATCAATGGCAGAATAATATCTGAAAAATATCTTGGTATGTTTGGAAACCCAAAGCATATTTCCAAATAACCCTTACGTTAAAGAAAAAAGGAAGATTGGAAGAAATTTTTAACTGAACAGAAATCAAGACTCGCCTTACCCTAATTCGTGGGAGGGTGCCACGGCGGGGCTCAGGGGACCCTGAGAGCCCAGCGAGCCTGAGGGGAAGCGGGTCTGCCCTCCAGGTCTCTGAGGCTCCGGGAGATAGTGCAGCCTGAGCTGCAGGGGAAACGGGCAGCAGAGCCCAGAAACCCGGACCAGGAGGCGGGAGGCAGCAGCGAAAACCGGCAAGACAAAACCCGGTTCCTTGAGAAGATCAATAAAATGGATGAACCTCCAGCAGACTGATCAGGAGAAAAAAGAGAAAAGACTGAAATCACCAATTCCAGGAAGAAAATAGGTGGCTTCACTAGGGAGCCTACAGACAGCGAAGGAAAAATTGGGGAAAAGCCCTTTGAGTCTGAGGAGCTGGGGACAGACTCCTTAAAACTGAGAACTTAAGAAGAAACAGAGATGTGCAGAGCCCTGTGTGTGTTAAAGAAGTGGCTTTGTAGTTACATACCTCCCAATAAAGAAAACCACAGGCCCTGTGTCTCCATCCGTGTTTGGATGCTATTGGACATTTCAGTAAAAGTCTGCACCCACTCTGCCCCAACTGCCAGGAAGGGGAGGAGGGAGCACTCAGCTCATCCTGCGAGGCCAGAGTCACTCCAACACCAAGACCGGACAAAGATATCATGAGGAAAGAGAACTAGAGATCAACACCTCTCATAACCATGGATGCAAACATCTCCCAACAAATTGTAACAAATAGGGTCCACTAGCGGAGTGAAGGGAGGGGCAGGGGTATGGGAAGGAAGGACAGTAGAGTGAAACAGACATTATTACCCCATGTGCATGTATGACTGCATGACCCATGTGATCCTACAACGCGTACAATCAGAAAAATGAGAGATTACACTCTATTTATGTATGATCTATCAAAATGCATAAACGCATTCTACTATCATGTGCAACTAATTTGAACAAATAAAAAAATTAATAAAAAATAAGATGTAAATAGGACACACACCACAACCAAGGGAGTTTATGGAATGTAAGGAATGTAAGGTTGGTTTTCATTCGAAACTGAACCAACCTCACTCACCACAGCAACAGATGACGTAAGAGAAACCACACGATCATCTCACAGATGCATAAAAGGCCTTTGACCAAATCCAAATCCTTTCTTGATAAAAACTCTCAGTGAAGTAGGGACCAAGGTTCCCCGTCCACCGTGGGTGTCCCTGCAGCACCTGCTGTTCATGCTCACTTCACCACAGGAGGGGCTGACCACTCCTCTGGGCCGGGAGCAGGCAAGGCACACTCTCCCCTACTGCCAGTGTTTAACAGAACCGTCCCGTCCTTCCTCTGTCGTCCTTCCCCTGCTGCTGCTGGCCTGACTCTGCGCTCCCAGCAGAGACTCTGCCCAGACCCCTCGTCTCAGATTATCATCAGCACCACGTTCCTGGCTCTTCTATTCAATTGATTGTTTGATTATAGATGTTTTAGCCACTTCAACTACGTAGTAAGTTCTTCAGAAGGAGTTGGTCACGTAGGTGCCCAGTGATTACTTATTTGCCATTTATAGGGCACGTGGCACCAGGCAAACGACACACCTCCAACCCTGGGGCTGTGGTCACACCGCAGACCTGACACCCATGAAGACTCCTCCCTGCAGGGACAGGGTTCAGAGGGACCAAGTAGAGCTTTGTTCTCCAGGAGCCACGTCCTGTGGCAAGGGAGGGCATGGGTCTCGGGGAGATCATAGGCCCAGGGGTCAGGCACCCGGGGGTCGAGAGGAGAACAGCTCTGCCAGCGGGGCACTCTGGAAGACGGCCTGCAGTCTGATCTGGAGCAGTGCTTGTGACTTTGGCAGGTGGAGGGCCCACAGGTGGCCGTGAGGACTGCGCTTCTCTGCACGGGGCGTTGGGCAGAGCCCTGCGGAGGCCAGCGCTGTCTAAGCTCAGGCTGTCCCATCGGGAGGGCGGCAGTGTGCTCAGAGGGCCACTGTGCACTCACTTGGACCCCGGAACACTCCCCTGGAGGGTGCCAAGAGATGACCATGAAAGGCACATCTGCGTCTCACGGTTTGGAAAACTCTGGGTTCAAGTGTGCTCAACTGGGTTCAAGTTAAAGCGTGTTTCCTGGCCAGGCTTCTCAGAGCCTTTACTCTGCTAACTCGCTTCGGAGTTTCTGAGAGACCTCGGCCGTGAGGAAAGGCGAGCGTGCCCTGGAGCGCGTGCATGTGTGTGTCTCAGCCCACCACACCCCGCAGTGTGGGGCAGGAAGCAGCTGCCGGCTGTGCCCGGGAGGGGTCCCATAGCTGGCTCAGGAGACGCAGAATGACAGGAGCCAGCCTGGGAGGAGCGCGTGAGTCCTGTGTGAAGCCCGTGAAGCCCTGGTGGGGGCGGAAGGAGCGGAGGGAGCCGCCTGCACCCTCCCTGCCCTCGGGGCCTGCTGCCTCCCGGCTCTGGAGGAGAGGTCCAGCCAGCCTGGGTGGGATGGAGGGAGGTGGCACTGGCCTCCTGCAGCCAAGAGCACTGGAGAGGAGCCCCCGCAGGACTCGGGACGGGCTCAGCGAGAGGGGCAGAAGGAAGAGGAGGACCGTGAAAGTCCTGGACCTCCTTCCCAGAACTTCCGTGGAGAAGGGAGGGCGAGGAAGGAGCCGCGGCTGATGGCGGCAGGGCAGGCGGCCGGGGAACCACTCCCTTTCCAGGGAATGAGGACCTCAGGGTGGAAGAGCGGGGGGCCAGGTGGCGACAACTGGGCCACTGGGTCTGGGCGGGAGGACGGGTCTCCCCCTCTGGGTGGTGGTCAGGTCCTGTGCCAGCGGCTGTGGCGGCTGCTCTCTCAGAAGACTGGCGTGCCCCTTGCCCTTAGAGAGCCGCTCGGCAGTGGCTAATTGGATCTGCGGGTTTGGTGCTACTGTTGACAGAAGCTTTTAGTCCCTGGGACAGGAGGGAAATTGGATTTCGGGCTCCTGCCTGGAGATGCGCCCAGGTTCCTGCCTGTGCTCCTGGCTCGGACAGCGGCCGCCATGAGGCAGATTATAAATCACGCATCCGGTTAATACATGGTGTGGGTCAGATCAGTGCCGGGGGCTCGAGTTGTCCAGCCTCTCTGGTCTCTAGACAAATCTATTTTGCTTGACTGAGCCTGGCCACGGCTTGGAGGTCACTGGAGAATTTCCTGATCTGATCACCTGGGCTTGGGTTGTGGTCACTAATGTGCTCACAGGCCTGTGGGACGCCGCCCCGGGTCAAGCCCTTGGAGACGAAGCGACTAGGGAGACCCTGGATGACAGACGCACGGCTCTGTGAACGACCCAGCATGCCAGGCAGCGCTCTGGGGAGACACGAGGGCTGGCTAGGAGAGACTCGCTCCTCACCGCCTCCTCCAGGAAGCCCTCGTGGGCGCCTCTCCTCCCTCCTGTCACCACCAGGGCCTCTCAGTGACTCCGTCGCAGGCTGCCCAGGGATGCTCCATTGGTCCCCCCCGTGAAGGGTCCTCAGGGCAGTTGGGGTCTTCCTCCAGACAGAGAACCCTTCCCCATCTCTCCAGAAACCCTCCCAGAGCCGGGAGTGGCAAGGAGAGGGGTCGTGGGTGCAGAGGTTTGAGCGAATGGGGACGATCAGAGCGGTAGAGCTGCTTCCTGGACCCAGCGCCCTCCAGGCTCCCCGAGAGCCTCTGGAGAGGCTGCATTTGGAGAGAGAAAGGCAAGGCCTTGGCTGGGGGTGGAGGCGTGACCAGGGTCATCAGCAGAGGGCAAGCGCCCATGACCAGGGACTCCTCAGAGTGCAGGGCCTGGCAGTCCCCTGCCCCGCCTCCTGCTTGGCCAGGCGTCTTTGTCCACTAGGCTTGTCCACTAGTCTGGAGATGCAGACCAGAGGCAGAGTGGACAGTGACATAGCACCAGGACAGCATCACCACAGGGACTGAACCAGACCCCTGCATCCACTCCAAGAGCTGCAGGCCTGGCCCCTGGACACTGGCAGGCACAGGCCACTCACGTGCCTGTGCATGGTACAAGGGCATTGTGGGTGATTCAGAATTATGCAGATATGAAACGATATTAATATGATTAGCCTGACTTTGTGAGCAGAGCTTAAAATAATTGAACTTGAGGGCAAGTCGTTTTACCTCCCTGACCTCAGGCTCCTCTTTGCTTCCAGAACATGCCTCCAAGGATTGAGAGCAGCAGCAAAGTTTCTGTGCCCACAGGGTATCAGGCAGTGCTGTTGATGACTGGAGGCCGATTGCTAAGCACCTACTGGGTGCCCTGTGCTCGGCTCAGGAGTCGGGGAGGGCTCACCTGGGTTCCTGTTCTTTTGCAGGAAGGCAGACTTCCAGGGAAGCATCCCAGGGAGCCTCAGAGGCCAGGCTGTTTCCTGGACTCTAGATGGGCGTGAACGGCCACCTGCCGACGCACTCAACAGAGCCCTCCCAAGTCAGGCCAGCCCGAAGGGGCTCTGTGGAGAGGGGCCGTGGAGAGCGTTCGCCCCTTCCAGGACACTCTACGGCCCGGCCCTGCACCAGCCCTCCTGGTCTGCTCAGGAGAGCTTCAGCCCAGGCTACCCAGGGTGTCCAGCAGGAGCCCATGAGGGAGGCCTGGCAGCGGTGCAGCAAGGACCAGAGGGGCTTAAACAAAAGGGAAAAGGGGAGGGAAAGGGCGGAGTCGGCCGGAGAGACCCAGGCAGCGCCTCCTCCCTCCCGTCTGCTTTGAAGTCATGGCATTTCAACAGGGCGCATCCGAAGTTTCCGTAGGTCTTTTAAGCGCTGACAGTCCTGAGTTTCAGAGTGTTTGGAATTCTGGACTGCTCACAGGACAGGGACTCTGAGGGGCAACTTCCCTGGGTGCCTGTTGGCTGCAGGGGCCTTCTGTGGCCTGGAGCCAACTCCCCAGCTGGGCAGCGGCTGCTCCACCCTTCCCAGGCCAGCTCCGGAGACGTCCTGTGGGAGGGCGGTCCCGCGGCACTGCCTGCGACGCTTGGCCTTCAGTTCTGCCCATGTGGGTGCAGATGCTCGTCCTCCTCCAGCCTGGAGAGGGTGCTGCAGTGCGTTGGGCCCCACTTCCCTGTCCACTCATCTACGGGGGACACTCAGGTTGATTCTGCTTCTTGGCTTCGTGAGCAAAGCCTCAGTGGGGGTCCTGGCATGGAGGGCGCCTCTCCTCACAGAAGGCTCCTCTCTGGGGTCCCGTGACCCGACGTGGGACTGCTGGGCCACGGGAAGGACTGTCCTGTTTTGGAGGCTCCTCCTTGCCGTTTACCATGGTGCCTCTGCTAGTTTGTGTTCCCAGTGGTGTGAAGTCCCTTTTGTCCCCTCCCTCACCGCTCTCGCCCTACTGGGGTTCCCTGACGCTGATTGTGATTTTGGTTTAGCGTTTCCCTGTTGAGCCGTTTTCAGACTTGTCATTTGCATGCAACCGTTTGAGAAATGTCCACTCAGGCCTCTCGCCCCCTTTTGACTCTATCTGTTTAGTACTGAGTCGCATGTTAGTGGATTGGAAGAATGAATGTCGTTAAGATGCCCACAGTTCCTGAGGCCTCTGCAGAGCCAAAGCCATTAAGGTACCAACAACTTTCCCAAAATAGGGAAAAGTCATGTCGTGTGGAAGCACAAAGGACCCCAAAGGCCAAAGAGGAGGTGTCCTAGCACCCGACTTCAAAGTGACCCAGGTGCCATGGGCTGGCCCAAACAGCAGCAGGAGCCCAGCGGCTCTGAGAGCCCAGGGGCAGCGCCACGTTCACAGGCCAGTGCAGTCGGTGCCCAGAACACGCAGGAGCGGAGCTGGGCTCCTCAGCTCACCATGCTGGCCTGGTGCGTGGGGCGCGCACCCGAGATCCCAGAGACCCCAGCAACTGAGGAAGAGCCTGCCTTCAAATAAGAAGTAAATGGGCTGGCGTGGCTCCCTGCGCTAAACCCCAGCACACAGTGCGCAGCAGCCTGGGCGGCCACCTGCAGAGCAGTGGACGCGATCCCCTTACCACCACCGCGTCCTCCGAAGGGATCCGAGACCTATCAGGCCGACACTGCGACCAGGCAGACTGTCACGGTCCGGCAGGGACTCGGGGAGACCTCAAAACACCACAGCAGAAGCCAGGAGAATGCATGGGCCACTCCCGCCTGGACCTCTGCAGAGTGAGGGCAGCGAGTGGGAAGCCCGGCGGGCATGCAGGGGAGGGTGCGCGCCGTGTCCTCCCCCCCCCCCGCAAGAGCCCATGGGGACGACGCCCTCACAGGCCGAGGGCCAGGACGTGAGCAGACTGAAAGCAGCTGCATCCAGGGCACGGGCGCTGGAGCCAGGACACCGCCGCGCGTGAAGGCTGGTGATGGAGGTGATGACTGGACTCTGCGCTAGTAGCTAGTAACAACCCTCCTGTGGCTTTGCTTGTAGGGTGGTAGGATCGCTGGCTCACGCGATCCCAGGGACTCGAGCAGGGTGCACGGGCAGCCACGGGGCTGCTCTCCTGGTGACGCTCAGGGCTTCTGCCCCTCGACGAGGTCAAGGCTGGAGCTGGAGCTGCCTGCCCCAGACCCACAGCACGGCAGCCCACCCGGGTCAGCCTGAAAGGGCCTCACCCAAAACTCGGCTGGGTCCTGGAACCCTGGCTCAGCACAGACAAGGCGGGAAGCGGGCCGCTGCCTCCCTGCAACTCGTCCAGAGACAGACCCCTCAGCCCGCCCTGGGGGCTGAACCCTAGCTCGCTGGCCCCTGGGGCCCCAGACAGCTAGATTAGCTGACAACCAGTTAGCTTCCGGCTTCAGATGAACAGCGCTGGGTTCCCAGCACCAATAGACCCCATGCCACCGACGTTGAGAAACACCTGCTCTTCATCAGAAATGAGCATCCAGCTGGGGCCCCGATTCCACCTGGCAGCCTTGGCAGGGCAGCAGGTGGCCCTTCCATGGGGGTCTTGGGCAGCCTGAGCCTCAGCATGGCTGGCTGTGTCCTGCTCTCAGGCTCTGACCTGGCTACGCACTGCTGCAGGGCCTGCCTTCCCGGGCTGCAGTTGGGCCACCTAGTGTCCTTCAGGCCTCCTGTCGTCCCTGTGCTGCCTGCTGGTCCTCCCTGCACTGAAGGACTGACCCCAGCTCAGAGCTGGACCTGGCGAGGCTTCGTGGCTACGATGGGCGGGGGCTGAGGTCCAAGCTTCGTCCCCGAAGCCCGGGCCGCCTGCAGTTTTCCTCCACATTGTTGTCCTTCGGTAATTCCCTCGGTGACCCTACCTGGCCTGAGCTGGCCTGCAGTGATCTGCCGTCTCAGTTTCTTGGGCTTAACGTGCCTCTTCCTGATTCACTACAGTGGGGGAAACACAGGGCATCAGGAGCCTCTGCCCATGGGGGCCGCAGAGGAACAGGCACCGTGGGGTCTCTGTGGGGACCATGAGCGGAGACCTGAGGCTCCTGGAGGGTGTCGAGCCCAGGCACTGAGTCCTGTGGCTCTGGCCCGCAGAGCCCAGCTAGCTGGGCAGTGCTGGGGACAGAGGAGGGACATGTGGTCAGGTGGGCCACAGCAGCACTGGGTAGCATCCCTGGGGACTGGGAGCAGTCTCCTAGTCTGGTGGCCTCACATGGCCACCATCAGACTCAAAGGTGGAGAGACCTGGATCGCGCCTGGGCAGTTCAGGGCTCCCTCGGGGCTGGGTGGGCCTTGGCTCTGACATAAACCCAGAGGGTGGCCCCAGGGTCCCCTGTGTGAGAGCTCACGTGGGCCTTGGACGTGGGGCTAGGGCTCCAGCCTCCCTCACAGGGTCCGGGAGGCTCCTACTCTCTGGCCCCAGTGCCACCTCAGGAGGGCCAGCCTGCCTCCCCCGCAGGGTGGCCTTGCCCTCGGCAGGCTGGTTCCTGCGCAGGCCGCTTGGGTACTGCCTGGGAATTTCCCTCTCCCAGCCTGCGGCCCGGTGTGGCCTGGCTGCACAGCACCCGCTGGCACGGTGGGCTGCTCTTGAGGGTCCCCACCTCCGAGGGCCCTGCCGGCTGGAGCTCTGGTCACAGCCTCGAGTCCTGACGGTTCTCTCTGCTCTGTGAGTGAAGCCCCGTGGACGGTGGGCCCAGGCACAACCATCCTGCCTCCAGTCTCCTCTGGGCTCTCAGAGCAGGAAGGGTTCCCACAGGCCCTCCTGCCCGCCCTGCCAGGGGCCACTGCCCCCACCGCCTGGCAGGGCCCAGGGGAGCTAGACAGGAGGACCTGGGGCTGGAGGCTGTGAGGCCCCTGCAACCCCTCCAGATGCCTCCCCTCTGGTGACCTGAGTCTGACTCTTCCAGCCTTCCCTTCAACTCTATCTCCTCACGTTCTAGAACCTCTTCTGGTTGAGCCTCTACCCCAAACTCTTCCTTGCTGACCGTTCTGGCCCCGTGATGTGACTCCTTGTCCTTCTTCCCAAGGAATTGCTTTCCCTTGGTGCGTGGGCTGAAATGTGTCCTCCCTCCGCCCCAAAACAGTCACTATGTTGAAGTCCCCATCCCAGGACCTCAGCATGAACCAGGTACGGAGACAGGGCCTTTCAAGAGGTGACCAAGTTAAAACGAGGTCTCCAGGGTAGAACCTCATCCAAACTGAGCAGTATCCTTGTCAGAGGAGATCAGGACAGAGACACCTGCAGGAACAACTGTGAGGACATGGGGAGATGCCGCCCACACCCCATGCAGAGAAGGTGCCCTGCCACACCGGGGTCCTGCCACACCTGGGTCTGGGGCTCCAGCCTCCAGAGCTTGGATCCAACGGATTCTGTGGCATAAGCCCCCGACTGTGGCTTTATGGTGTCCAGAGCAGGTTGACACAGGTGAGCTGTCGGCCTGGACAGAGGCTCCTCCTGGTGACTCCCCTCGGGACTGTCACTGACCGCTGTCCCCATGCTGAGAAGGAGCCGCCTGCCCAGCTGCGCTGCTGGTGACCACATCTCCCCCTTCACTCTCCGGTTCAGCGGCCAAGCCAGGCCGCTCTCCCTTACTCACCCCTGCCAACCAAGGCAGGGCCTCCTGGGGCCCCCACGCTGGCCAGAGGAGGCCCAGCAGCTTCCCCCAGGGACCTGGGTGCTGACCCTGGACACTCCCTCCAGGAGCCATGGTACCCTCGAGCAGCCCCGGGGCCTGTGCCAGAATCCAGACACCCGTGCCAGTGAGCAGAGCCCTGAGGGCTGCCAGGCGGGGACCACACCCACGACATGACAGCCAGGGTCACGGCTGTGAGGAGGCCAGCCCTCTGCCCAGCCCTCCAGGTCTGGAGTGGCCTTGTTATCAGTCCTGGATGAGGACGTGGACATGGGCGTCTTGTGCACCCCCTCATTCTGCCCTAGAGACCAGCCTCCCTGCCTCCAAATGCACTTGGTCCCCTCAGCCTCCCGCGCAGGCCACGCTCTGCCACCTCCGGGTCTCCCTGGGACTCCGCGGGAAAGCCGCTCCCATCTTCCAGGGTGACAGGACCCAGCTCAGCCCTCAGCCCACAGCTGGTCCACAGCCAGCCCCGCAGGTGGCTCCCTAGACGTCTTCCCAGCTGGGCCATCAGGAGCAGGACGGCAGCAGGAGCCTCGTGCCCTGCCCAGGTCGCCCACGGAGCCCTGACTTGTGATGCTGCCCTGGTGGCCTCATCCCATGAAGCTTTGGGTGGCTTGTTTTGTGGCCGTCAATACGCAGAATGCCCCCTGTGGCCCTGGGTGGCCTTCAGAGACCCGTGGCAGCGGTTGGGTCCCTGAGCCGATCTTTTGGTGAACAGGCCTTGATTCCTCCAGAGGTGCCTTCCAGAGTGGACTTTGCTAACAAGCCCACCCCAATGTGCCAAGGTCCAGGAGACCCAGAGGGACCAGAACTGGCCAACGTGGCAAAGGCTGGCAAAATGGACCCAGGAAGCAGCAGAAACATCAGCTCCCTTATTCTGGACACTCTGCTCCTATGGATACGACCGTAGATTGAGTTCTCTCCAGTTACAATCTCCCACCTGCTGATGGTCTCCAGTGACGTTTGTGTCAATATCTCCAACAGATGTGTTCAGAACGAGTGGCTTCCCATCTTTCTTGGGAATATGCACACGAGGTTCCAGCAGAGAACTCCGGGTGCGTCATGCCGGGGGCCTGCGGGAGGTGGGTGCTGGGGAGGGGGAGGGGGACAGGGCCATGCTGCGAACTCTCCCCAAGCAAAGCCCGAGGCAGCCTGGCATGCGGCTCGTCACACAAGCTCGATGGATTCTTAAACAACCTCAGGTATTTGAAAATGCACTGATTTCTCGTCTCCAGAGAAAGAGAAAAGGCCGAGTCCCTCCTTTTAAAGTCACGGCCCTTTCTCTTCCTGCGCGGGACCGCCGTGCTCAGTTCCCACGCGGGATTCTGAGCAGGCTCTTGGGTTAACCATTCTTCCAACCTGCAGGAATAAACTGTCACTCACACGCTATTTAGAGAACAGAGCTTCCCTGGAAGCCATCGAAGGGGCTCCCAGCTGCAGGGGGTGGCGCCTCCCCGGGACCCGAGGCAGGAGGGCACTGCCTGCTCTGCCCGCTAATCCGCTCGGCCTGGACCTCGGGACCTCGGGACGTCGCCTCCCCCAGGCCAGCAGTTCCCCAAGTTTGCAAAGAACAAGAGAAGGACGTTTGTCACAGGGACCTGGGCTCCACCCCCGGGACGGCTTCAGCTCAGCTGGGATTGCAAAACCTCCAGCGGCTTAGGAGGCAACCAAGAAAGGGCGCCTTCTGCCAGGGAGCGCGCAGACCCGCTCGGGGCTCAGAGCGGATTTCTGTGGCTTTGGCATACGCTGTGTCCCCGTGAGGAAGGCGAGTGGCCACACAAGTAGCTGCTCTTGGCATTTTGATGCCTTACATAAGCGCATTTATATAAATGTTTTCCTGGGTTGGATAAATAGTGCTTTTCTATTTAAATTTAATCTGGGTCCTTGAGAGTGAATTTCACTGATCTTCTTGTCACCCTGGAGATTTATCCTTGATGCAGATTTCAAACGTGAAATGGAATGTCACCGAGTTCACAGTGCCTGTGCTTGCGCTGTCGTGTGGCACGGAGAGACCTGGGGGGGCTTTCAGAGGGACCGCCAGACTCCCTCCTCCCTTCACCGAGCACGGACTCTGTACCTGGCACTGTGGTCACAGCAGGAAACCAGGGTGCCAACACCCACACCCTGGGGCTCCCGTCCCCTGGTGATGTGTGTGCCCAGGGGTGCCACAGGCTAAGGGAAAGCCGATGCAGGGCACGGGCGAGAGGGAGATCGCAGAAGGCGTGGCACCATTCTGTATTTGGGGTCAGAGAGGCCCCTTCCCCAGGCAGGGTCTCTGGAGCCGAGAACTAAAGGAAGCGATGTGAGCTGTGATGACACCCAGGACAGAAGAAAGAGCAAGTGCAAAGGCCCTGGGGTGGAAGCGTGCCGTCAAGAAAAGTGGGAAGTGTGCACAGGAAAAGGAAGGAGCGGAGGCCAATCCAGCAGGAGGTTGCAGCTGCAGGGGACTCAACCCCGAGCAGCCCAGGAGCCCTTGAGGGCTCTGAGCAAAGCAGACACTTCCACCGAGCTGCAGAGGGTTGTTCTGGTGCTGCATGGAGAAGAGGACAGGGCAGAGGCCGGAGACCAGGGAGGCTGTGGGGGCCCTGGGGTGGCAGCTTGGCCCCAGCTGACTGCAGATTTGAGGAGGTTTGCAGCTATTTGGAAGTGAGAGGAGCAGGAGGGAGGAATCAAGGACGCTCCAACTAGATGGATATGCAGATGCCAACAGCTGAGGTGGGCAGAGTGGAGGCGGTTTGGGGCTGGGGGTTACAGGCTTTGCTCTTTGCTCTTTTTTTTTTTGGTACCAGGGATGGAACCCAGTGTTGCTTAACCACTGAACCACATCTCAGCCCTTTTTATTTTTATTTATTTATTTGTTTATTTTTATTTTGAGACAGGGCCTCACTAAGTTGCTGAGGCTGGGCTTGAACTTGTGATCCTCCTGCCTCAGCCTCCTGAGCCGCTGTGATGACAGATGTGGCCACTGCGCCCGGCTACACAGCTCTGCTGCAAAGCAGCAGAGACAGCCAGACAAGAGAGTTGGGCAGTCAGGGAGGCGCCCAGGCTGGAGTGGCAGTTGGGTGTCTTCAGGGACAGGCAGAAAATACAGCCCCAGGCGGGACCAGGCAGCGTGTCCCACAAGCATGATGCCCACAGGGGGTGAGTCCGTGTTACAGCGTGGCCAGGGGCTCCGGCTCAGGACTGGGCAGCCTGGTGTGTGCAGGCTCGGCCACCTCCTGGCAGGGATGTCACCTACCCTCCTGAGGGGTCACTGCACGACAGGCAGCCCCGGGCAGGTGCTCACATCCTCACGGCTCAGCCTGGGGTCCCTCCCGGGGGTTCACGCCGACCCTGGTGCCAGCGCCCTCAGCGGGAGGCGTGGGGCGTGGAGCACACAGGTGGACCCGTGCTTCTCCGGTTCCCATGGTAACCCTGACACACGGTTTTTGTTGGTCCCAGTGGCTCTGGACCTTGGTGTGGGTGCCTGAGGCTGGGCAGTGCCCAGTGGCCACCAAGGAGGTGTCTTCAGCCAGAACGGCCCTGGCAGAGGACAGTTTGGGGGCTCCTGCAGCCTGTCGGGAGACCCAGGTAAGAGGGGCCCTGAGGCGTGGCTGAGTGGAGGCTCTGCTGACGGACATTGTCCTGGGGACACAGGTGCCCAGGGCCATGATGGGGTCCTCATGGGAGGGAGGCAGGGGTCATGTCAGGGGTCACAGGAGGAAGGGCAGGAGGGGGAGGGGGAGGGCAGGGGCCTAGAGGCTTCTAGAAGCTCCCTCAAGGCCAGGAGAGCCGCTCTCCCTGCCGGCAGGAGCCAGCCCGCGCCACTGCCCCAGCATCCTGGCCTCCACATCCAGAGGTTCCAGGGCCTTCTCGGGCCGCTCAGCCGGGGGCAGTCTGCAGCAGCCACCGGAGGCCAGCACTTGGAAAAGGTGCTGAGGGGCCAGGCGTATGGGAAGACATCGGCCAGGCGAGACCAGCCCCCGGGGAATTCTCACGTTTCCACTGGCCTTCTGGACACCACATTTTTAATGGAAATAAGACAATTCCATGAAGTGACCAATGGGATCATCAACGAGCCTCATCCTGCCGGGTCTCAGCCCTGCCCCTGGCTTCCCAGCCCCCGTGGCAGCTCAGCGGGCTGGGCCTGGCTCCGCGTGGGTGTGCTGCACGGCAGGGCCGGGCCGGCAGTGCGGGGGCCTCCCTCACTGACCGCTCCTTCCGCCTCAGAGCAGCTGTGCCGCAGCCCAACACAAGACCCCACCTGGGCTCCAGCCTGTGACCCACGCCCACCTCACAGGCCGTGGGAAGTAGTTTCTACTCAGGGGTGGACGGAACCCTGTCCTGAGACTAGAGCCCCAGGGTGCCTAGGGCTTCTGCTGTTCTTCGATTAGAAGGCGACAGGATGGCGGGGCTGGAAGGACACACCTGTGGGAGAGCAGTCCTGGGAACACACAGGGCCTCCCCAGAGTCCCACGCGGCTCCCCTGCTGCTCTCCTCCAGGGCCCCGCCTGGCTGAGGCAGTGGGCAGCCCAGACCACTTGGCCCTGGCCTTGATGGCCCCCCCAGAAACAGGAGGGAGCAGCCTTGGGACCCTTCCAGGTCCCTGCCCCCCAAACGGCTCCAGTGTAACTCTGGGCTCTCCACTTCCTAGCTCAAAGCTATGCTATGGTGTCCCCGCTGTGCCATGCTAGATGCCACCATGGTGCTGCACAACCCTCACCACCGGGGCGGGGAGTGTCATGCTCCCCATGGGCTCACTCCACCGTAGAGAGTCCCACGGCACCACTCCCCACTGCACCACTCCCCACTGCACCGCTCCCCACTGCACCGCTCCCCACTGCACCGCTCCCCACTGCACTTCTCCCCATGCACAGCTCCCCATGGCACTGCTCCCACTGCACTGCTCCCCACTGCCTGCTCCCCATGCACCTCTCCCCACTGCACTGCTCCCCATGCACTGCTCCCCACTGCACTGCTCCCACTGCACCACTCCCACTGCACCACTCCCCACTGCACCACTCCCACGCATTGCTCCCCACTGCACTGCTCCCCACTGCACTGCTTCCCACAACACTGCTCCCCAATGCACTGCTCCCACTGCACTGCTCCCATGGCACTGCTCTCCACTGCACTGCTCCCACTGCACTGCTCCCACTGCACTGCTCCCCACTGCACTGCTCCCACTGCACTACTCCCACTGCACTGCTCCCACTGCACTGCTCCCCACTGCACTGCTCCCCACTGCACTGCTCTCCACTGCACTGCTTCCACTGCACTACTCCCACAGCACTGCTCTCCACTGCACTGCTCCCATGGCACTGCTCCCACGGCACTGCTCCCCACTCCACAGCAAAGCTGGCTAAGTGACGTGCAGGCCATGTTCTCAGGAGCAGGGGCTCCCCCAACCCTCACAACCCGTGAAGGAAGCCTGGCCTGGCCTCTCTCCCCCTGTGGTCCACACAACTCTGCAAGTGGGTGCTCTCATCACCCTGGCACAAGTGAGAAGATGGGCATGAAGGGCTCCCACTTCTATGCAGTCTGCCTTGTGTGACTCCTGACCCTGCCCAGGAATGGAGGAGAGGGCCTGGATAGTGGCTGACTTCCTCCAAGTTGACCCAAGAGGAAAACCCATGTCCAAGCAGCATGATTGGAGCTGTGTGCTGGTCAGCATGGCAGACTGTGCTTGGTAACAAACAAGCCCTGGAGCCAGGGCCTACCCCAGCAAAGCTTCGTGTCCAGTCAGGACTGCAGGCTCCATCTGCTCAGCATGTGGTTTCAGTGGTCACCACAAAGGGCCCGAGGGACATCCAGAGGCCACACCACTGTCATTGTGTTCTGGGTTGATAGAGATGGCTGTGGGGAAGAGCCGTCATCTGTCCTGAATGCTGGCTGCAAACTCTGAGACCCCTCTTCTTACATTTTATGTCCTGGCCCCCAGGACACCATGGCTGGGGTCCCCAAGGAGCTGCTGTTCCAGCCTGCTCTCATACAGGTGGGGAAACTGAGGCCCAGAGAGTCCAGGGCTGTGTCAAAGACGGATGCTGATGTCTGGCCCTGGGTCCCAGCACCCTGTCCAGCATGGACCACAGGCCGAGAAGTCCCCCGCACGTGTTCACCGCTTCCTGGGCCAGTGCTGGTGTCCTGACTGCCCAGTCCTGGTGTCTTCTTATGCGTGGCTCGTCTTTGCCATGCTACTCAGAGTGATGAGTGTGGGGCCACCTCTGTGCTGTGGGTTGTCATGTTAGGTGGCATTGTCCTCCCCTGGCTGGGCGAAAGGGACCTGAGAGCAGCCAACGCTCCCGCCCACAGGTCTGGGGCCCAGGTGACACCTGCTGAGGGAGGGAGGCCCACAGGCTGTCTCCCCCTTGCTGGAGCCATGACGTGAGCCTCTGGGAGAGTGACGGCAGAGGCTGAGGCAGAGGCCGGGCCTGCAGGGAGAGGCCCTGCCGCCCAACAGACGCTTCACAGAAGAAACGCGGCCAGTCAACAAGTACAGGAAAAAGTGCCGAACGTCTCTAGCAGTTAGAGAAATGCAAGTCAAACTGCCCCAAGGTTCCATCTCACCCAGTCAGATTGGCAGTTTTCAAGATACAAGTAACAAATGTTGGCGAGAATGTGGGGAAAAGGCACACTCTACGCTGCTGGTGGGACTGCAGATTGGGGCAGCCACTCTGGAAAGCAGTATGGAGATTCCTCAGACAACTTGGTGGAATGGACCCACCATTTGACCCAGCTATTCCACTCCTCGGTTTAAACCCAAGGACTTAAAATCAGCACACTACAGTGACGCAGCCACATCAATGTTCATAGCAGCTCAACTCACAATGGCTAACTATGAACCAAACTAGGTGCCCTTGACAGATGAATGGATAAAGAAAATGTTGTGTATATACACAATGGATTATTACTCAGCCATAAAGAAGAATGAATTATGCCATTTTCTGGGTAATGGATGGAACAGGAGGCTATCATGCTAAGTGAAATAAACTAATCCCCCAAAAACCAAAGTCTGAATGTTCTCCTCGGATATGGGGATGCTGGCTCACAATAGGGGTGGGAATAGGAGTTCACTGGATTGGACAAAGGGGAAGGAAGGGAAGGGCCGGGGGATGGGAGCAGGAGAGACAGTGGAAATAGTGGGACGTAACTTCCCTGTGTTCATATATGAACACATGACCGGGGTAGCCCCACGTCACCTACAACCACAAGATGGGAAGTTATGCTTCACGTATGTGAGATGTGTCAAAATATACCCTCCTGTCACGTGTGACTAAAAGGGACGGATTTTAAAAAGAGAGAGATGAAAAAAATAGCAGTGTTCATGGCATTCATTGCACTCCTTCCTCATGGGGCTGGAGGCCAGGAGGCCAGAGGCCAGTGTGGAGGAGCCGGCACGGGGATTCTGAGGGCACAGAAAGCCTGGGTCCTGCTGTTCCCTGGCGGGTTCCAGCAGGGACCCTCGTCCAGCCCGGCCACCTCTCCGGTGCCCCAGCTCCAGCACCACCCCTCTGGGGTTGGGTTCAGAGAAAACGTGGGCCCATTCAGCAGAACGCGGGGCCTCCTCTCCTGCCCCATGGCCACATGCTCCAGAGTCCGAGGTCCTGGCAGACTGCAGCTCTAGCCCAGCTCCAGGGTCTCCCTGAACTTGGACCCGAGTGGGCGGAGCTGACCAGCCGCGAGTCCCTGAGGTCCAGAGGGGGAGGGCAGCACGGGCCAGGTGGACATCCCACCCAAAGGGAGAAGCGGGGAGAGGGAAGGGCCCGATGGCCCCTGGCAGTCAGAAGCTTAGCAAGACGAACTCCATTAGCTTCAGGTTGGAGGACCTGCTGTGTGGATGAGGCTCTGCCCCAAGGCCGGAGGGGACTGTCACCCGGGGGGAGGGCTCTCAGAGACTGGGCCAGGGTCCCTCAGAGGCACTGCAGAGCCTCTGTGTCCCCTTCGGGCTCGCTTTTCTTTCTTATTGGAGAAGAGTGGATTGCAGGCTCGGGATACCCACTTACAGGCGCGGTGCCGCGTCCCTTGGGCCTCTGGAGCCACCAGCCATGCCGGCTTCCTCACGCTGTCCTGCCTCAGGACAGGCGTGGGCTCCAGGCCCCTGCCTGGGGCCCTGGCACGCTGCTCGCCTGACTCCACCAGCTCTCGGGAGGTGCCCGGCCCCGGGGGGCTGCAGCAGCCACTCCACCCGCAGTGCAGGACCAGGGGCAGGGTGTGGACGTTCCAGGGCCTCGTGAGCGAGGCTTGTGCACCGGCCACCCCGCGCCCTGTCCCAGAGGGAGGCGGTTCCCCCGAGCGCCCACCGCGGGAAGAGCCCGCCCACCTCCAGCGTGGTGCTGTTGCCACTCCTGGGCGACAAGCAGAGCAGGTGACTCACTGTGCAAGTTGTTTTTAAGACTGGAGGCTGGGCGGGAGCCGCCTGAGCAGCACAATTGTCCCCCAGCACGGAGCAGGCTGCAGGGGGCCCGCAGACGCAGGCCGGCCGAAGCTCACGCTGGGCAGTGCTGCCCAGAGACCTCCCACCCAGGTGGAGGTGCTGCCTGCTGCAGGCTCCCTGTCTCCCACGAGCAGGTCCAAGAGCCCCTGGGGGCTTCGGGCCCCGGCCCCCCACCTTGCAAGCCTCAAGCCCACTGTGCCTTGAGCAGAGCCCTGGGCCTGTCTGCTGGACGCCCCCTTGGCCCTGTGTGAACCCTTGCCACTTACCAGGGCTCACCTCAAATGCTGCCCAGGAGCATCCTGTGCCCATCTGTGCTCAGCATCCCGGTCACCCCTGGTGACCAGCAGGAAGGCTGGGCAGGAGGCAGGGTGGGCGGCCTGCCCCTCCTCATCACCACGCACTGCCCACACCGTCCTGGGGCCCAGCTGGCCCACCTGATGGAGTCTCAGATGCCGCCAGCCAACTTCAGGTGAGAACAAGCCCCCCACCCCGGGTTCAAAGTCCACTCCTGTGTGACATAACCAGGCTGTGGGAGGGGTGGGGCGGGTCCTCTCGTCCTGGCTCTGCCCAGGTGGTACTCTGGGTGACTCTGTGCCCAGCCCTGGGAGGCAGGAGGAGAGCCCGAGGGTGTCCTGCCCAGGCAGGGCCTGGGGTGGACATCCAGAGCTGGCCCCCCAGGTGGGTGTGTGACGTCCGAGGCCCCTGCTCCCCATTTCTGGCCATTGGCCCTTGACTTGCCTTGCTCCTGGGAGGGCCCTGGGGGAGGACCGTGTCTGACCCCAGGGAGCCTCGCACACCAGGCTGCCCATGTCATCAACTTCTCCTCTTCCAGATGCTTCCATGATCCCTGAAGTCTGTTGTTCAGCTTCTGCTCCAGCAGTGCCCCCTGCCTCCTTCCCCCAGGGCCTCCTGTACTGGCTCTGCCCGGTGCCCCGGAGCTCTCTGTCAGGCTCTGCTGCACCTGGGGCCCTGCCCAGTCGAGGTGCCGAGCCCCATGGCTCCCTCTGCTCCAGCCCTGGGCCCCTCCACGGGCTGCTGGGAGGCCCTGTGCAAGGCAGTCCTCCCAGGCTCAGGCTGCCCTCTCCCGTGCTGACCTTGTCCTGCATGGGCCTGCGGGTCCCATCTTAATTCTGTGCCCCATGACTTTCTCCAGACCGGATCTCCCTCCAGGTTCCCTGGATCCTAGTTCAGCTGCCTCGTAAGTAAACTGCACCAGGCACGCCATACGAAGCCATCCCAGACCCGTGTGCTAACCGGGCCCCCGACTCCCCTCCAGCCCCCTGCCGGCTCCCCAGCACAAACACGGCCGCACTCTGCTCTGCTGCGCCCTTGGGTCCCGGTGGCTCCTTTCTTCTGGACCCTGTGTCTGGACCTTCAGGAAACCCGACTGGCTCTTCCTGTTGTGTATCCGGAAGACCAAGGCACCTCTCCACCTGCTCCAAGCTCCAGCCACCTTGCCTGGGAGGCTGCTGAGCCCCTGACTGTCGTCCCTGCCACCTCAGGCCCTGCGCCTGTTCCAGGAGAGCCCTGGAGGGACCTGGCAGATTCTAGGTTGGATCGTGTCACATCACCCCACGCGACCGGCGCGCTGGCCCACAGGGAGGGGTCCGAGGCCTGCCTGTGCTCTCGGCCCCTGGGGGCCTTGCCCGCCCCAGCTCCGGTCCTCCACCCACATGCAGCTCCCCGCCGCCTGGGCCTCCTCCTCAGCCCTGGCCTTTGGGAAAAGGCCACCCTGAAGAAGGTGTGGAATCCAGCTGGGACAGCCCGTTGCTGACATTTCATTTTCTTCTTGCTTTTTATTTTCCTGGACTTTGTCACCATCTGCCCGTTGGTCTTATTTCGTCTGCCTCACCCACTAGAGGAAAGCACCATGCAGACAGGACTGCCATTGGCTACAGACGTTCCCAGATCCCAGGAACAGGGTGGGCGCACCAGGAAAGGCTGTGGCAGGATCACGGGAATGAACACACCGAGGTGACCCGCTCTGCCGGAAGCCACGCCGGGAGAGCGCTGTGTGGACGGGCCCCACGCACCTGCTTGCCATCACCCCAGTTGGACATGGCTGGCCAGTCACTCCAGTGGTCCTGCTGGGGTGCCACCCTCTTGGACCCTGCAGGCCAGGCCAGGTTGAGGACTAGGGCGTGACCTGAGTCAAGGCCCCGTGGGGCAGGAACCTCTGCCGGCCGCACCCTGTAGAGGTTCCCGGCCTGGAACCGCGGCTCCAGTCAATGGCTGCCTGTGTCATGGACCCTGGGTTGGTAATTGCTTGACCACAGGGGACGGAGCAGGGTGGTGGGTGGAGGCTGTGGACCGGCCGCAGGCCACGCCCCTTACCTGGCCCACCCTGCCTTGCTTGGCGCCTGTGTTTCCTGGTGAGCATTGGGTCTCGGGCTGAGCTGGCAGAGGACAGGGAGGGCTCCTCAGGCGTCCCGTTACAGCTCCGCAAGGAGCCAGGCCGGCAGGGCCTCTCGGCCCAGGGCAGGTTAGTGCTGCACCACACGCCCTCGCTGGAGGGCAGTGCTCGTGACAACCGTGTGCAGGGTGATGCAGGTGGCCCTGGGTGCCTGGCATCTCACAAGAGCCCCTCCTGGCCCTGTTTTACCCATGAGGAACCTGAGACCCAGAGAGGGCATGCCGGGTCAGGAGGGGGCATGCCGGGTCAGGAGAGGGCATGCCGGGTCAGGAGGGGGCATGCCAGGTCAGGAGAGGCCATGCCACGGGGAGACCCGCCCACGTCCAGGGGTGGCCCCACGCCAGGCAGAGGCCACGCTCCTCCCTTGCTGCTGGAGGGTGGGTCCTGGGCGTCCAGCCCAGTGGTGAGGGACTGGCTTAGACTAGGTGGGCAAAGGCCTTGGTTCCCTGCCCGGCCATCGTGGGAGGATCTCGCCGCTCTGCCTGGTGACCTGTGGTCCTAACAATCGTGGTGAAGTGGAGTCCACGGTCCAGCAGCAGCACATGGGCAGGGTGTGCTCCCTCCAGGCCCCCTTGCCTTTCTCCTCTGCTGGTGCTGGCCATTCCTGTCCCTCCTGGGAGGCCACCTCATCTTCCCATGAGCCTCCTCGTGGCGTGGCGCTCCTCCCCTCCTGAGGTGCCCACGTCCTGGACTTGGGCCACTTTGTCCACTCTGACCTCGTATTAAGTTACACCTTCACAGACCTGAACCCAGACTAGGTGTCATCTGACCTTCTAGGTGGCCGTGCCTTTGGAGGGGCCACTATCCTCTCTGGCAACCTCCACGAGACCCTGACCCCTGGCTGGCCCAGGGAGGCTAATGCCGGTTCACATGTTCGTGGGGGACCCAACGGGTCTGCTACCGTCCTGGTTTCCTGTCGCCTCCCATGGACTAGGATAGGGCTCATCACACACGTGGCTGGGGACAGGACTGGGGAGGAGGGGCCCTCATGTGATGGGCTAGTCCCAGTGCACCAGGAAAGCCAGGTCGCCGGCTCCACCCTGCTTCCTGAGCACCAAGGCCATGGCCTCCTCCTCACCTCTCTTGGGCTCAGGGCCAGCTCCCAAGGAAAGGCGGCTTGGCGGTGGTCCTCTAGGCCTGGCGGGCGAGGCCTGTGTGGTGGGGCCCCGAGCAGGGTCAGCCAAGGCTGCCCGGAGCCTGGCTCAGCCACAGGACCAACGTCTGGCGCCTGCACATTCAAGGGCCCTGCAGCCCCACAGCCCGGGGACCCCCGGAGCCCAGGCCCAGGGGCGGCTGCCCTCCCAGGCCATGCTTCTCTTTTCCTCTGCTCCATAAAGGTCGTGTTGAGCTGAGCTTCTAGGCTGTGTGCCACCAGGAGGCGGCACGGGGCTGCCCAGGAGACTGGCCACAGGCCACCTCTGGGCGAGGCACTTGCTGGTCGGCCCTCCTCCAGCCCTTCCCAGAGAGCGCCACGTCAGGATCACACCACCCGCCGTCCGCCCTGGGCTGCCAGTGTGCAGTGGTGTTGGCGGGACCCCCTGGAGGTGCAGAACTTCCTCACAGGGGCCGTGGGCCCAGGCCGGGCAGGGGACTTGAGAGCCTTCCAGGGCACAGCCACACAGCACCCCAGCGGGGGCCTTGGAGGCAGAGCCAGGCATGGGAACATGTGCAACAGTGCCACACCCACAGGGCACACGCACACTGCCCTCGAGGCCAGCGGGAGGCCCTCCACTCAGCTCTTCTTGTAACCCAGCAGGCTGGCGAAGACAGTCGTCCCTGCCCCCAGAACCTGGGGGACCTGGCCTGCACTGGCACTGTGAGGGCCGCTCAGAGATCAGCCTCCACGCCCATCCAGCTGCCGCTCACGAGGGAGTGGGATAGGGAGGTAGGCCGTGGCCAGTGGCCGCTGGGCACAGCCACCCAGGGCGGCCCAGGGGAGACTGGGCTCCGGCTGGGGGGTGACAGGAGAGAGGAAGAGCAGCGCAGCCTGTGCCCTATGTGCCCACTACCTGTCCAGGATGTGTGGCCATCCCCTGCTCACAGCCCCAGAGTGTCCCCAGCTGTGGCCACCACCGGGTGGTGAGGTCCGAGGCTGCCCCACCTTGAGCAGAGGAGGAGGCAGGCCAGTGAGCAGGTGCAGACCCCTGCGGCTGGCTGGAGGTGCGGGTGGCTGGGGCCCCTGAGGACCTGCTGCTGCTGGACTCCCCAGAGCCCGTGGTGCTGGGCAGGTGCCCTCGGGGACATAGGGGAAGAAGGAAGCCAGCACAGGGAGCAGGCTTCGCCTGGGAAGGAGGCCAGCCGCACAGTTCACCCTCTGGGAGAGCCTGAGGGCAGGCAGTGTGACCTGGTGGGCTTCCAGGAGGAGGTGGCCTCCCAGCCCTGACCCAGGAGCAGGTGCCACCCCAGCAGAGGGCCAGGACGTGCACTTAGAGCTGACCATGTCCCCTGTGCCCTCTCGATGCCATCCAAAGGTGGTGGGACAGGAAGTGCTAGGCAGGTTGGCACAGCAGGCAAGGTGGGTGGTACTGACCAGGACTTGACCCCAGCCAGGGGCTGTCTTCCCACCACACCCCTGGGCGCTGGAAGGCCAAGTTGAGGCAGTTCCCGCAGATTGACCCTGAGCCTGGCCACGTTAGCGCCACACTGAATAAGGAAGGAGGCAGCCTGGGGGGTCACCGTCTGCCTCCTGGACAGCTCCCAGGCCTCGGTCTGCCTGTCCAGAGGTCTTGCTGGTCTCCTGGGTGTCTGTGTAGCAGGGCAGAGCTGGACTGTCTAGTGGACACAGGTCCCTAGGTGAAGAGCAGCCAGAGCTGCCCAAAGGGGCACATGTGGGCACACCTGTGGGCATGTTCTGGCTGCCCTGGCAGGTGGGACTGCTGCTCCTTCACCTCCCTGCACTGCTGCTCCTCCAGGGGTCCTCCCAGGCCCTCCCCATGGCTGCCCTGTGCCTCCCCTGGAGGGTGGGCAGGGCCTGAGGGCACCTGGATGCTGGAGGATACGGGCAGCTGCCGCGGGTGGGCCTGCAGCACCGTGGTGAGGAAAAGCCCCGAGTCGGGGACCAGGGTGTGTCCTCTTACCTGATGGGTGGTGGCTCTGAGAACCAGCAGGATCGGCACAAGAGCCCTGCAAAGCAGCAGCTTCTGCTCGGTTCCAGATCCTCCTGCATCCAGAGCCCTGGGGTTCCCAGAGGCCCGGCCGGGGAGGCAGGATGCAGTCCGGTGCGCCCGGAGCAGCTCACAGGGCGAGCAGGTCTAAGCCCCGGCACGAGGGCGGCTCTGCACCGGGCACGGGCTTGGCTGTTGTCTTCAAACTTGGCATCGTCAGAAGGGTCCGTTTTACACAGAAAGGGAAAGCAGTAGGCCTCGCGTGCCACCCCAGCTTCCAAAACCAGCCCCGCCCGCCTTGTCTGGCGAGCCACCTGCTTCCTCCTGCAGGCGCAGGTCACCACACCCAGAGCACCTCCTCCCAGGGGACATTCCAAACTTGTCCCTCAATAATTCCGTAAGCCTCACTTCAAGAGAACGTGCACTCGGTGCCATTTTGACATCCAGTTTTTAAAACCGTCCTCCACAGTCGAAGCCTCGGTGCCAGGTCTTCCCCGTCGTTCTGTGGTCTTTCAGGCCTGTCTGGTCAGTCCTCGGAGCTGAGGCCACGTGGGGACTGTCTCCTCCCTCTGCCCTGCTATGGCACATGCATGCATAGGAGCTGAGTGGGTGTGGCTGTCACTGCCCAGGTTGAGGCCTGGGACCCGGCTCCCGGCCCTCCCCACGGCCTTTCCAGAACATGTAGACGCACTCCCCAAGCCTTCCTTAGAATTGTGGTATATACTGCACGACATAAAATCTGCATCCTGACCATCATGAGTGACGGCTCCGTGGCATTAAGTAGGTCCTTGTCATGCAGCCACCACACCATCCTCTCCAGAAGCTTCTCATCTTCCCGACTGAGACAGGGCCGGCGAGCACCGTCTCCCCAGCCCTCCCCGACCAGTGGCCCCTCCACTCTGTGTCTGCAGGTAAAGCCCTCGGGGACCCTGTGCAGATGGCGCGTGGGCACTGGTTTCCCGGACCCGGCACAGCATCCTCAGGCCTCCTGGTGCTGGCGCGGGCTCCAGGGTTTCCCTCCTGGGGCCAAGTCCTGTTCAGCTCAGCACCTTTGCGACCATGGGCACGGCCACGCCCGCGTTCGGCTGCTGCGGATGGTCAGATTGGACCTGGGTGTGCAGCGTCTGCCCGAGTCCCCACGTCCAGCTCTGTGTCCATTCCACGCACGTTGCTTTGGAAGAAAGGCCACACTGCTTCCCAGTGGCCGGCTCGCAGCACAGTCCCCAGCCCACACTGCCGCCCACGTTCTGCCTCCCTGCTGGCTTGCAGCTTCCCTCTGGAGGTCAGCTGCCCAAGGAGCAGGGAGGCCGTGGCCCACTGTGGCTTTGATCTGCACTTCCCTGACAATCGGTGACAGTGACAGGACACCTTTCCATGTGCTTGTTGACCAGTGAGATATTTTTAGAGTGAGAAAAGCAAGATACAGAAAAATGCTGTGCGATCTTTTTGAAAAGGAAGTCAACATCCTCACATCTGTAATTTCGAATGGTCGCAAGGAGAACGCAGCAGAGCAGAGTGTGTAGGACTTCAACGTCGATTACCTGGCGTGGGAGGCGCACAGGCAGGGAGCAAGGAGAAGGGACCTGGAGCGAGGGGCCCCATCGAGGACAGCTACCCGGGGCTGGGGATGGCGTGCCCGGGCACACCGTCAGCATGGGGTGACACTTGTGGCCAGAGCCAGCCAGAGGCCAAGGCGCACCGTCAAGCGGACAAGCCTGAGGTGCGTCCACAGAGCAGGCTGAACCCCGGGGGCAGGGCTGGCTCGGCCTACCACGACAGAAGAGGCACACCCTTGCGGCCAGCTCTGAGGGGCCTTGTGGGCAGCCGCTTGGCCAGACGCGGTTCCCAGGGCAACTGGGGGCTCCCCGCCAAGGCAGGAAGGAACAGGCAGAGTCAAGGCTCGGCCCTGAGGAATTATCTGGGGGCAGGTAACAGGAGTGGGAGAGGAAATCAGATCTGGGTGTGGGCAGGGCGGGGCAACTGGGCAGAGTGGCGGCAGGCGGCAGAGGGGTCGTGGCTAGAGAGAAGGAGTGGCTGGGAGGGGTCTCTGGGAAGGGCGAGCCCTGCGAGCTGAGTGAGAGCCCACGTAGATGCCCAAAAGGTGGCGGAGCAGAGGGCCACCCACAGAGGAGGAGGGCGGAGGGAGAGACACCAACAGGGCAGCGAGGCACGCTCGGGGAGAGGAGGGGAACAAAGGGGCCAGCGTGCCACCTCTTGGGACCATGGGGTGGATGTTGGGCCTCCCGAGAAAGGCCACCAGCACCTAAGCACACTTTCCATGCGGCAGATCCCCACCTGCATGTGGACGGGCGGAACCCACCACCTCCATCCTAGGCAAGCCAGCGGCCTCCATCCTCAGAATTGAGTGGGGAGCAAAATCTGATGGGGAGCTAGGTTGCTGCGAATTCTGATGGCAGTAGCCAGTGTCACAGAACCATGGGTCCCTGGCTTAGCAGGGTGGCCCTGGAGGTGACACGGCACGTGGCACTGGCAATGACCACAGCAAGGAGGTCCAGAGCAGCGGCTGCAGGGAGCCGGGCGGAGCCGCTCTACGGTGTGAGGCTGGGCTCCCGCTGCCCAGCCTCCTAAGCTGACTGACTCCACACTCCTCTGGGCCGAGCCGCTTCCTGTTGCTTTCAGGCGAGACCCCAACTCTTAGAGCCGGGTGCTGGAAGTGGGGTGCCAGCTGCAGGAGTGACAAACTGAAGCACGAACTTGGCAGAAGGCGGGACATTGACGGCCAACTGAGAGAGCCTGGGTCACGCCCTGCAAGCCCACGGGAGCTGTGGCTCTGGGGGACGGCGGGGACACTTCTGAGTGCTGTGGCTTGGCTACTTGCAGTGGCTTTTGTTAGGGCTAAGAGAAAGTGAGGCGGAAGTGCCCCCGCCCCAAACAAAGGGGGGTGCTCAGGAGCAGCAGGGCTCAGGCTGGGCCAAGACGCCAGCCCGGCTGCCCAGGGGCCCCGTCCAGCACCCTCCAGTCGGCAGGAAGAATGGCAGCCGGCAGCCCACACCAGGACCAGATGTGCTTACAGGTGACAGGGTCTGTGGCTGAGGCCTGCCCTGGACACAGGGCCCAGGCAGGCGAGGAGGCCCTGGGGAGGGCCACAGCCAGCATGCTCGGCCCCCTAGGGAGCCATGATTGGGGCAGGACCAGTGGGGACTCACAGGCGCAGACTCGAGGGGCCTCAAAGAAGCCACCCCTCCTCAGCTGTACTCTGCTCCCCTATGTCCTAAGCTGAACCAACGAGAGCTTGAGGAGCGGGCAGCAGGATCCGACCGCAGACGGCAAGCGGCCAGGAGCCGGACCGCAGCCCAATGTGCCTTTATGTAAAACGTCACTGTTCCCTCGACTGAGGGAGGATGTTCCGAAGCCGTTTTGGTTTCGACTCTGCCTCAGAGTATTCCTCGTGCCACCACTAAGTGTCCCAAAGCCCTTTAAACTTTGTGCCTGGGGCCAGTGCCTCCCTGGCCTCGCCCTGCTTGTTCAAGGGTGAGGACTCGGGTGTGGCCCTGGAGGTGACGTCAGAGGAAACCCCACTGTGAGCACAGTGCTGCGGGCTTTCCTAGAAAGGCCCAAGGAAGAAGGGTCACTGCTGGCCGTGGCCGTGTGTGCACAGGACCTGGGTGGGGACAACCACAGGGCAGCGGAGCACAGGGACGTGGGCCGAGCAGAGCGTCCACAGGGCCCCTTCTCCATGACCTGACAGAGCTGCTGCACCCACTGCCCTGGGCCCACTGCCCAACTTGTCACACGACATGTGTTCAGAGGGTGGCGGGGGCTCCCTCCAGGAGCAGCTGTCCTGGCCCTCGGCTGCCTCCGTCTGGCCTCACTGCTGTGGGTCTCCAGGAGGCCCCTCTCCCAGGAGCATCCTGGCCTCTCAGCACCACAGGAGAGGGCAGGGGTGACAAGTGCAGGGCTTCATGGGGCACCTGGCGCTCGGGGCCGTGTGGGTGATGGCCACAAAGTCAGGGCCAGCTGTGTCCAGGGGAGCCCCAGGAAGTCCTTGTCTGTCCCAGTGATGGAATTTCACCTGGCAAGAAAGGATGCGCCCAAGCCAGGTGTCCTGTGAGGCATGGACAGGGCCCCTAGGAAGCAGGGTCCTTGTTCTGCAGACCTCAGATACCCGGGCCCTACAGTGAGTGGCGGTGCCGTGAATCCCCCCGAATCTCCCTCCCAACTTCACTGTGCAAACTGACACTGATGTTCTTATAGTTTTAATAGAATCTGGACTTTCCAGGGAAGCAGTAGTGAATATACATGTGTTTAGTTTTCATCTTCAGCTGCTCACACACGCCTTCTAAACCCTGGGACTGGAGTGACACATGTCTTTCATATGCTGCTGAATGGCTAGTGGCTGGGGCACCCCAGGCAGGGTCAGGGTGGGGCCCGTTGCTGCCAGAGGATCAGAAGGCCAGGACCGAGCCCCAGCCCTAGCTCCGGGGAGGTAGGAGAGGCTGCAGGTTGAGCCAGTGTCCTGTGGCAGGGTGGTGGTGGGTCACGGTCATGCTGACGTGTGCAGGACAGGCCCTGGAGGCTCCCTCCCCACGCCTCACCCACCCGCGCGTCTTCATGGTGTCCTTTGCAACATCCTTCAGAGTGAGTCACAGTGCTTCTGAGTCACTCGCGCAGTCAATCCTGGGGAAGGGGCGCGGGAAGCCACCTGGGCTTGCGACTGGCCTCTGGGGTGGGGGTCTTGGGCTGAGCCCTCAACCCTTGGGGTCTGCCGCTGTCTCCAGGTAGACAGTGTCCCAGTGGGCGGGTGTCCACGGAGTATGGCGTGGTGCAGAGCCCGCACGTCTAGGGCCAAGCGCCGGGGGAGGAGAAGCTTCTCCTGGCGTGGAGGAGAGGACCTGCTGACTGGGCACGTTCCGGGAAGTCTGTCCCCGTCTGCCCTGGCACGTGGGCCTCAGTGCACCCTGCCTACTCTCCTGCACTTGGTCCACCAGCACCCCACTCTGCGACCGTAACTGGCTCTCACCTCTTATTTGTACGGCAGCCAGGGCTTTGGATTGCCTTTTAAATTCACTTGTGTGCTGGCTTTAATTCAGGATCATCATCCGGAGTGCATGGAAGCAACGTTTTCAATCGGTGATTTCACCACGCAGTGAAGTACCTTTTACTGAGACCCCCGCGGATGCTGAGGTACCCACACTGCCTCTAAGCCCTGGAAACTGCCAAAGATGGCCCATCTTGTGCAGTTGTAAGAAAACACCTGAGGCTGGCTACTGCACAAGTGACCAGGTTTGTTTAGCTCAGGGCTTGGGAGGCTGCAGGTCCATGACTGGGCAGCCCCAGCTGCTCAGCACAGGTGAGGGCCCAGAGCAGGTGGCTCACGGGGCGGGAGAGCGGAGGGCAGAGGGGTGCACTGAGACTCGAAGCGGGAGATTCAGGGCCAGGCTGGCTTTCACTAGCTCAGCCTCTCCTGGGCACTAACCAGGGTCCCCCAGGGAGCACGTCGGTCTCTTCTGAAGGAGGAGCCCTGGTGACCCGCCAACTCCCGCTGGGCCACACCGAGGACCAAGACTGCAACACTGGAGACACACTCAAGCCTCACCCGAGCCGTAGCGTCATCCCACCCCATGACTGGGAAGACCTAGGCTCACAGAGAGCACAGGCCACCGTGGGGGGCAGGAGCCCATGCCCGGGGGGCCAGACGCCCACTGGCACCTGCTCTTCCCCAGGGAAGGTGGACCGCAAGCCACCACAGGGAGGCCAACCTCGTTTTCTACCAAAAATGCCTTAGTTTTTATTTTTTTCATATGAGACATTTATTTTGTCAATTTGGCCATCATGAAAGCACTTGGAAACTGCTAGCAATAGAGTCTGCAGAAAAACCTCAGGAGTGATAAATGATCCTGGCCATGCCGCACTGTGGTCCCTCAGGTGGCGTTTGTCACCTCAGTGAAGAGGAGGGGACAGCACAGAATCCCCTCTCCATCGGGCAGGGCCAGCCACCGGTTCCCTGGAGATGGCTCACGCACCCCTTGGTCCCGTGCAGCCTGTGGCTTGGTGGTGCCCGTGGGGAGTGGCTGGGCTCCAGAGGCACTTTTTACCCTCAGGCCAGTGTGAGTGTCCCCCGACCCTGGGGTGTCCAGGCTTGATATCAACGTGCCGGACACAGCATCTCAGGACCAGCCACTCTTGCTCTTGCTCAGCGACGTTTGCATAACGTGTCTGCCCCCATGTGCTCACCTTGGCCCGCCTCTCATGACATCTGGAGTGAATTCCTGGCAGGTGGCATGTATTGGGTCATTTTTAGACCCACTCTGCCAGTCTCTGGCTTTAATTGATGTATTAATATCTTTTGCATTTAATATAGCTGTAAGTATGTTCAGCTGCCGCTGAAGACTGACATTATTTTGTTTTCTCCATTTTTCCTTTCTGCTTTCCTGCCCACCTTGGGCTTATTTGTATTTTTATTTTTCAGAGCTGGGGATTGAACTATGCAGGGGCACTCTACCGCTGAGCTACACCCCACCTCTCTTGTATTTTTATTTTTTTTATCTAGAGGCAGGGTCTCACGAAGTCTCGCTAAGTTGCCGAGGCTGGCCTTGAACTTGCGCTCCTCCTGCCTGACCCTGCCCAGTCGCTGGATCACAGGCGTGTGTCACTGCACCCAGCCTACCTCGGGCTTCTTGACTGTGCTTGCTTTGTCTCTCGCGTTTGTGAGTCTGCGTCTCCGTCTGGGTTTTTAGACGGAGGCTCCCGGTATCGCATTCATTACGCATAGCTCCCGCGGCCGGTCCTGCCCCCTCCCGCCATCCCCAGTGGGGAACAAAAGCACGACTTCGGCCTCCCCTGTCACCCCCATTTATATTATTGTTCTTAATAGCTGCTCCACATGCAGCGAGAGCCACATTAGCCTGTGATTTTTGGTTCGACTGTTAAACATGATTTAGAAAACCCCGAGGAGGAGCAGCTGGCCTGCCACGGGGGCTGGGCCACGGTGACCCGAGCCGTTGTCAAATGCCGCCCATGTGGTGGTGGGGGGGATGCGTGGGTGTGTGCAACGCCAGCCTTTCTGCTTATGAGCAATCTGAGGCTCAGAGAGTCCAGGCAACCTGTCTGGAGTCGCACAGGAATAAACACAGACCGAGCACTCACGTCACGCCGACCCTGTGCTGGGCTCCGGCACTGCGAGAGAGAATCGGGCCAGTCTCCACCCCAATGAGCACCTTTCCTTTCCTCCTCCAGTCCTGCAGGCAAGGGGTGCTACACATGGCAACTCCTGCAATACCACCGTGGTTGGAAGTTTCTGGAATCTGCTGTCTTTAGCCTACTCCTGGCTGCTGCTGCTCAGACTTGCCGGCCAGGGCAGCTGTGTGGGGAGGAAGCTTCTCTCAGCCCTGACCTGCTTTCCTAGGAATCCCCAGATGCTCAGAAATTGACCCAATTAGCATGAACCGCGAGCTCTGGGAAGCTCCTAAACCAATTTGAAGTCTGCAGAGTGCGTCCTGCGGGAGGCTGGTAACTTTGTCCATTAAGGAGGAGGATATCTTTGCACGCCCCCTGGCCCTCACAGGATGCTCGCAGACCTTCTCAAACGGCTGTCTTGGAGAGAAGGCGAGGTGTGTGGAAATGCCTTGGCACTTGTGGGGAGAATGGGCACCAGGGCGGCTGGGGAGCAGTTGGCAGAACTTGAGAGAGAGGAGAGGCGCCCACTGAACCCAACGGTGGACGAGACGTCCCGACACCCATGAGAGAATGCCCGGAGCGCTGGAGCCCAGGGCTCTCCAGGGCCCTGCGGAGGGCATGCTATTGGAAAAGGAAAGGCAGTGCGAGCAGGTGCCAGCCCGCTAAGGGACAGGAGCAGGCGGGCAGACGCCCGTGGGTCTCCGGTGCTCCCTTGTGCAGCAGTGACTCCGCAAGGCCTGTGTCTTCTGCGCTTGTTGACCTGCGATTCCGCTGAGGGGCCGGCCCTGGCTCACACCCCCACAGGGTGGGGCGGTGGAGTGCAGCCCCTGGTAGCCTGGCAGGACCCAGCGTCTCCTGTAAGCTGAGCCGGGATGGCGATGTGCTCCCGGCACAGCAGAAGGGCAGCGGGCTGATGGTGGACGGTGGCACGGCTACCTGCTGAGGTGCTGAATGTTGACGTCCCGTCTGAGTTCACACATGGACGCCCTAAGCTCCGAGTGACAGAATTTGCAGGTGGGCCCTTTGGGAGGCAGTGAGGAGGCCAGGGTGGCCCCGAGATGGGCGAGCACCCTTTCCCACAGGAGGAATCCAGGCCAGCCTTGCTCACTCTGCCCTCGTGGGGACTCGGGGGAGGATGGCCACGCCACCAGAAGGGCGCCCTCCACAGACCGGGGCCGTGCTGGCACTTGGATCTTGGACCGGCAGCTCCAGATGCATGAGAAACAAATGTTGGCAGTTCCAACCCCCAGTCTGTGGCACTGCGCCCCAGAAGCTGGAGCTCACTGAGACACTGCCCCGCGGAGCCCCTGCTGTGTGTGAGGAAGCGCCAGAGCCCACGCCATCTCAGCCACTTAACGGGGCAGAAGGCAAGGAGGCCCAGGGAGGCCTCGCAGTCTACCCAAACAGGCTTCTATGGTCAGATCGATGGGCTGTGATTCTCCCCCAGCTTCCCACTGCTCCGAACTAGTCCCCCACGCCTCCCTTGGTCCCCCTGTCCTGCATGGGCCTCTGCCTCTTCACCTCTGGGCCGACTGCCCTGACTTTCCTTGAATGCACCGCTCTCCTCTGCCACAGGCCCTCGCACAAGCTCCTCCCTCTGACTCTGACGAGCCCTCCTCCCAGCCCAGCGGGGTCAAGGGTGCCCATTGGCTTTGGAAGAGCCTCCCACCTGGCTTCTGCTTCCGCTCCCGCCCCACCTCCTCTCCTCTCCACGCGCAGCTGACCGCTAAGACCTGAACCTCCCTGCGCTCTGCTGCCCCGGACCCTTCAGCTGGAGGTCTTCTGAGGTGAGCAGTGACAGGGCAGGCATGGCTGGCAGTCCCCCGGCTGAGCTGGCCTGGACTTGCTGGCGGGAAGAGAGGAGGTGACACTGCTGTGGGCTCAGGCCTCTCAAGGATGGCCACTCCTTCCGGGTGCCCCTGGTGAGAAGTCCTGCTGGAGAGGCCATGTGGGGGCCGCTTGGGGGAGAGTGGAGGCCCAGCTGCCCCCAGTGCTACAGACCTGCTGCCCTCTGCTGTGGCCCATGAGAGGCCCACAGCTGAGCCCCAACAGGGGCAGGCCTGGGACAGGTCCAGTCCCGAGCACCAGGCAAGGAACCTGGCCTGCCGCGACCCCAGCTGCTGGAGAGCCGAGGCCGAACCTCTGCCCCGGCCTCTCTGAGCAGCCTGGCCCGGGCTGCCCTGTCCCCCCGCCCCGACCAGTCCTCGCCCTGCACCTCGCTCCCTCTGCTGGAGCACTGAGGTCCCGTGTGAGAGGGCCCAAGAGCCACGGGTGCCCACCTCTGCCCTGCCGGGGCTCCAGTCCCAGCTCCTCTGTCGTGGGGCAGCCAGGGGCTCCTTGCAGCCAGCACATGACCCCCCAACGTGCGCCTGCCAAGTCCTGGTCATGCATCACAGTCCCGTTTTGACATGATTTGCTCTCGATTTATTTGCACATCGATTCATAGCCTGATTGATTGGCCCATTCACCCGTTCAATTGTTGATTACCTCATAGGTTCATTGATTCAATTATTGACTCAGTCACCTAGAAACGCACCCAAGCGCTCTCTACACGGCATGCCCAGGGCTTGGTTCCAGCTGTCCTCAGCAAGGTGAGCAGGGGTATCCTGTGCCAGCTGGGCAGGGTCGCACTGGCAGCTCCCTGCGGAATGCCTCCCACAGACAGGCCACACCCTCTGTTCCTCTCGGCTCCCCTGTGTGGGCACGTGTCACCCCTGCCCAGTGCCCACTGGACAGGGATGTCCCCCAGAGAGATGCTCCTGGGACCTGCTCCACTCTGGCTACCACCTTCCCTCTGCAGCTAAACCAGCTCAGCCACTGGACACACTGACATCTACCCGTGAACCTGGGCGGACCCGCCTCTGGGACTCAGCCTCCTCACCTATAAAACAGGGGCACAGAAAAACTCCACCTGTTTCATACAGGAGAGAAGGCAGAAGGGGCACTTCCCCAGACGTCCAAAAGCCAGGGAAGCTGGGTCTCCGCGGAGCGCTCAGCAGCCGCCATCCTGTCCTGTTGCCCCCGGGCAGCACAGCGTGGCTGGGACAGGCCCCCCTCTGCCCCTGGCTCCCCTGGTCTGCTCATGCACCAGGGCTGCTGCCCACAGCTGCGAGGTGACCTGGACGCTCTGGAGAGGGAGGCAGGGCGTGTCTGGTGCACTTGCTCTCCAGTTCTTCTCTCAGGAGGCTGCAAACCGCCCTGGACGGGGGCCATGTCCTCCTGCAGAGGCTCGCTGGCCTGAGACGCCGGCCTTGGGGGGTGGCTGTGGCTGGGTTGCCTTTGGAGCCAAGTGCTCCAAACAGTGACCAGGAAATGGGGGACTAAGACAGTGCCGTGTGCGATTCTCCATTAAACCCTGGATCATAGAAACCCAGTTAAGAGACAGGACGTGGGACAACAGGAGAAATTGGGGCTTGAGCTAATATTAGCTCACCAGTCCGCTCAGGTTGCCATAGCGAGCACCGCGGGCCGGCTTCTCCCAGCCTGGAGCTGGAGGTGCCATGGCAGGCCGTGGGTGCTCCTGCGAGGCCTGGCCCCAGCTCGAGCAGCTGAGCCTGGTGGACTGGAGAGACGGGCTCTGTCCTCACTCTCCTTGGGAGGCAACTGGTCGCGTCAGGAGGGCCCACCTCATGCTGTCCCCACGCCGTGGCCTCGGATGCAGGGCTCGACCGACCAATTCGATGTTCATTTTAGACTCTTCAGCTGTGGAACTTCCAGAGGGCTGAGATCCAATTTCTCAGGGAAGCAGGTGACAGAGGTGTGCCCTGGCCTTTAGGGCCGCGCCCGGCCCGCACACGGGCACGCCTCTCGCGGGTGCAGGCAGACACGGCAAGCCAGCAAGGGAGGGGCCCGGCCCCTGAGGAGGGCAGAGGCCTACTGCCCAGCGCTCTCCACTGCTCCAGGGGCTGGGATGTTCTGGAAGGACGGGCTCCGCGCAGGAGGGGCTCTGCCTGGGTGAGATGATGAGGTGGCCGGTCCTCCTCTCGGCCCTGGGACCCACGTGGGATGTCGCTCGACCTCTCTCCTCTCAGGTCAGATGCAGGAGCACCAAAGGCAGAAAGCCTGCAGGGAGGGACCCCCAGGAAGGGGCAGAGGGAGGCTGGTCAGGGTGTCAGGTCAGCTCAGTTTAGGGACAAATGGGAGCTTGGGGCAGTGGCCATGGGGCCCTCACTGTGGCCCCTCAGGCCACCCTACCGTTGACCCCAGCCAGGGTCCATGGGTCCCTGCAGATTCAGGGATTGGATAAACCCATACAGATGTCGCTGGGGTGTGGAGTGCCTGTCACTCATCGTGGTCATGCCCAGGGGTAAGCCACGCGCAGGCCCCTCCACTACCCTGGGGCACCAACACTGCCAGGGAGCCATCTGCCCAGGGCAAGGCTGATGGTGGGCAGCCCCACCCATGCCTGGTGCTTCCGACTCCTGCCGCTCCCAGCACCGCCTCTGCCCCAGCTAACGTGCCAGCCATTCTTGGCGCAGCCCCACTGGTGCCCACCGTCCATGCAGGGTGACAGGAGGGACAGAGGGGGTGCCAGGTCAGTTTCTCTGCGTGAATATATTCCTCCCAACAATGACTAACAGGACCAGGCTGGGGATAGTGGTGGCATCGGCAGGCAGGTAGACCTGAGGGCACTGTCCTCTGGCCTGACCGCTTCCCTGCCCTGCAGAGAGCGCAGGCCGGCTTGGCCCGTGCAGGGGGCTGCCTTTGCCCACTGCGCCCCACAGGCTCAGGCAGCATGCAGCTCACGTGGCGGCGTCTTCCCGCGTGCTGAGCGTGAGCAAGGCGAGACTCGTAGACCAAAGCCAAACAGAAGGTGCCCCGGGTGGTAGCTGGGCTTTCCACACTCCCGGCACTCTGGGACAGGCGGGCTCTTCAAATCCGAAACAAGGACGGGCAGGGCTGCCTGTGGGTGCCCAGCCTGGGGCTGGCAGGCAAGGCCCAGGGACAATGGCCTTCACACTCTGCCTTTGAGTCAGGGTGTCTGGCCATGGCACCCCTAAGTTCAGGGAAAGGGGCAGCTTTGGGAAGAGGCTGGTGGGGCCAAGCCTTCAGTCCTGGCTCCAACAGGGACCTGGGCAACCCCACAGGTCCCCAGCCTCAGATCCCTGGCTGTGGGATGAGGGGATGTCCCGCCTCTGCAGGTGACAGGTGTCATGATTTCCCTCTGGGTGGGTCGCCCTGCCGCACTCCCCTCCCTGCCCCTCCCTGACCTCACTCCAGGGTGGCTGGGTCCAGCTCCACCCCGTGGCCTTTTGTGTCAATCAAGGCCGCCAGCATCTGGCCACCCCCTCGCCTCGGCTGCACACGGCCTTTATTGCTAAGAGACCACCACGCAGCTCTTCCTGGAGTTGTGCTTCTGTGTCGGAGCTGAGTTAATGAAATAAATAAAACAGAAACCAAAATAGAAACGAGCGCACAGTCGGAAGCCGGAGAGGAGTGGGCGACCGCAGCAGCTCGCCGCAGGGCCTTACAGCGCGCAGCCTCAGCATCTGCGGGGTCACGTTTCAATCACGGTAATGACGGGCAGGCGCCGCTCCCGCGCTGGGAGCCAGCGGGCACTCTGCGGCCACCCGGCCCCGCCTCCTGTTACAGTGGGAAACAGGCCCCAGGAGCCAGGGGGCTCTTCCCTGGACGTGAAGGGGCACAGGAAAGAGCAGTGCTGGGAGCTGGGTGGACCTGGTTTGAATCCAGACCTGGCTCCTTCCCAGGCGTGACCTTGAACTGGCCGGTCATCCTCTTGAGCCCAGACAGGAAAACACACAATGACCTGAGGGCCTGGCTGAGGGTAGAGCCACCTGCAACGCCCCAGCCCTGTGTGTAGGCGGTGCAGGTGCTCCTCACCCTCGTCAGGGTCCCTGGCCCTGGCAGGTCCTCACCCTCCTTCCAGAGCTGTGAGCGGCCTCTGGAATCGACTCCCACCCACCAGCAGAGGTGTGGGGTGCAGGGAAGCAGCAAAGTCACCTGGAAGCCACTCTTCCTCCCCGAGGTAGGTGGAGAGGATGAGGTTTCCCGGGGTCTCTCACCACCCCTGGAGCAGACCGGAGTGGAGGCAGAGAATCCCCCCAAAGTGTGCCCGGGAGCTGCGCGGAGCCTGTCCTGGAAGCTGGGCCTGCGTGGCCAGTCACCCCAGGTCCCACTGGACAATTCTGTTAAGCGGGTGCATGTGAATTCTGCACGCGGCACCTTGATTGCAGCTGTCCCGGTGTGCTGTGCGTGGCCCCAGATTTGTCGCCAGCTACAGACCACTGCCTGTGTGACTGACCGCCTCTGGCTTCACACCCAAATCACCAGGTGTCTGGACGACCCGAGCGTCCACACACACCCAGGCTTCCCCATCCTGTATCTCAGCGGACGGCCACCCCACCCTGGCCCAGGACTCTGAGCCTTCTGGTTAGCCTGGGCTCTCCTCGCCCGAGCACCTCCCTGGCTCCCTTCCACACGTAGCGCAGAGTGGGGGCCGCTACCCGAGGATGCAGAACTGCCGACGGCAGGCTGCGGCAGGCCCAAGAGAGGTGGGTCGTCCTCTGATGGACTTGTCCTGGGACTTTCTGGGACCCTTCTGGCTACAGTGGGAGACCAGCCTGCTGACTGGGGTCAGAAGGACCCTCCAGTCCCGCCGAATGGCTAGCCTATTTTGGTGGGACTCAGTTGTGGGGGCTGGGAATTCAGGGAAGTCTAAGTTGATTGGTTCTCACTTGGGGTCACTGCGAGGGTCAGTCAGATGTCCAGTGGGCCTGTGGCCATCTGAATGCACTTGAGAGCCCCATGTCTTGGCTGGCAGCTGCTCCAGGCCACAGGAGTCAGGGGCTGTGGCTGGGGCATGCACAGGCGGCCTCTGCCTCTGCTGGTCCCTCAGCCTGGTGTGCTTGGCACTGACACGTTCCCAGAGACCGAGGGTCTCAGGGTAAACTGAGGCAGGGCAGTGTCCAACCCGACCAGCCAAGCAGGTTGACCTCACGTACATAGCACATGCCCAACTCATGGAGGGGACCAAGGTGGGGCTGTTCACTCAGCAGCCACCAGGAGCAGTCCCCAGGCCGAAGGCGCTGGAGTGTGCAGTGAGTGTGGCCACGGGCAGCCCTGGGCCCGGCTGGCACTGAGTGTGCAGTGAGTGACCATGGGCAGCCCTGGGCCTGTCTAGTACTGAGTGTGCAGTGAGTGACCATGGGCAGCCCTGGGCCTGGCTGGCACTGAGTGTGCAGTGAGTGTGGCCATGGGCAGCCCTGGGCCCGGCTGGCACTGAGTGTGCAGTGAGTGCGGCCACGGGCAGCCCTGGGCCCGGCTGGCACTGAGTGTGCAGTGAGTGTGGCCATGGGCAGCCCTGGGCCTGGCTGGCACTGAGTGTGCAGTGAGTGTGGCCATGGGCACCCTGGGCCTGGCTGGCACTGAGTGTGCAGTGAGTGTGGCCATGGGCACCCTGGGCCCGGCTGGTGCTGGGAGGGGCATTCAGCTGCAGTAGGCCAGACCCTGGTCAGCCTTAGGCCCTCCCAGTCCCCAACCTGCTGTTCTGCAAAGAGGGCCTCTTGGCAGGAGCCCCCCAGGTTGCTGGCTCCGGAAGGCTCCCTGCCAGGCACCCCAGCAGGTCAGGAAGGGCGTGGCGAGGACAGTGCCCACTGCCCCCCTGCCTTCCTCTTCCTCCTGTCCTCTCCCTGTCCGTCTGTTCTGTGGGACTGTCTCTCTTATGTGTCTGCCTCTCTCAAACCTCTCCACCCCTCTCCTCCTTCCTGTGTCCCCTCCCTCCTCCTCTGACCAGCTGGATGCCACATGGAGCCAGGAGGACCCTCCCCTTCCCACCCCCTGGAGATTACTGGTGGGTGGTCCCGCCCTGCACCACCTAGCCCACGGGACTGAAGAGGCTCGGGTGGGGGCAGAGGGGTGAGCGTAGACAACGCCTATAGGCACAAAGGCACTGTCCATGCTCCCTCACGGGGCAGGCCTTGCTCCCCTGATCAAATGGAGGCCAGTCACAAGCTCAGGAGCCCCAGCTCCCCAGGCTTGGCCTGGGCTCCCTTGTGTGCCTTGAAGGGAGTGCAGACGGGAGGGGCGCTCAGGAGAGCCTGGGTGGCGGGGAGCCCTGCACAGCAAGCCCGAGGCTCCTGCGGGGCACTCCTCCCGAGGGAGGTGGAGGCTGGAGCAGCTGAGGGACAGAGTGCACAGGCACACGGGTAGGGGCACTGCGGGGTTTGGGGAGAAGGAGGCAGGAGGCTGGCTGGCACCGACAGTAGACCTCAGGCTGGATGTCTCGTGAGCACCGGCAGGGACGAGGGGCCACTGGGCTGCAGAACCCAGGCTGGGGCCCCGTGGGTACCGGCAGCAGGTCAAGCCTCCCTCCTCCAGCCTCCGATTTTGTCTGCGTTGAGGCCTCTCTGATTTAATAAATGAATTCCCTGAATTCCTGAATCAATACCTAATTACAACCACACGCAATTCCGACAGCCCCAGAGCTGGAGTGTGCGGTGAGTGTGTGTGGCATGACTCTAATCACCGCTTCTACCCCAGAAGCCCAGGTGCAGAAGGTGACGTCGGTGGCCCAAGCCCACGGCTTCGAGCTGCCGGAGGGGCTGTCAGGATCTGCCCCGGATGCTCAGGAAACCGGCAGGGTGAGAGCAGAGTGTGGGAGGACGTGGGGCGGGCAGCGCCTGGCCCCTGCCCCTGCCCCCTGCACCCCTTTCCCCGCACACTGTGCCCTCCACTCTGCCCCTTGCCCCGAGGACCCCTGTTCCCCTCACGGTGTGCCCTGCACCCCTGCGGCTCCTGCTCCTGTCTATTTTTCCCCCTGCCCTGGGTCCGTCCTCACAGGCCCATCATCTGTCCCGTCTGCAGGGGCTGCCCGAGCCCCTTAATCTCTCCTCCCTTTAAGGAAACTTTGGCCCACTTGGCAGAAGAACATGGACAGATGTCACCCTGTGGTTGCACCCTGCCCACTGGCCTCCCCAGCCTTTGCAGCTGCTCAGTGACCAGTGTTCCCCGGCTGGAGGGGCCTACGGGGAGACACCAGGTGCTGGCACAGGGGCAGGGAGCGGGCAGAGGCTGAGGCACAGGGGTACCTAGCGTGGCTTCGGGGCTTCACTGGGCTCTGCGGGGGTTGAGCTGCTTCAGGAAGCCTGAGGGTCCAGCCCAGCTGGCCCCGGTGTGCAGGGGAGGGAGGGCACCTGCGAAGCCCTGCCTCTGGGCCTCCCGTCACACGGTGACACTGGCGGCCGTGCCCACACCAAGTGCTTGGTGACTAGATCTTGGGGGGTCTTCAGAGTTGAAGGCCTCCGGGTCAGGGATGTGAAGGGAGGCTTGGGCTTTGAAACTTGTGGCCCGCCAGGGGCGCATCGGCAGCCTCCCTGGCAGAAGGTGCTGGAAGCTCTGCTCTCCCACTAGGATTGTCCTCGCCTTCAGTTTCATGGGGCACGATCCTCTGGTCCCGCGGAGCAGGATGCCCCCACTTGTAGTCCCACTCGTTTGCAGGGAAGGGCTTGAGGCTGAGCTGGTGCGGGTCCTGGGGGGAGGCCCCGACCTCCTAAGGCGAGAGGCCTGCAAGGGCGGCAACCCGCACTGGGAGGCAGAAAGCCACACCCGGGACGGAAAGACCAAGGAAGCAAGGACCTGGGAAGGAGGACCAGCAGGGAGAGCAGGAGCTGCCCGCAGGGTCAACAGGGCGGGGAGACCGAGTGGCTCTTGGTGACGAGGAGGAGGTAGCCCGACCAGCTGGGGCTGCAGGGGATTGAAGGTACACACGCTCACGCTCACACACGCACACACGCTCACGCTCACACACGCACACACCCACGCCCACACACACACACGCTCATGCTCACACACGCGCACACCCACGCACACACACACGCTCACGCTCACACACGCACACACGCTCACACCCATGCGCACACACACGCACACATGCTCACGCTCATACACGCACACACGCTCACGCTCACACACGCACACACGCTCACGCACACACGCTCACGCTCACACACGTGCACACCCATGCCTGCACACGTGCACATATGCTCATGCTCACACACGTGCACACATGCTCACACTGGCACACATGCACACATGCACACCCATGCCCACACACATTCATGCCCTCTTGCACTCAATCACACCCACTCCCACATGTGCATGCCCTCTACACTCACAATCACACTGACGATCACAAACTCATACACACACCCACACTCACATGAACTTGCCCTCAAACACACACCCCACACTCCCCCACATACTCAGATTCTTGCACATGCTCACACTCAACACACACTCACATACAGACACACTTTCACACACTTATACAATCACACTCATGCTGACACACTACTCTCCCACACAGTCACACACATTCACACACACTTGCACTCACACTGAACCGTGGAGACCGTGGCAGCTGGGTTTGCCCACAGGCATTGGGTCCTAGCTGCAGCCCAGCGTGGCCAGGGCCTCCAGCCCCGCACCCCAGGGCGGCACCACGTCTTCCTCGGTGTCCCTGGTGACCTTGGACAGGCAGGACCTGCTCCTGGTGGGGTGGCTACTCCAAGTGCTCCTGGGAGTCCTCCCTGTCTGGACTCTGGGCAGCAGGCATCCCTCCTCCATCCACTGGCTGCCCATGGGCCCGGGTGTCAGAGGACACAGGCTGGCCGTCCAGGAGCAGGGGCCTGCAGCTCAGGCTGGGCCATTGTCTGGGAGGGAAGTGCCACGTTTCACCTCCTCTCCAGCGAGGAGGCTGCGAGGCCTTTGCCGCCTGGGGGGACGGCGCCTGTCCCCTTCCCTGTGGTGCTGGAGGCTGCTGCCACCCAGGGGGCCGGGACATACTGGTGAGAACCCTTCCTCTCATGAGCCCAGCTGGCCGGTGTGGCGCCACAGGCGGGGCGGGGCGGGGCTGGCCCGGCCCCCGTTGTCTCTACAGCCCACTCTGTAGCCGTCAGGTGCTGGAGTCCACTCTGGACCTCTGCAGAGCTGCCCGCTGGGCCCAGGTCCCGCTGTCCTTGGGGATCCCAGCAGCCGGGTGCCGGGTCCCTTTGGCCTCACCCTTTCTTGCTGGCAGGGCCAGATACCACCAGGAAGTCACTGCCTGTGGCTCCACAAGGGGAGCCGTGCAGTTCGGGGGACTGTTCCCACGCTCCCCTGATGGTCCCTCCTGGCACCTCACAGGTCGCAGGGGCCCAGACGTGTCTGTTGCCGCAGGAGCACGTGCCCAAGGCCAGGCACGGGCCCAGCGCGGAGCCCAGAGGGCAGGAGCTGGGCGTGGGCACCTTTCCTGGGCTGTGGGAGGGAGGCCCTGCCACGCGGGGCAAGAAGAGGCCAGGACAGGGGGTCCGGGCCTGAGTCTGGGCGTGGCATCACCCGGAGCTGCCCTGTGACCCCAGACAAGCGACTCCATCCAGCCTCTGCCTGGCCCGCAGCCAGCTTGGAGTGGACACCGCCAGACTGCCCACCCCAGAAGCCACAGCCTAGGCCGGGAGGAACAGATGGCTTTCCAGGGTGCACCCTGTTCCAGCTGCCCTCTGCCACCTCCTGGGTCATGGTGAGGTCGGCCCAGCCCTGGACCACCAGCCCCACACCAGGCCACCTGACCACAGGCTGAGGCGGCAGTCGCCTCGGCCCAGGGAGAAGGCAGCATTGATCGCCCTCTAAGTGAACAAGACAGAGAACACGCCAGGCCTGTCGACCTTCCAAATGGCCCAGTGACTCAACGATCCCTCCTCCCAGCACACCCGTGCTGGGGGTCACTCATTAGCAGGAGCCAGGGCACCGTGGGCACTGTGGCTGCAGCTGCAGCAGCCTTGCTCCTGGGAGCAGAGGCTGGAGGGACCCCCACGCCTCTGCCTGACCTCCTTGCCTCCACCCACTTCTTCCTATGTTCACCTCAGACCAGTGGAACTTTCTAGAAACAAAGCAGAATGTGTCCCCCCCCCAACAGGGGAGCCATTGCACCGGCTGCTTGATGTGATCCTCGCCCTCCAAGACCAAAGGCAAGAGGCTGCAGAGCCTCAGAGAGTTCTCTGGGGACTCTGCTGTGCTGTGGGGAGAGAGACCCCTCTGCAGGGATGCCACCCCACCCTACACTTCCTCCTGCTCTCCCACCATCCAGCCCACCTTCTGGGCCTCCTCACTTGACCCCCTTGGCACGGCCAGCCACACAGCCTCCGCTCTCCTGGTCTCTGGCCTCCCCTGCTGGCCCGTCCTTCACACAGGCCTCCACCACCTTCCAGAACCACTTTTCACTCAACTCAACCTTGTGCAGCAGCTCTGAGGAGGGCCTGGAAGAAAAGCTCGCGGTCTTAGTGCACGGTCGCGCGCGGTCAGCCACCACCGAGCCTTTCCTGAGCAGTCTCTTCCCTGAATTCCCTCCCACTCCTCCTCCTGAACACCTCCCGTCCTTCACTGCCCGCCCACCCCACTCCTGGGAGTCCCGCCTACCCGGGGACAATGCGGTGTCACACACGTGCCTGGCACATGCAGTGTACGGGCTTCGGACTCAGCCACACAGGCTCTGGGTCCCCCGAGCATCGCGACCTCCATGGCTCCCTGTCCCTTCCTGGGTTGGCCCACGGGACCCGCCTGCCTGAGCGGGAGGTGGCAGAGTGGGAACGGCTCCCTGGCCCCACCCGCCACCCAGGTGGCCCTGAAACCTCGCTCCCAAGGGGCCCCACGTGAGTGCTGAGGCCGAGCACGTCGGAGATGGATTCCTCGTTTCTGGGATCAATCCCAACCTTGGCACAAGCTGTTCCTGCTTCCCCAGGAGGACCAGCACCCCTCCTGCCCGCATGACCCCAGCCCCGCAGCCAGGAGGGGGGCAACTCACCCCTGGCAGTGTGCACAGGTCTGTCCACTCCTGGAAGCCAAGGCCATGGGCATCCACCTGCTGTAGGGTGGACAGGGACCCCAGATGCTCTGCAATACAAGAGGGGGTGTGGCGGACAGTGGGCAGAGGGACCAACCTCGAGAGCTGTGTGACGCTGGAGATGCTCCCAACCCCTCTGGTCCCCACAGCTCCCCACTGCAAACTAAGAAAAGCCAGAAACCTGCCCACCCTCTGAAGAGCGGCCGACGCACCTCAGAGGCCCAGTGGCAGGGGTCAGCTCACGTCTGGCCTGAGCTGGCGCCTCCCGGGGGAACCCTTGCACAAACCTTACCTCTGCAGGTCTCAGTTTTCTGTCACTGAAGTGGGATGAGCAAGGGTCACGGCCTCCCCACTGCAGGTGGGAGCAGCCTGGGCAGGTACCCTGGGGACTCCAGCCAGGGGCATGACTCTGCTTCCCTCAAGGGCATGGGCTCTGGGCGGGGCCTGCAGCCATATCAAGTCTCCACATCCTGGGGATGGCAGGGGGAATAGAGGCTGAGATGGGGACTTCACTGGGAGGACCAGGAGCATCCTGGGTGCACTCAGTGAACAGGGTGCAGCCAGGTGAGCGGACAGGCCAAGGGTTGGCTGAGTCCAGCTGGACCATCGGCCTGAGGGGTTAGGCTGCCCACGGGGTCCCTGGGGTCAAGGCCTGCCTTGCAGGGCAGGGACTCAGCAGCTCCTCGGGAGCCGCAGGCCTGACTTTCAGAGAACCCCCTCTGAGCTACGAGGGCCTCTGGTCAGCCCCTCTCACGGCCTGGCTTGAACACCTGCTGCAAGGCTGACCCCATGGAGGCAGGGTGACTGGCAGCTAGGCCAGGGTAAGGAGGAGGCCAGAGAGGACAGGAAAGGGGCAGAGGCGGGGCAGCCGGCCTGGGAGCAAGGCCAGGGGCAGGCCCGACTCCATCTACTCAGGTGAAGGCTGTCAAGGCCCCAGGGACTCAGGCCAGGTGTGCCTCCCGGGCTGCTGTGACAAGGCCCCGCAGACAGGGGACTTCAGACAACAAGATCCTGTTCTCTCACAGTCACAGAGCCACAGGACCAGGAGTCAGCGGGGCCCTGCTTCTGGGGCTCCAGGAGGCTCCTCCTGCCTCATCCGCTCAGGGCTGCCAGCAGCCCTCGGCCTGGGGCCACATCACTCCAATCCAGGTTCCCCACTGCACCTCCCCGCGTCTCTTCCCATGGGGACCCCAGTCTTGCGTTGGGCTCCCACTTGCTAGAATCTCACTCCAGTAATCACACCTGCAAAAACCCCGTTTCCAAATAAGGCCGCGTTCTGAGGTTCCGGGAAAGCCGTGAAGCGGGACGCTGTTGGGCCTGGCGCTGGCCGGGGTCTCAGGCCTCCGGGTCCAGCGGGTCCGGCTCAGCAGCAGGTGAGGGTGTTATGGGGCACAACTTAAGAACAGACTGATCACCACTGAGAAGTCCAAATTTGAGAGTCTTTATTAAGCTGGCCGCTGACTGTCTCACACAATGCCCCAAAAAATGGCTATTGGGAGAACAGCTCCCACCACAGGGTTGTAGGGGTTCTTATACCAAAAATCACATCAATCATAAGTGTCTGTTGCTATGATTCAAAATTACAAACTAACATCATGAGATCATTGACAGAGGGGGAAGTGGGTCAAGCTGACCCTTACCTAGGTACAAACTAAAGAATGGTCACTAACATCCACACGATTACCGTTTACATGGTACATTGGTTACTACATAGGAGTTGCCATTGTATATTATTAAACATGTCACACCAAGTAACTGATGATGGGCACAGAGGCGGGGTGTTCCCAAGGGAGAAGCTTGTTTCCTACGTAACATGGAGTCTCAGAGCAAAATGGAGTCTGTTTAGTTATTTCCCTGAGAGTCTGGCCTAGAACATTCTCATGGAGCCAGATCTGTCAGCCCATGGCATTCCCCACTAGTTTTTTGTGCATAATCAAATCATTGATTCATTAGTAGTGCATAGGTGATTGCAGTGAGTGTGTAACCCCATTAGCTTAACAGACTGGATTTTATCTTTAACATATTTAGTTGAACAGTTTATTATGCATGACCTGATTAAAAGTACAGGGGCCACTCATTAGATCAATGTATGAGTCCCATATGTTTCCTTTTTGGAACCCATTTGACGTAGACGTAGTCTTCTGACTGAAATGGGTGTTGGAAATCAGTGGTCTCTTGGGGCTGGTTCTCTCATAAGTTGATCCTGGTGGAGAGACTTAACAACAGATTAGAACAGGAGCAGGTTCTTGGGAAGGGTGGAGGAAGGGCTCTGGAAGCATTAACATTTTAGTCTTTCAGAAGTTATTTGCCTCCAATTTTCTGGACCCAAACTGGCCCTTATTTTTGTGATCTAACCCAATTTACCTGTCTAGATTGACTGTCTTTTTAAAATTTTTATTATTGCCCCTCTAATTTTAGGGACTTTTTACTGCTGTAAGGAAAAAGGGCAAGAAGTAAAAATTTCCTTTTTAGAAACTGGATCTTTCTAGGGGTAAAAGTCTTGTTCTATGAAAGAAACAAAAAACCATGAGTACAAAATAAATAGCATCTGGAACATGTCAATGAATGTTATGAAGCTGATAGAAATTAATAATTTCTTACCAGGAGGTGGAAGAGCTGAGAGGTTGTTTACATAAAAGGCCTAACAAAGTCTAACAAGGCTGGAGAGGATAAGGACTTAATTGTAAATCTTAACACTGTTGGAGTTATCAGGAATGTAAACACAACATTTAGTTAAGTTACTCAATGTCATCTGATTTTTGTAAAATATCTTTTTACTGGTATGATCTTTTGTTTAGTAGAGATCCCTTTATTTTTGTTACTCAGGGCTAGAGAATCATACCAGCAAACATGGATTAAATCTACCTGTACCGGAGGTTAGGATGATCTGTAGGCCTTAAACTGACTAAAAACTTATAACTCTAACAGTTTCTCTTGATAGTTATCAGGCACTTTTGTCTAAGACTATTTTTTGTTACCTCCAGTTTTATTTATTTTGGGGCTAACACAAGTGTACATCTTAAGCTACATGAAAATAACTATTGTTTTGTTTTTAAAATGTCCAGGAATGACTGTGTTTTGGTTTTAACTGTTTTGCTAGGTGTTTAAGACCAAGCTTGTCAAATTGACCTTGTTCCTATCTGCTGTTAAGAGTCAGCTGAGTTCCCACAGGGGTCACTCTTGGGGAACTTGAGAGCAGCTTCTTAGCTCCTTTAGTGCCATTCACCTGGTAGGGTCTCCTTGATGAGGTGGCTTCCTTTGGAAGCATTAGGGATGGCTCCCTTTCCCAAGGACCCTACTCTGCAGCAGGTGCACTGATTGGCTTTTGTGTGGCCCAGAGTTGCAAAGCTCCTCAGAGAAGTTCTTTTGTTCCCTGGGTTTAGGCTGACTCTGAGGGCAAGAACCAAATACTGATTCTCTTGACCCCTTTGTTTTAATCTTAATCTTTAAGTCTTGATCTTAAACATCCAGCAAGTCAGTTTCACCAGTCATACAGTAAGAGTACAGGGCTTTAACTTTAATGTCTATGACTTTATAGTCATTTACTGAATTTTAATAAATTGGGGACTATATTATCTGTCCCATAGGTGATGACTTATTATCTCAAATTAATTTAGATTGTTCTTGAAGCAGTACCTCTATAAGACATTAATCAGTCAACAGTTACAGAGTTTACAAGGAAAATACAAAATAGAATTAACAATAGTAAAAACATTTAGTTGTGTAATAGCTATCTTAAATTTTGGCTGAGCTATATATTATATTCCCTGTTTGAGATCACAGTAATTTTATGACAAAAAAATCAATCTTTAGAGTGTAGGAAGCAGAGCCTTATCTCAGGTAAGGTAGGGCTCTTCATAAATATTAGGTAAAGTGGTCTAATTCTGAAGCTGATCTTTATCTTTTTTTAAAATATCATTTTATAAAGTTTTCATATATTGTTTTCTAAGTTTATATAAATGTTACTTAACACAGTATGATATTACACCTAAAATATGAATCAAAGAAAGCTGAGAGAGCTTTTAGCCTTCCTTTTGTGTTGTAAAGTGGCAAAAAGTTTTCCTGTTTCATGATATTAACTTTTGAACATATCAGGCTCTCATTATCTTTTAGAAATACATTTACATTTTTATCCCAGTGCAGAAGGTAACATAAGGTTCAGGTCCAGTTACAGAACACTAAATGATATGAATAAATCCCCAATAAAATTTCTTATTTTGATAAGTTTAAATTTACCATTACAACTTTAGGTTGGAGAACACCAACTTGATAAAATGTTCTTTTAAACCTTTTAAAGACTTGTATACCTGGAAGATATGAACACATTTAAAATATATAAGAGTGATAGAATCATAATTTCCTTGATGTTTTTATATTAACCATGTTTAACTTTTAAAGAAAATTTAGGGCTGGGGAGATAGCTCAGCTGGTAGAGAGCTTGCCTCGCAAGCACAAGGCCCTGAGTTCGATCCCCAGTACCGCAAAAAAAAAAAAAAAAGAAAGAAAATTTAGACTTTGTAATGTAGTACAATACTTTAACAGTTGCTGTTTAACCACAGTTGTACAAACCCCTGATTTTTAAGACTAGTTGCTCTAGAGAATAAAACTTAACAGACACAAGTTAAGAGTAAATTAATGCTTTCAGAATTATTGGTCATTTTAGCATATAGACTGAAATTTGGTTTATATCAGTACATTAATATTTGACCTTAGGAAAAAAACCTTGAATAGATTTAACTGTTGTGTTACTTATATATACACATAACCCTTTTAAAATTTACCTTAACTAACACTTTTTAATTACTTAGACACTCTTGTTGTTTACTTAGATGTATTAGAGCCTTATTTTATCACATAAAAACATTTTTACCTGGAGACATTTTTATTAAATATATTTTTTATCTAAAACCTTGTAATGTTTTAATCTGTTGATCCCCTTTTTAAAATTTATATTCTGAAACAACCCTTATAAATTTCTGAATTCAGATAAATTACTTCATTTTAATCCAATGAAATATTTTGTTACTTATAGAACTCTATTTAAATACAGTTGAAACTTTTGGACCCTTTATATAGAATAATACCTGTTAAGACTTTTAGTAACCATGTTTTTAGTGATAACATAAAGTAAATTTAAACCCTTTTTTATTTACCAATTTATGAAAACACCAAAAATGTTTTAAGTATGTTACCCTGTAGAATTTAAGGAGTTAAGAGTACTTGATGTTATATTTAACAGTTAGCATTTTAACTCTCTGAACCAATCCGATGTCTCTAACAAACACATCCATGATCAATCCCATATATGTTAAATCTAATTTAGTTATTTTTTAAAAGCCAAGATATCAGAGAATTGTATTGAGCCATATCAGTCATTTCTTTCCTGTTGAAGAAAAACCTAGAAACAATGAATATTGGACATTTTATAAAATTAACATTTTATTTATTTTTTTGACCACCTGGAAACAAAACTGTGTTAGTAACTTGAAAGCCAATTTAAAAACCTTTTAAATCATGTGAATCAAAAGCATTTGGATCTATTTTTTTAAATTTTAATTTATGAGATCACATGTCAACTTTGGTACCAGATATATGTAGACATGACAATACACCAGTGTACATATACATAAAATAAACAGATGGATAAACACCTTATAGCTTATTTTTTAAACCCATTAGATTGAGAGTTAACCCTTGTAAACTGGCCTCTGAATGAAACAGAGCATTAAGAAAACTTTATATTTGGATAAAATAGGTCTGATTAAAAATTAACCTAGGTGCACCAGATCAAAATTATGAACTCAAAAAAATAGAATTTTAAAGTCTTTTTGGCCTCCATCCTGAGATGAAAAAGAATTAAGAGAATATAGACAAGGTTATGGCTTATCCCTTCCTGAAGGAGTTTCCTGAAGAGACAGCAAGGGAGCTGCTTCCATTGGTCTCCTTGGGAGAGCCCCCTCAGGTTGGGGTCTTGTTCTAAACTGGTTTTTCTGGTCTCCTGGATAGCAACCATCAAAATTTTAGCCTGGCGTTTTGGTGGACCAACTCTAAGAGTTGGAAGTTCCTATTGGCAGCAGTTTACATTTTAATGTAAGATTTAGTGAACATGGTTAAAAACATTTTTATCCAATTTTTTCCAAATTTGACTATAAAACATTTAATCAGGATGTTCAGGTTGCCCAAAAACATTTTGGTGGTCCCCTGAGGGGGCCATCTGACCTCGAAAGTTGGTCATTTTCTCTCACAGAATTTAGAGAGAGAAAAGACACCGCAGCGGGTTCCGTAGTCACTGGCTCTCTTCTGGAATTCCTGGAAATCAGTTAACATGCACTGGAGGGGAGCACATGACTGACGTGAGGGAGACTGACCCAGGTTTACACTTAAGGGCAACAAAAAACAGAAAAGGACAAACAAACACAGAACAGATAAAACCCCAAAGACACAGACAAGTGGCCACTCCAGATTCCAGACCAGAGGGACTGAGCAACATCTTGCCACCCCCAGACTCGGGAAGTAATGCTGCGTCCAGCCTTCCTCAGAGTCCCCAGATGCGGATCCGCCAGAAACAGACTTACCGGTCCCCCAGGGGTGCAGAAGCAGGTGACTCTCTCGGGGAATTTAGTTCAGTCCTGGGGTGGGGCCCCACAGACTGTGCAGCCTGGGGCTGAGGAACGTCTCAGAGGCCTTCCCCTGGGAGCAACGCTGTGGCCTCTCCCCTCCGCAGGAGTTTCCAGGTCTGTGGTGAGCGGTGGTTACCCACCAGGCAGCAAGGATCTCGCTGGGGCCTCCAAATGTTATGGGGCGCAACTTAAGAACAGACCGATCACCACTGAGAAGTCCAAATTTGAGAGTCTTTATTAAGCTGGCCGCTGACTGTCTCACACAATGCCCCAAAAAATGGCTATTGGGAGAACAGCCCCGACCACAGGGTTGTAGGGGTTCTTATACCAAAAATCACATCAATCATAAGTGTCTGTTGCTATGATTCAAAATTACAAGTTAACATCATGAGATCATCGACAGAGGGGGAAGTGGGTCAAGCTGACCCTTACCTAGGTACAAACTAAAGAATGGTCACTAACATCCACACGATTACCGTTTACATGGTACATTGGTTACTACATAGGAGTTGCCATTGTATATTATTAAACATGTCACACCAAGTAACTGATGATGGGGACAGAGGCGGGTGTTCCCATGGGAGAAGCTTGTTTCCTACATAGCATGGAGTCTCAGAGCAAAATGGAGTCTGTTTAGTTATTTCCCTGAGAGTCTGGCCTAGAACATTCTCATGGAGCCAATCTGTCAGCCCATCACACAGGGCAGCCGGGGGAGGCGTTCCTGGCCTAAGTTTGAAGGAGCTGGTGCCTGACTCAGCAATGGCCTTTGCCTTCCCCTCAGCCAGGTACACGGGACACAGGGACCCTGGGGGAAGGCAGAACCACCGGGGAAGGGGTGAGTCACACCAGGGGGCCCAGGAGGACCCTGTGCATCAACAAGGAACCTCTGCCTGGAAGTTTTTATGGGCCAGAAATAGACATCTGCCGCTGTTGGGGCGCTTCTTTGTCCCTACAGCTGGACCTGCCGTAGCAGAGAGAACTGTCACTCTTGTGCTCCGTGCTCCCCAGAGGAACCCGAGACCCACAGAGGGAAGCCCTGCCCAGGCCACCTGCAGGAGAGTGAGCAGGCTGCTGTCCACCTGTCCCCAGGCTTGCTCCTCCAGGCCCGGCTGCTCCTGGGGACTGTGCGTCACACCTGGCCTGGGCTAAGGCCCCAGACTCTCCCACTGCATCTGGGACGCCGCGTCCCACGCTCTGGTGTCCAGTGGAGGGTCTCCGCCCAGAGCCTCCCCAGTTCCAGGATGGAGAAGCGAGTGGCCCCTCTGGGCTCTGACCCCAAGGCCTCCTCTGATCGGAAGCCCCTGCCCTGACGTGGCTCTGCCAGTCTGGGAAGGGAGCTTCCAGATGTGCCCCTGTGGCCCTCCCAGGGGCAGGAAGGCTGGAGGGCAGGGACGAGGCTGGCCACCCCTGGCCATAGGAGGCCTCACTGGCTGGCTCCCTGGGGGCCCCTTGACAAGCTGGGTGGGTGGCAGGAAGAGGGCCGAGCCCAGGCCCAGATCTGCCCGAGCAGAGGGAGCACGGGGAGGGGCCTGCCTCTCCTCCCTGGAGCAAGCTCCTGCCTGGAGACCCCCTCCCGCGTGTGGCTGTGCCATGCCTGGTCCTTACCCTCTGGCCCGGCTGGCAATGCAAGTCTCAGGACAGCCTTCTCCCCACAGGGGTGTCAGGACAGGGCCACTGCGTCCCGCTGCCCTGGGAGGGCAGGCTCTGGAGTGGGCCAAGCCCAGCATGGGCCTGGACACATGGCTGCACAGGCTCTGGGGTCTTGAGGGCCACCAGGCGCCAAGCTATCGTCAGGGAACATACCAAAGATCGCATAGGCCGATTCTCGGCCTGCTAATGACAGTGCGTTTTAATTAACACTGACGGCTCGAGCTCCTGGGAACCAAAGTGCACTTGGAACACACAGCGTGTGAGTCCCAACTCGGAGCTTCCTGCAGGGGAGTGGGAAGGGGATCTCCAGGGGAGCAGGGGGCGGCACCCCACTCTACCCGCAGGGCACCCCGGTCCTCACCCCAACCTTCCTGCAGAGGAGTACTGTCACCTGCCCCCACTGGTGAGGGGAAGCACTGCAGCCCTCCCTCCAGCCGCCCTGGACAGCAGTGCTGAGTCCCCTGGGTCTTATCTGCCCTCAAGAACCTTCTGTGGCTCCCCACTACTCAGGATAGCTCCCAGCTCACTGGCATGGCTCTCCTCCTTGGAGCTGCACAACCGGCACCTTACTCGACCTTCTGGCCCCTCAGTTGCCTCCTCCATAAAACAACTGACTGACCCAAACTCAAAGGACCGGTGACAGTCAATGCACCTGTCCCTGAGCAGGCTGGGATGGACCCGGCACAGGGCAAGCCCTCCCTGTTGTCTCCAGCACCACCTCGTCTCCCCCTGCGCCCAACACCACTGCCCTGAAGCAGTGATGGGTCACCAGAGCCCCTCCGTGCCCCCTCTGTGCCCCCTCTGTGCCAGGCCTCTGGGCCTCTGTCCCCTCTAGCAGGTCCCCCTCTCAGCCGCATCTCCAGGTCCCAGTTCACCAGCTCCACTCTCTAAGGCCACCCTGAGCCCTGCCGGATCCCCTGAGCAGGCCACGGTCTCGTCTTGGGGTCACCCTAGCCGTCCACACCCACGCCCTGCTGCCGCTGCCCCGGGGCTGTCCCGGGAGCCAGCTGTACTCCAGACCTGGCTCAGTCACGTACCAGACACCAGAGAGACGGGGAGGCAGTAGGGGAGGCAGAGACCTCGGATGAAGACAGGCGGTGGAGACGGAAGAGCCCGCAGGCCCAGAACGGGTCAGGGAGACGTGCGTTACAGGGACCAAGGGCAGCACACCACAGTCAGGAAGTGAGGGACTCAGGGAGGAGGGACAGGCAGGGAGAAGCCACAAAGGCAGACGCGCTATCAGCAAGAGCAGAGGACCAGAGACGAGGACGCTTTAGGAAAGAAGTGGCCAGAGGCCACACGCTGCCATGGTTTCCAGACTGTCCACTGTCCAGGGCCGCTCAGCAGAGCATGTGGGCTGGGTTATAGTGGGGGTGGTCCTGGAAAGTGGTCAGGATGGAGAGGGAGGGTCCACCAGGGAGGCTACCGTCACGAGGGGCAGCCCAGTGTAGGGGTCGGGGGCTCCAGGGCAGGGCAGCAGGCTGCCAGGCAGGGCCTGACGCAAGCCGCCCCATCCCACCTGCCCAGGCAGGGAGGTGGGCTTGCGGGGGCCTCAGGGCCAGCCTCTTGGAGCTCAGCAGCAAGAGGGTGGGCTGTGGGTCTTCCCTGCCCACCTCCGGCAGCCCCTCGCAGAGAAGGGCCCACCTGTGGGACCACTGCAGGCAGGGCCTGGCCCCGTCACGCTTGCTGCAGAGGCTCCCCTCCTGAGTGGCTCCTGGGTGGGTGGGATGCCATCTCTGTGGGAGCAGAGGTTCCCAGCGGACCCCAGCGGGGGGCTCAGGTGTGCACCCGAAGGGCAGCTGGCGGTGACGGGCCTGGGAGAGCCCGCCGTCCCTCACCTGGAGGGGGCGCTGCAGGGTCCGGGCAGGGGCACCCAGACACAGGGCCCACGAGCACCCGCCTGTCACAGCAGGCGCGTGTCTCCGTAAGCGCCTACTGGGTGCAGGCCCTGGGTGAGCAGCACGGGAGGCACCGGGAGTCCTTGATGGGCCCCTCGCGCCCCATGTAACGCAGCAGAGGCTGCGAGGTGAGGGGTCACGGCCACTGCACGGGCCCCCGCGGTGGGAGGGGGGGAGCGCTGGGCTCTGGGCACGTGCACGGAGCTCGGGGGACGCCACTCGTACTGCGGATCCCCAGGTCCTCGCAGACGACAGCGGGGCATCTGGGGCAAAGGCCCCCTCCTGCTTGGAACCATAGCCCAAAGCTGGCAGCAGCCAAGGTGGAGACAGCCCCAAGCAGGGCTCCCAGCAAGAGCTTCCTGGAGGCGGGGCAGGGGTGACAGGTTGCTGGGCAGTGGGTGGGCAGGACCCTTTGACTTCCCCTTGTCCACTACCCTGTGCTCCCCCAGGCTGGCGGGAGCCCCTGTCCCGCACCCAGCTGAGGGGTGTGCGGAAGGTCTGCACCCCTCTGGGCAGACAGAGCCCTGAATCTAAGAGCCATGCCGAGGGACGGTCACTCTGGGACAGTTGGGAGGCTCCTGTCAGCAGCATGCCCCGGAAGTCAGCATGCTCTGAGCCTGGCCAGGTCGGGGCAGAGCTGACCCCTTCCACCCGATCCCCCAGCAAATGTGCATCTGGTCGGTGGAGGCCGGGTGAGCCTCCTGCAGAGGGCGTGTGGGGAGGAGGCTGATCCGGAGCAATGACCTTGCCCAGGAGGAGGACAGGCGCTGGGGCCCTCGGTGACATACCTGTGGGAACAGGTGAGGCGGATGGGCAGGGAGTGCCCCGGGGAGAGGCTGAGCAGCAAAGTCCTGGGGAGGAAGAGAGGGCAGGGGCTGGAGGGCAAGGAGTCGGAGCCCAGAAGCAGGAAGAGAGGGAAGGCAGGAATGTGGGCCCGGCTCCCTCCCACCCGGCCTGGCCACTCTGAGGGGCTGCCCAGGCTGGAAACAGCCCCAGCCCGAGGGCAGCACCACCCAGCGGCTGCAGGGCTCCTTGGCCTCCCTGGTCCCACTGGCTCTATGGCTGAGCGTGAAGTGCTCCTCTGGACTCAGTTTTTTTGCCTGCAAAATGGGAGCATACTGCCTGGTCATTAGTGTGGTCCTTAGAATTAATGTCTTGGGACAGTTTTATATTCACAGAAAAATGGGAGGACGGCGCAGAGCGCCCAACCTCTCCCGACACAAGGATCTGGCATTGGCCTCGCATCGCTTGTGAGCAAATATTCACGTACTGCAATGAACCGAAGCCCATGCTCAGATGCCCCTAGTGTGGTCCTATTGCCCTTCTGTCCCAGGACGGCCTAGGACCTCAGGACTTACGGCCATCTGTCCCCTTGGCCCCTGTCCCTCAGGCCCTTTCTCTGCTCCAGGGAGGGCAGGGCACTCCTGGGGTCAGATGGCTGCCAGCTCCTGAGAGGGAGACCCAGAGTGACGGGAAGCTGCACCACCTGTTTCCGGGACTGGCCACTGTGACGCTCCCTGGGTCGCCTGGGTGGGGGTCCACTCAACTTTCCTACCCCGCCCCAGATGGTGCTCAGCGGGACAACGTCGCCAGGTGCAGCCGACGCTTGAGGGTGGGGGTGCCCCTTCCTGAAGGCAGCACGCCGTGTCCGTTTTTGGGGTCCCCTGCATGGGATGTCTGTCCTCTCTGGCCCACGTACTAATTCACTGGGTCATCGCTCATCTCGGCTGGACACCGTGTACTCACCTCGGGGCTGGTGCCCAGCAGCAAGCTACCTGCTGCTTCCTTGTCCCAGCTCTAGCCACCCCAGCCCTCGGCCGGCCCCCGAGCCCCTGGGACGGCCCTCCGCTGCGGTTCTGCTTGAACACATCTGGCCTTGCAGGATGCTCCTGGCTCATCTTGTGTGCTTTGTGCCCCTGGCCTAGAATCAGCCCTCCTTCCTTTCTCTGGACAAGGGTACAGGCACAGGAAAGCCAGGTGCGGTGGCCACGCCTGTAATCCAGTGGCTCAGGAGGCTGAGGCAGCCTCAGCAACTTAGCAAAGGCCTAAGCAACTTGGTGAGACCTTGTCTCTAAATAAAATACGAAAAGGGCTGGGGACGGGGCTCAAAAGATCTGGCACACGAGAGTTAAGTGTCGAACGCTCCCAACTACTCAGCACGGCTGGGCCCACAGCCAGTCACCTGCCGGTTCCAGCCATGCCAGGGCAGAAGTGGCTGCAGGACCACCTGCCCAGCTCCCACGGATCCCAGGTGCCCCCAAGGAGGGCCTGAAGTCTGAGTGGGCTGGACAGTGGGCTGCAATGGAGCCAGGCTGGCAGCAGACGGTGCCCACAGGAAGCGCCCTGGTGTGAGGACACAGGCCCCCGTGGGCCTGGTCTGTCCTGGTGCCTTTCACTGCTCACCACCCCGCTGCCCTGAATGGAAGCTTCCCAGCACCTCTGCTGCTGGTGGCCCACCTTCCTGAGGTCAGAGAGCAGCTCTGCTGTGGAGAAGCAAGAGCTCCCACTGGAGAGAGCAGACAGGAGACCCAGCTGCCACCCTGGCCAGCTCCCTCTGCCCATGAAGGGTCTCCCGAGTCGAGAAGACCCTTCGTGCCCAAGTCAGTGAGGCCAGCCAGCGCAGAGTCCTGCAGAGGGATGTGAGAGGAAGCACTTTGGAACTAACCAAGATGAACCCTCTGCTGTGGGTGTGACCTCAGGCATCGTTCCTGTGGTTTCACCTTGGTCCTCAGATCTGTGGAACAGGCAAGAGGGTGCCCACCCATAAGTGCCACCAGAAAGCAGCTCCCTTGCTTCTTCATGTATTTGCTCAGATGTTTCCTTCAATTGACTTCCTCTTGGATTTTGGGTGTCTCATTCCCAAACAGGGATAGGCTATAAGATGCCCAGATATCTGCTTAAATATTATTTCTGGGTGTTTCTTTCCAGGTGTTTCTAGAAGATATTGGCACATGAAATCAGTAGACCAAGTAAAGAAGTTGACTTCCCCTTGCAGTGAACTTCATCTGACCCAGTTAATCTGTTGGCGAACTGAATGGAACAAATTGCACAGGAAAGCTGAATTCATTCTCAGTCTGACTTCTCGAGTTTGAACAACCATCTTCTGTCCTAGTTCTCAGGTCTTCAAACTAGAAGTGAAAACTACAGCATTGGTTAGGCAGACTGGGGTCTTTGCATGGTGAGGGACAGAGACCATAACACAAACCTCAAGAGCAAAGGACAACTTCTTTCATAAAATGAGAACAGCTTGCAAGGAAAAAGAAGCAGCAGAGATTACATACGAGCTGTTGAAAATTGTGTGTGAGAGAGAGAGAAGCAAAATTTAAATTCATAGAAAAAATGTAAGGGGCCTTCTGAAACATAGTATAAAAAGACAAAGAAGGGAAAATAAGAAAGAAAACATTTTTAAAAAATAGAGACTCAATAGAAACCAAACATGTGACTAATAGGAGTTTGTGAAAAAGAAAAACAAAAACCAGAGTGGAGAATATTTTTCAAGAATATGTGAAGAATGTTTTCCAGAACTAAAGAATAGAGGTTTCCAGATCGAAGGGCCCATGGAAGTCACGTAGTGACTAGTGTTATTGCGAAATTTCAAAACAGTGGAGTAAGAAAAGAGCTAAGTACTTCAGGGACAGAGGAAGGAAAGGACCACACTCAGAGGAGAAACCTAGACCTTGGGGCTTCTTAAGGAAGCACGTGGGGCTTGAGCCAGTGAATGTGGGCTCTGGTGGGCTGGGAAATGATTCTCAGTTGGAATTTTATACCCAGACCAACTGTTCATTAAGTTTGAGGGATGAATAATTTTTATTTGTCCCTTGTCTTAGGGAATCCTAGTGGATATTCCTCCATCAGTGAGGGAGGGACCCCAGAAAGGAGGCTCACGAGGTGGGAGTTCGTTGATTCTTACTAGAGGGCCAGTGAGTGGGAGTGTGTGGACATCCATATCCAGGCCTGAAGATTCCCATACGGCCTGTGCTGTGGGGTGGGGAGGGTTTCAGGAGAAAAATACGAGGGTTGGGGCATCATTGGGACATCGGGGAAGAGCACTGGAAGGGCAGTGACAAGTCCGCAAAGCATCCCAGGGCAGGCAAAATGGTGGCAGGTGACAAGGCCAGCAGTCTAGGGTGTCTGCCCCAGGCGTCTGGGTGGGGAGCCAGTTCTGCACCTAACTGGCTCGGGGCTGCTGGAGCCTGGGCGCTGTGGTCTTCCTCTGCAGAAGCCAGGGGAGGTCCTGGCTCATTACAAGCAGCTGCACCTGGAGAGCCCCAGGAGTGACAGGTCAAGGGTGGGCGGCTGTGCAGTGGTGCTCCATGGGGGTCCAGACTGGATCCAGGACTGCCGTGAAGGGAGACTGGCTCAGCTCCCACCCACAGGGAGGAGTCGGGCCTGCAGCTGAGGGGCCAGCTGACCCGCGCCAGACCCTCTGCAGGGAACTGGGGAGAACCGGCTGTGCTGCCTCTGGTGGTTCTGACAGGAGGGTCAAAGGCCGCTTAGGTGGAGGAGCAACTCCGGACATGCAGTAGCCACCAAGGGCGCTGCCATTGCAATGCAGCCTGATGACCTGCCGGAGGGCATACCTGAAGGCCTGCTCCACCCAGGCGATTTAAGAGGCGGGTTCGCGCGTCCAACACCTGGGGCTGCTCCCCAGCCTCCTCGGGGGCACTGGAAGTGACTGCCAGCTATGCAGAGCATTGGGTTCCTACGTTGCCAAATTTCCCTGCAGTGCTAAATAAACATCTAGTCATCATTTAAAAAAAAAAGAAAAGAAAAAGAACCCAGCTCTGCAGGACCCTGGGCCCCTCCCACCCCATTTCTGACCTTTAACAGTGCAGGTGAGTTTGGCCCACCCTGTGCTTCAGGTAAATGCAATCAGGTCTCAGAACTTTTAAAACAAGGAAAAGGTAGCATGATGCCAACAAAAATGCCAACATTTGGGTACCTAAAAGTAGCCCAGGGCCCTAGAACACAGGAGCACAGAAAACCCTTCTTGCAACCACAGACAGGCCCACAGACGAAGGAAAGAAAACTACCAGGTGCTAAGTTCAGGGGGAGAGCTGCTTCGGAAGAAAGCCTCCTGCCTCAGCTGGCCCGTGGCTGGACCTCCCAGGGAGACGCCCACCTGCAGGGTAAGCAGAGATGGGGACGGGGTCCGAGGGAAGAGGCTCTGCGCCCGTTGAAGTGGGAAGGAAGGTTGGCGGTGGCAACGACTGAGAGGGGACATGGTGGGGTGGGGCGCAGGCCGGAGGGACCCAGACCTCCAGCCCAGTGAGGCCTCGGGGAGGGCCTCCCACCCTGACCAAGCAGCAGGGGCTCGGGCTGGGCTCTGCAGGGCGGGCAGGGAAGGCCAAGGCCAGGCCTGGGCAGGGCAGGGCTCAGAGCAGCGTGAGGGCGGCTTGAGAAGGCCGTTCTGGTGAGGGGCTGCCATGCTCAGGCTTGCGGCACCCAGGGACCAGCTGGCCAGGGGGCCTCCGGCTTGGGGCCATGTCCTTCTGTTACTGCTGCTCTGCTTCCAGTCCTGTGCGGTGACATCCCTCTAGAAGGGGCGAGGCCAAGGTCTCATTTCTGACCCGCCTCCCCACATCTGGGCTCCTCCCCAGGTTGTGCCCAGGCTGTGCCCAGGACAGAGGCGGCTTCCGCAGGCCCTTCTTCATTTCTCTCTCTCCTATCTTTCCTCAAGATGCCAGCAAGCTAGGCGACCCTCCACGGGGGCCCAGGCTGCTCTCTGTCCACACAGAGCACTGTGGGCAGGGCTGTGTGGCCATCTCCACCCGGGCACAGGGCCCTGTCCAGAACAGGGGTGCAACACATGACCAGTGTTGGGGCTGCAGGGACAGGCAGACACAGGCCCCGGGGAGGCTCAGCAAGTCTGTTTCTGTGGGGTGTCAGGGTGTCAGGGTGTCAGGGTGTTGGGGACTTGGTCACCAGCTGCACATGCGTGAGATAGGGCTGGATGGGGTGGGGTGCCCCCCAGAGCCTCCAGCCCTCCTGGGTCGTCCGGATGCTGCACCACCGCCTGGCCTGACCTGGGGTCCATCCTGCCAGGAACACGCCAGGTGTCCCCCACCCCGGTGGAACTGCAGACTCATGCCACCCTTGAGCCCAACTTCCTCCTGCCCAGTTCTTCCATTTAATACGCTAGAGCCGGCTCCCTTCTGAAGGAGGGCTCTGCTGCCACCTGCCGACCATCTGCCGCGAGGGAGGAGACACACTTACCTGAAGACAGAGTGGGGAGTGTGGCTGGGGAAGGGGAGAAGGGAGAGGAGAGGGCGGGGGAGAGGGCAGGACCGGGCGGGCACGGTCCACAGTGAGGCTTCCAGCGCGCCTCCTGGTCGTGTGGACTTGGACAGGGTGCTCAACATCTCTGGACCTTGCTTCCTTTATCTGCAACCCGGGGTGACAAAGCATCTGTGGGAAGGTTAGTGAGCAGAGAGCCTCAGGGTCCCTGCTGGGGAAACCAAGGCTGGAACTGGCTGTGTGCAGGAGGGCGCAGAGACCGTGCAGGCCCTGTACCCGAGCCCACCCTGCTGTTCCCAGGTGCTCTCCTCCAGGTGAGAAGCCGCTTCTCCCCCGACCCTGAGCCAGGAGAGGGCACCAGAGGCCTGTCCAAAAGGCCAGGACTGTTTCCAGCCAGCCCTTGGCAGGTCTGGGGCGGAGAGGCGAGGCTGGGGGGTGAGAAGCCGTTGCCACTGCAGGACACCAGCAGGGCTCTGCTCCTCTGCTTGACTCAGTGGCTCTTGGGGTCAAGGACATCCTGGGAGAGGTCCAGGGCTGCCTGCTGCAGTTTTCATGGGGGTCCGTCTCTGGCCATTGTTTTTCCAGAGATGCCAAGTGATATTTCAGCACTCGCTCCAGGTCCTGCGCACCGGCCGACAAGTGGCCTGGTCCTGGCTGCATTCCCCCAGGGGACTGAGCTGGGGTGGGGGGCGCAGCCCCAGGCTGGCCTGGTAGTTCTCCCATAGCCATCCTGCCTGGGCGCCCTCCTCCCGCCTCCCCTTCCCCTTCCCCCTCCTACTCCTGCCAGTGCCCAGCTCCCCCAGCTCCCGGCACTTGCAGGCTCCTGGGCTTCTTCCCGGCCCCTTGCCCTGTAGGGACAGCCCACAGCACTGCCACACCTTGGGAGGGAGTGCTCATCCCCAGCCACCACCGTCCACCACCCTTGCCAGTCGGAGGACACTGCTTCTCACAGGGCTGCCCTTCCCAGGGCAGCAGATGGCGGGGAGCTCTCCCGAGGAGCGGTGGCCCAGGGGCTCTTGCCCCAATTCCAGCGGCAGCTTCCTCCCCTCCGGTGCCTGGTGCAGGGTATGAACACACCCGAAGCCCCGCAGGCTGCGCTCTGCCAGGGCCCGCCTCCCCTTCCTCGGGAGTGCACACGCATGCTCGCTGGAATCTGCTGGGCCACGTTCACGTCTGTGTGCGGAGGCCTCCCTGGTGTGGGAGCCACGCTCCCTGTCTACTGCCATGGGTGGTCTCCAGGGTCACCCAGCACTGCAGGCACATTCCGGAAGCTTGGACAGAGCCGTGCCCACAAGCACTTCTCTGCGGCACCTCCTCTCTGGCTGGGAAGCCAGCCGAGTTCCACGTGATGCAGCAAGCGTTTTGTGATTCCAGGGTGATGGGTGCTAAGAGGAAACTCGGGCAAAGGAGAAGATAAGGGCTGCAGGTGCGTTAGGCAGAGGCCTCCGGATGAGGTGAGGAGCACGCCCTCAGACTGCAGGGCGCAAGAAAGCCCGGGATGTCAGGGGAAGCGTCCCAGGCCACACGTGCAGCAGGCGCAAGGGCCTGGGGCAGGACAGCCTGGTGCCTGGCCGGCAGAGCCACAGACCCGAGCCTGTAGACATCTTGGGTGGCACGGCGAAGGGAAACTCATCTTGCAGAGGACTTCGTGTTGCTAGTCTGGCATCCCTGAAACACGGAGGGTCCTGCGACCACAGGTTCCGCACAAGTGAACAAGGGAGGCAGAAGAGAAGACCAGAGAAGGGGGCTCGGGGAGAAGGGTGGAGGAAGGGACATGAGCCGAGGGACACGGGAGTCCTCTAGAAGCTGGAAGAGACACAGGCCCAGCCGTGACATGGCCCAGCGAGAACTCGGGGACCTCTGGGCCTCCAGGCGGCAGAGCCATGTGAATGAGTGTGTGCAGCGTAAGTTCTGCATGGGGGGCACCTGGAGAGCGGAGCAGGCCAGGGTGGGCTTCCCTCCTGGGGAGATGCGCCCACTCAGGCTGATGTGCCCTGGTCTCCAGGGTCCTGGCTGGCTCAGTGGGCCTGCCCTGTTGCTATGACAACCCTCTCTGGGCCCTGGTGAGCGCGTGATACAGCAGGCCTGGAACAGAAGCGGGCTGGCCGGGGCCCCGCGGGGAGCAGGCCTCCGAGAGGCTGCTGCCCAGGCCCAGGGCAGACCTGCAGGCTGGCAGCTCTCACCTTGGCATCTGCCTGCACACCCCGTGGGCCTTCACACCTTCACCCTGGCACCCAAGGGTCCCTCCCACTCAACCACCACAGCAGTCTCCAGCTGTCCCGGCCTCCACACTTCAGAGCCTCCAGGTCACCCTCGGTGGCTTTCTCCTGTGTCTATGGTGCCAGTCAGAAAATCCTGAAGGCAAGATCTCCAACACAGCCCTGAGCCCTAGCCCACCTCCCCTCCTCTGCCTCCGCTGGCCCAGCCCCATCGCCCGCCACCTGGGACCCTCCTCGGACTCCACGGCTCCCTGGGTCTGTTCACAGAGAAGTGCCATGTGCTCCCTGCCGAGGCTCCTGGTGGCCTCAGTGGGGACATTGGGCCGTCTCCCTCTTCTCCCCCAGGGCACCTCCTCCCAGACCCAGCTGGGCTGCCCTGGTCACTCCACTCAGCTCAGGTCCTCCTGTGCCCTGTGCCTAGGAGCCCTCCTGCCTGGTGTCTGGCGCACCCTGGAGGGTTCCCCTGACCACCCTGGCAAGCTACTGCTCCCGCCTCGGAGCCCCAGGCTGCCCTGAGAGTGACCAGGTCTGGGCCTCCACTCTCCCTAGGGTCTCTGCACTCCCAGGGACAGGGACAGTGGGAAGTGCAGAGGCCCGTCCCCCTCCGTGACCTGCACGCTGTACACTCCTGCGAGGTGCCTGCCCTCTCTGGTCGGCCGTCACCTGAAAGGTGGGCCCTGTCCTCCTGCCCGGGAGGGCCCTCTGACGCTGGCCTGGTCTTGGCGCTCAGGCCCACTGGGCAGCCTCGCTCCTCCCTGCCCGAGGTGGCACAACTGGCCCTGCCTGTCAGGAGAAGCACCTGGGAGCACGTCTGAGTCCGTCCGGGACGGGAGGCACCTGGAAGCCTGGGTGGCATCCCAAGCTGGCTTCTCTCCATTCTGGAGGCGAAGCCCAGGCCGGGGTGCCAGCAGGGTGGGCTCTGGGGAGCGCCCTTTTCTTACTGTCAGGTGGCCGGCCCTCGCTGTGTCCCACGTCCTGGTCCCTCTATGGGCTCCACTGTCACAGCCTGACCTCCTGTAGGCACACGCAGCACCAGCCCTCAGGGTGGGTGCCCAACACGACACCTCTGGGCTCTCAAGCCCTCAGCCAGGCAGATGGCTGTCCAGGAGGGGCAAGCCCGCTGCCTGCCCGCGCCTCAGTCTCTCCCGAGACCGTGAGACGGCACCTGCGCCTGCCCAGCCAGCCTGCCTGAGACACGCGTGGCCGCCGGCCCTGCCGGGAGGGCCAGAGATGCGGACTCCGTGGCGGCAACTCCTGGGCTGTCCTGCGACCCTAGGGGCAAGCAGGAGGCTGCAGACCTTCCTGTGCCACAGGCCCACTGTGTCCCCAGGCAGGGTGGCTTTGCCATCAGGGCCTGGGATGCCAGACGGAGCACGGCAGTCAGGCAGTGGCTCCATGGCAGAGGGTCTCCACCCGTGTGGAGCAGAGCCTGCAGGTCGCCAGCCGTCTTGTCAGCCCCACGCGGAGGTGGTCGCAGGCAGGGGTCCCACCCCAGGACGCTGGGAGCGTGGAAGGCCAACTGCCAGTCCCCTCCTGCTCTGGTGAGGGTGGCCCGCCTTGTCCTGGGGACATGATGTGGGCGGCCACTGGGTGGCACCATTGCTCCACAGTGTGGGTCCCGCCGAGCTTTATGCTGTGTCACTTGCCTGTCCAGCTTCTGGACAGCTCTCTTGTGGGGACAGCCCCCCTCTCTGGGCCCTGGGTCACTGTGTGCAGCACAGGCAGGTGGTGGGACGTGCTGCAGAAGGCTCTGGCATGGCGCCTCCTGGATGGGGTGGAGCCCCCTGGGCAAGGTCTCCTGGCCCGTGAAGCCAGGGCAGGTGCCCACACGGCCAAGGAGCAGGTGTCTCCGGGGGCTTCTTTCTCACCCCTTCACCCTGTGCACTGGCCCTGCGGCCTGGGAGTGCTCGGTCCTTCCCTGCTCAGAGGAGGACACAAGGGGACTGCTGAGTGGTCTGGGGGCAAGCGCGGCCTGAGCCTGGGACCTGCACACAGTGAACACCTATGGACATCCACTGCTGGGCGAGCCAGGCCCAGCAGGCGCTGGGTCCGGCGGGTCAAGACCGCCCCAGCACTGCCCTTCCCTGAGTGACCACAGCGTCCCAGGTGAACGGGGCCCTCCCTCTGTTAGCTCAGTTCACGCTTTCAGCAAACAGAGGCCCGTGGAGACAGCCACCAGCAAGGCCTCCAGCTGTGGGCGTGAAGGGACAGCGTCACCGGAGCTTCTCAGTGTGGGCAGAGGCCCCAGTGTGGACGTGGTCCCCACCAGCCTTGACCTGAGAGGTCATGAGAAAAGGGCTGCTTGACCTGCCACGCAGGCAGATTTCCCCAGGGAGCACCAGGACTCGGTGCATCCCTGGGGCTGAGACGAGCTGTCCTCAGGCTCACTGTTCCGTGAAGTGCTGTGCGCGAGGGTCGGCCAGCAGCATGGCCCAGATGCCGCCAGGGGGTCTCCTTGGCCTTCCCTCCATCCGTGACCCTGAGCACCCCAGCCCCAAGGGCTCTCTTGGAGACGCCCCAAAGCCACTTCCCATCCCTGCATCCCGTAGAAGGTCCTCCTGCCTCACCTGCCCCAGGGCCTCAGGAGGACTGGTGTGCTTGGCGCCCTCCGGCCAGCCTGCCCAGCTGGAGCCGCTGCGGCCCTGAGGACCTGCACGACTTGCTACATTAACCACCCACTTCCTTAATGGAGTGTCGGACCGGAGGCTTCAAGAGCCAGCGTGAATAATGCAGAGTGGGGCTGTCCCTCCCCAGCGAGGGGGCACGCCGTCATGCTCTCCTCGTCCCCTGGATGATGCACACGGTGCCCCTGAGCAGGGCGGGGGTCGCGACAACTGGGCTTCAGAAAGCTTGGCTGGGAAGGCTGAGCCCAGACCAGCTTCACCTGCAGGACCAGGCCCCCCGCCGGCCCGGAGACCAACTCTGGGCAGAGAGTGACTTCAGGAGGACCGGCCGCCCCTGCCCTCCCAGGCCCACACAGCTCTGGGTCCGAGACTTGCTGAGACCCCTCAGAGTCTGTTCTTCCTACATAGACCCCCAAGAGCAGGTGCTGGCCCCGACCTGGCCCAGCCTGGCCTGGACAGAGGCACTGGGGCAGCAAGGAGAGAAGAGGGCAGCACCAGGCTGGCCCTGAACTGCCCGAAGGCGTCAGCCTGCCAGGTCCTCTGAGGGTCTCTGGGCGCGGCCACTAGGTCCACGCCGGGCCTCTGTAGGGGCCACTGTGCACCAGGCCAGAGCTCCCTCCGCCGTGCATGTGCCCACAGCTGTGCTCACTGCCCCGCAGGCCCGACCCCACATCCCCAGGGAGCTCTTCCTGCCTGCAGGGCTGAGCCTCATCAGCGAGGCCACCAAGACCCACCGAGGCCCAGCTCTCGCCTCCCTCGGCCCTCGTGCTTTGCGGGCTCCCCCTGCCTCCTCCCTCACTGCTGCCAGGCCCCCAGCACCCTGGGGTCCACTGGGGACCAGCACGCTACAGCCCCGCGCCTGTTCAGCCATGGGTGGGCGCAGGGGCCTGTGTCTTGCCAGAGCAGCGGCCGAGGATGTGGAGAGACCCGCCCCCAACTGTGCCAGCTCCTGGCCACCCGCCCTGCCCGGCACTTGAGCTTGCTCCTGCCACAACGCCCCCACCCCCAAGGCCTGCCAGCAAGGACTGCCACCGTCCACCAGCCGTCCAGCAGCTGGTGCCTGGCTGCCCCAGGCCTCGCTCCAAGCTCTTCCCTGTTTCCCTGCTGAATCCCGCACCTGGGGAGCCTGGCGCTGCTGTGCTCGCCTCGCACACGAGGAAACCGGGCCCAGAGCATCCGTGGGTTGCCGAGGTCGCGGCCCCACTAAGGCCCGGTGGGCTTTGACCACGGGCTGCTCCTGGGTGACTGGCACTGACCACTGGGCCCGCAGCTCCCGTTTCCCGGCTATGCAGGAAATGCTTCTCCAAGAGGGTCCCAGATGCTGGGCCCACAGCCCTTTTGTGACGCTGTCCCCACAGTCCCTTGGCTAGAAGTGCTGCCACTTTCTAAGGGATGGGGAAAGTGCTTTCGGTGCTGCCCCTGTCTGGCTTCACAGTGTTCTGGACCTTGTCAGCCGGCGGATGGACTTGTGAGGCAGTGTCTGGACTGCTGGCCGTGGCCTCGTGGGGCCCAGACTACAGACGTTCCCACTCCCGTGGTTCTGGAAGCGGGAAGCCCAAGATCCCGGTGTGGGCAGGGCCAGGCTGCCCCGAGGCTCCAGGGCAGGTCTCTCCTGGGCAGGAGCATCGCCCGGGTCTTCCCACGGCTCCTCCTTGCGTCCGTCCATCCTAATGTCCTCCTGGTGTGAGGACAGGGGTCAGGCTGGTCGGACCACCCTGCTCCAGTGCAGCCTCCTCTGAACTAGTGAGCGCTACAAACTCATCTGCAAACAAGCGCACGCTCGGGCCTGGTCTGGGCCTGGGTAGGATTCAGCCATAGGGACAGGTCCCGCCCCAGCCTGGAGAGCGCCTTCACCTGGTGGCAACTCTGCCATTGGTGGGACGGTGGCCCCAGGGGCACCGATGTCAGGGGGAGAGGGCTTGGAGGAAAGACCCAAAGCGCTTCGGGCTGTGGGTTTCTTCTGCGGAGGTGTCCGTGCAGCGTGGGCCTGCGGCTTCCCCAGTCCCGCTCCGCTGTGCACGGCGCAGGTTAGGAAAGCTCTCAGAAGTCCCATCGAGCTGCCCCGTGTGCTCAGAAGTAGAAAAGAGATTTTATGGCGTTTACTGCTCAGGCCTGCCCACTCGGCTGGGAAGAGCACCCCGCGGGAGCCTCGGATGCGTCCCCGGAGCGTCATGCCAAGGGTCTCTCCCGTCACTCGGTGGGACCCAGAGGCCACGTGCCACCTGAGTGCATGACACTGAGTGCCATGCCAGACCCTGGGGACAGCCTGGCAACCCCTGCCCTCAGTCCCACCGGTGATCCACTGGACGGCCCCTCAGAAGGGCTGAGGTGCGGGTCCTGCACTGACTCTGTGGAGGGAGCTGAGGTTTTTGTTCTGCTTTTCCAGCAACATTTCTTCTTATGGGGCTAAAGCAAAGACAGAGGGAGGGGACAGAGAAGAGGCCACAGGGCCCTGTCACCAAAGGAAAAACCAAGGCCCAGGGGAAGAGGGTGGGCACAACCATGCACACCAGAAAGGGCTGGGCTCAGGACGCAGCCAGAACCCAGGCGTGGACATCAGGTGACAGCTTGGTGTGCACAGGAGACTCGAGGTAGTGCATTCCCGGCTGCAGGCCAAGCAGTGCAGCCCGGTCAGTGTCCACCAGGAGCCCCTGCAAAGCCTGGTGGACGGAGTTGGAAGAGGGCTTGGGAAGCAGGCCCAGGGCGGAGGCTGGGTGGGGATCGAGGGTTGGGGTCGCGGAGGCTGCCCTGAGCTCACAGCCCCCCATCCACTCATTCTCCCACCAGAACGTTTCCACTTTGTGAAAAGAAAGCTGGGTTTCTCGGAGCCGGGGGGCCCGGCACCCAGCGCCCTGGCCTTCCACCTCCCACTCAGGTCCAGGTGGGACTCAGGCTCGAGCTCTGGCCAGGCGGTGGCTGGCGGTGGGCAGGGGCTCGTGGGGAGGCAGCTTTGCTGCTGCCAGGCGGGTAGAAGGATTCCAGGGGGCGGCCACTCCTGCCTGCCCCTCCAGCTCCGCCCCTTGGTGTGGCCAAGGAGAAGGGGAAATCATGGGGCTGCCTCCCTATGTCCTGTCAGCTCCCCAAAAGTAATGGGGAACAGATGCAGCTGCGGGGCCGGGTGCGGGAGCCTACAACCGCAAGCACTGGACTCGGCTCCCAGGAACCAGCAGGTGAGCAGCGTCCCTCCCCTTGCCGGGCCTCCCATGGCCCAGGCCTGCCCTGCTGACCGCAGCCTGCTGTAGACCAGGAGCGGCTGCGCCCTGGCCAACGCTGCCTCACAATGACACCCTCATGCTGGTGGCGCAGGGCGGTCAGCGGAGTGCCTGGGCCCTAGGCATCGGCCAAGGGGCTTCCCCTGGTCTTTCCTTCCGCAACAACAGCCGCGTGCAGACCTTGATGCAGAAACTGCAGCGGCAACCTCCAGGGTTCTCCCTGGAGCATGGCATCACCAACCGCTGAGCACCTCAGGAGCCCACAGCCCCGTGGCACCGAGGCCGAGGAAAAGAGCTATTAGGAGGAAAAATGGGGGGACATGGAAGGTGTGGGGAGCAGGGAGCTGACATTTGAAATAGGACAATCAGGGTAGAGGAACATTGTGACAGAGACCCAGGGGAGACAGGGATCTGAGCCATGAGTCTTGGGCACAGGAAAGAGCCTGTGCAAAGGTCCTGTGGCAGGGGGTTCCTCATATGCCGGGGAGCTGGCCCAGCAGTTTGCCCCCTTCTCTGTGAAAGCACCATGAATGTATGTCTGGAAACAGCGGGGTGTTCCCCACACTCCTGTCCTAGAGGCTGAAATTGGCGAGCAGCATGGCTGTGCAGAAGAGAATGTGTGGCAGGCCACACCCCTCAAGGGGCTCCAGCGAGGGCTTCCCATCTCCACCAGCCCCGGGGGCCTCCAGGTGTCCTTGGCCAATGGCCACGTGGCTCCAGTCTCTGCTGGGTGTTCACAGGTGTGCTCCTCGGGGGGTGGCCTCCCTCCGCCCTCCTCACCACACTGCGTCTGGGCCCCGCTGTGATCCAGGACACATCTCGACTCAGGAGCCTGACCTCGTCACATCCACGACACTCCTTCCAAACACAGCAACACTCCGGCCCAGCATGAGGACGTGGGCCACTGTGAGGGGCCATGTTCCAGGTGACAAGTCCCGGGGGCAGGGCTGTCCCCCCGTGCTGGGCCTGGTGCCTGTAGCAGGGACTCAGCAAGCCCAGGAGGTGGTGTGGGAGCTGAGCTGGGTGTGCACTGCCCACCCACAGGGCGAGTTCTGACACTTGTCACCAAGGCCACCATGCCCCTGCTGGGAGACCGCCCATTCTGTGGCCAGGAAGGGCCACAGCCTGGGTCACACCAGACTGAGAGACTCCCACGGGTCCTCTCGTTCCGTGTGCCTAAGAGGCAGCCTGGGGCTCAGGCAGGCCGGATGCAGTGGGGCCCTGGGGTCAGGCCGTGGGTCCAGAGCCCAGGGACAGGCAGGCAGGGGTCATGCTGGGACTGCGTCCACGGTGAGAAGACAGTAGAACTGGCGGGCGATGTCTAACCTCAGCAGCGCCTGTGCTCCCGGCCTCCGCTGAGCCCCGCAGCCCCGGCGGAGGCAGAGGCCCCTCTAGGGAGCAGGACTCGGAAGAGGACAAACTGGAGAGGCAGGTGAGGCTGCACTTCCACGTGGAAGGAGCCGGACTCAGCACGGCCTCCAGGACTGACCGTCGGGCCTGCACACCCAGGCAGGCGGCGTGCGACTTCCATCAGCTGCCTGGCGGCCGCGGCTCCCCCCAGACCACACTGACCATGTTCCCCACGGACCAGACGCCTGGTCGACCTGCGTCCGGTCGTCTTCGTCTCCGATCCCAGTGGTTGAGGTGCTGTCTGAGTCTGCTTTCCTGTGCTCGGCGTTCTTTCCTTTCAGCCTTGGGACCCAGGACAACCCCGCAGGACTCCACGTGGACGGCCTGGGCCCGCGGCTCCCTCCACGCCAGGCCGACCGCCGCTCCGCGGAGCCAGTGCTCCGGCCCAGGTGCAGCCCCCTCCGTTACAGTCCAGCACGGCCTCCAAGCTTTTCCTCAGCTCCTTGGGAGGTGACTTTAAAGTTGACCGCGGCACCTTTGATGGCAGCTGAGCCAGGAGTCTGCTCTTCTCACTGGCTTCGTGGAGACGCTCCGACTGTCTCGGCAGCAGATCCTGATTTAAGTGGCGCATGGGGCGCTCAGCTCTCCCCGGAGCCGTCTGCATCCAGAGGTTCCCACGTGTCCCCAGGTACCTGAGCATCCGCGGGGAGTCCTTTGTGCGTCACATGTGAGTGCCCAGGTCTCAAGGGCCCTGTAACCAGCAGAGCCTCCCGTCCCCCGACCCTGAGCTGGCCTCTGCTCCCCAGAAACCTGGGGCCCACGATGCACTGGGGACCGTGCAGCAGGGTGGAAGAAGGGAAGCCCCATGGCTAGGGCACTGCGCCAGCCCCTCGTCCCCCTGGGGACTCCTGCATCTCCTCCTCCTGCAACAGCCCTGGCCTGACACTGACCACAGATGCTGCCTGGAGGTGGGCTCTGCAGCTCCTGCTCCAGCTTTGCTTTGCCAAGTACGTCAGACGGTCCAGCTGGCAGGATGAGGACCTCCTGCACCACCGCAGCACAGGTCACCACTGCCGTCCACCTGCACGTCCCGCCCAGGGTGGTGGGATCCCCTCTCCTCACCTGGAGAGCAGCAGGAGCAGCCAGGACTGTCCGGGCACCCTGCCTCCTGGGCACAGGGGCTGAGCCGGTTGCTTCTGTGCTGCTGGAGGGGATGTGGGCAAGGCCCTCATGTCCTGGAAGCAACAGACAGCATGACTGGACTTCTCCAAGCAAGGAGGGGAACCTGGCATGCTGAGGGAACTCCCGCTCGGTGACCCCAGGCAGGTCACTTAACCTCTCTGTTCTCCGGTGTGACAAGAAGGTAAGATATGTGCCCCCAGGCTGGAGTCCCGGTGAGAAAATGGTCAAACTGTTGTGCCAGTGCGGGGCTGGAGCCGCTGGTTGAGTCCTAAAATCCCTCGCGTTCTGCCAGCACGGTGCGGCCTCCTGTCCGGCTGAGCTGGGGCCCGAGCGGCTGCTGCCTCCTGGGCCGGTGGGCCGCACCAGCTGCGTGCCCTTCCTCACCTCAAAGATGGAGCCTCGCAGGACCTCGCCCAGGCTCACGCGGTGTTCACCCTGCGGCCCCACCTCACGACACTGGTCCACCCTGGACTCAGCCCCACCATCATGGCCCAAGGGCTGAGCCGCCACCCACCGGGGAGAAGTCAGCAGCCTGGAGATCTGGCTGCAGGTCCCCTGCACCAGCTGCCGCGGGGGAAGGCGAGTCGGGAGGCCCTGCCCTGGACTCTGCTCCTCTCCTGCCCGCAGCCCTGAGGGTTCCTCAGCAACAGGCGCCGAGGCCCCGGGCCAGCTTCCCAGCAAGAAGGGGAAGGAAGGAGGGGAGGAGAGGGGAGCAGACCCAGGCCACCCGGCCCCTCTACCGTCCACCAGGCGTCTGTCGCTCAACGGCGGGGCTAAATGGCACCCGTGTCCACACCCTGGTCCTGGAGCCTGTGCATCTGCTCCCTTGCATGGTGGGGCGCTCTGTGGAGGGAACGGTTAAGAATGAAGAGGGGAGACTTCCCTGGACCATCCAGATGGCCAGGAGACCTCAGGGCCTCACGAGAGGAAGCAGGAGCGCCCGCGGCCCTGAGGCGGGAGCAGGGAGCCCGGGCCCAGGGCCGCAGGCGCCATTCCCAGCTGGACACGGGTTCTCCTTTGAGCCTCCTGGAGGGCAGCGCTCTGCCCTCACCCTGGGTCAGGACTTCCGGCCACCAGAACCGTACAAGAATAAGCTGGTGAGATGTAAACCCGTGGATTTATGGCAATGTCTTCATAGTGGCCATGGGCTGTGACTGGTCACCAGGACTCTATGGTGGGGCCGGGTGGGGCAGGCTCACTATGTGCAGGTGACCCTCTGGTTCCTCCCTGGAGCCCAGTGCAGTGAAGAAGCAGCTTCACTACACATGGACAGGCCACAAGGGACAGTAGAACCCTGACTTCCACAGCAAGCTGGCTGGCTGTCCAGGGCAGGGCCGTCGTGTCTGGCGCATGGCCACACCAGGCTGAGGCACCCCAAAGACTCCGGGGTGTGCTCCTGGGGGCACCCAGGAGCTGTCTTCTCCAAGACAAGAGGCCCAGCCTTGCTTGGGGTTGAGGTGCGGCTGGGCCCCAGAGCTGCCCTGCTAGACAGGTCAGTGGAATGACCAACAGACAGAACTGGCAGCCATGCTGCCTCCCCCTGGGCAGCCTGGGCACAGGGCCTTCTCTCCAAGTCCTGCCCAACCCCTGAGGAGCAGAGCCCTGGCCACAGTCAGGGAGACCAGGCTCAGCTGGGAACGGCAGAGCCCGGGACGGGAGGCCCGAGCATGGGTGGGTGGCCAGCCTTCCTGCCAGGGAGGGACCGAGCAGGGGAGGCAGGTGGGGGCAGGACTGGGGCCAGTCGCTCTGCCCCCGCTCTCCAGGGTCCTGCGCCCGAACCTCCTCCCTCCCTCTTTCCATCTTCCCTTCTGTGTGAAGCATGTCCTTCCTGGTTTCTAAGTAGGTCCCTCTGTGACCACGTCAGATCTGCCTCACTGCCCCCAGCCTGCCCTTCTGTTTGGGACCTGGCCCTGGTCACTCCACGGCCGAGGGCCTAGCACTGGGGGTACTTGTGTGTGTTCCATAGCTCCGAGAACCACTGGTGTGCCCTAGAGCCCGTGCCAGGGAGCGAGGGGCTTTGCGCCTGCCCCCACAGCCGCGGGTGAGTTGGTCAGCGCGGAGCCCACCTAGTAGGAAGGGCCTTACCACGTCCCTGCCGAGGTGGAGGCAAGGCCCCCTGCGGGGCAGGCGGGGACAGCAATGGGGACCAGTGACCAGGCAGTGCTTGGCCTGCATACTTGGACACGTTGGCTGGGGCCCCTCATGTCAGGCAGTGCTGGCCACAAGTGGACCAGTCCTGTCCCCCTGAGGGTTCTCATCCAGGAACCCTCAGTGGACATCAACCAAATGTGGCTGTACTTGAAGCTGCATCAGGAGCAGGGGACATGCAGGGGGACCGGAGCGGGCAAGAGGCAGCACTCAAGCCAGCCGAGGGGCCAGCGCCCTGCTCTCCTGAGCTTCCCTGCCGGGCAGCACGGTGCTCCCCCAAGGGTCCCAGTCGCCATGGCTCAGTGCGGGCAGAGGAGGGCGGGAGAGGGTGGACGGCACCTTAGGAGGCTGAGCAGAGGCGGCTGTGACTTGAGGTGACTGTGGCTGGGGACAAGGCATGGCCACGGTCACGGGGCAGGAGCGGCCGAGTGCAGCCCTCCTGCTCTGGCAGGTTCTCCCCAGCCACCTGCGGGGATCTCAGGGATGTGGGAACGATTAGCCTCGGCCCCCAGGTGTCCAGCTGCAGGCGGCTGCCCTGCCTCACCCCGGCTCCTTTCAGCGTCAGACAGAGAAAAAACGCAGCCCACCCGAGACACGCTGCAGACCCGCAGGGGCTTCAGAGAGCACCGGCCTGGGCCCGACCCCACCCAAAGATGGAGGCCTTCAAAGACGGGGCGTCTGCAGATGGTCAGGCACATGTGGGCGCAAGATGGGCCCCTGCGCCGGGCAGCCATGCCGGCCCCCGCCCCCTCTTGGGAGCAGCTCAGCCCTCCAGGGCCTCGGGAGGGGTGGGCAGGGGAAGCGCAGGTCCCAGGACTGCACCAAGTCTGGCCTCCTCGGCCTCTGTGGCCCCCAGGGTTGGGGACAGAGACCCAGCGGTGGCAAACCTGTACGTCTGTCCCCGAGGATGCGCTGCCCCCCGGCTCCCGCAGGGTGGATTCTGGGAGATGAGAGAAGCAAGCAGCACTTCTCACTCAGACCAGCTGCCCTGTCCACAGGGGACCGGAGGCCCACTGCAAGGCCGCCAGCGCACACGGCTTCAGCCTGGGGGCTGCTGACAAGGCTCCTCCCCCCCCTCGGGCACCCTGGCTGCTGCCACGTGGGCACACGGACCCCGCAGCCGGCGGCCGAACTTGAGGCTCAGGCTTGAGAGGCCTTGGGCAAGCGGCTCATCCCCTGAACCTGGCTTCCTCACCTATGCAGTGGGGGGGTCCTGGCCACACCCCAGGAGGGCACTGTAAGGATGGAGTGGGTGCGTGCGTGCAGGCTTGTGTAAGTTAGGGCATCCGGTCAGGAGCCCGGACACGTCTAGCCCTTGACCCTTGATCACCAGGACCCTCCCCTAGAGAACCACTGGGCTCAACACCAGGACAGGGAAGACCAGGGGAAACAGCCCCCTGTCACCTTAGAGATCCAGGAAACTCTCAGGGGACACAGGGGAAGTGTCACATGAACACAGAGGCCACCGTGCTGGGGCGCTCACTGCCCAGAGAGGGGATAATTAAGAATGAACACTTAATTACGACCCACAGACAACACGGGACCCCCAGGCCCCTGCTCTACACCTCAGTGTAGAGCTGCTGTGCTCCGGCAGCCTTGCAGATCACAGAGGACAAAGGGGGACTTCACAGCGGAGATGCCACCTGGTCCCAAACCAAAGCCAGTGTCACCAGTGAAGGGACAAATCACAGCTGTGAGCCACATGACCAGGTGCAAGGAGAGACAACATGGTGTCCAACCTGATTTTCCTGCCAAAGATGTGAACCATCCCCAAGGCTGGCCGCCAACACAGAGACCTGGGACGGGAGGCCCTGCTCAGGAATCATTGGCATTCTGGTGTCTGAAGTGAATTCCAGCAGCGGTGTGGCGAGGGACAGTGTGAGCGCCCGTGTGACTCGGATAGGAATTCAGCCACGCTTCTAGAAGCAGGTCTACTGTAACCAGTCCAACCTGGGCCCTGGGCGGCAGGGAGCTTCTCAGAGTAGCCCTCCGCCTGCTGCTGCTGCTGCTGCTGGGAAGTCTCTCCCCTTTCCGCCACCGCCATTTCTTCAAGAGGTGAACTCCCAGCCAGCAGCCAGGGACCCGGGTCTCTCTGTGTTCTTGGTTGCTTTAGATTTCCAAATTTGAGGCAGCCTCCACTCCAAGGGAGAGCCAGGGCTTGAAGTCACACCATCCTGCAATGGCCCTGGCTGAGCTGACCAGTGGATCCCCAGCGGGGACCCGTGCCTGGCCATGGGAAGCCCCAGGGGCAGCCCCCAGAGGTCCGCGCCTGGCCGGGGCCTGTCCCCAGGCAGTACGGCTTCCTCTGTGGCCTCAGGGCCCCGGTGCTCCGCGATCCTCCAGCCACGCGGCTTTCAGGCAGAGCTCTCTGCTAACACGCCCGGTAGCAGCTGTCCTGGGTGGACCCACCTGGGTCAGACAGCGATCAGAGGCCTCTGGGGGCCTGTGTTCAGGAAGAGCCGGCGAGTCTCACTGTGGAGTCGGCTCTGGGGTGGGGGCCGCCCCAGCCAGCGGTGAGCAGCAGGACTGACCGACGTGCCACAGAACACTGGGGGCCCAGGTGTGGAGGGCGCTTGAAGTTTGGAGCCAGAAGCGAGGGTCTAGGTTGGTGCTGAGGGCCACCCTTGGGTCCCGGGGTACCTTCTGCTTCAGCGTCGAGGCACCTGGAACCTGTGGGCTGGAGAAGCCACTCAGGGTGCTGTCGCTCTGCAGGGCCTGTCACTGGACATGTGTGGGGTCAGCTTCGCCATGGAGTTTGGTTAGCCCTTGGTCACTGTGAAGCCCAGCCTGACCGCTGTGTGGGCCGAGGCTCAGCATCAGCATGCGCTGTGCCCAGGAGAGATGCAGGCACAGGCAGAGCCCAGGACTCCTCTGCAGCAAGCGGGAGGGACTCACTCCGAGGGTCAGCCGGCCTCCCCGCAGCCTCTTCTCTGGAGAGAGAAGGAAAAGGGTAACAGCCTCTGCCCGCCCCAGGGATGAGCAGCACGGCCATGCCAGCCGCTCCCCCAGGCTGGCCTCACTGAGACCCAAGGCCGCGCTGGAGCCGGTGTGACTTAGACCCCGCGGGCCTGCACAGCGGCCCAGGGCCTCTGAAGAGCTGGGTCTCGTTCCGCGAAGCCGGAAAATGCTCAGGACTGCTTGAGAAAGGAACACTAAGGGGGGCGGGGCCCCATTCCTGCGACTCCTGGGGCCACACGATTCTGGGTCCCTGGTCACTGCCTCTGTGACTGTGAAGCGGGCCGCGTGGCCCCTCACTGTGCATCAGAGCACAGGACTGAGCACCAAGCACCTGGGCTCAAGGTCAGAGGAGCCGAAGGCCTACAGTTCAGAGGCGCCAGCTCCACCGATCCCCACAGTTCACAGCCCCGGGGTGCAAAGAACATGTGTTAAACTATTTTTAAATGACAGTGCAGAGCCCGGAGGTCTCTCTCCCTCTGCTCCCCAGCAGAACCCAAGACGATGCCTATCTTGGCCCAGACTGCCTTTACACGAGGAGCCAGCTCTCTCTACCCAGAAGTGCTTCCTCTTAACACCATCAGCACGTTTCCAGACAGCAAAAATGTAGGGTGTTTGCTGGAGACAAATATGCTAATCCTGGTTCTGGAGCCAACGGTGCTCTAAAAACAATCTGGATGTTATTTTTTCTGGGTTTCCTCCCACGTCAGATCGGCAGATGCAAACCAGAGAGCTCCTAAGGGTGCTGGCAGGTTCCAGGGCCAGGTTAACACCAAGACTGGCGAGGATGTGGGTGGGGGAATGCCACTCTGGCTAAACCCTCTCTGGCTCCCTGCTGCCTGGTGCCTCCTTCCCCAGACGTCAGCCTGAGGGCCTCAGAGGTCCCCAGCCAGCTTCCAGAGTGACCTCCTCCTGGCAGCCCTGCCCATCCTTCCAGCTGATGGGCCCTGGGCATCCCCACCTGTCCTCCCTGCTGAGCGGTTTTCCCTGAACGGGGTTGGTCAGCGTGGAAACAGCTGCTCCAGCCTGGCGCTGGCTTCTGGCTGGGCCGGTGCAGCACAAGGTCAGCCTCAGGATGGTGGCAGGTGAGTGGGGCGAGGGACCAGCAAGCAGAGGGGCCCTTCTGCCAGTGGCCATGGCAGGACACAGCAGCAGCAGCTGATCGGGACAAGGGGGTCAGAGGCCCTCCTCACAGATGTGCAAGCTCTCTGGGGTGCTGGGGGACAGCCAAGCAGGGAAGCAACGGTAATGCCTGTGCAAAGCCTCGGAGGTGGGACTCAGGTGGCCCAGCTACAGACCTGCAGGGACACAGTGGGCAGGAGTGGGAACAGCAAGGAGAGGCAAGGGAAGGCCCTGGTGGGGAGGGGCTGCTACCAGATTAGGAACCCACACGTTTGCTGTGCCGCCCTAGGCAAATCTCTGCACCTCTCTGGGCCTCAGCCTCTGCATTTCTAAAATGAAGACAAATTGACCGGTGAGCAAGGGATGCAGTGCCACCAGGGAAGGGTCCCGACCCCTTGCCCGAGGCCTGATTCTCAGAAAGCAGCGTGAGAATCGGCAAAGCACAGCTTCACCAGCAAGGCTCACGGAGGGAGGGGAAAGGAGGAGAAAAGGAGGGAGGGCGGGCAGCAGGATGCGCTGCTGAGAAGTCACCCTGAGCCTTGGAACCCAGGCCACACTTCTGGGTGAACTGTCCCCAACACGCCCCTCCGAGAGCCAGACTCCTGAGGGACCCTCCCCTGGGGCTCCCAGGGCATGCGCCTTTCCACGCGGGAAGGGAGTGCTCGGCCGCCGCTGGGCTCCCAGCTCCGCGACGCTGCCCCACGGTTCCCGTCCTCCATCCTCCGAGTGACTCGAAGCTTTCAGTGCACTTTTCCGGAGATTGGAACCCAGGTCGGCGTTGATGAGTTTTTCCCGGACTTCTTTCTATTTAAACCTGCTGACCTTCGGAGCCCACCCCTGCATAATGCAAGAGTTCTAGAAGATAAATCAATCAACGCTTGATGAAAATGCATTTGCAACTGCATTTCTGAGCTGGGCATTTCTTTAAAAGGCTCTGTGTTTAATCACTGCCAGTGTACGTGTGTGTGCACACGCTTGTGGGTGCAGAGGCTCGAGGGCAGAGGATACTTGGGTGTCTTGAATTCAAATTCCATCTCTTCCTGCTGCTGTGTGACCAAAAGTGAGTTCTCTAACCTCTCTGAATCTGTTTCTTCTTCCCTGAACGCAGGCTGGCCTGTTGCTTCACCAGGACTTAGGAGAAGGCAGTCACTGGGCAGCAGAGGCTGAATCTCAGCAACTTCTCCTGTGGGCAGCGCCACCCTGCTCCGCCTCTGGGTGCACAGTGGGGGAAGGTGTATTCCAGGGTATTGCCACCCCCTGAGGGTCCCAGGACCCTCCCTCCAACTCACCAGGCAGGCAGTCCCTGGAGTGCAGGCCATGTGCCCTGTCTGGTCCAGGGCCCAGGCTTCTGCCCACAACCAGCATCTCCTGCCCCACTGACCTTCTGCAGCCAGGCTTGGGGTGGACTTGGGCCTGGGTAGTGGCCAGCATGGAGGCAGAGCGCAGGCCTGACCACCTGCCAGCAGAGTGTCCAGAGCCTCTCCTGCACCCCCATCCTGGGTGCTCAGTCAATGGGAGGGCACCAGTGGTGGGGTGTGGGTGCTCAGGAAGGCCACCTGGGCACCCTTCCTAGGAGGGGCTCGGATCCCTGTGGGCCAGCTTCAGCTTGTGGTCACTGCCTGCCTGACGCAGTCGAGGCAACACCCCAGGAGGCAGGACGCTGAGGCGCTGCTGCTCTGGCCTCCACCCCTCGGCTTCCCAGGGTGGCTTGGTCCCCGCCTCCAGCACCTGTGAGGGAAGGTGGGGAGGACCCTGCCCGGCAGGAGCAGGCCTGTCCTGGGTTGAAGTCCTGGGTCCAGTTCTCGCCCCACTGCACTCCAGGAACCCGGTCATCCTGCCTGCGGCCTGGAGGACAGCACTCCCGGCCCCCGAGTGGAGGCCACGTGCCCAGAGACAGCGCTGCCAGCTGGGCTCTGCAGCCCGAGCACAGACATGGGGTCAGCCCCTCCAGCTAATCCCAGTGTCTCCACCAGCAGCCTCCTGAGAACCAGGAGCCCTGCTGGGGTGGAGCTGAGCCCTGCCACTCACGCCTCCAAGGCCCCTCTGGAAGCCCCAGGCCTCGGGAGACAGCAGGAACAGGCTGGTCCCAGCACAGGGACTCGCTGGGATCCACGGCCACCACTGACCTTGCGCAGAGCCTCAGGACCTGCAGAATGTGAATCTCGGAGAAAAATGGCCTGGGCAAGGGTCCAGGTAGGGCTCTGGCAAGTGAGTGCTGGACCCTGCCCATTTGCCTTGATGTCACAATAATTCTTAATCGTTTTTTTGAGCAAAGGACCCCATTTTCATTCTGCAGTGGCCCACACAAATTATGGGCAGCTGTGCAGGCGGGGGAGGACGGAGTGGGGGGCGCTCAGTCTCCAGATGTCAAAGCCCAGAGAATCAAGGGCACTGCTGAAGTACCGAGTTAACCAGGCCCGGAAACTTCCCCAGTCTCCCAGGCTGGGCAGGATGGGGAACAGGGAGGGGGGTCTCCCGCCGTCGCCTGACCCCTGAGTCGCCCTCGGCCCCGCCCGACCCCTTGAGAGCGCCTGCGGGGCTCAGGGTCACCGCCCGGCGAGAAGGTTAAGCAAGCAGTCGCTCTGGAGGGGGCGGGGCCTCCGCTTTGGGGCGAGCTGGTGCCCCCTCCGGGCTTGCCGGGGGAGGGGAGATAATCCTCCAGCACAAGCCCGCCGGGAGGCTGGAGGCTCGGGTGGGCCTCCGGCCCGCGAGGCCCGGCGATGAGGAGGACCCAAGAGAAGCGCGGGAGGCAGGAGCGCAGGGCCTGGGCAGGCCGCGGTAAGACCGGGCGGGGCGCGCGGGAGAGCGGCGCCCCCAGCCCTCGGCGTCAGCGCTGCCGCGGGGCAGCTGACAGCTTCGCTTGGGGAACTTAAAACCGCGTGGGGAGGAGCAGGAGCCCCGGAGCGCCGAGCAGCAGCCCTGGCCCAGGGGCCAGTCCGGGTGCCCAGGGTCAAGACCGCTCTCTGGCAACGTTTGGTCGCACGCAGGCACCAGGCCCTCCCCCGTGAGGTCCAGATGAGCGCAGGCTCGGCGAGGTGGCGTCGAGGCCCGAGCCTGGGCTCCGGACCTCAGTGCCGAGGCAGGGGTTCCCAGACTCGGCCTGGGCCGCTTTGCCACGCTGCTCTAGATTGTGTCCAGGGCCATTTGAAGGCTGTGTTCTGCCTGAGCACCGCGGACAGGCGGGAGCCGGGCCTGCACCGCAAGCCCTGGTTCTCGCACTTGAGCAGACGAGGCATAGCTGCGGCGAACTCGAGGAGGCTGCGGGGTCCGGGCTTGGGGGGAATGAAGGGGAGGCCAGGAAAGGCCCGAGGCCGCGGGGGGCACTCGTTCTTGGGACGGGAAGGTTCGGGTTCTTGCTCGGGAAGGCCTGAAGAGCCGGGCCTCGAAATCCGTGTCGCTAACCCCGCGTTTGCTGGGGCTGGCTGCGGGCGCGTCATTAGGGGACACTGGTTCTTCCCCCAGGACGACCCTGTCAAGGACCGGAGGGAAGCGGGGCGACGGGAGCCGTGGGGCCCTCGAGGCCGGTAACCTCTGCCCAAAATAGCCACAGGAAGGGGCGACGCTGGGGGACGAGGGGCCAGGCGGAGAGCCGCCCGGCTCGCAGGACTTAACACGTGGTTTCCTGCTGAGCGCTCCATCCCAATCACCAGCACCGGACTCTGTCGCGCCCCTCTACTCCTCTACTCGGACGGAGCTCGGGCTGGCGCCTGGGGTGGGATGGAGTGGGGTTTCGGCCCGAAGGACCCCAGTTCCTGGGTAGGTGGCCCCGACACAGGCGCTGGGCCCTCAGAAGCTTCCCGTCGCGGCTCGCGTCTGCACCTCTCCTGCTGTTGGTGTCCGTGTCCTCGCAGGTGCGCCGGGTCAGCAAGGGTGTTTCCTGGAGCCCAGCGGCTCGCCTCTTCCAGGGAGGGGAGGGAAGGCGCGCGGAGGCGACCGGAGAGGGGTAGGCGCGGCCGTCGTGCCCTCCGCTGGAGGAACAAGCAGAGCGCGAAGAAAGCAAGAAGAGAGCGAAACCCCAACCGGGAAAGGAAGAGCGCTACCTCCTCGATACGCGCAGACGCCGCGCGGGGTGGCCAGGGGCTGGGCGGAGGAATCCGCTCTCGTCGCGCAGGGGACCGCGCTGGGTCTCCTCCGCTGTCCTCGAGAACCCGCGGGCGGGAGACGGGCGGGGCTGCTCGGTCTGCCTTGGCGCGATGCGCGCACTCGGGACCAGGAACTTGTCGGGCCCCGCAGTCTGCAGAGGGCGTGTTTACGCAGTCCCACCGGTGAGGCTGCGAGGACTCCGCTGGCAGAGAGGCCAGAGAACACTGTGCCCCTCCTGGGCCGTTCAGCGCCGGACCTCGCCCTCCACAGGCCACAGTTTGCTGCGTGACCCCGCCCTCGCACATCCGCTGAGCGACAGTCTCCGCCTGCGTAAAATGGGTCTGACAGTGGTAAGGCAAGTGATCCAGGATGTGGGTGCTCTTTGAGCTGTTTGAAGCCCCAGGTGGGGCATAGACCAAAACAAATACCTCAACTGGCAGCTTCGCAACAGGGTCTGCAGGATTCGCTCCCCCACCAGGCCAGGCGCCGCGGGAACAGCAACTGTAGGAGGAAGCACCTAGGCCCACTTGCGCACGACCTCAGGGTGCTCAAACGCCGAGCTGGGAGAAGGAGCCAGGGCGGGGAGAATTCGCGGTAGGCGTTTTCCGCCGGGAGAAAAGAGTTCCAGATAGATTTGAGGGTCTCCTCCCGCCATCCTTCCTCCACCCACGTCACCATCTCCTCTTAGCGAAACAGGGCAGGGATCCCTGGGCTCCCCCCCTCCACCCCCGGTTTCCAGGTTCGTGCACACACAGGTCAAGGTAGGCTTTGCAGGGTTACAAAGTGCATTTCCCAACTTGGATACCTCCTTTTAATCTGCCAACGATTCGTGAGCTTCTGCAAAGTGCCCGTGGGAGTGTTCGGTTTTAGGCATAGCCTGGTGACTCGCCTGGGGGCTCTGGAGTCGGGCAGTAGGCACATCAGTGATCTGTGTTTGGAGAGGGGTCTTGGAAGAGGCCACGTTTGAGTTGGATCTGAGTGACACTGCTACTTGGAAAGAATGGCATGCAGCCAGTTCTGCTGAGTGAAGACAGTGCCCAGAGGACGTGTAGTTAGAAAGACAGCAGTGTCCGGGGCAGAACACAGGAAGACAGTGGTAACTGCCACCCAGCAGTGGGAAAGGAGCAGGTCCCCTGGATGCAGGGGGTCAGGAGATGAACTCAGACCTGGACTGGCAAAGGACTACTCTGGCAAAGTGGAGCCCTCTACAGTCCCCACCCGCCTGGAGGGCTTCTGAGATGCCAGCAAGGCTGGCATGCCCATGCCCTGCTCATGCCCTGCAGTCACCCACCGGCTCACTGAGGTTGTGTGGGCAGGGAGCTAGTAAGTTGGTCCTCAGAGGGAGGGATCATCATTATTGTGCCCATTCTTCAGAGGAGGAGACTGAGGCTTAGATCAGCAAACAGCCTAAACACAGTGGAATGACCAGCAAGAGCCAGCAACCCGCCTGGCAGGGAGACTGAGGGAAGCAGCCAGTGGGTGTGGGAGGAGCCCCCCACAAGACCCAGCCAACAGGGTTTCAAGGAAAGCAGAGTCCAAGGGTGCTGGAGGCTCTGGTCCTGCTGGTTGGGGGCTGCGACCTACCTTCCCGATCCCGTGCTCTGAATAGGGTCCTGGAAGCTCTAGAGCCTATGTGTCCACTGAGAAGCAAGGCATCCCGAGATCCTGGGAAGGCAGAGGCAGGAGACTCCCAGGAGGTTGCAGGATGCAGGCAGTTCCCTGGGGGTGGGCGGGAGGGAGGTGGGGGAGTGGGAAGCCGCCCTGCTGGCCGGGAGTGTTTGGTTGCTTTCCTTTCTTCCCACCTGGGTGCTGCAGCACCTCTCCTGCACTGGGGAGGAAGGGCGGTACCTGTGCTCAGAAACCCGCCGGGACCGCTCCTCCAGTGCACAGCAGGGGAGGCCAGTTTGCAGACTGCGAGGCCCTCCTGCTCTCCGGGGCTGTTTTCCTCCCTGGGGAGGGCTTCTGGCTTCCACCAGACCACTCAGCGTCAGCCTGGCCAGGACGCAGCGTGGGCACGATGGCGATGGCGCAGGGAGGCTGGCTGTCCTGCAATGCACCACGGCCTGGCGCTTTGGGTTCCTTGGACTGGGAGCAGCAAGGCCAGGCATGCTCTCCTGTGTCAGGGCACTCGAAGTCCCCACCTCTCGTCCCTCCCTCCCTCTGGGATTGGTGAGGGAGCAGTGGGGAGGGATGGAGGGTGGCTGTTGGTAGACCTGAGGCGACTGTATCTCTCCTCAAGGACAAAGCCACGTGCAGGCAGGGGGCGGGGCCAGGTTGCTTTCAGAGACCCTGAGTTGGATGATGAGAAGGAGGAAGGGGCGATCCCAGCACACTCCTGCAGGATCTGCTCCCATGGGGGGATTCCTGCTTCACCAGAATGGAGCAGAGAAAGAGTCCCTTCCACACACACGGCATTAGGCTAGATGATGCTGCCGGTCCCGAATCTGAGCACAACCCCCATCCTGAAATTGCACTTTAGAGTTGAATTCAATCATGAATCAGCTGCCTCTGTGGACCCTGAAGCTGTTCCTGGGGAGTGGATTTTTTGTCCCTGGCTGCCCATCTAAGGGTGTGGCCACCTCCCCTTGCCCCTCACTGACCAAAGTGTTCCCCTCTGGCAGAGGGATACCATTGGGCTAAAGTTTGAGTGACCCCTGCACCTCTCTAGTGCAGCCTGGTCAACTGCCCTTGTAAGTAAGTCGCACCCCTATTCTGATGCGGACAGTGGGTTCCGGAAGTTGTGCTCCTGGTGAGTTGGGTCAGTCCTCTAACCTCTACACTGTGTGTATGTAAGAGAAGGAGTAAGTGGAAAAGAGCTAATTTCCACCTTACATGTCACCACAAAGTGATCAGGCTGGACACTGCCTCCTGCTGGCATTTGTGCTAATCGCAGGCCAAGAAACTGGGCAAGTCAAGCCTCCTGGCTGCTGGATTCTTGTGGCTGCTGGACTTGATTGCCAGCCCCACGCAGCAATGATAGCATCCTTCGATGGATCTTAGAGGGCTACCTGGGGTCATGTAGGTCTGAGCCTCTTCTTCACGGTGCAGAATCAGGAAGCCTGAGCTCCAGGCAGGGTCAGGTCCTCTCACTCTGCTTCGCCATGGAGCCACCGTTTCTTTGCAATTGGACTGTGAGACTGAACAACTCCCAGCCTGTCTTCCCAGCTGGACTCCTGGACTCTCCTGGGTCCAGAACAGGTCTTTGCCCAATTAAGTGACTAAATGAAGTTGAGTGCACCTCTCCAGACCTGAGCCTGTGGACTGAGGATAAGACAGACCCTGCCATGGGGGATGGAAGCTCAGGTGGGGCAGGGTGCACACTGCCAGGGACTGTGCAGGCAGAAACCGTGCTGCCTTCCTGCTTCCTGTGCCCGCCCGCAGGCTCTGATTCCTTATTCCAGGATCCAGGGGCTGTGTGTGTATGCAGTTCCCCAAGAGAGTCCCTTGAGCATGCTTGGAAGGAGGAGACACTTCAATTCTGCCCCAAATGGAAGACCCAAAACCACACCAGAGACTCTGTTTTTTGATACCTTGTGTGTCCTGGAAGGGGTGCCAGGTATGGGGTTGCTGTGAAGTCTGAAAGCACATTTCCAAGTCTGCGAAGGAAGGACCAGGTGGGATGGAGTTGTTAAGTTAGTTCCACAAACCTCCTGAAGGTGGCGCCCTTGGGTCAGGGCCACTGCCTCAGCCTCCCCTGGTTCTGTTTTTATTAAAGACCTCTAAATAAATTCCCCCCGGGCTGCCTGCCCCCATTGTGCCAAAGCAGCCAGAGGATTCCAGAAGACTGAGCATCGACAGACAGTTGGCCAGGACAGTCCAGACCTCTCCAGTCAAGGTCCAAGAAGCTGTTTTGTGTTAGCATGTCCTCCCCTGGTCCCAACAATGCAGGGGGATTTGGACCCTGTTTGTCAACACATTTATTCAAACAGGTCTCTGTTTTGTTTTGTTATTCTGTATGATGCATTGAACCCAGGGCCTCATGCATGCTAGGCAAGCATTCTGCTACTGAGCTACAGCCCCAGCCCTTCTTAAATTTTTATTTCAGAACAGAAAGTGTCTTCATAAGTTTCCCAAGCTGACCTTGAACTTGTGATCATCCTGCCTCAGGCCTCTTCAGTAACTGGGATTATAGGTGTGTGCCACCATGCCAGGCCCAAGAGTTATTTTATTTTAATTTTGGACACCAGAGATTTAACTCAGGGACGCTCAGCTGCTGAGCCACATCCCAGCCCTATTTTGTATTTTATTTAGAGACAGGGTCTCACTGAGTTGCTTAGGGCCTCGTGGTTGCTGAGGCTGGCTTTGAACTTGGGTCCTCCTGCCTCCACCTCTGGGATTATAGGTGTACACCACTCACCAAGCTCAAGAGCTGTTTTAAAGGTGGCATCTGACCCTGTCTTGTCTCCATGCTGGCTGTCCATTCAGCACTCCACACTCCACAACACAGAGAATCAGACCCCCTTGCCAACTGTAGTTCACCTGCGTTTCCAGAGGACGGCAGGTTGCCACTCCCCTCCACCCCTGGCCTCATCGTCCCCTCTGGGGCGCTCGGCATACGCTGAGCTGTGAAGTGAAACCTCCTCATTCCACATGTGTCCTAACACAGTGACCCACGCAGGTGCCGGCGCTGAATGCAGTAGGACACCAGCTGGTGGTCAGCACAGGTCTCTGGGCTGGTGGCCTCAGAGTTCTGTCTGTGTACAGGCCTATATGTGCATAGAGGCCTCTGCCCGAGGGGCGCAGGCAGAGCCCACTCCTGCTCAGGCACAGAGCATCCAGAAAGGCTGCCCCAGGCCCTCCTTGGTGGAGTCAGGTATGGATGTGGCAGCAGGTTCGACGCCCATGTGCTCAGCTGTCTGGCTGTCTCCCTTCCACGGGTCCCCTCCCCTCTCCCTGCCAGGGCCTGCAGCTGAGCTCAAGGGGATCTCTGGGCAGCCCAGGAAGGGGGTGCGAGAAGTGGGAACAAGGAAAGGACCATGTATGCCCCTCCTGTGCCCTGTGTACCTCAGCAGGGGCCGGGAGCCAGCCCTGGGCTGCAGGAGGACTGGACTGAAGTTCAGAGCCGGAGGAGGCCCTACCTGTGTCCCCTCCCTGGGCCTCCTCTGGGGCTTGCTTGAGGAAGCAGCCATGCCTCCGTCCATGGCAGTGAGTGGGAGGCACTGAGTCCCCACAGGGCGAGGTGCGGGAGCCAAGGCGAGCAGCCTCCGGGGCTCTGCACAGGGTCGGGGGCTCTGCACAGGGTTGGGGGCTCTGCAGGGGGTCAGGGGCTCTGCACAGGGACGGGGGCTCTGCACGGGTCATTGTTTGGGACCCTCCTTTGCACTCATGTCCCAGGAAAGTTAGCATTCTAGCTGTGGCTCAAAATCCTACTTCCTGCCGTCACTGGGGTGGCTCTGCCCAGCCCCACAGAGAAGATGGCTGACGACCCCACCCGTGCACGCCCTGGGCCCTGCTGCTGTGGGAGGCTGGCCAGCACCTGAGCTGGGCATGTCTGTCCCAACCTTTCTAGGGCACACTGTAGACGGGGCCATTTCTAAACGAGAGGTTTACTTCTCATCAAGCTGGAGGCCGGAAGCCAGGTGCCTGCAGCGTCCCTGTCTGGTGAGGGCCGATCTGTTTCCGAGATGGGCCCTGTTGCTGCCGCAGGGGTGAACTGCCCTGAAGCCCTGCTGTCGGCACTGATCCCCTGCCTGCTGGTGCAGTGTGGCACGCCTTGCAGGGTCCCACCTCTTGGTACTGTGGCACTGGGGGTGACATGTCAACGTGGGTTAGAAAGATGGAGACATTCCGACCATGGCAGTGTCCCCAGAGACATCAGGTCCTGGTCGGCTTATACAGATGAAGGTCCGCGTGAGTGTCAGGAATCGTGAGCTCACTGGTGAGCCCTGCACGCAGCCACGCATGCTCCCAGGTGGGAGCAGGGAGAGCTGAGGACGGAGGAGAGCTGGCCACCAGAGGTGATGTGGTATCAAGGCTGGAGGCAGCAGGGAGCCTCCCTGGAACCCCCAGGAAGTGGTGAGCTTAGATGGGGGCCATGGCACAGAGGTCACCACTGAGCTCCGTGGTGACCGCCTTGTCAGCCTGCAGTGGCTGAGGCAGAAGGGTGTTTGGAGAAGCAGGAGGAAGAGGAGAGGAAGAGGAGGTCAGGGAAGGGGGAGGAGGGGTGGAGGGAGAGGGCCAGGAGCCGAGGCAGGCTCTCCAGCCCCTTGGGGCTCCAAAAGCCGGGCGGGGCTTGCGGGGCGGCTCGCAGGCCCCCTCTGCCCGCAGTCACATGGAATCTGTCCACAGAAACAGGTGCCAGCTCTCGGGCAAACGGCGATGAGTTTCCATATAGTGAATGGAAATGGAGCTGCTGGTGCATCTGCCACCCTCAATCCATGCAGCCCCGAGCGGGGTCCTGGGGCCCGAGCTGGAGAGGGGCAGGGTCTGTGTGTGTCCGAGTGTGTGGGCGGACACGCGGGGGCCCAGGCTGCCTGCGGAGGAGGTCTGTCAACAGGTCTCGGGGGGCTCCAGGGCGCGTTCCAGAGGCCAGCATCAACCCCTCGTATCCGCGTGCGTTTGTCTGTTTTGAGCGTGTGCTGTTTATATGTCATGTGCATGCATACTGTGGACAGCACGCTGGTGCTTGGTTGACAGGCACCCTTTGATGACACTATGGTCTGCAGACCTCCTTCTGGCTGAGCTGGGCACACATGAGCTCCTCTGTTGAATGTGGAAACTGAGGCTTGGCATGGTCAAGTGGCTGCTCTGGGTCACTGAACTGCCAAGGTGAGCTGGCCTGAGTGCCTTGATGGGGGCGCAAGCCAACATGGCCATGTGTTGGTCCTGCTCACTTCTTGGGGGCTTTTGGCCTGCCCACCCTTCAGCACTTCCTGCACAGGAGCTCAGGAGGACCCGTGGGTTCCACTCACGTCCACTGCTCTGCCCACGGAGAGATGGCCTCGGTGTGCCTCTGAGCCTCTGTTGCTTATCTTAAGGACCAGACTCCTTGCTTTGGTGACTATAAAATTTCTTATTTCATTTGTTCTTGCACCTGGTACAAAACTTGAAGTCCAAAGGCCCAGGCCCAGCGGACAGTGGCAGATCCTCCCCCCCGGGCTTCAGTACCCCGTCTGCTCCTGGCGCTTCTCACAGATCCACCCGCGCCCTAGTGCTGGTGCTGCTTGCGGGGGGCCTCAGGACAGGAGCATGCTTTCTGTCGCCTTTCTGGAGGTCAGAAGCCCCAAATCAGAGGGGCCTGGCTGGGCTCCTGAAGCTCTCGGGGAAGGGTGAGCCCCGGGCTCTCTCCAGCCTGGCTTCCTTGGCCTCTGCGGTATGTCAGTCAGTTTTTGTTGCTGTGACCCAAATACTGACCAGAATAACTTGGAGAAGTAAATGTTTATTCTAGATTCATGGTTTCCGAGGCTCAGTCTATGTTTGGCTGAGTCCATTGCTCTGGCCCGAGGTGAGGCAGAACATCATGAAGCAAGGGTGTAGAGCAGGGGAGCTGCTTGGCTCAGGGCAGCCGGGAAGCAGAGAGAGAAGGAGAGCCAGGGACCAGATACAGTCCCCAAGGCACATCCCCAGTAACCTGCTTCCTCTAGTCACACCCCACCTGCCTCCAGGTACCACCAGTGGTGCATTCAAATTTATTAATCCATCAAGTGGAAGGATCCACTGAGCATCCATGACCCAGCCTTGCCACCTGAAGCACTGCTCTCTTGCCTAGCACATAAGCTCTGTGGGGGACATTTTTAGATCAAAACCATGACGTGGGGGCTTGCTCCAGTCTCCCCAGGACTTCTTCCTCTCTATGCATCTGTGTCTAGTGTTTCTATGGGAACATCAGTCAGGGTGATGTTAGCCCACCCTGCTCAGCATGGCCTCACCTCTAGTTACATCACCAAGGACCACCTCCAAATAAGGCCACATTTGGAGGCACTGGGGGTTAGGACTTGGAAATGTGAATTTTAGCAGGGGACCACACCAAGAGACACCACACCACCAACTATTCAAGAGTTCATGTAGGTGTGCACTTATGTTCATAGATACACCTGTTTACAAATGACCCCTTAACTCACAATCCCACCCTAGGGTTCCTGTTTTCTCACAGATCCTTGTTCCTTGGGGCAGCCCCGGATCAAGGCCTCTGCCTTCTGCATCCCAGGTCCATGCTGTGACCACTTGGAGATGGATCAGCCATACATTCCCCAGCCCCCTACTGGTTTCAGTTTTTTGGAATCATGCGCCCTGCCACAACGGATGCCCAGTGGTGTCACTAGGTGCTACAAATTCGTAGGGACTCTGTGAGCATTCATCAGAAGCCCCAGTACAAGGCCACCACAGTCAGGGCTGGAAGTGGCTGCTAACCCCATGGAAGGGGAAGAGCAAGAGTGTGGGACAGGAGAAGTGGGCTTGTTTCTGCCTCCACCTGGCCCTGGCCAGCCCCTTCCAGCCCACCACAAGGACAGCTAAGCCTAGAGTATTACCCCAGAGCTAACCACAGACACCTGTGCCCAGCTGGCCTAGGGGACCCTGAGCAGGAGCCCCACAAACATGCCCTTCCAGGCTGCAGACATGCACAGCAAGATCAAGGGGCTGGGAGAGCTGTCCAGACTCACTTGCTGGGCCCCTGGGCTGGCCAGCTTCGCTTTCCAGAATCTTCCTCTGGCTCCTTGGGAAAGGCTCCCTGCAGCATGGTCACCAGCCCTTTGTTCCAGTCTCTTTTCTCCAGCCCCACGTCACTTCCAATCAGGGTCACAGGCAGCCCGAGCTAGTCTGAAGGTCCCCAGTGATTTGGAAAACTCCGAGAACAAATCTGTACTCCATTGTGGAATCCGAATCCACTCCCACCTCGAGGTGCTCTTCACATTAAAACCATACGTCCCTCGCCCAGCCTTAAAGTGACCGCAAATGTGAAAATCTTCATGGAGTCAGGAAATGCTGGATCTTGGAAGGCAGAGCCAGAGGTTCCAGAAGGAAACCAAGGGCCAGACTTTGTAGCACACTTTAAAACTGTCACAGAGCATCCACCCAGGGACTACTTCCTTCAGGACAGAAGTCTCTCCAGCAGGGTAGGAGTCTATGTGCACTGTACCCCCTGCTGCCACCACAGCCACCAGCCCAGAGACCCTTTGTATGTCCTTTTCCGGAGGAGGAAGCCATGTGTGGAGTCTCAGTGCTGGTCACTGGCAGAGGTGAACCCAAATGCACCCATTTCTGCCTTTTTATGGCAATGTCCTCTCTCCAGGAGAAACTACCAAACCAACTGGATGGCCCAGGTTCCTGACAGTACTGGCCCTGAGAAGAGGTGTCCTCAAAGTCACATCTACCCAGCCTCCCTGCGCCTGCCACTCACTGCGAAATGTGTTGAGAAAGGAAACCAAAGCGCTGGGAGGAGGCAGGCAGGTTCCCTAGCGAGGAGAGCAGCTTGCTGATGGAGGACCCAGGTAGGGGTGGCTGTCCCTGACCAATTCGCTCAACTTTTTGTTTGTTTGATTGATTGATTTGCTTGCTTCCTTATTTATTTTGGCGCTGGGGATTGAATCCAGGGGCACTCCATTCCAGAACTACATCCAGCCTTCTTTGAGATCCCTCCAGTAGCCAGAATTACAGGGGATGCCACCTCTACTCAACTTTTTGTTTTTTAATTGATTTTTAAATTTGTCAGCGGAATGCATTTATACATTCTGATAGGTCATACATAAATGGAGTGTAATCTCTCACTCTTCTGATTGTACATACTGCAGGAGCACATGGGTCATGCAGTGTATGTACATGAGGCCATAAAGTCTGTTTCACTCCACTCTCATCCCTCCCCCATACCCCTCCCCTCCCTTCGCGTTCCGCTACCCAATATAAAGTAACTCCGTTCTTCCCTATCCCCCACCCCCTTATTGTGTATTGTGAATCAGCATCCGCATAACCGAGAAAATTCGACCTTTGGTTCTTTGGGCCTTGGCTCATTTCAGTTAGCATGATATTCTCTTAACTCCATCCATTTACTAACAAATGCCATAATTTCATTCTTAAAGTTTCCAAAATAACCTTTACCAGCGCCCCCGGTGAGGTGTAGTGTTTGCTGAGCACCTAATCAGGTGAGCGCCTGTCCCAAGCGGGGACTCGACACGGACCAACCACCGAGCCTGGGGCAGGGCGAGCGCAGCGAGAGCCCAGCTAGGGGCCTCTGGGCAGAGCGCTGGCCTCCGGGGAGGCCCGCGGGAGGCGGTGCCGCAGGCTGGAGGGCTCAGCGTCCGCTTCCGAGGCGGCTTCGCCGGACCGAACCGGACTGGCGTGGGCGCGCGTCCTCGTTTGGGTAGGTGGAGAGGCCCTTCCTCCTCCAGCGCCGGCAGGGAAGAGTCGGGGCTTTCGGGACTGGTCGTGGGGCGCGCACTCGCGGCCCGCGCCCGGAGAGCCTCGAGGACGCGCCGCAGCCCCTGCAGCCCCGCCGCTCGGCTCCGGGATATCTGGGAGCTGGGGCGGGAGGGCCAGGCCGCCCCGTCCGGAGAGCCGGGGGCCGGGCACGCGAGCACCAGGGCGCGTCGCTCTCCGCCCTTCCCCAGGGTCCCGGTCCTGCCCCTCCTCCCCAGCCGCCGCCTCCCGGGTTTGTCCCCTCCCTCCCCCCTCCCTTTGCCCTTCCCCCTCGCTCCCTCCCTCCTCTCTTCCTCCCTCCCCTCCTCCCGGCAGCCTCCGGGCGGTGGAGTCAACTCCGGGAAGCGCCACTTAACGCGTTATGACTTTCACAAGGAGGGAAGTGGTTAGACCCTCAAAAAGCAGCCAAAATAATTTTCAAACATTTGGTCTTTTCCATGGCAAATGCTTTTAATATATGTTAAAGACCTATCCACGCCATGGTGTCCCCTCAACCCCGAGCTGCCCATTAGGGTGGGCATCATTTTATTCCCACTGCCCAGCCTAGGACACCGAGGTCTCCAGGGCCTGGTGGAGGCCAGGATCCCGGTGGCCAAGCTCTGCAAGGACAGTCTGCGTTGGTTGTGACATAAGGGAGAGGCTGTGGCAAGCCCGCAAGAACGTCCCAACTGACTGCTGCCAGGGCCCGAGCCGGGAGCGAGGAGGAAGAAGGCCCTGCGGGATGGCTGCAGGGGCGATGGCTGGCGCCTGCGGCCTTCCTCACTCTGCCCATCCTCCAGCCTGCCCTTTCCTGATCACGCTGGGCTCTGCCTCTGTTGGCTGGACCACCTCTCCTGGCCCATGCTAAGCACCTCATTTTGGTTGTCCTGGCCTCCCATTCACCCCACATATTCTATGACTTTCTGATGACTCTGCCTGAAACTAAGTTTTGATCTTGTCACTTCCCTAGCTCAACAACCTTCAATGGCTGCCCCCTGCTTTGCAAATTAAGAACCCTACTCTTCAGCTGGGCATGTGATCTCAAGGAACCAGATCCTCAGCTTACTAACCACTCCTGCACTCAGTGCACCTCCTTCACCCTGTCAGCAAGTAGAGAGTCTCCCGCCAACACCCAGCTCCCCATTATCCGCACCGAAGCGTCACACTTGTGAAAGTCAGGAGAGCCAATGCCGGGAGCATGGGAGGAAAGGGAAACAGGCACAGCTGTTGTGGAGAACAGTTTTGAAGGGCTGCGGGAGTCTGTGTAGACCATCACCTAGGCCCCCCACCCCAGGCTTCACCTCCAGAAAAACTCTCAGGCCCGTAAAGGAGGTGGAAAAGTTCTGCTCATACCAGTATTGTTTGCAAAAGCAGAGCTGGAAGCCACCTAGGAGTCCCCCAGAGGGGGCTGGGGGAACCAGAAACCATTCAGCATGTGTGTTTTCCTGAGTGACCAGAGTACCTCTCCTGTTTTCTGACAGGTGACTTCAGCCTTCTTCTCACTGGAGGAGGGGTCTCTGTCCCCTACCCTGGAACATAGATGGGAGCTATGACGGCTCCAGTCAAGAGTGAGGTGGAGTAACTTGGCAGTTACCAGGCTAGATTCCGCCCAGCACCCCAGTCTCTGTCCCCTCTTTTCCTGGGAACCCGTGTCTGAGGAGGCCCAGGTCCCCTGGAGAGGACCCGGCAGGGGTCCCTCAGCAGCCAGCATCAGCCCCAGATAAATGAGCAGATGTGCTGTACGTGAGCCCATGTGCAACCACACACTCTGGGTTTCCCAACTGGGGCCCAGACTCCATGAGCTGGAGGCGAGCCATGGTGCTCTGGAGGGGCTCTGAGCACGCTCACAAGGGCACACCAACGTGGGGAGCTGTGTGATGCAGCTGTAGAAGCAAATGCTGGCTTAGAACACCGCGGCAGAGAAGGAGCAGGGCAGCTGCTGCTGTAATCTCAGCTCCTCTGAGCTGGGGCGAGATCCAAGTTCAAGGCTAGCCTGGGCACCTTGGCGAGACCCTGACTCAAAATAAAAAATATACCAAAATAGAAAGGGCGGAAGGCAGCTCAGTAGAAAACACTTGCCAAGCATCCCTGAGAACCTGGGGTCCATCCCACACCTGGGGGCGGGGCATCCTGCAGGTACCGACATAGATATGGCGCACACATATACAGCAGGTCGACGCCCTCAAATTCCACCAATCACAGATCAAAAAATATTCAAAGGATGGTTTTGAGTCCCAGCACTGCAAAATAGACACACACACACACACACACACACACACACACACACATATATGAAAAACTGTACTGAACAGGTAGACTCCTGGTCATGATTCCCTAAATACAGTATAACTACTTGCACTGTATTTGATATCACAAGGCATTTAGCTATGACTTTAAGTACACAGAGGATTTGCAAATTCAGCTCTATTTTATATCAGGGACTTGAGAGTTTGGTATGGTATGGGAAGGGGGTGTCAAAGGACAACTATAATTTTTTTTTAAATGAGAAGTAGAGGAAGTATATAAAGATGTTTTGTTTTTGTAAATTAATACATAAGAGCAGGCACTTGGGACAGCAGGGAATGATAAGGAGAAACAAGATTGGCATAAGGAATGAAAGAAACGAAAATAAAATCTAAATTTTAAGATACACTTTCTGTAAAATTGTTCCAAAAAAGTTTATTTAAAAAAAAAAAGTGGTGTCCCCCTATAGTTTGGGACTCCGATCTATGCTCTCAGGGATCATTCCCACAACCCATTCACTCGGATTTATGGGGCATATTGGGTACCAGCCCCTGAGCCGGGCACTGCGTCACAGTGGTGAGGAAGACAGCCCCTGCTGAAGGCAGGCGCTCTCCAATAGAGGCCTCTGGACTTCCTGCAGGGATTGCTGGAGAGTCCAAGCGCTCCCACCAGACAGCGGAGAGATGCTAGGAAGGGCAGAAGAGGACAGAGGAGTGACAGATATGGCGGTTGCTGGCCCTGAGGAATGAAGGTTGTGGCCTGGTTTTTGGAGCTGGGGCAGTTCCTCAGTCCCCCAATTCCGCCTAGTACCTACAGGGGGTGGGGTGGGGCAGAAACCCTGGGCCCTGGCCCTGGGAGTGCCGGAAGTCCCCGCTGAGAGTGGCAACCTCACAGTGTCTGTGGAAGCGCTCCCGACAATCGCTGAGCTGAGAACCGCGGGACACTCGGACCTGCCACACCCGACGCACAGAGTCGCGGAGGCAGCGATGCCGGGTTCGCGCCTCCGCCCACAGTCCAGCCCCGAACTCTCCGCTCACCTGGACGCAGGGGTGCGCACCCGGCCCCAGGAGCCCAGGACCAGCACCCAGCACCCGTCGGGCCAGCTAGCGCGTCCCTAACTGCCTCTGTCCCTCAGCTGCAACCACCCGCCCACTCGCCAATTCCCGCGCTGTGCCCCAGGCTTCAACTTGGCGGTCGTCGTGAACCACAAGGGGAACCAGTGTCAAGTTCTGGACGGGGGATGCGCCAACCGCCCCGAGCCGACGCCAGCGGGTCAGAGCACTCCCCGGGTTCGGCGAGCGCCTCGCCTGGCTCCGCAGCCCGCACGCACGCCCAGCAGGCACCGCTCCCTCCCGCGCCCCCCAGAGGCGGTGCGAGGACAGTAGTGGGCGCCGGGCACCGTGCAGCCTGCTCTCCCACGCCTCGCAGCGCGGGCGGCGCTCGTCTCAGGGTTTCAGGACTTGAGACGTGAGGCTCCTGATCTAGGGCCACAAGTCCCAGAGAAGAGGGGCTTAGAATCCAGGCTCTTAGGAAGCCCCCTCGGGCTTAAAGAGGACATGCCCGCGTCCTAAGGGCGCTCACTCAAAGAAACGGAAACCACGGCGCAGTCCTTGCAGGCTTGCGGTTGGACGGAGAGGACACGTAAGGAGGCGCAGCTCTAGGGGGGCCCGGGCAACCTGCATAAATTGGGTGTTTATCCAAATCGCGCCCCTCCATGCAGCCATCGCCTTGTTACTCGGGGCCCTGCTGTGGCTTCGCTTGCCTCATTTAGCCAGATTCCCTGGACCTGACGACATTTGCCCAGGGCTTGTGTGCCGCTCTTCCTCCAAACGAATTTGGGTGACCATTTCTTCCTGGGGCTCAGCCCCTCTGGCTGGGGCACCTGTACCCCTTGGAGTCTCTGTCCCTGGACACCCCAGGGAGCAGGACTTGGGAGACCTCACCTCTTCACTAAACCGCCCAGCTTTGGCTCAGTGTCTTCATCTATGAAATGGGGGGAGGAACACATCGATGTGGCTGTCTCAACCCATCGAGTCCCTGTCTTTGATTCTTTTTGTCCCACTTGGGGCAAAAGAAGGATTGAACATCTGGTCCTGGAGTCTGCAGAGAAGTCCACCTCATGCCCTAGGTAGTGCACCCACTGGGCACCACAGGTCCTTTACCACTGCCACCCAAAGGCGCGTCCAGGCCGTGCACCCAGGAGATACTGCGCTTTGTCTGCCACCACTGGCCCACAGGATCCTACCGTCTGGGCCCCTGGCCCCTCCCCGCATCCCTTCCTGCTACTCCGCTGCCCGGCTGGACTCAGGCATCCCTGCAGGGCAAGCCCTAGGCCCGGAGCGTCAAAATTTCAGGCCTCTGGGGCCGCTTACCAACTCAGGGAGTCTCTTCTCACGTCAGTATTTCCCTCCGGAAAATGGGGTGATGCTCCCTTCACGGTGGTTTGAAAAATTAAGCGAGGTAGAAAGTCCCTGTCTCGGATACCGGTGGGGGCACGGGCGGCTGAAAGCATCTCTCGGCTATGACCCGCGTGCTGTGAAGTTGGTACCACCTGCGCTCGCCCCTGTTTCGATCCGGTGACTTGGCAGTCACCTGCTAGCCGAGAAAGTGAATCAGAAGGTTACTTTTGAGCCTCCCTAACTCTTCCGTTGCCGAGCTCCTGAAACAGGGGACTCCTCAACTCTTACAGGCAGAGAAATGAAGGTTCAAAGAGGGACCTGCAGCCAAGACCTCCGGCGGGCGTCCGAGACTGGGCCGGAAATTCCCACCCAGTTCCAAGGTTCAACCGGGAGCTGGGTGGCGGCAGTGCCAGTGCAGTGGGGACCCGCTCCCAAAAGGCGGGTCGCAGGCAGAGCCCTGCACGGTTGCACTTCCTCACACACTGAGACTGAGCCTGGGAACGGAAGAATTACAGCACGCTACACTTTGCAATGAAAGTGTACTTAACAAAGTGTAAATATTAAAACATGCCGCATTTTTGCAGCCCTGCTTTGGCAAACTCCCGTGTTTAAATTATTTGCGGAGTCTTAAAAAAACGAAAGATTGCGGCCCATCTTCTTGTGGCTTCTTAGAAGACTCGGTGTCTTCACACCGCCCTGCACACGCTCACACACACACAGACGCACAAGCACACATGACATACACGCGCGCGCGCGCACACACATGGATTCGCTGGGTCTACCACTCTCCCGCGGCGGGGTAATTACGGCTCTGGCCGGACGGTGATTGGCCAGTCTGTCTTCATCGGGGCCTTGCCGCCAATGGGCAGCGGTCCACCCGAGGCCCCGCCCCCCAGGCGGGAGGTGGTGCGGACCGCTGGAATGCATCGCGCAGGGCCCGGCCGGCGCGACCCCCGCCCGCGCCCCGGGCCGCCCGCCTTGGCCACGCCGCCGCCTGCGCTCAGGGTCGGAGCAGCGTCTACGCCAGTGGCCGCGCTCGGGGCCGCCGCGGCGTCCTTGGGGCTGAGCTGGCCGCCCGCCCGGCGCGCGCCGCCCCGCCCCCGGCCCCTCCCCCCTCCCCGCCTCCGGTGAGGCCGGCCCGGGCGGCGACCAGAGCGGCGACGTGAAAGGCGAGCGAGGCGGCCTTCCCGCGGCTGTCCGCGCGCACCCGCTCCCGCCCGACCCAGCCCAGCGTGGAGGCCGCCGCCTGCCCCGCGGGGCCCGACGCCAGCGCCCGGGGCAGCGGCTCCAGGGCTGGCCCGCGCGTGCGCCTGGGAGCCGCGTGCCACCATTCCCAGCGGGGACTGGCTGCGCCCCGGGCACCGGCGACCCCAAGGAGTCCAGCAGAACCCGACGGGCCCGTGGCCGTGATGCCTGACGAGCTGACGGAGCCCGGGCGCGCCACGCCAGCCCGCGCCTCCTCCTTTCTCATTGAAAACCTGCTGGCTGCCGAGGCCAAGGGCGCGGGACGCGCAGCCCAGGGCGACGGCGGCCGCGAGGAGGAGGAAGAGGAGGACGACGACCCAGAGGACGAGGACGCCGAGCAGGCGCGGCGGCGACGGCTGCAGCGGCGGCGACAGCTGCGAGCGGGCACTGGGCCGGGCGGCGAGGCGCGGGCCCGGGCGCTGCTCGGGCCGGGTGCGCTGGGCCTCGGTCCCCGGCCACCCCCCGGGCCCGGGCCGCCCTTCGCTCTCGGTTGCGGAGGTGCGACGCGCTGGTACCCACGGGCGCACAGCGGCTACGGAGGCGGCCTCAGTCCCGACAGTGAGTGTGAGGGCGCCCGGAGGGGTGGACCAGGCGCGGGGTCCGTCTTCCCCTGCGCATTCGTTTGGAGACTTAGGGCTGGTCGCCGCCCTTTGTGCCCCCCCCCCTTATTTGTAGCAGAGTTTGGGTCGTGTAGGGTCCCACGGAGCCCCTTGCTGGGCGAGTTTGAAGGCCCTCTTCCTGGGACAGGGGCAGAGATGGAGCTGCACCCACGGCCTGGTCCTAAGGAGACAGGAGCGGGCGGAGAGGGCTCTCGGGTCGGGTCGGAGAAGTGCAGCCTCCTGGAGAAGAGAAAAAGAAGAGAAATCGTACAGGGAGATGACAGGAGAAGGGAGAGAGGGGTGGGAGAAAAGAAAATGGAAGGATGGAGGAAGAAAGAGGAGTGTGGTGAGAGGAAAATGGGAGGCCGCCGGAAGCATCTCCACAGCACAGCACGTAGATGTGTGTGTAGTATCGTGTACACAGCGCCCATCCAGTGGCTGACTGACGGGGACAGAGCAAGGGCCATCGGAGTGAGTTCCCTGGAAACACGAGGGCTCTGAGCAGAGGGCGCGGTGCCCGCATTTCCCCCTCTCCACCGCATTCCCTCGGGTGGACTGTATGGGAGGGGAGCTTTCTTCCACAGTAGCAATGTCCCCCAGAGTCCCATTTCCTCTGCTGCCAGCTTTAGGCAGAGACTGGGGCAAGGGCCTAGTCCTCTCTAAGGGTCCTCCTGGGTTCCAGAACTGCACCAGGCTAAAGGGAGCCTGTCCTGAAGCCCCTATTCCAACCCCCTTGCCTTGTTTTCTGCCTCCCCCGCAGCCTTTGTTTCCCGAGGAGAGCTCCCTCCAAGCAGAGGGCAGGGGCTTCTCGGCTGCAGAACCCATTCGCATCTCTTGCCTGGGCTTTCTGAATCTTGAATTCTGCCCCTCGCCCAGGGTGGCAGCCTCCCCTATGAACCTGCCCTTTGGAGGGAGAGCCCTGGAAGAAGGACCAACAAAGCCTTTCCAACTTCAAGCCTCCCTCTGCCAGCTCCTCTTCCAGACTCACAGCCTGGGAGGCTGCTAAAGACCGTTTTCCAGGCTCAGAGCTCTGGAATCCATTTGGTATCTGTGTGCATGTCTGTGTGTGCTGGGGGAGTAAGCAGCCCCTCTCCCTGGTTGGATAACCCCCTTCCTGGTGTGGGAGTGACCCCCTTGCAAAAGGACCCACAGCTCAGAGCCTCCAAAAATATCCAGCCATCCACCCTCTTTATGCAAATTTGAGCAGCGCCTCTGTGGTTTGCCTGAAATCCAGTGATTCCATTTAGTGTCCCTCTCGGGTGATTCTAAAAAGGATCTTGCAGGGTAGCATTTGTTCTCCCTTTGCCCCAGAGCCCCTCCCCACCTGCAGCCCAGGCAGTAGCCCCTACAGAGGTGGCTGCTTCTTATGGCTCCTTATTTTGTTCAATGCGGGTTAGGGTCCCAGTTTCAAGCGACCCTGCTTGATGCCTGTGGCAATGTGTACCTCTGTTCATTTGGAGATTTGGAGGTGTTGTGGGGGGTAGGGACTTCCCAGATCTAATGGCATGAACAACTGCTACCTTACTTCTCCGTGGGCACCAAGATGGCACGTCATGGGGGTTGGGTAGGGGCAGAAGCAAGATCTGCAGGGCTCCGAGAACACCAGGCACAGCCATGCATCCAAGCCCACCGATGTCTGCACCGCTCACACAGGCATGCAGAGAGCCCACACCCCCTGCCACCTGAGTTCTTGCCTTCAAGGGCCAGCCAAACTCCACCTCAACCTCTGATCTCTCAGTCAGGACCTGCCCTTTGATGTGCGGATTCCAGGGAAGGGCAGGCTGGTCTGAGTTGGCTTTGTGGCCCTGGAGTGTGTGGCCCTACCCTCTTCAATTGATACACGTGTGCCAGGGGCCTGGGTGGACTTCTTTAACCACATCACCCCTTGCAGCCCTGTGGGTCTCTTTCTCCCTTTGGGAGATGAGGTGGAACTTGGTCTGGGAGCTTGAGCTCAGCAGTTCCTCTTGCACCATACCCCAAACCTAGAAGCAGAACTGCCAGTGTAGAAGGTGTTTGGCGCTGGGTGCGGTTGCTGGTTTCTTGTGCTCCCTTTGAGCGAGGCTGCGGCTGGAGAAGTCATGCTTCTGTGGGCATCTGGGTCAGGGGTCCAAAGTATGGGGGTTGCCCGTGTCACCCAACCACAGTTTTCTTATGAGGATTGTCTGCCTCCTCCTGGGGGTGTTGCCATGCTCACCGGCGGCGTTTTACGTCTGCTCCTGAGAGTGCGCTGGGAGGGTCACAGCCGGCCTTTATTCCTGGGCTGGGAGGCTCAGCCTGTGTGGGTGCGGCTTGCAGGGGTGACTGTGCTTGCAGCGTGAGGACATCTTTCCTCTTGTCTCAGGGGTTTCTGCAAGTCTTTTGTGCCTTTTCCCCAAGGGTGGCAGTGTAGTTGGGAGGGGGTAGCCAGAGGGTCGGCTGCTTTTTGCCTTCAAGTTGTTTCTTTTCTCTTCTTTTCTCCTCTCTCTGTCCTCTGGTGTGGGTGTGCAGTTCTCAGTGAGAATGTGCCCGTGTGGCTTGCTGCAGATCTCTGGTCTTGGGGTCCACCTCCTGCCTCTTCTGCCTTCCTTCACCCTGCCCCCAGTTCTGGATGCCAGGGCCCTAGTGTGGAATGTTCTCCAGCTTGAGGTTGTGGGTCATCTCAAGGTGGGCACCACCCCTGGAACAAAACATTATGCCCTCTCTCCCCCTGCAGCCAGTGACCGGGACTCACCGGAGACCGGCGAGGAGATGGGCCGCGCAGAGGGCGCCTGGCCTCGGGGCCCCGGGCCGGGAGCGGTGCCTCGGGAGGCAGCGGAGCTGGTGGCACAGGGCCCGGTGGCCAGCGGGGAGGAGGCGGCGGAGCTGGCCGAGGCCCCGGCGGCTGCGGCAGCAGGGGAGGCGCGCGGTGGTGTCGGGGGTCGCAAGAAGAAGACGCGCACGGTCTTCTCGCGCAGCCAGGTCTTCCAGCTCGAGTCCACCTTCGACCTGAAGCGCTACCTGAGCAGCGCGGAGCGCGCCGGCCTCGCTGCCTCGCTGCAACTCACCGAGACCCAGGTCAAGATCTGGTTCCAGAACCGTCGCAACAAGTGGAAGCGGCAGCTGGCCGCCGAGCTGGAGGCCGCCAGCCTGTCCCCGCCCGGCACGCAGCGCCTGGTCCGCGTACCGGTGCTCTACCACGAAAGCCCCCCGGCCTCCGCCGGCGCCGGGCCCCCCGCTGCGCTGCCCTTCCCGCTGGCGCCCCCGGCGCCTGCGCCGCCTCCGCCGCTGCTCGGCTTCTCTGGGGCCCTGGCCTACCCGCTGGCCGCCTTCCCCACCGCCGCCTCGGTGCCCTTTCTACGGGCGCAGATGCCCGGCCTGGTGTGAGCCTGCCGCCGACCAGCCGCCTCCACGAGGTTGCTGCAGACCCCTGGGGACCGGTAGTGAAGGTGGCCGTAGGTGCTGGGCGCTGAGACAATCGGGGTGGCCGGCCGCTCCCAGGGCCTCCTCCGTACCTCAGTGGTGGGCCCCAGGGGCTGTCCGTGGCCCCTCCAGAATGTACCAGGGCGATGGTGACGGCGACGGCGACTGCGGCCCCCCAACCAGCTGCAAGGCTGGACCCGCGAAGAGGGGCCATAGGAAGACGTCCGCTGCAGGCTGGGGCTAGGCCTGTCTCTGCATAGCGGGGCTCCTGTCTTTAGGACTGGCGGCAGCGGCGACCACAAAAAACTTCCAACAGGCTCTCCTAGGGGCTGAGAGGTGACTGTTCCCCGCGCATACTGCCCCCAACGCAAAATGTGCTTTCCTGGGACTAAGCAGGGACCCAGAGGGCAGGCGCTGGGGAGCAAGGACCCCCTTTCAGAAACTGACCCTCCATTCCTAGAAGACCGGCCGGCTGGGTCTTCTCTCGCGGGCTGCAGCCTCTGTTCTCTTGGTGAAGATTTTTTTTTAATGAATCTACTTATTTGCGTATGGAATAAAAAGGGACGTTTTCTGGATGCTTTCGCTGCTTTACCGTCCCAGGGGCCCTCCTCTGGTGGCAGGCTGCTGGGAGGCCCTCTCTCCCTTCTTTCCCACCATGACCAGGGAACTGGGAGCCTGGCCTGGTGAAGTGGGATTTGTTCCCTACGTCCCAGCCCTGCCTCCCTGGGGGAAGCCTTGGTGGCCGAGGAGGGAAGAGCAGAGCAGCAAGGGCAACGCGCCCTAGTGTTCCCGGGAGGCAGGCGACGGCAGGGCAGGAAGGAGGCGGCGGGCATCCGCCCCTGCTCTTCCAGCAGCTGGGGTTCATAACCCACTGACACTGGCTCTCGTGAGGTGCGGTGGGGACTGCGGCTCCTGCCTGGGTGGCTCCTAACAAAAGCCGTTCAGAAGGTCTGGATCCCTGGGGTTGCCCCATCTCCATCAGCCCCAAGGCAGCTTGCTTTTGGGTGAAGACAGGCCCTGCCGTGTGTGGACAAGGGACACTTCATTTGGATGCTTTGAGCCCAGAGCAGTGAGTGATTCAGGGTTCAGGAGGGCCACTTCTGTGTGGAACAGGACCCCCTAGAAAACCAGTGTCCCTCTCTGCCTCACTTGGGAGCAGCCCCTTCACAGCATGATGAGCAGCATCTGGATTCACCCTGGGCCTGGGGTGCTGGAGGTGGTGCCAGAGCCTAAGAGAATGTCACAGGAGGCGGGCAGTCAGTCTGTGTGTGCGTCCCTGCCCCCAGTTTAGTCCCAGTGCTGGGGGGTCCCTGCCTTTCTCCCACACCTCAGGTCCCTTCTCTGGTGCAGGGTTGGTGCGTGTGGAGGGGTGGAGTCCTTGGTCCCATCTCCAACTCAGTCTTCCCCCGTGGGCCCACTTGCCACCACTGCTGCCGCCACTTCTCCACTTGGCAGTCCTTCCAGGCATGGCGTCTGGGAGCCCCCCCACCAGCACAGGAACTGCCCTCAACGGTGGGGAGCACTAGCCTGCCTAACCTTGAACCCTGGGGCCTTGGGTTCAATCTTCAGTGCCACAAAATGGGAAAAACCAAACCCAACAAAATCACTGTTTTCACTGGGCTTTGGCTGGATGCTGGGTTTATGATGCACTTCAATGAAATGATTTTGTTTTCAAAAGCCTTAATCCTGGTCACCGGCCACAGAGGGTAGAGGGGTGTGGCCTTGGACAGGCAAAGGTCAGCCCCATCTCTCCTCCTCCCTTCCCTGCCCTGCTGTGCTCTCTTTAGGCCTTGGTGCCCCTGGATTCTGCCCCTTTTGTTTTGGTCTCATCGAATCAGGGGACACATCTCTGCCAGTCCTCCAAGGACCTGCACACAGCCAGCTGGCAGCGGTGGCCTTGAACCCAGCAGGTTCCCCATGCAGCAGGCATCACCAATGCATCTCTCTGCCCTTTACCCTCCAAGCACCAGGGTCAGCAGCCCTGGGTTACGCATCTGGGTGCTGTTCCCCACTGCCACGGTCTGGGGAATCTCACACCACCCCTAGTGCTCCTGTGTCTTTTGGAACTGGATATTTAAAGTCAGGTGGAGTGTATCACGACCTTGCAACTATTCACAGTCTCTGGTCTCTGCGGTGTGAGGCCCAAGGTCCGGTGGTGACCTCAGGGCGCCTCTGAGTGCAGGGAGGCGGGGGTGGGAGGTCCTCAGGACAGATCTGTGCGACTCCCCAAGCAGCCAGGCTTAGGACCCGGGGGAAGCCACTTGACGCTGGGGCCACAGGGGCGTGGGAAGGGAGGGCTCTGCCTGCAGGCGGCGGAGGAGGCAGCCGGGAAGCAGCTAAGCTAGGTAGGCGTTAGGCAGGGCCTGCGTGGCTCAAACGCCAGGTGGACACTAAAAACGGGGTAGTGTTTTCCCGCAGAATTAGTGAAGTCGGTCTGTAGAGCAGTCCCCGGACCTCTGGGCTCAGGACTGTCCCCGGTGGGATGAAGGAGCCAGGAGACCAAAGGAAAGGCTGGGGAAAGGAGAGAGGGGTGTCTCGCGGAGCTCAGGGAGCAACGCGGTAGAGCAGAGGAATCAGAAGCTGACCGGCCGCTGGACTCGCCTTCCTCGTAGTCATCCACGAGGCCCTGGAGGCCCAGGGGTCGCACTAAGGATGGCACAAACCAGAGAACCCGATGGCGGAACACGAAGCCCTGGTGGCGCGGAGCCAGCCTGGGGTGCGCCTGGCCCTTCAGAGCCCTGAGTTCCAGCGGCATCGATCGCGGGCGCACCTCGCCGCGGTGGCTCCGCTGCTGGCAGAAGATGAATGGCATCGATCTGTCTCCGCCACAAGCCCCCGCCCTCCTGTGGGTTCCACCCATCAGCCTCACCCTCTCTGTAAGTGAGGCCAAACTGCAGCCCCCTGGGGCGCTTGGGGCCCTCGGCTGCCGAGTCTCTGAACCCATTTGGGGTAGACAGGATTTGCCCCCCCCTTGCCCTTGGCCTTTGCTGGCACTGGACTGCTGGCACGCCCCTTAGCTTCTCCAGGCCTCCGTTTCCCCTCATGTGCGCGCTTATGGTGCAGGAGGAAGACTGTGGTCCCTAGCTTGCACTGCTGGGCCTGCAGGGATGTGTGAGACAGCAGGGTCCCTGAGACTGGCACCAGGCAGGCGCCTACTCCAGCTGCCAGGGCCCCCACTGCTGATGGAATTGGTGGAGGGGCCCACCCCCTGGGGGGCCCCTCTGTTCTTAGACACAGAGGAACTGACAACACTGGCCCAAGAGAATGGTGGGAAATATGCTCCCTCTCACAGCTGCTGGCACTCAGGACACGCGCAGGTGGGTCCTTTACCAGCAGAACCAGGAAGGACCACCAAGGCCCTGTGCAACCTGGAGGATGTATTGTCTGGGCACAAGACTGCTCTCAGGGCAGGGCAAATGTGACGTTAGCAGCTGGAAGAAAGCCAAGCCCAGGAACCTGCGGGCAGACTTCGGTCTGCCCCTGTTCCCCAGGTGGTCAGTCGCCTGCCCAAAACACTGCACCCCTGGCCACTCCACACACTGAGAGCAGAAGGCACCCAGGGCTCACTCCTTCCTGCTCATTTGAAGCCGTGGAGAGCACCGCGGAATGGCCTGACTTCTACCTGGCCACGCCCCCCACCCACAGGGGCCTTTGTATGGCCAAGCACCCAGCTCTTGCTGCTTGGAGAAAGGTAGTGCTCTTAAACCCAAAGGTCCTCACCACCCATCACCAGTGCAGGGTGCCTAGCAGAGCTGCTCGGGATGTCTTCCAGAGCCTTGGCTCCGAGCCCACCCAGAGAGCGCCTCAGCTGGGTGGAGGCCGAAGAGCTGGGCACTGGCCAGGTGAGCTGAGAGGGAAGTGGGTGGCCTGGGTTCCCTGGCTTTTTTCTGTCTGTGTCCTTGGCCTTCTAACTCCACCTGGCAACTCCTCCCTCCCGCCTTGTCCCCTCCCCCCTTTTTTTGGTACTGAGGAGCGAACCCAGGGGCACTTTACCACTGAACTACATCCCCAGTCCTCTGTGTTTTTTGACACAGGGTCTCACTAAGCTAAATTGGCCTTGAACTTGTGATCCTCCTGCCTGGCCTCCCAAGCCACTGGGATCACAGGTGTTTGCTCCCAAGCCCAGCAGCTTCCACCTCACAACTCCTGGAAGAAAACAGGTTGGGAGAAGCATGGATTCTGAGGCAGGGAAGCCGCGATGGAGACCATGCCTGGCCTGAGCCTCAACCCTCCCTGGGCTCACCTCTGCTCCCGAAACTAATCACCCTGCTGATCCTGCTGTCCCTTCCTGCCTGTTCCAGTCTTCCGGATGCTTCCCCTTGCCACGCCTTCTGTTTGGTGGCCAGAGCAGACATCCACCAAGCTGCATGCCTGCTGGAAACAGTCTGCACTGCTCAGTCTGTTAGCCAGGAGTATCTTCCTACAGGTCCCAAAGGCAGTACCCTCATCGCAGACTGGAGAGCGGGCTACCCTGTCCTCTTAAGCGCTGAGTCCCCTACTCCAACTGGCAATGGGACACAGGGGCAGAGAGAAGATGGAGACCTGCCTGGTGGGTCAACGCACCCCCTTGCTGGCTGAGCCGAGGCAAGAGTTGCAGTCTCTGCTGGCTTCTGCAGCTGTGGGCCTCGGCTTTTGTTCGTGTTCGTGTGCGTTTTTTTAAAGTATCAAAGTCATAGTGCTTGTTACTCTCTGGACACTGCGGTAAAGTCGAAATAGAAATATGTCGTGATTCCACCATCAAAGCCCCCAGGTTTGGAGTGTCCGATCAGGCTGTGGATGTATTGTGAGTTGTGCTTTATAACCAGATTGTTATTTTTAGAAGTTAAAAATGCATTTATGTGTTTACTGGTGAAATGATGTGACGGCTACATTTGCTTTGAGATATGACAACGAAATAAACAGTAAAAACAAAAAGGCGAAAGAGGAATTTGGGCTGGTGCGAGGTGAATGCTTGCTGAACAGAGCTGGGCAGAGCGCTCCTCACAGCGGCCCTCTACTTTTGTCTTCTCTTTGAAAACCTCCATAATAAAGACGTATTTTAAAACAACCCTGGCACATTAAGGGGCTATGCACCTAGCGAATTCATTCCTCCAGAGGGGCTGTTCGCTCCAGGTTCATTTTCACCCAATCGGGGTTTCGTCAGGGTTCCGTTTACACGCGGCTTTTTTTCTGCTTAGCCAGAATGTGAACACCAAACCCCTAAATTCGGTGTCCGTAGAACTCTGTCTCCAACATCCCTCTTCCCACTCGGCCTCGCTGGCCTCCACCCTTCCCCACTGGCCGGTGCTCCCCGGGATTCCCCACCCGGGGTGCGGGCGCCGGAGCTTCGCCTTCTAGGGAGAGGCTTCTGACACCGCCTGGGGACGGACACGGGGTTTATAGCCACCGGTCAGCGAGCACCTCCTCCGCCCCCAACCCGCTCAAGTCACTAAGCAGTCAGGGTCGGACCGGAGGCGCGTTTGGGGATTCTGAGTCGGCGGCGGCCTCTCAGGTTCTGGGTTCGTGGCTTTGATCTCCTGGCGTTTCCTAGACGCACCTTGCGGAGAGGAGTAGGCGCAGGGCTGGGCGGGGCTGGGATGCGAGGCTCCTGAAGGGCAAGTGAGGAGGGTCTGCATCCGGGGCAGACCCACGCGAGGAGCCCCAGGCCGCGAGGGGATGAGCACCCAGGTCTTAGGGTGCAGGCGCGAGATCCCGGGAGAAGTCAGAGCGACAAGGTGCACGCCGAGGCCTCAACAGTGATCGCGCCCCACTCCGGAACTGCGGATCTCCCCGGGGTCTCTCCAGCGGGTGAAAGGGCGCCAGGTGAAGGCTAGTGGTGCGCACGACCGCGGCGGTGCCCGGTGTCCCGGCCCTGCCTGCCCGGCTCCGCGGCTGACTCTGACTCTCGGCTTTCGTCGCCTCCACTTCGAAGACTTTCTCTGACTTCTCTCGTATCTCTTCCCTTTCTGGCGCCAGGATTCCACCCGCATGTACGTCTGTCCCCGCTAAACACGGTCCCTTTTGTCCCAATGATCCTTCTCCTGGACTTGATTCTTCCCCGCTTCGGACGGTCCCAGAGGGGATCAAGGCGGCCAGGGCGCTCTCTTTGCCAAGATGCTCCTTGGCTTAAGCCGCTGAAAGTGCTGGTCTCCGCGCGGGACGCACTCGGTTCCCGATGGGTGCAGGCCCCAGGTCGCCAGACTGGGCTGCGGGAGCTGGTGCCGCGGCTTCTCCTACCCGCCCCGCACCTGCCCCGCTGGCATGCTCCGGTCTGGCGCATCCTCTCCGGGCCTGCGTTTTCCAGCAGGTAGACCAAGGTGACGACGCCCGGGCGCACCAGGTTGCCGAGCTAGACGAGCGAAACTCTCACGGCGGCGCCTGCTCCGCCGCGTCGCCGAACCCGCCGGCGCAGAGCGCCCTCAACCCCCACCTCGGGCCGCCGGCGTCGGCGCGCAAGGCCAAGGCCTCCCGGGACCCTCGAGGCTCGCGGCCCTGGGGTGCCCCGCCCCCTCCGCACTGTCCTTCCGGCCCTGCCCCCACCTCCCCGCCGGCGCCCAGCCCCCGGCCCCCGCCCGGCTCACCTGGCGTCTCTCTGGCGTCTCGGAGTCTGGCTCAGCCTTCGGCCCCGCCCTCGCTTCTCACCTCGCCCCTTCCCGCTCCCCAGGCTCTGCCGCCCCTTCGCCCCTTGGGCTCTGCGCGGCCGACGCGGCCGGACTCCACGCTACCCCCCGGAGCCGGGCGGGAGCTGGCGCAAGGGCCAGGGCTGGGGCTGAGAAGGGAGGCCGGCCCCGCCCGTCCCGGCAGGCGTCCGGGAGGAGGCCGGAGAGGAGTGAAGCTGGTGGCTCGCAGGTGGAGGCGGAGACAGCCTCTGGTCTGCACCTTTGGCACGGGGTGGGGGGTGGCGCAGTCTCCTTCCTCTCTGCAGCGTGGCCTCCCTCCCTTCCCACCTTTCCCTCAAAGATGGGGCGCAGCTTTAAGATCCCTGAACTGTGCCTTGCCCGCACTGGTCGTCTGTGTGTGTTAGGAAGCCACTTCTCTGCGAGCTCGGCTTGCCCGTCTGTGGAGTGGGTAGGCGACGGTGGTGAAGGTGGTGCCATCTCACGGCTAGAGCGCGGGCTCCAGGCTCACTGCGAGGTGGCAGCCTTTCGGCCCTGCCCAATACCACCACGACCCGTGGCGCCAGCGAGGCTCAGCTCACAGGTCCCTTCAGCTTGCACGCAGGACTCTGCTGCCCAGCAAGCCTGTTTTTCTTGGTCTCCCGCTCAGAGATCCCCATGGACCCTGCAGCAATCCTGCTCTCACGGGGGCTCCAGGACAGCCACGCTGCACGCACCTGGGGGGTGCCCAGGCACCTACTAGTCCTTGCAGGCCAGCTCATGCATAGCAAGGCTCCCCAGGAACGCAGCTGCATCCTCCTGCGCAGTCACCAGGCCACCTTTTTGCACATAAATTTCTGCTCTTAACCTGTCCCCAGCACAGAGCAGGGACCCCTGCTCCTGCTTCTACCACTGGAGATTGCCCTCTCTCTCAAATACCCAGCTGGCCTCGGATACAGCCCAAGGCCTGGCTGCACTGGGATGGTGAACAGGCTTTACACCTAACAGAGATACTTTCTTTGGGCAGGGCATTGATCAGTTTTTTGAGCCCCGTTGTCTCACTAAAGTCCCACAATAACAGGGAGGGTAATGTCCCATTTTAAATGTAAGAGTTCCATCCTAGTCAGTCTTCATGTTCACTGACCATGTGTACGTGGAAGGCACAGGCCAAGTTCAGGTGTCCCTAAGGGGAAAAGGAGAGCACGCAGAACTTGGTCCCAGACCATCCCCTGGCTTGGGAGAGGGCAGGGCAGGTGAGGAGGCGCTGTCTGCCCCCAGTTGCCCTCTGTTCCCCTCACGCAAGTTCCCTCTCCCTATTGCAATGAGTCACTAAGCTGAGGATCTCCCGGGCAGACCCTCAGGGAGTCCCACACTGTAGTGCACCCCTGGGAGTTTTCTCAGGACCCCTATAGTGGCAGGTTCTCACCCAGGGCCTCACAGAGTCTGAGCTGGAAGTCCCAAAGCCCTCGGACCCGGGTGGGCCAGCTTCCAGGAGGGCAGCTGCTGGGGTGTGCAATCTGGGGAGACTGTGCCAACCCAGTGACACTGATGTGCTGGTTAGGGGTGAGTGAAATTGTTTACATAGAAAGAAGTCGTGGAAAATATTTGCTGGAGGCTCCTTGCATCCTAGTGATAGCCTGTTCAGAGGCGTGGGCATGGGGGTGCTGCCACTGAGCATCTGACCTCTCCAGTAAACCCCCAGTTCCCTGAAAGAGACCTTGGCCAGCCCCCAGTCCTTACTTATGCATCCATTTTACAGAGGAGCCCAATGTGGCCCCAAGAGAGGGAGAGATGGGCTACTCAAAAGGGAAGCCTGTCACCCTCCTCCTCTCCCCCTCTGCTTCTGGACCTAGCAAGCATTGGGTCCTGAGTAGGAAGGCACAGTGAGGACCCAGAACCTGGGGCCACTGTCCCTCTGAGCGTCTCCCGGGAGAGACTGGGGGGAGGGTCTCTGAAGAAACGCCCCCCAGCTTCTCCCGGGAGGCCCCAGGGACTGGCGGAGTGATGTTCCGACACCAGGACCTTAACTCATTGTTCCCTGGGCTCAGTGTTCTTAAGGGCACTGCTGTGCGAGTGTGCGCTCCTTCTCAGGCCCGGATGGGAGAGGGGCGCCCCGCCCCGCAGCTCGGCGTCCTGCGCCTAGAGGGGCTTGCGCCTCAGCGGCTGCTCAGAGAGACGGCTGCCGGCTGGGGCCAGGCCTCTCCGTGCAGACCTCGGCCTCCCCCAGGCTCACTGGGGCCCGCGGGGCCTGGCCAGGAGCGCAGGCGGATGGCGCAGCCTGGCTTCTGCGGAAGTTCCCGGGAGCCGCTCTCCTTTGCTCCTCGGCGATGCGCCCCGGGCCGCTCTTCCCCCTCCGCGCAGCTCCTTCGTCCCGCCTCGGCCGCGCACCCCGCCGGGGACCCCCTGCCCTCCCTCCCCGCCCAAGAGGCTCCAGCTCCGCGCGCAACCGCAGCGTCAGCACATCCGGGCCTCGCTCGCTTCGGTTGGAATTTGTTTCTGAAATCGCGAAAATCCATTTTCCCCAGATGGGCGGGGGCCTGGCCGGGGGCATCGATCCCGCGCCTTCCAGTCCGTCGCATTAGTCCTGACGGCCTAGCTGACGGTTCAGCTGCTTTTTCGTTAAAAGCCGCCCCTCGGCCCTCGCCCTCCTCCGCCTCCTCCCTCGCGCGCCCCACGCGGGCGCTTTCGGGGCCCTGCGGCCGGGCCCGGGGGAGACGCGGCTCGAGGCGCGCTGCCGCTACCAGGCAGGGTGGGACCCTCGGCGACCTCGGTCCCTGCTTAGACCCGACCCAGCCAGAGACGTCCCAAGTCGGGCTCTGGGGCTTCCAGACTCAGCCCTGGCAGCGCCGAGGACCGGGCGGCGGCGGCAAGGGACCTGGCGCTCGGGCTGCCGCTGCCGTCCTCTGGAGGTCGAGGCTGGACCGGCCCAGGTCCAAGGACTTCGCTAAAGAGCCCGGGTGGGATCCGGGAGGCCCGGCGCGCGGGAGCCCAGGGGGAAGGAGGGCCGGGGGCAGCTTCCGACTCTCCCGCCGCCTCCGGACCCCTTCTTGGGAAGGAGCCGGTTGGCAAAGATATCGCCCCTAGGGCCTGCGACCGTGGTGCAGGCCCAGGTGTCCGGTCCTCCCAGGGCGAGGCTGGACGCCGCCCCAGCCTCAAGGCTGCTGCTGGGGAGGGTGTGGGTGGCGTTCCCGACCCCAGGTGAACGCCGTTCGTTGTA